>NC_072800.1:17451250-18900625 GCF_028583425.1 Eublepharis macularius | reverse complement strand
TGGTTTCTTCTTCCATCTAAAATCAATAGGGGAGGTGTTTGTAGCTGAGAGATTTATTGGATTAATTTTGGATATTTATTTTGCTTTATGAGCAAGCGAGAGGAGTTAGTGAGAAATCCGGATGGCTTTGACAGACTGAAGGCAGCCATTTCTACAACTGACACAGTTGTGATTAATTTCCCAGTGACTAGGTGACCCTAGAGTAGGGTGACGAGAAAGTAGCCGCCTTACAGCTCATTCCCAAGAACTCCGATATATCAGAGGACAGACAAGAGAAGTAGCTAGAATTTTAATAAGCATTCCTCATTGACTGTGTTGTCACTCCCTGACATCAGTTGCCAAGTCCCATTTTTCTCCTAGAAACAAGAATATAGCCTTTCGTTTCGGGTGGGAGCCCTTGACAGACATATGGCTTGTGACACTGCGAGTCTGAATTAATATATTTTCCTTAAGAGTAATAATTCGTGATGAACTGTGTTCCTGGGGGACACTAAAGAGGCAATTCAAAACCAGTTGAGAATTGAGCTACCAATTAGCTCAGCTTCTCAAATGTGTGGTGGTGTTTACATGACAGCCCATATCAGATGCTTCTTTATAGGTCATGCACGAGGCAGTGGCATGCTTTTATTTTTTAGGTTACATCTTGACTGTGATTATATATCTAAAGACTACGGTCCTGAGGCAGGGATCCAGCTCCTTTGCGCTTATTTTATTAACTACTGCTCTATGGACATTAGTAGCTCCGTATAAATAATGTAATAACTCAGGGAGAGGCATCTCAATCCCCATGTGGCCCCTGACTCACCACCCCCAAGTCCATCCGTGCTTCTCCCCAGTCTGTATTCACATCTCAGTTCCTCACTTCCCCCTTCCTCCATCTTTCTTTCTGTAGGTCAAAGTGTACAAATCTATGCAAGTTGTGAGCAAAGAGGTTTGTTCCTACTGATGGCTCACCCAGCTCAATGTTCATCTTTACCTTAATTGCCGCTAGCTTTTCCAAGTATGTGACCAAGACCTTTCCTAGTCCTGGTATTTTAAGATTCATTTAAACTGGTGGTGCCAGGTATTGAAACTATGATCTGCATGTTGATGCCCCTTTCCCTTCAAGTCCAGGTGGGTCTGGCTGCCCTGAACGTTCTCAGAACATTCCTCTACATGTACAGTACAATATAAAGATGTTTTGGGGTAAGGTAGGGTTGAATGAGATTGACATCATGAAGCAGGAAATAATGCTTCCATTTCAGATGTTGTGAAACTTGAGTACTCAGTGAATTGTCTATTGTTTCCTATGCTTTGGGGTGGATTTAGAATTTGTCTGCATCCGTGTACTCACTGCTTAGCTGATAAATGTATGTCTCTTCAGAGGTCAGTGCCCAATCTAAAAATGGAATCTGATGTTCCTAGAGTTGTCAATGACCATGTAGGGTCTGGAGATGGCCTGAAATTACAACTGATCTCCAGACTACACCGACAACAGTTTCTCTGGAGAAAATGGCTGCTTTGGAGGATGGGCCAAAGCATTATAACTCACTGAAGCCCCCTTGAAACCCCACCCTCCCCAAACTCCCAAATCTCCAGGAATTTTCGAAAGTGGAGTTGGCAATGCTAGGTGCGCCCATTCCAGTCTCGCACATGTTTCTCTGGAAATTTAATGATTTTATTGTTGTACATTTTGCTCATTCTTTTTGTAAGCTACTTTCATTTTGAGAGATAGGTGTTTTGTTAGAGAGGAGAATAGAAAATCCTGACCATATAGGATTAAGCATGGCTTTTTCAACTCATTTGAGGAGGGGGAAAAACCCTTCACCCTTTAGCCTGCCTCTGAGATCTCAGTCAATTTCCCTTCTAAGTTTAAATCTCCACATGCTGTGAACATATCTTTATTAATTCCTAAAGCCTTTTCACAGCAGACTCATTGAGGCCAACTGTGGGAAAATGTTATCCTTTGGTTCTGTATGAAACAAACACCCACAAGGAAAAACAAAGCATGATCCAGAAGGGGGTGGGGGAGAGTATGTGTTCATGAACTTATTACAAAATAAAAATGTTGCAGACCTGTTTCCAAGTCAGTGTGAAATGTTTGATATATGACTTGAGGGGAGATTAATAGGGGAGAGGAGGAAATGACTGTATACATTCTAACATCATGTGAAGTATCTCTGCCAGGCCCACCTATATTGCCGGAAAGGGTTGATTTTGTCACTTGCATATGGTGTACATATGAAGTGAGAAAACAGACAATCAGTTCCCCTGCTTGTTCCATGGTGCATGTTTTCTAACATGTTTTTTTGTTAAATAGATAAGACATCGGTTCTCATGATCTCCTACCTGGGAACAAGGCACTGTGGCTTTGTTTATCTCCCATATGCTTTGATCTTATGGCAGAAATTGTAGGAATGGTACATTTTATGGTTATGGCTCCTAACATACTGCACAGGATTGTAGAGAGAACAAAATGGACTTCCGGTTTGGGATTCATGGAGGTCTAACGCAGCTCCACTTGCGGAGCTGACCGGACTGCCGTTTTAACCAGCCGGTGGGGTGAAAATAGCCCGCGGCCGACTGCTCTCAGGCGGGGAGCAGGCAAAGAACGCTCGAGACCCTAGGGTGAGTTAGATCTCGGACGAGGGGGGGCTCTACACAACGGGTCCCCTCCCGATCCTTGAGGTCCCACCTTGCGACGGGTCGGCTATAATCTCTGCGGCAGTTTTGGGGCCAATTCGGCTGGCATAAGACCTACATACCCAAGCTTCGATTGGGGGAAGAAGCTGAGAGGAGAATTTAAAATCGAAACAGCGATTACAACCCGAGAAAAGTGAAGAGAAGGTACAGATCATTATCTTCTGATACGGGACAGATTGATAAAAACAGAGAGGAAAAAAAGTAGATTTTTAAACTGCAACAGACTAGCGAAAAGGAGGGGAAGACTCGGCAGGAATTGTATTTGAAAAGAGACTAAGTTTAAAGAAGTTATTAAAGAAATCGGACTATTGTTTTGAATACCTGTGGCTTTGGAGCTGTGAGAAAAAGACACCATCGCGAGATCTGCTGTGGGAAGACGGGAGACAGGAAGTGCGTAATAACAATAGAGCGGCTGGAGAGAAGCGGCCCTCGCTGGAGGGCAGGAAGTAGGGAATCGCCATTTTTGAAAGGGGAAGGGTCGCGGCTTCAGCGGAAAAGGAAGTAGGCCATCTTGGACTACAAAATCATAGAGAAACCATAGAGAAAAGACGCCCGACATTTTGGACTCTTTAAAATTTAATTTTTGCAAGAAGACCGGGACATTTAAAACAGAAAAACGTTAAATTTTACGCCACGGAGTTAAGGAAGAGAGCGGATTCGTGGGAGCGAGCTAAAGCAAGCCCCACGATGTCAAAAAAAGAGTGGCAATCGGCAATAGAAAACCTGGATAAAAACCTGGACAAAAAACTTTTAGATATGATTAAAGAACTTAAGGACACGAAATTGGAGCTGATAAAAGAGGTTAAAGAGGTTACACAGACAGTAAAATCGGAGCTGTCAGAAGTGAAAAAAGGTATGGAAACAATACAAAGTGAATTACAAGGAACGCAGCAGAGAGTTAAAACAGTAGAAGACGCGATGGAGAATTTAGCAGACACGCAACAAACAGAGATGAGATTGGTGAAGGGGAGAATGTCAGTTGCAGAAACTAAACATATGGAGAAGCAGCTACGTTTTCGTGGCTTGCCAGAAGTGGAAGGAAAGTCAGCGCAAGAACAGATGACTGAGGTGTTGGCTGAATACCTGGGGAAGGAGGAGGAGGAAGTTGTGGCTATCCTAGATGTGGCATACCGTGTGAATTCGAGAATTGCAACCCAGAGGAAATTACCAAGAGATGTGATTGTGCAGTTTACAACACGAAATATGAAAGAGAGGATTGTGACAAAACAGTTTCAAGATCCATTGGAGATTGATGGCAAGACGATCATTATAATGAAGGAACTGCCCAGATCAGTGTTAATAGATCGGAAAAAATACAAAGTGCTAATTCAGATGTTGAAGGACATGAAAATCAGGTACAGATGGGAGCTACCAGAAGGAGTGTCCTTTGAGTTTGGAGGGGCCAAAAAACGCATTAGATCTGAGCGAGAGATGGAGCGATTTATTAAGGACAATGAAAAAGACTTACCAACAAGATTATGAGTATGGAGTGTAAAGTATTATCTTGGAATGTAAATGGATTAAACTCACCGAATAAGAGGAAAAACATCTTTCACTGGCTACTAAAACAAAAATGTGACATTGTTTGTTTGCAAGAGACCCATATTAGAAAACAGGATGTAAAATATTTAAAATCTGGAAAACTGGGCAAAGAATTTGTAGCGGCCTCTAATAAGAAAAAAAGAGGAGTGGTGCTGTACATAAAAGAGGAGCTACAGCCAAAATTTGTTATGAGAGATGTGGAAGCTAGATTTGTAGCAGTGGAATGTATTTGGAATTTAAAGAGAGTATTGGTAGTCGGACTTTATGCACCTAACGGTGCAAAAGAAAGCTTCTTTGAGGACTTGAGGAAGCATTTAGACGATTTTGCATATGACCAGATAATTCTTGCTGGAGACTTCAATGGAGTGACAGACTTGGAACTAGATAAAAAGACTACAACGGCACAAAAGAAAAGAGGACTATTACCAAAGCTTTTTTTTGAGTTGATTCAACAAGAGACTCTCGAAGATGTATGGAGGAGAGAATATCCTAAAAGCAGACAGTTTACTTTTTATTCTGCAAGGCATTCTACATTATCAAGAATTGATATGATCTGGGCCTCAAAAGACTTAGCGTTATGGACTAAGGAGGTAGAAATAATGCCTATGGTAGGCTCAGATCACAACCCAATTATGTGGAAATTTGGAAAAAAGAGAAAAAGGAAAGCATGGAGAATAAATGAGGACTTGTTACAGGAAAGAGAGAATATGGAAATATTGAGAAGAGAGACAAAGTTTTTTATACAATACAACGTGAATAAAGAAGTACCAACCAATAAAGTTTGGGATGCTTACAAGGCAGTTATAAGGGGCATACTAATGGACTTAAATGGTAGAGCAAGAAAGAAGAAAGAGGAGAAAAGACAAGAGATTGAGGAGAAAATAAAAGCCAAAGAAATACAACTAAAAAAGAAACCAGGGAAAAAGAAAGTATACCAGGAAATTAAAATACTTCAAGAACAGCTAACAGCAATGAGTAATAAAGAATTGGAGTGGAATCTTAAAAGACTGAATCAAAAAGCGTTTGAGGGCGCTAATAAACCTGGGAAGTACCTGGCATGGCAATTGAAGAAGAAAAGGGAAAAGAAAATAATAAATAAAATTTGTGAAGACAACAAAACGTATTTGGAGCAGACTACCATTAGTAGAGCCTTTTATAAATTCTACGCTAAGCTGTATAATAAAAAAGAAGTAAACAAAGAATCAATAGCGTCATATTTGGAGAAAACCAAACTTCCAGAAATCTCGGAAGCTTGGAGAAATAAGTTGAACAGTGAAGTAACTGACGAGGAAATAAGTAAGGCAATACAATCTGCTAATCTAGGAAAGGCGCCAGGGCCAGATGGACTTACGGCTAAATTTTATAAGACAATGGCTAATGAACTGGCACCATTCCTAAAAGAGGTGATGAATGGGGTTTTAAGGGATCAAAGGATTCCAGACACTTGGAGTGAAGCGAACATATCATTGATCCCAAAAGAGGGCCAAGACCTGACTAACGTGAAAAATTATAGACCTATATCGCTACTCAATAATGACTATAAAATTTTTGCGAAGATATTGGCGGAGAGATTGAAGGGGTGGCTCTCGGAAGTTATAGAGGAGGAACAAGCAGGCTTTTTGCCAGACAGACAAATAAGAGACAATTTAAGGACAGTGATCAATGCTATTGAATATTATGACAAGCATTGTGATAAAGAGGTTGGTTTCTTCTTTGTAGACGCTGAAAAAGCGTTTGACAATTTAAACTGGGATTTTATGTTTGCCACTATGGAAAAGCTACAATTGGGAGAAAGATTCATCAGAGCAATTAAGGAAATTTACAGAGACCAGACTGCAGCAATCGTGGTGAATGATGAATTGACCAAGAAATTGACGATAAGTAAAGGAACAAGACAAGGTTGCCCGTTATCTCCATTGTTGTTCATTCTAGTATTGGAGATTCTGATGATACAAATACGTCAAGATGAGGAAATTCGTGGAATAAAAATAAAGGACTATTCATATAAGGTCAGAGCATTTGCGGATGACATAATGTTAATTGTAGAGGACCCATTGGAGAACATGCCAAGAGTGATAGATAAGATCAAGGAGTTTGGAGACTTGGCAGGTTTTTATATTAACAAAAAGAAGTCAAAGATATTATGTAAAAATATGACTAAGCAGAAACAACAATTATTAACGGAAACAACGGACTGTGAAGTAACAAGTAAAGTGAAATATTTGGGAGTTGAATTAACTGCAAAGAACATAGATCTATTCAAAAATAATTATGAAAAACTATGGACTCAGATAGAGAGAGACTTGATTAAATGGAATAGACTGAATTTGTCATGGTTGGGCAGGATTGCAGCAGTTAAGATGAATGTGTTACCAAGAGTAATGTTTTTGCTACAGACAATACCAATCATCAGAGACTCTAAACAATTTGAAAAATGGCAGAGGAAAATATCAGATTTTGTTTGGGCAGGCAAGAAGCCTCGAGTGAATGTGAAAGTTTTACAAGATGCAAAGGAAAGAGGCGGAATGCAACTGCCCAATCTGAGACTTTATCATGATGCAATCTGCCTAGTTTGGTTGAAAGAATGGATGACATTAAAGAACAAGAAACTATTAGCCCTAGAGGGATATAAAAAAATATTTGGATGGCACGCATATTTATGGCATGACAAAGTAAAGGTCAACTCGATGTTCCTGCATCACTTTGTACGGAGAAGTCTATACATAATCTGGAAGAAGTACAGAATTTATCTACAAGAAGGAACTCCCTTGTGGGTAGTTCCGTATGAGGTGATAGACCCGAGAGCTGTTGATAATGAACAACAATGTTTAACGTACAAAGAAATAACTAAAACTGAAGCTTCCAAACTCAAAATAAAGACACAAGAGGAACTATCACCTAACTACGACTGGTTCCAGTATAGACAGATCAGAGACTTATATAATTCGGACTCTGTAAAGGGAGGTATACGAATAGAGAATTCGGAACTAGAGCAGACCCTTCTTAAAGAAGATAAGAAAAGAATATCCAAGGTATACCAAGTACTGCTGAAGTGGTATACCGAGGATGAGATAGTTAAAACACAAATGGTGAAATGGGCTATAAACTTTAATAAAGAAATAACAATGGAGGCATGGGAATACTTGTGGAAAACTACAATGAAGACAACGACATGTACTAATATCAAAGAGAACATCTACAAAATGATTTATCGTTGGTACATGACACCAAAGAAGATTGCGCTAGGGAATTCGAATACTTCTAATAAATGCTGGAAATGTAAGAAGCATGAGGGCTCCCTCTATCATATGTGGTGGTCGTGTGAGGTAGCTAGGCAGTACTGGGGGAAAATAATAAGAGAAATGAGTGAAATTTTACAATTTCCAATTAATAAGAACCCAGAACTCCTGCTACTGAACTTGGGAATGGAGGGAATTCCAGCTCATCATAGGACGCTGATATTTTACATGACGGCAGCAGCTAGACTTTTATATGCGCAAAAATGGAAAGTACAAGAAGTGCCAACTATCGAAAATTGGATTTATAAATTGCTGTACATGGCTGAAATGGACAAGATGACAAGAAAACTGAGAAATCTGGACTCAGGGCAGTTCAACACAGACTGGGAGAAGCTGAAACAATACCTGGAGAAGAAATGGGAGGTGGGAGGAAAACTGTGGCAGTTTGAGAACTACTGAAGCACTGAAGTAGAGGGGGGAGACTTTACCGGGGGGAGAAGAGATAAATGTGAATTAATAAGCAGTCAGATTAATAGATTGATATATATATAGATATATATAGGTTAACAAACAGAACATAGATAGAAAATAATTAACTATAAGGATTAAATATAAGGATTGATTAACTAACAATATTTTCTTTCTTTTTGGTAAGTTTTGTACCAAACTGAATGTCTGAAGATATAGATGAGTCAAATTGATTGACTACGTGATGAGAGATATATAGAATTATTACAAAAAGATAGAATGAGTAATATATAGAGAATAAGTCAAATTGTTTGATATAAATGAATGTATGATCTATATGGTTTATGATATATAGAAATATTTGAAATTGAAAAATGGGATAAATTGTTTATCTAAGATGGAAACAAAGACTTACAGTTTGGGCATACAATGTTAAAAATAGTTAAGGATGTACTGCTTAGAATAATGGAGAATATATATCTGTTTTAGATAGAGGAAGCTAATAAAAGTAAGGGAAAGGGGACAAAGGGTTGGAAAGCTGTTGGAAGTCAACAAAAAGGGGGGGGAAGGGAGAGGGGTTAGAGATGAAAAAATTGGGGAAAATTGAATGTAAATGTAAAAATAATGGATTCTAACCCAATAAAAAATTTTTCAAAAAAAAAAAAGAGAGAACAAAATGGAGGAGAGGAGAATGTTGTCAGCCACTTTGGGTTCCCAATGAGGAAAAAGGAGGGCTATAAATATGCAAATGAAGAAATGTATAGAAATGTATGAGAGCCAGTTTGGTGTAGTGGTTAAGAGCATGGGACTCTAATCTGGAGAGCCGGGTTTGATTTCCCACTCCTCCACTTGAAGATAGCTGGGTGACCTTGGGCTAGTCACGGCTCTCTGGAGCTCTCTCAGCCTCACCCACCTCACAGGGTGTTTTGTTGTGGGGGTAATAATGACATACTTTGTAAACTGCTTTGAGTGGGCGTTAAGTTGTTCAGAAGGGCGGTATATAAATCGAATGTTCTTCTTCTTATTATTAGTGGCATCCACACCTAAGGAATTGTACAGGTTAACTGAATGCAAATGACAGAACATTGCACTAAAGAGTTTACAGTTGCAAGGTGGAGGGTGAGTATTGTGTATGAGGTGAAGGGATAATAAAAGGAGGGGAGGAATCATGACTTTTTTCTGGGAAAAGAGGTGGTGGATCTATTATCTCGTGTGCATGCAAAGCATGTGTGTGCCGCCAGAAACACACAATGACGTTACTTCCAGGAAGTGACATCACTTCCAAGAAGTGACCTCATGGTTGTCCCCTCAGGCGCTCCTCCTTCTCCCCCCTTGGCAAGTGCCTCCACCAGCACCACTGTGGAGTCGGTGAGCAGGATGGGGGCCCTTTCCCTACAGGGCAACTGAGGGGGGAGCGCCCCACTGAGCTGCTCCTTCGCCCCACTTCCTGCCAGCCACATGCATCTTTCCTTCTCTCATCCCTTGCTTGGTGCGGTGGCAGCAGTGGGAAGAACAACAGGAGGGTGGCTTTCTCTTCCTTTCTTCTCCCTCTCAGCCTGCCTCTCAGCCAGCCAGGTGGCACTGGTACCTCAGGAAGGAAGATAAAGAAAGGGAAGAAGAAAAGACATGGAAAGAGAAAGGGAGGGAGGGAGGGAAAGAAAGAAAGAAGGAAGCAAGGAAAGAAGGAAAGAAAGAGAAAGAGAAAGAGGGAGGGAGGGAGGGAAAGGCCGGGGAAGTAGGCAGCCCGGGAGAAGCTCCACCTGGGGAGATGGCCCATGGGTCTTTGGGTGCTGGGGACAGGGCCACCAGTCATGTGATCTTTTTTCAGAGGTGCTGGATCTCAGATCCTGGGAGATCCCGTTAAAAAAAGCCCTGGGAGGAATTGATCGATAAGGATCACAAAATATTTCTCTTTATTGATTTAGACATTTTAGCCTGTTTTCTCTCCAGTACGGGTTGCAAAGTAGCTTATAAAAATAATTTAAAGTAAACAAATGGGGAAAAAAGAAACTGCAATTACCTGCAATAAAGAATACAATAAAGATATAATAAAGATAATTTGTAATTTATGATGAAGATAATTTGTAAATTATGAGAAACTATCTCCTGGGCTGATCCTAGATTCACTGGACCTGGTCCTTCATAACCACAGGCTGTGACCCATGGGCTAAGAGCCAAACTAGACATAACGGCAGATCAGTGTCCAATCTGTGGCCACTGATGCCATTTTAGTGGAGAATTTAGCCATTTAAATTGCCATGAGGGCCTAATCCCGATTTAGGGCTGCCAGTCCCCAAGTGGGGGATTCCCCACTCCCAGCCTTTGTCCCCTGCCATTCAGCTGGCTAGTGGGGGGAGAAGGCCCCGGTGAATGGGAACAGGAGGCGAGAAACCTCCAGGGCCAGCATGCAGCGGGCATGCACCTTGTGAGGGCGATGACATCACTCCTGGAAGTGACGTCATCATACCCAAAGCCAAAATTTGCCGCTGTGAAGGGCAGGAGCATGCCCGCCCCCAACTACGGTGACATCATTTCTAGAAGTACCTGCTGGGAGTGTGCTCATGCTTTGCTTGAAGAGATCCCCCAGATATGCCAGTTGCTGCCACTCCCACTAGGAGGTTAAGGGGACCTGGCAACTCTATCGTGGTCAGACTCATGGTGTGGCAGCAGTATGCAATCTTGTTTCCCACCCATGCCGTTTCAAGTATCCAGACGGTCATGGTGGGGTGTTTGAGCACCTGAAAACGGGAGAGAGAAACAAGATCAAATGGTGCTAGTACACCGTGGACCCAGTCAGGATCAGGTGCTCGCAGCAGTTTTTAAATGGCTAAATTCTCTTCTAAAATGACATTAGTGGCCACGGGTTGGATCTTCACCCACTGTAATGTCTCGTTTGGCTCTACGAGCCCTTTGACTCTTGCCGTTCAGCTTGTGCCAAAAGCGGCCATGCCCGGACTAAAATATCAGTAAACAGGAAGGGAAACTGATGATCAGCCAGACCTTAGTAGACGGCAGACATTTCCCCAAGATTTCTCTCCCTGCTTAGAAGAGTCTCGGCCACACCCAGGCTTCTGTTTTCTGCAAACAGAAAATAATAAAGAGAGCAGGAAGGAATGGGCGAGACAGAGGGAATAATAAATGAACGCTGATAAAATTAAAGGCATTTACCCTTAAGCTTTGATGCAGGCTTTATGGAAGAGGTGGCATTTAGAGGCATTCGAAGGAAGGGAAAGAGGTGGCACTATAGAGTTTTTTTAAGTGACTTCATCTGTAAAGGGGCAACAGGAGGGTATGGGCAGAAGCATTAAAGTTATACCTCTATTAACAGGTTGAGGTTTTTGTACTTATTATGCACTATTTCATTATGCATTCGCATTTCACTTTTACAGAGTTGCATCTTTTCCGGAAACTTGTGGTTTAAAAGCAAGGAGGCAATGTAATATTAAAACTAAGAATCAAATTTACATATGAAATCGAAAAACTTCCTGCTGGTTTTGGAAATCTCTGCAGTGTAGAACAATGTTATCTGAAAGGCAAGACTTCCCCTGAGAATTGCCAGCGCTGTAATCTTTCTACAAATTAAAATATTTCACCCCCTTAACAAACCACAGATTATCTAGAGATCTAAAGTGTCCTTGGAGACTTCAGGATAATGGCAGAATAACAAACCCATCCTACCATTTCATAAAAGAATTACCTTTTATGTTCTCTATTTTTTGTTTACTTCAGTTCTTTTTAGGTTTAAAAACTGTAAACTGAAATTAAACTTGTCATATATTACTTAGGAATCCGTGTAAGAGTTCCCCAGAGAGATACTATGTCTTGTGTTCTTTTAACATGAAGCTTCTTTCCCAAGTATTTGAAGCTACAGAGACTTTATATCCATCTGTCTGAAGGTTTTTTAATAAAAACATGAAACTAGGACAGCTCTTCTAGACTTAACACCTAATCACTTATTTCTTTATTTTTCCTTTGCCTCAATTCACTGAAGAAAAAAGAAAAATAGCTAAACTGACACTCTAACTTATATGAACCAAGACTGGAGGAAGAAGTTGGGGGAGCTTCAAATGTTGATGGAAAATACCACAAAGAGTTAAATTATATACTTGATCAAGTCTACAAAGGAATATTCTACTCAATTTATATCTGAATGTTTCCTTGAAACACAAAAGTCTGCCTGCTACAGCTCGGAGAGTACCATCTTACTGATTTAGATTTATTATTAGAAATTATTGTTGTAGATCCAGCAGTGCTGTGGACTTTTTATACCATCATACTAGTCCTGTAAGGACATCTTTGAGACTCTCTCTGTATGTGTGTGTGTGTGTGTATCATCAAGAATATCATTCAGTTGTGTACACACACATACACACAACTGAATGATATTCTTGGAAGAGTCAGCTACAAATCCCCCCACCCCCTGAAGTTTACTGTGTGACGTCAAGTCAATCACCTTCTCTCAGCCAAATCTTACCTCACAGGTTTGTTGTAAGGATAAAATGGAAGGGGAGAGTCGCACAATCCATTCTGAGCTTCTTGGAGAAAGGGTGGGATTTAAAAAATGCAGTGGATAGCTACAGAGGGATCCTGAGGTGGCACAGAAGACTATTCCACTTCATACGGCAGGCAAAGTATTCTTTCAAATATCTTCTCATGGAAAGAAAACGTCTTGCAAACAGAAAACTAGCACAGGAGGGAATAGCCTTAGGCTTGCCAACTCTTGCTTGGGAAATTCCTAGAGATTAGGGGTGTGCACAGGGAAAAGATTCGGGTTTCCTGCTTCGAGTTTACCCGAAGCAGGAAAAGAATCTGAAATACCCCTAAACCCAAAGCAGCAAGCCACTTTCCCTTGCCCTTGGATCAGCTGTTTGGTGGGGATTTCTCCACCAAACAGCTGATCTCAGTTTAAATGCCCCTTTCCCTGCTGCTTTGCAGGAACAAGGAAAGGGGCATTTAAACCCTTGACCCGAAGCTTCCCGAAGCAATACAAATTGCTTGGGGAAGTTTTGGTTCACGGTTTCCGAATCGAGCCCAGCATGCTGGGCCTGATTCAGAAGTCCCAAATCTTTGCAAATCAGGTCCAATTTGGGTATTTGGGCAATTTGGGCAAATCAGGTCCAGTAGGGAAGAGGAGGTGGGAACAGGGGATCTCCCACCCTGGGCAGGGGATTGGCAGTCCTAATCCTGAGATGGTTCAGCGCCTTTTGCCACCTCAGGATTCTACCCCTTTACTCTGAGGCGTATTGTTAGGCAGGCCTGTTATTTACTCTAGTAGAAGCAAGAACCATGTGCATACTGTTTCTTTTTCCCTGTCTTCTGTAAAGCTTTCATCCTGAACTTCTGAGAAAGGTCTCCCCCCACCCTTTGATTTTGACCTTTGAATAATCTCTCAATATTAGCTTACCTAATTAGTGCTGTGTGATACTTCTACTCAACATACGTTATTTTATAAAGCAGATTATGCGGTCTCTGAGGGATTCTGCCTCTTTTCTCTGTGAAAGTTTTTTTTAAGTAGTTTCAGTGAAGGTTTGCAAATAAAAGATGTTAAATCAATGGTCCACTTAGATTTTCCACAACAGACCCATTGGAGGACGTCAACTTTTTTTTTAAAAAAAGTATATTAAATATAACTTCTTTCATGATTTTAAAAACAAAATGCAATGTTTAACTTTCATGACAATATACCTTGGGAAATATCCTGTTTTTAGAAAAATAAACAATTTCAAAATGCAGTTTGGGAGAAAGTGCTAATTATAACTTGTATGTGGCAGCATTTTTTGAGATTGCCATCAAATTTTGTCCAAAGTGGACTATTGAGATTATTTTGGGGATTCATACTTCGTGAAAACATGAGAGAAATTGTAAAGCTTCTTGACAATTCAGGTTATGGGGGAGTAATATATATATATATATATATATATATATATATATATATATATATATATATATATATGGGGAGACAGTATTGTGTAGTGGTTAGTATGTCAAACTGGGCTGACTCTCATCTCTGCCACAGAAGCTGCCTGGGTGACCTAGGGCCAGTCACACACTCTTAGGGGCAAACTACAAGTGATGGATGACACAGGTTGGACACTTGTCAGCTTCCCTCAAGTTTTGATGGGAAATGTAGGCAGCATGGCAGAATGTTGGACAAGTGACAGTTGAAAAGTCTATTGGACAGCAATTGGAGAGCCAAGCTGCAAGACCAGGATGCCTACATTTCCCATCAAAACTTGAGGGAAGCTGACAAATGTCCAACTAGTGTCAGGCATCAGTTGTAGTTTGACCCTCAGCCTAACCACCTTCAGAGGGTTGTTGTGAAGATAAAATTGAGAAGAGATTGATATAAGCTGTTGGGGAAAGGGCAGCAGTGAGAGGGAGGGTGAGAAATATCCCATGCTTTACATAAATTGGGGGGAGGGGGAATTAAGAACTTCCCCAACCTATCCAAGACAGTGTAGGGTAGTGCTGAGAATATATAACTTCTTTGTAGGGTTGCCAGGTCCCCTTACCCTCCTGATGGGGGGGTACCTGCACTTGTCTCATGGATGTCCTCATGTTTGCACAAAGTGCACATGCACTCCCAGAGTAGAACGATGACCTTACTTATGGGAGGGTTGTCATTGTTTAGGCACCTGGAGTGCTCCCAGGCTTCGTGCTGAGCTGATTGGGGCCTCTAATGGGCCAAATTGGCCCAGCACAAAGCCCGGAAGCACTCCCAGGACTTGCGTAGTGACATCACTCTTGGGAGTGACATTCAGGGATTTTTTTCAGTTGGAATGCAGTGGAATGGAGTTCTGGCACCTCTTAAAAATGGTCACATGGCTGGTGGCCCCTGCCTCTGATCTCCAGACAGAGGGGAGTTTAGATTGCCCTCTTTCTGGAGATAAGGGGGCGTAGCCACCGGCCATGTGACCATTTTCACTGAGGGCAATTTAAATTTTACCCCCACCCCCTTTTGCAGCTGACCGAAAGTGACATCATTGTGCGGTCTTGAGTTCCACCCCCTCTTTTCCCAGAAAAAAACCCCTGGTGACATTGTTGTGCCTCACAAGGAGCGCACCCTGGGAGGCCTGTTCCCACACCTCTTCTACTGCTCACCAGGTGATTGGTGGTAGGGAAGGAGGCTCGGAATGGTGTATCCCTTGCCCCACCAAAGGGACCGGCAACCCTACTTTGAGATCTAACTGAATCTTCCTCTTCACAAAAGAGAAATGAAAAGGGACTCAGATGCAGAGGAGTTAGCCATGTTAGTTTGTTCGCAAAATAGTAAAGAGTCCAGTAGCACCTTTAAGACTAACCAAACTTACTGTAGCATAAGCTTTTGAGAACCACAGTTCTCTTCGTCAGATGCATGGAGGGTAAGAAGAAACTGGCTAGATATATATAGGTGGTGAAAGGAGGGGGGAGTAGATGCTCCCCCTTCCTGATTTGCATCTACTCCCCCCTCCCCTCACCCCCTATATATATATGGCCAGTTTCTTCTTGCCCTCCATGTATCTGACGAAGAGAAATGTGGTTCTGGAAAGCTTATGCTACAGTAAAGTTGGTTAGTCTTAAAGGTGCTACTGGACTCTTTACTATGAAAGGGACTCAGATTCCTAAAAAGAGGAATAAATTGCTAGATTTCAAGGAGAAATTCAGCAAAGAGGAATTAAGAGAATTCCACTTAACAACCATGTGAGAATATTGAAGAAAGCAAAAAGTGTTGTGGAAACACCAGTAAGATTTCTCAGTGGGATAGTCCCCATATTAGAGTTCATTTAAAATGAAATGTCCAGTATGTTTTAAGGAGGAGCAAAAATCTTTCCACCTCTTAATGAAGACAAAAAAAAATCTGTAGGGGAATTCCACACATCACTAATTTCTCTTGGCATAGAATTGGAGAGGGGTGGATTTCCCAAAAAAATTATACGGTTGCCAACCTCCTATTGTTTTATTTGATTGGTCACAAAAACTGAATTCTGGCTGGTCACCTGGTCTGAACAACCAATATATTGGAGATCCAGCCCAACCGAGATTTTGCTTTTGCTGTTGTATCCATTTTGTTTTGCTTGTGAACTGCAAAATTCTGTCACTTGATCCATAATCTGTCAGGTTCTCTTCAAGCTCCTCTTGAAACCTTTCTGATCCACCAATCACTGCCTCTACATTTCTATCCCCTTGCTCCATGTAAGAGGCTCTTTTTTCCAAAAGTGGGACAAACCTACAGAGTACGGTATTATGTGAATATCCTTATGATTATCTTCCAGTCATTGGCCATATTAACATTTTAATAGATCTTCCAAACTACACTGTGTGACTCATTTCTTCTCTGCAAAGAGACTGAGAATTAAAATTTTGTAACACTGTAGAATTCTTTCTTTCACTGTGTTTCCTTTCCATTATGTTATGAACAAGCTTGGCAAGTTCTGTTTAATAAAGCCTAACATCTATTTTGCTCACTGACTGCATGTTTATTCATTGCCTATTGAGTTGGAATTTTTAGTTTGGTTTCAAAAAAGAATGAAGATGTTAACATGAACTAGCTTGTGGAAAATAATGTTCTTTACTTTGTTTGAGAACAAGATTACATTATTTGCTGCTTCTGTGCAGGATAAATGGCAAAATAAGGTCCCATCCAGGGCTTTTTTTCAGCTGGAACGTGGTGGAACGGAGTTCCTGCACCTCTTGAAAATGGTCATGTGGCCGGTGGCCCCGCCCCCTGATCTCCAGACAGAGGGGAGTTTAGATTGCCCTCCATGCCGCCGAGCCGAGCCAAGCGGCGCGGAGGGAAATCTAAACTCCCCTCTGTCTGGAGATCAGGGGGCGGGGCCACCAGCCACATGACCATTTTCTCCAAGGGAAATCCACTGAGTTCCACCACCTCTTTTCCCAGAAAAAAAGCCCTGGTCCCATCTATATATAAACCTGCCCTGATGTGGATGACCACACTAGTCAGATCGCATTAGATCTTGGAAGCTAAGCAGAATTGGCACTAGTCGGTACCAAGAGTTCAGGTTTAGGAAGTTACTGCAAATTTGGGGGTGGGATTTGGGGGGGAGGGACTTCAGCTGGGTATAATGTCATAGACTCCACTCTCCAAAGGAAACTCCAGGAGAAACAATCTCTACAGTTTGGAGATCAGTTGTAATTAGAGATGGGCAGGAAACAAAACACGGAACAAAATTCCAAATGGAATGGCTCGTTCGTTTGCAAAGAAACGCGTTCCATGGCTCCATGTTTTTACAGAACAAACGGATTTACCTACTGTTCCATTTCTGCTTTTGTGAGAAGCCAGACACTTGGGCACCATTCACTCCATCGCCCAGGCAACAGTTGCAGTCTTTAGGTTGCCCCCAATCTGAGGCCTCCACGCTTGATTGGCAGCTGTCCTTGCCAAGTAGAGAGCTCCCATTTCTGGCCAATCCAGCCAGGAAAAGGAGGGGGAGGGTTAGGATCTCTAAGGCAACTGAGGAGATGGGCCTTCAGCAGCCATGGTAACACCAATCTCTTCCTCCCAAACCATGTTAGGCCGTTCTTTCTGCCTACCAGAGTGCTCCTGTGTTGTTCAATCTTGGCTTTTTCCATAAATAGGGGAAGCCATGTGACCTGATTTCATTTTCTCCAAAGTGAGTTAGGGAGTAAAGAGCTTGTTGGCTGTATTATTAGAAGAGGAACTTGGGAGGGATCTTTGGCCTGCAGTCCACTTCTTGCTTCTTGGAAAAACACTGAAAATCTTCTTTACTTTTCTCTTTCTTCCTTTTCTTACTGCAGACGGGAAGTTTTTGGGAAAGGGTGCTTTTTTCCTTTCTTCCCCCACCCCATCCCAGTCTTAGCTTTTCACCTCCCCCCCTCCCCAGCCTAGTCCTAGGCCTTTGAGTAGAGCTGGGTTCTTGCTTTTCTAAGTGAGTTTTATTTGCTTTTTCTGTTTCTTCCCCTCTGCTTTTTGGAGCTCAAATCTTCTGGTGTGGCCCCCCTTCCCCAAGGATCCCTTCTTTTATTTGCTTTTCTTTCTTTCTCTGCTTTTTGGAGGGTCTCTCTTCTTTTTTGGGTATGTCCCCCTCCCCCCAAGGAGCCTCACTTTTCTGTAGGCTGGCTCCCTGTGTGTGCACTTGTGTGCACTTGTGTGCACTTGTGTGGTGTAGTGCAGTTTTCCTTTTTTCTCCACACTTCTCCAATGCCCTTTACTTTTATTTGGAGTGTCTCTACAGCCTGCGCCACTGACTGGGTGGTGTTTGGGGGGGAGGGGCTTGTGTCTCTGGTGCGCTGACTCACACCCACATGGGACTGTTTGCTCTCTGTGTGAACTTGTGTGGTGCTTTAAAGTCTGACCTCTTTTCTGCACACTCCTCCAGTGCCCTTCACTTTTATTTGGAGCGCCTCTCCAGCCAGTGCCACTGGGCTCGTACCTCTGGTGTGCTGACTTACAACTGCATGAGGTTGCTCAACTGTCTCCGCTGTGCACACCATCAGGCTCCCCACTTGCATGTTTCTCTAGTGCAGCTTGCTTTTGCTGTGCACATGCACACCATCAGCGCACACACTGTTTTATTTTATTTTGAGCCCCTTTCCAGCTGAGGACAGTGTCTGGGTGGAGGTGGTTTGGGGGGCTGTCCGCTGACTCACAACTGCATGGGTAGCTTTACTGTCTGCAGGCTCCCCACTTGCATGCTTCTCTAGTGCAGCTCGCTTCTGCTTTGCACATGCACACCATCAGCATGCACACTTTTTTGTTTTATTTTGAGCCAGTGTCCAGCTGTGGGCAGTGTCTGGGTGGAGGTGGTTTGGGGGGCTGTCCGCTGACTCACAAATACATGGGTAGCTTTACTGTCTGCAGGCGGGCAGGCACAGGGGGTGGAGGAGAGCCTGCTGAAAACTCCCTGCAAGTTTTGGCTCTCTGAGAGTGAAGGGGGCTGTCCTGGGCTCAGACAAACCCCGAACCTCAAACCAGTTCGGGAACCAGTTGTGGTTCTGAAGTTTGTGGTTCATGTTCCGTGAAAATGAATGAACCATGAACCAAGCGGTTCAGGGTTTTTTCATTCCATGCCCATCTCTAGTTGTAATTTCAGGAGATCTCTAGAGGCTGGCAAACCTAGTTTGCTACCTATGTGCTATGTTCTGGCTAGGTTCCGGCAAATGATACACAGACACTTCTGTTTGGTTGGAATGGCCACAACTTTATTGATTACAGCCAGATTGGAGCATTGGCCAGACATATGGGCAACAGATACTCTGGCCTCAAAAGGTCCCATGCTATTCAATGCATAATACCCCAGCCCAATGCTGGCCCTGCAGGACGGCAAGTGATGTCTGCCACCACCCATGCTGGCCGGCCCTTGCTTCCCTTTCCACAGGGGTGAGCTGCCTGATATGCCCTGCTCACCCCTTAAGGATCCAGCCCAATGCCTCAAAACCACCAAACCCTTTAAAATTGTGACGGGCCCACTGATACCCTGATTGAGCAGTGGGTAGGTGGGAAAGCATCCTGCTCCTGCTGATGTGCCTCTGGAATGGTGCCAACCACATTGTCCTCTCAGAAGAGGCCTCCTCCTGCTGCTCCTCTTCCATAGCTGTACCATGCCTCCACCTCAGCCTGACTCTCGTAGCAACACAGCCCACGGTGATCTGTGAGCTTCCTTTCTTGGTGCTCCTTTGCTTCTTCCCAAGGAACTAATCTTGGCTTTTCTCCATCTCATTGGAGCATGAGGTGCTTCTGACAACACCACAAATCCTCATTTTTGAGACTGAGGGAGCATCCATTTTTGAGTCTGGGGGGAATTGTCCCCATCATAGTCAAATACTTGACCTGAAACCATCCAGCATTCCTCCTATGGAATCCATTTTTTGCAAGAGGTTGTTTTTTCTGAGGCAGGGGTCCTTATATGGTTACCAAACTCCAGGTGAAGCCTGGAGTTCTTCAGCCTAGCAATTGATCTCCAGGACACAGAGATTAGTTCCCCTGGAGAAAATGGCTGCTCTGGAGGGTGAACTCTATGGCTTTATAGCCAGCTGAGGTTCCTCCCCAAACCCTACCCTCTCTAGACTCCAGACTCTGCACACACACACACACACACCTTCAGTCTCCAGGAATTTCCCAACCTAGAGCTAGCAACTTCCTGATCTCTAGTGAAGCCCACTTGCAACAACTTCTTCTTTCTGCTCTCCTCAACCTGTTAAGTGCAGCCTCCCAGGTCTTATGATTCTTAGTAACACCTGGCAGTTTGCTGGGTCATGGTCACTTGAGGCTAGGGTAGCCAGGTACACCTCACCTCCCATTGGGAGGGTGGAGTACCTGGCATATACCTTGTGCAGAGCATGAGGTCTTCTTTTGTGCACACGCAAAGCGTGCATGTGCTCCACAGCCTGTGTGATGGATGACATCACTTCCAGAAGTGATGTCACCTTGCTGGCCATGTGAGCATTCCCACACTCTGCATGGGGCCAATTCAGTCTGTTTGGGGGCCAAATCAGCCCCAAACGAAGTGCAGAAACACTCCCGTGGGTGGCACAATGACTTGACTTCCAGAAGTGATGTTGCCGTAATGATTGGGTGTGCACATGCAGTGTGCGCTCCTGAGGTGCCTGCCAGTGGCGGGCAACCTCCAGGAGTGTGCCCCCTTCCACTGATTGCTCAGTGATCAGTGGATGAGGGGGCAAATTCTCAGGAGTTTGTCCACCATCGGCAGGCACCTGGGAACTCTACTTGGAGCTAGTGTCTCCACCTGGATATCTTAACCCATTATTGGGAAGACTGAATGTCTAAAAGTAGAAGATAATCCTGTAGCAACTTATAGCTATGGAATTTAGATGCCCACATGCTGGAAGCCAAAATAAGGGTAACTTGACCACACCACCCCTAATCTTCCTCAGGGGTTCTTCACTTTGGCGCCACGACAGGTGGTACCTACTTTTTTAAAAATTTCCAAAAGGGAAATTTCTCCCAGTTGAAAAGTTTCAGGTTACTACAGCATAACCTGTTTACTTTCCCCTTCCTCTCAGCTTCAAAACAGTCCTTGTATTGCTTGCTGAATGCCTGGTGGGACTTGGCACATTGACCTATGGAACCCTAGGTTGCCAGTCTCCAGGTGCCTGGCATTCTCCTAGAATTGTAACTAGAGATGGGCACGAACCAAAATACGAACCAAAATTAAGCACAAACCAGGCCAGTTCATGATTCATGAACCACAGTTTGTCAGATCCCATTTCTGACGAACTGCCACGAACTTTAGGCTGGTTCATTTGGTTCATTTTTTGTTTCATGACTGCAGACAGCCTGGTGCCAATCAATCAGTTCCCTAGGCAACAGGGGATGGACTTCCTGCAGACCTTCTGCTGATTCAGAAGTGACCTTCTTCAGTCCCGGAAGTGACCTTCTGCTGACCCAGAAGTGATGATTTTCTAGCCCGGATGTGACGTTTTAATGAACCAAATGAACCGGTTCGTGAACCAGGGGCAGGTTTGTGAAAGTTTGTGGTTCATGAAATTTGATGAACCACGAACCGCATGGTTTGGTTTTTTCCCAGTTTGTGCCCATCTCTAATTGTAACTGATCACCAAACTATAAATATTAGTTTCCCTGGAGAAAAATGGCACCGTCTGAGGGCTACCTCTTTGGCAGGACATTCCTGCTAAGCATTCTCTCCTCCCCACACTTCACCGTCCTCAGGCTCTTTCTCCAAATCTCCAGGAAATTCCCCACCTGGAGTTGGCAAGGCAAAGATATTTCTGTATCTGTACCTTTACTGTTGCTAAAATATGTTTTTGGAAATACTAATGTCACATAATTCAATGAAGAAGTCAGAAAAACATTTATTGCATGCATCCAAAGGCCATCACAATTGAACCGATAAAACACAAATAAAATGTGAACAAAAAACAACAAATGGCAAAACTATAATGTTAAAAGCACATAAAAAGTACATTAACTGCACATTAGCACCTTTGTTATACATAGATGAAGGAATCTCAACCACTAAGCACAGCTCAAGCCTGAATTTTCTTAGCTGCTAGGGCTATCGTAATTCAATGGATTGAGAACCTTATAACTTCATCAACATTTGAAGGTATGGCATATAGATGGCAATATTTATGGCTTTATTTTTAGATATCTGGAGACCTTTCATAAAAACTTACTTGCAGACCTGCCACCAGTTAGAGTTTATTTGTTACGATCAATGTTCAGCCAAGAGAAATGCCAACATTGCTATTACACTTTTGTTGATGTTTGTTTATTCTGTATGTAAAAAAATTAAGAATGTTGTCATATAACATGTATGCATGTAATATTCTCAACATTCAACTGATACAGACTTCTGATAGAATTCCTTTTTTAACATGGCTCTAATGATAACTGAAGTAATTTTAAAGGTTAAAAAAAAAAAAGCAACCGGATGG
Source organism: Eublepharis macularius (assembly GCF_028583425.1). Classification (NCBI taxonomy): domain Eukaryota; kingdom Metazoa; phylum Chordata; class Lepidosauria; order Squamata; family Eublepharidae; genus Eublepharis; species Eublepharis macularius. The sequence continues at coordinate 18,878,318 of NC_072800.1, read as the reverse complement.
ATAGCTTGCAATTCCTATGCATAATTGAAACAAGCTCTCTTAACAGTGGGGGTATTTACTGTTGCCTTTTCAACTAAATGTTACAAAGACCAACATGCCAAATGCATTCGCTTATGAGGTTAAACATTCCCTTTCAATATGCTTTTGGAGATCTCCCTTTAGGGCTGAATTCAAAGTGCGCTGTGGATGGATTCCGATTGACTTCAATTGACTTTAGCTCAGCCCCCGGATCCTAAAATATGATTGCTGCAGGACTCAAAGGGAATGGTAATGCGGCAGCCGTGGGGGTGCCGTAATGAGGAATCTGGCTGAGTGAGGATGCATGCAGGGGAGTTCAGTCTAGAGAGCACATTTTATGGCATGCTCAATATAATGACCTCTATAAATATAGGAGCATGATTTCGTTAGGGTGGAAAAATAGAGAAACTCCATACATTAGACAGTCTTCAACAATGACTGTGTGCTCAAGGCATGCAGAAATTTTACTTCTAAGGGTATGTGCATCCAGGGCCAGTGATAGGCTTTTGGGGGCCCTAGGCAAGGATAGCACCACCCCTGTGTGCATCCTACCCCTTTGTAGAAATTTCCTAAACTTACCAATACTCTTTTGACTTCTGTCAAAAAATTTTCTAGGGTGTGATTGAGGAGGACCTGTCAAAGTCAAAGCGATTTCTGATTCCTCTTTAGGTAGAACCAGGTGACAACCTAGAGATCTGTGGAATGTCTTAGATAATGCCAGTGTTATGGAAACTTCAGGCTTCTTTTGAGATACTTTGGATGGTTCATCTTACAGAAGAACCCCTACATTCATTTTGAGTTTCTTTTTTGACAAAACCTCAGTGGCAAATCAGGAACATTTTTGGAGGAACAAAAATAAATCTGCATGCAGAAATTTGAGTTATTACCCCTTTTGCAGTGCTAGGGAGTTTGTATGAATATTCTAACTACATGGGGAGAAACAATTGTGTGGCTCGTTTCTATCCAGTTGGGCTCCTGGTCATACAAGAATGGCAAATGTGACTGGCCCTGCCATGTGGTTGCAGTATTTATATCTACTGGGTTCGATACAACCAGCTTTTCTGTTGATGAAAAAGGAAGGAAGGGTACCCTTTGACCACCCGAAAGGGCTTGTTTTAGGGATCTCTGGCCGCCCAAATAGCAGTGTTAAGAATCACAGAACCGGCATGAACAATGGAATGGGGTCTGTAGTAGGGGGTGATATTGGGTGACATGGACTGAAAAAGCTATTTGGATCCAACCCACAATCTATTGTTATGAGATTGGTTGGGGTGGGGAGCTTGCATGTTGGTGTGTATGTGTGTGAGAAAAGGGGGGGCTAAACTCTTATCGTTAGAAATACAGGAAGCACAAAAATGTTCCTTTTTTGTGGAGTGGCTACTAGAAAGAGATTCCATATTGGTTTCCCCAATCAGCAAGAAAATTTGGCATTCTCTGAGATGTTGGGGATATCATTTGCTTTTAAAAAGAGGATCAGTTGCATCTCCCAGATATTACAAGTTTAGGAAAAAGAGGGATGGATTTAGAAAGGAGGTTATGTTATATCTCCAAGATGGTGACTTTTTCTGCTCGGCTTATTGTCTTCTTCAAGATTTTTAATGAACAAGGGGGATGATGGACATTTTGCAAGATAAATTGCAAGAAGTCCCTTGTGCCTTGGTCTGTTTCAGCTGCTTTTCGGTATGTTACAAGTGGCTAATTCCAGCTCTGCATTTATTTATGAACGAATTCCTACCCTTGAATGTATAATTCATAAGATGATCTGTGGATTGATAGTGTTGGCTGCCCTTTCAAGGCAAGGACTGCGTCTTGCAAGGGATTTATGATTGCAAGGGTTTTTTTGCTGTGAAGCTGGTCACATGCAGTAAACTTCATATCCTTGGACAGTGTTACATCAGCCTAATGCTGTAGATAGACATCGTTGACAGCAGGGCTTTTTTTCTGGGAAAAGAGGTGGTGGAACTCAGTTGGTTGCCCTAGGAGAAAATGGTCACATGGCTGGTGGCCCCACCGCCTTATCTCCAGACAGAGGGGAGTTTGGATTGCCCTCCATGCCACTGAGTGGCGCAGAGGGCAATCTAAACTCCCCTCTGTCTGGAAATCAGGGGGCGAGGCCACCGGCCATGTGACCATTTTCAAGTGGTTCCGGAACTCCGTTCCACCACGTTCCAGCTGAAAAAAAAGCCCTGGTTGACAGTCAGATTTGTTTCATTTTTGTGCTTACTTAAAGCCTCAGCAAGACTGACTGGGAGGGAAACATTACTAGCTATCCCTGGCGGCATACCAGCCATTTAACTTGCAAGGACATTTCCTAGTTGGGCACTGCCCTAGGGGGGGCCAGGAGCATGCAGAGCCAAGAGCCAGTGTCTTGCCAGCACTTCAGGGGGTTACTTGGCTTAGACCTCTCAGCAACAGTAATACCAACGTCAGCATAACAGTTGCCTCCTCCTGCACTGATATCAGTTTGCAGGAGGAAGAACTGGGTGAGCTGATGCTGAGAAGCGGCATATGACCCTCACTTCAAAACTCCTTTTAGTTGCTCATGGCCCTACAAAGTCCACTCAGCTTGGCTTGCTCCAGGGCCATGTGAACATCCCAGTCTGCTCCTGCTATCCCAGTAGGGTTGTTGGGGCCCACTGATGGCAGGCAAGCTCCTGGTGCATGTGTATGTGTGTAGTGCCCTCAAGAAAGCAATATATGGTGACTTATTGTGACCCCGATGGGGTTTTCTTGGCAAGAGACTATCAGAGGTGGTTTGCCATTGCCATTGCCATTGCCTGCCTCTGCAACCCAGGTCTTCCTCGGAGGTCTCCCATCCAATTACCAACCAAGGTTGACCCTGCTTAGCTTCTGAGATCTGATGAGATCAGGCTCACCTAGGCTATCCTAGTCCTGATAATGTGCTTTTTTGCCTGTAGGTTGTTAAATGGCATTCTCTTAATTCCTCTTTGTTTAATTTCTCCCTGAAATCCGGCAATCCATTTTTATTCCTCTTTTTTCCGAATCTGAGTCAGTTTCAAGTCAACCGCTCTTTCATGAAAAGGAAGATTCAATTTAGATCTCTAAGAAGTGGTGTGTTTACTTTTAGTTATATATTGCAGACATGGTTTAAAAATTAAGAGCATGGTGAGCCATTAAAGAAACCATTAAACATAAAACAGGATTTGTCTGAACATATCCTTGCTGCATCAGACTGCTTTTTATTCTTTGTATCATATTACTGTGGTACAACAACAAGCATAAATCCACAATTGTTCTTAACATTTTTAAATAAAAATGATTTATTAAAAAAAACAAGCATAAATCCACAAGTGAGAAAATCTACACTATTGTACAGTTTAAAAAACTCAAAGACGAATGAGAAATCAAAGCAAATTCCACATTTGAAACAGGAAAAGAGAATAAGAGGAACCAGTTGCTATAGCTAAAAAAGAAAATTTCAGAAAAAGAAATTCCATCCCTTGTAACAACCTTAGTTGTCTGCAACTACTCCAAGTGCAGGAAGAGGTTTTTTTTTTTAAAGGCAGTAATAATGGTAGCTCTAGGAAGAGTCTTACCATAGAGTTGTAGGGATTCCTAGAGACAATTGTCACTTCCAGGTTATCCCTGGACATGACACCAATGTCACATGCTCCGTTCAACCCGCTGATTGCTAGGCTTGGCATGGCAACCTTATGTCTCAGAGATATTCAAACCTTGTGAGATGGCATAACTTTGTAGCTAAGAGTGTCACCTATGAGCCAGGAAGTTCTGGGTTCAAATTTTACCTCAACATTTAACTCACTAGAAAGCCACAGACAAGCTTTATGCTCAGCCACATTTGGGAGATAATAGTACAGTTCTTTCTAAAAGACTTTAAAAAAATTCTACATTTAAACACTTGAGATGTACTCTTTAAATGTTAAGGTGGTTTGAACAATGTTTAAAACCCTTGGAATATTTAATATAATAGCAGGCTATCTATAGATAAATTATGGCATACTAAAATATCTGCTGGCTTTGAAAATCATTTGGAGGCATCTTTAGCAGCAAGGGGAGAAAAAGAAAAATATTCATCATGTACGCAGCAATAATTATAATAATTCACTATACTGTGATGTGGAAAACCAAAGTTCAGGATCAGAAATTTCATTAAGTGCCTACCTAACTATAAGAAATCTCTTGTTGGCTAGAATACCTCTAGGACTCTACCTCTAACGGTTGGCTGCCGGAGACTCTCAAGCAGGGCAGCATTTTATAACCTGAGATACACTGCTTACAGACATGGATGCTCCATTCTGAGGTATTAATTAGCTAATGATATTTCTGTCTTTCATCCATTGGCTATTTTCATCTTCTGGACCAAACCGAACTTAACAAGAAGAGGATTCTTTCTGACCATCGTGCAGTCAGCCAAAGCATGCCCACATTTGCATAACTCTGAACTTTGATGCTATCAAATCTATCCTAATATTGCTTCTTATACATTTAAGTTCTGTTCAAATATCTTCAGTTTGAAAGCACAGCTCAGCCCAGCTGTTGCAAAGGGGGAACTGTCATTTAAACAGCATAACCCACGTGAGGCGTCTACATGAATAGGTCCTTTATTGGTGGTCTCCACTTGCCAGATATCAGGTTTAAATAAGGTTTAAAGTGGGAAAGAATTCTTTCATGAATGACTCAAAAAGTGCAGAATCCTTCCTGGTAACTGTTTTCTGGACCCCTCTAGAGCTCTCCCAGTACATTGTTTAGGGATTTGGCAATTGATGTTGAGGACCAGTCATTGGCCAATGATTTCCAAGCAGAATAGGGTTGGGAGCAGAAACTGAGGATACAGGTAGAACTTTAGGCTGAAGCTAGGACAAGGATGGGTATGAGGGTAGACTTGTAGAGTCTGTACTATTGCAATTCTCCTTTTTCATTCACTGGAACTAAACCCACCTTTTAAAAAAAAATTAGTTGGCTCTAGAAAGCTATTACATTCTATCTCGCTCCAATTCCCCTCCCTACAATAGCCCCATTCTGCATGGCTTTTATATGTGCAGGTCCCATGAGTCTCAGAAATGACTTTTTGGTGGCCAAAGAGAACCGCTCCTTCCTTTTCCAGCAACAGAAAAAATGGTTGGATCCAATCCATAGGCTCAAACACAGTGGTACAACAAACAACAATGATATTTCAAGACAGTGTTCCTTTTTATATTTATTCTTTCAGTCGATGATAGCCAGGAGAAAATGTTTTTGGGATACATGTTACACTTATTGCGTACCCAAATATGTGTTTTTGTGTGTGCTTTCGTTTGAGATAGCTCCTATAAAGCAAAGATGCTCAGCAAATGTTTTATCTTTTTTTCCTTTTAGGGGCTGATGTTATCAATTTTGATGGCCATGTTGTATTACCGTACAGATTTGGACACAAGAAAAAAACACTGAAAACACTGAAAGATGTCATTGCTTTGAAATTTAAAACCTCTGAAAGTGAAGGTGTAATCTTCCATGGAGAAGGCCAGCAAGGAGATTACATCACCCTGGAACTGAAAAAGGCCAAGTTGGTCCTTAATTTAAATTTAGGTATGGTTGGTCTTATTTTTAATCTGTCTATTTGTCTTATGATACAATGGTAGATATGACTCTGAATGTTATCCTTTTCCTTATAATTTCTCTTACTCCGTTATCTCCGAATCGATAGATCAAGATGGGTAGCTGTGTTAGTCTGTCCGTAGCAATAGGAAAGAGCAAGAGTCCTGGCGCCGGCAGTGGCTCTTTCCTTCAGCTATCACTGGAAGGAAGAAATTTCTGGATACATGGAACGATCTCTTATACATTTAGAATGAATACAGTTTGGTTTGTAGACTGACCTAGAACCAATATTGAAACCAGTATTGAAACTCAGATTAGACACTGCTTGGCAGCAGTGATTTTACTAACATGATGAAGGAATGAGTACAGTTTTCTCCCCATACCACCTCTCCTAATCACAAACATAGCTGTGATATATACACACCATGTTGGTTCCCGTGGCTCAAAAAGGATCATATAAATCTGATAGTCACACATACGGGTCTCTTCACACAGCATCTGCTTTCCACATTCATTTAGGTGTATGGTAGGGAGGGAGGTTAGGCTAAAAGTGTGTGACTGGCCCAAGGTTACCCAGCAAGCTTCCATGACAGAGTGAGGATTCAAACCCAGTTGTTCCAGATCCTAGTCCAATGCTCTAACCACTACACCATGCTGCCTCTCTCTTGGAACTGGTGGGAAAAGATTGATTAGTGTAAAAATGAAGGAACTGCAAGAATATATATAGGACTGCAAGAATACATATAAATTAAATAAATATATACATATAATTGAGTTAAAGATGAATACAACTAAAACCAAATTCCCAACATTGGAATTTGTGTGTTGTCAGGGGCTGTGCTAGCTCCAATACATATATGAAGATATTACCCTAGTTACATTTAACTCTTTTTAACTATATCTTGCCTGTAGCCATGTTAATAATTGTTCCTTTTGTTTCTTTCATAGCTGAGAGTAATGATTTCCGCTTTCATTTATTTATTACGTGCTAACAAGAATATCCCTCATTTTATCTTCACAATAACCCCATAAAGTAGGTTAGCCTGCCATATGCTGATCGGTGTGAGATGACCTATTATTATTATTATTATTATTATTATTATTATTATTATTATTATTATTATTATTATTACATTTCTAACTCGCCCTTCCCACAAGCAGGCTCAGGGCGAGGTACAACAGATTATAAAAATATAATACAAATATTAAAATCATAAAACAACAGTTCATCATAAAAACAACAAACAGATAATAACTGTCCCAAGATGGGGTCAATTCCAGATTCTTGCCCATAAACATACAGGAGGAGGGAAGCGGACAGATAATGTACTGCAACCCATACGTGGGTCAGCAACGAATGGGCATTGCATAGCCCTGTGTTGTTTCCATATGTTGGGCAGCCGGCCGGTGGACACTGTATAACCTCACACTTAGAGCCAAGCTACAAGTGACACCTGACACAGGTTGAACACTTGTCAGCTTCCCTCAAGTTTTGATGGGAAATGTAGGCATTCTGGTCTTGCAGCTGTAATGGAGGGCCAAGCTGTAAAACAAGGACACCTACATTTCTCATCAAAACTTGAGAGAAGCTGACAAGTGTCCAACCTGTGTAAGGTGTCACTTGTAGCTTGGCTCTTAGTGGGAGGCTGGTGGGAGGCTCAGTGAGGATCTCATGCCGGCCTCAACCATGCTGGCTTCAACCGAGTAGGATTCATGAATGAGCAGGGATTTCAGCCGGATCATAATGCTATCCACTGCATCACACTGGTGGACTACATTCCTTTGTCTCTTCTTGTGGCCTGAAGATCAACAACGTGCTTCATGTAAATGAGAACAGCATCGTTTCATTCAGCACGAAACTATTTCCGACAAACATCATTGAAATTCTAACCCTTTCCTTTTCCTTACGTTTCTAAATTTCGTCAGGTAGTTATCAGTGTGATAAATGACACTTCCTACATATGTAGTTAGAGGAGGTGAGAATATATACTCTCAGGTCAGAAATTGGGTTAGGAAGGGTCTCCCAGGAAGAGAAATTGGATACTAAAAATGCTTTAGCACAATGCTTAGATCAAGTTGCAGTTAAAGCATGAAAAATGCAGCAGGTTGCTTTGCGACATGGCTCAGATGTGATTTACTGCTGAGTCGAGCTCTTCTTTCTCAGTTGGATCAGTTACCAGATTCCAGTTCCTAGATCTTAACAGAACAATTCAGTAAGCCTATCAATGTCACAGGATTGAAACAGAAACTTCATATTCAGGAGCAGTCTTGCCAACGCCAGGTGCTGTGAACAGAACACAGAATGATTATCGTGCATGTGTTATGCTCATGAGCTTCTAGGGGCATCTGGCTGGTCACTGGTAGAATGGTAGACTGGATAGACTACCAGTCTATCCAGGCAGTTCAGGGATCCATTGTGGTTAGGATATTGGACTAGGATCCGAGAGTCCCACCTTTCAATCCCAATTCTGCGGTGAAAGCTGGGCAACCCTGAACTCATCATCTCCTCTCAGCCTAACCTACCTCACAGGCTTGTTGTGAGGATAATGAAGGAGAATGATATAAGACTCTGTGAGTCCCCATTGGGGAGAGATGGAGCATATAGTTCTCATGGTCTTTATAAACTATCACAGTGGGAAAGAGCAAGAGTTCAGTAGAACATAAAGGCTAACAAATTCATGGTAGGGTATGAGCTTTCTTGAGTCACAGCTCACTTCTTCAGATACAGCCTGTATCTGAAGAAGTGAGCTGTGTGACTCATGAAAGCTCATACCCTACCACAAATTTTGTTAGTCTTATAGGTGCTACTGGACTCTTGCTCTTTTTCACTGCTATGGACAGACCAACACGGCAACCCGTCTTGATCTTTATAAACTGTGTTACAGAACTCTGTGACTCTGGTGAAAATAACCATTTATCCTTGCCATATGGCTAGAAAGGGTTTAAAAAGAATTTCTCTTCAAGAAAAGAACTTTACTTCCGTAGGGTTTGTTTCAAATGTCTCATTTATCGGCTGAATCCAATGTTTTGCCACCAATTCTACCCATGAAAGCCCTCTACAATTAGCTCTTTCAGTATTGCTCTGACTTTTTTGTCATAAATGCTAGCAGAGTACACTAATACTGTTTTTTTAACAACCGAGAGCTGATTTAGATGTTCAATTTCACATCATTCCTTGTTGTATGACAACCAGTCAGGGGCATATGATCTAAGATGTAGTTTAGAAAAGATGTAATATTTGTGAATTAAATTAAAATATCTTATTGTGTACTAGCCATTCACATATAAATGTTTGCAACAAATTTCTTTTATTATTATTATTTTTCTTTTTTCAGAACAAGGAGGGGAACAGAAAAAAGAAGGGATAATAGGGTCAAAGGAACAATAAGATTTTGCACTACAAGAGTTGTTATAATAAAATACAGAGTACACAGAACATACCTTAATCAGAGTTCATCAATATTACATGTCCTATTCCAACTCCTGTGTATCTTCACAAACTAAATACGATCTTTTTCCTACACTATATTCAACTTTAGATCGACTAAAAGTCAAAACATGTGGTCTCCATGTACATTCTTACTGCTATATCTTAATGTTTGCAACAAATTTCTAAGCGGATCATAGTATGTCAAGATGAAACCTCACTCTCTATCACATTAAATTTGAAGTACTGATTTTTTTTTAAAAAAATGGTCTCTTCCTCCACTTCATCAGGTAGCAACCAGTACGGCTCAATTTATGGCCACACGTCTGTGACAACCGGCAGTCTTTTAGATGACCACCACTGGCATTCGGTAGTGATAGAGCGTCACGGGAGAAACATCAACCTCACACTTGATAGACACATGCAGCATTTTCGGATCAATGGGGAGTTTGATTACCTGGACCTGGACTATGAGGTATGCTTTCCTTGTATTGTATTTGACATAAATAAGGGCCATCTGACCACATTCATTGAAATACTCCAAAAACACTCAGTGGATGTGCACTAACAAGGCATAATTCAAAAACTCTTATGTCATGTCAATATGTATAGTTAAAAGAAGTTGCTTCCCAGTTTCTCTATAATGAAATCTGGTTTGCCTACCTGCTTTGAGACATCAGAGTCACTAAGTCAATGGCAGCCGGATAACTTATGATGCCCCTGCCTGCCCAGGTCTATTTAGGACATCAGAGCAAATTGTTCAGCATCATTGCAAAGTTTGGCCTGTAGAGAGGTCAGAGGTCACGGAGGAGTTTGCCAGAGCATCCTTTATATTTATGACAGAGATTTGCCGAAACAGCCTCTCTGTGGAGTTGCCAGCCTCCAGGCGGTAGCTGGAGATCTCCCGGAATTCATTATCTCCATACTGTTTTCTGATTCCTTGCACCAAACTTATCCCGTGAAATGTATGCATTTTTCAGTATCCTTTTCGACTTTTCTAGTCAACATTTCCTCAAATATAATAGATTTTTCTCCTGATCTCAGCTCCTATGTTATTTCCACTGAACTTTATAAGAAGCAGGGAGATTTGAGGAGAAATCTCCCAAAGGAATTACATTGGTGTGGTGAGTGGGGTGTGTGTGTGTGTGTGATCTCCAAGATGTGACAAACTATGGAGGATCCAACTTCTTGAACAGGAAGCTGGTCTAAAAATGCTGCAATTACTCAACTCCTTGCAGGGCAGCATTTCAATATAAGAACATTCAAGCTGCTCCCTAAAACTAGTCCTCCATATGCAGCATGAGTCAGCTCTCACAGGGGATCTTCTGGGGAATTTTACTGCTGTTGCTATTGCTGTGGGAAGATTTATGGGGGAATAAACTTGTGTGTAAGTATCTTCCCCTACAATAGCAGAAATCAGGAAAAGGTCCAGTGCAAGCATTCAGATTGCTTCCAATAGGCCACATGAATGGGAGGTGCAGCATCTTGGATATGTACCCATACATCTACTGGTAAGCAATGTAAATGCTCTGTGTTTAAAAGGGGTACCAATGAGGTAAGTTTTGCAGTCCCCATGTATCCATGAGTAGACATGGGCATGAACAGGGGGAAAACCCGAACACCCTGTTCATCGATCGCTGCCATCAACGAACAACGAACAATGAACATGGACGAACATGAACTGTTCCCGGACATGTCCATTGTTAATTGTTCAAGGGGGTCAGAACCACCCCCGCCCCAACCTCCCCTTAGCTCCCCCTCCCCTCAAACCCACTTACCTGACCCGTTAAAGATCCCTTTAAACTATCAGCTGGCAGGCAGCAGGGGGGGATTCCCCCCTGCCGCCTGCCAGCTGATAGTTTAAAGGGCCCTGTCCTGGCAAAAACAGCAGTGTCTGCTGGCACCTAGTTTGAGGGGTTACAAAAGTGACCTTCCCAATGTCCAATACCCACCAAATTTGCAGGGGACATAGTCCTCACTGTCCTCTGAGGACCCCCAAGTTTCAGAGAGATTGCACCCAGGGAAAGGCATGATCCACGGGTCTCCCCTTTGGCTGTCATTTTTTCTTCACTGTGGCAAAAACAGGACTCTCTGCTGGAAGTACTTTGAAGGGTTAAAGCCAAAAGGAACGCCAGAAGGAGTTCAGACAGAGTTCAGTCCCTCCCTGCCTCCGGTTGCCAAGGGGATTGATTGCAGCAGGTGCCAGACTGTCTGATTTGCCAAACGTCCAAGGCTTTTAATGATCACCTGTTCGTTTAGGATGTGGCCTCATGAACAGCTTGTTCAAGAGCAGCAGATTAGGCTGTTCGTGGGTTTTTTCTGTTCATAATGCTGTTTGTGCCCATGTCTATCCATGAGTGGATTGGAAAGGCCAAAATATCAAGGTCCCTCTTGGTATTCTTTCCCCAGTACACCCAGCTTGACCACCACCACCCCACACCACCAGAAATTACATTTTGCAGCAACCGTAGGGAGCAATTTCCACATCTGGGCAGAATCCAGCATTTGCAACTGAGTTCAATTGAAAATAATGAATCCGGCCAGCTTTTTCTCTCCGTCTCACCCAACTTCCCTCCACGTTACAGCCTTCACCCAACATGGCTTTTGTACATGCAGGACCCTTTTTCTGGCCAAAGAGGATCGTTCCTTCCTGTGGGTTGGATCCAACCCAGTTAGGCTTAGAGCCTCATGATTTAATATGCCTGAAGATGTGCTAGAATTTTGGACAGTACCATGCCACACTGAGAGTGGGCAGCTAGGCTGTGCCACATAAAAAAGCTCCCTGCAGGTAACAAAACTGGCATGCCAGAGAGAGGGCTATGCAGAAATTCTAGTGTGCTAGTTTATGACGTATCTTTTAACATGGTGAAATATTCAAAAATGGAATCTCCCTGCTTGCTGTTTGAATAGGCACAATCCAGAAACCGGTTGCACCAGGCTGCCATCATTTGTGTTTGGTTTGTCCTTTGTGCTTGGTTTGTCCTATTCTTTTAAGATATTCTGCCTGCTAAGGGACAAAATACCCATTAGCACATAGTCATGAGAAAGCTGATGCGCCCTTAGTTTCATTGCTTTCTCCTTTGGAAAGCACACCTTGGAGAGCGCTAAACTGCAACAGGGAGTGAGTACTTAACCTACTTCTTGCCATCCAGTTTTTCATTGGAAACTCTAATCACACCAGGCTGCTTCCTCCCTGCCATTCTTCTGGAGGGATATTTGGCAATGAAGATCCCATTAAACAAATGGGGACATGGTGACATTTGGCGCCACAGAAGAAGCAGTTCAGAAATTTCACTGGTGCTCACTACCCTAGCAGCGAGAACCTGGATTAATTTCTGAAGATCAGATTATTCTATATTTTCCATTGCTTGGATGGATGATTATAAGAAGCACTGCAATTCAGTGGCAGAGTGTCTGCTTTGCAGGGGTCATTTCGTAGAAAAAGAGCTGGAGGAACTCATTAGCATAGCTTATTAGCATAACTCATTAGCATAAGCCATGCCTCTTGCCATCACCAGAAGCGTGTCATTAGTATAACTGATTTGCATATGCCACACCCCTTGACATCAACTATTCTGACTGTTTTGGATCCAATCCTGGCCATTCAGGGCCGAAATTGGGCCCAAAATGGCAAAAAAAGGGCCTGGAAAGGGGACCCAGATGGTCAGGATCGGGCCACTGATGAGCAGGAGAGTGATCCACCACCTGTCAGAGGCCCGATCCAGGCTGTTTCGGCCCCAATCCAGGTCAAAATGGGCCCAAAATGGCTGAGAGTCAGGTGGGCAGGACCAACTGACATGTGACCTCTTTGGGGAACTGCCGGAACTGCGTTCCGGTGCGTTCCCCCTCAAAATGAGCCCTTCTGCTTTGTATGCGGAAAGACCCTGGTTCAATCCCTTCAGTTAAGCAACTCAGGCAGTAGGAGATGTTGCACTGCCCATCAGAGTAGACAGTACTGACCTAGATAGTCCAAGGGTCTGATTGAGTAAAAGGCAGCTTCATATCATGTCAGTTCAGTGGGAGATTTTCAACTGACTGCACAAACACAATTGTTTTTTTTTTTATATATCAAAATGCACAAAAACTTCCTTCTTTATAAAGTAGTGTTGCTCTTTGTGTACATGCATGTGGGAAATTAATGGGGAAACCTTTGTAAACAGGAGAGCTCTGAGCATGCACATAAATAGGGCTGCCATTTCCCTGTTTGTGGCAGGGCATCCCCCATCCCGTCTCCTGCCACCACACTTGTGGCCAACAGGAGAAAAATGGTGCTTAAAAATGCTGCTGGCAACAGTGTGATGTCACTTATAAGGAAACCTAGGGACGTGTGGTGTCACTTCCGGGTTCTCCTGGAAGTGACATCACACTGTGGCTGATGGTCCCCCCCCCCATTCCTGTCTCAACTCCCACCAGTTTCTAGGCCATATGTACCCACAAAGCATCTTTATTAGGTAACTAGATCTAACAATGCATATTCATAGGTTTCCACCATTCACCCAGGAAAGCTCTAGATACATACAACCAATAATTATGAAATCAATTTCTGCATAAGGTTGTATCATTGTGGTTCTGAGTTAAAAAACAAACTAACTAACTTGCTTATACGATGTAATGGGAAGGACAATATTCATACCATTGTAAAATGTTTCACCTTTTCTTTTCAAAGATAACATTTGGTGGCATGCCTTTTTCTGGAAAGCCGAGTTCAAACAGCAGAAAGAATTTCAAAGGCTGTATGGAAAGCATAATCTACAATACCAATAATATTACAGATATGGCCAGGAGAAAGAAACTGGAGCCTTCTCATGTGGTGAGTGCAATATCTGGGGATCGCATACATGCTTTCTATACTTGTACAACCCCATCACCAATGAAAGCTTTCTTCAAGCAACTCAGTGTTATGTGTAAAGAACTGTAATCTGTATTAAGGGCACTTTGAGAAAAAAAATACCATGACATGTTTTTTTCTGTCTTGCAGGGACCTTCCTCACAGTCCAAATGAATGCTGTTAAGCTTTGTAGCTTGTCAGTGGAAAAGGCCATTGATTTAAGCATCTGTGGGATTTTAGCAGTATTTTGGGGAAAGGGAAACATGCAATACATAATTCTGTTCTTAAAGACAGAATCTAAATATAGAATCCAGTCTAAGAATTATAGCACTGTCAAGGAGAAGTGTACAACTAGGCCACAGTCCCACTTTGACCTCATATTTGCCTGTTAGGAGCCCCCTTTTTTAACTTATTTCCTGGCTGCCACCTGTGTGGTGGCTTATGTGCTACACTGAATAATATCTACTACCCCGTGGCTTAGATGATTATGTATTTCACAAGTGTAACCCCAATTAGCTTGACATTCTGCAAATGTGATACCTTACAACCCTCCTTTCTCTTCTGACATGTACCCCTTTAGTTCTGTACCTTTCTCTGGCCACGCTCTTTCTCTTGTAGTGGCAATTTAAAAGGAGGAACCTGGAAATAGTGATCTGCGAAAGACCTTTTATTTGAGAATAGGAGCAAGCTCAGAATAAACAAAGGTTCACAAACAAAGAGGCTTAGGGCCAAGCTACAAGTGACGAATGACACTTACCTGGCAAGTGAACAGACTCACGTGTATTCATCTCTGTTCACTTGCCATTCACTTGTGCTCCACTTCATCAAGTGGAGCGCAAGTGAATGGCAAGTGAACTGGGAGGAATACACGCGAGTCTGTTCACTTGCCAGGAAAGTGTCATTTGTCACTTGTAGCTTGGCCCTGAGGGCCAAGCTACAAGTGATGAATGACACAGGTTGGACACTTGTCAGCTTCCCTCAAGTTTTGATGGGAAATGTAGGCGTCCTAGTCTTGCAGCTTGGCTCTCCGACTGCTGTCCAATAGACTTTTCAACTGTCACTTGTCCAACATTCCGCCAAGCTGCCTACATTTCCCATCAAAACTTGAGGGAAACTGACAAGTGTCCAACCTGTGTCATTCATCACTTGTAGTTTGGCCCAAAGATACACATAGACAAGATTTCCTGACTGTGGACCTAGCCAAGGGAGAAAGGGCTGAGGTTCCTGTAAGCATTTTCAGCTTACATTATATACTTCTTTACAGGCAAACAACTGATGCAAGAGTAGTGATAAATCACATGGTTATTTTAGCTCTTGTATTCAAATCAGAATTGTGAGTTCATTGTTCCTGGTTTTATCTAACCACATTTTCTTTGGTTTGGAACTCTGTGTTTCTGGTTTAGGACAGAACATGAAAGTTGCCATCTCTGGTGTCATATGTGGCAAGCATTTTAGAGAGAAAAGAACACACATTACAAAGAAAATATGCATCATAATATGGACTGGTCACTTCAATCTTCTACTTCTTTCCTCTTTCCTGCCACATTATAATTCCCTCCATTTTTTCCTCGAGTTTGATCTCTAGCACTCCTCAGTCACAGATTTCATCCCCTCCATTGCTTGAAACTAGGGGTTCCTCGTCCTCCACTTTGTACAAGGTTAACTCACAACACTGCATTTCAGATGGGGCCTCTGAGCTGGCTGAGAGGTGGCTGAGCAGGGTTGCCAGGAAACCTCAGTGAGGTAGGCCTGAGTATGGTTGCCAGGAAACCTCAGTGAGGTATTATTATGACATCAGACAGCAACTGGCTGCATCTCAGTCCATTTTAAAGGATCAAGGGTCCTTGGACTGATGGTAACTGTTCATTACTGGATGGGGAGGCACAAGAACAAATGTAGCGTCCAGTTTCGGGTATTTTATTTTCTTGTTACTTAAGAATGCAGCCATCTTCTATGTGTAAAGTTTGTAATGCATGAATGATGCAGTGAGCAGCTATTGGGAGCTGGGATAATTTGAGGGCTCGCTTGATTTTCAGTGCTAAGGAAGGCTATAAAAATTGCCTTTTCCTTTGTTTCAGGCTGAGTTACTTCTATTGCCTTACCTCTAGGAAAACAAGATCAATTGTGTTCTAATTAAATCCGCATAGATTTTCATTTCTTCTCTCTCTCATTGCCTCGTGGAATTGGTTTAGCATTAAAAAATAGAGACTACAGTGACAAGCGTTATTTTAGACATCTAAAAGAAACACCGCATTACCCTGGGCGAAAACTTGAC
This sequence comes from Eublepharis macularius, assembly GCF_028583425.1. Lineage (NCBI taxonomy): Eukaryota > Metazoa > Chordata > Lepidosauria > Squamata > Eublepharidae > Eublepharis > Eublepharis macularius. Next base: position 18,862,214 of record NC_072800.1, on the reverse strand, counting down.
TTTTGGAATGATTATGAACTGACAGAATGGTAGTGTGGACTGTGGAATAACATGATTGTACATTTCGAACATCCTGAAATAAACAGTATGTGTGAGTCAAATTTATGTTATAGTTTGATAAGGATTGAGTCTCTTAAGACAACAGGCCCTTCCATTCATCTAATCATATGGGGAGGGAAGAGTAGAAGCTTCAGAGTAGAAGTGCCCCTGGGTCACTTGAAGTCTCTTATGACCCAGAGTTTAGCCTGGAGTCTTGCTAGATTTCTATGGGACATTGAACAAGGGAGAAAAGAGACAGTATAGGATAGTGGTTAAAATGCTGGGGGGGGGGCTGCATTTAAAAGAGGACTGCCAACCTCCAGGTGGGGCCAGGAGATCTTCCAGAATTACAAATGATCTGCAGGCTGCATTTTCTCCTGTGGATAAAATGGCTATTTGGGGGCCAAGCTACAAGTGACGAATGACACAGGTTGGACACTTGTCAGCTTCCCTCAAGTTTTGATGGGAAATGTAGGCATCCTGGTCTTGCAGCTTGGCTCCCCGACTGCTGTCCAATGGACTTTTCAACGGACTTGTCCAACATTCCATCAAGCTGCCTACATTTCCCATCAAAACTTGAGGGAAGCTGACAAGAGCCCAACCTTTGTCATTTGTCACTTGTAGTTTGGCCCTGGGAGAGTGGACTCTATGGTATTATATGCTGCTGAGTTCCCTCCCTAAACCCTGCCTCCCTCCCCAGACCCCATCTCCAAATCTACAGGAATTTCCCAACCTGGAGTTGACAACTCTGTGTAGAAAGATAAAACTGAAGCCCCAGTGACACTTTAACAACATTTATTCTGGCATGAGTTTTTTTGTGAGTCAGAGCTCTGACCAATGAATGTTCATGGTGGCATAACGTTGTTAGTCTTTAAGTTACCGCTGGGCTTCTGTTGATTTAGTGGTTAGAGTGTCATACTAGTACTTTGGAGACCTGGATTCAAACCCCCCTTCTGCTAGGTGACCTTGGGCCAATGACTCTTCCTTCCTTTGAGCTTAACCTACCTCAAAGGGCTGTGGTAAGGATAAAATAGGAGGGGAACTCCTTTTCAGAGCTGGGCACTTGAAAAGCTTGCCCATGAAAGCTAGTGTGGTAAAGGAGGGTATTGTGTCAGACTAGGATCTGAAGGGCCCAGGTTTAAGTCCCCAATTAGCCTTGAAGTTCACTGGCTGGCCTCAGGCCACTCACTTTCCATAAGCCTAGCCTAGTTCACAGGGTTTGGTGAGGATAAAAACAAGGTAGGGGGAGGAAAACAGTGTAGGTTGCTCTGAAGCCATCTCTTACTCAACTCTCAGGCCCTGTGCGGTAAAGTTTGTTTTGAACAGAGGTTGTGTAGTGGACTGCTTTTCATGTACAGAGCTCTGCATATGTAGAAAACTAGAATGTCAGGGATAGGTGTTCAGCGCAGTCTTCTGAAATTCTATAGTATTCAGAAATATAAACTCCTGTTTGAAGTGGTACAGTTCAGAAAAACAATTTTCATACTTAACCTATAAACTAAGCCTCAGATGCACATTTTTTCCAGTTGCAGTACTGTCCCCTCATTCATCTCTTTCTTGGATAGCTTCCAACAGTATTTTTCACAGGGACCTTGCATTAAAGAACTGATAGGAGCTGACCCCTTCATTTCCCCGAGGCCTTGGACGTGGTTGCTGAAGCAATGTTTAGTTCAATTTTGGGCAAGTTGGACCTGACTCATTTCCCCCCACAGTCACACAGCAGCTGTGCAAAAAAGCATTTTTTAAAGTTCACAAGAACCTGATTCCGCTCAGAACTGTGGCATGGGGTGTAGGAAGGGCTCCTTCTTGCCTTCCCCTTCGCAGTATCTTTCTGAGCCAAAATCTATTTGGACTGAGGGGGTAAATGCCATTGAAGAGAAAGCAGGAGCCTCTCCTCCCCCCACACCGCAGTTCCAAGCAGAATCAGTCGGTCTTCTGGGGACTTTTAAAAAAAGTCAGTTGCTTCCAAGGAACCTCAACCAATTTGCCAAAAAAATGTAACATGTACAGAGCATTTTTAATATAATGTTCTAAAATCTGGTCCTCCAGCTCCAGTCTGGTGTAGTGCCTTCCATCCCCTCATCACTTTACAACTTCATTGGCTCGTATGTATAGATCAGATCTGACACCCTGGCCCATGCAAAAGCAATCTTTGCCAAGTGGTTGTACACTTGTTCTAGTAAATTAATATTTGCAATTGGTTGTCGTCTTCACTCAGTAGAATTTCTCATGTACAAAGGCTCAAACAGACATGATTTGGGGAGGTTCCAGTATTCTTTATCTCTACAAACATTGGATCAAAACAGTGGTTCTCTCTCTCTCTGTCTCTCTCTCTCACTCACTCATTCTGTGTGTATGAAAAAGAGAGTGAGAGTGAGAGAGACAGTGTACAACCTTCTTCTCACATCATTTTCCCAATCTGAAATGGTGCCGAGGAACCATTTTCTGGAAACATACAGATATGAGTATCTGTATGTTTATTCAAGTAGGGCAAATAGCAGTTTCCTAGAGCCATTTTGGATAAGGAAAATATGTGTGGGAGGCCCAATATTCCTCATTCCACAATCCCAGTTAGAGTTGCCAACTCCTGCTTGGGAAATTCTTGGAATGGACTCATTCTCCTAGCTTGATTCAGAATTTGGTTTGGTGAACTGTTATTTAATATATATATATATATATATACATTTCTTCTCCCCCCCCCCATCTAGTTACATTTGTGATGAGAGCTGCTGTGGCACAGTGATTAAGTGGTTTGGCTGTGAATCGGCACTGTACTGGATCGAATCCCACTATTGCTTGGCTAAGTGTCACTCTTACCTACCCATGTGCCTTGCAAGCAATTAGGGTTGCCATCTCTAGGTTGGGAAATTCCTGGAGATTTGGGTGTTGACCCTGGTGAGGGCAGGGTTTGAGAAGGAACCTCCGCTGGATATGAGCTCATCCTCCAAAGCAGTCATTTTCTCCAGGGGAACTGGAGTTGAAATTCTAGACCTCTGGGCCCCACACGGAGGTTGTGAACCCTACTTTGCAGTCTTCCATTTTTCCAAACCTTGCTTGGAAATGGCATTAACACCGTTTGCCCAAACCACAACAGTGGAAATTTGCTTCTCTGGAGTAGGAACATCTTAAAAGTGATACCAAAATACAATTTTCCAGAAATATCTTTCAGTTGAAAGCCACACGTTTTTGTTTTTCTGTTCTTTTCTTTTTAAACAGGGAAATTTAAGCTTCTCCTGTGTGGAGCCCCATACCGTGCCTGTCTTTTTCAATGCCACCAGTTTTCTGGAAGTACCTGGTCGCCCAAATCAGGATGTATTTTCAATTAGCTTTCAGTTCCGGACTTGGAATCCTAATGGACGTTTACTGTTCAGCAACTTTGCTGAAGGACTGGGTAACGTAGAGATCGACCTGATTGAAGGCAAAGTCAGTGTCCGCATCAATGTCACTGGGGGGAAGAAGAATCAAATAGATATTTTTTCGGGTAAGTACAACAAGAATATTTCATTTCTTAAAAGAACAGTTGCATCAATTTCATAATTGTGACCCATGCTACTACCTGTATTTCATTCTTTAAAATGCTTGCCTGACTTGTGTTACAGCAAAAAGTTGCTTTGGTGATGGTAAGGGGATTGAAATTTATTAATCAGACTATCCTTAATTTGACAGTGGCCAGAAGCAAACTGTTGAGTGTATTTGGACCATGATATATTATTTGCTGAACTGGAGTTAATAATTCACCTAAACAGAGCAAATGTCATCAAAAACGCTGGGGAGAGAAAGGGAAGCTCAGTGATACATTATCTGTTTTGCATGCAAAGGATAGTGCGTTCAGTCACTGGCATCTCCAGCAGGTTAGTAGTTGATACAAAAGATCTCAACCCAAGTTCTTAGCAAGCGGCTACCAGTCAGAGTAGACAACACTGATCTTGCTGTACCAAGGGTCTGATTCAATAGGGCAGTTTCATGTATTCATCATCACCCTATAGAGCTGCTGAGAATAACCATACCTGTTGTCCGATAATTTTTATAGCATGATTGATATACCTAGACTAAGGATCCTATGCAGGCCAGAAGAGCAGGGTATACTTAAAAAAAAATCCAAGTGCATGGCATTTTAGGGACTAAAACAAGTAAGTTGCTGCCTCAAAGAACTTACATGTTATGTTGACATTGGCAGAGATCACCAAGGGGAAAGAGTAAAGGGAGAGGCACAGAGAATATTTTAAGTCCCACTTTTTAAACAGCTTTCCTAAACCATGACTTGGTGTGCAGTGAAGCTCAGCAAGACTAGAGGATCATTCTCCAATACCCACCCCTCCCCTCCAGGATTGCAACACTGATTACTAGAAAAATACATAATATCTTACTTTTTTGTTCGCTCCATAGAACTTGGACCGCAGTTTCACCTGTGGTTTTGGTACAAAGTATCTATAAAATTAATGTAAGACTTAAATTTGGTTTAAGATAGCATCAGAGTTCTTGGAGTGCTTAGCCTGCGAAGCATAGCTGAAAGTGGTTTCAACCAGCATCAAATCTAATTGAAGACAATCCAGCCTAAGGAAACTACTTTTAATTCCCCTTGATTTCAAACAGAGTGCTAAGTGTGTGCTCAAATGTCTCCCGTTTGGATTTAAAAGGGGTTGACTTTGGCTGGCTGTATCATTTGTCCCTCCCCCACACCAATTGCTTTATATAAATTTGTGATAAAATTTCTGGAGGAATTTTCTGTATCTTTCTCTGTTACTGTCCTGACTAGCTCTTGTTTCCCCAAACTAGCCCACTTTCGTACATTAACTTATTCTGACATTCCTAACAAGGCATCGCATTCCAGTTTTCTTCATCTTGTCTTTCCTCAGTCTCACTGTAAAAATTACATTACTCACATGGCTATATGTAAGTTTTACAGCAGAGCAATAGCAGCTCCATGGGGATGTGAAAACAGTGGTAAGGAAAAGTGCTAAAGTTGCTTCTCTCTGCTTTCTTTGATCACAAACAGAGAAGAGCTAGTGTGCAACTGAGAGACAGAAAACTCTCATCATATATGTGATACAAATTCCTTCCCAACAAATACAAGGACTTTATAATGCGTAGATCAGGGGCCTCCAACCCTCTTGAACCTGCAGGCACCCTTAGAATTCTGACACACGGTGGTGGGTACAACCATGAAATTGCTGCCACAGGGGGTAGGGCCAACCACAAAATGGCTGCTGTAGGAGGCAGAGCCACACAGATGAAGCCCAAGTGCAGGGGAGAAGAGAGTTAATTATAAAAATGCTAGGAAAAGAACAAAACAAACACTGTGGTGGCAGCTGCCACTGAAACAATGTTATTTTGATCTAGATAGCATAATCAGGTCTTCAGTGGTGATTAGAAGACTTACAGTCCACGAGTCCTACCTGATCTTTCTAAAAACACTTGGTGGGTACCAAAAAAGGTATTTGTGGGCACCAGGGTTTCCATGGGCACCAACTGGAAACCTCTGGTGTAGATGGAGTCTCAGAGCCGAACTACACAATACGAATTACACGTGAATGACACAAAAATGTACTTACTCATGTTCCAATGTTGTTTTCAACTACACGCGCCAGGACTGCAGGGCCTCCATCGAACCTGTGTTCGTGGTGGCACAGGTTTTCTCTGTGTACCTCCAAGATACCCCATCATGCATCTCCACTTTGCACAGATAGGAAGCAGAAGATATAGGAAATAAGGACACTGTGCATTACCGAATTACTGATCGTGACCGCATACACGCGCCATCGTGGCTACACTGGAGCAGAAAATTTTGAATGCGTGCCTGGACCAGGACATGTGCTCATTAATAGAATGCTGGACACGGGCATTAGGGGTAAGACAGGAGTTCTGACACTTGCTCAGTCTCGTGTAATTCGTATCGGGTGGTTCGACTCTCAGTGCCCTATCTCCCATTATGTTCTGTTGACAATGATTGATCACTTGATTTGTAAGCCACCACAAGAGGCAGGACACAAAGTTTAAAAATAAAAATGCAGCAGTCTTTTTGACATAATTCAAAGTACAAGAATTATGGGTTACAACCAAGGACTCATGAGTGTATCTCTACTTGTGAAGGAGGTTTTCCTCCTTGCTTCTGTAGTCCCTGAATAAATGGGTCCTGGAAGTTAGGGGACCCTTGGGAAACAAGCATGAGGTGCTAACCTGTGGTGGGAATGGGGGAATCACTGAAAACCACCCCTCCTACTGTGGAATGGGGACTTCCACTCTGACTCTAGGTTTTATTGTTGTTCTTTCCTATGTAAAATCCCATAGTTTTCCAAATGAGCTTCATTAGGGAAAGAAGGCCTTAAGAATGAGTTGCATGAGCATAAGAAACAAGATCTTTAATTAATGGTATAGCACCTTGACTGTGGAATTTTTTCTCTTTGTTGAGTCTTAGTTACCAGGTGCAAATTTTTTCTCTCTGGCATTTTGTTATGAGAGGGTTCTATGCTTTTTTTAATTATTATTTTTTATTTAAAATATATACAAAACTTATAACATCAAAGAAAAACCAGCAAAGGAAAATATTACCAATGCCAGTATAACAAAAGGGAGGCAAAAACCATGCTCCAACTATTAGAAGTGAGGAACCAGATTAGGTTTGCAGCCTCCAGGTAGTGGCTGAAGATCTTCTGGAATTACAACTGGTCTCCAGGCCACAGAGATCAATTTACCTGCAGAAAATGGCTACTTTGGGGGGTGGGCTCTACGGAATTATGCCATGCCAAGGTCATTTCCCTCCCCAAACCCCACTCTCTCCAGGTTTGTCCAGGTTTCACCCCCCAGATCTCCAGAAATTTCCCAACTTGGTGCTGGCAACCCTAAACCAGATTCACAATCCCATCAGGGAAATAATTACCGTTCATACCCTCAGATAAAAATCCAGTCCCGAGAGTGTACATTAGATGGAATAATCTCATTCTCAGCAAAATATTGCAATATTGGTATCCAGGTACTTATACATTCCAACACTGCTGGTGGGATTGCCTCATCATCCAGAATTTCTGGCAAGATGTCTTAGCTGGATTAGTAGAATAGCAGACCAGGCTATCCATCTGACCTGGGATCTTGCTCTGCTAGATTTGTGGCCTGACTTCTCTCCGAGTAAGGGTAAGAAGGTGTTAGAAGATGGGACTGGCAATGTCTCTTTCTCAGGCCTTTAGGACTGCCAGCAGAGAAGGAAGGCAACAACCATAGAGTCACTTAGATAGATAGGCTGCTATTAGTCTCCTTCCTGCCAGGGGAACTTCCTTCCTTCCCTTCTTTCCCCCTCCTCTCTCTCTTCTTCCCTGATGCCTACTTTCAATCTAAAGCCATCCTTAGCTAGTTAGATCAGTTTCTACTTCTTTCTCTCCACTAAATATATTTCTTTAGATAAATAAGCAGTTATTGATTCTCTAACTTAGATGAGAGCTTTCTGCGTGCAGTTTGTTTAGTTAACGTGCCTTAACTAAAACCCCATAGAAGGTTATGATTTCTATCTTATTAGCGGCAGCAAAGTTTGCCATAGCTTCCACTTGGAAAGCTAAGGAAGTATCTACTATGGTTTGATAAATTATGGACACAATTTGTGATGGGAAAGATTACTGATGGTCTGAAACCTTATTCCTATGATAATATGAACAGCAGTTTTCTATGTGGGTTTTTTAACCCTTCTCTTTTGTTTAAAAAGGTTGATCTTTATGATCTGCTCTCAGTTTGCTTTTACTACCCTTTTGTGGTTTTATTGAACCCCTACAGGTTAATTTGTGTTGATCCCCACTGGCTTTGACTAGATTAACTTGTAATATTTTAATCATTTGTCTTTTTGTGGCTGTGTTGTGTGTTATACATGATGTTTTAATTAATGTGGTTTTTAAAAATCTGTTGGATGCTGCCTCTCGAGGATTCTGGCGATCCAACAGGGTATCTGTGTATCAGATAAATAAATTGGGAATGGATCTCTCTACTAACAAATCCCTTTATCATGTAAATAATTCCTAACTTTTCCATCTGCCACAGTTGTTTGTAAAACGATGAGGGAAATACTGAAAAACATGTTAAGTAAATATCACTTCCATCAAGGGCATAGCAGGGCATGTGATTTTTGGCATTCCTTCAGGGTACAACTGACATTATGTGTTGTGTTTAGAAAGATGATGGACATGTATAGCAAACAGTAGGCCTGTGCTTAAATAATGTAGAACTGAGGCGGTTGGGGAAAGAAGGTGTAAATGTTAAGAACAAAACCCTTCCTATTGAAACAAAAAAGAAGGTTCTTTTCTTCTGGAAGAATACAAAACCTGAAAAATTAATGAGTTAGCTCAAGAGCAAGACCTACTCTAAGGCTACTTCCAAAAACACTGAATAATGCACGTTCAATCTTCTTTCCGTGCACTTTGCAACTGGATATTACTATATGAACTGGGAAAATCCACTTGCAAATAACATCTAAAGTGCATTGAAAGTGGATTGAAAGTGCTTTGTTCAACGTGTTAAGCACTTTCAAATCACATCTGCAGCTGGGAGAGTATAAGTGAATTTGGAAGTCTCTTGTCTTCAAGAGTCACCCAACCAATGTCTCTCTTCTGAAAGCAATATTTTGGAGGCAGGTGATATGGTTAGGGTTGCCATGTCCCCGTGCCCCCAGCAATTGATTGGAGGAGCACAATCGTTTGGCTGAAAACTGTTTTTAGTGGAGTGCTGAAGAATCAGCCCTGGCAGCATGCTATCACTTTCAGATCATGCAAAAAAGTGATACTATGGGGACAATAATTGTGCCCCTTGTCTGACCTGCTTCCACCTACCAGTCAACTGAAGACTGGCAGGCAGAGGCAGGAATCCTTGAGAGACTGCCCGTCATAAACAGGCATCTCAGAACCCTAAGATATGGTAGATTAACAAGCACATTATTAGTCTTGCCTAGACTTTGGGATCATGTAAAAAAAGGTAAAGGTGTGCAAGCACCGAGTCATTACTGACCCATGAGGGACGTCGCATCCCGATGTTTTCTTGGCAGATTTTTGTTACGAGGTGGTTTGCCATTGCCTTCCCCAGTCATCTACACTTTACCCCCAGGAAACTAGGTACTGATTTTACCGACTTCGGAAGGATGGAAGGCTGAGTCAACCTTGAGCCGGCTACCTGAACCCGGCTTCTGCCAGGATCAAACTCAGGTCGTGAGCAGAGCTTGGGCTGCAGTACTGCCGCTTACCACTCTGCGCCACGGGATCATGTAGAGGATGTCCAAATAAAAAAGCATGTACTGAATTTTCCCATTGGAATGTGTAAACATACAACTTTGGCAGGATCATACTCTTCATACATGAAATTCAGAACAACAAGGTTAGGCTTCACCAGCTGTCATCAGTGCAGGCCCTGCCGAGGCTCAGAAAAGCTTACAGTGCATTCCTAAAGACAGTAACTCCAGTCTAAGCTCATTGTAATCAACGGGCTTAAACTGAAATAACTCTTTTTAGGACTGCACTGTTAGTTTCAGAGACAGAACTCTATGAGATGTGGGGTTTCCAGGTCTCTTGCTATGGCAGAAAACCTCAGCAACCCTTGCTTCTGCAACTGCTCCAACCACCAGCAGGAGAAAAATTACCACTGGAGTGATGATGTTACATCATTTTCAGGGAAAACCCAGAAGCAATGACCCTCATGAAATTGATTTTTTTTCTTTCTTTAAAAATCAGTTTTACCTTAATTTGACTTGCTATGCCAAGGTTCACAAAATGTTTCACTTCTAATTTGCACAGCATTTTAAATTCTGTTTGCTCTTTAATTATTATCTTTGTGAGATTAGGACTGTGCAGACTTCACATTTTAATTTTATTCCCTTTGTGACTATGATGTAGAATCATTTAAAAAAATCAGCTCTACTGTAGAAGAATATTGCATTTAATTTGTTAGTAAAATTAATCCCTGTATATTAGCTTTTCCAGATTTTAAGTGAAATCCTAAACAGAGATAAGTTTAGAAGGTGTAGATTTAGGACGGCATTCTTAGCCTCCAGGTATGTCAGATCCCCTGCCACAGTGGGAAATCTCCCACCCCCATCCTCTGTCAGCCTCTCCCACCCCCACTGCTTACCTGACCAGCATGGGGAAGAGGCACCTGAAAAAGCCGGAGAGAGGCCTGAGGCATGTATGAAAAACACATGTGCACCTATTCATCACACTGAACAATGACATAATTTCTAGTGTGATGTGCAATCAACGGGTCACAACGGGGACTGATTCTCTAAAGATTAGCTCCAAACATTAAGTTTTAGACTGATTTTTAGAGAAGCACCACCCCACACACACCACACACATGGGCTACCTGGGGGTAGTATTGCGCCAGAAATTAGATCATTTTCTGGTGCAACAGGTGGGCATGGGGCTGTGTGTTTCACGGGTGCAAGGTAAGTACTTGCTGCCCTCCCACCACCCTCATCCCCTTGGCTTGGCCCTGACAATCCTGTTAACATCTTGTATCTTTCCTGTCAGTTATGGAAGGACACTTCCATCTTCAAACATGACTATTTTCACCAATTTTCCATAACTTGATCCTCCGTCCCCTAGCCCTGGTTCTCCTCTTCTGAGAATACCTGAAAGGTGGGTGTGGAAAGCTGTGTATTTGTGAGAGGGTTTGCCCAACTTGCCTCCTCCCTTCTTATTGCATGGGGTAGTGCCCACCGGTGAAGCTCCACCCTTTCTCTCATATCTGCTGCTTGAAGCTCCGATACAGGCTATGTGTGTGTGTGTATGCAATTTGCTGCTTCATACACCCCTGTTCCCTGGCCAGCTAACTGACTTTAGCCCCAGTCAGGAGTTTCTGGTCTAAGCAACAGCAAGCAGGTATATGCCCTGGGTGAGATTTTTCAGACATCGTGAGATCTTCAGAAGGACAACGATCTCTATTTACTAAAATGAGATCTCAATTCATTAGAGCACAAAAGCACTGGAACCACTATATCAAAATACTAGAGTGTGTTTCAGAACTATGAAAAGAAACAAAACCATGAGACTAACTAAGCCAGTCATTGGTATCACCTTGGCTTTCTCTTCCATGGAATGGACACAAGTAGAGATGGGCACAAATTGAATTACAGCCCCCCCCCCAAATGCACAAACTGGGTGCAAACCAGTGGTTTGTGGAAGCTCGTTTCCACGAACTTCCGAACTTCCACGAACTGGTCTACTGGTTCATTTGGGTCGTACTAAAGGGGCAGTTTAAATGGCCATTTCCCCAGGGAAATAGCCATATAATTTTTTCTTGCTACTTGAAGCAGCAATTTGAAGCAGCAGGTCCCTTCAAATGGCCCAAACCCCAGCCCCATCTGCCTAGCCCCACACTTACCTTGCCCAGCCACCCTGTGGGTCCAGAGCATCCTCTCCCTCCTCCCATTTTTGGCCTCTTCTGCTGCTGCGTGGGCCCACAGGGTGGTGGAGGAGGCTGAAAATGGCCTACCTGCCCCTAAAATTGGCAGCCGCTGCGGGCTGGGCCTGGGGCTGGAGTTTGGGCCCTTTAAACTATCAGCTAGCAGGTGGGGGGGGCTGGGGCTTCCTGCCCCTCGCAGGAGGAGGGAGAGGATGCTGCGGGCCCACAGGGTGGCTGGGCAAGGTAAGTGTGGGGCTGGGGCTGGGGCTTGGGGCTGAGTTGTGGGGGCTGGGGTTTGGGCCATTTAAAGGGCCTGCAAGTGGCAGGTCCCTTTAAACTATCACCTGGCAGGCGGTTGGGGGATTCCCCCCGCCTGCCAGGTGATAGTTTAAAGGGACCTGACTCTCTGAAGGCAGAAAAGGGCCCTTTAAACTGTCAAATGCCCCTTTCCCTGCTGCTGCTAAGGGGCCGGAAAGGGGCATTTAAAACCCATGAACCATGAACTGGTTTGTGAACTTTCCCCAGTTCGTGTCAGTTCATGGTTCATGAAAACCCATGAACCTCATGGTTTGGTTTTTTTGTGGTTCATACCCATCTCTAGACACAAGCCTGTTGGAAGGCTGGAAACAGAAGCTGGTCAAGGTAAACTTCACTCCATTTCTCCACATCCCCCAGTTCTTGACTGGCACCCTTTCTCACAGTGTGTCACACCTTTTAATCCTTCCCGCTGGGGGGAGAGTTCACCTTGACCTATCCTGAAATTGAGTTTGAGTCTCCATGAGTACTGCCTTGCACCACTCTCCAATCAAGTCACCATGTACATCCCCAAAACCTTTTATGTTCCAAGGACAGCCAAATAGCTTGCTATCTTGCCCCTTCATGGCAGGTAGGCAAATGGTCATCTCCATTCTGTCAATTTGCTTCTATAAAAGGAAATTCATTTCTTTTCAGCCTGAAATCTGAGGAGTTTATGGCTGTGTCCCCAGGAGATAATGTTTTCTCTGTGATTAGGGGCTCCTTGAGTGTTAATCGAGGTATCCTGCTTATCATCACATACCCTTCCCTAGAGATTCCCACCTTACCAGATCCAGAGGAGTTAGCCATGTTAGTCTGTAGTAGCAAAATAGTAATGCTGCCTGAAGCTGATGATGCATCTGATGAAGGAGAGCTGTGGCTTGCAAAAGCTTATGCTACAATAAAGTTGGTTAGTCTTAAAGGTGCTACTGGACTCTTTACTATTTTGCCTCCTTACCAGCTGTCTTGGGTTCCTGTTGTCCTCCTGTAACAAAACTGGGGTGTATGCACTTAGTGAGATGCAGAAGGAGTAGAGAAGTCCTCCTTTTGAGGTCCGCCCCACAAGCATATTTCAGTAGATCCACAGTAAGTTTTCAGCTTGCAAACCTATTTCACTAGTGTATAGTTCGAATATATCTTCTAAATTTATTTGGCTTATGTATTTGGGTCATTTTTGGTTTTCAGTTAAAAATTCTCAACATATACATTAAAACAGCCACAACAACAATAAGAAGTGCAAGGGGCAACAATTCAGCACTGAAATAAAATGGTTGAATGACTAGTTGCTGATAAGTTGGGGTTTCTTTTTTGTGGGTGTTTTGTTTTCAGTTGGCTGTAAATTCACATAAACCCTGACCTGGATAGTCCAGATGAGCCTGATCTCGTCAGATCTCAGAAGCTAAGCGGGGTCGGCCTTGGTTAGTAATTGGATGGGAGACCTCCAAGGAAGACTGGGGTTGCAGAGGCATGGAATGGCAAACCACCTCTCTTAGTATCTTGCCATGAAACACTGCCAAGTGGCCTTGAGGGCACTCTCCACCACCAAATCCACCTAAAGGCCAATTATGTTCAGAGTTATCACACCTGAACCCAGGGAGCCATTGTTTGCATAGCTGGGAAATGTTTGTAACTCGCAAAGCTTTCGCAGCGGAGCAAATAGCAATGGGGGGGTGGGTGGGAAGCTAAAGCCCTATCTCCATCTGCACCGTGGTTGCAGTCAGAACCAAGCGTGTACGTCTGGGGGGCCCAGAATTCCTATCACTGTCTGAGAGCCTCGCTACAAGTGACATCTTTCACACGAAGGGCACTTGATCATTTTCGCAAGTCTTTCTGGGTACTGAAGTTCCTCTCCCACACCCCTTTTCCTTCTGTTCCTTCCCCTCTCTGTTAGCACGGCTGCTTGAAGAGACGGAGAAAGCCTACGACAGCAGCTTTTGCAAATCGTCTTGCTGGGGGGGTGGGGAATGCTCTAGAGAAAGCTGACATGTCGGTGAAGTCCTCCCCTCTCTATTAGAACTGTTAGGATCGCTGCCTTAAAAGTCAGAGAGAGCCTGTGTTTGCAAATCGTTTCTCCAGTCGCCAGCCTGCTCTCAATGATCTTTGGGGGTGGGCAGCTGCAACTTTGCAAATCATCTTGCTCGGGGAGGGGGGGGAATGCTCTGGAGAAAGCTAAGAAAGTTGCAGCTGCCCGCCCCCAAAGATCATTGAGAGCAGGCTTGTGACTGGAGAAACGATTTGCAAACGCAGGCTTTCTTCGTCTCTTCAGGCAGCCGTACTAACAGAGAGGGGAAAGAACAGAAGGAAAAGGGGTGTGGGAGAGGGACTTCAGTACCCAGAAAGACTTGCGAAAATGATCAAGTGCCCTTCGCGTGAAAGATGTCACTTGTAGCGAGGCTCTGATATAAAGTCTTTGTGATGGCCATAAGGGCTTTGTATCTTGTGAACTGGCCATGTGATTTGGAACAGTCTGCTCTCCCTTTCCATATGTGCATCTCTCTAGTCTGAGTTATGTACATTTGGAACATCTCCAGGCCCTTTTACTTGCATGTGTGGGTTTCTCCTACCCCACCAGCATCTACGGCAGTCGGGTGCTACCAGAGCCATTTTCACGTCTAAAATATTCACCGTAATTGATTTCTGCTGCCTGAAGCTTATTTTCCCCTCACCCAACTTTCTTTTAGTTAAAATCTCATCCTGAATCCAAGCGACTGCTCGTGGCTATCATTCTGTCAACTGTCAACTTATTTCAACTTGGGATATGATTTTTTTTTGTCATATTTATCTACTGCAGATAAATCTGACTTCTGCCCATGGGATTTTTTTCTGCAACGCTTCCCGCCCCTCTGTGTCTCCCTGCTCGGCTTGCGCCTGTCAAGAGTTGCTTTTCATTTGTATTTTATACCCCAGATTTAAGATAATTACCTTGTAAAAGAGAAATGTAGCTCTCTTGCTCAAGCAGTACCATCTTCTAGAAATTTGGGGGGGAAATGTTAGCATCCTCTGTTAAAAAGCAGTCCAGGAAAACGGGCTGATTTACAGAGGTGGATAGTGCTCTTTCTGTGCTTGGACTCAGGGCCAAGCTACAAGTGACGAATGACACTTGAACGGCAAGTGAACAGACTCACATGCCCTCACTCGCCCATGGCCCTCACTCACCCATGCAAGGAATGGGTCGGAAGCACTTCCTGACAGTTCAGTCTCATGCAGCTGTGGTATGCGTGTGGCTACCAGAGCCAACTGCATGGCTGTTTCCCATCTCATTGTTGCCTGTCTCCTGATGACTGACAGTTGGTGAGGAATGGGAGACACCTAACTGCAGCAAAGTACAGGGTGTGAAAGACAGAGGCAGCTGCAAAAGCCAAATGATGTAGTTTACACCTTTCAGAACGATCCTGAAATTTCATTTAAGATGCTCAGAGACATTAGAGTGGGTCCAACTTCCCTCTTAGCCTTCCTCCAACTTAAGTGGCTATTCCTCCAACAGATCAGCCTCCAACAGACTCCTGAGACTGAAGGAGGAATTCAAACTTGAGCCAAAATGAAAGATGAGTTATAAATATTTTAATAAACAAACAAATAAATAAATAAATAAACGTTGCTCAGTGGAGTGGTAGGGTTGCGGTAGCATCCATCTTACTGAATTGGCGCGTATGACTCGTCTCCACTAAGCTGGATATGACAACACCAAGTTTCCTTCAACAAAGAAATTTACAGTGCAATCCTAAGAACAATTACTCCAGTCTAAACCCATTGAAATTAATGGGCTTAGATTGGAGTAACTCTTTTTAGGATTGCACCATTCATCTGCCTTTCTCATTGAGATCCAAGGGGGAATTACCCAGTGTAAATCAATGCAGTCAACTGAACTGGATGTACAATAAGCAATGCGATTAGATTAAGCTTGTGGAAATCTACAACCAAGAAAAAAATCTGTAACAACAGCAGAAGAAATACTTTCTCTATCAGAAAAAAAAACCCTCCTTTGGAAAACGTGTTTCTCTGTTGAAGGAAAATGTAGTAGAAAAGTGTCACAGGCTCCAGTCTTCAGTGCTGCTTGAGAGGATTGCCAATATCCCTTCAAACCCCCCACCTTCAGTTTCTGTCTGTGGGGACATCACAAACAGAAAGTTTCTGTTGTCTGTATATACTTCGTAAATTCAGTTGGTTCCGAGTAAAAGGGAGTATAGAAACCGCTTGAACTGGGATACTGATGTCCTGGTGACTAACAAGATCTGGATCCAGAAGTACTTTAAAGACCGACTAGATTTCCAGGGCATGAGCTTTCAAGAGACAGAGCTCCCTTGGTCAGAAAGCATGGTGAAGATGACAAAATTAGAGATGGGCACAATCCGCATTATGAACGAAAAAAAACCATGATAATGGTGATCGTGCGATCGTGACCTGGTGGATTGTGATCATCCACGGCCAATGATCCAGCGGTCGGGAGAGGCCTGGATCGGGGTGTTCGGGCTCGGATCGGGGATCCAGACACTCAGGTGCCAGCAATCTATTCCCCTGGCAATGGAGCCAGGGGGATGCCTGAGCTCTGTTTGCCCTCCTTCTGTCGCCCTGGAAACCCCAATGGAAGCCCAGCTTTCCTTGATCAGCAGGGCTTCCTTCCAACCACAAGCAAAGCAGTCACAAGTTGGGAGAAGACACCCAGGGGAGGGATGGGGACGGGGGTGTTCTGTAGCCATGGGCACTCCAATCTCATCCCTGCAAACCCGGATAGGCAGCTCTGATGGCCAAACGCAGACCTCCTGCGTTGCTGAATAGGACCCATGCTTTGGCCTCCATGATCCACGATCCACAGCTTGGGAGCGGGAGATGCTCGGTGCGAGTCGTTAATTCAGGATCGTTGCCACTGCCGATCCACAATCAGCTGGATCGTTAATTTTTTTTGGATCGTGCCCATCTCTAGACAAAATGCCTTCAAAGCCTTCACAGAGAGGGTGCACTGCTGATACTATTCAGCAAGTTAATCTAGATCAAGATGGGTAGCCATGTTTGTCTAGCAGTAGAAAATAACAAGAGTCTAGTAGCACCTATAAGACTAACAAAATTTGTAGTAAGGTAGGGTAGGAGCTTTCGAGAGTCTGAAGAAGTGAACTGTGACTCACAAAAGCTCATGGAAATGACTTGCCATTCTGGACTGTATTTTCTTTTAAAAATGAAAGACGTAGTTTGATGTCTCCACAAACATCTACAAATTTTTGATTAACTCATCTAAAACAAATGGATTACAAAGTAAGATGGCTTATTCTGTGGTCACCATATCCTTCTGTCTGTAGACAAGGATTTCTTTTACATACTGCCTAGCAAAGAGGGGTAGGAGACACTTACCAGCCTCCAGGTGGGGGATGGAGATCTCTCTGAATTATAACTAATCTCCAGATGACAGAGATCAGTTCCCCTGGAGAAAATGGCTGCTTTGGTAGGTGGATTTGGTGGCATTATATCATGCTTAGGTCCCTCCCTTTCCTGAATCCCACCCTTCCCAGACTCTACCCTCAAATCGCCAGGAATTTTCCAAGCTGTATTTGGCAGCCCTAGTGGAGGGGGAGCAGTTCAACGTTGACAGTGTAGATCTGTACATGGCTTGCTTGTGGCCAATCAAGCTGAACGCAGCATGGGATGAAATCCGGCAGATCATTTCAGTTTAAAGAAGACATTTCTGTTAGCAAAATGGGACTTCCTTGACCCTCACCCACATCTTTTGCTGCAGTCCCAAATGATGTTTGCTTATTTATTTTAATTTTTATATGTTTATACCATCTCTTCCTTGAACAAGGCCTGAAGGAGTTTACAAAATAAAAAACAACAACTAAAAACGACATTAAATGTTTATGGATTAAAATATCACTGCAATTAAGGGGTTCCCCAAATAGAACCAATAGTTAAAAAAAAAACAGTGGCAAAGATTCCATGATATATCACAGCTGGTTAAAATCCAACTGAAACTATTCTGCCTTGCTCACCCTGAAGAATCTGGATAGGTCCCACAGGGCACACATATTGTCAGACAGAGCATTCCTCCAGGATGGGGCCACCACAGAGAAGGCCCTTGACGTGGTGGAAGGGAGATGAGCTACTTGGGCCAGGTGCCACCAGTAAGCTGTGAGGTGAAGAATGCAGACTTTTTTTTAAAGTTTTTTATTTTTCAATATCTAACATACAAAACTACAATAACAGTAACTACAAAAGACTACAATAGCACAAGGAAGGGAAAGAAGGGAGAAAAAAGAGAAGGGGAAGGGGAAGGGGGGTGGAAAAAAGGGGAAGGTAACCTACAAACACTAAACACTACACTTCAATGCTTTCCCTTCATACTGCCATAATAAAAAAATAGCTTAATAAAGTAGTGACGGAGTGGTTGATCATACAAATTACAAATTACAGTTCAAATTAAATCTTTTTCCCTCCCCTGGGCCTCGGACGCAGTTCTCTCTGAGCAGCTACTGCCGCAGCACTCGTTGCCTCCCCCCCTCCCTTCAGGCTTCGGATCCTCTTCTTTTTGCTTGGTGTCTGGTCCAAATTCTGGATTTTTATCCACAAAATCCCTTAGCTGATCTTCCGAATTAATCTTGTAAGCTTGATCTTTATAACTAAACCCGATTCCTTCTGGGAGTAGCCATTTGTACTTTATGTCACGTTCCCTCAAAAGAGCTGCCAACTTCTTGTACTTAAATCTTCTCTTCCGAACTAAAAATGGAACGTCCTTCAATATCTTGACTTTATTTCCCAGAAAGTCCAACTCCGCATTGTATGAATTATATAGGATACTGTCCCGGACCCTCCTAGATGAAAACTCAATAACAATCTCACGAGGCAGCTGCCGCTTCATTGCATATTTTGAAGATGCCCGACGGACTCCCAAAATGGCGCTTTTCACTTCTTCTTTAGTTGCCCTCGCGGGTGTCGCTAAAAGTTCCGAGGCGAGATCCCACAAATCCTCATTTTCCTCCTCTTTAACATTCTGGAGACGCAAAATGGTCTGTGTTCGCTCCACTTGCAGTCCGATCAGCTGGTTTTCCACCAACTTTAGCTCCCTGTTTGTTGCTCTCATAAGTGACACACTTTCCCGGGCAGACTTCTCTGCCCCCCCTCTGCTTCTTTAATGGCTTTCACATCGCTTTCAATTAAGCCCACCCTTTGATCTGTTTCATTCAGCTTGTCAACAAAGGGTTTTATTGCTTCCATAACTGCTCTTTTCACCAATTCCTCAAGCGTCTCGCCCCTCTGCAAGGCCGCCATAACTGACTTGCCAAGAGCAGGACTCTGCTTTTTTGCTGCCATTTTAGGGGGGGGGAACCGCCAATCTTCCGAGACTCTGCGAGGGGGGAAAAATCCGAGTCTTCTAACCTTCAGACCCCACCCCTCCTCACATACGCTTGTAGTAACAGAAAGGATTCACTTACTTGCAGGCTTTCGCCTAATCCTGTTCCTTGCCGTTTTCCATGGCCCGGCAGCACACTAGGTGCCGCGCTCATCTGCCAGCCTCCATAGGGACAAACGGGCAATTTACCCCCTGCCTTGATCTGTCAGAGGGCTCTTCCCACCGCGCCCCAGACTCAGACTCCCTCCCTGAGAGTCTGGGGGCTAACCTTTGCAGATCAGCCGCCCGGCCAGGCGGCTCGGCCACTTCTTCCCGGACCTGCAGAGAGGAGCGTCCGACATGGCCGCAAAAACGAAACCGAATCATCAGGTGAAGAATGCAGACTTCATGGAGGGTCATATCAGGAGAGCAGGTTCTTCAGGTATGATGGTCCCTGACCATATAGGGCTTTATAGGTTAAAACCAGCACCTTGGTTCAATCCAGAAACCAATTGGAAGCCCGTGCAGATGCCATAAAATAGGCTGCATATGGGCAGATCATGATGAATCAGTGAGAAGCCTAGCCGCTACCTGTGAGGGATAGAGGACCCCCCCCCCCCAGGAACATCATGCAGGCTGAATAGGATGTCTGAAGTAGGAAGAGGAAATCGGGTGTGGGGGGAAACCTGCCATTAGTGGAAATTATTGGTAGGATTCAGCCCATGGATTGTTACCTGCCAGGCTCGCCACAGTCTATCTGCACCTGTCCCATACAGGCATAACAAATAGGTTTACCAAGCCTTCGTAGGGACAACATACATAATTGGAGAGTTTCTCTTCAACACGGGGATTGCTTGTAAGGAAACTGCTGTATATGAAGCCAACTTCTGTCAAAAAAGTGTTTATTGCAACTTCAGTGGTTCACCAACACAGCCAAAATGTGTGGAGCTCATCCCACTCCCTTCAAATCTTATCTGAAGGTGGGCAATCTGACCCTCCCCTCAGGGGAAGTAGGACCCTCCCACTTAGCAAGACCTGGAAGTATGAGGAAAGGAAGCTCAAGGAACTCCACACGCTTTGGCTTCAACTTCTGAACATCCAATGCAGCCATCGAGGGAGCAATGCGCCACTTGCAACTGGAACAGAGAGTTCATCGCTGCAGATGCGATGCAGCGATTGTATGTGGCACTATTTGGGCATGGGATTTTTTTTTTGTCAGTCTGTCTAGCCACTCAGAACACTAATATGTCCTTTAGCAACTTGGTATTTTCTGTTGACATCAATAGAGTTAGAAGTAAACTTTTATCCCAATTCTTCCCTGAAAGAGCATCACCTTTTTGGCTACCCTGTGTTTGCTTTCTCTGCCCTCACAGCATTAGGTGCCCAAATAGCCCTGGGGAGAAAACAAAGCTCCTTATGCTGTTATTCTGGCTCTCAAAAAGCTCGAGATGCTTTTATTTTCCAAGCCTCTTTGCACAATCCACTGTTTCGTTTTCAAATGCTGCTGAAGCAGCGGTACGGATTCATTGAGGTGAAACAGAATGCCTCGGCTGCCTTGGGTTTCCAGGGCAGATTCACACAATTGATATCGTCTTGAGGAAATGTGCTCATTAACTTTATGTATTTGGTAAAGCAGCTAAATTGCCTTGCTTGGGAAACAGTCTGTATAAAAACTGCAATTTCTTTTAATATCTGAAAGTTCCTTATAAACAAGAATGGTACAAGGTGCAGATTTAATGTGTTCTTCCATCAGGGCTTTTTTTCAGCTGGAATGCAGGACCGGATTGAGGAGGGACAGGGGGGTAGCCTGCCCCCGGCGCCACCAAAGAGGGGGTGCCAGGCACAGCAGGCTGAGCGCAGGGTTGGGAGGCCCTCGCCAGCCCCACCGATGGGGCAGTTGGCGTGCCGTGTGCGCAGAACCTCCCAGCCCTGTGCTCAGCTACCTGCACAGCAAGCCAGCTGCCCCAGCACACGCCATCACCGCCACCGCCAGCTCTGCAGTGCACCATGCGCTGGGGCAGCCAGCTTGCTGAGTGGGTGGCACAGGGCAGCGGGGCATGCAAACCACACAGAGGGCCTCCTAGCCCTGTGCTCAGCCAGCTGCCCCAGCACGCACGGTGTGCCATGGAGCTGGTGGCAGCAGCAGCAAGGCATGTGCTGGGGCAGCTGCCTTGCCACACGGGTGGCTGAGTGCAGGGCTGGGAGGTCCTGTGCACACGGCAAGCCAGCCGGCCGCCCCAGCACACACCCGCACTGCCGCCACCTCCAGCTCCACGGCTCACCGGGCGCTGGGGCGGCCGGCTTGCCACGTGGGCGGGTATGCCTCCCATCCTGTGTGATGATGTCACAGAAGTGCCAGGAATGCGTGCATGCTGCACGCACATGCAGAGACCCAGGTAAGGCACCCATGCCCCTAGATCCGGCTCTGCTGAAACGTGGTGGAACGGAGTTCTGGAACCTCTTGAAAATGGTCACATGGCCAGTGGCCCCACCCTCTGATCTCCAGACAGAGGGGAGTTTAGATTGCCCTCCGCGCCACTTGGTAGCATGGAGGGCAATCTAAACTCCCTTTGTCTGGAGATCAGGGGGCGGGGCCACTGGCTATGTGAACATTTTCTCCGAGGGCAACCCACTGAGTTCCCCCACCTCTTTTCCCAGAAAAAAAGCCCTGTCTACCATACAAATATTTGATCGTTGGTGGCAGTGTCTGAAGCCTGCATTCTGATAAATGCTAAAGAAGGTGCCGTTTCCCCCATAGAATGCCAAAATAGCTAATCAAATTCTTACTGTGATGTGTTATGACTTACCGCTCCAAGCCTGTTTTTCTATTAACCTCTTAATGCTGCTTTAACCTCTGTTTTGGCGCATGTAAAGTAGTCGATATATGCATTAAAAGACTGCCAGTTTGAGTCTTTAATCTGTTCTCACCAAAAACTAATGCACGTCTTTCTTATGGCAAACAATTAATTTTTTAAAAAAAAATCTTTGCACTCTAAAATAATGTTTTCATGTTAACTTACCCTTTCTAAGTTCAGTGTAAAAGAGAGTTCAAAGATGACCTCATCCTGAATTTAGTCAAGAAATGTATTGTGCTAGCATAAATGGGCATTTTTGCCTGCTGATTCATTTATATATATTCATGCATTTTTCAACACCAGGTGGTCAGGAAATGCAGAATTCAGAGCTGGCTGCATCCCTCTTCTGGCTAACTGCTCTTTTTATAAGCCATTGTAAAGATTAGAGGAGAATTGCATGGAGGAGAATAGAAATACATAAGTAGAACTATTTCTTAGCTTTGCAGTTCTGCTGAGATCACGCAAGCTACGTCAAGGTTCTTGTCAGGTTCCATGCCCCGGGCATCAATGCCTGGGGAGGGGATCGCCTTCTTGCCCGGCCTGTGCTTTGGTTCAGACCTGGGGTCATGTCCCAGAAGCAGGGAGGAGGGGGTATACAGCACCCGCTCACCCTCTCTCTGCTGCTGTCACTGCCTGTCAGCTTCTTTGCTCGCTCACCTCCTCGCTTGTGCTCTCTCTTGCTCTCCAACTCCCAGCTCTCTCCTCCACTACAGACATCCTGGGGACATTCTTTGCCCTGTCCTTGGGTGTCCTTCCCCTTCGTCTGGAGGGATTGCCAGCATCACCAGCCTGTTGGAGGGTTCCTTAGGACTCTCCCACCCCCGGCCCCTCGCTGGTTCATCAGAGTCAGCTTGCAGGGTGGAGCTGTCCAGCCCTCATCACCTGGTGCGGCCTGGGCTTCTGTGTTGGCATCTCTCCCTGACCCCCCCACCCTGGCAGTCCAGGACAGTGCCGCTTCTGAGGGCGAGTTATGCTTGTGGCTGTTGAGTGAGGCTGCCACAGGTAGGGGTATCCTCCCTGGACATTGCGGAGGAGCCGCTCCACTCGGGGTCTTGCTCGACAATCTGCCCCTCGGCTACTTGCTCCTGCCATGTCATGGAGATGTTTGGGGGCATGGCCGCAGTCCCTGCTGCTGTCTGCACTCGCCACATCCTTGCTGCCTCCTCCGGGGTTCCAACCCCAAGCCATCATCTGTGATTCTGGAGCCCCTCGCTAGGTATCCACTTGTGGAGGTAAGTCTGGGGGTGGGGTGGGGACAGGGCCTTTATTCCTGGACAGTTCTGATCAATGTGATTCCACACACAGTTAAGACCACTACAAATCTTCCTTATACGGAGTCAGATTATATTGCTCAGCAATGTCTATTCCTTTTGGAGCCCGTGGGCACCTTTGGAATTCTAACCCAGTGCGGTGGGGGCCCAGCTTTGCAATGATTGTCACAGGAGCTAAGCCAACCACAAAACAGCAGGGAGTGAGATTACGCATAGCTTGAATGGTACAGAAACTCTTCGACATTTCAGGCAGAAGCTCTGTTTAACAGGATTATGATTGAACTAATCTCACACTATGCAATATGCCTTGAGTCTCAGTGAGAAAGGCGGACTATAAATGATATAAATAAATAATAAATAAATAAATCTGCGTAGCCAATCGTATCTCCAGTGGCCAATCAGAAGCCATGCTGTACAAGGGCCTCTTAGCCCCACCCACTCTCTAAAAATACTTGGCAGGTGCCAGTGAGCACTATGGTGCCTACATGCTTCATGTTGGGAACCCCTGGTCTACTCTGTCTGGCAGTGGCTCTCCAGGATCCCAGCCAGATAAGGGTCTTTCCCATCATTTACTGCTTCCAGTCCATTGACTGGACCTGGGACCTCCAGCAAGCAGTGCATAGTTTCTGCTATTGAGCTATGGCCTCTCTACCATTTAGTAGCCCAAGGTGGTAAAGAGTACAAAAGGAATAATAAAAATGGTGATGGAATGGCCGTGGTTCAGTGACGGAGCTCATGCTTTGCTTACAGAAGGTCCCTAGTTCAATTCCTGGCATCGCCAGCTAAAAGGATCTCAGGTACCAAATGCTAAGAAAAACTGGCCTCTGCCTGAGACCCTGAACAGCCACTGTCAGTTGGAGTAGACTGTACTGAACCTGGTGGACTTTTGGTTCATAAAAATGGACTTGTACCACTTAAAACTGCAGCCCTTGGGTCTCCTTTTGGAGTATTTGAGGTAAAGAAAATGGCAAATAGAAAATATGTATAGGAAAAACTAGGATGAACTAGAAACTTTCTCCTTGATCTGCTGGGGGGAGCTTTTTGAATGTGGAGGACCGTTTAACAATAATCTTCCCTACCCATCATCTGAAGAGGTATCACAGTCCACTCTACCACCTCATTCAACCACATGTGTTTATAATACAACCTTTAAGAGCCAATTGTGAAATGAAAGATGGAAATTACCACAGCACATTGTTAGCTGAACAATGCAGGAGACATGAGTTGGGTTGGGGATCCCCCGACTTGATGCACATCTGTGTGTACAGAGGGGGTACTAACTTTTGAAAGCACTTGGTTCAGCTCTGAACTCTGGGGGGGTGGGCTTCAGGCTTTCCTCATGTGCTGTTTTAGCCATTGGAGACAGCCAGGAAGGGCCCTTCCTTGGGCTACACATGTCCCAAGTCACATGATTATCATATGATTTTACAACAATAAAAAGCTTGCTTTGTAAAAGGTTCTTCCTCCCCTGGAAGTTAGTCATTCTAACCACATACTTCGCTGTTACCTCAGGGCCAAACTACAAGTAATGAATGACACATGTTGGACACTTGTCAGCTTCCCTCAAGTTTTGATGGGAAATGTAGGCAGCTTGGTGGAATGTTGGACAAGTGACAGCTGAAAAGTCCATTGGACAGCAGTTGGAGAGCCAAGCTGCAAGACCAGGATGCCTACATTTCCCATCAAAACATGAGGGAAGCTGACAAGTGTCCAACTTGTGTCATTCATCACTTGTAGCTTGGCCCATAGTTACATGGGAAAGCAACTCGTAGTATAGAATCCACACAACTGCAGCCACAGCTGCCTCCAAACTCATACCATTTCCCAAATTTATATTCCCAGTCATCCAGTGGACCGGTTCTGTAACCAATGTTAAAATAAAAGAAGGGTTACTTCTAGAACAATGTTTATTGCATGTGGCCAAAAGCCATCACAACCAAGCAAACAGAACATACAAGTAAAACATGAACAATAAACAATAAAACTATGATATTAAAAATGCCCATTTGGGGTCCAAATTGGCCCCATGTGAAGTGCGGGAGCACTCCCAGGGCAGCGTGATGACATCACTCTCGTGAGTGACATTGTTGTGCTGCCCCAGGACTGCACCTGGGAGAGCTGTTCCCCCCTCCTCCCCGCACCGGCCAGGAAAGTGGTGACAGGCAGTTGATGGTGGGAGCAGGGAATCCCCCGCCCCCATCAGGGCAAGGGCAACTCTGTTGCCCCCTCATTGAAATTAAGCCAGTGGTTCTTTAAATATTTTTGAAATGGCTGTGTGCTGTTTTTTAAATGTTGAATTCCGATTTTACAGACCTTTTAAAAACAGCTGTGTGGATACATTTAATAAAAACATCAACTGTTACTAGTACAAGATTCCAACAAGCTTGAGAGGTTCTTTAATGGTTTTGGAAATCTGTTTTAAATGATAAACATAACTGCATTTAGCGCAGTTCAGTGGTAATGTTGCTTTTTATGTTAATCGCCCTTTAGTTAGCTATATCTTTGCACTCTACTTTATATGCTCAGCAGCAAGTAGCTTTTTGTTTGTACTGCTCTGAAAAGTGCCATTTCCCATGCAGTTATGTTAAATCCGAGTCTTGTTATGCAGAATTGTTACTTATTAAAATTAATCTGCTTTTCAAAAAAATTCATTTTTTTAAATAGGAGAGGATTAGGTGTGTGTTGATCTTCTGTAACACAAGCACTTTCAAAACCAGGCGGCGGCAAAGTTGTAGTCTAAGGGAGCTGTTTTGTTTTATCTTTACTACCAGTTGTTGTTTTCAAATGGATCTATATTTGTAAGATTTCATGCCACCTCTGTGCATGTTCCGCATTGCTAACTGTCAATTGCAAAACACGCAGATAAAAGTTGATCAACTCCAATTTTGCCAAACCTCAGTGATTTGCTCAGACGTATTTTTGTAGTGCTGAATAAAAAGCTACCTCGGGAGCAAATATGCAAACAACATGCACTATAAATACGTTTAATGTTTCTAATGAAAGGTTTCTGTACCTCTGCGCCAAACAAGACAGAATGCGAGAGGATGGCCTGAAATTTTTAGAGCAGCAATACTTAGCATTTATTTGGTATTTTAAAAACTCTTGCAAAGGTCAATTGCAGGACTGGGGGTAAAATTTCTAGACTGGTTGCTGGGGGGAGGGTCATAACACACAAAGAAGTGACTGTAGAATTTTTCTCTCTTATGACACCTCTGCCTATGCATTACTAGTCCACTAGAGTTTTGCCAAGAGTGGAAAGAGTTCCACCCACATTCAGCATTCCCGCTAACGTGCGCTCGTGCGCAGTTGCGCACGAATTTTCACCACTCAGCGCACAGCTGAGAAGCACAGCGCACAGCAGGCCCACCTAGAGGGCCTGGTGTAGCTCCAGCCCTGGTGCCAAAGAATTTCCTCTCCTCCATGTCCACTAAGCAGCCTCTCAGCCCTGGTGCTGGGATCCAGAGAAGGAGGTAATGATGGGTGGATGGCCGAGCTGCCCCTCCTCCAGTCCCACCCAACAGCCTCTCTGGCGCCAGGAGGTGAAGGAGGCAAAGGTGATCACAGCCGCAGTGGACGCAGCAGTAGATAGGTTGGGGGGGGCGCCTGCGTGATCTTCCATTCCCGGGTGCAGGAGGAGGCCACGGTGGCAAGCAGGGCAGGCAACCACGCAATTTCCCCATCCCGGCTTTGGGTGCAGGAGGAGGCCGCGGCGGCGAGTGGGGCGGGCAACCGTGTGATCTTCCCTTCCCAGTGCCAGGTGCAGGAGGAGGCCGTGGCGGTGAGCAGGGCAGGCAACTGTGCAATCTTCCCTTCCCGACGCCGGGTGCAGGAGGAGGCCGCGGCGGCGAACAGGGCGGGCAACTGCACGATTTCCCCGTCCCGGCACTGGGTGCAGGAGGAGGCTGCAGAGTTGAGCAGGCACCCACATGATCTCTCCGTCCCAGCGCCAATTTGCTCAACTCTTGCAGTGTGTCACAGCCAGAACTGAACACAAGACTCCTGGAGAGTTCTGGCTAGCATAGAGCAGAGGAGAGCAATTTAAAAGTTGGCACACAAATTAACAGAAATTCTGTATGAAGAAAAGAAAAATGACTTTGACAATCATTATAAATCTTATATCAGCTGAACTTTTAAGGACCGAGCTAGCTCACTCCTAAATCCTTAAGCTGACTGAAGCAATAACTATTGCCTGAAAGCAGAGTTCTGAGTATGCAACGGCCAGACCAATTCCACCAAAAGTGGGGAGTATAATGTCCTTCAAGGTCTCTGCCTTCTCAGTTAGCATCATTTTTGCCTTTTCTGGATTCAATTTCAGTTTGTTTGCTTTCATCCATTTGACCAAAGCTGTCAGACAGTGACCGAAGATTTCTACCACATTGTGTGGTGATTTGGATAGCAAGATATAGATTTGAGTGTCATCTGCATATTGATGGCATCCAGTTCCATAGCTATGAATGAGTTCTCCCAAAAGCTTTACATAGAGGTTGAATAACACAGGGGATAATATTGCACCCTGTGGAACCCACAAGATAATTTCCACTCTGCAGATAGCTGGTCTCTAACACTGACTTAAGTTCATTCCATGAGAAACAATTTAAACTAGGCTTGATACCCACTTCTACCTCCACATGCCTCAGTAGGGTGGCATGGTCTACTATGTCAAATGTGCAGATAGATCCAGGAAAAGCAATAATGAAGCATGGCCTTTATATTCAGGCTTATGTGCTAAAAAAAACACAAGAGCGCAAAGAAAAGGGAAAGGTTAGGCCTCAACTTCCCAGAACAGGAGATATATTTTTCAGGAGCTTTTTAAAGACTTCCAAGAAAGGGAAAATGCTGATATGGGAAGGCAATGAAATCTTGAGAAAGGAGCACCTAGAGAAAGAACAAAGTGTGAGACGGAAGTAACCTCGTGGTTGTTCGTATATTTGTTGACTGAAATACATTAAAAGGGGGAGCGCTCACAACTTTAATACATGTTATTGTTTCAGCTCATGAAGTAGATTTTTCGCTCACAGCACTGCACAGCTTAGAGGGAACATTGCCCACATTGTGCCTCGGATTGTTAAGAACTCCAAAAGGATCTCTTCGAATGGGGGGGATGAGCAAATTAGTCTCAATATGAGCAAATGTACAGTGATGCATATTTGGGCTACAGATCCCAACTTTACATATACACCAGCGGGATCTGGGCTGGCAACTACAGGCCAAGAGAGGGATCTTGGGATGATAGGGGATAGTTTGATGAAAATGTCAACCCGGTGTGTGGTTCCATGTGGAGTATTAGAACATGTCAAGAAGGAAATAACCCCCTGTGCTGTTTTCACATGAGAAAATGGCTTGTAGGGAGGCAGGAGCCTTACCCCCACCCATGGCAGCATTCTGAGCCATTTTTAATCCATTCCCTACAGTTGCTGTGTGGCCATGGGGAACATACGTTGGCTGCGTGGCAAAATTGTGAGAAAAGTAATGTCTATGGTTCTCATAATACTATCCACTGAAGCTGAAGGGTGGGAGATTCAAGACAAATAAAAGGAACTACTTCTTTACACAGTGCGTTATTAAATTGTGGAACTTGCTGCCACAGGATGTGGTGAGGGCCACCTACTTGGACAGGTTTAAAAGGGGAGTGGACCCATTCATGGAACTCGGGTCTATCAATGGCTGCTCGTCGTAATAGTACTAGTCATGAAAGGTATCTACTTTCTCCAGTACCAGGGGCATTATGCCTCTATATCAGTTGCTGGGGATCTCAGATGGAAGGATGCTGCCGCAGGCATCTGCTTGTGAGCTTCCTAGGGGCAGCTGATTGGCCACTGTGTGAACAAAGACCCAAAGGAAGGGCCTTTTTGCTGATCCAGCAGGCTCTTCTTATGTTCTTATGTTCTTAGTATGAATTTCTTTCTTCCCTTCTCCTGCAGCTTCCTGAAGTCATCTCCCAAATCTGTTCCTGTGGATTCCCTGTTCCTAGAGTTGCCATCCCCTGGCCCGGGATGGGGGATTCTCCGATCCCACCCTTCCCACCCCGCTCCCACTTACCCACCTGGTGGGGGTGCATGCTCCCTGGGGCACCCGTCCCCAGGGGGGCACAGCACGCCCCTGGGGGGGGCGCGCTCCCGCACCACGAGACCAGACAATGGCAGCGGTGAAAGCAGGGTGCTCTCGATGCTGCCGCTGCTGCCAGCATCGCCTGCTTACACTGCCGCCGCTCGCTCTCGCGGTGTGGGACTGAGTCATGGTGGCTGGGTGAGAGATTTCATGGCTGCAGTAAACTCTGAACCATCTGGATAATCAGAATGGAGCCATTTGTGCATTCCTATTAACTTGCCTCATTTCCCCCTTATTTTCTAGATTTCTTATTTCAGCTGGCTGTGACAAGCAGCTGGGAATCACAGCAAAGGCCCTTTGTCCACGTGGACCTGGTAGTCTGTGCTGTGGCAAAGGAGAACCAGAGTTTCATTGTTTATACCTCTTTCCCCAGTGATAAGGCCACTGTCAGATATGTAAGCAATACAGCAGTGTGAAGGCGTGTGAATTTATCACACACATTTTTACTAGTGTTAAGTGTTGCCAGGTTAGAGCAGCTATCTTCCTGACCAGATTTCCTAAGCCTTCTATCCATTTTGCTATCAGTCCTATCTGATGAGAGTTAGTCATTTTCTGATATATGAACAGCCATTGATCTGTTGTCACATATAGTTGTTTCTTGGGTTCTGCAGGTGGTTGGTCACAGAATATATACTTTTATCATTTCTGTGTTTTTGTTTTTATTATTTCTGACTTAGCTACGCAGTTAGAAAATCTCTCTCCTTTCCCCAATAATGCCTGCCTCATCTTGTTTCTTACCCATTTGATCTTTCACAAGCTATATGGGGGGAAATGATGGTCAGGTTTGATATTAAGAATAGGAGTCCGCCAACCAGACTTCTCTGAGAGATCATAAGGAGGCCATGATGGAAATAACCCCTCTTTACTGTTTGTATCCAGTATCTGGTTTTCAGAGGCGTACTGTCATTGGCAGACCTCACTTCCAACTCCAGGTTGGAAAATTCCTGGGGAAGGTGGGTTTGGGGAAGGGGAGGGATATAAAGCCATAGAATCTACATGCAGCCATTTTCTCCTGGGGAACTGATCACTGTTCTCTGGAGAGCAGTCATAATTAGAGATGGGCACAAACCTAAATACGAACCAAAAAAACCCACGAACCAGCCCGGTTCAGGGTTCGCGAGCCAGGGTTCATGGAAGCTCATTTCCATGAACTTCCACGAACTGGACTACTGGTTCGTTTGGTTCGTATTAAAGGGCCAGTTTTAATGGCCATTTCCCTGAGGGAAGTGACAATTTAAACTTTTTCCTGCCACTTGCAAGTGGTAGGTCCCTTTAAACTATCAGCTGGCAGGCGGCAGGGGGGATCCCAGGCAGAAAAGGGCCCTCTCACCCCTTATCTTGTACTAAGGGCCAAATTGCACATGACAACAGGGATCTGAGATCAGACCCCCAATGTATGGTGATGGAGAGTGCCTTCAAGTCATAGCTGACTTGTGGCACTGGCAACCCCTGGCAGGGTTTTCATGGCAAGAGACTAGCAGAGGTGGTTTGCCATTTACTGGCTCTGCAATGCTGGTCTTTGTTGGAGGTCTCCCATCCAATTACTAACCAAGGCCGACTCTGCTTAGCTTCCGAGATTTAACAAAATCAGGCTCACCTGGGCTATCCAGGTCAGGGACCCCTAATATATAATGCAGCCATTATTGTTTTCTGAACCTCCTGGGAGAAATGAACCAGCGCCTGTTAGCCTATGTTTTAAGGCAGGCAGCAAAGTCTGCGTTCAGTTGCTTTGCACAATTCATAGATACATAATCAAAGATAGTTTTGATTTGTGTGACATGAGGTAAGTACAAAGGAGAGAAGAAGAACTTTGTTCTGGGACCCCCAGCCTTGTTGGCTCTATGACACTTTTGTATTATTGAGAAAGGGTAGTGGCGGCCATAAGAGAAAGAACAAAACGCAAAATGTGGGATCTTCCACACAAAGATGGGAAGCTTCAAGACAAGTGTACTCCTTTGATGGAGGCAGCTGCTTCTGAATGAACAGTCTTTGCAGGCGCAAAAGCAATGCCTCCTCCTGGGCTCTTCTGAAGCACCTTCTGTGCTGGGGAGGTGGAGGAAAGCCAGGATCAGTTCTTTGATTTGGGGAAAATACGCTGTTTCGTTTCCATGTTCAAAGGGTGGCATTGTCTGTGAGGCCACAGGGAGAAGTTTCCCAAGCCAAGAGGGGTTAGAATCTGAATGAGGGGTCAAAGGAGGATGCACCTGCCCATGATGAGTACGGTAGGGAGCCATCTTGATGACCACCGTTTTTCTCTTCCATTCCCTTTGAATTGTATGGCCTGAAAAAGTAAATGGACTCTAAGAAGCACATCAGTGGACAATGATGGGATCCCTGGGAATCACAGATCATGTGTGTCTTCATCCCTTTTAGATAATATACAGACATTTTCTTGAGACTATTTACCAGACATCTCATATACTACATAGGCCATTTTCACACTGCTTACCGGCTACAGAACATCATACCGAGCTCTGGGAATGACGGTGTTGTTCCCGGAACTGCAGTTCTCATGCGAAATCACGCCAGGAAGATGCTGTCATTTTCGCAGCTCGGCGCAATGTTCCATGGCCAGCAAGCAGTGTGAAAACAGCCATAAATATTATATATATATATATATATATATATATATATATATATATATATATATATATATATATATATATATATATATATATATATATATATGTTATATGCAAGATGTTGCTCTTTTACCCTTAAGAGCATCAACAGACTAACTCCCTAGTATATTATGCTTACTTTTGTAAGTTTGCCTTTGGTGTGCTAACAGTAATCCACTTCCACATATCTATCAGCAAATGATCCCTTTTGTTAGGGAAATTGCTACACCGTTGTTCAATGTGTATTTCATTGCCACTCTATCTTAAAGTGCCAGGAGAGTTACGAATGTCAGCATTCCATTACAAATGCTGAGCTTCAGAAGCTAATGGCTTGGCAGCAACCATTCCCACCAGGTTAAAACTTGGCAAACAAATTCTCTGCCTGGGAGCCAGTAAAATTTTTCTTCGATGTAAGCAGAGGAATCTGATTCAGTCAATACTGTTAGACGTAAAATTAAATTCAAAGGTGCTGTGCACCAAGCTGGAAATTTGGCACCCTAACGCTGCCTCAGATTAGATTCTGATTCCTCCTAAAACTTCTGGAAATGATAAAAAGTTCATAAGCTTTGAGCGGCAGTTTGCTGTAGATGTATGCTGTAAATTTTCCCAGTAAACATACTCAGCATTTGATTATCTCACAGTGTAATTATCCATTCACCTCCCTACGTCAACTTATTTCCCTGGTACCCAGTAAGTATTCATTCACCCTAAGGGGAGGTAGGTGGCCACGTTGCCACTTTTACAAGTCCGTAGGGTCCTGTGACTGCAGTGGATTATCTAAAATTTCCACCTGCTCACCAGAGAAATTCTGCTTGTAAAAATCTCGCAATAGGGTGAAATGAATGGTCGTAACTAGGGGTGTGCAAGGAAAAAACTTTCGGCTTTCTTGTTTCGGGATTACCCGAAACAAGATTCTCTACCGTCATTAGCCGAAAGCCGAAACAAGAATCTCTTTCGGGATTCGGGATTCGGCATTATTTCGGCATTCTTTCGGGATTCTTTCGGGTTTTTTTGCTGGGAAAATGCCTCCGTCTTTCAGGACGCCTGGAGGAGGCATTTTCCCACCAAATAAGCCCAAAATTGGTGGGGACCTTCCTCTAACCCTTCTCTAACAACTACCCAAGTTTCAGACAGATTGGACTTTGGGGGGCCATGTTATGGCCCCCCAAAGCAGGTCCCCCCATCCTCCCCATAAGAAAGCAAAGGAGCAGCATATTGTTAGCATGCTGCTGCTGATCTCTCTTCATTATTTCCTATGGGGAAAAAATGAAGAGGCAGGCTTCCTTTGCCAGGGGTGGCATTTTGCATGCAAAATGCCCCCCAGCCCTCAGGGGCCCTTCTACCACCCCTCCTCCCACCCCCCACCAAGGCTCAGCCTGCTCCCACTTGGGGGGGCCATTTCATGGCCTCCCCAAGTAGGTGCTCTAATCTCTACCACTGACAGCTGGGGGAGGCTTGTGTTGCCAGGGGTGGCATTTTGCATGCAAAATGCCCCCAACCCTCTGGGGCCCTTCTCCCACCCCTCCTCCCACCCCCCACCAAGGCTCAGCCTGCTCCCACTTGGGGGGGCCATTTCATGGCCTCCCCAAGTAGGTGCTCTCAGCCCCTAAAGTCCACCCCTCACAGCCCCACACAAACCCAGTTCCCCCACCCCAGCTGCCACACACAGACCCAAATCCCCCCAGTAGCCCCTCACAGACCCAAATCCACCCCCACCTGCCCCACACCCACCATAACCCCAGGAACAGGCTGGCCTGCCCTCCCCTTTTGGGAACCCCTAAACTCTCTTTCCCAGGGCAGTTCTGCACAGACAAGGGGTGCCACAATGGTGGCAGTGCCAAATCGTCCCTGGGAAAGAGCACCTGCCCTGGCACACAGACAACCACCCCCCTGACCCCCCCACCACCCGCAGAGAAGGCTGGCCAGCCTGCCCCATTGTTCCCTATGCTGGGAACCAACCTCCCATCAAAGAAGGGAACACAGACACACAATCATTAAGTTTAAAAAACCTTTATTTTCTCATTTTCAAATTACAAGTGGTCAACAAATCACAACATATTACACTTATTGTCCCTCATAGCACAACACAACACAATTAACTACACATCAGAGAATCTTAAACACAATTTTTTTTTTGAAATGGACAAACAGTAAAGTTTTGAACATTACAACAGGTCACATAGTGAGCGGGCACAACAGGGCATGGAAACAGAAGATGATCATAATAACTACCAGCCTAATACAACTCTCCCTCCATAACATGACTTAATGGGGGGGAACCACAGCAACAAAATCCCCCCCAACCCTCTGGGGCCCTTCTCCCACCCTTCCTCCCATCCCCCCACCAAGGCTCAGCCTGCTCCCACTTGGGGGGGCCATTTCATGGCCTCCCCAAGTGGGTGCTCTGCTCTCATCTCTACCACCGACAGCTGGGAGAGGCTTGTCTTGCCAGGGGTGGCATTTTGCATGCCAAATGCCACCCTCACCCTCAGGTGCCCTTCTCCCACCCTTCCCCCCTACCCCCCACCACATGCATTCCTTGACAATCAAGAAATCTGGAGTTAAATATAATGTGCATGTAAGTCCCTCAAAGACAGAAGCAATATGGAGGTAATGACCCATTTGATTTCCACAACCTCAGACACAATTAGGGATCCGATTCCCCTTGGTGGGGGATCCCCCACTCTCACCTATCACCCCGAAGGGGGAAAGTCAGTGAATGAGCCTTCAAGGTACGCTCCAGGGGCTGCTGCCGTGATGTCACTGATGTCATCTGGCTGCCCTGAGAGTATGCCTGTGCTTTGCAGTGGGCTGATTTGGGCCCTACAGGCCAAAGCAGGATCCCTTGTGGCCCAAATCTGCCTGCTGTGAATTGTGCGTGCTCCCCAGCCTTGTGTGATGATCACATCACCTCCTAGAACAAACATCATCATGCCAGAGCATTGCCATTAAATGATCATGCGTGTGTGAACAGACCCTAAGTATCCTGTAGGCTTCAGTGATGGTATAGTAATGTTTTCACTCACATTATAGAGAGAGAGAGAGACAGAGAAGGGGGGGAGGCACTGAAGCTAGATTATTTCTTCTATTTTACTGTCCCCTTCCAAAGCCAGGGTGGCATTGGCACAATGCCCCCTCCCCCCGGCCAGAGCCTTAGTACCAGTATGCATTGACAGGCCCATGCATCATAGTCCTTTTTGAGACCCAGCCAAGTTGTGCCTTTTGGAGAAAAATGTTCAAGTTGCTGGTGGGGGTATGAACAGTTTTTAGATATCCACTGTAGTGCAATGGCTAGAGAGTTGGTCTAGAATCTGGCAGACTCTGATTCTGTGCCTTGTAGGCTTGATGGATGTTCTTGGCTCAGCCTAAGTAAACAATTGTGTTGTGTTTTCCAGAGGCAGTCTACGTGATTTTGGGGCCCTGGACAAATGTTCTGGACGGGGCCCCAGAACCAGTGCCGCCCCACCACTGGCTCCTTGCCAAGGCCAAGCAATTTGGTCACCTAGGCCCCAGATAGAGTGGGCAGGAGTGCGTTGTTTCCTTCCTCCCCCCCCTCCACCCCCTCCAACAACTAAGAAGGCCATCGGTGGAGTCACTCCAATGTGAGGCATGGAGCAGCTGTCTATTGTTAGCCTGGTTGTGATGAGGGTGAAACAAATCAAGGGAGAACAGCAATGTGTAAACCACTCTAGGTTCCCATGGGGGAGAAAACCGGGGCATAAGATAAACCTTTAATTTGGTGGGGAGGGGGTATATACATTTTATGTGTATGTGTCTGTATGTTTTATGCATTCAAATCACTTGTGGTGTACTTTAGAATTATATTGAGCTCCACAGTATCCCAAAAACCTTGTCCATGTATTGCAAACCGAAGTCAATCTACCACATCTAGGGTATTCTTCTTTTCCCTACTGCCTTCAATTTTTCTTAGCATTATTGTCTTTTCTAGTGAACCTTGTCTTCTCATGATGTGACATAAGCACTATCATCAATTGATATCTTCAAGGGAGAAAGCAGGCCTGATTTGGTCTGGATCCCACTTACATGTCTTTTTCGGAGTCCATGGTACATGTAAATTGAAACTTTCTTCCCACTTCACAGTGTGAATGCTTTTTCCTCCTATGAGCTTAGTCTAAATTTTACTGTACTGATACTGCTCATTTGGCCAAAAGGCCTGCCCTTGATCAATGCCACATTAAATACTTCATAATAAAAAAATGTTTTTAGAACCATTTAAAAGTGTCCTTAAGTGCCATACGCTGATTTAAAAAAACATAAGCTAAATGTTTGGGAACACAACCAGATATGTGAATGACTGAAATGCAGCCCAATCCCACTGCTACTTAAAATCCATTTTTGATGGAGGTCTGGATTGTCTTACATTGGTGTCATTGGGCTTGGAATCAGGAACCTGGAAGCGTTCCATGGGGGCTACAACTTTCATGCCAAGGCTAAGAGGGTGGGAACGGGATCTCTCTGGGGTGGCAAACTCTGGCCTTGGAAGTTACTGGCAATTTGGGGGTGGGACTTGTGGAAAGGAAAATCTGAGTAGGGATCTCCCCCAGAATCCATGGTCCGCATTTGCCCTCTAAAGAGATTGCCCTTGGAAGCAGCCAGTTTCTCTGTAGGGAACTACTCTCTCTAACCTGAACTCAAGCCCAACCAGGAGTTTGGCAGCCCTAGGAAAATTTCAGAAAAAGATGGCAAAGGAGGGCCAGCAACTGATGGAGGCATGGAAGCCCACACCAGGACAGTAGCAGGGGCCTACTTGGGCACAAGGGACAACCAGTGCTCTCATCCCCCATAGTCCACTCCTTACAGCCCCACACAAACCCAGTTCCCCCACCCCAGCTGCCACACACAGACCCAAATCCTCCACTCAGCCCGTCTCAGAACCAAAACCACCCTCAGCTGCCCCACACCCAGTACCCCAGGAACAGGCTGGCCAGCCTGCCCCATTGTTCCCTATGCTGGGAACCAACCTCCCATCAAAGAAGGGAACACAGACACACAATCATTAAGTTTAAAAAACCTTTATTTTCTCATTTTCAAATTACAAGTGGTCAACAAATCACAACATATTACACTTATTGTCCCTCATAGCACAACACAACACAATTAACTACACATCAGAGAATCTTAAACACAATTTTTCTTTTGAAATGGACAAACAGTAAAGTTTTGAACATTACAGCAGGTTACATAGTGAGCGGGCACAACAGGGCATGGAAACAGAAGATGATCATAACTACCAGCCTAATACAACTCTCCCTCCATAACATGACTAAATGGGGGGGGGGGAACCACTGCAACAGGGTCCAGCAGAACCTATGTCATTTCCTGTGGCTGTGCTTTCAGTTCAGACACACAAAGCTGAACTGGGCACTTCCAAGGCACTGGACAATGGTATTTCTGGAGCGGTTCTGCAGAGGTCTCCCCCCACCCCCACACCAGCCTCAGAATTTACCTGGGAACATCTGTGAGAGATCATCATTGGCCGGTGCCCATCCACCACTCTACCCGCATCCCCCAACCATGCAAACCCAACATTAACATCAAATTTTTTTTTTTTAAACATGAACATTCAATCAACTTTTAAAAAACATAATCACAACATTTTTTTTTGGTTTTTTTTCCTTTTTTTTACATGAACGGAACATCAACTTTTAAAAAACATAATCACAACATTTTTTTGGGTTTTTTTTTTTTATGAACATTCAATCAACTTTTAAAAAACATAATCACAACATTTTTTTTTGGTTTTTTTTCCTTTTTTTTACATGAACGGAACATCAACTTGCAAAAAACAGTACAACAATTCTTCTACAATTTTTTTTTACAAGGAGTTCATCTGATAAAAACACCTAAGCAATCCCTATCTAACCTGTTTCTCCCTCCAGTAGCAATGTGAACCCGGACTCGCTCACAGTAACACCAGTCCTGCAGTCCAGCGATGTTCAGGCGGTCTTGCAGCTGGTCCTCCTCTCCTCCACGATGCTGTCAAGAAAATTGGAAATGTTAGCAGAGTCAACACCACACGCCGCACACGCAACCCCAAAATTCAAGGCCCCGTTGCACAAGCCAAGTCAGCCCCCCCCCCCTTAAAGGCTAGGGCCAACCAGCAGCAAAACAAAACACATCCACCCAGCAGAGCTTCTGGCCTGTGCAGGCCAGAAGCTGGCACACTCATTTTTTAGTCCTGTGAAACAGCAGTTCATGCCCACCCCACACTCAAACTTGAAAAATGAAACATGAAAGAAAGCAGGCACTGCGATCAATGCTGGCCCCCCTAACCCCCAAACAATATCCTCTTGCCCAACCAGAAAATGCCCCCCCCCCCGGCCCAAGCCATAAAGACAGAGCCAAAGCATATGCTCGCAGGTAGGCACAGCAGCAGACATAAGCTCAAAAACCAAATTTAACAACAACCCTACCAGTCCACCAGTGCAGATGTCCAGCAATGTTGATCCTCCACGCAGAGATCTGCAGGCCGATGTCAACCAAGTGCAGTCCAGTCCAGAAGAGGTCCACCAACGATAAACAACCTGAATGTGAAGCAAAACAGTGAGTGCCAGGCCAGCAAACGGGAAGGGTTACCAAAGCCGGAGCAGCAGGCCTGTGTGTGGGCCGAAGGCTGGCACAGTTGATCAGGACGGAGCCTGTTGGGAATCCTTGCAAGCAGGGGACCAGACACAGAAACGCAAGCCACACCATTCCAGATTGTGGAGCACAACTGTGAGTGCCAGGCCAGCAACCAAAAAGGGTTACCTTGGCCAAAGCAGCATACCTGTGTGTGGCCCACAGGCTGGCACAGTTGATCAGGACGGAGCCTGTTGGGAATCCTTGCTAGCAGGGGACCAGACACAGAAAAGCAAGCCACACCATTCCAGATTGTGAAGCACAACTGTGAGAGCCAGCCAGAAGAAAGGCTTCTGGCCTGTGTAGGCCCGAAGCTGGCACACTCTGGTTTTAATCTTAAAACAGTGGATCAAGCTTAAAGAAGGCAAGCACAACAACCAATGCTGAAACCCCCCCCCCACCATCAAACATTGTCTGCCCAACCTGTCCCCCAGGCCATACCTGTGTGTGGCCCACAGGCTGGCACAGTTGATCAGGACGGAGCCTGTTGGGAATCCTTGCAAGCAGGGGACCAGACACAGAAACGCAAGCCACACCATTCCAGATTGTGGAGCACAACTGTGAGTGCCAGGCCAGCAACCAAAAAGGGTTACCTTGGCCAAAGCAGCATACCTGTGTGTGGCCCACAGGCTGGCACAGTTGATCAGGACGGAGCCTGTTGGGAATCCTTGCAAGCAGGGGACCAGACACAGAAACGCAAGCCACACCATTCCAGATTGTGGAGCACAACTGTGAGTGCCAGGCCAGCAACCAAAAAGGGTTACCTTGGCCAAAGCAGCATACCTGTGTGTGGCCCACAGGCTGGCACAGTTGATCAGGACGGAGCCTGTTGGGAATCCTTGCTAGCAGGGGACCAGACACAGAAAAGCAAGCCACACCATTCCAGATTGTGAAGCACAACTGTGAGAGCCAGCCAGAAGAAAGGCTTCTGGCCTGTGTAGGCCCGAAGCTGGCACACTCTGGTTTTAATCTTAAAACAGTGGATCAAGCTTAAAGAAGGCAAGCACAACAACCAATGCTGAACCCCCCCCCCACCATCAAAGATTGTCTGCCCAACCTGTCCCCCAGGCCATACCTGTGTGTGGCCCACAGGCTTGCACAGTTGATCAGGACGGAGCCTGTTGGGAATCCTTGCAAGCAGGGGACCAGACACAGAAAAGCAAGCCACACCATTCCAGATTGTGAAGCACAACTGTGAGAGCCAGCCAGAAGAAAGGCTTCTGGCCTGTGTAGGCCCGAAGCTGGCACACTCTGGTTTTAATCTTAAAACAGTGGATCAAGCTTAAAGAAGGCAAGCACAACAACCAATGCTGAACCCCCCCCCCCCCCACCATCAAACATTGTCTGCCCAACCTGTCCCCCAGGCCATACCTGTGTGTGGCCCACAGGCTGGCACAGTTGATCAGGACGGAGCCTGTTGGGAATCCTTGCAAGCAGGGGACCAGACACAGAAAAGCAAGCCACACCATTCCAGATTGTGAAGCACAACTGTGAGAGCCAGCCAGAAGAAAGGCTTCTGGCCTGTGTAGGCCCGAAGCTGGCACACTCTTGTTTTAATCTTAAAACAGTGGATCAAGCTTAAAGAAGGCAAGCACAACAACCAATGCTGAACCCCCCCCCCCCCCCACCATCAAACATTGTCTGCCCAACCTGTCCCCCAGGCCATACCTGTGTGTGGCCCACAGGCTGGCACAGTTGATCAGGACGGAGCCTGTTGGTGCAAGCAGGGGACCAGACACAGAAAAGCAAGCCACACCATTCCAGATTGTGAAGCACAACTGTGAGAGCCAGCCAGAAGAAAGGCTTCTGGCCTGTGTAGGCCCGAAGCTGGCACACTCTTGTTTTAATCTTAAAACAGTGGATCAAGCTTAAAGAAGGCAAGCACAAACAACCAATGCTGAACCCCCCCCCCCCCCCACCATCAAACATTGTCTGCCCAACCTGTCCCCCAGGCCATACCTGTGTGTGGCCACAGGCTGGCACAGTTGATCAGGACGGAGCCAGTTGGGAATCCTTGCAAGCAGGGGACCAGACACAGAAAGGCAAGCCACACCATTCCAGATTGTGAAGCACAACTGTGAGAGCCAGCCAGAAGAAAGGCTTCTGGCCTGTGTAGGCCCAAAGGCTGGCACACTCTTGTTTTAATCTTAAAACAGTGGATCAAGCTTAAAGAAGGCAAGCACAACAAACCAATGCTGAAACCCCCCCCCCCCCCACCATCAAACATTGTCTGCCCAACCTGTCCCCCAGGCCATACCTGTGTGTGGCCCACAGGCTGGCACAGTTGATCAGGACGGAGCCTGTTGGGGAATCCTTGCAAGCAGGGGACCAGACACAGAAAGGCAAGCCACACCATTCCAGATTGTGAAGCACAACTGTGAGAGCCAGCCAGAAGAAAGGCTTCTGGCCTGTGTAGGCCAAAGCTGGCACACTCTTGTTTTAATCTAAAACAGTGGATCAAGCTTAAAGAAGGCAAGCACAACAACCAATGCTGAAACCCCCCCCCACCATCAAACATTGTCTGCCCAACCTGTCCCCCCAGGCCATACCTGTGTGTGGCCCACAGGCTGGCACAGTTGATCAGGACGGAGCCTGTTGGGAATCCTTGCAAGCAGGGGACCAGACACAG
This sequence comes from Eublepharis macularius, assembly GCF_028583425.1. Lineage (NCBI taxonomy): Eukaryota > Metazoa > Chordata > Lepidosauria > Squamata > Eublepharidae > Eublepharis > Eublepharis macularius. The sequence goes on along the minus strand of NC_072800.1, from coordinate 18,821,079 downwards.
AAAAGCAAGCCACACCATTCCAGATTGTGGAGCACAACTGTGAGAGCCAGCCAGAAGAAAGGCTTCTGGCCTGTGTAGGCCCAAAGCTGGCACACTCTTGTTTTAATCTTAAAACAGTGGATCAAGCTTTAAGAAGGCAAGCACAACAACCAATGCTGAAACCCCCACCCCACCATCAAACATTGTCTGCCCAACCCTGTCCCCCAGGCCATGCCAAGAATAAACTGCAACACCTTTTTGCAGAGGCAGGCCACAGCAGCACATTGCCCAGCATCAAAAAAATTTACAAAAATTTTAAAAAGGCCTACCAGGTGTCCTCTCAGGATGTCCAGCACAGTTGATCCTCCAGGCAGATGTCCTCCAGGCTCCAGGTGCAGTCTCTCTTCTTCTCCTCTCTCGGTCACAGCTCAGCAGCAGCAGCAACAGAAGTGTTCCAGACAGTCTTGCTCCAAATTTAAATCCCCTGCTGCAGCCTCAGCCAAAGATTTAAATCTATTGGCTGGCATGAGAATGCAGCAGTGGGATTGGTGACTCCTAAAGTCCCCAGTCCCCTGCCTTTCCCCACCCACACTCCAAGAGCCACCCTCCTCCTGCTCCCCCTCCCCTACCTGTTAGTTTTGGCGGGAATCTCTGCTGCTTTGCAAATGCAAAGTGCAATGCAATGCTTGCACCTTGCATTTGCAAGGCAAAGCAGGATTCCCTATCCTCCTTTGCAAGAGGGGTGGGGGGTGACAGAAGGAGTGAGTGATTCACTCCTTCTCCCCCCCTCCCCTCTTCTAAGAGCCTGCAGGAAGCCTTTGCTTCCAGCAGGATTTTGCTAGCCGCTTGCTAAGGCAAACGGCTAGCAAAATCAAAATGGCGATTCTCGAATGCCGAAAGAATGCCGAAAGAATCCCGAAACGTTTCGGGTTTTTCTTTCGGCAATCCCGAAACGTTTCGGCATTCCCCGAAACGTTTCGGGATTCTTGAAGAATGCCGAAACACTTTTGTTTCGGCATTCTTTCGGCATTCTGAATGCCGAAACGCACATCCCTAGTCGTAACCTCTGGCTGTTCTCATTGAGTCTCTTTCCTGTCTTCTGCTCTTCAGGGTGCAGTTTCTATTGGTTTTCAAAAGTTCTATTTATCCCATTCTATATGGCATTCAACACACACACACATATATGGTATCTGTGAGTACAATTCTGAATTGTCTTCTTTGGAGGAGGAAAAAAGAGGAAAAATGGCATAGAATTCAGAACTGCCTGCTGTCGGCAGTACTGTGAACCAAAGCCTCCAATGAGACTGTAGCATTCCTTGTGGCTTTGCCTGATCAGTAAGAAAAAATGGTGCTGGTTGGAGAAGCTGGATTTTTACAGCCCTGGCCCATTTCAATCCCTTTGGCTTTCTGGTCTGGCTTTTTTAAATTAGCAGTTTCTGTTAGACTGGCTCAGTTGTAGAATATATGGCCCAGGTTCAGTCCCTGGTATCTGTAGTTAAAAGCAGGGCTCATTTCAAGGGGGAACACGCAGGAACGCAGTTCTGGTAGTTTCCCAAAGAGGTCACATGTCAGGTGGCCCCGCCCACCTGACTCTCAGCCATTTTGGGCCCGTTTCAGCCTGGATTGGGGCTGAAATGGCCCGGATCGGGCTTCTGACGGGTGGTGGATCACTCTCCCACTCAGCAGCAGCCTGATCCTGACCATTTTGGGCCCCTTTTTGGCACTGAATGGCCAGGATTGGGTCCAAAGCAGCCAGGATAGGTGATGTTAGGGGGTGTGGCATATGCAAATCAGTTATGCCAATGACACTTCCAGTGATGGCAAGGGGCATGGCATATGCTAATGAGTTATGCTAATAAGCTATGCTAATGAGTTCCTCCAGCTCTTTTTCTACGAAATGACCCCTGGTTAAAAGTATTGGGTAAATAGTTGATGTGAAATGCCTAAGACAATGGAGAGCTGCTACCAGACAGAGTAGAAAATACTGGATGGACTAAAAATCTGGCTCAGTAGGAGGTGGCTTCATATGAGTCAACCACAGCCTCTTTGCATCAGTCCATCTGTAGAGATGTGAAAGACAGTGTTATTCAATTAGTTTTGTTTGTGCATTTTTCCACCTTCCCAGGCTGTTGTTTGACTTGGTTGTCATTGTGGTTACCTGGGGGGTGCATTTATTCATATTGGCATATAGGTCATTTTTCCCCAAAAAAGAAAATTCACAAATATTTGTTGTGGTGCGACCCAAGGGACCCCAGGGCTGGAGCGGCGTGGAGGGCAATCTAAACTCCCCTCTGTCTGGAGATCAGGGGACGGAGCCACCAGCCATGTGACCATTTTCTCCGAGGGCAACCCACTGAGTTCCGCCACCACTTTTCCCAGAAAAAAAGCCCTGCTACTGAGTATTGCAATATGTCCTCCAAGCCTGTCCGTTCTGTGAATGATTTTGGATTCCCTTAATGTGATCCTCAGCTAGGTAGATAAATTTCTCTCTGTCACATCCCAGGTTACATGTCTTCCAGGAGCCACAGCAGTCACTTGAGTAATGCATGTTTTCATGTTCTGATTGCTTCTCAAGATAATGTTAAAAACATAGTTTTCGTTGTCTTTTGTGTCAACACAACAATGGAAGTCCATTATATTGTACACTGCACAATTTTCTGTTTGGCCTCCCACAGTTCAGCTCTCATTTAAAAGCATTCACAAAAGAGTGTTTCAAATTGTTTTTAATTTAAAAAGCCTAGTACCAGTTTGCTGAAGATAAGTGTTTTGACTGCTACTGAGTTGTTGGTTTCCCAGGGAGAACAGCTAACTTGTTTGCTTTGTGTTTGTGCACATCTTAAATGAGTTTGGCAGACATGATTTCTGCCACTTACTTTATAAAAACACCCTACACAGAATTCCACCCCTATTTCTCTACTAAAAATCTCATCATTTATGCTGTAACCCTGCACACATGTAGTAATTCATGAATATAACCCCATCAAAGTGAATAAGACATCTTAATGGATAAATAAAAAGATTCTCATAAAGGTAAAATTCATGGCTTTGATTAAATAGCTAACAGTGAAACCTTAAGGAGAGTTACTCCAGTCAAAGCCCATTGATTTCAGTAGTCTTAGACTGGAGTAATTCTTAGGATTTCACTGTAAATGTCTTTTGACTGGTTTTTTGTTTGTTTGTTTGTTTACGTTGCCACAGAATCTTGGTGGAAAGGGAAAATTAGTATTACTGCTGAATTTTCATTGATAGAGAAATTTGAGGTGTTTTGGAGGTTCCTGTTTCAGCAAACAGGGGTGATTAGAATTGCCAGACCATGCTTGTTAATTGGCAGAAGCTTGGGGGCAGGAACATGGGAGGGCTCATGGTGTTGCATGCACCATGGAGAAAACCTGGAAGTGATGTCAAGTAGCTCTAGGAATTGGTATCACTCAGGCTTGTGGAAAGGACTGAGTGAATCTATGTCTGTGTGGATGAAATGAGAGTTAGTGAAGATTTGTGTGGAAAATTAGTCCGTGTGACTTGAGTCTGTGAAAATACCTTTAAGAAGATATACAGTACAATCCTAAACAGAGTTACTCAAGTAGAGATGGGCACGGATTGGAAAAAACCAAACCATGTGGTTCGTGGTTCGTGAAAGTTTGTGATTAGTGAAATTTGACGAACAAATTTCACGAACCACAAACTTCGCCAAATTTCACGAACCACAAACTTTTACGAACCTGCCCCTGGTTTGCAAACCAGTTCATTTGGTTCGTGAAAATTTCACATCCAGGTCAGAAAATCCCCACTTCCGTGTCAGCAGAAGGTCACTTCCGGGCCAGCAGAAGTTCACTTCTGGGTCAGCAGAAGGTCTGCAGGAAGTCCATCCCCTGTTGCCTAGGAGACTGATTGATTGGCACCAGGCTGTCTGCAGTAACGAACCAAAAAACGAACCAAAACAAACCAGCCTAAATTTCATGGCGGTCCGTCAGAAATGGGATCTGATGAACCGCAGTTCGTGAACCATGAACTGGCCTGGTTCGTGCTTAATTTTGGTTCATATTTTGGTTCGTGCCCATCTCTATACTCAAATCTAAACCCATTGTTTAGGATTACACTGTTTAGGTTTTACACTGTTTAGGATTACACTGACAATTACATTTGAAACTGCCGTGCTTAGAAACCAATACACTTATCAAAACTCTGCAACCATCACACTTACGTACTTATAAATAAATTCTACTTTTGTTTAAGAAAAAGATCCCTTTTTTTCACCTCACAAGCCCCCTCACATGCTGACTATTCTGTCACACTACCATCTATAACAAAGCCATCCTGTAATATCAGTTAAGCAGAAGAGACCTAAGGCAAGGGAAACCTTTTGGGGTGGCAACAATATATAAGACACATAAACAATAACAAAATGGGGAAGGTGTTTTCAAGGTATAAGCCTGGATAAAGAACAGAACAACTGGAACTTTGTGTAAGTGGAGAAAAAGTAAAATGAGTATTGTTTGGGACCAGGCATTCTCTGAGGTAAAAAAAAAATTAAGGTAATGTGAGGAGCTAAACTAAATCTCTAAAGACAAAAGTTTTAAAAGGGTTAAAAACAAACAGCAAATCAGTACAACCACTTTCCTTGCAACTGCTCAATCCTCCTTTGAAAGAACCGTATATTAGCTAGTTTGTCATACTAGAACTAGGGAAATCTGGGTTCAAAACTTTTCTCATTTGGGCCAGTTATTCTGTCACAGCCTAGCCTACCTCTCAAGATGGTTGTAAGGATAAAATGGAGGAGAGGAGAACCTGGTATGCTGCCCTGATTTCCTTGGAGTAAAGACAAGATAAAAATGCACAATATAAATAAAGTCTAGTTTCACGCTACAAATCATGATTTTTTTTAATGATTCTGTTTCTTAATATGTCTCAGGAGCACATTTGCACTGCAATCTTCGGCAAACAGCTGAGAGTAAACAGTTGGGATTCATTCCAAGTATTAATTTCAATTAAATGTGCATCAGACCAGACTCATTGTCTCATTTGAGGCAAGTCCTTCAGTCGCTGTGCCCTCTGCCTCTTGCAAGTTTTTTTTTTAATTGTGTGGCATCTACTGAGTAGGAAATGGCACGGAACCAGAGGCCTTGGCTAGAGTGGAGATCCCGCCATCCAGCCTTGACAATAGATGGCTAATCTATTGTCAAGGCTGGATGGCGGGACAGCAGCTGGATTTACAGGAGAGAGACAACACAGGACTCCAAATGTGCTGGGCTTGTGCAGTGCCACTGCCTCATTATAAGGAGCCAGAGGGAAATGCTAAGGAGGAAGGAACCAGCGACTAATGATGAGGGTAGAGAGGAAGTTGCCACGTACGATTATTGAGGCGGATGACTCACACAGCCTGAACATGCGGATGGTATGCTGAAAAGAATATCTGGAGGCAGGTGAGAGCAACCCCCTGTGGCTGAGATGATGCAGTCACGTCTTCCTGTCACACAAAAACAAACTCACAGTCCTGAAAATTGGGGATGAGATGGGGGGCACCTGAAGAAATTTCTTGATTCAAAAATAATGTGAGACCGTTATCTCTAATAGTGACTGCTGTGCATGCTCTGAATGACAAATGAGGATTCCAAATGTGTCAATATAGTCCCTTTGCAGAGGATAATTGTGTATGCCACTCCCTGAGGATTATGATTCCAAAGGGCTTTGTCAAAAAACAGAGCACAAGCATCGTTTCAAAAGGCTACTATTATCAAAGACCAACTTCCTGCCTGCAATGAGACTCCTTAAAGGGTTTCCTCCTCAGACCTTCTCTGTGTCTGCTATCTACACAGCAATTTGATCAGAATTCAGTTCTGTGAGTTGAAAGTGCCTTGAATTACTGATATACAGTTCTAACAAACTAGTTTATAGAAGCTGCAAGTGAAATGTTCATTCATTGAAAAGAGGTAAGCACGTTCATCATAGGTGTATGGTCCAGGGCTTTTTTTCAGCTGGAACGCAGTGGAATGGAGTTCCGGCACCTCTTGAAAATGGTCACATGGCTGGTGGCCCCGCCCCCTGATCTCCAGACAGAGGGGAATTTAGATTGCCCTCCACACTATGGGGTGCAGAGGGCAGTCTAAACTCCCCTCTGTCTGGAGATCAGGGGGAGGGGCCACCAGCCATGTGCCCATTTTTGCCGAGGGCAATTTAAACTTTAAAAAACTCCCCCCTTGTTCCAGCTGACCCAAAGTAATGTCATTGTGTGGTCCTGAGTTCCACCACTGAGTTCCACCACCTCTTTTCCCAGAAAAAAAGCCCTGCTATGGTCAATAATACTTGACAGCATCCAAGTTTACAGCAAACCAAGTTTACAGCGCTCAACACCAGTCATGGCCAATTCCACCTACCAGATCACACACACACACCCCACACACACACACCTTTTTTTTCTGCTGGAAGCAAGGAGAGCCCCAACCAATGGGGAGATCAAGCAGACCTCAGTGAATTTTGTGAATCAGACTGGAAACGTAAAGCACATGTGTTACTCCAGCGTCTCTGTTACCAAGTTTATTCCCACACTCTGCATCTTATTCCTTCTGCTAACCTCAAAACCATTTCTTTTGTAATGATAGCCAAGTCAGTAGGGATGGATGCTGACATTTCCACTTATTGATCCACACACACACACACACACACCCTTACACACACACAACACAGCAGAAAGCTTTCTGGTGCACCATCAACTTGAGCAGTTGCTATATGCTCATGACATTCATTACGTACATTCATATATTAAAAGTAAGCCTTGGCTTCTGGGTAAAAAGTAGAAGAATCTGCAGGTTGCGTTCCCTTCCTTTGCGGGAAGATTTCAAGGGCTCAGAACACCTTCTAATTTCCTGTAGCAAAGGTTGTCCATTGATACTTCTCTTGTAAGACAGGTACCAGCCCTGGCACAGGCATGTGAATTCCATTGGTTATGGGAAGGAAGCACAACTCCCTTGCCTTCTGCCAGTACAGAGAGCCACCGGGTGGGATGATTCCAAGCTCAGCATTGTAATGCTCTTCCGCTGTTCTTCATACCTCTGTCAATTTGCTGATGAATAAACGCAAAGAGGCAGCTGTCAGTTGGACCGAGCTGAATGCTCTCGTGTTCCAAACCCTTTCTGTATGCCAGAAATATTATCCTCCGGGCCAAGCTTGTGATGCTGCAGGTGCTGGCCAATTTGGTCAGCCAAGAAGTAGCATGCATTGGTCTACTCTTCCAGGCAAGCCCCAGTCTCTGGATGTTAAGAACAAGTAAATCTTTAGCATCAGATTCCTGCCAGATTAACATGGATATGATTGGAAGAGACAAAGCAGCTGGCATCTGTCAAGTATTTGGGAGCCATTATTTGGCAGTTTGGGAGAATGGTTGGGTATCCACATAAACATCAGGTTTATTCATGTTCTGGGCAATTTAGAGTTGGCACCCTGTCATTTAACTACTGAGCTGGTGATTTATTGAGATAAATTCTCTCCAGCTTTGCTGAATGCCACTGATATATAGGCTGAGAAGGGACCATCATTGCTGGAGACTTTGTCTTCAAGTAGTGGTACGAGGACTCATTGTTTACTACTGTATGCAAATATAAAACTCTGGGTGGTTTTTTTTTTAAAGAAAATTTTCCAAACTTAAAGTTTCCAGTTCTAATCTCTCAACTCATTGCTGATTAATAAAGTAATTGTCTTTGTGTAAATGGTGTTCACATCGTGTGGCAGATCTTCTTGTACTTTCGAACACTTCTGGGAGGGAGGTGATAACTAGAGATAGGCACGATCCACATTACAAATGTAAAAAAACCACGAAAATGGCGATCATGACCCGCCGGATCGTGATCATCCACGGCCAACAATCCAGCGGTCGGGAGAGGCCTGGTTCATTGCGTTCGGCCGCGGTTCGGGAAGCCAGACAGTCAGGCACCAGCAATCTATTCCCCTGGCAATGGAGCCAGGGGAATGCCTGACCTCTGTCTGCCCTCCTTCTGTCACCCTGGAAACCCAAATGGAAGCCCAGCTTTCCTTGATCAGCAGGGTTTCCTTCCAACCATGGAGCTGCAAAGCAGTTACAAGTTGAGAGAAGACACCCAGGGGAGGGAGGGGGAAGGGGGTGTCCTGTAGCCACGGGCACTCCAATCTCATCCCTGCAAACCCTGATAGGCAGCTCTGACGGCCAAACACAGACCTCCTGTGTTGCTGAATGGGACCCATGCTTATAAATAGCCGTGGTCTCCCAGGCTGGGTTTCACTTTCTGTGAGCAGTGGAGTGGGACAGAGCTCTTGCTTGCCACTTGCTAGCCTTTGGGGAGAGAGACTGAGAGTGCAATTGAGCTTGGCATCACCCACCGTTCCTGTATTGCTGGGAACACCAACGTGCTCCGCTTTGGCCTCCACGAACCATGAACCGGTTCGGTTCGGCATCAGGAGATGTTAGTTGTGGTTCGCAAATTTGGGATCATCATCTGCACCGAACCACGATCTGCTGGTTCGTTAATTTTTTTTGGTTCGTGCCCATGTCTAGTGATAACCTTTTGATGTCAAGGGCCATGAGCTTTGCATGCAGAAGGTCTTGGGTTCTCCCTCTGGCATCTCCAGTGAAAAGAACCCAATGGAACTTGGCTCAGTTTTCTGTCTGATATTCTGGAGAGATGCTAGCAGTCATGGACAGTGGACTAGGAGCACTAGTAGTCTGGTGGCTGAAAACAGTTTCACAGGTTCTCTTGCTTACTTTAAGGTTATATCTAGCCAAGAACAAGTAAGTAAGAAATTTCAATGAAAATATGTGTAACCCCCAGAGTCAAGATGACCAGGTTCAATGTTTACCAGTTCAAAATATAAATGCAATTTATTTAAACACAACTATGAAACATTCCCAAAGTTGGTTGTTGTGGGTTTTCCGGGCTTTCCCAAAGTTATCAATACTGGATCAGTAACCAGTGACCCCAGAGCAAAGTCCTACTCACAGTCCCTTGGTAAAGTACGCAGACAGTTCTGTGGATTTGGCCAGAGGCTATGCCTGGAACAGCGTCCAAAATATCCAAAAGGCCTTGCCACAGCAGGACTCTGTGAAGATGCTGTCTGAATCATGGAGCTTGCTTGTTGCCCTAGGAGCAGTTCCCCTTTTCTCCTAGCAAGATGAAATGGGGCAGTTCTGTAATAGGGTGCTGGTCTCAAAGAGTCAACGAGTTCAGCTGCCGGCAATTCCTGTTCTTTGCTCTCCCTGCTTCTTCAGCTCCTTTCAGTTACTGCAGTTCTCCCAAGGAGAGGGGTTCAGCTCTTCCAGCTAGCAGAGTCAGCTCTATGATCTTCTTAGCTCTGAAGCTTAGAAACAAGCTTTGCCTTCCAAAAAGCAGACGCTTCAGCTCTCTTCTCTCCCTCCCTCCAGTCTTTCCAGCTAGCCTAGTCCTGTATTATACCACCCCTCCTAGTCATGGTGACCTCTTTTTTTATAGACATGCCCCATGGGCCTTTGCTAAACATGCAAATTAAACAACCCTAGGTACAGCTCAGTTATCTGCTAGTCTGGTCTATCTACATATCTGCAGTCTATTAATCAGGCCTACGTCCTAGGCCCCAAACCCTTTTTCCAGTACAGGCTGACATTCGTGTTTGGTCTTTAGGGAAGTTATGTCCTTTGTGTGCTTCAAGCTTGCTTTGGGATTCTTGCAGATGTTTGGCCTCCCAACTTAGTAGCTATTTTGTGTGACTCACTGGACTTTTAAAATAAAGGCACCTTTTCATAGTCTTTTATATTTTCACCATAGCCCAAAGGAGCAAGCTGGCTATTTGCAAAAGTCTCATTTTCACGTGAGAAAAGGAAAAGCATGGATGGAACTGGCAAGGGAAACCTTGCAGTAGGAAAGGAAAGAGAACCCATTTCATTCTAGAAAAACCTGCCAATGCCGACAGTCCTGGAGTATGTCCCTGCAGCTGAGGCTCATTATGGTGTAGGTAATAAACAAGAGCTGGGCCAGCTATCTTGCTTGCTGCATGGGAGACTCTCTCGACTGCCTGGGAAAGGGCAGGGTTCTGTCAGACCTCCCTAGCAGGTGCCTGCACCTCTTTTCCTGCTGGCTCATAGATGTAGATTCTGCTGGAACAGAAGCCAAGTTAATGAGGGGTGGTTTTAAGTGCCAAACAGGGTGATTTCTGTTTTCCTACAAACAAGCAAACTTCTCCATTCCTTAACTTTTATTTCCCAAAGGGATTGGAGGTTTAAACAGACAGCAGGATTTCAGTAATAATGCAGCAAGGATTATGAACTGATTCATGACCCCCAAACCAGTGGGAACAGTTTAAAGGTCTCACAAGAGGCTTAATAGACTCCCGTGACAAGTCTGGTTTTAATATGTGGTGCACCTCGCCACTGTAAAGTTGGCCAGATCAATAAAAATAGGGGCTCTTGAACTATTAATAGTCATGTGGAAGGGAACATTTTCCATTTAGTGATCGGAAGGGTGAGAAAGGCGGGATCTTCTTTGGCACAGCTAGTTCTTCAAATGGCTGTCAGGAAGTCTAAACCTGTAAGGTCGGCTCCCTCACTTATTCCAAGACAAATTTCAATCTAATCGGCAAAAGGCGACTGAAATCCCTGGGAAAATTGGGGTTTTCCCCTCAAAGTTTGCTAGTCATGGGTTTAGACCTGGCAAAATGACTCATTAAGCAGAGAGTGATAGACATTGAAAGACAAACATTTACTTAGAGTACCAGGGTTTATTTCTTCAGATACTACTAAATATATTGCTGCTTTATTATTTTTACTTTCTTGAATCCAGTAACTCCAGAAGGGCATTTGCTTTAGCTAGAAGTTCAACTCTCCCCTCTGCCGTTCTGGAAGGAAAGTTTAAAGCAGTCCCTTACTCTCTTAGGCTTTGCTCCTGTCCCCTAAGAGAATTGACTCAATGGAGCACATCTTCTTCACCTGCCCAAGTCACAGTAAAATTAGAGCGGAAACCATCAGTCCATTAGTAGAAAGATTCCCTGGAAGTTCAAATAAAATCAAACTTGATTATCTTTTGTCTGGTCGGAATCACCAGACAACACGTCAAGTAGCAAGATTCTGTGTCCAGGTCTAAAAGCAACACAAATCGCATAAGGCAGACTGAATGTATTTTAACCTTTTAAACAACTAATTTATGATGATTTTTTCTTTTATATTTATGTATTGCTCTTCTCCTGTATCCAGTCTTAACTGTTTTTAAAATGATTTAAAAATAGTTTTATATGGGCTGGTTGCAGACTGTAATAATAAACCTGAACCTGAACCTGAACCTGAACCCAGCTAGTTAAATCTGACAACCACATTCAAATTTAAAGTATGGCCAGATTTTGTATTTTAAATGGACAGGAGTCAGAAAGTAAGAAGTCCCCCCTCTGACACAAATGCCACAAGATAATTAAGATTTCTAGCTTTCAACTAATGCTTCATACTGTTGATGACTTCTCTAAGCAAGAAGTTCTTCTGGGGAAGTGTCACCCGGGTTGGCTTCTTTTAGATGGGGGAGCTCTCAGATACTACTCTGTGTGTGTCTGTAAGGTGCCATCAAGTCTCAGGCAACTTACAGCGACCCCATAGGGTTTCCAAGGCAAGTGACAAACAGAGTTTTACCACTGACTGCCTCTGCTTAGAGATCCCGGTCTTCCTTTGTTGATCTTCCATCCGTTACTAACCTAGGCTGACTCTACTTAGTTTCTGAGATCTGGCAAGATTGAGTTAGCCTAGACCATCCAGGTCAGGGCCCCAAATACTATAAGCTTTACTTTAAAAGATATGAGTAGAGCACAGAAGGATGCAAACAGCAAATCTACTACCCCATAGCACATCTCCAGGGAGAAAGATCCTGCACCCCCAACAGGGGCAGCGCAAGGGTTTTCGGCGCACGTGGGCGGTTGGCCGGGTGCCCCCATGCACGCACAAGTGCACGTGCTCCGGCCTGCATGATGACGTCACACGTGACGTCATCACGGGAGCACGCGCTCTGCCACCGGCCCAATTGCTGCGGCGGGCGGCTCTGACGGCGCATGGGTAGCACAGCCGGCGCAGCCTGTCAAACTCCTCCTGCGGGCGAAGCAAAGGGCAAGGGCAGCCAACGGCCTCCCAGCCCCCCCCCAACACACACACATCCCCCCTTTACCTGCCCCGTGGTGTCACAGAGCTGCAGCCTCAGTGGGGCTCCGTTCACCTCCACCACTGCTGGAAAAAAGAGAGATGGAGTTGGAAGGGGGCGGCACGGGGTGGGAGGGATAGGAGAGCTCTTTGGCACATGCTCCCACCCCCCTGCACCTCCTCCAGCACTCCCTCCAGCACCCTGCGCCTGAGGCCACCGCCTCAATGGGCGCGCCGGCCCTGACCCCCAAGGTGTTTCAGCCAACTGACAGCATTTTTGGTCTGCTTGTCTTTCCATCGCTCACAAACTCACACCTGTTGTTTCTTGCATATGCACACCACTCAGCCATTGGAGTGGCAATACCTTCTCCAGGTTCTCATGCAGACTTCAATTGAGCCATCAGAGGACTCTTTCCTAACAATTAGTGCCAGTTGAGAAAACACCAGCTGACCATTCTGGGCAATTAACCTAGCAAATGCCAGCCAGCAGTCACAACTAGGGGTGTGCAAGCCAAAAATTTTCGGCTATAGCCGAAAGTAGAAAGCCGAAAGAAGATTCTCTATCGTTAAAGCCGAAAGCCGAAACAAGAATCTCTTTTGGCTTTCGGCTTTCGGGATTCTTTCGGCATTATTTCGGCATTCTTTCGGCTTTTTTCTATGGGAAAATGCCTCCGTCTTCCAGGACGCCTGGAGGAGGCATTTTCCCACCGAATAAGCCCAAAATTGGTGGGGACCTTCCTCTAACCCTTCTCTGACAACCACCCAAGTTTCAGGCAGATTGGACTTTGGGGGGCCATGTTATGGCCCCCCAAAGCAGGTCCCCCCATCCTCCCATAAGAAAGCGAAGGAGCAGCATATTGTTAGCATGCTGCTGCTCATCTTTCTTCATTATTTCCTATGGGGAAAAAATGAAGAGGCAGGCTTCCTTTGCCAGGGGTGGCATTTTGCATGCAAAATGCCCCCCAGCCCTCAGGGGCCCTTCTCCCACCCCTCCTCCCACCCCCCACCAAGGCTCAGCCTGCTCCCACTTGGGGGGGGGCATTTCATGGCCTCCCCAAGTAGGTGCTCTAATCTCTACCACTGACAGCTGGGGGAGGCTTGTGTTGCCAGGGGTGGCATTTTGCATGCAAAATGCCCCCCAACCCTCTGGGGCCCTTCTCCCACCCCTCCTCCCACCCCCCACCAAGGCTCAGCCTGCTCCCACTTGGGGGGGGGCTCCCCAAGTAGGTGCTCTGCTCTCATCTCTACCACTGACAGCTGGGGGAGGCTTGTCTTGCCAGGGGTGGCATTTTGCATGCAAAATGCCCCCCAGCCCTCTGGGGCCCTTCTCCCACCCTTCCTCCCACCCCCCACCAAGGCTCAGACTGCTCCCACTTGGGGGGGGCATTTCATGGCCTCCCCAAGTAGGTCCTCTCAGCCCCTAAAGTCCACCCCTTACAGCCCCACACAAACCCAATTCCCCCCCAGCTGCCACACACAGACCCAAATCCCCACATTAGCCCCTCACAGACCCAAATCCACCCCCACCTGCCCCACACCCATAACCCCAGGAACAGGCTGGCAAAGGCCAGCCCTCTCCCTTTGTTCCCTATGCTGGGAACTTCTAAACTCTCTTTCCCTGGGCAATTCTGCACAGCCCAGGGGTGCCACAATGGTGGGCACACTTCTGAGTGCCAGCTGGTCCCTGTGAAAGAGCACCTGAACCACAGACATCCTCCCTCAAATTCCCCCACCACCTACAGAGATGGCTGGCCAGCCAGCCCCATTGTTCCCTATGATGGGAACCAACTGCACAACAAAGAATAAAACAAGAACAACACAAAATAAAGTTTTAAATTTTTTTTTCTCCCTTTCAAAGTACAAGTAGGCAAAGCATTACGACACATTACACCAGCAGTCCCCCACACAGAAAAATAACACAACTCACTTAACATCAGAGAATCACAAAGCACGATTCCTGTCAAAAACACTTTATTTCTTGAACAGCTTTAGGTTACACAGCAGGGGGGAACACCAAAGGGCATGGCAGCACTATCTTACACAAAAATAACACAACTCACTTAACATCAGAGAATCACAAAAGCACAATTCCTGTCAAAAACACTTTATTTCTTGAACAGCTTTAGGCTACACAGCAGGGGGGGAACACCAAAGGGCATGGAAGCAGTATCTTACACAAAAATAACACAACTCACTTCACATTAAAGAATCACCCCAAAAAATTGCTGTCAAAAGCACTTTATTTCTGTAACTGCTTTAGGTTACACAGTAGGAAGGCACCACAGAGCAGGAAAGAAGTGTACTACACAAAAATAACACAACTCACTTCACATCAGAGAATCACACAAACACAATTGCTGTCAAAAACGGTGAAGTGGGTTGTATTATTTTTTGTAGTACATTGCTATCATGCCCTGTTGTGCCCTCCTACTGTGTAACCTAAAGCTGTTCAAGAAATAAAATGTTTTTGCCAGGAATTGTGTTTTTGTGATTCTCTGATGTGAAGTGGGTTGTGTTATTTTTATGTAGTACACTGCTTTCCTGCTCTGTGGTGCCTTCCTACTGTGTAACCTAAAGCAGTTACAGAAATAAAGTGCTTTTGACAGCAATTTTTTGGGGTGATTCTTTAATGTGAAGTGAGTTGTGTTATTTTTGTGTAAGATACTGCTTCCATGCCCTTTGGTGTTCCCCCCCTGCTGTGTAGCCTAAAGCTGTTCAAGAAATAAAGTGTTTTTGACAGGAATCGTGTTTTGTGATTCTCTGATGTTAAGTGAGTTTTGTTTTAATTTTTCTGTGTGGGGGACTGCTGGTGTAATGTGTCATAATGCTTTGCCTACTTGTACTTTGGAAGGGAGAAAAAAAATTTAAAACTTTATTTTGTGTTGTTCTTGTTTTATTCTTTGTTGTGCAGTTGGTTCCCATCATAGGGAACAATGGGGCTGGCTGGCCAGCCATCTCTGTAGGTGGTGGGGGAATTTGAGGGAGGGTGTCTGTGGTTCAGGTGCTCTTTCACAGGGACCAGCTGGCACTCAGAAGTGTGCCCACCATTGTGGCACCCCTGGGCTGTGCAGAATTGCCCAGGGAAAGAGAGTTTAGAAGTTCCCAGCATAGGGAACAAAGGGAGAGGGCTGGCCTTTGCCAGCCTGTTCCTGGGGTTATGGGTGTGGGGCAGGTGGGGGTGGATTTGGGTCTGTGAGGGGCTAATGTGGGGATTTGGGTCTGTGTGTGGCAGCTGGGGGGAATTGGGTTTGTGTGGGGCTGTAAGGGGTGGACTTTAGGGGCTGAGAGGACCTACTTGGGGAGGCCATGAAATGCCCCCCCAAGTGGGAGCAGTCTGAGCCTTGGTGGGGGGTGGGAGGAAGGGTGGGAGAAGGGCCCCAGAGGGCTGGGGGGCATTTTGCATGCAAAATGCCACCCCTGGCAAGACAAGCCTTCCCCAGCTGTCAGTGGTAGAGAAAAGAGCACCTACTTGGGGAGGCCATGAAATGGCCCCCCCAAGTGGGAGCAGTCTGAGCCTGGGTGGGGGGTGGGGGGAAGGGTGGGAGAAGGGCCCCTGAGGGCTGGGGGGCATTTTGCATGCAAAATGCCACCCCTGGCAACACAAGCCTCCCCCAGCTGTCAGTGGTAGAGATTAGAGCACCTACTTGGGGAGGCCATGAAATGGCCCCCCCAAGTGGGAGCAGGCTGAGCCTTGGTGGGGGGTGGGAGGAGGGGTGGGAGAAGGGCCCCTGAGGGTGAGGGGGCATTTTGCATGCAAAATGCCACCCCTGGCAAAGGAAGCCTGCTTCTTCATTTTTCCCCATAGGAAATAATGAAGAAGATGAGCAGCCGCATGCTAACAATATGCTGCTCCTTCGCTTTCATATGGGAGGATGGGGGGACCTGCTTTGGGGGGCCATAACATGGCCCCCCAAAGTCCAATCTGTCTGAAACTTGGGTGGTTGTCAGAGAAGGGTTAGAGGAAGGTCCCCACCAATTTTGGGCTTATTCGGTGGGAAAATGCCTCCCCCAGACGTCCGGGAAGACGGAGGCATTTTCCCATTGAAAAGCCGAAAGAAAGCCGAAAGAATCCCGAAACGTTTCGGCTTTTTTCTTTCGGCTACCCGAAACGTTTCGGCATTCCCCGAAACGTTTCGGCATTCCCCGAAAGAAGCCGAAACACTTTTGTTTCGGCATTCTTTCGGCATTCTGAATGCCGAAACGCACATCCCTAGTCACAACTTATAATTATGTTGTTCTCACAAAATCTGTTCTAAGCACCTTTCTCGATTTAGTGGAGAGTTGAAGATGACATTGTCTATCATGCGGAAAATGTCCAGGATCCTCCTGTTGTGATGTGCTTTTAAGGTAGACATCATTCAAAGAAAAGTTGGAGATATTTGCCTTGATATAAATATACTTTGAAATTTTCTTCCTTTCAATCTCTGCTGAGACTATAGTGTTCTAAATTACCTTAATTTGAGTCTGAGGCTCCTTAGAGACTAACAAGATTTTAAGGGTATAAGGTTTCAAGAGGTAAAGCTCCCTTTTTCAGATACAGATTGCATCTGAAGAAGGGAGCTTTGATTATCAAAAACTTATACACTGAAGATCTTGTTGGTCTTGGAGGTGCCACCAGCCTCAAAACCTGCTGTTCTACAGCAGACCAACACTGCTGCCTACCTGAAACTAAATTACCTGGTCTTTTTTTAAAAAAAAATGTGGAACTGAGGCATTAGGAAAACCTCTTTTATTTCCAAATTTTGTTCATGTCACTTGCAACAGTATCCCATTCTTTTACTTCATTATTGAATCTCTTTCACCCCTTGTTAAGTCTGGAATTAATTTTAGAAAGTGTAGCTAAACCAGAATTCAGGTAAGTACAACACAAAGCATGAGTAATGGAATAAATGGAATAAAGGAACAAAATGAAGGAAATCTTAAGACATCATCTTAAGACATCATGATACTGCTCAGTGTTTTTAGGTCTCATTGTCTCATTGTCTTGCTCACCTAACTCCCCCACCCCACCAACTCTAGAAGAAATTAGCTGAGCAAAGAAAATGAGATATGCAATCTGAAGAGAAACCAAAGTATAACATCTGTTGGCCATCAGCATCAAGGCAAACATGTCCAAGATTTCTTTGAATGTCTGGAAGGAACTCTCAAGATTCTCTGCAGTCAGAGCTTGACTACCTTTTGTATCGTGAGTGTAAGATGTAGTTCGGCTCTGAATCTAAATGGAGGTGGCTCAGAACTCTGCTGAGAACTTAAAAGATTTTTCCAGTTTAATTTTTAGGATGCTTCAACTAGTCCTTCCAATTGCCGTCTTCACCACAATAAGACCTTGAGTAGTCTCTGCTGTAGAAATAGACATTCTGTTAAGCACAGTTTGATGCCTTCCTCCAACTTAATTGCCGTTCTACCAGAGGAAGAAATAAACACTATAAATAACATTCTCTATCCTTGCCTGTCTTTATTGGCTGATATTTTGCTCCATACTGGAAAGTAATCTTCTTTCTCCCCCTGTCATTTATCACTAGCAAATTAGAAATTTTTATTTATTTGTAATATCTTATGGACAGATTATTTGAATTAACAAATATTTGAAATAGGATCAAAATGCTTTATGCTAAGGTTTAAATTAGGCTAAGAACATTTTTCCATCAATGCTACTAACAGGATCAGGCAGTATCAACAGAATCTTCTAGAAGTAAAGATAGAGTTTGAAAAATAACTGTCTTCAATAGGAGAAATATACTTTATTTCTTCTTTCAGAGGGTACCTCAAAGACTGTCATGGCTGACTTGGCAACCTTTTATCTGTTTACAAGGTTCTTTCCCAACCAACTGAAGAGCTTTTTGATTCCCTAGAGTCCTGGCAGACACAAATACCTTAGATGTAGATTTCTTTTCCTCTTCCTTTAGGCCAGTCGTTTCCCAATAAACAGAAGTCTGAGGTTATCACTGTGTTTGCAGCTTTAAAATGTGTTTGGCACTTCCTCAGTATAATTGACTATTTTGTGTATTTACTTTGCGATTAGCCTTGCACAGCAATCTCATTTATCTTGAGAGGTAGACAATTAATACAAGGGTGGATCTGATTTCCATGAAAGGGAACGCAGTGAGACCATACTTAAAAAGTTCTCCTTGTATCTTATCTATCAACCCTGTAGCAAATTTCCCCATTTGGGGCATGGTGGTAGAGTAAGTGTTGCTGCATCTCAACTGCAGACATATCTGGATCACACTTATATTTTATACCCATTTCAATCTGACTTCTGGTCCATGTTTTGAACTGAAATAGCTTTGGTGAGCTTGGCAGAAAACACTCACTGGGAGAGAAACAGGAAGGAGTGCAAACTATCGATTCTCTTCAGCAGCTTAGTGGCTATTAATATGATTAATACATTTTTAATCACTTGGTTGGCTTGGGAGTGAGGTTGCTACATAGGCTTGCCAGGCCTCCTGCTGGCAAGTCCCATTGACCATCACCACTGGGAGTGGTGGTGGAAGAATTTTTTTTTTAATAATGTCACTGACATAGAGTTTCCAGCAATTCCTAGAGTTGATATTTGTTGTATCCAGTTTTTACCCAGAATTGAGAGATGAACTAGACGAGACAAATTACACGAGTCTATGCGAGTGGCAAGATTTGTGATTTTTCCTTACCACTCCATGTCTCTTTTACCCCCAGTGAACTCATGTCCGTGGCTCTGCTCTGTGCACATGTCAGCAAAAAAGCATTTTACATTGGCGAGTGTTCATGGACCATATCATTGAGTCGCCATTGCAGAGTGGCGATTCTGTTTTGTTTCTGCTTCCCTCTTCCCTCACAGAAAGGCAATAGGGGACAGGGGATGGTTACAGGGGACTGTTTAAACATGCACAAACTGGTAGTGCATGATGGGATACCATTCCCACATCTTGGAGGACTGCAGAAGAAACCTGTGCCAACACAACCACAGGATTCAGGTACAGTCTGGCCGTGCTGGCGAGTGTACAGGAAAGCAATGGGGAGACATATGTAAGTCCATTTGTGTGTCATTCATGTGACACACTACTATGTGACTACTATCAACCTAAGCCTGGACCACTCTACACAACAGGTACACTTCCTGGACACCACTGTACAACTACATAATGGACGAATAAATACCACCTTATACCGGAAACCAACAGACCGATACTCATATCTACATGCCTCCAGCTACCACCCTAAACATACCACTCGGTCTATTGTCTACAGCCAAGCCTTATGTTACAACCGTATCTGCTCCAATGCTCTCGACCGAGACTCACACTTAAGAGATTTACAACAAGCATTTTTGGGACTACAGTACCCACCAAATGAAGTGAAGAAACAAATCAACAGGGCCAGACTAGTACCCAGAAACAGTCTACTCCAGGACAAACCTAAAGGAACTAACAACAGAACACCACTGGTTGTCACCTATAGCTCCCAGCTCAAACCCATCCAACGTATCATCAGTGAGCTACAACCCATCCTGGACAATGATACCTCTCTCTCAGAAGCCCTGGGTGGAAGACCTTTCCTTGCCTACAGACAGCCCCCCAACCTTAAACGACTTCTCACTCACAACCATGAATCGGCCAGCAGAGTCACCAGCACAGGTACCAGGCCCTGCAATAGACCCAGATGCCAGCTCTGCCCCTATATCTACCCAGGGAATACAATTACAGGACCCAATGACATCAACTACACTGTCTCTGGCTCTTACAGCTGCTCATCCGCCAATCTGATATATGCCCTCATGTGCCAACAATGTCCTTCTGCTCTGTACATTGGATTTACCAGCCAACCTCTACGCAAAAGAATAAATGGACACAAATCTGACATTAGAAATGGAAACGTCCAGAAACCAGTGGGAGAACACTTCAATCTACCAGGACATTCCATCAAAGACTTAAAGGTCACTGTAGTTCACCAGAAACCTTTCAAAAACAAAATCCAACTGAACTGGAATTCATATGCAAATTTGACTCTGTCAAGCTGGGACTGAATAGGGACTATGAATGGTTATCACATTACCACAGGTAACAGATTTCCTTTACAGAGGTGGGGTCTGGGGGAGCTCAGTGGCACCTGGCGTGGGCTTTCGGGAACCACAGATCTCTTTGTCAGATGCATCTGGCAGGGAGAGCTGTGGTTATCGAAGGCCCATACTGCATTGGAATTGGATGGTCTAGCTGTTTGGCTTCTACAAACTAACAGGGCAAACTCCTTTGAAGCCAACTGATACACACACGAAAAGGAGATGTTTACATATACTAGCAAAGGAATGTTTTGATTGCTCCCTCCCCCTTCTTCCCCCTAATTGGCTCTTCTCTCTCCTCCTCTTCTGTATTTGACCAGTCTCTGTATCAGGCATCTGATGAAGAGAACTTGATTCTCGAAAGCTTATGCTACAATAAAATTGGTTAGTCTTAAAGGAGCTACTGGACTCTTTTTGATTTTGCTACCACAGACTAACACGGCTAACTCCTCTGCATCCAGATTCATGTGTAATTTGTTTTGTGTAGTTTGGCTCTAACATAGAGACATTGCACGCACCCTTCATATCCCCCCCATGTCCCTTCCTCCTGCCTTCCGTCCCTAGTGCTACACCATTGTATCCACTTCTCCATAGTAGCTCTTTTATGTGTCATATGTTTGTGTCATATGTTATCCATCAGTATTGATGGAATACATTGTCATTGTTTTCCTCATGTATTAAGAGAAGGTGCCACACAGCTTATATTTCTATTAGTTTTAAATTGAGTTTTTCAAATTATTTAACCAGTTGGTTATGGTTATAATAATCCTATGTGACTTGATTTTTGTTCTTATAACTTATCAAAGATATATATTATTCATTGAGAGGCACATCTGATCTGGAGATATTTTGTGTTCACTTGCTGGTGTAGTCATGAAGCCTGTGGGAACCTTTGGAATTCTCCATAGCATAGTGGGCACAAACACAAAATGGCTGCCACAGGAAGCAGTGCTAAAACCACAAAATGGCTTCTACAAGAAGCAGAGCTAACCACATAATGGCTGCCACAAGAGGCACAGCCAACTAAAAAATGTCTGAGAGTGAGTTAATACATAACTAATAGGGATGTGCGTTTCGGCATTCAGAATGCCGAAAGAATGCCGAAACAAAAATGTTTCGGCTTCTTTCGGGGAATGCCGAAACGTTTCGGGGAATGCCGAAACGTTTCGGGTAGCCGAAAGAAAAAAGCCGAAACGTTTCGGGATTCTTTCGGCTTTCTTTCGGCTTTTCAATGGGAAAATGCCTCCGTCTTCCCGGACGTCTGGGGGAGGCATTTTCTCACCGAATAAGCCCAAAATTGGTGGGGACCTTCCTCTAACCCTTCTCTAACAACCACCCAAGTTTCAGACAGATTGGACTTTGGGGGGGCATGTTATGGCCCCCCAAAGCAGGTCCCCCATCCTCCCATAAGAAAGCGAAGGAGCAGCATATTGTTAGCATGCTGCTGCTAATCTTCTTCATTATTTCCTATGGGGAAAAAATGAAGAAGCAGGCTTCCTTTGCCAGGGGTGGCATTTTGCATGCAAAATGCCCCCTCACCCTCAGGGGCCCTTCTCCTACCCCTCCTCCCACCCCCCACCAAGGCTCAGCCTGCTCCCACTTGGGGGGGCCATTTCATGGCCTCCCCAAGTAGGTGCTCTTTTCTCTACCACTGACAGCTGGGGGAGGCTTGTGTTGCCAGGGGTGGCATTTTGCATGCAAAATGCCCCCAAGCCCTCAGGGGCCCTTCTCCCACCCTTCCCCCCACCCCCCACCCAGGCTCAGACTGCTCCCACTTGGGGGGGGCCATTTCATGGCCTCCCCAAGTAGGTGCTCTTTTCTCTACCACTGACAGCTGGGGAAGGCTTGTCTTGCCAGGGGTGGCATTTTGCATGCAAAATGCCCCCGAGCCCTCTGGGGCCCTTCTCTCACCCTTCCTCCCACCCCCCACCAAGGCTCAGACTGCTCCTACTTGGGGGGGGCATTTCATGGCCTCCCCAAGTAGGTCCTCTCAGCCCCTAAAGTCCACCCCTTACAGCCCCACACAAACCCAATTCCCCCCCAGCTGCCACACACAGACCCAAATCCCCACATTAGCCCCTCACAGACCCAAATCCACCCCCACCTGCCCCACACCCATAACCCCAGGAACAGGCTGGCAAAGGCCAGCCCTCTCCCTTTGTTCCCTATGCTGGGAACTTCTAAACTCTCTTTCCCTGGGCAATTCTGCACAGCCCAGGGGTGCCACAATGGTGGGCACACTTCTGAGTGCCAGCTGGTCCCTGTGAAAGAGCACCTGAACCACAGACACCCTCCCTCAAATTCCCCCACCACCTACAGAGATGGCTGGCCAGCCCGCCCCATTGTTCCCTATGATGGGAACCAACTGCACAACAAAGAATAAAACAAGAACAACACAAAATAAAGTTTTAAATTTTTTTTCTCCCTTCCAAAGTACAAGTAGGCAAAGCATTATGACACATTACACCAGCAGTCCCCCACACAGAAAAATAACACAACTCACTTAACATCAGAGAATCACAAAGCATGATTCCTGTCAAAAACACTTTATTTCTTGAACAGCTTTAGGTTACACAGCAGGGGGGAACACCAAAGGGCATGGCAGCACTATCTTACACAAAAATAACACAACTCACTTAACATCAGAGAATCACAAAAACACAATTCCTGGCAAAAACACTTTATTTCTTGAACAGCTTTAGGTTACACAGCAGGGGGGAACACCAAAGGGCATGGCAGCACTATCTTACACAAAAATAACACAACTCACTTAACATCAGAGAATCACAAAAACACAATTCCTGGCAAAAACACTTTATTTCTTGAACAGCTTTAGGTTACACAGTAGGAGGGCACAACAGGGCATGATAGCAATGTACTACAAAAAATGATACAACCCACTTCACCGTTTTTGACAGCAATTGTGTTTGTGTGATTCTCTGATGTGAAGTGGGTTGTGTTATTTTTATGTAGTACACTGCTTTCCTGCTCTGTGGTGCCTTCCTACTGTGTAACCTAAAGCAGTTACAGAAATAAAGTGCTTTTGACAGCAATTTTTTGGGGTGATTCTTTAATGTGAAGTGAGTTGTGTTATTTTTGTGTAAGATACTGCTTCCATGCCCTTTGGTGTTCCCTCCCTGCTGTGTAGCCTAAAGCTGTTCAAGAAATAAAGTGTTTTTGATAGGAATTGTGCTTTTGTGATTCTCTGATGTTAAGTGAGTTGTGTTATTTTTGTGTAAGATAGTGCTGCCATGCCCTTTGGTGTTCCCCCCTGCTGTGTAACCTAAAGCTGTTCAAGAAATAAAGTGTTTTTGACAGGAATCGTGTTTTGTGATTCTCTGATGTTAAGTGAGTTGTGTTATTTTTCTGTGTGGGGGACTGCTGGTGTAATGTGTCATAATGCTTTGCCTACTTGTACTTTGGAAGGGAGAAAATAATTTTTTAAAACTTTATTTTGTGCTGTTCTTGTTTTATTCTTTGTTGTGCAGTTGGTTCCCATCATAGGGAACAATGGGGCTGGCTGGCCAGCCATCTCTGTAGGTGGTGGGGGAATTTGAGGGAGGGTGTCTGTGGTTCAGGTGCTCTTTCACAGGGACCAGCTGTCACTCAGAAGTGTGCCCACCATTGTGGCACCCCTGGGCTGTGCAGAATTGCCCAGGGAAAGAGAGTTTAGAAGTTCCCAGCATAGGGAACAAAGGGAGAGGGCTGGCCTTTGCCAGCCTGTTCCTGGGGTTATGGGTGTGGGGCAGGTGGGGGTGGATTTGGGTCTGTGAGGGGCTAATGTGGGGATTTGGGTCTGTGTGTGGCAGCTGGGGGGGAATTGGGTTTGTGTGGGGCTGTAAGGGGTGGACTTTAGTGGGAGCAGTCTGAGCCTTGGTGGGGGGGGGGTGGGAGGAAGGGTGGGAGAAGGGCCCCAGAGGGCTGGGGGGCATTTTGCATGCAAAATGCCACCCCTGGCAAGACAAGCCTCTCCCAGCTGTCAGTGGTAGAGATGAGAGCAGAGCACCTACTTGGGGAGGCCATGAAATGCCCCCCCAAGTGGGAGCAGGCTGAGCCTTGGTGGGGGGTGGGAGGAGGGGTGGGAGAAGGGCCCCAGACGGTTGGGGGACATTTTGCATGCAAAATGCCACCACTGGCAACACAAGCCTCCCCCAGCTGTCAGTGGTAGAGATTAGAGCACCTACTTGGGGAGGCCATGAAATGGCCCCCCCAAGTGGGAGCAGGCTGAGCCTTGGTGGGGGGTGGGAGGAGGGGTGGGAGAAGGGCCCCTGAGGGTAAGGGGGCATTTTGCATGCAAAATGCCACCCCTGGCAAAGGAAGCCTGCCTCTTCATTTTTTCCCCATAGGAAATAATGAAGAAAGATTAGCAGCAGCATGCTAACAATATGCTGCTCCTTCGCTTTCTTATGGGAGGATGGGGGGACCTGCTTTGGGGGGCCATAACATGGCCCCCCAAAGTCCAATCTGTCTGAAACTTGGGTGGTTGTTAGAGAAGGGTTAGAGGAAGGTCCCCACCAATTTTGGGCTTATTCGGTGGGAAAATGCCTCCTCCAGGCATCCTGGAAGACGGAGGCATTTTCCCTTAGAAAAAAGCCGAAAGAATGCCGAAATAATGCCGAAAGAATCCCGAAAGCTGAAAGCCGAAAGAGATTCTTGTTTCGGCTTTCGGCTTTAACGATAGAGAATCTTCTTTCGGCTTTCTACTTTCGGCTATAGCCGAAAATTTTTGGCTTGCACGCCCCTAATAACTAATAGTAACTCTTAAACATTTCAGGTAGAATCTGTGTTTAACAGCTTGCCTTTTAAAATGAACACATTGCTCTAAAACATTTTTCTTGCTTAACTTCAGCCATGCAATGAAGATCTTGCCCTCCCAGTCAGAATGAAGAGACAGACACAAGGTTTGGAACTAAAGGGACACTTTATTAATATAACATCAACCATTAAATACAGCAAGGCCCAACTGGCGGTACAGATCAAACCACAGGGTCACCCTTGGACCACTGCCTTGACCTGTCTGGGCAAGCCCCACAGCCTCTGGTGGGAGCCATCCATGTAATGGCTTTCCACGGCCAGCCAGGCAAAATGGTTCCCCCCCTTCAAGCTCCTTAAGCCTCAGCCATACAGCATGAGGGAAGGACTTGCACATAGGGTTCACTGCAGGCAGTCTCCAGGTGGTGGTAGGCATCACAAGCATACCATCTGCTCCTGGTAGACCCAATTTCCCCACCAATGGGGAATTGCCAAGAGGTGCTCACCAGCCTACTCCCTATCCCCAAACTCTCTCCTGCCAGTGACTTACAACGATGCCCCACCATTGCCAATTACCTCAAAACTCTGCCTGCTGTGCAAGGTAGGCAAAAAACACCTCTCCCCTGTTTGCCAATATGGGGAGAGGAGAAAACAAATTCCTGGGAACAGCAGCCAGCTAATCCTGCACTACTACAGGGTGAGGTGGGTGGGCTGAGCATGTAGAGCAACTGCTAGCCGGGAGGGCGGAGCCACCTTCTGAAGGCTCTGTCTCCGCCCCCCAGCCAAATCCCCATATGCCCAGGAGATGCCTCTGCCTCCTCCTCCTCCTTCTGAGGGGGCAAAATATAGTCCCCAGCTCAAGCCGCTGCATGGCAGCCAGGAGTACCGCATTCTTGCATTGCTAGCTACTGCTGAAACTGTGTTTTAGAAATCTGCATAGTTAATCAGATCTCCAGTGGCCAATCAGAAAGCCCTGCTGGGCAAAAGCCCCACCTGGCCTCACCATCTCTAAAACATTTGGCAGACACCAGGAAAGTTGCCTGTGGGACAGTGCTATGTTTGGGGCCCTTGGTCTAGCTTACTGTTCAAGGGTCTTGCAAGGGAAAATAGGGTAGCTCACATTTACATAAATGGTCAGGTACACGTGTAATTGAATAAAGTGGCATTGACTTCTAAAGACAGAACTTTGCTTTCTTAGGCCCATATGGGGATTGAAACTGCAACCTTGGCATTAGCACCATGCTCTAACCAACGGAGCTTTCTTAGTTTGACATAATCGTTTTTGCACCCCTTTCCCACCCTCTATTCTTGCAGGCAATTCCCATAGGGTAATGCAGTACAAGCAAGAAGTCTGAAGAGCTGTGGGTTGTGCTAGGTGACTTGAGGAGGCTTCACATGATAAAGAATGTCTGGGCAATGAATTGTCGAAGGCTTTCACGGCCGGAGAACAATGGTTGTTGTGGGTTTTCTGGGCTGTATTGCCGTGGTCTTGGCATTGTAGTCCCTGATGTTTCGCCAGCAGCTGTGGCTGGCATCTTCAGAGGTGTAGTACCAAAAGACAGAGATCTCTCAGTGTTACAGTCACTGGGCATTTTGCAAAGTCTGGGCATTTTGCAAAGTGACCAGCAGAGGCAGGGGAGATTTCAGCAGAAGCCTGTGAAGATCCTCTGTCTGGACTAGACATGGGCACAAAGCATGGGGTTCATGGTTCATGAGTTTTCACAATCCATGAACTCCCACAAACTGGTACATGTTCACGAACCAGTTCATGGTTCTTTGTGGTTCGTGGGGTTTAAATGCCCCTGTCTGGCTGCTTAGCAGCAGGGAAAGGGGCATTTAATTGTTTAAAGGGCCCTTTCCTGCCTCTTGCAAGAGGCAGGTCCCTTTAAAATATCAGCTGGCAGGGGAAGAATCCCTCCATCTTCTGCCAGCTGATAGTTTAAAGGGACCTGCTGCTAGCAAGTGGCAGGGCCCTTTAAATGGCCCAAACCCCAGCCCTTAGCCCCAGCCCCACACTTACCTTGCTGCTGGGGTGGTGGAGGCTGCAGCCTAGCCACCCTGCAGACCCATGTCCTCCTCCTGCGAGGGGCAGGAAGGTCATTTCCAGCCTCCTCCGCTGCCCTGTGGTCCTGCAGAGCAATGGAGGAGACCGAAAACAGCCTCCCTGCCCCTCAAATGGGTGCTGCTGGCCCACAGGGCAGTGAAGGAGGCCAAAAACAGCATTCACACCCCTCAAATGGCCACTGCAGCAGCCATTTGAGGGGCTGGAATGCCATTGACAGAGGATCACGAAGGCCGTTTTCGGCCTCCTTCGCTGCCCTGCAGGCCTGCAGCGGCCATTCAAGGGGTGGGGAGGCCATTTTCTGCCTCCTCCACCACTCTGTGGGCCTGCGCAGCAGCGGAAGAGGCCAAAAACAGCCTTCCCTCCCCTCACAGGAGGAGGCCATGGGCCCCTAGGGCTGGTCCACCACCCCAGCAGCAAGGTAAGTGTGCGGCCGGGGTTGGGGGTGTGTGGCCTGGGATGGGGGGTGGAGTGGGGGGTAGGGCTGGAGTTTGGGCCATTTAAAGGCCCCTGCCACTTGCAAGCATCAGGTCCCTTTAAACTATCAGCTGGCAGGCTGCAACGGGGGGATCCCCCCGCCGCCTGCCAGCTGATAGTTTAAAGGGCCCTGCTGCTTGCAAGGGGCAGGAAAAGTTTAAATTACCATTTCTCATGGGGAAATGGCCATTTAAACTGCCCCTTTAATACAAACCAAATGAACCAGTAGACCAGTTCGTGGAAGTTCATGGAAACGAGCTTCCACAAACCACTGGTTCACGAACCATGAACCAGCCTGGTTCGTGCATTTTTTCGGTTCGTATTTAGGTTCGTGCCCATCTGTAGTCTGGACCTATCCTGGAGAAGAATCATGTTCATAATTCCTTCCAGATTGCTATTAAAATTAAGAATAATAGGCAGAATAATGCTAAAAGTCTTCACATTTGTTTGTTTATGGCTAACAATCCCTCTCCCCTCCCCAATATACAGGACGTAAAATGCATTCAAATGTAATGATATCCAAAGAACTGGGATCTCAACAACAACAGTTTTACACAGCTACATTTTCGGTTTCATGGGAAGTGTTATGTCTGTGGTGGCAGTTCATCAGCACACAGACTTCCATGCTATCAGGATATCAGGAACTCTCTTTTTTTCAGTTCTTTCAAAGGTTGGTTGTTGTGGGTTTTCCAGGCTGTATTGCCGTGGTCTTGGCATTGTAGTTCCTGACGTTTCGCCAGCAGCTGTGGCTGGCATCTTCAGAGGTGTAGCACCAAAAGACAGAGATCTCTCAGTGTCACAGTGTGGAAAAGATGTAGGTCATTTGTATTTACTCAGGAGGGGTGGGGTTGAGCTGAGTCATCCTGTAAGAGTTTCCCAGGGTGTGGAATGTTAATGGCGGGAGGCTTCACTGTATCCTGAGGAGGTTCTTTTGCATATGGATTGGTACTTGATGTGCTAATCTTCTCTGCAGGGCTATTGTCAAGGATAGAATGTTTTGTTAGCCTGGTGTTTTTCAGAACTGGCAACCATGCTCGGTTCATTCTTAAGGTTTCTTCTTTCCTGTTGAAGTTTTGCTTGTGCTTGTGAATTTCAATGGCTTCCCTGTGCAGTCTGACAAAGTAGTTGGAAGTGTTGTCCAGTATTTTGGTGTCCTGGAATAAGATACTGTGCCCTGTTTGAGTTAGGCTATGTTCAGCCACTGCTGATTTTTCAGGTTGTCCAAGTCTGCAGTGTCTTTCATGTTCTTTTATTCTTGTCTGGATGCTACGCTTTGTGGTCCCGATGTAAACTTGTCCACAGCTGCAGGGTATACGGTATACTCCTGCAGAGGTTAGGGGGTCTCTGCTGTCTTTTGCTGATCGTAGCATCTGTTGTATTTTTCGGGTGGGTCTGAATACTGCTTGAAGGTTATGCTTTTTCATAAGCTTTCCCATCTGATCAGTAATTCCTTTGATATATGGCAAAAACACTTTTCCTGTGGGAGACTGTTTTTCTTTGGTTGTTTGCTTCATCCTGGGTTTGATTGCTCTTCGGATTTCATTTCTGGAGTAGCCATTTGCCTGAAGAGCGTGGTTTAGATGATTAATTTCCTCATTTAGTAAGTGCGGCTCACATATCCGTCTTGCACGATCCACTAATGTTTTCATTATGCCTCTTTTCTGTCGGGGATGGTGATTGGAGTTTTTGTGTAGGTACCGATCAGTGTGAGTTGGTTTCCTGTAGACCTTGTGACCTAACTGAAAGTTTGCTTTGCGGATGACCCAGGTATCCAGGAATGGGAGTTTTCCCTCGATTTCTTTCTCCATGGTGAATTGTATGTTCAGGTGGATGTTGTTGAGATGATTCAAAAACCCCATCAATTCTTCCTCCCCATGGCTCCAAATGATAAATGTATCATCCACAAACCGGAACCATACACTAGGTTTGTGGGGTGCCGATTCTAGAGCTGTTTTTTCAAAATGTTCCATGTAGAAGTTTGCTATAACTGGGCTGAGTGGGCTCCCCATGGCCACCCCATCCATCTGTTCATAGAATTCGTTGTCCCATTGGAAGTAACTGGTTGTCAGGCAATGGTGGAATAAGGCTGTTACATCCTCTGGGAAAATCTGATTAATAAGTGCAATGGTGTCTTTTACTGGAACCTTGGTACAACACTTCCAACTACTTTGTCAGACTGCACAGGGAAGCCATTGAAATTCACAAGCACAAGCAAAACTTCAGCAGGAAAGAAGAAACCTTAAGAATGAACCGAGCATGGTTGCCAGTTCTGAAAAACACCAGGCTAACAAAACATTCTATCCTTGACAATAGCCCTGCAGAGAAGATTAGCACATCAAGTACCAATCCATATGCAAAAGAACCTCCTCAGGATACAGTGAAGCCTCCCGCCATTAACATTCCACACCCTGGGAAACTCTTACAGGATGACTCAGCTCAACCCCACCCCTCCTGAGTAAATACAAATGACCTACATCTTTTCCACACTGTGACACTGAGAGATCTCTGTCTTTTGGTGCTACACCTCTGAAGATGCCAGCCACAGCTGCTGGCTAAACGTCAGGAACTACAATGCCAAGACCACGGCAATACAGCCCGGAAAACCCACAACAACCATCGTTCTCCGGCCGTGAAAGCCTTCGACAATACATCTTTCAAAGGTTGTTTAAAAATGTTTTGAGGGCATCTTTTTTTCCAAGTTGGATCTTCTGTTGTTCAGGGACACAGATATTCAAATCAACCTTTTAATGCCATACTTGCAAATCATAATTATTTATACTTTATCACTTACTTGCACAGCAGGAAGAAATCTGTAGCATCCGAATGACTTAAAAGGGGGAAACGGTAATAGGAAGAAAAAGTCTCATGGGTTTTGGCCATGCTTTGAAAATATCTTGGTTGATTTTGCTGACTTGCTGATCAACTAGATAACAATTAATATTTGAAAGTGATGCCTTTTGAAGTCCAAAAGATTTCGGCAATCTTTGGTGCAAACTAGTGTCTTTAATAAATATTTTCATGATTTTGCTACTGTATGTACAATATTGAGATTCTCTAGTCACCTTTTAATTATATAATCATAGATTTTTGGCTGCTTCTTAAAGTTAAATTTTGAACTGCTAACTATGCCATTTTTAGTTTTTACCAGTTGTGATGCTAGATCTATTTCTGAATTGTTTGATTAGCAGTGATGTTGATATATCATCTCCTCTTCCAGCTGATTTGGAGTGTCAGAGTATATGTTAATGGGTTGGCTCCAAAGAGCTTTCTGCTGGTGGAAAAGGAAGGTGAGATCCTTTGTGACCACCCAAAAGGCTATGCTGAGAATCACAGGAACTTCTCCCCCATCTTCATTTGAATACGTGCTGTGCCATTCATATCACCTAAATTCCACTGACTTAAATTTTGGAGTGATTCTTTTATTTATCCTTAGTTTTCCTTTGCAGACACAAAAATGTCTTCTAGAACCCTTTTACCTGGCCTTTGTGATACTTATCAAATAGGAGGATCACTCTTCATTGTTCGGTTTTCTTTATTGCTTGCCTTCTCAGTATTCCTCTTTATGTCTTACTTCCTCTGTACTCTGTGCTTCTTTTGCCCTGATATTTTTAATGCTGCTATTTTAACTCCCTGACTACCCAGTTTCTCCTTTTCTGGACTACTCTCCCTTTGACCAACACTTGAATCCTACTATGCAATCCTGATCATACAAAATTTCATTTTCTAGCTTTATCTAAGAACTCCCTGGGTCCTGAAATAATGTGTTCTGCATATCAGGCCCCTACAACTTTTGTCCCATTTATAAGCATCTAATTTTTGCTTACTGCTTTTTTCTTAGTTCAAGTCTAGAGCTAATAGACTCCCAAGTCACTTGGTCCAGATGTCATTATTCATTGAGAGTATTAATAAACATGATCTGTTAGTCATCATATACTTGGATTTCCACAAAGCTTTTGACAAAGCCCCTCAGCAAAGAGTCATGAGTAGAGAGTCACGAACAAGCTGTTCATGAGGCCCCATTCTAAGTGAACAGGTGGTTGTTGTAAGCCTCGTTTGTTGCTGTTTGTCAAGCCAGACAGTCCGGCACCTGCAATCAATTTCCTTGGCAACCGGAGGCAGGGACTGCCTGAACTCTGTCTGATCTCCTGCGGTTGCCCTAGAAACCCCAATCTAAGCCCAATTTAGCTTGATAGGCAGGTCTTCCTTTCAAGTGTGGAGCTTCAAATTTGTTACAAGGAAGCAAAGACCAGGGGAGAGGGGGGCTCCCAGCTCTGGTTTTGCAGACAGTGAGGGAGAGACAATTGCTGTTGGCATTTTGAGAGAGAGACAGGGAGAGTGCATTGGAGCTTGAATTTTCTTTGTGTGTGGTAGGATAGGGATCTACCTCTTCAAGTTCCAGGGCTGCTGCCAGACTCTGGGCCAAGCTATTATTTTTTACCTTTCCTGCTGCCTGCTGAGGTAGGGTTTCTGAGAGTGGTGCGGTAGGGATCTTGATGGCTGGAGGAGAGCCTGCTGGCCCCCACGAACAATGAACATGTTCGTGAACAGGTTATGTTCATCAATGTTCGTTGTTCGTTGTTCGTGGATGACAATGAATAATGGACACTATGTTTTTCTGTTCGTGCCCATATCTAGTAATGAGTAAACTTAGTAATGGGATAAAAGGATGGGTTCTTTTATGGACTGGTAACTGATTAAAGAACAGGTAATGGCGTACAGGAATAATGGGCAAGTTTTCATAGCAGATCTTTCAAACTGTGGGTAATGATGTGACAAATGAAGTTCAGTGCCTGGGGACAAAAAATTTAGTTTTACAGTTCAGTGATAGTGTCTAATTAGTGGTGATGACTTGGAGATCTTGGGGTTGTGATTGGAAACTCAATGAAAACATGACTCATGTCCAAATTGTACGTGACATCTAGCAGGAATTGAATCAGGATTGTCCCAACCTGACTGTGTTCCCTTTACAGTCAAGTATGACATCGGGGAATTAATATTTCCAAGCATATTGAGTTCAGTTCAGCTTGGAGTTGTGGCATGGGGGAAGAGACCTTCCCTTCCATGCTGTTTTCCCATTGTTCGTTGTCCTGCCTCTCCCTGTACTTTCCCTGTACGTTCTTCCGGGACTGCCTCTCCCTGTACGTTCCCCGGAGACCGCTTCGATCAGCGGATAAATGTTTACTGGTGGTCCCCAGCCCTAAGGAAGCCCGCCTCACTTCAACCAGGGCCAGGGCCTTTTCAGTCCTGGCCCCAGCCTGGTGGAATGCTCTGTCAATGGAGATGCGGGCCCAGCGGGACATATTATCGTTCTGCCAGGCCTGTAAGACAGAGCTGTTCCGACAGGTGTTTGGTGGTTGAAGGGGGCGGTGCCATGTCGGCCTCCCACCTTCGGGGGGGGGGTTCTCCCCACCATTGCACTTGGTTAATTTATTTCATTATTGTTTTTATATTGATTTTAGTATTGTTGTTTTTGTGTTTTTATTGATTTTAAACTGTTCACCGCCCAGAGCCCCTGAGGATGGGCGGTATGTAAATTGAAATATAAATAAATAAAATAAATATAAATATAAATTGTGGAGCTGTAATTGCACCTGCTGCAGGACTCTTGAGTCCTGAGCCAACTTGTCAGACCTCTGGGCTTCAGTGTGTGCCAACAGTGAAAAAGGCAAATTCTATACTAGGATTATTATGAAAGGGATTGGAAACACAGCAGACAGTGTTGTATAAATCTATGGTGCATTTGGAGTATTGTGTACACTTCTGGTTACTAAATCTCAAAAAGGATATTGTACAACTAGAAAGGAACATCTAAAACATCTGGAGTACCTTCCTGTTATGAAGGAGTTTGCAGCTTTTCCTTTTAAAGAAAATATGATGGGGATGGCATGATAGGAGTGAAGAAAGAGGATGGAGAACTTCTTATCCCATAATATTAGCACTCGGGGAACACCCAAGAAAGTTGATAGGCAATAAATTCAGGACAGAAATAGTATTTCATCCAGTAAGTAATTGACTTGAGGGATTCACTGACACAGAAAGAAGTCATGGACACCAATTTTGATGCCTTTAAAAAGGGGGTTAAATAAACTTATAGAACACGAGTCCATAAATAGCTGTTATCTGTGATGGCTACATGGAACACCCATGTTTACAGGTAGTAGTCCTCTGAATAGCAGGACTGTGGTGTAGGGGAAGCAAGGACAAGGGATGCCTTTAGGAGCATCTATTGGGTTACCATGAGAAACAAGATACAGGATTAGATGGACCACTGGACTGCCAGGCAGTCTTATGTTTTTATGCACGTAGGACTACAACAAAGCACCCGGCAAGCCATGTTGTTTGACTAGCAGATTAGCCTCGGCTTGATGAGTCACAAGTTGTATAGGTCTGCTTTTCCTTTGGAAAGTTAAAAGTCGTATTTTCTCCTATAAACTATCCTTAAAATACGAAGCAAGTAGACAAACAAAGCACCTATTTTCCTAAGCCTTCCCACGGACCTCCCATGCATCCAAACACAGGAACAGAACCCAAATAAGTAGCCATCTTTAGTTCTGAACGGTGTCAATTTTATAAGGACTGAGGCTGAACGAGAGTGTTAGAGTTTGTCATTAATGATTCTCCAGGCTCCACATTTGCCTCAAATGTCACTTTAGGCAAAATTGGGTGACAATTGAGAGATATGTAAACTCCCCAGGAGAAATTTTGCGAATCTTAATGAAATACTTTCGGCTCCCTCATAATTCCTGCAGATGTTCCACTTGGCAAGACATTCTGCATTTACCTCCAATTCCATTTTAGATGAAATTCAGCGGCAGCTTTAATGTAATGAACCTCTATGTCACTTTTAGCTGAGTTAAACTGGACAGGAACTCTCTGCAAGCTCTTTTGTGAATTAGCCACAAAAATATTAACTGTGCCAGCAGAACAAATGGGATACAGTATCCCCACTAAGTGCTTCTACTAACTGGTGTAAGCCTATTAGAGTAATGAAACTGCTGAATTTAGAAAAAAAATCAAAAGGAATGGAGAATAATAAAGCAGGATCAAACTCCTAGAGCAAATTTAGTTTGCAGATTTACTGCACTTATAGAATTTAGATTGAATCAGCAGGGGACAAAATAATCTGTTTTGTGAGATCTTTTTATTATTCTGGCTGCTTCTTCGAGCAAAAATTCAACCTACTAAGATTCAAGTAAGTGACAGCAGCACACGACTTTGAGACTTCACAGTGCAAGACAGAAGGAAGATATCTCCCATTAGCTTGGCTCCAGCTCATTTGGTAGAGAAAGAGAATCCATATCATCTGCAGGTTCCATTCATGCCTCATATGCCCTCTGATTGCGCAGGACAACAATACTATACCATGGTGCTGCTTCAGGAGGAAAACAAGTTGGGGGAGTTATCCTAGCAAATGAAGATTTTAAGCTTCACTTGTTCTAAAGAGCTCATTACGTTCCCAGAATTAACTCCTTAGCATCTCTTGCGCTGTGCAATCTTTCTCCTCTGTTGTCTCCTTATGTGCTTTTGTAACTATCTTTATCAGCAGCCAAGTTAAATGCTCTTTAGTTAAAATTCATATATGAAGTTATTCTCCCCTGTCCCTCCCCCCCAATATTTGTTTAATCATCTTTGATTCCTCCACTTCCTGGCTCGATCCCTCCTCTATTGGAGAGGTTTAATCCACCTATCTGAAATTGTCAGTGCTTTTTTTGTTCTTTTCTGAATTTTTCAGAGGAAAAGGAAAAAGCTTTGGGGAGGAGGATTTTCATTCTAAAACACCCTTGTTTGACTTTTCAGGCACTTGTTTGTTTCTGCTGTTTCCTCCAGTTTGCAGCTTTGAAAAATGTGATTCTTTCTCATTCTGCCAGCAGCACACATCTCTTCCTGTCCTTTGGGACCTTTTTGATATTTTTCCAAACTACAATGAACGTATACTTCCCTCCTCCCCTCCAACTGTGCTCTGCCAACATTCCTGCTAATGGTTCCCTCTCCCTTGAGCTGTTACATTTCTGAATATTTTATGACATCACAGCATTTCCAGCAAATGGATGGATGGGGTTTGCAGACAGGCAGGTGACAGTCATAGAATCATAGTATCATAGATTTGGAAAGGGTCATACAGACCATCTAGTCCAACCCCCTGCCCAGTGCAGGATCAGCCTAAAGCATCTCTGACAAGTATTCATCCAGCCTCTTCTTGAAAACTGTCAGTGAAGGGGAGCTCACCACCTCCCTAGGCAGATGATTCCACTTTTGAACTACTTTGACCATGAAAAAGTTCTTCCTAATATCCAGCTGGTATCTTTGTGCATGTAATTTAAGCCCATTGTTTTGGGTCCTACCCTCTGCTGCCAACTGGAACAGCTCCCTGCCTTCCTCCAAATGACAGCCTTTCAAATACTTAAAGAGAGCAATCTTGTCCCCCTCAATCTCCTCTTCTCCAAACTAAACATCCCCAAGGCCCTCAGCCTTTTCTCGTAGGGCTCAGTCTCCAGACCCCTGATCATCCTCGTCACTCTCCTCTGCACCCTCTTGATTTTGTCCACATCCTTTTTGAAGTGAGGCCTCCAGAACTGCACACAATACTCCAGGTGCGGCCTGACCAAGGCAGTATAGAGAGGGGCTATGACCTCCTGTGATTTCAATGCTATGGCCCCTTTGATACAAGCCAGGATTGAATTGGCCTTTTTTGCCACTGCATCACACTGACTGCTCATATTTAGTTTACAGTCCACTCTTACCCCAAGATCTCTTTCACATATACTACTGCCCAGAAGTGTATCCCCCATCCAGTATTTGTGCTTCCCGTTTTTGTGTCCCAGATGTAATACTGTGCACTTGTCTTTGTTGAATTGCATCCTATTCACAGCTGCCCACTTCTCCAGAGTATTCAGGTCTTGTTGATAGGAAGACAACAGTCAATAGGAATACAACAGTCAGGTGATTTCAATGGGCTTAGACTGGAGTAACTCTGCTTAGGATTTCACTAATTGTATAGGGGTTAGAATGCTGAACAAGGATTTGAAAGACCTGGATTTGAATCTTCCATTCTGCCATGGAAGCTCACTTGGTGATCTTGGGCCAGTCACACGCTTTCAGTCTAATCTGGAAAGAGAAAAGAACGATGTAAGCTGCTCATGGAGGAGAAAGATGGGAACCTTGGCTGACTTGATTAAGAGCCTAGGGATTATACTGCTAGAGAAGTAAGGAAGTGCAGCTGCCATACCCAAGACATGATAGAGCACTGGCAGAGAGATGTTGGGGGGGTGCTGCTGCGTCTTCAACACAGGAGTCTGTTTATATTTCACTCGTGGCCTCCTATACCGGTGATTCGCCTCCTTCCTAAAACAGTCCTCCACAAAGAGATTAGGAACGGGATTGGGGAATCATTTGGTTTTTTAAATGGAGTGTTGAGATGATCCTCTTTGTTTTCTCTCCTTTTGACTAATCAAGGTGGGAGATGGGGCAGGTTGCCAGTCTCTATTTTCTAACTAAAACCATTAACCCAGAGTTGAAGGACAAGAAATTAAACAAGAGCCAAAGCCACAGCCTCAATAAAGAAAACGAAGGGAGCTGAGTCTTTAACCAGACTGGTCCATATAGAATATTGATCTAGAAAGACTTGGATGGCTGCATGGAACAGTGCACAGCTCAGAGCCATGCTATGCCCACTAATTTAACAATGGATTAACTGTTCTGGTGGTCTTCCGGGTGCGCTTCAAGGTGCTGGTTACCATCTTTAGAGCGTTCCATGGCTTAGGGCCTAGGTATTTACGAGACCGCCTGCTGCTACCGATAGCCTCCCACAGGCCGGTATGCTCCCACAGAGAGGGCCTCCTCAGGGTGCCGTTGGTCAAACAATGTCAGCTGGTGACCCCCAGGGGGAGAATCTTCTCTGTCGGGGCCCCTGCCCTCTGGAATGAATTGCCCCCAGAGATACGTATGGTCCCTGACCTACACACCTTTCGCCGTGCCCTTAAGACGTTATTATTCTAACAAGCGGGGCTGGCCTAAATGTGTTTTAATTGAGTTGTCCTGTTCTGAGCTAAATTATCCAATATGTTTATATTTTATATTCTTACTGTTTTATATTTGTATGTTTTATTTTGGCTGAACACTGCCCTAAGTCCTTCGGAAGATGGGCGGTATAAAAATTCAATTAAAGTTAAAGTTAAAGTTTTAATCAAACAAAGAAGTATTTTCCAGGCAAGATGAAATGGGTCTTGGTGCTCCTTGAACCATTATCTTAGGTTGACTTTTACAGTCACAGTTGGTTAGTTATGGTGTCACCCAGGGCTTTTTTTCAGCTGGAACATGGTGGAATGGAGTTCCAGAATCTCTTGAAAATGGTCACATGGCTGGTGGCCCTGCCCCCTGATCTCCAGACAGAGGGGAGTTTAGATTGCCCTCTGCGCCACTGGAGCGGCGTGGAGGGCAATCTAAACTCCCCTCTTTCTGGAGATCAGGGGCGGGGCCACCAGCCATGTGACCATTTTCGCCAAGGGCGATTTAAACTTTAAAAAACTCCCCCCTTCTTCCACTGACCCAAAGTGACACCATTGTGTAGTCCTGGGAGCATGTGGTACCAGGGTCACCACCTCCCGCCAAGAGTTGCCCCCTGTGCTGGCAACCCACTGAGTTCCACCACCTGTTTTCCCAGAAAAAAGGCCCTGGTGTCACCCAAGCGAAAGACAGCAGCAGAAGGGCACTGAATAGGTAATCCAATGCACACATACTTGGGCCCTCCTCAGTGTGGCTCTCCTTTAATAATTATTATTTCCAATTTTCATCTTAATCTGCCTAACATGAGTCTTTGTGGCAGCTGGGCACTTAGAGGCTGGAAGAGACCCCTCCCTCCTCAATCTCACGTGTGCACACCTGCATGGACGTAGGTTGCTAGACAGCTTTTCCTTGCATTGTGCGTAAAAACGCATAGAAAGGGATTGGTGAGGTGATGCCGACAGTGTCGTGCCACCTGTTGCTCCCCTCCCCGGTGCAAAGCATGCCTTTTGTGAATCAGAGCCACTCAAGGCCAATGTCAATGCCAATGTCAATGCCCAGGAGGCACTGGAGACAAAATGTACACATGCACAATTTGCACATCCCTAAGAGTAGGGCTCAGTATCTCCCCTTGGGATCGGATTGGTTTGTTGCCTTTAACGAAAACACTTACAGATGTTGCTGCTGCTTGCTGTGGCTGGCCCAGAGCCTGCCACCAGTGTGTTGCAATTGCATGGTAAGAACCGAACCGAAACACACAAACATTTTTGTGGGAGGAGGCAGTCCTGAATTTGTTTCACCATACTGGAAACCTCTTTAAGAAGCCAAACCTGCAATTTCTGGGTGTATTTTTAGCTTGTTTGTTCTGTTTTGCACACACTGTTATTGTTGTTGTTTATTAAGATAGTAACTGAAGAGCCATGTATTCTGGCCGTCCCTGTCACTGTTTGTTTTCTTTGCTCCAGATTAATAGCAGCTCTCTCTGCTACACATACATTTATTCTTCTTGCCGCTGAGTTTATTTAATAAATGATCACACAGCCTGCCTACTGACCCTCTCTCTTCCAACACCTTGGCAACATAAGATGGTGTTGGTGGCAACTGCAATGCTCCATTAAACCCTTATTTGTTTAATTCATAATGTTCATTGTCACCGAAATATAACGAGCCAGTACAGAATTTTGTGTAATAGATGCATTCGATCTGAAATGCTCAGCTTTCTAATGATTGTCTAGTAGTATAGACTTCATTAGGTTTGAAATGATCCGCATGCTACTTTGCTCTCTTTGTAATATTGATTACCATCACTTGGAAAAAAAAGTCCCCCAAGGTAGTGCTGGTGAAACGGTTCATTGTCAAGTCAGCCATTCTGATTATGCATTCCGATTTTGCATGTCAAAAGACAGGTGTTTCAAAAGCAAAAATGGCCATGCATTTTGGGCTTAGTAAGAAAGTCTGTCGTCAGAGAAAATCAGTGAGTCGTTTCCTTTTCCAAGGAATCGATCCTGTAAAGGCACAATGGCCTCATAGAGCCTATCTATAGAATTAGATAGTGGCTAGCGGCACTCACTACTTCTATATATACTTTGGGTAGCAATTATAACGTACAAGATATACAGTGATTTACACAGTATAGCTCCTGGGACAAGACAAAAGAGATTTGAAGATATACATCAATTAGTCTAAACAGCCAGAAAATGGGTGAGATCGCATTGGGGAGGAAAGCTCAGTAATGGTTGAGGCTCCTCAGATGGTCACTTCCAGGGCATTGCGTGAGACCATCACTGGCCTCCCAAATGGGAGCTGTTCCTGCAGAGGAACCATTTACATGAAATGGCTTCTGTCTATAGGGTATTTACTTGCCTGCTGCAATTTAAGAAATTCCTTAAAAAGTTCCTGAGAGCCCGTTTGTTGTAGTGGTTAAGAAGACTAGAGCGGCAGGATTCTAATCTGGAGTACTGGGTTTGATTCCGCACTTCTCTCCTTGAAGCCAGCTGGGTGACCTTGGGTCAGTCACAGCTTCTCAGAGCTCTGTAGCCCCACCCACCTCACAACATGATTGCCGTGAGAAAAATAACACGTTTTGTAAACCACTTTGAGTGGGCATTAAGTTGTCCTGTATATAAATCAAATGTTGTTGTTGTTATTATTTATTGGGAAAGGTTGTCATTATTATTACTGAAATGTGAAGACTGTATGAACATCTTCCATGGAATAATCAGTCTCTTTAAGTGTTTCTTACTTGCTGTGGTGTGGAGCCCAACTGAATATAACTAAGGGGTTTTTATATACAAGAGATTAGTTCTTTACTTATTGAGAACCTTTTGCCTACCCAAAATAGTGTGGAGTCAGTTTTTTTGTCCTTGCAAGCTACTGGATTGGCTGGTATACAAGCAATTCACTTTTGAGTAAGCCCCCACAAGGATATATATTTTAGCATTTTTCTTGATTTGACTGGACTTCCCACTCAGAAAAAATCTTTTCCGCTAAAACTTTATTTAACAATAGTTCCAGCTTTCAGGAGATTTTTCCTGTAAGAAATACTGATGGTGAGATTCTTTGAGAATGATTTGATGTAAATGGGAGCAGGCCTAGGTGCCTCATCAGCAGCTCACCTTATAACTCAGCTTATCAGCTGTGTTTACAGCTTAGCCTTACTTATGGCTCAGCTAGCAGCCCATCTTACAATTCACCTTATCAGCTCTATTTACATCTCAGCCCTACTCACAACTCAGCTTACTGGAAAGTGGATTTTACTGGACAGTTATATGGTTAGAGGCTATTGCAATTAGCATAGCCCCGGCCAGTGGGATGTTGAACAATTGTCATTGATATATGTCGATCATGGATATGTGCTTTTCCATGGACATCTATCGGTTTCATTGATGTAACATTTCTTTCGTTATGAACAGAGTTGTAATATTTGTAATGCTCTTCTGCATCAAAGCATAATTAATAATGGATCTGTTTACAAGATATAACACAGTATAATTGAATTGTTTATTTATTTCTTCTAAATTATTCATATAATGATCCTATCTTAGTGCAGTGTTATTTTTGTCCTTTGCCACATTTTACACTGCCTCTCCCCTCTTTTTTCCTTCTTGTTCCATGGTATAAATGGCATCTTTGCATGAGCCCCTCTTGGCTCTGCACCTGGTAGCATCATCGTGCAGTCCAGACTCTCATGAGAGCCAGTCTGGTAGAGAAGCTAAGAGCGGCAGGACTCTAATCTGGAGAGCCAGGTTTGATTCCCCACTCCTCCGCTTGAAGCCATCTGGATGACTTTGGGTCAGTCACAGTTCTTTGACAGTTCTCTCAGCCCCACCCATCTCACAGGGTGATTGTCCCGAGGATAATAATAACACACTTTGTAAACCTCTCTGAGTGGGCATTGTTGTCCTGAAGGGCAGAATATAAATCGAATGTTATCATCATCATCATCATCATCATCATCATCATCATCATCATCATGAGGACTGCCAGATGTAGAACTAGCCCAGAGGAAGACTACTTGTTTTGCATGCAGAAGATGCCATATTTATAGTGAAATCCTAAGCAGAGTTACTCCAGTTTAAGTCCATTGATTTCAATGGGCTTAGACTGAAGTAACTCTGCTTAGGAATTCACTGTTAGTTACTAGTATTTCTACTAAAGGACCTCAGCAGAGCTGAGAAAGGCAGCTCTGAGATCCTCAAGACCTGCTGCCAGGCAGAGTAGATGTTACTGATCTAGATGGACCAAAGGCTTGAAAGCAGTAGGCAGCTTCATATGTTTGTATAAATATGATCTTGGCAATGCATTAGTTTATAACATTTCTATTATTCCTCAGTCTATCTGATCAAGGTGAGATCAAGGAAGATGAAGTAAGTGACATTTCATTGGTATATCTGTTGGCAATACGAGAAAATAAATTAAACAGAGCTTTTTATCAGGAATCATTTTGCACAGTTCAGCCTGCAAAAATAGCTTGGCTCAATAGCAACTATTCCATACTAGACCTGCATTTCTGAACTCAGTAATCCTTAAACAATATCATAGCTTCTAGGACTCACAAAGTGTGGCATTTCACTGACTCGTATGGGATCTGAGTGGGATGCATGTGTTGCTTTAAGAAGAAACAATTCTAAACCTGATGCAATATTTGCCAAAGGTTCAGCAATCTAAGGTTCTTCTAGCCATAGAGACTGAGATTTTCACTCTACTTACTAGTACCCCACACAAAGACTCCAGTCCTCCCCTTCAGCTTTATATTTCTTAATTCTCCATATGGACTGTTTTGGAGTAGATCATCTTCCACCATCATCTTGGTTGCTACCAAAAATTCAGATGACAAAATGTAGTTAGTATCTATATCATATAGAATAAGGTGTGTCTTTGTTTTCCTTGGCACCTGCCCAGTTTCCATGTTAGCCCTTTCTGCAAATATACGCTTGTTTTTTTAAAAAATAGATGAGTGTGTAATTGTGCATATGAGCTTGTGGATTTGGTAAGATATTTCTTCCCCACAA
This sequence comes from Eublepharis macularius, assembly GCF_028583425.1. NCBI lineage: Eukaryota > Metazoa > Chordata > Lepidosauria > Squamata > Eublepharidae > Eublepharis > Eublepharis macularius. The sequence continues at coordinate 18,778,657 of NC_072800.1, read as the reverse complement.
TTTACCATAATAACTAACTTCTGTTAGGAAAACTGAGCCGCTACATAAATGGATCCTAGCTATGGTCAATGAGCATACTAGCACTACAAGCAGCTGAGTATCCTTTCTAAACATTAATGATAAGTTTGTGATTTTTGACCACCTGCAACATAATTACCGTTGCCCATAAATTAGTGGAAATGTGAACAGCTTCAAACCTCCTCTCCAGAATACTGGGTGTGCCATAAAAACTCCACTGTGGTTTGCCAAGAAAGCTGTTCACTGGGGAGGGCTGGATCACAGTTGCAGTAAGTAATCCATTCCTGATAGCCAGAAAACCACTGGAATTTTGGTACCTGCTACACAGGCAGGTTACGATAATGCCATCTCTTGACTGTGCATTGCTTATTTTGCATTCATTCACACATCACTGATTCACTTGAAGCTTTTGCAGTATCATGATTAGACACGGGCACAAACAGCATTATGAATGGAAAAAACCCACAAACAGCCCGTTCGTCTGTTCGTGAACAAGTCATTAGTGAGGCCCCATTCTAAACGAAAAAGTGGTCGTTGCAAGCCTCATTCGTTGTCTTTGTTAGCCCTTCGTCAAGCCAGACAGTTTGGCACCTGCAATCAATTCCCTTGGCAACTGGAGGCAGGGACTGAACTCTGTCTGAACGCCTTCTGGCTTTCCTTCTGGCTTTAACCCTTCAAAGTACTTCCAGCAGAGAGTCCCATTTTTGCCACTGTGAAGAGAAAATGACAGCAAAGGGGGGACCCATGCATCATGCCTTTCCCAGAGTACAAACTCTCTGAAATTTGGGGGGTCTTCAGAGGACAATGAGGACTATGTCCCCTGCAAATTTGGTGGGTATTGGACATTGGGAAGGTCAGTTTGTAACCCCTCAAAGTAGCCTCCAGCGGACAGTCCTATTTTTGCCACTGTGAAGAGAAAATGACAACAAAGTGAGGACTATGTCCCCTGAAAATTTGGTGGGTATTGGACATTGGGAAGATCAGTTTGTGGGGTATTTAAAGGGCCCTGCCCCTTGCACGTGGCAGGAAAGGGCCCTTTAAACTATCAGCTGGCCAGCAGCAGGGGGGGAAATCCCCCCTGCCAGCTGATAGTTTAAAAGGATCTTTAAAGGGTCACGAACAACAAACAATGAACATGTTTGTGAACAGGGTTATGTTCCTTACTGTTCATTGTTCGTTGTTCGTGGATGGCAACGAACAGCTTGTTCAGTGGTTTTTTTCTGTTCATGCCCATGTCTAATCATGATTCCTATTTGGTGGGATATAAACATTTTGGGGGTGGGTTGCATGACTCACAGCAGGAACTTTTGTTTAGGGGATTCCACAGTCTCATCAATGGGCAATGAGGTAGCTGCCCTAGGCACTGAATGGGCAAGAAAGCAGCAGTCCAAGGCACCATGCTAGGAGGGGCAACTACCAACAACCTCGCTCACTATCAGAGGCTGGGGGGAAGAAGAAGAAAAGCATGCTTCCACCATTACTCCCACTCTCACCCACTCTGTTTAAGACACCCACTCTCAGTGATGGTTGCTTGTGCCCACCCCATCTGGGGCTCAGCTAGCAAGTTCTGCAGTGGTGGCTGCTTGCACCACCTCATCTAGGCTTCTGTATGCCAGCTTCCAGCTGCAGCTTCTTCCTGCCTCACATGGGCCAAGAACACTTCTTGCTTGGTCCTGGTGGAGGCCCAGTGAAGGACAGGAGGTGGCGGTGATTCTGAGGTCCCATCCTGAACTTTTTCCCAGGGGCCCAGAATCCATAAGACCACCCTGGGTGGGATTGGTAAGACCTATTTAAAAGAAAACTTTCACTGGCCTGCATTTGAGCAAGACGTTAGGCAACCATTGCCTTAAGCCAGAAATAGCCAATTTTGATATTCTCGAGGGTCCTGTATTTTCCAGATACTAGTCCAGAAGCTGGTACAAACCAATTCCATCATGTAGAGTCAGACTGTGTAGTAAAGTGATCATACAGCAAATAAGAAGGGCTAAACAAATACGGAGTATATGTGCTTTGGTGGTATCAGATCGTGAATTGATAACAGTGGTCCTTTGCTTTTGATTAACTGAAATAGGTGATTTAGGCCACTTACTTAACAATTCTTGTCCTATTATAGTCCAATTTTTTGGAGTTTTTTCCCCTATGAAAGGCAGTATCACATTATATACAGATTATATTTTGGAAAGCTGTCTTGTTTATCTAGCCCTAATACCTTGCCATTGCTTTCATCATAACACACTTTTGCCTGTATTAGTGTGTGTGTGTGTGTGTGTGTGTGTGTTTTGCTTTACTTTACTGTAAAATAGTGTGTGGATTTGTGCATCACCACCAAGAAAACATTATTTTTGCTTTGTTCTGTGTGGCCATATCTATTTCAGAACAGCACAGAGATGGAGTTCATTGCTTTTACACTCATCAGAGTTATTGGTTGTATTGCTGTACAGCGCGCAGCATTGTTCAGGCAGGGTCCATTTTTTTAAAAAAATATGCAACTCAAAGAAAAGCGCAGACTTGAGAAGAGGAAGTATGCACGTACAAGAAATGTGCAAAGAACAATGCCTCATAGGACAACTGAACAAAAGAGGTAATAAAGGGATTGTTATCAGAAGAATAGCTAGGGCAGATGTAATTCAATCAGCTCTTTACGCAGGAGTGGTTAAAAAGTACTATGCTGTCCTAGTTGATTAAAGATGATTGGGAAAAAGTTGTGTTAAAGATCAAACTAGATGTCACCCTAAACACAAGGATTGTTATCAGAAGGATAGCTAGGGCAGACCTAATTGAATCAGCTCTTTACACAGGGATGGTTAAAAAGTACTGTACTGTCCTAGTTGATTAAAGATGATTGGTAAAAAGTTGTGTTAAGGACCAGACTAGATGATGCCCTAAATACAAACTGCTGACAAAACCAGCCACATGTGAACGTCATGTTCCTCTTTCATAAATTCTAGACAGGACTGCTAAGAAGGCAGGAGTGGAATTGGTATATGCAGGGCTTTTTTTCAGCTGGAACACGGTGGAACGGAGTTCCGGAACCTCTTGAAAATGGTCACAGGGCCGGTGGCCTCACCCCCTGATCTCCAGACAGAGGGGAATGTAGATTGCCCTCCGCGCCAGTGGCACAGAGGGCAATCTAAACTCCCCTCTGTCTGGAGATCAGGGGGCGGGGCCACTGGCCATGTGACCCTTTTATCTGACAGCAACCCACTGAGTTCCACCACCTCTTTTCCCAGAAAAAAAGCCCTGGATATATGTGTGTGTTCGGGGGCCGTTATAAAAATCCATGTGCCTGGCTTGCTTTGAGGGCCTTAAGAAGTAAGGCGGTCTGTCTGCTTCCTTTTGCTTTCATCTGGCAGCATAGCTATATTCATAAGATTTCAGCAACAGCTAGGAGTCCCTCTCGGAATCCATAGACATGAAAACCCTTTGCTTGTCTTGTTGTCATAGCAAGTGCTCCCTGCAGCATGAGAGCACTTGCAATTGTTCAATTAAGCAGAGGGTTAAAGTGAGTGATTATGGATTCCTAGAGAGGCCTTTTCCTCCTTCCTTCCTGTGCGGACCGGTGAGTCCCCTCCTGTTTCTGTTCCTGTCTTTTAAGGGTGCGATGGGAGCAGCCCCGGCACTAGGGTTTCTGGTGCTGGAGGCCAGGTTCACGTGCACGCGCAGCGCATGCCCCAAACTGTGCGATGACGTCATCACTTGATGACGTCATCACGCAGTGCTGCCAGCGGGGAGCTGGGATGGCACGAGGTGGCTGCCCACGCGCTGCCCGCCGCCCCGGCCTCCTGTCATCCGGGGTGTGCAGCGGCGGCGTGGAGCTAGCCGGCAGCAGCGCAGGACGTGTGCCTCCGCCCTGGCACCTGCTCCAGTGCCCCCTCCGGCCCCCCAACACCCATGGCCCCCGCCTCACCACCTCAATGGTGGCGCCAGCCCTGAGTAGAAGTAAAACACATGGGGAGGGGGTAGCATGGCACAGCAACCCTGCACCTCATTGTACTTACTTGTGTCCTGATACTATGATGTTTTGTATTTCTTGACCCAATTCCATATCATGTCATTTTGGGGGCATATAGGGGACCACGAGACATCTTATACAAGGACACTCAGGTGTAGGGAGACACAATGTTAACCAAGAAGCATAGTTTAAAAACACATAGCCAAAGACTGTTAATTTCATCTCTCTACACAGTGTGGCAGAGATTGCTCCTCAGAGGGTTTGTTAATTTCTTGTTTGCCTCCAGGAAGGTGAGGTGAAATTGACAGAGCCTTCAGGGAGGTGAAACCCTCTGAGGAGCAATCTCTGCTGGCTCTTTGTAGAGAAGTGAAATTGACAGAGCCTTTGGCTCAGTCTTTTTAACTAGGCTCCCCAGCTAACATTGTGTCACCCTACACTTGAGTGTCCTCATGTAAGATGTCTCCTATAAAGAGACTCTACATCCTATCAACTATCTTTAGTCAACTCAACTCAGTACAATCCATTTAAAAATGACCTCAAGAGCCCTGTTGTAATTGTGTCTCTGTAACGCCCAAGCTAGAGGCAACTGATAGCAGATCTTTTCTATTACAATTACCTTTTTCCAAAAGAAAGGACTGTTCTCTAAAACAATACAGCTTTTTTCTTGACTGTAGCAAAGTTTGCAAATTTTGAAGACAGAAAGCAATATGATTAAAACAGAAAGGCCATTAGCTAAGAGCAATATTAGACTAACGGTAAAGGTGCTTCATAGATTTTTTAAAAAATAAATCAAAATAAAGTCATTGTGCCCTTCAAAAGCAGTGGCTCTAATTAGAGGCTATCCCTAAAAGTTCACCATATCTTTTCAGTGTGACTATGATTGCAATTTAGTGCTGGGAACAAGCTCTATTCAGTTTGTTGAACTCCCCTCCCTCTTTTGCTTCTAGTTTCTATTTCACAATTATACTTATAATGCCAGAATTCATAATAAAAAACAATTCTGTTACCTGCTGAAGTTCCGTTATAGTGGCACTTTCCTTATCAGTCCTTCAAGACAGGTTAGAAGTTAGAGGATAGCATGTATTTCTGAAATATTTTATTAGTAATTTACAATTCAGTTATTGATAGGATTTCCAGGCAGCTCTAGGAATAGATAGCTCTAGGAATTGCTGGAAACTCTATGGAAAACCCCCATAAATTTTCTGGTGATTCCTAGAGCTTCCCTGTTACTTCCTTTTCTTTAACTGGAAGTGATGTGATACCATACATGAGGCTAGTGGAGTGGCAGTGAATGGGCATTTCTGCTTCCACTGTATGAACGGGAACCCTAGTGGATGAACAAGTCATATTTTCCATAAGTAAATGAATGAGCGATTCATTTTAATAGCAAGGCATTGTATCACTTTATAATATTTGTAACTTGTAATTCATTCCATGTTTGTAATTCTTTCTACCTCTTGACACAACTGTCTCTCTCTTATTTTTCAACTTAATCTGGAAGACGACAATGAAAGCACCTGTAAACATACACCTGCAATAAAGCCTCTAAGATTTCTCTTCTAGAAGATGTAGACAGGAAAACCACAGCAAAAAAGCCTTATTACACAGACTTTAGTGTCTTTATAATATCAGTAGCCAGTATCCTTTTCTTCCCTTTTCACACATCTATTTGTATGATTAGAATCCTTAACTCTAACTGGCAATGCAGCTGTAATAATCTGGCTGGCACTTGCTTACATAAAAAACACATTTGTTAAAAGAAACATGCCTAGAAAATGTATAATTTGTTTTTTGCAGAACTTGCGTCCCCATCTAAGAAATATGAAACACATAGGCAGTTAATAAAGTGACTCATGGAAGTGCACGAGCAAAATAATGTTAATCACATGGATTTAGATTAACACCAAATGGCGAGACTTTAAACACACACATACACAGTTTTATAATCTCTGACTGACTGACTGACTGACTGACTGACTGACTCATTTGGCTGCCAAGTGGTATGCAGTGACAACAGGGCTGTGGAGTGGAGTGTGTGAGAATGCACATGCATGAAATGCTGTGGGTTGGACAGTACTAGATGCTTTGAATACTCAAAACAGTAACCCACCAAACAGGCTCATGAGCAGCTGAACTGCTTTATGAAAAATCAGTTCCCTGCTTGTTACCGGAGAGCAGAATGTAACCCAAACCAGTGGGTGTTTGAACATCCCTAGTAAATTCTTTAAATAAATAAGTATGCGATGTGTTTGTAATGAGATCAATAAGCCTTATGTATGGAGTAGTACAACCTGGATGGGGCTTGTTTGTATATATATATGAGTATCTTTATCAAGCAGATTTTTTTTGTCAAGATTTGGAAGGATGAGATTAATGGGATATTCAGAGGGTCAGGGATATCTAGGAATATGGATACAGGAATGAACTTTCAAGAGTTAAATCTGCACTTCACACCCATGCTCTATCAAGCCAATTACAACGTGTACTGTAGCTAGCTTCCCAATACATATAGCTTTCAATACATCTCCCACCCTCTGCATGGATTATAAAGACTCCTACCTTTTCCCACTCCTTGTATCTGACAAAGGGAGCTTTGACTCTCAAAAGCTCATGCCTCGGAAATCTAGTTGGTTAAGGTGCTACTAGACCCAAATCTTGCTATTCTACTGCAGATCAACATGACTACCCACCTCCTCCTCTTCTGTATTTGACCAGTTTGTATCATGCATCTGATGAAGAGAACTTGATTCTTGAAAGCTTATGCTACAATAAAATTGGTTAGTCTTAAAGGTGCTACTGGACTCTTTTTGATTTTGCTACTACAGACTAACACGGCTAACTCCTCTGGATCTTTGACCATGGAAAGCACCGCATTCAGCCGAATGGAGAGGAAATCCATCAACCTCATGAAGAAACTGGCACAAATACAAACAGACATCATCTTTCTTTCTAAATGCAAAAGACTGGGCATTCTACCCAAGGGACTTTGTGTGAGGAATCCATTGAAATCCACTTACTACACAGACTACAGTGAGAAACTATGCAACACCTTATCCAGGAAACTCTTAATTCATCTCATTGGACTGATGTACAGCAAGCAACAATGGATCAAGCAAGAGATCTCTGAACTAGACTCTTCCATGAAAAACACTCCCTCTGCACAGACCAGGAACTGGCAGATGTTTACCACAACCAGAGAAACTATTTATTGCAATCTATTCACTGAATTACAGAACAAGAAGGAGAAGAAATTCTCAAAACTCCTGCCTGCAACAGAGAGCAAAAACACTTTGGATCCACCAAGCAACATCGTTAATCTCTCCAGCTACAAGCTGAGCCCAGCAGAGGAATCAGTCCTCTCACGTGGACTATCTTTTTGCCCAGCCAGACCCACACAAACCATACAACTTTGTGGAGACCTGGAGGCCTATTTTAGACGCCTACGACTGAAAGAATTCTTCAACTACTCTGCTGAACAAAACGATGAACAAAGCACTAAACAGACACGATCACAGCAGCCCCCACCCCCCCAACCCAGCAATACACAACCATCGTTACAAAACTCCAGAAAAAAGAATTCCACATGGACACCTCCTGAGGGCCGCAACTCCTCATTGGACTTTTACATTGAATGCTTCCGTAGACGTACTCAGGCTGAGATAATTGACAAACAACAACACCTAAAGCAGAACCTCAGCCGTGTAGAAAGAGAGGCCATAAACAGCCTCCAAAATAATTCTGGCATTGTAATCAAGGAAGCTGACAAAGGCGGAGCAGTTGTCATCATGGACAAACATAATTATATACAAGAAACAGAAAGACAACTCTCCAACACAACATTCTATAAAATACTACCTTCTGACCCCACGGAGCAATACAAAAGGGAACTCAATAAAATATTAAAAACACTCCCCATGGACATACAAGAACGCATCCATACGGACACACCCCAGGAACCACGACCAGGAAGATTCTACCTACTACCCAAAATCCACAAATCAGGTAACTCAGGATGCCCAATTGTTTCAGGAAAATGCACCATCACAGTAGGAGTCTCGGGATACATGGACTCTATCCTCAGGCCCTATGCCACCAACACACGCAGCTACTTACGGGACACCACTGACTTCCTCAGGAAAATACAGTCCATTGACAACCTACCAGATGACACCATCCTAGCAACCATGGATGTGGAGGCCCTGTACACCAATATCCCACATGCAGATGGACTGCAAGCCATATGGATTATTATCCCAGACAAAACCACAGCACACCTCGCCACTGAACTTTGTCATTTCGTACTCACTCACAATTACTTCGAATTTGGTGACAACTTATATCTACAGGTTAATGGCACAGCCATGGGCACACGGATGGCACCACAATATGCTAACATATTCATGGCGGACTTGGAGCAACGCTTCCTCAGCTCCCATCCACTGGAACCACTACTATACTTAAGATTCCTGGATGACATCTTCATCATTTGGATCCATGGGAAGGAAGCCCTTGAGAGATTTCATCAGGACTTCAATAACTTTCACCCTACTATCAACCTAAGCCTGGACCACTCTACACAACAGGTACACTTCCTGGACACCACTGTACAACTACATAATGGACGAATAAATACCACCTTATACCGGAAACCAACAGACCGATACTCATATCTACATGCCTCCAGCTACCACCCTAAACATACCACTCGGTCTATTGTCTACAGCCAAGCCTTACATTACAACTGTATCTGCTCCAATGCTCTCGACCGAGACTCACACTTAAGAGATTTACAACAAGCATTTTTGAGACTACAGTACCCACCAAATGAAGTGAAGAAACAAATCAACAGAGCCAGACTAGTACACAGAAACAGTCTGCTCCAGGACAAACCTAAAGGAGCTAACAACAGAACACCACTGGTTGTCACCTATAGCTCCCAGCTCAAACCCATCCAACGTATCATCAGTGAGCTACAACCCATCCTGGAAAATGATACCTCTCTCTCAGAAGCCCTGGGTGGAAGACCTTTCCTTGCCTACAGACAGCCCCCCAACCTTAAACGACTTCTCACTTACAATCATGAATCGGCCAGCAGAGTCACCAGCACAGGTACCAGGCCCTGCAACAGACCCAGATGCCAGCTCTGCCCCTATATCTACCCAGGGAATACAATTACAGGACCCAATGGCATCAACTACACTGTCTCTGGCTCTTACAGCTGCTCATCCTCCAATCTGATATATGCCCTCATGTGCCAACAATGTCCTTCTGCTCTGTACATTGGACAAACCAGCCAACCTCTACGCAAAAGAATAAATGGACACAAATCTGACATTAGAAATGGAAACGTCCAAAAACCAGTGGGAGAACACTTCAATCTACCAGGACATTCCATCAAAGACTTAAAGGTCGCTGTGGTTCAACAGAAACCTTTCAAAAACAAATTCCAACGGGAGGCTGCTGAATTGGAATTCATATGCAAATTTGACTCTGTCAAGCTGGGACTGAATAGAGACTATGAATGGTTATCACATTATCACAGGTAACAGATTTCCTTTACAGCGGCATGGTCTGGGGGAGCCCAGTGGCGCCTGGTATGGGCTTTTGGGGACCACAGTTCTCTTTGTCAGATGTATCTGGCAGGGAGAGCTGTGGTTATCGAAGGCTTATACTACATAGGAATTGGATGCTTTTACTGCTCCAACTAACACGGCAAACTGACTCCACACCAAAAGGAGATGTTTACATTTACTAGCAAAGGAATGTTTTGGTTGCCTCCCCGCTAATTGCATCTTGTCCCCTTCTGATATATGTCCCTTCTCTCCCCTCTCCCTCCTCCTCTTCTGTATTTGACCAGTTTGTATCATGCATCTGATGAAGAGAACTTGATTCTCGAAAGCTTATGCTACAATAAAATTGGTTAGTCTTAAAGGTGCTACTGGACTCTTTTTGATTTTACCCACCTGAAAGTATCTGGATACAGGAATGCATCCACACGAAGGAATAGAAAGCTATACTGAGTAATAATTCCTATATTTGATACCTTCCTTTTTATGCATTCGACAATGATTGCTCACGTAAGTTTAAATTTTAACTGTAAACATGAGAGTGAGAAATGTTCTTTAATGTTTGAAACTCTTAGCATTTCACAAGCTGCATTCGCATTCATGTTCAATGATTCATAATGGCACAGTGTCTGTCGTGCTGATGCTTAAACTCTGGCTCGGTTGGCAGGATATACAATGTGAAATAAATATACTGATTTACCATAGCGATGCAAGCCAAATAACCTTATTTCTGTATTCAGTTCCAGACATGAACATGTACATATCACTTGCGCTTGATGGATGAGTTGTTAATACAATTATCCCCACATGCATCTCCCTGAACATAGAAGCAGCGGAACAGGACTGCATTAGTATTTCCATCTGTTGCCTTCATTTCTTCTTGTTTATTGAGGCAAGACAAGGGATGTGCATAGTGATTAAGCATCCCTTACTACCTCTATGGAATGTAGACTAAGAATAGCAAGGAATCGGCAAGTTGCTTGTAAGCAGCAGAACAGAACAGCAACTATGGAGTAGCACGTGTCCAGAAGCACCGGTGTCCAGAGCCCCAACTTGTAGGTGTGAGCAACCCATAAGATGTCTATGGTTCTCTCTTTATGCCAGGAATACAAGCTCAGTAATCCATGTGACATTTATATAGAATAATGCATATCTGATCTTGATGGGATCTTGAATTCCCCTTGAATTTGGAATGCATTCCCTTCTGACATGCAAACTATTTGAACCTGCACGTGACATATCACCCCAGTGCTGTTTTCACAATAGGTGGTAATAGAGAGGAAGGAGAGGATTTGTAACATGATCTGCTTTAAGACCAAGGTTCTGTAAACTCTCAGAGTCTCTCTACATAAGAAGCCTCAGTGCGTGTTGGTTAAGTGTAGGGACATGCAATGTTAGCTGGGAAGTGTAGTTTTAAAAGAGAGCTGGCGGAGATCGCTCCGCAGAGGGTTTGTTAATTTCATCTTCACCGCCCCAAAGGCTCTGTCCATTTTACCTCTCCAGCCTAAAACTGGGTGGCATCACAACTAGAAGGCAGAGAGGAATGGAAATGGGCTGCAGCTGCCTTGCATAGCTGGGCTTGGACCTAGAGAGGTTATAATGGGCTGAAGTTTCCCTTCTGGCTTTTCACAGCCCCTTCACACAGTTCCAGTTTATAGCAAAGCCTTTGCCTGGCCACTGGCTCTGTCTTTTTAAACTACCCTTCCAAGCTAACATTGCATCTCCCGACACGTGTTGTTCATGTGTCAGATGTCTCGTGTAGAGAGACTCTCAGAGGCATGTGGATGTCAAGTTCCTTCTCTTCTCAACTGCTCTCAGCATTTGTACGTAGTGAATCTTGAAAACAGGCCTGTGATTGCACAAAATAGTGACCATGTGTAGTGGGATTGCCATGGATTAAGTGATTGCCCCTTATGTGTGGTTTGACCACAAAAATGATAATGACTGAAAAAGGCTATTTATAAGGATGCTGACAATAATGATTAATTTCCAGCTGTACATCTAATGGAAATCAAATCTATGGTGCTCAAGTGTATTTGCTGTTCAGCAACTCCTGTTGAAATCATTTGGGCTTACTTCTAAGTTCCAGTTCAAGGTTTTGGTGTTGACCTATAAAGCCCTATGTGGACTGGGCCCAGCTTATCTGCAGGACCACTGCTCCCCATATGTACCCCAGAGGATGCTTCGTTCAACAAATAAACAACTGTTGGTGGTCCCTGGCCCAAGGGAGGCCCACCTGGCCTCGACCGGAGCCAGGGCCTTTTTGGTCCTGGCACCAACCTAGTGGAACTCTGTCTGAGGCAACCAGGTCCTGGTGGGATTTATTAACAGAGATGTTCCGCCAGGCATATGGTGGAGGCTAGGTTGGGCCCCCACTGGCCACACTAAAGATCTGTCCACCACCCCACATATGAGCCAGGGCTTGCAAAGCAGTATTTTATCATTGCCATCTGAAGAGAAGCTGTATTACATAAAGTTGTTTTAATGTCATTTGTATACTGTTTTATCTGATTTTAACTGTATTTATATAATTTGAAATGTTGTACTCCGCCCTGAGCCCACCTGGCAGGGAGGGCGGACTAAAAATCTAATCTAATAAATAAATAATAAATAAATAAGTAAATATTGTAGAGCTAGGGAAAGGTTGAAAATGAGTGTGATGGCTGCTAGGATGCTGAAGAAACAGGGAGGGGGGTAAAGTGGTTAGAAATTTGGGGGAATGGTACAGAAATGGCTGAGAGAATACTGTCAGAGGGAAGCAAAGGCTGAGGAGAAAAATGAGCCCTCTTTGATTTAAAATAATAGAAACTGTGTAACTTGACAGTGTTCTCAGGATTAATCTGGCCTTAGGCATCTAGTTAGCTGTCCTCTATCATATCATTTAATTCCTGGCAAGAGGCAGACTTCATCAATGTTTTTGGTACATTTTGGGTATTGTACATGAGTAATGCTATTTGAGGCTCTTTTCTTCCATTTTATCCTTTTATTACAACGTAACTGTTGGCATTTTTAACACTAACCTAAAAGAAAATTATACCATTCATTACTGCAACATAGACAATTAAATGAGAGCAATTACAGGAGTCCATTAAAATACCTTACCTGAACATAAGCAAGGAGTGTCTTCTAAAAAGAAGTTCCTAGTCAGTACAGACTCCCATATTTATTGGTTTTTAAAATCATATTTCAATATTATCAGCTCCCACCCCCAGTGGCTTAGGAGAAGTATTTGCCTCACTTTGTTTCCATATAAGGAAGACACTGAGGTTTTTTTTGGGGGGGGGAATGCTGGGAGGCTGGACTCCCTGGAAGAGGAGCAGACAAACTATCTATCTATCTATCTATCTATCTATCTATCTATCTATCTATCTATCTATCTATCTATCTATCTATCTATCTATCTATCTATCTATCTATCTATCTATCTATCTATCTATCTATCTATCTATCTATCTATCTATCTATCTATCTATCTATCTATCATCTATTTCATTTGTAGTCCACCTTTCTCACTGAGACTCAAGGCAGATTACATAGTGTGAAATTGGTACAATCAGTATTTCCATACAGTGTCAAGGACATTTCCATAAACAATCTCATAGGATTTTACAAAGATATAACATTAGCAAGAATCCAATACCAAGTTCAAGAACTGCTGAAACAGAACATAATCAGTTCTAGGACTGACATTAGATAACATGAAGCACCAGTAATATACAGGAGTACATATTCAAAGCATCAAGTAGGGTTGCCAGCTCCAAGTTGGGAAATTCCTGGAGATCTGGGGGGTGAAACCTGGAGAAACGTGGAGAAAGTGGGGTTTGGGGGAAGGAAAGGACCTTGGCATGGCATAATTTATGGAATTATGAGTTAACCCCCAAAGTAGCCATTTTCTCCAGGTGAAGTGATCTCTGTGGCCTGGAGACCAGTTGTAATTCTGGGTGATCTCCAGCCACTACCTGGAGGCAGGCAACCCTAGCATCAAGTAATATGCAAGGCATCATAGTGGTGAAGTCTATGGTCCCAAACTCCCTTATAGATTCCTGACATAACTTCTCTGCTGCAAGAATTAGTCAGTGGAGATGAACAGAAGTTTGGTGATTCCTGATTAATAGAAACTAGGATTTTAGGATATGAAGTAGAATTCTGCAGTTTATCATGCGGGAACCATAAATGGAGACACTGGGAAATTTTCTCAGGCAGCCCACAGAATCCTTGGGGAAAATAAATGAAATGAGAGTGCAAAAGATAATATATTCTGAAAAGTCTTATTATAAAGATAAGTTCTGAAATTGGCAGCCAAAATTAAAAATTATTGTATAAGGGAGGTTAACCAAACAGTTATTGATACTTTTGAGACTTTTTAAAACAACAGAAACTTTGCTTTAGAATGTATATTGTATTTTTAAGCAGTTGAAGGATAGAATGATGTAAAAGGGCAGGCACAAAAAGAAGATGAAAAGAAGTCCAATATAAAGACACCGATTTGAAATGTTAAATGTGTCAGATATATTGGTCACGGTATTTTTTTTTAAAAAAAGCTTCGCATCTTCAGGAAAATCCAAAATGACCTCAGCAAAATTAATGGAAAGGCTTTTCTTGGTTTGCAAAGAGTGACTGAAAATTGCTGACATATGCTAATGAGACTTTCGAGTTGTGTTCCACAAAATATTCAGGGAGGAAAATGGGTTAAGCAAATACAAACCTCGGCATGCAAAATATAAAATTTCTCATCAGCTCCTTTCCAGATATAGTTCACAAGCAAGTCAATATAAATTTAAAATAGGTTTTTGCAAATTGTGGCCAGTGCATGAAAGCGGCCCAGAAGGGCGGGGGGGGGGGAGTACTAGCTGACTAAGATTTCTATCACTGACATCATGATAAAATCTCTGTTGATTAAGATCTCTATCACCACATAATGAAGCAGCCTTGATTACTTATCTATATGTGCCCCAATCTTTCTCCCTGAAGAGACCCAAAGCTGCTTACCACAGACAATCCCTCCCTCATTCTGTATATGTGTATGTTTGTGTGTGTGTGCGCAAATCCAGGGCTTTTTTTCTGGAAAAAGAGGTGGTGGAACTCAGTGGGTTGCCCTCAGAGAAAATGGTCACATGGCTGGTGGCCCCGCCCCCTGATCTCCAGACAGAGGGGAGTTTAGATTGCCATCCGTGCCACTGAGTGGCATGGAGAGCAATCTAAACTCCCCTCTATCTAGAGATCAGGCGGCAGGGCCACCAGCCATGTGACTAGAGATGGGCACGATTGGCATTACGATAGAAAAATACCCACGATAATGGTGTTCGTGCGATCGGGACCCGGCGGATCGGTGCCATCCATGGTGACCAATCCAGCATTTGGGGGGGGGGGCTTGATCGGGGCTTCGTCGGAGCGATCAGTATCTGATTGGAGATCCAATCACTCTGGTGCCAGCAATCTATTCCCCTGGCAACGGAGCCAGGGGAATGCCTGAGCTGAGTTTGCCCTCCTTCTGTCACCCTGGAAACCCGAATGGAAGCCCAGCTTGCCTTGATCAGTAGGGCTTCCTTCCATCCATGGAGCAGCAACACACTCACCAGTCGGAAGTCAGCCAAGGGACAGAGGGGGAAGGTGGTGTTCTGTAACCATGGGCACTCCAAATGTATTTTGCTTTTTTAAAAAAATGGGGCTTTGTAGGAGGAATGGCTGTTTTTCTGTTTGTCACTCTCTGTTTTTAACCTGCTTTTAAAACACTGTATTTTGTGGGAAAACCTCATTCACAGCTCTGTGTGTGTGTTTAAAATATGCTTTTGGAAGACTGGCTGCTTGCTTTTAAAATTGAGTGGGGAGGAATGGAGGATTCTGTCCCTGCTTTTTAAAAAAAGATGGCTGAAACTTGTTGACGGGGTGTCTCTCTCTCTCTATTTGGAGAGGCAGGGACGGGTTAAAAACTTTTCCCCCTCTGTTCTAAGTGTGTGTGTGTGTGTGTGTGTGTGTGTGTGTGTGTGTGTGTGTGTGAATGTCCCCTCCCTGAAGGGAAGTGGCTCGTCGCCGGGTTAAAAACTCCCCCCCCCCCCCGCTCTAAGTGTGTGTGTGTGTGAACGTCGCCTCCCCATGCCCGCCGGACCCGGCGGTTGCCACCACCACCCACCTTCCCACATAGCTGGGAACAGCAAGGCACCCCTCCGCTTTGGCCTCCCCGATCCCCGATCCACAGATCGGAAATGGGAGATGATCAGTGTGGATCGGTGATTTGGGGTCGTCGCCAGTGCCGATCCCCGATCAGCTTGATCGGTAATTTTTTTTGGATCATGCCCACCTCTACATGTGACCATTTTCAAGAGGTTCCGGAACTCTGTTCCCCCACGTTCCCCCTGAACAAAAAGCCCTGGTCAGACTAAACGTTTTCTAAGCATCAAACTAAATGTCTAGGTTTCTAATGAACTCAGGATACCTGCAGCAACAGAACAGTCATGGGGAATGGCTGTTGAAAATAAAGGAGAGTCCAAACAACCCCAGAATGCCCCCATGGAGGAAGAAAGGGCTCCTGCCTTCCTCACCCAAGTCATTTTCCAAAATAGTGAATGGGAGGGGGGCTCTGTTTTTTGCTGCTCCATGTGGAGTCTTCGGTGGATTTGGAGCAGTAAAAACAGGGAAATACCCTCTCTCCATGCTATTTTGACAGGAGCTCTTGCTTCTTCCGTGGTGACCATTTGGGCTCTCCTTTATTTGTTATAGTTCCCCAGACCCAATTATTTAAAAACCTGAATGTTCTGTTTGACCCTAAGCTCATGCTTACATTTATATCCAACAGATGGTGCAAAAGGAGATTTGCTGCATGATCTTTGAGTTTCTTCCTCAGTTTGTCCTTGCATTCCCTTTCCAACGTTTGCATTTCTACCCACAAGTTATATAATTTAGCCCAGAGCTTTGTATCGATTCCAACCATGACACATTGAGCCAGCGGCTCTTCTTGACACACACTTTGTTTCACAAAGAGTTTTGTTGGCTGGTTTCAATTTTATTAAGGCAGGCAAATGCAACAGTCAAATTATCCTAGGAATGCAGTGTTCCTGCCATGCCGTAGAGATAATTTACAATATAAGTTGTTTGCTGCTGATGTCCATCTGATGTTCTACTTTGCTGCACATTTGGAAAACATGTTTACATTTCCCCAGAACTCATTCCATTCAAAAGCATTTAATAAATGTTCCTTGTGTTATTAGTTCCTCAAAATGCATAGGTGCTTTGCAAAATGATTTTAAAGGACTGTCTTAAGAAAGGGGCCAAAATTGCCCCCTTCCCTCAGCAGATTTGTGCTTGCAGTAAAGGGACGTAGAATAATTTCACCCTCTTGTTCCTCCTTTGTGGGACCAGCTCAAGAGATAAGGGGTGAAGGGCAAGGCGACGGAAGACACAGGCACCAGATGGAGTTTAAAGGCTACAACTTCATGGATTACAGTGCACACAGGCCATATTTCCCACTAAAGGTTCCATGCCTAGTGCCAAAAGTGCCAGCACCAAAAGTCGTAACTAGAGATGGGCACGATCCAAAAAAAATTAATGATCCAGCTGATCGTGGATCGGCACCAGCGACGATCCCAAATTAACGATCCACACCGATCATCTCCTGTTTCTGATCTGTGGATCGTGGATTGTGGATCGTGGATCATGGAGGCAAAAGTGGAGGGGCACCCCGCTGTTCCCAGTGATACAGGAACGGTGGGTGATGCCAGTGGCATCTGTGTTTGTGTTTGGCTGTCTGTTTTTGGCTGTCAGAGCTGCCTATCAGGGTTTGCAGGGATGAGATTGGAGTGCCCATGGCTACAGAACACCCCCTTCCCTCTCCCTCCCCTGGGTGTCTTCTCCCAACTTGTGACTGCTTTGCTGCTCCATGGTTGGAAGGAAGCCCTGCTGATCAAGGCAAGCTGGGCTTCCATTCATGTTTCCAGGGCGACAGAAGGAGGGCAAACACAGCTCAGGCATTCACCTGGCTCCATTGCCAGGGGAATAGATTGCTGGTGCCTGAGTGTCTGGCTTCCCGATCTGAGCATGATCACCCTGATCAAGCCCCGATCCAGCCCCCTCCCGACCGCTGCATCGTTGGCCGTGGACGAGCATGATCCGCCGGGTCCCGATTGCGCAAACGCCATTATCGTGGGTTTTTTTCGATCGTAATGCGGATCGTGCCCATCTCTAGTCGTGACAAGATTAAAAGAAGCAACCAAAGAGTTACTGAACCATGCGGGAGACCCAGTTGTGCCAACCCAAATATGGAACAACTCAGCTGAGTGCCAAAAACCCAGAAGCTAAGCCAAGGGAGGGATGGGTGAGATGCAGTTTGCAAAGGAATGCTGTAGGGGCTTGGCTGGCTCCAGAATGTATGCCTGGTTGGTGGATCTAACTGGAGACTATGCTCTCCAGATCCACTAGCAGGGGTCACCTGCGAGAGCCCGGCAAGCCCACTGTTGATTGGCAGGGCTGGCATTTTGAATTTTTACTGGGTCTTGTGAAGCTGCAGGGGGCTTCTGGTAGCTGCCCAGGACAGGGGAAATGGTGACTGTCTTGCACCACATGCCACAACCATCAAATGGGATCCCCAGGTAAACCTGGGCCATCGTGTCTATTGCCAAAGACTCGTGTGGTTCATGCTCCATGCAGTTCCCAGAGTTATGGGATGATCTTTCCTGGGCTTGGGAGGGAATGCAAAAATAGAGAGGAAAGTGGGAAAACTCCATGTTCCATGCACAAATGGTTTATAGCACTTCTGTATCTATACATTTAACTTGAGTCGAGAGCTATTTCGGATTTTTGGCTAATAATGACATTGCAGTGGGAAAATGAGATATTCCCAAGCCTGAAAATGAGAGTGTGCAGAATGTAAAGAAGTTCTAAATTTACACTGGGGTCTCTGGTTGGATCAACCATAACTTTCTCAAGACAAATGGTTTAATAAAAGACTGGAATGAGCAGGGGGGTATCATATAACCTGAATACTTTCCCATCCTCCTTTTTTTGCTAGGAAATAATCCTGCAGTCAACCATAGGTCAAAACTTCTCAATTTTTCCCCCTCCAGATTATGGATATGGTTTTAAAATCTTTATTAAAGCACACACACACCTCTGAGAATTGCATGCTAAAAATATACAGTCTGCCCGTTGTTATGGCTTTTCCCTAGCCTGCAGTGTGGATCTAGAATCCTTGTATCTCTTGTAAGGTAGCTCATCAGTTGCCTCTTTCCCCCCCTAATGAGAAAGCAGCTCCGGCTGCTTTGCCCGGATCATCCAGTTCCTTAAACCAAAGCTGTCAGTCATGCTCCAGTTGCATTAATGTGGCTGCTTTTTGGGATCTCAACTTCTAAATGAAAGTAGCGGAGGTAGGAGAATGACTTCAAATACAGGAAGAAGTCTGGCAACCTGGAGATAGCACGGATCTCATTAGATGGGTGCCAATCCTACAACCCTTTCAATGATTTCTGGATGACACAGAATTAAATGTACAGACACAGGATGAGTCCCTTTATTAGATAAACATCTGCTCTTGACATACGTTGACTTCAACATTCTTGATTTTTTCCCCCTCCACACTAATTATATTTCCTATCTGTCTTCTTCTCATCAGCTGTCAGGTTAGGGCACAACTTATCTTTTTGTTGTTTAAGTTAATGACAATATTTGGCTTTTCTCAGTTGCTCTGGTTAAGGCAATGAGGTTCTGCTGGGATTTAAATGATCACAGTCCTTTCATTTCTAGAGCTCTGTGCCTTCTTGATAAAAACCAGGTTCCCCTCCATATGTGTTCCCAGAAGCACTGGGAGCTGATCCCACTTGGTTCGGTTCTGCACAAGCATATGGCCAGGGTCTTTCCCATGCACTCGGCATCTGCCAGAAGAGATCACGCCACACAGTAATGGCTGCCACAAGGATGGAAGGGATTGGCCACAAGGAGGACAATGACTTCTGCTCATTATAATCGTGAAATGGATCCAACCCCTTTCCTAATGCTCCACTGAGCTTCCTGCAGCCTATGATGGAGCCACTTGAGTTGGAAGAAGTCTTTGCCCAGTATAGTGACAGGACAGTAGTAGGATCCACCACACTAGAAAAGAATTATTAAGAGGAGGCATTGGAAGTTTAATTTAATATGCATGTCAATCCTTTCCTGTGTCTTATAGATAAAGGAGGAAGAGGATGGCTTTCAAAAGAACATGACAGTTCTCTCGGATGTCCTACTTGCTTTCATCCAGTTATGGCTTGCAAAGCAACTCTTGTCTTTATCAAACTTGCAACCAAACAATTGCGAATAACCTCAAGAATCTGAATGTGGCACCAGATCTTGGCCAAAGATGAAACCCTCTTGGCTGCTGCCACTTTAAGAGGTTCCTGCTTGGACAAATCATGCCAGGAATTTTCAGGAAAGCGACAAGAATGTGATAAGACTTGTAAAGTATCTCAAGGGGTTTTATGCAACTGTCAGTACAAGCTGACACGCTTTGACAGAGAAGTTCAGGCAAATGACAACTGGGAAGTAATTATGGGAGTTGACTTGGCAGGTAATTCCAGTATGGTTCTGGTTGATTTGTGCTCAGGAGTAGACATGGGCACAAACAGAAAAAAAACCAAACATAATGTTCGTTGTTCGTTGCCATCCACGAACATTGACGAACGTGATCCTGTTCACAAACATGTTCATTGTTCGTTGTTCGTGGGGGCCAGCAGGCTCTCCTCCAGCCATTAAGATCCCTACTGCACCACTCCCAGAAACTCTACCTGAGGAGGCAGCAGGAAATGTACCAATAATAAATAATAGCTTGGCCCCAGAGCCTAACAGCAGCCCTGGAACTTGAAGTGGTAGATACCTACTGCACCACTCCCAGAAACCTTACCTGAGCAAGCAGCAGGAAAGGTACCAGTAATAAATAATAGCTTGGCCCCAGAGCCTGGCAGCAGCCCTGGAACCTGAAGGGGTAGATCCCTATCCCACCACACACAAAGAAAATTCAAGCTCCAATGCACTCACTCTGTCTCTCTAACAGCAGCTGTCTCTCCCTGAAAGCCAGAGCTGGAAGCCCCCCTCCCCCCTGGTCTTTTCCTCTTGTAACAAATTTGGAGCTCCAGTCCACACTTGGAAGGAAGACCTGCCTATCAAACTAAATTGGGCTTAGATTGGGGTTTCCAGGGCAACAGGAGGAGTTCAGACAATCCCTGCCTGAGTTGCCATGGGAATTGATTGCAGGTGCCAGACTGTCTGGCTTGATGAAGAGCAATGAAGGAGGCTTGCAACGACCACCTGTTAGTTTAGAATGGGGCCTCATGAACAGCTTGTTCACGAACAGCAGATTGGGCTGTTTGTGCGGTTTTTTTAGTTCGTATTGCTGTTTGTGCCCATCTCTACTCAGGAGTACCTGGTAAGGTTGGGAGGTTGATTTTCCAGCAACCTAGCAAATCACCTCTTTAAAAAATCTTGTAAAGTTGTATAGGAGTCACTTAGATCCCATCAATTACGTCTTACTTGAAGTACTTATTTGACCTACACCTTTGGCATGATTTCACTTTGCTTTGACAAGATTTATTTATTTATCTAATTTTTATTAATTTCTCTAAGGCATCCTGGTTCCTAAGGCAGGTAACAATAGTGTGGAAACAATTTACGCCATCTAATAAAACAAACACATTATAAACAAACAAACACATAATAAAACGCATTAAACGCAAAAACTAAAGAAAGGTATGCCCCTTCTAGTAGGGTATTCTTTTATCTTGGCTCAGGTTGCTCCAGAAACTCTTTGGAATAGCTCTGTTTTGGAAAGCCAGGAGCAGAGGGACAACATTCTGTCATCAGTATAAAACATAAAAATTAGTCATATTTGCTTGTTTTACACAAATTATTCTCCTTTCATGAGCCTGCTGAATTTTTGTGCAGTGAAGCGACTGCTTCTGTTCCCTGGAGAGCCATATGCTTTTTCCCTCCAAACATTTCCTCAGACGTTGCCCATGATTGGATTTCAGGGATACATTTGGTGAAGAGGAATTAAGAGAATTTCTCTTAGCAACGCTACTACTTGCCTTGTACTCTCTGCCTCATCCTCAGATCTGCTTGCAATCTTTCCTCATGTTTGCTGCATAATATGTCTTCTGCTATGCATTTCTTTCAGATAGGGAAAGCAAAGACCATGGCATTTAAAATGATTGGTGCCCATGTGGCTTTTGACTGAGCCTTAAAATATCCGCCACTTTTTATCGCTGCACAAATATTGCTCGATAATTTGGGGAAAGGTGATCTCTTTCCTCATCATTAGCTGTTGATTTAAACCTCTGTCACTGCAATGTTGTGTGATTAATGCTCATTGACGTGAGTCCGCTGGAAGCCTTTGCTCATTTCCCATCAAATGCTGGATAATAGTTACGCAATTTGGGAGAAAAGTGTGCTCTTGATATATAAATATACAAATAAAACAGCTATTTGGAGCAGGATAATTTTCAAAACATTCTAGCAGAAACTGTCTGCTTCTTCTTACACTTTTTCTCCTGCTCTTCCTCTAAATAACTCAAAGTAACGCGTGCACACACCCCATTCCATTTTATCTTTGCAACTCCATGCTTGAGATAAGTTAGCCTAAGAGAGACTGACTGTCCCGGGGGTCACAACTGTATGATGCTGCTGTGATTTTTCCCATTTGATCTTACCCCTCTCACATTGTTTCAGTTTTTGTTGTTGTTGTTACTGGAGTAGCATGGGATACAGCCAAAGTGAAGAAGGAGCCTCACCGCTCCTGGAACGTAATAATGATGAGGATGATAGTGATGATAGCAACAACAGCAACAACATAATAACATTCAATTTATATACCACCCTTCAGGACAACTTAACGTCCACTCAGAGCTGTTTACAAAGTGTGTTATTATTATCCCTACAACAGACACCCTGTGAGGTGGGTGGGGCTGAGAGAGCTCCAGAGAGGTGTGACTAGCCCATGGTCACCCAGCTGACTTCAAGCAGAGGAGTGGGGAATCAAACCTGGCTCTCCAGATTAGAATCCTGCTGCTCTTAACCACTACACATAAACATGAAACTGAAAATGGGATGAGCTCCATTGCAACTCATTAAGCCAAGCCCAGACCATCTCCTTTTTACTTGTACCAAAAGTGAAAACATTTGTCCTTAGTGTTCATGCTGTAGTTTTCAAAAGCTATGCTGTTACTCTGAAGAAATTAGACTCTTGAGCCTCTGTCCAACTTCTGGTGCTATTGAATTTGATCCACAATCAACTCAAGGATGTTTCCAGAGCGAAAATAACCTGTTTTAGACAAAATACAAGGGAAGATTTTAGATGGTATCCAGATCCTGCATTTTTGAAGGCAGTCCATCTCAGGTGTTCCCATCAAGTAGTTTGGAAAGGCATTTTATATCCACCACTCAAGATCTGCTTTAAAGTAGTCTGTGTTATTGCTGTTTGCACACAGTGAAGCACTTGCTTGTGCACACATTGCTTGGAGTTGCTGCAGATGGTGCCCTGTGCAGGGATGCCAGTTTTTCACTGGCCCCGATCCTGTGCCATTAGTAGCAGCCTAATGTCCAGAAACTGAAGCAGGTGAAGCTTTTCCTGGAATGGAGATGGTAAAAGCCTCACTTGCCTTCCTTTGTGTACATCTGGCTAGCCCAGGATCAGGGCTAGGATTAAGCTGCCAAGCCTTCTGTGCAGTCGTAAACACAGACCCTTCTAAGAGTCTCTCTACATGAGACATTTGACCTGTGAGGAACACTTCAGGAGATGCAATGGTAGCCAGGAAGGGTAGTTTAAAAAGACAGAGCCAGCAGCAGGTAATAGGCTTTGTTGTACAGTGGAGCTGTGTGAAGGGGCTGTGAAATGCCAGAAGGGAAACTTCAGCCCATTATAACCTCTCCAGGTCCAAGCCTGGCTCTGGAAGGCAGCTCCAGCCCATTTCCATTCCTCTCTGCCCTCTGGTTGGGATCCCACACAGTTATAGACTAGAGAAGTGAAATTAACAGATCTTTTGGGGAGGTGAAGGTGAAATTAACAAACCTTCTAAGGAGTGATCTCCACCAGTACTGTCTTTTTAAACTATGCTTCCTGGCTAACATTGCACCTCCCTACACTTGACAAACATGCGTTGAGGTGTCTTGTGTAGAGAGACTCTCAGACCATTGAAGTCAGTGGGCTTAGAAGGGTATCAATCTACTTATGATTGCACTTCCAGAGAAATTCCTAACCTGTGTTCCACCCCTTGGAGGCATAACAATTAAGAATGACTAATTTATGAGCTGCCAAGTTAACAGTTGCTGCAACAACTTAGCCAAGCTGCTGGGAGGGGGGGACCCCAACCCCCAGCATTCTAAGTGGGATCCAGATCAAATTCTGGGGGTATTTTAAAAATCTCTTCCCCCCTGATTGCAGATTTTTTCCTATCAAAATGCAAGCCTCTTTGGGATTTCTTAATGTGCCATTCAGATCACTTTATCATAACCAACCTTATTAATGCAGCTAGAGTATCTATTCCCCCCCAGAGCATGACATTTCTATGGAAACCCTGCAAACTGTTCTCCTTTGGATTTACCATCACTTTTATACTATTTGAATAAAGTCTGATGATTCTGGGGCTCAGCAGCCAGAGCTCGTTTGAGCTCCTCATAAAGAAAAAAAGACATTGAATGGCAACTGAACTCAGTCCAAACTCGAACATCAACACACAGTTTTTGTTTTTTCATAAGACTTATTAATACCAATATATGTAATGGATTTCCCCCCTTTCTGTGTAGTGTTAAATAAACAAATTACCCTAATTACTAATATTCTAGACTGCATCAACTTTTAATTACTGGCATGACAAACTGTCAATATTTAAAGGTCATTTGGCTCTTGTAAAGCTTTTTGAAGAGTAGGAAATCTATAGAGAAAGAATATGAGAGAACCACGCTGTGTTTCTTTTAAAAACTGTGTGGAGAGCCACCCTGACCTCTGATGCTCTTCCTTTAGGCTTTGGAATGGCTTAGATGATAATGGAGAACTTTGGCCAGTTGGATGCCCCAAAGCCTACCTGGATCCGTGAATGGTTTTTAAAAGAAGATAACATTTGGTTAGAGTCCCTGTTCAGGATAAGGTTGTGGTGCAAGGGATGGGGCTTGACCTTCATCCCTCAGGGAGATTTCACTGATGGACGCCAACCTTCCATGGGAAGCTGCCTTATACTGATCCAGAACCTTAGTCTATAAAAGTCAGTATTGTCTACTCTGACAGGCAGCAGCTCTCCAGAATCTCCCCTTTCACATCATCCTTTTAGCGGATGGTGCTATGGATTGCCAAGCAGATGCTCTACCACAGCACCTCCTACACAACAACAACAACAACAACTGCACATATACACTGCTCTTCTAGACAGATTAGTGCCCAACTCAGAGAAATGAACAAAATCAGTGTTATTATTATCCCCACAATGCAGCTGGGGAGCTGGGGCTGAGAGGAGTGGCTTACCTAAGGCCACCTACTGAGCTCATGGCAGTAGTGGGATTTGATCCAGTAGAGTGCTGATTCGCAGCCGAACCACTTAACCACTGTGCTACAGCAGCTGATATCATTCATAATATCATTCGCTTTATATACCACCCTTCAGGACAACTTAACGCCCACTGAGAGTGGCCTACAAAGTGTTTTATTATTATTATCTTCACGACAATCACCCTGTGATGTGGGTGGGGCTGAGAGAGCTCTGAGAGAGCTGTGGCTGACCCAAGGACACCCAGCTGGCTTCAAGTGGAGGAGAGGGGAATCAAACCCGGCTCTCCAGATTAGAATCCTGCTGCTCTTAACCAGTACACCAAACTGGCTATCATGATCCCTGGAAAGAAAAAAGAGGAGACAGGCACCCTTTCTCCCTGTCTTTTATCCCCTTTCCCAAGGCTAACAACATTTCAGGAGAGGGATGCAACAGCAGGGGCGAAAATGGGCATGCCTGTCTCGCTCTCTGCCCTTATGCCACGCCCCAAACCAGACAGCTGTGCACCTCTTGTTGCCCTTTACAGACTGCTGGAAAGCTTTTTCCATGGGTCTCCATGCACCTCGCCTTGTTAGGCTGTAAGTTATATTGAATTTTAGAGCGGGATACAATCAAAAATGCTTTGGCAAGAGTATATGAAAGGAGAGGTAAAGAGAGCAACAATCCAGGGACACATTTAGCAGAAGAATAATCTGAATTTTTGTGCCTGTTTGGGAACTCATGCTGTTTGACGTAGCACCTGTGTTTGAGCCCCTATAATCTCTGTTTTACCTATGTGTTTATTAAGAGGTCTCAACAAACAGACTACAAATTTCCAGTTCTTTCTCCTCTAGTATCCTATAAGCAGTCTCAAACTTCCTAAAGTTCATGTAACGGAGGATGCAAAAACTTTCTGTACAGGTTTCAGCATTTCCTTTCTTAAAATGTGTGTGTGGAGGGGGGGGGGACTCAGTGCGAAAGAACTGATAAACTGATAAACCCCAGTACTCAAAGTATTTCTGAAATGCAAATAGACCCCAAACTATGTTAACGTTTCTGCATGTGTAAGATAAACTGGTCTTGTTCTGTGAATTTCCATCTAGGCTCTGGTTAAAAATTCATCTCAAGGCACAGAAGGTGGGGAAAGGCTTTTTTTGATAAGATGGTAGGTCCAGCATGAAATGGCATCCGTCATATCTTGGTTAGCTAGTTTTAGGGTAGAATGGAGCAGATCTTGTTCCTGCTGTTGTTTAGCAGCTGCGTTTGTCCAAATGTTTGTCTCTGAACAAGAGGACAGAAAATAGTTTGGGGGGAAAGCCTGCTTTTTTTAATGTGGAACAAATGGTGTGTGTATGAGGGGGAGAGTTTGTGTGTGTTGATGCCTTTTTCTTAAAGTTACAATCACGTCAACAGAGTGATATACATCAGATTTGTTCGTCGTCCTCTATCGCTAATTTTCTCCAGCAAGTGAAGATCTCTATTTTGTTTGGTGTTCCCTTGGTAACCCCCACTGACCCTTCTTCCAGATTATGTGTGTAAATCTGGGCTGCTAGAGGGGGGGGGCTCAAGAAGCCAGACAAACCACCTTGCCTTATTTGCTGCCATGGTCTCACCCAGAAACAAGAAAGAATCACGGAAAAATCAGCAGAAAGAAGCACAGGCACCGTGAAAAACTTACTACAATGTATAACAGTGTATACGCTGCTGCGATCGATACAGGAGAAGTTTGGGAAATGTTCTCTTTTGGAATTGAGTAGTGGTTTTTATGATAACTGCTGGAAGAAGGATTACGGAAACGGGAAGGCAATACTGGTACCCCCGTTGCAGTTACACCTCTGCCGTGGAACATCTCATCCTTTGAATGAATTGGACATTTCCTCACTAAGATGGTTATCTTGCAACTTGAGGCATTGGCACTTTACATTGAATGCACTGGTCACTTTAACTCAATGTTTACTTGTAGTTTGTATTTTTCATTCGTGAGAAGGTTCTAAATGTTATGTGACCTGTATGATGGACATGTAGAGATTGCCTTCGGGTTTTTGCGCAGCCGCAAGACTTTGATATGATTTGTAAATGATTGTACTACAAGCCTGTCGATTTGGAATATTTATTTAAGTCATTTGATACACTGCTTCATTACTTATACACTGGTTACACATTGTAGTAAGTTTTTCACGGTGCTTGTGCTTTTTTCTGCTGCCATGCTGTCACCCAGCGTGATGCTTGTAAGTTCATGACTTCAGCAACTGCTAGATAGGATTTTTCTCCCATTACAGATGCTAATTTTACACACTTCACACCTATGTTCTGTCACCTAATTACAACATGTATTATAGCTAGTTTCCTGACAATCTAGTTTGCAATACCACTCCCTAACCCTCTAGCTGGATTTTAAAGTCACCTACCTTTTTCCACTCCTTGTGTCTGACAAAGGGAGCTTTGACTCTCGAAAACTCACACTCGAGGAATAGGGTTCCCAGGACCCACAGTGAGGGCAGGGGATCCTCATTCCCAGCTCCCACCTCCTGCCACCTCTTATCTGGATGGTAGGGGGTGGAATGTGCGCAGAACAGGAATGGGAGCTTTGAGTCTGGAGTGCACTCCTGTGAGCTCTAGAACCTTCGTTGTTGCACTGGGAATGATCTCATTCCTGGCATGACAATGAATGCTCCAGAGCACTATACATTTCCCCATGCATGCCCCCCCACAACCCCCCATCTCTCAGTTTGGACCCCAGGGGACCTGGCAACCCTACCTGGAAATCTAGTTGGTCTCTAAGTTGCTACTAGACCTGAATTTTGCTCTTTTCATTAGAATAATGAAAAGTTCACTCCACCCTTAGAATACAGCTACCATCCAATCACAACACACTTCACTTACTTATCCAGACCCCCTCTTTCTTCTCTTAATGGTCTATATTTTTAAGCACAGTAAACATATCTTCAAAATGCCACGTTAATTAGCTGAAATAAAATACACAAAAATCTTTACATAGAAAAATATGACAGACCTACATTGCAATTCTAGAGCGCCCCTGCTTCGTCGTGGGATAATTTTCATTTATTCATTCACCCCACCCACCCCATCCCACCCAACTGGCCCAGTCCACGTTCTCTGTGTGTTTTGAATCCTGCACTGGAAAAGCCAAGTGTAGGATGATTCCAAATGGAGAAACAGGCAGCAGGGGAAGAGTTAAGTTGCCTTTTTCCCTTGCCACTTATCTACCCAGAATCCCCTTCTTTTCCATAGATGCTTTTGTTTTTAAAACATAGCATAGGAGCTTCATGACACATTTTCATGGGGTGTGCAGAACTCGGAGAAATTTTCCTACTCTTATGTAAACTTTTGTTCTCCCTTCACAATTCTTTAGATGTTTCTCCAAAACAGGAAGCTCCAAATTCATCTAAGAATTTTAGTAGTAACTCTAGACTTGGAATTTATCCAATTAGCCTGTCAGGAGAATTTCTTTACCAAACCTGGATTCCCAACAGGACATCCAGGGCTAGTCAGAAGCGCATAAACACCCACAGCATTAATATTTTCTATCATTCCCAGGCAGGGGTGTTCAGAATCCCAGGAGAACTTGCACATTTTTTTCTGTGTGTGTGTGGTTTTTTTTAACTTGGTTTTGAAAAGAGATCCACCACTACTAAGATGACGGTGTGTCCTTTAGAGGAGGGAAGGAACTTAGAAGGAACTTAGAATTTATGATTACAATAACTGGCAGTAGAAGATAATTGAGTTACAACTGGCATTAACAGGCACCTAAGCATATAAGCATCAGCATTAATATTGGCATGGATGAACGGGTACAGTCAAACATGACAGTTCTCTTGGATGTCCTCCTTGCTTCAACATTTTGCTTTCACTGCAATTCTACAGCAACTTTATTCTCCCTTTTTAGATGGCTACATGTAGGAACTGTGTTGTTTTCCCTGGAAGCTGCAAAAAAAAAAAAAAGTGCTTGGCTGTCCAGACACATTGATTGCTTGGCGATCTTTTTCTATCTGCTACCAGCTAACGCGAATAAACTCCAAAGAAGATATTATTGGCATCTATGTATGGGGTATGACTCTTAAAAGAGAGACGTGTAACCTCATTCGGCTCCCTAATTTAGCGTTTGCTTTTCCAGTGAAGAACCAGAATGCAGGCTGACAATGCAACAGCATGCCATTTGATCAAAAGTTGTGCTATTACATCGAGCTCCGGCATTTCTTGCTCTGCTGGTCCTTCAGAAGTGACAGCAAAGCTAATAGCTGCATTAACTTTTCTATAAGTTGAAGCATTTTTACATGAGCATTCGGGCTTAAAAGAAAAAGGTTTTTCACTTTATAATTTTTCTTCCGAGAGAGGGAGAGTGAGTGAGTGGTGGACAGATGACAAAAAGCTAAATGAAGTGCTGAAAGAGTTCTGCGTGAGAATAGCATTTCTAATGCAGTTGTTCCCAGCGGAAGCCCCCTGCCAATTTCCAGGCCACCTATCTGGGTATCGTTGTCAGTGGCAACGGTGTCTGTGTTGGAATGAAAACTAAGTTGTGCTCACCCATGTTTAACTGACAGTGTCACAAGATCCTTTGGGACCCCTGGCCGACTGATTTATTACAATTCATCCCATGATTTGTGTGGCTCAATGATTTATCTTCATAAACGGCTCGTGACAGCTGCTATTAAGCGTCAGGATGTTGTTACCCTGAGCAAAGGATGATGCAGGGATGATTTGTTTTCATGATTTATTGGTGACGGGTCTCATAATTAGTAATCGTGTGTATGACAGGGCACCGAATGTACATAAAGTCTGGCACAGAATCTCTACAGGAGGAAGAAAGAAGGACTAAAATATTTGTATGTTCTTGCCAAACATTTTTTGGTAAAAGTAGTTATGCAGTCTGACAAAACTACATTTGGAGATAGATCAAGATGGCTAGCTGTGCTAGTCTGTCTGTAGTCGTAGAAAAGAGCAAGAGTCTAGGGTGTGTCCCTGGACTTCTTCAGCTGTGACTCACGAAAGCTCATACCCTACCACAAATTTTGTTAGTCTTATAGGTGCTGCTGGACTCTTGCTCTTTTCTAAAACTACATTTGTAGCAGCACAGCCAGTACAAATTTCAAGCAGACATCAAAAAAAATTCATTCATGTGAATTGCCTCTGACTGTTCGGTGTTCAAAAAGTATGTTTATGCGGCTGGATATGCCTTATGAGGGCACCATCAGAAATTCACTGATCGTCTTTATTTCTAAAAGCACATGGAATTGACTTTCTAGAGCCTGATTCTGAGAACAATGAGGATTCTGATCTGGGATGTTCCAAGCAAGCCTTTATTGTCATATGTATAATATAGTAATCAGTCAGTCAGATTAAGAAAATTTTAGAAACAGAAATGAGTCCATACAGAGTAAGATTAAAATTACAGATAAGAGGAGAACAACAATGTAGCAAAACCTTATATAGAATATTACTTGTCAAGGCGTATAGCCATAACACTGTAGAGAAACTTTGCTACTATTTCAATTAATATCCCCATTTGAAGTGTCTGAAATTCTCTCCTTCATCCATCAATCCAACAATTCTCTGCCAAGGGAATTGGCCCCTGACCTGGAGAAACCCACTTCTGTATGAACAGAGCTCCATGTTTCAACTATCAGAGATGCAAACATTGATCATGTGCACTGACTGGGTCACATGACCATTCATTTCATGTGCCAGCCCCAGCACTACATGGAGCACCCACTGAATGAATGAATGAATGAATGAATGAATGAATGAATGAATGAATGAATGAATGTATTTGCGATCAGAGACCATAACAATAGCAATACATCCTTAGCAATCAATAGAATAGTTAAATCCACCAGTGTAAGCCATGAATGGTCCATATGTACTTGACCTTGGCCCTAACTACATGGAGGTGGATTTTTGTTGTTGTTATAGTCATTCACAATATAGCAGAACTGTCGTGGAAGGTGGAGAGGGAGATGAGTACAGCTCAGTGTTAAAATTCACATGCTTTGCAAGTGAAAAGTCCCAGGTTCAGTCCTTGGCAGGGCTTTTTTTCTGGGAAAAGCGGTGGTGGAACTTAGTGGGTTGCCAGCACAGGGGGCAACTCTTGGCGGGAGGTAGTACCCCTGGTACCACATGCATGTGTGCAAAGTGTGCTCATGCTCCCAGGACTGCACAATGATGTCACTTGGGGTCAGTTGGAAGAAGGGGGAAGTTTTTTAAAGTTTAAATCGCCCTCGGTGAAAATGGTCACATGGCTGGTGGCCCCGCCCCCTGCTTTCCAGACAGAGGGGAGTTTAGATTGCCCTCCGTGCCGCTCAGCAGCACGGAGGGCAATCTAAACTCCTCTCTGTCTGGAGAGCAGGGGGCAGTGCCACCAGCCATGTGACCATTTTCAAGAGGTGCCGGAATTCCGTTCCACTGTGTTCCTGCTGAAAAAAAGCCCTGGTCCTTGGTATCTCCAATTAGAGGATCTCAGGTGGAAGCACTGAGAAATGCCCTTGCCTGAGATCTTGGAGACACACTGCCTCTCAGAACTCTGAATGTCAGGATGGTTTGCAAGTTCACCTTGTCCGGGGTCTGAGGCTCAGCCCCCAGACTTGCCAGGAGGAGGGAACAGGGGGCAAAAGATGCACACACCTACTGGAAACACCAATACCAAGCCAGAGGGGCCAGAAGTCCCTGCCCATGCCACAGGGGGAACCAGCAGCAATGTCCACCCTGGGGAACTGGCCAGAACCCAGGAGACCAGGACAGCACTTCGTGAGCAGAGGCAGAGGTGGCCAAGCCACATTACCTAGAAAGGTCCTGCCAGCCCCACCCTGCAGGAAAGCATAAGAGAGCATGGAGGAATGAGAGGAGGAACACCTGAGGGTATCCCCAGCTGGACTACATCTAGTCCCACCCTGCAAGAAAGTATAGAAGAGCAGGGACAGCCTGGGATGAGAGAGGGAGCACCTGAGGGCATACCCAGTTGGACAGCATCAGGGATAAGACAGAGCCTGGGAGGAAGGGAGGGGGAAGTTGGAAGAAGCCCTATAAAAGCAGGCTCAGTAGAGAGATTGTGGTGGGTTGTGTAGGAGAGTGAGAGAGAAGCTGCAAGGAGAGCAAGGAGAGCAAGACTGGAGGAGGTGAGGAGGGTGGAGGCTTTGGAGGGCGAGAAGTAAGGGGAGGCAGCTGGGACTCTGTCAGGTTGAGCAGGCCTGCGAGTGGACTGAGAGGGGGCGAGGGTGACGTATACCCCCCTCCTTCCACAGAGTGAGAACCTGCACTGTCCCTGATGGCCTCCCAGAATCAAGGTCAGGTGTGCTGGTGCCTGGCATAGCAGCACCCATGGCAGAATAGGACACACCTGACTGTGGAATCTGATCACATGGCAGAAGGCATATGCATCTACCCACACAGCATATACATGGTAATTATGGTATGCATGCTACCTATGCTACATGAATTGGACTTACGTGTGTTCAAGTATAGCATCTGCTACATGATTGAGATATGCACAAGATAGAGAGATGACATACTTTGATCACACGTTGGCCCAAGTTTAAGGATGTAATGTCACAGGGCTAGGAGAGATCCATGGCTAGGCTTGACAAGCCAAGAGTACGACTCTATACAGCAGCTTCTGCCCCTACTTCACTTCATGGCCAGTATGTCCAGTTGAGTGAATGGCTGAATTACTCATACTGAGATTCTTCTGTGCAAGACGCATAAGATTTGCATAACAAAGCCCCTTTCGATATTGAGCCCTGTGTGTGTATCCTTTTAAGGGCAAGGAGAAATAAGTAGTCCTGTAACGGAAAGACTTCATACAACTTTTGTATTTCTCTTGGAAAAGAAAATATAGAAAACAACAACAGCAAAAGGCTTTTCCGCTTCAAGCAGGTCATAGGAGAAATGGGAGGTCACACATCCCCCAGCAATTCTGTTTGATATTCAGGTATAACTTGCATAGCCCGGAAAAAATATGATACCAGGAATGCTCAGGAAAATGCAAGCCTATGTTCTGAAATGCCAGCATTTTCATTTTTGTTTTGAATGGCGTTTGCCGAAAAGCACAACAGACAGTAACCCCTTCCATTTGTAGTTCTCGTTTTCTTTTTAAAGGTTTGCAGGGGGGAGGGAAGGGGGAGGAACAGGTCCCTTGGAAACAGAATTGACATTATTTTTTAAAGAACAAAGTATTCTTCTAGGTTTTCTCCATGGTCAAATGAAGATTGTGTCTGTAATGACTGAATTATATGTGCTTAAGCTAGGTGACTTAATAGGAACTGGGCATCTTTCTGTACATTTGCATGCCTGCTACAAACCAGACAGCTCCTGGTTCAAAGAGTATGTTTGCCATGCTTTCATTAGGTTGCTCTATGGTTTTTCTTCCCCCCTAGCAAAGGCAAAAGTAGCTTAGGCATAGGAAATGTTCAGTAGGGAAACAGAGAGGGAAAGTATCTCGAATGATCTCTTGCTTAAAATTTTGGTCCTAACTAAGCATTCTCTTAAAATAAAATTTACTAGGGTGGGGGGAGGATCATACATGTCATGCAAATTTCTTATTGGTCAAACCTTTCAATCTTTAATTAATATGTTTCCATTAGCATTGAAATGAGGCACCTTTCCTTTTAGTTTTTCTGTGCAACCAGCAAGCGGAATGGTGCAAAGCAACAAGCCCAGAGAGGCATCTCTTTTAGTAGAGTAAACATTTTAAAGTCAAATTTTGTTTGCAGATAAAGGGAGGAGAAACTACAATTCCCATGAGGCAGTGTGAGAATTTGCATGCATATAAATTGATAAGAATATGGTCACTTTAGTACTCATTGATAGATACCAAGTGATGAAGCCAAAAGACAAATGCAGGAGAAGAAAGTCTCATCCCATAATGTCAAATGATATTTATTTTATTTTAATAATGTGCCTTGTAATCGTTGGAGGTGGTGGCTGCAGCATCCACAATGACAGAGGAGGCACCTCTGCGAAAGTAAGATGCAGTCAGCCAGTGAGTAGGTGAACTTTCTTGCACTGAGTCATAGAGAAAGCTTCCTTAAGCAAGATTTGACGCTATGTCTCCATTGAGTCCCATCAAAACAAAAAGTTGTTCACCTTTTTAACAATTCCACAGGAGCTTCATTTTTCCTGATGGATAATATTAGCTAAATGAGCATAATCGTATTTGCCTTGCAGGGCAATAAAAAGGTCACCCTTTCTGCTATGGATTGATGGTTAAAAAGGAACCATTTCTAAAGAAATTACATATGAATAAACAGTGAGGCATATCTTTAGTTTCATTCATTGAATCAGAGCAAAGGTGAGCACTCTTCGTGCTGCTTTTCTTCAAATCTTCTGAGGCAGTAATTATGCTGCTTTAATTGCATATGCAGACTGGCGCATGCCGTTCTCCAGTGTGTTGCTAAAGAGCATTGTTAAAATATGCTTTCAGACAGAAGTTGGGTTTAAAGAGGCTTTGCAAATGAGAGAGTGTCTAGGTATTTGGAAAATACGAGCTAAATCTTTCTGCTTCGCTATCCCGAAAATTCACTCAGCTCACTTTGTTCAAATTGTGTTTTGATATCATTGGCAATACAAGTGGGCTTGCCGGAGGCTCGCTCCTCCCACCCCCATGTTGACACATGTGCACATGCATACAGACATACACAGTTGAACACATAATGGATATCTTTAAATATTTGTTTAGTTTTTCTAATATAACAGTAACAAACAAAACATTAACAGTGAAACTTGGTTTCCAACATTTGTTTGTGCCTTTTAATACATCAACATCAGTTATGCCGTTATAACAATAAGAAGTAGCTGACTTTGTTGTCTTATTCTAGATGGAAATAGTCTTTAGGTCTAAGCAGCTGTTTTGCACATTCATCTTTCGTTAAAAATTCTAGGATTGGGTACCAAAGCTCAATAAATTTCAACCTATAGTCAGGCATTTCAGATTGTTTAATATAATCAGTAGGTAAAAAAGGTAGTCCCCTGTGCAAGCACCGAGTTATTACTGACCCATGGGAGATGTCAAATCACGATGTTTTCTTGGCAGACTTTTTACGGGGTGGTTTGCCATTGCCTTCCCCAGTCATCTACACTTTACCACCGGAAAACTGGGTACTCATTTTACCAACCTTGGAAGGATGGAAGGCTGAGTCAACCTTGAGCCAGCTACTTGAACCCGGCTTCCGCCAGGACCGAACTCAGTACTGCAGCTTACCACTCTGTGCCACGGGGCTCCTTTTTATATAATACTGCTTTAATTACATATGCATATATAATCAGTAAGCTTAGCCAAAATAAACTGGTCCCAAACTCTCAATAACCAATTTGAAACGGTAGGACTCTTTGTTTTTCCATGCTGCAGCGATTGCTGATTTAGCTGCAGCTAGCAAATAGGATATCAAGATTTTTCTTATGTTCAGGATAGGAGTATCTTGCCAATCATTTAACAACATTAATTCTGGTCAGATATCTTTAACAATAAGGCATAGCAATGAAGATGGATTCCTGCCATTTAGTGGGTTTACCAAGCTCCAGGTGGAGCCGGGAGTTCTCTGGGAATTGCAAGTGATCTCCCGACTACAAAGATCAGTTCCCCTGGAGGGAATGGCAGCTCCAGAGGGCAGAGTCTATGACATTGCATCCCCACAGAGCCCCCTCCTCCCCGCCCCTGGACTCCAAACTCCCCAAGGACTGCTCCCAAATTTCCAATAATTTCACATGCCAAAACTGACAGCTTTATTTTTTAGTGTTGCCAGTGATAAAAATTTCTGTTAAAAAGATTTGCCATGATCCAGAGCAGCAGTTTAAAAAAAAATAGGAATGATTAGGAGATCATATTGGGGTGATTTTCGTGATCAAATCTCAGTCCCCGTGCACAGTGCACTTCATATCAAAGTCCTGTCTAGGAGAGATTAGAGGGGAAGTGCACTTTCATGACCACAAGATTTTATGGATTCCAGGAACAACAACAAAATAATCTCCCCCCCCCCCCCCCATTTGGTTTGTCTGTTACAACTTCCTTCGCTTTTTTGGGATCTGCAGAGCTCATTCTCAGAGTCTCACTACACAAGGCATCTGATAGGTGGAAAACACGTGTCAGTAGATGCAATGTTAGCCAGGAAGGGTATTTTTAAAATCAGAGACAGAGAGGTGGAACGGACAGAGACTTCAGGCAGATGAAGATGAAATTAACAAACCCTCTGAGAAGCGATTTCCACCGGCTCTGTCTTTTTAAACTATGCTTTCTGACTAACATTGCATCTCCCTACCCTTGACGAACACATGCTGAGGCGTCTTGCATGAAGAGACTCTGTTTCCATAGGCATTGGGGAAAACCAGAAAGGGTGTTCTCTCTTTGTTCCTTGAGTTCTGTTCCTTGAAATTTGGTAACATTTGATGAAAGACCATCAGAGCAAAAATCCTAGCAACAAAGACAATGCATCTCAACCAGGATAAATGTGGTGGTGGGGGGGGAATCTGGTGATTCTTATTTTTAATATCTCTTCCTCCCACCAGCAGCACTGGTCCACTATGACATTGCTAGCATCTTTTTAAAACTTATTTGAATATAAACTCACAATGTGGTACAGAGATGAGGGGGACTGCTGCGAAGTGGGCTGATCTCCTCAAGGTGGGTGTCTGTTTCCCCCAGGATATTTCAGCACCAAATTGTTATGGCATTTGATGATTTTATGTGACTTTTTTTCAACCTCTGTGCTGTGAGCAGATGTGCATGGTACACTTTTAAAAAACCTTCCAGCTGGTTGCTGAACAATGCGCATAAACTTGTGGCTTTAAAAGCAAGTCCGGAATTAACAAACTCATTTTTTAAGCCTGTTGCTCTATACTGCTATGCCTACTAATGTGCATTATGAACGCCTTTCCAGCCCATTGCTGTGTGCTAATGTGCATGAAAAGACTTTTGAAGCCATTTTCTTGTCTTTTGATGTATATAAACTTCTGGACACTTTATCAAGAAACATTTAAAAATGTGCATTCTGGGACTTTTCAGATGTCCCTGAAAAATCCAAAACCTGAGACAGAAATGGCAGGGGAATTTTTTTTAAGGGTCATGAAAACATAAGCAAAATTTGGTCCACCAATTCAGTTCATCATTATTTGAGGTTTCTTCCGTGAATTTCTCCTTTCGTTTTAAAAAGTACACCTCTAGCCTTTCTGTAGATATAATTTAGTTAAACACACCCACACCCCAATTTTTTGACCAGTTAGTGCAAAGCACACTTGATGACTGAGAAGTGATGATGTCTCAGGGCCAAGCTACACATGACGAATGACACTTGAATGGCAAGTGTATTTCTCCCTGTTCACTTGCCTTCCACTCAATCCACTTGCCATTCAAGTGTCATTCGTCATGTGTAGCTTGGCCCTCATTTCAGTGATCCCCAATGTGCTACCCACGGGAACCTGATTTTTAGAAGGGGAGCCATGTTCTCATTTTTTGGCCTAGTAAAAAGCTAGCTTGGCACTCCTAAGCAGAGTTATACCAGCCTAAGCCCATTGATTTCAAATGGCTTAGATTGGAGTAACTCTTCTTAGGATTGCACTGTAAAAGTAAAGTTGGTTTTGGCGGCTTCATGCACCCTGCTGTTTTCTTCTTTTATTTTCATGTATACTGTGTAATCCAAAGAGGAATGTGATGATGAACGAAAGGCCATCGAAAGAAGACAGAGGGAGTGTTTGGGGTAGCCTGTTTGGAGCAGGGAAGAAGCCTTGAAGGCCATAGATCAATCCGTAGCATTTCCCCTCCTAGCTTTGAGCGTGTTCCTTCTGGAACTTTCACAGATAACAAGCGGAGCCAGACCAATGTCACTTATTTCTTTCAGTTTATATAACCTACTGAATTTTAAAGCTGACCCGTCATTCATCCATATTAATTGCAAACCTTTGAAATTCCGCTGATTTCTGTTTGCCCGCCTATGTCAATTCTTTATTACTATAAACAATATTGTTTACTTGGTCCAGTCTATGAGAAGGTCTAAATGTAATTCTAAAATCTTTTATGAGCATGTGCTATTGCTGTATAATACATCAAGTTTATGTGAGGAGATCTCTCAATAAACGTTTTTCTTCTTTTAATCACCAAAGAATTGGTTGCCTTGATAAGCTCTAAAACTGGTATTTCGTGGGGTCTCCAAAATTGGAGAAGTGGAGAAAATCTCCTCACAGAAACGTAGCCCCTGCTGATGGGTTTCCTGGTACCCCTTTTCTTTTTCTCCAAACCAGCTCTTTCTCAAAGCAGAGACAATCCTGGCTTTCCTCCACCTCACTGGAGTAAGAGAACCCAGAAAGAACTGACTTCATAGTGGGAAGATGCTTCTCTTGTAACTTCCCAACATTTTATGACTGGCCCCAGTACCCCATGGCAACCATTTTCTGATGATTCCCAAACCTCCATGGCCGCCATTTTGTAGTGGAGCCCGTTCCATATTCTCAAAATTCTAGAAATACCCATAGCATCAACAAGTTTGGGATTTCCCTCCATCAAACATACTGACCAGTGAAAGAGAAGCAAGAGCATGCCTGTATTTCCTTCCTTGTTCAGTGGCAGTGGTGTATTTGTTCCAAAGGTTCAGAATTCTCCTGGCTGCATATACAGTAGGGCTGTAGGAGGCATTTCCAGGATGAAGCTATATGAGAATGATGGCTCTAAATTCTGTCCAAATACACTTAGCATTAAGCAGTTGGGACACTGCACACACACACACAAAATGAGCAGGAGATAGGGTTGCCAACCTCCAGGTGGGGCTTGGAGATCTCTAGGAATTACAACTGATCTCCAAGCTACAGAGATTAGTTCCTGGAGGAAATGGCAGTTTTGCAAGGGCGGGGAGCTTTATGGCATCATATCCCAGCTAAGCACCCTCCCTTCCCCAAACTCCACCTGTGCCAGGTACTACCCCCAAATCTTAGAGCCAGAGCTGGCAACTATAGCAGATAGTAGCTGGAGATCTCCTGGAATCACAACTGATCTCCAGGCCACAGAGATCAGTTTGCCTGGAGAAAATAGCTGCTTTGAAGGGTGGACTCTATGGAATTATACCTCGCTGAAGTTTTTCCCTCCTCAAACCCTACCATCTCCAGGTTTCAGCTCCCAAATCTCCAGGAATTTCCCAATGTGCAGGTGGCAACCCTAGCAAAGAGTCAACCACCCACTAAGCCCTGCTATATATCAAATTGTGCAATTTGAGTTACTGTACACCAACATCTTGGAGAGAGATCTGCAGATAGTTGAACCAAGGGAATTAAGCCATAGCCCTCTTCCATATCCAATGACAGTATGTCGACAATACTGTGCTTTTTCTAATCTGAATCTTTCCCCTGGACTAAACTAGCAAAGGGAAATATAGAGCTATGTGGACTTTATTTGGGGGTATTTTATTTTATTTTACTTCATTTTTTAAAATCATTATCAATTTATTCTGCTTTTAGGACCATGGGCCCTAAGCGTAATTCAACATAATTTAATTTAAATACAACACGGCCCTCCCGGCCAGCAGACCAGGCTGCTTGGGCCGGGGGCCGTATTTGCCTCCGCAGATGGGGGAAAGGCAGCCTCCCTCTTCCCGGGCATCCAGGGATCTGCCGGGGGGGCGGAGCCTGAGAGCGTCTGCTGGCTCCGCTCTCCCGGCCATTTCAGTTGCCTCAGTGTGCTCGGCCCACCCACCTCTCCCTTATGCAGTGCAGGATTAGCTGGTTGCTGTTTATCAGGACCAGGTAGGAATTTTTTCTTCTCCCTTAATTGGCTCTAAAAGGGAGTTGTTTTTCGCCTACCTTGCACTGCAGGGTTGTTTGGTTAATTAGGTGTGGTGTTGTTCTTTGATAGTTTGGCCACTGGTAGGATAGGATCAGAATGTGCGGGCCGGTGACCCCCTTGGCGCATTCCCTTTAGTGGAATTGGGGTCTGTCAGGAGCGGCTGGTGAGGCTGTACGGCTGTCAGCCGTGAGGGCAGACTGCCTGGTGGGGGGACCCTTGACAAGGCCACCCCCAGGCTCCATGGCTGTGGGGGATGGAGCTTTAAAGGGGAGTCACTTGCCTGCCTGCCAGGTCCCAGCCATCCATTGGATGGAACACCCCCGGGGCAGTGAGGGCTCGCCCAGACAGGTCAAGGCGGAGGTCTAATGGGACCCCAGGGCTTGACCTGTACCGCAGTTAGATCCCTTGCCGCAATGACAGGTTGTGTTATATGCTATTTAATAAAGTGGCCCTAATTTAAACCCAAAAACCTGTTCTCTGCCTTTTATTTCGACTGGGGGAGCAAATATGCAATCACTGGATAGCAATATATTAAAAATACAAGATTCATAGAATAAAAAGTGAATGATAAATAGTAATACTTCATTTATTCCCTGCCTTTCTCCCCAACGCGGACCCAAAGCACCTTACATAATTCTCTTCTCCATTTTTTCCTTACAACAAACCCTGTGAGGTTGGTTAGGCTGAGAATGTGTGACTGGCCCAAAGTCACCCAGTGATCTACACCACACAGGTGGCATCTTAAATGTATGTAAAGTGAAGACTTTTTTTTTTTTAAAGGAACGTTTTAATACAGCAGTGCAGCCATATAAATACAGCCCTAAAGCTTCCTTAATTTGTCTTCCTCCCAAAATTGTTTGTATCCTTCAGACAGAAGTGCAGATAATACTAACTCCCAAATTGCAGATTTAAAAGGATTGCTAAGTGAACAAGACAGAAGTTTCCTTTTGGATCCCTATCCTTTGAATCAAGTAGCTGATTCAAATTAGTTGACCTGCCCTGTGCCTGTGGACTGTAGCCCAAAACCCAAGTATTGCAGCCTGCCCTAGGGTGGGCGAGGAGGGGTGTGATATATATGCCCTCCTTTGCAATCCCTGACAAGCGCCAAAGACAGGTTTGGTACGTCTCTGATGGGCAACCATATATGGCAGGTGGCTATGTGACAATGCCAGGACAGCCTACAGTTGGCAGGCAGGTCAGTAGGAGTCAGGTGATCTAAGGGGCCAATAGCATTCTCCTTCATCCCTTTATAGCAACTGAGTCTTGCCTAGTTCCTTAATGAAAGGAACTTCAGCTACAGTCTTAAACCCGCTTACTGGGGAATAAACCACATTGAGCTCAGTAGGACATTTCTGAATAAACATGCTCAGGATTGCAGTGCACATTACTCAGGCACTGATAGCAATCTCTGACTGCTCCCCATTCACTCCATTCTTTACTCTCATTTGTTTTCAGATGTACAGTTCTGGCTTTCTTCCACTGCACCACAGGAACGATAATAATACCATCCTTGGAAGAGTTATACCTAGGGCTGCCATGCCCCCCCCCGGCAACTGGCAGGAGACTTGCTGGGGGGGGGGGGACTTGCTGATGATATGCTGATGTCACTTCCCATGTTTTTGGAAATGACATCAGCATGTCACGGGGTATGCTTTAGCTTTTTGTAAAAAAAACCCTCTATGATTTTACTATTGAGTCTTTGCAGGATGCTAGAGTGCCCCACATAACTTTCAGTTTAAACCAGTGTGATAGGCCTTCTCCTATTCCCCAAGTTCCTCTCACCAGTGCCCAAGGGACCAGGAGGCATCAAAGGGAATTGCTGGGAGGTCTCCCCCTATACCGGGAGGCCTGGTACTCCTAGCCTTCTAAGCCCATTTACTTCAACAGACTTAGATGGGTCTAACTACTTAATATTGCACTATATATGGACTGACTAATTTTAAGAGCTATTTAACAGGAGTAGATTTCCACACAGTTATTTTAGTTGCAAGCATTGCTCTACTCTGATTTGGTTTCTCAAAATCAGGTACAAAAACGTTTGAGAATTAGCTGCCGTAAACGTTGTTTGAAGAATAATTAGCATATGGCATCTTTCGTTGTTTCTTACTAGATTTTAAGATCTTGCAGGGAAAAAAAAACGGTATTCATTAAACCATTTCTTCCTCCATGTCTCTTATAACAGAAACATCTGTTTCTTCTTGTTCAATCAAAGTGACAATCTCAAGAGTCCTAATTTTAAAGTAATGCCATTTAAAAGAAATTCTAGCACGATGGAATATGCTTCATTAACATATCTAATTTGCACATGAAACTAGAGTTCCTATGAGTCGCAGGAGGGTTAGGGTTGCATACTTTAAATATGCAAGTTAAGGATTTTCTAAAATAATGCATGGGAAGAATAAAGCGGCTTGGGGGTGGGGGACAAAGAGAAAAAGAACAGAATTTCATGGAG
Organism: Eublepharis macularius; assembly: GCF_028583425.1. Lineage (NCBI taxonomy): Eukaryota > Metazoa > Chordata > Lepidosauria > Squamata > Eublepharidae > Eublepharis > Eublepharis macularius. The sequence goes on along the minus strand of NC_072800.1, from coordinate 18,736,428 downwards.
AGGGTTGAAAAAAGATATTCATGTCAGATGCATGTTCTACTACTTAAGCCTTCCAAATGTTCAGTTAAAATTCGCTTTGTCCCAGTCAATCACCTGGAGACAGATGATAAGAATTTTTGCAAATTTAAAATGTTCACAATTCAAGCTTTCCTTGCCTCAGGATTTTTCAGAGATGGATGAAAGTAAAAGAAGGATGCGGAAACTGGCCTGAAGAATTCAGTCTCCACTGGAGTCAGCCAAAGAGTGAATAGTAGCTATTCGGGCTCCATCAACACATTACAAAGTCTTTTTGGAGTGTTAAGAAACATCACATGGACTTTGTATCACACGTGCGATAGGAGTTTTGTAGGACAGAGCTGCTACTTCCTACCTGCTTTGATCACAAACAGAAAAGAGCCAGTGCACACCTGGGAGGCCCAAACATCCCATTGCACATGGGATACAAGTCCTCAGGTTCCTCCCCAACGCACGCAAGGATGTTGTCATCGGTAGATGGAGCCTGTCGCTTATATGAGAGTGAAGCTAGTTGCAGGAGAACTGTTGCCGTTATGGGGAGAGTTTACTATCTCTGTAACCTGATGGTTTTCTGTTGCAATTCCCTCCTTCTGATGCTGCATTGCAGGGAAGAAGTTGACATCAGGGTTTTATTACATGGAATGGTTGTGTATAACGTGCAGGAAATCTGTTCCAGGCATGTATAACTCTACATTTATTCTAGTAATTCAAAGTCTTGCTTCCAGTGAACAGCGAATACAGTGGGATGGATCCAGACAGCTTTTTCACTCTGTCTCGTTCAATTCCCCTCTTGACCACAGCCCCAATCCCACATGGGGTTTCTGCATTGAAGTCCCATGCTTCTCATTTTGGGTGGTCAAAGAAGAAGCCTCTCCCCTTTTTCACCAACGGAAACACTGGTTGGATCTAACCCCATATCTAAGAGTTGGTTGGCTGGTTTATAGGCAAGGTAGAAGATAATCTTTACTGAAATGTGTGTGGCAATCCTAAAAAGGGACATGGAAATGTGTTGGGTTTGGGGGGGGGCAGGGTTGTAGTTTTCATGTTAAGTTTGGATCACTTTGTTTGAAATGATATGGGGAAGCAGAGACAGACAGTGTTGTATAATGGTTAGAGTGCCAGGCTAGGATCTGGGAGACCCATATTTGAATTCCCACTCTGCCATGGAAGTTTCCTGGGTGACCTTCGGCCAGTCATATTTTCTCCGTCATCCTAGCCTACCTCACGGTTTGCTGTGAGGATCTCCTCTACTATAACCACTATATCACACTGGCTGTCAAAGTAATATGTGAACATACTACTGTGTTTTTTATAACCAGCTGTATACTTTTGAACAATAAATGTTTCTTTTATGCAAATAGTAATCCTATTTATTATATTTATTGGGAGATCCTAGGGATTGAACCTGGGGCCTTCTGCATGGCAAGCAGGTGCTGTACCACTGAGCCATGGTTCCTCCCTTATTTTACAGAAGCCTGTCAAGATTGCTTACTGGAGTGGGTCATTGGGACCGTAGCGCTGCAAACTTTGTTCATCTGCACTGGCTCCCAATTTGCTTTTGGGCCCAATTGTAGGTAGTGGTATTGAACTTTAAAGCCCTATATGGCTTGGGACCGTATACCTTAAGGACTGCCATCTGCCTCCAGTCATCTTTGGAGGCTCTGCTATGGTGCCCCTGCCATATGAGGCTAGATAGCAACTCAAAAAAATGTCTTCTCAATTGTGGCACCAAAATGAAACTCCCTACCCAGGGAGATTCGTATGCCCCCTCTATTGCTGTCTTCTGCCAGCAAAGACTTTTTTTTTTAATTTGACATACTGTCAACAATTGTTATTGGCTCTCCTCATTTTTTGTGTTTGTGTGTGTATATTTTGATTGAATTGTTCTTTATACTATACAATACTCTATATTGTATCGAATTGTTCTTTATCCTATACTAAGATTAAATATTGTTATACATCTAAACTGTTTTAAGCTGTTGTTTTAAATTGTTTTTTAGTGTTTAACTGTTGCCTTGGGGACCCTATTTTGGGTAGAAGGGCAGCATACAAATGTTTTAAATAAATAAATATCAAGCCATTCTCAAGGAATGTAAACACAGTGTTGAGCAAGGACATACGAAAGGAGAGCATGACTGAATTAGTTCTTTTTTTTTCTTGCAGGTGCTGGACTCAATGATGGACAATGGCATGAAGTCCAGTTCTTAGCCAAAGAGAATTTTGCAGTTCTCACCATTGATGGTGATGAAGCTTCCTCAGTTCGGAGTAACAGCCCTCTAAAAGTCATGACAGGAGACAAATATTTATATGGAGGTATGTGCATTGGTTGGGAGGGGATGGCAGCAGAGGGAATCTTCTGGAAAGAAAACTGTTTTGCCTGTCAGAAAGCCTTTCCTTTGTATTCATTGCCCATCCCTTCACAGAGAATGTCAATACTACATTTAAATCTTTTAAAACAATTTCTGCTGTACTACTAAAAAGGGTATCTTGTCTGAGGCGTGAATTTCCAATTAATGCAGTATTACAATTTTGTGAGAACCTTCTATCTTACACAGAAGAATCAGTGGTCCTTGACTGAACTGAATTTTTATCCATTTCAGATTTCATATATGTTGCTCTTTGTGTGGTAGAACTTTTCAGCAAAATCAAAGACAGCCCTTATGGAAAACTTTCCCTTATGATAGCTTCAGGTGCGTAGCTGTGTTGGTCTGCAGTAGCGGAGCAAGATTTCAGTCCAGCAGCACCTTTAAGACCAACAAAATTTCCACGATATAAACTCTCAAGAGTCAAAGCTCCCTTCTGACCATGGAAATCTTGATCATTAAGGTATTGCTGGACTGCAATCTTTCCAGCAGTTTCAAAGAAAACAGCTGTTCACTAAAGAAAGAGCATGTTCACTAATTAGTTTGTTTTGTTATACAATACAATATATGACTTGTCACTAATAATTGCAAACTGGGATTTTTTCTGCATTTAAGACCCCAAAGTTGTGATGAGTCCTGTGGAGATGACTACTTGATAGGCCCCATGGACTTCAGTAGGAGAATTGCCTTAGGTCCTTTATTCCAGTACAAATTTTTGTAAACTAAACCATGTGGTTTTTGGGGAATCTGAATAGAGCTTTGCTTTTGTTCTAACTTTAGACTGTTTGGATTTGTTTTTTAAAAATGGATTGGTGGTGGAGAGTGACCTCAAGTCATAGCGGACTTATGGCAACTCCTGGTGGGGTCTTCATGGCAAGAGACTAACAGAGATGGTTTGCCATTGCCTGCCTCTGCAACCCTGGTCTTCGTTGGAGGCCTCCCAACGAAGCTAAACCCTGTTTAGCTTCTGAGATCTGACAAGATCAGGCTCACCTGGGCTATCCAGGTCAGGGCAAAAAATGGATGATATCCTTGCATATAAAATTGACCAGGACAGCCCACACTAGCCCAGTCTCATCAGTTCTCAGAAGCTAAGCAAAGTCAGCTCTGGTTAGTGCTTGGATGTGAGACCACCAAGGAAGACCAGGGTTGCTATGCAGAGGTAAGTAATGGCAAACCACCTCTAACATCTCTTGCCTTGACAACCCTTCAGGGTTGCCAGCTGTAACTTGGCAGCACTTTACACACATACATAAAATTAGTTGCATGTGCAGAAATATAATTGATGACAAGATGGCTGTTTCCACATGTCCTTATAGGGCAGGAAAGTGCAGTTCCAGAAAAGATGCCAAAAAACTAGAAACCAAACAATTTGCAACCATTTTGCAAATGGAGACGCCTGAGGGGGAAGCCACCTGTGTTCCGTGAATGGGACATCCCTATAAGGACATGTGGAAACGGCCAATGTCTTGCCCATCAGAATGCCAAAAAAATAATTTTTGCAAGGTTATTCTCATCCATCAAACCATTCAAAACACATATGAAAATTAGTGTTTAAACAGTGTTACCAAAATCCTAATATACACTTTCATTAAGGGTAGACTTAAATTCTCCAAACAGACCTGCCACATACTTCTATGAAGCCTGTGCACTTACAGCAGTGAAGATAATGAACAGCACTGCCTGTCATACAAAAATGTTGCTGGATTAAGAATGATCTGCCACAAGACGAAGCCTTTGTTCTTTCATTTCCACTTTGTAGTCATTCAGGAATCCCCACCTCCCTTTTAAATTCAGCCTGTCTCTGAGAGGGAGTTCCACGCATTGTTGACTTAAGTACGAAATTATGAATATCTTCTGTTTTCTCTCTCTTTCTCTCCTGAGCCTTGTGGAAATATTTCCTCAAGCTAACATGTATTGCTCTGCCAAAGGAGCCAGAACACAGTAAGAGAAAACTGGGGAAGGGGGTTAATATCCACAAAGCTGACTGTTTACTTTTTTTTCAGCCCTCCAGCTCAGCATGGTTAAACGTAAGAGACTTTTTTAAAAAAATTCCATGATAGAACTATAAACAATACACAAATTAAGCAGCAAGCCATATTGTCATGTGAACATTAATGTCCCTGAATTAATATCAGTAAAGAAAGCTGTTTTCAACATTTTCTGACTAACCATTCCAATAATCAAGAAATAAATGGCACTTCTAATGAAATAAGTGCCAAACTAGATGTGTCGGCATCCTTGTGGCTGCCATTGGGTGCTGCGGCCATTTTAAGGTGATTTAAAAATGCCACAAGGGCCCTATGCTGAGTCACTCGAGTGTCCCCCCCCCACGCACACCCTACCAAGTGCTGAAACACCCACATCCCTCCCCCGCTGCTGTTTCAGCAATTTGATTGATTGATTGATTGATTGATTGATTGATTGATTGATTGATTGATTGATTGATTGATTGATTGATTGATTGATTGATTGATTGATTGATTGCCTTTCTAGACCGCCCTCCCCATCAGACGTGCTCAGGGTGGTCTAACAGCATACAATTTGTAACAAACAGTTTAAAAACAATAAAAACATTATAAATAAACATTAAAACGCTATTCCATATACGATAAAAAAAGTGTGTGGGAAGGAAACGAGAATGCTGTGCTGCAGGCCTGATCAGGATTGGGCCCTAGCAGCGTTTTTAAATCACCTTGATACTGCAGCAGCCCCATGGTGGCCATTCTTAAATTAAGCCTTTCTTTGAGTGTGTCGATTTCATCAGTGTCCAGAGATGTCCAAAATTGCTCTTAAATCATAGATATAGTTGGTTTCTTCCAGTTCTTTGCCCGCATTAGCTTAACAGCTGTTACTAAGTTTGGTACTAGACGCATAATATCGTATTGAATGTTAAATGAAAAACTGTGCAACAGAATTGGTCTCAGCATGGTTAAGCATATTAGATAAAAGGCAAAACTGTGCTAAAATATATATTTGCAGATATTTAACATCCACTGTCTGTTTTACTTCACAGTTTGAATGCTTTAGAATTATTGATATCTCTTGCTTGCTTTAGTATCTCATGTTGCCATTAGCTTTCATTAGCTATCAAAGAGTCAAATATTAAATACTTTAGCATGATGAATATAAAATATGGAATATTCCATATCAGCTTTCTTTTTTCTGGGTGCTTTTTTCTGTGGCGCTCTCTCTTTTTTGTAATCATGTAACATCAGGCATACGTTCTCAGATATGAAATACTAAAGTTAAGTATGGAACTCTGATCTCATGAGATGTCAAATACCAATATCCACTAAGGTTCCTGGAACCCTTTGCTTTGGAGAGAACATGGGCTGCAACTGGGTCCTTCTTTATGCGAATCATGTGCTCTGTCACTGAACTATGGATCCTTCCCTATAATTTACTAACAATATAATCCTAAGAGCACTTTCCTACAAGTAAACACTGTTAAATAGAATAAGATTCTGAGTAGACCTGTTTAGGATTGCTCTTTAACAGCACGATCCTATGCAGAGTCACACTGCAGGCTTAATAACTCTGTCTAGGATGCCAAGATGCATTCCTAAAGAACTATTTTTAGCAGAATTTTGGGGAGAAAATTTTGAGAATTTTTTTAGGCATGGTCTAATAAATAGATATGGATGCTTTTGTCTCAATCAGCTAATAGACTACAATACTTTTGATAAAAAAATCTGAACTGATGCATAAAGTCTCAGTGTAGGTCTTATCTGAGCTTTGCCCCCCAGCCAGAATGAAGAGACAGACACAGGTTTTTGGATCTAAAGGGCCATTGTTATTGAACATAATTATGAAACTGCAGCAAGGGCAAACTAAGCAGTACAGGTCAAGCCACGGGGTCACACCTGGACCTCCACCTTGACCTATCTGGGTGTGCCCCATTGCCTTGGATGTAGGCCATGCATGGAATAGCTGTGACCCGCCAACCAGGCAACTGGATCCCTAAATCCTCAGCCATACAGCATGAGGGAAGACCTTGTCCATGGGATTCCCTGCACGCCATCTGCCCATGTGGTGGTAGCCATCACAAGCATACCATGCCTTGGCAGACTCTGTTTCCTCACCAATGGGGAAGTGCCACTGGGTGCTCAACAGCCCACTCCCTGTTCCCCAAAACACTCTTGCCACCACCAGGGCCAAGACTCTGCTTAGGCCCTAGTGCCCAACAGGTGGCTTAAGGCCAACTGAAGTCCCTGCCACAGATAATCCAAGAAGATATTGTTACCTTCTTCCCCCAAATGACCCCCATTGCCTCAGTAGAGGAGGGCAAATTTGGCCTTGATCCTGGGATGCAGCAAATAGATCCCCAACCCCCCCTTCCAATGCTTTCCTCATGACTCTATTAGCCTTACACCTGGCTTTTTCAATGGCCCATGGATCCCAGGCTTCCCTTCACACCCACTGAGGGAGTATTTCAGACCAAAAGATGAGCACACCTGGCCACCAGCTGCTAATCTCCTGTAGGTCAAATGTCACCTGCAAAGACAAGGCCTTACCCTGCACAAGCCCCATGTCACTACCACTGAGGTAGATGACCAATATATGCAGAGGAGGACCAATCCTTCCCCCAAACAAGAGTGGCAACAGGAACGACCATCGAAGGCCTCGCTGCCCTTGCCACTCAACTGTGGCCACTGCACTCAAACTAAACTGAAATCTGGTTGGTGTCCTTCTGGCTTGATGAGATGCCCAAAAAAACATACCTTGGCCCGCCACGGTACTTAGGGAGAAACCAATTAGTGCAGCCAACTCAAAACTCAGGAAGGGGGTGGACATAAGTCTGAAAGGCACCCAATCACCACCTACCAGCACACTGAATTGCCTACTGTGAGTAACCCATCGCCACTGCTCTAGAGGCAGCCCCAATCAGAAAGGAATGGGTGCCAAATTTGACCCCAGCTAAACCGATCTTGTTCAGTGCCTTCTTGGTTACTGCCCCAAACTGGTACCTAGTCAAAGGCATCAAGTTCTGATGTATGAATAGCAACCCTTGACTGTCTCCCCAAAGCCCTAAATACTCCCAAAGCATCAATACTGGGCAAAGCTCCTTCTCAGCAAAAGGGCAGAGAGTCAGTGGAGAGCCATGATGATGCTGGTCTGTCTTAGACCACCGAATCCTAATGGATACCCTGTCCCCCACAAACCTCAAATCCTGGGTCATCAAGACCCAACCCAATGTGTCCTTGCAGGATTGAGCAATAAGCTTGCTCACATGCAAAGCTCCAAAGAAGGCTGTTAGGGATGCTGCATGAAAGAGCTTCCTTTCATAGTTGGACCCACATACATCCTGCCACGCCACCTCCTGTGACCAGCCCTACATCTTGCACATCTCAAAGTCCCCAGTGGCTTCAGGTAGGCCACGGGCCTTGCTGGCAAATGCAAGTGCAGCCAGCTGGCCTCAATAGACTTGACCCCCAAGTTCCTGCCCCTCTGCACTATACAAAAGTGCATTAAGTGCTCAGGTGGGATTGGCCACAGCTGTTGGAACCCCCTTGACCTCCTGAATTCATTAAACTGTCCTACTGCATGGCTGTATGCCTTCCGTGTGCTAGATGCAATAGACAGTTGGATCGCCCTGTTGACTTCTGCCATCCCACAGCTCTTGAGGCATCTGCATTGGCCAGCAATTGGCCCAGAAGGCAAGCTGCCAGAACTGACACATCTGCTGGTGAAACAAAGCATCTGCCACTTGATTGGAAACACCCAGGACATGTCTAGCCTTGAACAATGTGTTCAGCTGCAAGCATTTAAGGGTGAACATCTTTACCAACCTCATCACCCTGGGTGACTTTGAAGTTAAGGAGTTGACCACATGCACCAATGCCAAATTGTTGCACCAGAAGTAGACCAAGTGGTTAGCCAACTCCCCAAACCCAGAGCGATAGAGTCACTAGCAGGAGGGAAAACTCCAAAAATGTGAGGTCTCTTCCCAGACCCCCAGTCATCCAGTCAGCCGGCCATTGCTCAGTGCATCAGTGACCCCAGAAATACACACCAAATCTGGTGGACTCATATGCATAACTTTAAGCTGCCAAGACACCTACACTTCCCAACAAACCTTGAGGTAAGAGAACAAGTTTAGCATTTACAGAGCAGCAGGAAGGGGAAGGGAAATACAGGCGCCTGTATTTCCCTTCCTGCTGCTCTGTAAATGCTAAACTTTAAGCTTCCAGGACGCCTACAGATCCCGGCAAACCTTGAGGTAAGAGAACACGTGCTGAATCTGGGTATTTCTTCTCATGTGTTTTGGCTCCAAGTCAGCGGCACAACTCCCATTCCAAGAAGGAACCGAAGTGCTCAAAGGCCAAATAAGATACCAAACACCCCATTGGAAGGTCCCTGTCCATATAAAAGTTCCCTTCAAATGCAAACCCAAGAAGCTTGAAGTCATCTGGATGCACAGGGAACAGGTTAAATGCCAACTTAATATCACACTTAGCCATCTCTGCCCTAACCCTGCACCGACGTACCACCTTGACCACCTGGTCAAAGAATGTATAATGCACAGAGCAAAGATGCTCCAGAATGGCATCGTTCACCAAGCCACCCCTGGGGTAGGACAAGTGGTGGACCAGGCGAAACTCACCCACCGTCTTCTTGGGCACCACTCCTAATGGTGACACTCTCAAAGAGGGTACGAGGGGGGGGGTCAGAAAACAGCCCAAGCACCCAGCCCTCTGCACACTCCTTCATGATTTTGTTATGCACTACCTCTTCCATGCCAGCCACAGACCATGTTGGCTGCCATGAAAGAAGTCCTATGGCCCTGGAAAGGAATCCAAAACCCCAACTTAAAACTGTTGTACAAATATAATGCATCCTAGTGCTTCAGGTATGCTTGCAGCTAGTGCTTAAGTACCCTCAGCTTTACTGGGCTGGGCCCCTTTTCCAGAAGCCTGCTGCCCACCACCCCCACCAGTTCATTTGCCACTACCTCCCTGCTTGGCCCTGGGACAAGCTTCATATGGGTAGGGGCCAGAACAAGACAGGCACTCGTGCCAGTACTTACACGTCTTTCTATTACACATTCCCTTGGACGTGAAGTCACAACAAAGCAGTTGGGGTTGAACCTACTGCCATGCGGGTACCCGATGCTGCTGGTGACCAATGGATAAGGTGACCGCTATCTGACTGATTCCCTTGGTTCAGTTTAGCCGGGAACATCACCTGCAACCATAGTTGTGGTGGATCTGGTCCCATGGTAGATGAGGGCTGCCCACATCTGAAATTCTTCATCATACTGGAGCCAAGGGGCCACAACAAAGTCGGTGTAGCCCTTATAAATGATGTTGATATATTGGAAGAGAGAAACAGCCCTAAAAGGCTGTGCCCTAGCCAACACACCAGCATAAATAAGGAACCCCGGGACCCAATTTGACCAGTTGCACTCCACCTGTGGGCGCTTATTTATTTATTTATTTATTTATTTTATTTTATTTTATCACATTTCTAGACCACTCTCCCCGTCAGATGGGCTCAGGGCAGTTTAACAACAGTTTAAAACAGTAAAAAAATTTATTAAAACATTAAAACATTATATCAAAACAATTAAAATTGGAGGGCATAAAATATTAAAATACAGCATTTTCCTGCATGGGTGGTGGAAGGTCTTCAGTGGAACGGCCAGAGAGAAGACAGCCTAGCCCCCACCAAATGCCTGGCGGAACATCTCCATCTTGCACGCCCGGCGGAAAGATAACAAATCCTGCCAGGCCCTAGTTTCCTCAGACAGAGTTCCACCAGGTTGGAGCCAGGACCAAAAAGGCCCTGGCTCTGGTAGAGGCCAGGCGGACCTCCCTGGGGCCAGGGACCATCAGCAAGTTCTTAGTGGCTGATCGAAGCGACCTCCAGGGAACATATGGGGAGAGGCGGTCCCGAAAGTATGCTGGGCCCAGTCCACATAGGGCTTTATAGGTCAACACCAAAACCTTGAACTGGACCCAGTACTCAACCGGTGACCAGTGCAGCTGACGGAGAACAGGTGTTATATGAGCCATGATTGGTGCTCTGGCAACCACCCATACCACTGCATTCTGAACCAGCTGCAGTTTCTGGATCAAGCCCAAGGGAAGCCCAGCATAGAGTGAGTTGCAGTAGTCTAATCTGGAGGTGACCATTGCCTGGATCACTGTCATAAGGTCATGGGTCGATAAGTAGGGGACAAGTTGTCGAGCCTGTCTTAGATAGAAGAAAGAGGATCGAACAACCGCTGCAACATGTGCCTCCATAGACAAGGAAGCATCCAGGACCACCTCCAGGTTCCTCACTCTCGACACTGGCGTAAGTGGTGCTCCATTGAGAGCAGAGAGCCAGAGTCCCACACCGATGGACCCTAGACCCACATGCTTAATCTTCTCCTTATCCCGGTTGTCTAAGTCATCTTTATCCTTCTTTTTCAGCTCACAAAATAGAAGAGTAAAAACATCAATGTACTCCCCTTTTAAGATCTTATCCCTCATGGCCTGAGTTAGGTGGTCCCTGAGGGGCAGGGCAGTATCTCCGAATGGCACTGCACTATATGGGACAAGGCTTCACTCTGGGGGCCCATAGGGGGAAAAACCCCATTGCGTGTCATACCCATAAGGCCACCCAAACTGCGAAATAGCCGCATTCTGGTTATCCCTCGCACTCCAGCCCATGATGACTGATGTTCCCTGCACCTGCTGCTGACCCTGTGTACCCAGGCCACCTGGGCTGGCTTGCAAAGAGCCAGCCAGAGGCAACTGCGGTATAAGAGGGTGGTGTAACACCTGGGGACCTGGATGCAGTTGCCTGACCCCAGGGGCCCCATGGCCAAGTGCACGCCTGCTGAGGCAAGGTCGACTTACCCTCAGATGAACTTGGCTCAACTGCAACGGCGACTTGACTGGTATCCACCAGCCACCCTGCTCAATTTCCACCAAACCACCTCACTTGATGGCCCAGCCATAGCCTGGGAACTGCCTCCTTCAGCTGCTGCTACTCTGGATGTACCCTCAAGAGCAGAGATATGCCTTAGTATGTCTTTCTGAAATGCTGCCCTGGATGCATGCCTATAGGCTGACTTGATGTAGCAACCCCCCCAGCTGGCACACCAGCCCTAGCTTGCTCCAAAGCTGCCGGGCAATCAAGAATTCTCTGCATGCCTGGGCCATCCTCATCCTCAGAAGAGGACAAAGCAGGCTGGGGCCCCTAGGGGGCAGGTCTTTTAGCTGGTTGTTTCCCCTTAAATTTACTCCCACTTTAGGGGGGGGAGCATAATTGTGCTCTGAATACATCCAAAAGGGGGTGGGATGAGAAAACTGACAAGGAGCCAACTGCCTGAAAGACAAATATGTTCCCCAACCCACAGGCCCACTCCACAACCAGCCTATAGTGGGGGTAGCTCTTCACAAAATGGCCAAAGGCCCCTCAAAATGGCTGCAAAGCTAAAAAAAACCTCGGCTCCCACCCTGCACAACACTGAGTGGCCAATGGTCCCTGATCAAAAGCCCAGGTTGGAGCAGAGGCCCGATCGAGGGCAGAGCCCAAGGGCCTAACAAAGGCCAAACCCCTACAAAGGGAAAATCCCCAGAAGGACACCTCCCCAACCAGCCACTGTGCTGCCACTGTAGGCATGAGGGGAGCCACACATGGGCCCTTAAGCCTGCAAATGTCAGCCCTCACCTTGCCCTGCCAAATGATGCATCACTCCAGGCTTCTCCACTGCTCACACTTCGACGCTGCTCCTCTGTGCTCCGCTGCCACTGCTGCAGTTGCAGCAGATCCCGCAGAAACTGCCATTGCCACCGCGGAGAATGCGGTGATTGCTTCGCTGCTTGGGGAAGTGGAGAAAGGCACTCCTGTCTCACCTGAGCATTTGAAGCAACTGCCAGCAGGCTGGGCAGAGCTGCCTTAAGAGTCATGCGGCTCCTTCCCCTGCCTGGATACCTGGATGCCCGGGAAGAAGGGAGGGCAGTCTGCCTCCTCCTCTGGGCAGGGAGTCAAAGTGTAGCCCCTGGCTTAAAGCAGCTTTGCTTCTGCCAGGAATGCCAAATTATCAGTTTACTGATAGCATGGTATAACATGAGTTGTACGTGCGATATAAACAATGGTCATTTCCCCACGGTCTAAAAATAGCAATATACTCAGGGAAGGCTGTCGGCTTTCTCGCATGATTTTTGATGCCATCCATTTACAAAATGGAGGCAGGCAGGCACAAAAGCGCCATCATCATTTCCTGCCTCCGTTTTGTAAATGGATGATGCTAAAAATTGTGTGATGAAGCCGGCAGCCTTCCATGAATATCATGCTATTTTTAGACCATGGGGAAATGCCAGAGACTTCGCAGCCTGTTTGCCCTTGTACAAACAGCACAATCCTAAGCACACTTTCTTGGGAGTTGCCCCACTGAATAAACATGAGTAGGATTCTGAGTAGAGATGGGCATGAATAGCAGTACGAACTTTTAAAAAAGCCATGAACAGCCCAATCTGCTGTTTGTGAACAAGCTGTTTGTGAGGCCCCATTCTAAATGAACAGGTGGTCATTGCAAGCCTCATTCATTGCTGTTCGTCAAGCCAGACAGTCCGGCACCTGCAATAAATTCCCTTGGCAACTTAGGCAGAGATTGTCTGAACCCTGTCTGAACTCCTGCTGTTGCCCTGGAGACCCCAATCTAAGCCCAATTTAGCCTGATAAGGAGGTGTTCCTTCCAAGTATGGACTGGAGATCCAAATTCATTACAAGAGGAAAAGACCAGAGGGGAGGGGGGCTCCCCGCTCTGGCTTTCAGGGAGAGACAGCTGCTGTTAGAGAGACAGGGTGAGTGCCTTGGAGCTTGAATTTTCTTTGTGTGTGGTGGGATAGGGATCTACCCCTTCAGGTTCCAGGTCTGCTGCCAGGCTCTGGGATCAAGCTATTATTTATTATTGGTACCTTTCCTGGTGCCTGGTCAGGTAAGGATTCTGGGAGTGGTGTGGTAGGGATCTACCCCTTTAAGTTCGAGGGCTGCTGCCAGGCTCTGCGGCCAAGCTATTATTTATTATTGGTTCATTTCCTGTTGTCTGCTCTGGTAGGGTTTTTGGGAGTGGTGCGGTAGGGATCTTGATGGCTGGAGGAGAGCCTGCTGGCCCCCATGAACAACCAACAATGAAAAACAAACATGTTCATGAACAGGATCATGTTCGTCAATGTTCGTTGTTCGTGGATGGCAACGAGCAACGAACACCATGTTCAGGGTGTTTTTTTTTTCTGTTCGTGCCCATGTCTAATTCTGAGTAGAACTGATTAGAATTTCTCCATTAGGACACTTGCAAGTAGGCTTACCATTTGCCCATTTAGGGAGGGTACAACTCAAAAGAGGCAATGGTAGCTGTAGAAATTCCCTTTGCTCGTGTTCTCCCGAGCATGCTACTCTCAATTGGCCAAGGATATATAGCGGGATATGCACCTACAGTTCTGAAAGCATAAGCATCTGTTTCATTACTTAAATTCTTTGCCAAAGTTTAGTACAAGAGGCCCCAAGAACCTTGGTGGCTTGTTTCTTTGTATGAGCAAGATCGTCCCGTCCAGAAACTTCCTTCATAAAGAGGCAATAGACTCAAGTAAACAGTATTCCTCCATGTTTGTTCTACATGTTTTTACAGTGTTTTCAGCCTTCAGGAATTGCTTTATAAAGAAGAACCATACCGGGAGTAAGAAGGGGGACGATTTCAATGCTCTGTTTTTCTTGCTGTTCTTCACTTTAAAAAAGCAATCACCAAGCTACTATTGCCCCTTCTGGGGAAAATGTGCAGATGTCAATATTTATTTTCTCCAGCAAAGGTAAAAGCAGCTCAGAGGTAGAAACAGGGGAGGTAAGGGCTAAAGTTTCCCTCTTTCCCCGCAACGTTCTCCTCCCAAATAAAGCAACCTCATGCTTCTAAATCTGCAAAACAAAAGGATATAATTTAGAATAAACACTGAAGAAAATGTAAAGTGGAATCGAGCTCATTGTCTAGAATGGATACTTAAATTAAGATATATAGTGCTTGTCCAACCAACATACACAGTTACTCAATCCGTGCAGACACACAGAGCTTTTCATAATTCAAAGAACTGAATGCACAATGTCCTTTTTTTTCCATTTCCAAGTCCCTTAAGACTATCTCTGAATCTTCTGGGGAGAAAAAAGCCCCACCATAATATAACAAAGACAGAGACAGTGAAAGCACCAGAGCTCATTGTCTAGAATGGCATCTGTGATTGTGAGCTTAACTTGATGAAACACAGGTAACCTCCAAAGATTTCCAGCCAATGTGCAAGGTAATAACAAAATAATAATAATAAATAATAATAATAAAAAGCCAAGGATGGGGGGTCAGTAGTCAAGTGCAGGGCCCAAATCCATCTTCCTCACATGCTCCAGAGGTTGGATCACATCACTTCTAGTTGTGTCTGGATGGTGTGAGGTAATCTTTTTTGGGGTTGGGGAGGTGGCCTGTAGGAGAAACAGGATGCAGTAATAAAAAGGGAGGGAAACCGTGCACCAATCAGCAGCCGCAACAGACTGAGGAAAGGTAGGCAGGGAAGATTTTTTTTAAAGGTGGACATGTTCATAACTTAGAGATCTTTTGGGAAATATTTCTGTCCCACCCTGAAAGAACAAGTTTGGGTTTGGAAAAATCAAACCAGGAGAAGAATGATAGGTAGAACTGGATGGCGCTGTTCAGTGAATAGCCTCTCAATTTTGTTCTTGTGGGCACTGGGCAGAAATAGTAATGATCTGGTGCAAGCATAGAGAGCATCATAAAAGCCCTCACGTCTAAATGTCCAAACACTTTCTGCTGGGGTTAATGGACTCATTTCTGCTCTGAAGCTCTTTTGTTTTATGCACATAATTGCAGGAACAACAAACGCCACACAGCTCTCTAGAGGTCTCATGGGGAAGGCGCTCCCTTCTTTCAAACTCTCAATTCCTCAAAAAAGCAAAGAAAAGGGAATTAAGTGCATGTGCAAAGGGGGGGAAAGATAGCTAAGGGTAATGGATACTTAAACTAAGATATATAGTGCTTGTCCAACCAACATACACAGTTACTCAATCCGTGCAGACACACAGAGCTTTTCATAACTCAAAGAACTGAATGCACAATGTCCTTTTTTTCCATTTCCAAGTCCCTTAAGACTATCTCTGAATCTTCTGGGGAGAAAAAAGCCCCATCATAATACAACAAAGACAGAGACAGTGAAAGCACCAGATATGATTTACTCATAGGCAGAGAATTAAAGAATTCCCTTCTGGCTTAGCACTTTATATCACAACTGGCAACGCCAGCTCACAGGGGTAGCTACAACAATAGCTTTTGAGTTACAATCCCCTTTTTGCACAAATATTAATTATGGGATGTGTTGTGAAAGGGTACTTCAAGGACAAAAGGCCCCTTCCAAATTAAAAGGCTGATTGAAAACATCGTCACAAACACAGGAGCCTAGGCTCACCATAGAATCATACAGAAGGCGTGAATGACGCCAAGAGGTAACTTGCTTGGTATTTCCAGTGCTTATTTTATGAAAAGAGAGCTATTATGAAACCAGAAGTCATGCCCTGGAACGGTCCTCTAATCCTGTCCAGTTGTGGTGCCTTGCTGATGAAATCAAAGTGCCAAAGTAGAGATCTGAAATTTACCATCACTGTTCCAATATCCAGTTGACCAAGCGCCTAGGATTCTTCTAGTGAGAGAAAGCCACTCTGCAGAAGCTCAACAAAAGTTTTTTGTAGAGTTAACATGTCTTAGCTAGAGCGCTGGAGGAGATCTACTTCCTGAAACCAGCTTCTGGAATAGATCCGTAACCTGCTGTCCCTATCTCTTCGACCCCTCCCTTCCTTTTATTATCATTCACTGCAAAAGTTGAGACTCAGGGGCCAATTTTAGTTTTGCTGCCTTCACAAAGAGGCATTGGACTCGAGTATACATTATTTTTCCACTTTTGTTCAACATACTAATGTCTCATACTGTGAACAAAGGCTGGTTCCATGCAGGAGCACAGAACTGAACCCCTGCTGTGGAAGCATCAGCCAGGGGTTAGAGGTGGGAAGGGACCGTATTCACTTGGTACTGCCCCCAACCCTG
The DNA here is from genome assembly GCF_028583425.1 of Eublepharis macularius. Lineage (NCBI taxonomy): Eukaryota > Metazoa > Chordata > Lepidosauria > Squamata > Eublepharidae > Eublepharis > Eublepharis macularius. The sequence continues at coordinate 18,719,961 of NC_072800.1, read as the reverse complement.
CTGAGGCCACCGCCTTCCCCTTCATGGCATCAGCCCAGAAGCGCCAACCCATCAAGAATCTTGCCAGGTCCTTCTTCGACCTGGAAATTGCCCCTTCCTGCCCTAACATCTGAAAGGTGGCTCACATCTGTGCTGCCTCTCATACTGCTCCTGGGAGTCCCCTGTAATGATTTTAAGTGTGTGTGTGTGTGTGTGTGTGTTTAAATGCTTGGTGTGATACAGATGAAGAGTGGGGTGAAAGAGAGGGATGAAGGAGTAAGATGATCGGTGGATGACTGAGAGTGTGGGCCGAGTGAACTGCAGTTTTTTAGTTACTGAAGAGAGAGAAAAAGAAGCTTTCTGGTTTAGACAGGTAAGCTGTGTGCAGCCTGAGAGTGTCTATGTATTTCTGAGAGAGAACATTAAGTCTGGGCAAAGCAGGCAACCAGTGTGGAAGACTGAAGCGATTTGCATTCTAATTCAGTTAGGCAACCTGTGTGGAATCCTGAACTGTGTGTGTCTATGAGAGAACATTCATTCTATCTGAAGCAGGTAAACTGTGTGTGCGCCTGACAGAGAATGTATATTTGAGTGAGAGATTATTCTGTCTAAAGCAGGCAAACTGTGTGCGCCTGAGAGAGAAAGTTTATGTATATCTGTGTGACTGAGCCTATGTGAAGAACTTTAAGAATTGATAACTATCTTTGAAACCATCAAGCTTAAGTAATAGTATGAAACCGATATGTTTCTTGTAAAAATAAGAAAGGTTTTGCCCCCCCCCCCCAGTCCAAATGAAGAGGCAGACAAAAGTGTTGGAGATTAAAGGGCCGCTTTATTGAATTAACACAACATATTTGTCAACACGACAAGGGCCTAACTAGCAGTACAGGTCTGGCCCTGGGGTCACTCCAGGACCCCACCCCGCCCTGTTTGGGTGATCCACCAACAGCCCCAGGGGCGAGCCATCCATGGTATGGCTGTGACCCGGCTGGCCTGGTGAGGTGGTTTATCCCTTTGAAGCTCTCCCCCCCCGGGCCGTACAGCTGCAGGGGGAACCGGCATGTCCAGGGGTTCCCCCCCCAGGGCATCTGCCCTTGCAGCTGGGCCATACAGCAGCCAGCCGCTCCTGCCAGACCCCAATTCCCCACCAATGGAGATATGCCAGGGGTGGTCACTGGCCGCTCATTTTCCCAGCTCCTAACCTGCCAAGGGAAGTGTTAAACTCGACCCACCAAAGCCAATTATCCTCCTCATAACAGTGCAAGGTAGGTGGAAAAACTCCCCACCCATGAACCAATGCAGGGTGAGAAGCAAAAAATTCCTACTGGGCCCCAAAACAGCAACCGGCTAATCCTGCACTAAAATAGGAAAGGGTGGGTGAGCTGAGCACGAGGCGCACTGAGGCGCTGAGGGGTGAATCAGAGGCAACCATTCTGTGTAACTCCACCCCTCACACACGTCCCCCAGGAAAAGGGAGGGCGCCAGCACTGCCTCATCCTCCTCCAGGCGGGTAAAGCACGGCCCCCAACCTTAGCGGCTGTTGCCGCCAGCTGGGAGTGCTGAATTTTTTCCATCCCAGAGTATCTGTCATTCCTATATATCCCATTCCTTTCCTCAGGGCCACATAGTCCCACGAAGGAGCCTGATGCTTGGGCAAGTTATTAAAGGGGAAATTTAAATTAACTGTTTTGGAATATAATCCCTGGTGGCAGCAATCTACCCAGAGGGTGTAAGAAGAAGAAGAGGGTTAAAGGCTAAATCTCACTGGAAAAGAAAGGAGATCATAACATCCCCCATTCTCTCAGAACCAGCATTTCTGAGGTCATTTGGGGCTGCAAGAGGAGTGGGGAGTCATGCTTCTATGCCTGGAATTTAGGTGCAATCCCGTTCTCGAAGAGGAAACATACAAAATAGTTTGAGCCAGCCCCAGATGCACTGCAACTTGCAGCTCCTTTACTTTGTCTCCCGTGCTGCTCAAGAGTGTATTTGCTGATCCCCAGATGCTGTTTCAGTGAGGGTGAGCAAGACTCAGCAAAGTCCAGATCTCTACTCTTGGACATGTTTAAGGTTAAATCTCTTTTCCTCATATGCACAGCAACTACTATTATTCCTTTTTCTACAAATCACAATGCCTTTAGGTGTACTATTGAATGACAAATGGACTAGGGTGTGTGCTAGAAAGAGAGAGAGAGAGAGAGAGAGAGAGAGAGAGAGAGAGAGAGAGAGAGGCCTTTTCCCTGGTGCAGCTCATTAGATGCATGCACATCCCAGCTGTGAAATTTACAGCAAGAAAGGGAGCAGTTTCGTGATGTTTTATATGATATTTGAGAATATGGTCTGATGCAAGCTGCAGATAAATAGAAAAAAATGTTGCCAAGCCGCAATGAAATTGACACACACACACACACACACACTCCGCATATGTATCTCACAGACTAACAAGAGAGCCATACCTAGCGCATCGCTCCCCCAGAAGGAAATGTAGAAGCAGATAATTTGCAAGGCTGTGCTAAATCGATAGAAAACGTCTAGGGGGAGGGAATATAAACAGCGAGAAATGTGAGTCCATTTCTCTAATTTAAGCACTTCTTTTGGTGAACTGCTGTCGTTTAATATAGTCTCACTGTATATTTATGGCCGAATCTGTGCTACGTGCCAGACTATTGTTGAACTAATACAGAAGACAAGTTTCAATAAGAAATTAAATGTTTTAAATGTTCACCCGAATGGCAGATCAATAGCCCACTCTTCAAAGCTTTCTGCAGAATATGCGAACAGTGTCATAGCATGATCCATCCCTATGTTACAACACCTACTTGTATGTAAAAGATTAGGGTGCAAAAGAATCTTTTCCTGCCCCCTCCCCCTTCTGCCAAGTCATAACTGGGAATGGGAAGAGCAGAGCTAAATTAGAACTGAGATGCCCATCCAACAAAATGATATGGTAGAGTGGAAGCAGGGCTGCCTGACTTACTGGAGGGGCGCGGTTTGCAGCACTGAGGGCCAAGGATAGATGCAGGAGTGGGGGTGCCCCCTTCTCCCCCCAAGGCTCTTTGCTGGGCAATTTCACTGTTGTAGCATGCTAGGCCACCTTGGATGGGTGTTCCCTTCCATGTCACTTTCTGCAACAGCTGGGCAGGAGGGTCACCCTGGCCAATTCCCATATTGGGTGGGCCTGATAGTGTGGGGAGGAGCAAACTTGTGATTGGCACCTGTGTATCTAAACATCCAAGTTCCCCTAGTAATCAATTAAATTCAAATTCAAATTTGTTATTATTGTCCTAGACCAGCAAAAGAATTACAGGAATGAACAGTATTACAGAGATAAACTAGAAAATACAGATTAAAAAATACCTCAGTAACGTAATAGATTACATTGCCTTAGTAATCAAGTATAGTTTTGCCCAGAGATGATAGGAACCACTATTCATGAAATCACGTTAATTTATACTTTTTACCTAATTACTGTACAAGAGCCCCATGGCATAGAGTGGTAAGCTGCAATACTGCAGTCCAAGCTCTGTTCACGACCTGAGTTCGATCCCGGCAGAAGCTGGGTTCAGGTAGCCAGCTCAAGGCCTTCCATCCTTCCGAGGTTGGTAAAATGAGTACCCAGTTTCCTGGGGGTAAAGTGTAGATGACTGGGGAAGGCAATGGCAAACCACCCCGTAAAAAAGTCTGCCAAGAAAACGTCATGATGCGACGTCCCCCCATGGATCAGTAATGACTCGGTACTTGCACAGGGGGCTACCTTTACCATTTTAATTACTGTATAAATTAGCCAAAGTCCCATTGATTGCAGTTAGAGTGCACTGAGGACATGCTTCCCTTCCCCCTTAAAATTAGTGAGACTAAGGCATTGACAGGATCATGGCCTTCTTCTTATTTATTGTTAACATTGCCTGAAATATTATGATAGGGTAAGGCACCCATTTAAACAAATAAGAAACGTCAGTGCTTGGAGACATCCAATATTGGTTTTGCCTGTCCCCTTGAAACAAATAGGATATATGCATCAGGTCAATTCCAGCATGCGGAGATATACTCTTTTAAATCCAATAAAGGCTTACACTTTCTAAGGCTAAATCAAAAAGAGTCCAGTAGCACCTTTAAGACTAACCGATTTTATTGTAGCATAAGCTTTCGAGAATCAAGTTCTCTTCGTCAGATGCATGATCCAAACTGGTCAAATACAGAAGAGGAGGGAAGATAGGGGAGAGAAGGAGACATATATCAGAAGGGGACAGGATGCAATTAGCGGGGAGGCAACCAAAACATTCCTTTGCTTTCTAAGGCTATTGACTTCAATGGCTTTAAAGGGTATAAAATCTGTTATCTCTGCTTAGGAGGGCAGCGCTGATTTCAGCCTGATTATTTTAACAAAATGGCAAAGAAGGAGGGAATAATTTGAAAAGCATTCTGCAAAATACACATTCCAGTACTGCTAAACAGAAGAAGATTAATTATATTCAAAATAACTATAATTAATCATCTTGTTTTCGGCACTACTGGAATACAATTGGGCAGCGATTTGTTACCCTATTTCTTGCTCCCAATAAGGGGTCATTTTGTATCTCCTGGCTAATTGTTGCTTAAGAAGCAATTCTCATGCCTGATGCTAAATATATATATAAGTACGTGTGTGAAAACCGAGTGTTGCCCCAATTAAATTTGTAATGGGTGTCTCCTGCTGGCTGTCGTATAAACAACCTATAGATAGTTGTTTGTGTCTGGAACTGGGAACCAATTAAATCCTAGTATGTTTATACTCCCAGCTTGCCCCTAGCCCCTGGCACTGCACACAATAAATCCCATTATATGTAAGTAGTAATTTAGGATTGCTACAGAAACATTGATTAAAATTTCTTCGATAAATCATGGTGTCGCTTTAAGTGCATTTTCCCTTGAAAAATGGACACTATCTAGTTTTGTAGTCAGTGGATTAAAGCTGATCCAGCAGCAGGAACTGGACAGCAAGGCTAAAAATTGAATATTTAAAATCCCATATTGCACGCATCTCCATAAAGCACTGAGTTTACCTGACGTCTGCATCACAGTTGGGGAAAAGAAATGGTTCGTGAATGTGTCTTCTCAAATGGCTACTGATGGCAAATTGGTGTACTGTCAACTATGAAGCATAAAACGTTCCTCAAATTACCATGTCAATGGGGAGGGTTTAACTTGAGATGGAAAATGGTTTCTTAATGAGTTGCTAAATATTTAATATGAATGACCTATTTTGGTGTTGTTGCTAAATTTTGAATGCTAACCTTGACAAAGAATCAGTTGTTCTGTTTCATAGCTGTGGCTAGAACTAAACTTTCAACATCAGACACAGAATTCACAACCCTATGTTTGCTTTAACTTATAAAGAGGGGTGGATGGAGCATTTATAGGAGAGAAGGTGGAGGTTGGAATGGCATATCTGGGGTAGATCTGCAGAAGAAAAACAGCAGATGGGGAATGGCAAAGTCCTTGTTGCTATTTTCTGTATGTATAGTTTTAGCTCTGGTTTTAATTGTGTTTCTGGTTGATTTTAAGATTAGACATGGGCACGAATCAAAATATGACTCAAATTTTGTGACAAATTGGGCTGTTTCGTGCTTCGTGAAAATGTGATTCGTGGGGCCATATTTTTCATGAAATCCACGACTTTTGGGGCCAATTTGTAAGCTTCATGGTTGATTCATAACACCAGACAGGCTGGCGCCAATCTATTGATTCCCGAGGCAACAGAGGCCAGAAAAGTCTGCAGACCTTTCATTGCCCTGGAAACCTCAAAACTCTGATAGGCAGCTCTCCCTGCCAACTGGAAATCTCCCAGTTTGCTGTATACAGCAAGGGGCAGAGGATTAGGCAACTGAGGAGATGGGCCTTCTGTAGCCATGGGGACACCAATCTTTTTCCTTCAAACCCTGATGGCCAGGTCTGTCTGCCAACCACCAGAGAGCTCCTGTTCTGCTCTATGTGAGCATTTCTTATTTAAGGCACAGCTCTCTCTGCCTCATGGTTCAGTTCCAGTAGACAGAGGGGGAGGGAGGAAATGTTGCTGGAATTGGGAGAGTGGATTTGGTAGCTTTTGAGAAGAGAGAGTGGAGTGGAGAGTTTTTGGGAAGCATTTGGCTTTTGGGGAAGAGAGGGTGAGTGGATTTCGGAGCTTGCTGGGAAGGTCTTTCGGGTGAGGGTACCTTTTTTCCTCCAAGTTGGAATCTGAGTTTGGGTTGCATCAGGGGGCTGCATCCTCCCTTCCCTCATGGTGCAGAGTTGAAGGATCCTAGCAGTACACCTTAGCTGATAAGGACACTGTATAAAACATACAAGAGAATGACATAGGTCTCATTTTAGATGTGGTAGCCTGTGCTTACTTTCTCTTCAGTCAGTTGCTCAATGCACAGTGGCTCACAGCTGAATCTGCAAACAGACACCTTTAAAACGCAACATATATTGGAGGAGATATAGATGTTCTCCCTGTGATAAGTTACCATGGCACTTGCAAGTTGATGGTCCTATAATGGATATATCCATAGGAACAAGTTTTATGAAATCACACTCTTGTGGAGAATATCCCATTGGTGCTGCTGCATGTCCAGTTGATGATGATGATGTTGATGATGACAGTTGATTTATATACCACCCTTCAGGGCAACTTAACACCCACTCAGAGTGGGTTACAAAGTGTGCTATTATTATCCTCACAACAATCACCCTATGAGGTGGGTGGGGCTGAGAGAGCTCTAGAAGAGTTGTGACTGACCCAAGGTCACCCAGCTGGTTTCAAGCGGAGGAGTGGGGGATCAAACCTGGTTCTCCAAATTATAGTCCGGCCACTCTTAACTACTACACTGAGCTAGCCCTCACACATCTAGAGCTGGCTCTAGGCTGTTGTAAGCTTTGGCCAACAGAGTATAACAGACATTCTTCCTCCTGGGGCCATTCTTCTTTCCCACATTGGCCCCTCCATTTTAGCTCCACCCTTCTAACCCACACCCCTTGTGGCTAAGTAGAGCTGTTTTTAACAGAGCTGAAGCCACAATAAGGATGGAGCAGGAGATGAGAGGCGGTACCTCATTTCTCCATGCTTTGGCAGCCAGATAGCCCCGTGGCCCCGGCAACTGCCCACCTCACTAACTGTGGGCTCTTGCCATGTATGTATCCCAAATACCCCAGCAAGGGAGAGCATGCAGGCTCAGGACCAAGGAGAGCTTGAGTTCTGGAATTGAGACTCTAGTTTAAAGGAAGATGGATTGTTCCTTTCATTGACTCCATTTCTTTCATGAATAATTCCAACAGCTCCCCAATTCCAATACAAACATTAATATTACAAATGCCTAAACTGGATTGCGCAGCTGCTGGTTTGTTTATATCCATTTTTCGTGCCGATTGCCGTTCTGTCAGTCTCAATTTATTGTTTTATTCTTTCTTGCTTCTTAGTATTCCCCCCTTTTTCTTGTTTATTTTATACAGAGGTCTTGACCAAGGAATTGAATTCACATCGGTACCAGATCTGACCAAAGTTTTTTTTCTTTCTTGAAACCAGAAAAGAATTTATATTATTTATTTATTATATTAGTTAGACTTCTATCCCACTCTCCCCACAAGTGGGCTCAGGGTGGCTGACAATAATAAAACATGATAAGATACATTAAAGCTTCACTAAGACCAGAAAATTTCCATAACACCATAATTTCAGCTATTTATTAGTCCTTAGTAGAGATGGGCATGAACCGAAAAAAACGAACCATGAGATTTGTTGTTCATGGATTTTAACGAACAAAACCCACGAACTGGCATGGAACTGGGGCCAGTTATGACCCAGTTCGTGGTTTGTAACCAGAGGAGGCCAGAAATGACCTCTTCCATCCCACTGTGGGGCTAAAGAGGGATGGAGGAGGCCAAGAATGGCCCTGCCGCCCCTCAAATGGCCATGGTGCCTCTGTGGGCCTGAGCAGGGGTGGAGTAGGCCAAAAATGGCCTTGCTACCCCTCACAGGAGGAGGGGGAGGACCCCGCGGGCCTCCATAAGGTAAGTGTGGGGTTAGGGCTGGGGGTGGGGGGACCTTCTGCATGCCAAGCAGATACTCTGCCACTGAGCCACAGCCCCTCCCCTATTTTGCTGTTTTTATCATGGGCTTTGGTCCTCCACTTTTGTAGATTTGTTTCTACTCAGTCCGTATGTTGTAAGGTTTTTATACACAATATCTACAGGAGGCAGTTTTCTGGTTTGATAGCATAGAACACTTGTATTTCATGCTCTGCTTAGAGGCTGCAAATTTTAACTCTAGAGGCTTTTAAACATTTGTTTTCAGTTTCTTCTTCCCTCCCTTTCTTCTCTCCTATTTAGAGTATTATCTTATTTTCAGTTTTAGCTTTTAAATTTCCAGACTTGCTAGCTTGTGGCCACATGATTGATAAGGGAGTCGGTTGCTGGCCTGGCATTTGCTGTTTTAGCTCCCTCTGTTCTTTTTTTGAGGTGGGTTTGAGCAGGGCAGATGCCGATCCAAACACCATTTCTTGCTTAAGAATTGGCTACAAGCCTGAGGAGGTTTTGCATGAGAGACATGAGAGATACAATCGGCAGAAACCTACCAAGATTCCAAAAAAGGAGGATGCAGGATTAGCCAAATTCGGGGGGAGGTGGTGGTGGGAATCTTCCCATTTTACCAAACTTTTCCTCAAGCAAAACACGAAATTTCACCATCCCTCATGGACCTGTAATTCTTTAACCTGTTGCATGAGTATACAATGGCTATGTAGCTTGCAGTTTAACCTGAGTCAGAGTGAAAATCTCAGGCTAAAAATGCTCTTAAACCAACATGCAGTTTCTCAGAGCTAGGAGGTGACCGCTTTAATCCTGAAGCATTGCAAAGCCACGATTGGGCATCGTCCACCCTTACGAAATACTTAAGGGTGAATACTTAAATCTACAGACTGGTACTATGAACCTACAAACTTAGCATGTGAACTCTTTCTCATTAGGATAAATGTAGAAATCAGGCATGCAGAGAAAGTACGTATCAGATATATCATCTTTTATTTCCCTTCTGTATTCAGATGTGGCCAGTTCTGTGTATTCTTAAATTTGGTTATTGGAGTAATAAGTAGACAAGATAGATCTTCCTACAAACCTGAAAAAGCCTCAGGTTTGCAAAAAAAATCTGAACTCATTAAAAAATATACATTCGTGAGTTTAAAAACCCCAAAATAAAAGAAGCAAAACCTGTGGCTCTAAGAAATTTGGATTTGAACCAAGTTTTTTAGATCCTAGTATGATAGTATCACAAATACACTACACTGCCCCTTGCTTAGGAATCATAGTACTGAGCTATAGCAGGTGCAGGCTAGTTCTGTCAGTTCTGTTGATCCAAAGCTCTGATGAAAATTCCGAGACTTGTATCCCAGATGGCTTTGCTTAGCTGAGCCTTATTGTCAATTAACGCCACTAAGATCCACACACTCCATATATTTGCAGAGCCCATTTACCCCATCAATATGCTCTTTATTAATACAAATCTTTCTAGAATCCCTTCAAAATTAACTTCAAGTCCATGATATATTAATATGGAGGGATATTACTCCACTTTTCTTCTCTCATACAATTTCATTATCGCCGCATTCATAAAAACTGCTCATGTAAACACATCATCTTTTCCTTGGCGGCAAAGGATGATCAACTAATAATGAACTTTTGGACTAATTTAGCACCATCTGTTTTGGGGAAATTTTAAAGATATTGTAGACATTCACTCGGCAAGACTCATAATAGATGTTTGAGGCTCACGTTTATTATTAAAATGGAGGGAGAAAATAAAGTTTAGGAAAACTTTTCTTCGCAGACGGAACAAAATCCTGGATTTAATTTTAGCCTGACAATCAGCTACATATGTAGTTAGATAACAGCAGCTTGCTAGGTGTAGCTGGAAAAAATTACAAAGTGGTAGGAAAATAGCATTGGTGGAGAAAGACATCCTCTCTGCACCATAATTCTGATACAAATCAGACCCCATACAGTTTCCAAGAAAAAAGGTAGCGGAGAGCCAGTCGTGGAGTCACAGTGTCTCATTAAGTTTGGTCTTCAGAATATGGAAAACTGAGTCCGGGAAACCAATTCAGCAAGACCGTCCTCGCCTGGTTGCCATTCAAGCATGAGCAGCTTTTGATTTGTGGGCTTGACAATTCAAATTCTGTTTTTCTGTTGTTCTGTTCTTGAAACTTTCCCCCCCAGCCTTCACAAATCCTTTTATATTTATGCCACGTGTTTTCCTGTTTGATTCTAGGCAGGTTTGGAGTGATTTATTTGCACAATTTGGACTTATTTGCAGACTTAGAGACAGATGGTCCTGCCTGGCATAAAGCATTTCAAATTCACTGTTTTGCGTGCATCAGGTGGCAGACAGGTTTTTGCCGGCTGCAGAAATTTCTGCATAATGTTGGAGCTGGAGTTTCAAACATTTTAAGGCTCTCATGGTTTGCAGATCGCAAGGAATATTTCTTCCCACATGTTGCCAGGAGGTGTGTGCGTGCTCAGAATTCAAACAAATTAAACATCATACAAATAATTCACAATTCCCTGGGTTACACATAATTGTAAGCAAACTTTGCAATCAGGTATATTTTTTTAAAAAAAATCTGAGACATGCAACAAGAAATGAGAAGAAAAATGGAAATAAATTAGCTTTCTGGAAAACATCCAATTCTGATACATTTTTTTTTAAAGCTGCTAAAATTAAAAAACAACAACACCCTGCATATCAAATGGAGTTCTCTTGTGCAAGAGGCCATTTCATGTCAGTGGAACTCATTGCCTTCAGCTGCACGCTCACTAAGGAAGAGCATCTATTGATTATCTCAATTCATTTTGACCACACCTGATCTTATACACTGCCTCATACTGAATCAGACCCTCGGTCTATCAAGGTCAGTATTTGCTCAGATTGGCAGCAGCTATCTGGGGTTTCAAGTGGAGGTTTTTCATATCACCTACTACCTGATCCTTGATTGGAGATGTCGGGGATTGATCTAGGGACCTTCTGCATTCCAAGTAGATGCTTTGTCACTGAGCCACAGCCCCTCCCCTCTCCTCTATTGCTGTATTTTTTTTATCATGGGTTTTGGTCCTCCACTTTTGCTTGCTGGTTTTGTAGATTTTGTTTCCGTTGGGTATGCTGGTTGTAAGGCTTTTATACACAAGCTATACAGAAGCTTATACAGATGCCCTGTGGCATTCAATAATGACTTAAGGACCATAGACTTCACCACTATGTTGTTTTACGTACTACCTATTGTCTTAAATATGTGCTCCTATGAGCAACTTGTGCTTCTAATGTCAGCCCTAGAATCACTTATGTTCTGTTTCAGCATTTCTTCAACTCTGTATTGGATTCTTACTAATGCTATGCCTTTGTACAATTGTGTTTATTTAACCTATGACACGATTTATGGAAATGTCCTTGAAACTGACTGTACTAATCTCACACTGTGTAAATCTGCCTTGAGTCTCAGTGAGAAAGGTGGACTATAAATGACATAAATAAAAATAAATAATTAAATAATGCTGATTTATTGATGCACAAATAACACTGAAAAGTTGGTTCATTTTAATGGGAAAAGTGCAATGTGAGGAAACAGAAAATGGGGCATTTTTTTTTTAAAAAAACCCACACATTTCAATTTGTGCAAGGGCAGGGATTTTTTTTCAGTGGGAATGTGGTGGAACAGAGTTCTGACACCTCTTGAAAATGATCCCATGCCCAGTGGCTCCGCCCCCTGATCTCCAGATAGAGGAGAGTTTAGATTGCCCTCCACACCGCTGTCTGGAGATCAGGGGGCGGGGCCACCAGCCATGGGACCATTTTCAAGAAGTTCCGGAACTCCGTTCCACCGCATTCCAGCTGAAAAAAAACCCTGCCCTTAGCAGAAAGGGCAGTGGTTTGTGCACAAAGTCTAAGAAGGCCAACCAAATCAGTACTGCGGATTCTTCTTCAATCAGCTGACATCTACGTATTTTGGCTCTGCCTCAGTTGTAGACCAGGCTGCTAATTGCACATGAAGGAATGGTTATATTTCTTTTAAATGTAGAATTTATGTTTCCCATCCAGATCTCAATTTTGTTAAATGTGTTGAGCTATTTTGCAATTTTGTGACTGAGGCGTAGCTGGGTTAGGCTGCAATCATGAAAGTGGCATAACAGACCACCCACAGACAAGACAGGGGCCCCTGTATATCAAAGGGGGTACTGCAAACACCCAAAAAACGGCTATGTAAAATAATCCCCTCCAAAAAGAGAACAGAAACCAAAACGGTGTGATGTATAGTGAATATGTCCGTGGGATTTTGAGAGTAGCGGCATGTCAGTTAAAGCAAGAGCCTGCCACTTGTGGCTTGGGATCTGTACTGTGGCTAAGTACAGAACCAAATGTGGCTCTGTAAAAAAAAAGAAAAGAAATATTTAAGTTAAGATATATTGGAGGGGTAGATGGGATACTAGAGGATGTGGGGAGAACGGCAGGCAAAAAAAAGTGTGAGACTAAAGGGCTTCTTAGAGATGCTTTACAAAAAGAGAAATTGTAAAAGGGAACAGCTGTTGGCAATCCAAGGGCAACTCATGTGCAGATGTATGTCAGTGAAACAGAGCAATTGCGCAGAGTGCTCCAGTGTATATTTTTTACATATGAGATTTCATGTGCGTGCACTTCCTAATAAAGGATTCACATCAAACTATATTTGGCCAGCAGAAACTTTGTGGATTATTAATCAACATATCAATTATAAGTAACTAACAACAAAGCCCATTGTGGAAAAAAATACAATGGGTTCTAAAAAGGGGAGGGCGGGCAGGCAGGCATTCCCTTCTCCTCTGACACTGATCCCAGCCAGATGAAGGCAGGGGGAGCAGGCATGGCCACCTCATCTGCGCCTGATCCCAGCCGAGTGAAGGGGGGTAGGCATTGCCACCTGCTCTGCACCTGCTCTTGGCTGGGTGAAGGAGGGGTGGGCAGTGCCACCTGTTCCACTCCTGATGCTAGCTGAGTGAAGGAGGAGTGGGCATTACCACCTGCTCCACTCCTGTTCCTGACTAGATGAAACAGGGGTGGGCATTGCTACCTGCTCTGCTTCTGATCCCAACTGGGTGAAAAAGGGGAAGGCATTGCCTCTTGTTCTGCTCCTAATCTCGGCCAGGTGAAGGGGGATGGGTGTTACCTCTTGCTCTGTGCCTGATCCAGGCTGGGTGAAGGGAGGAGTGGATTACCTCATGCTCTGGTCATGATCCTGGCTGGGTGAAGGGGGCAGGCATTGCCACCTGCTCTACTCCTGATCTGAGCTGGGTGAAGGGGGTCAGGCATTTCCTCCTGCTCCATGCCTGATCTCGGCTGGGTGAAGGGTGGGTGGGCTTGCCACCTGTTACATGGCTGCTCTCAGCTTTGTGATGGGGCAGGCATCGCCACCTGCTGTGTGCCTGTGCCTGGCCAGGTGAAGGAGGGCGGGCATTGCCACCTGCTCCACTCCTGATCCCTGCCAGTTGAAGCAGGGGCTGGCATTGCCACCTGCTCCATGCTTGATCTAGCCACATGAAGAGAGGACAGGCATTTCATCCTTCTCTGCATCTGATCCTGGCCGGGTGAAGTCAGGGGGCATTCACTGCCATTTGTTCTGCACCTGATCCCGGGCGCATGAAAGGGGGTCGTCGTTACCTCTTACTCTGTGCCTAATCCTTGCTGAATGAAGGTGGGGAGCATGCATTGCCTCCTTCTCCGCTCCAGATCCTGGCTGGGTGAAGGGCGGCAGGCATTGCCACCTTCTCCACTCCTGATCCCAGCCAGCTGAAGCAAGGGGTGGGCATTGCCATGTGCTCTTTGACTGTTCCTGGCAGGGTGAAGGGGGGAGGGCATTGCCACCTGCTCTATGCCTGATGCTGGAAAGGTGAATAGGGTGAGCAGGCACTGCTGCCTGCTTCGCACCTGATCCTGGCAGAGTGAAGAGGGGCAGGCATTGCCACCTTATCCGCTCCTGATCCCGGCTGGGTGAAGGGGGGAGCTGGGCTGGCATTGCCTCCTGCTCCATGCATGATCTTGGCCAGCTTAAGGTAGGGGGTGGGTATTTCCACCTGCTCCACTCCTGATCCCAGGCATTGTCAACTGCTCCACTCCTGATCCCACCTGTGTGAAGGTTGGGTGTGGCCATTGCCACCTGCTCTGCTCTTGATCTTGGCTGGGTGAAGGGTGAAGTGAGCATTGCCACACACTTTGCTCCTTATCCGAGCTGGGTGAAGAGGGGATGGGCATTGCCACCTGCTCTGCTCCTGATCCCAGGTGGGTGATGACAGGGGCCGGGCATTACCACTTTCTCCACTCCTGATCCGAGCTTGGTGAGTGCAGGTGGGGCTGGGCATTACCACCTTCTCCCCTCCTGTTACAAACTGGGTGAAGAGAAGGTGGGCATTGTCACCTGCTCTGCACCTGATCCCAGCTGAGTGAAGGGCAGATGGGCATTGCCACCTGCTCCGTGCTTGATCCCAGCTGGGTGAAGGCAGTGGGCAGGCATTGCCACCTGCTCCACTCCTGATCCCAGCTGTATGAAGGCCAGGGGTGGGGTGGGCATTGCCTCCTGCTTTGCTCTTCATCCCAGCTGGATACAGGCAGGAGCGGGCATTGCCATGTGTTTTGCTTCTGATCCCAGCTGGGTGAAGGTGGGGGGGGCAGGAATTGCCACCTGCTCCATGCCTGATCCCAGCCTGGGTTTCTGTCCGTGGCATGCTGTATGGAGGTCTGGCTGCCTGATCTGGGCTTCCCTCCTCAGCAGCTTCCTCTGGAGGCGTGCCAGGGCAGGAAGTGAGTTGTTTTGAATATTCTTAGCCTTTTATATAGTAGGATTTTATACCATCTATTTTTAGTTACACAAATGAATTTTCTTATCTTGGCTCTTGATCGCTGGCTTTGAATTTTGACATTGTTTGATTCTTCCATTTTAAAAGGTTGCAGACTCCTGAGTTAAAGAGAAAAGGGGATGACAAGAAATTAGTCTTCTCAAACCCCTGGAAGTTTATAAAATCTGGTGCAGGGATGGGGAAGAATTCCTAAATTCCCTCCCATGATTGCTTGTGGGGCCCCAGCTTGGCATGTATTACTGCACCATGCCATTGACTTGAACCACACCAGTCCCACTATCAATATTCTTCTACCATTCTTCTGAATATTGCCATCATTTCTTTCCTTTCTATAGCCTTTGGGCATCTTCCTTTGCTGCTTAACTTCACTTTGCCGCTGCACAGTATCTCTCAATCAAAGGGAGGAGATGGCATGAAAGAAGAGAGCATGAAGCCAAAGCCGAGTCCAATTTGTCTTCTGTCTAAATGTAGAGCAGGCTCTATCATCTGGGCTGCCAGGAGAGGTTGAGGGATGGAAGCATTGATAGGTTTATCATGCGTTCTCATCTCTTTGAGAGCTAAATGAAAACATAAAGTTCCAGAGCATTGGATGGGTACATTCTGATAGTGTATTACTGTTAGCAATATGAAATTTAGATCTGCACTAACCTGTCACTGTGCCTTTTTCAAAATGAATAGAAACGGGGTCTTTCTACAGCAAGCGTTTGGAAATGTAACGTATCAAAACAACATTAGCATTTTCTGAAGAAACTTTCACAGCACCGTATTAAAACTTGTGGTTGATGACTGAGTCTTTATTGAAAATGTGAAAAATTCGTGAAAGGTTCATTTAGCTGAAGGATCTGCAGAATCTACATTATGAAAAGAATACAGGAAAAAAGGGGAGTAACTTTGAATATTTAGCATTTGCATTGCAATGTAGTTTAGCGGTTAGAGTGTTGGACCAGGACCAGAGACCATTACCCAACTCAGTTTGCATGTTGGGACTGTCATGTGCAAAGCATCCTCTACTCATGTAAGTTCAGACTGTGTCACCAGGGCAATTATTTTGGATCCATCAATCAAGTGTATACCTGGGTTCTCACTTAAGAAGGAAAAAATGAGATGGAGAGAGAGAGAGAAAATCTCAAATGAAGCAATCTTTATTCCCTTAACAAGATACAGCTAGAAGAATGAAATACAAGGGAGAGCAAAATCAAAAAACAGCATTGCAATTAGAAAAGGCAATCCTAGCAATGCTGTTCTTGGTTGCTGCCTAACTGGGAGTGAATGGAGAATCTAAGGGGAAATAAAAAGGAAAATGAAAAATATGCATTGCCATGTTCTGAAAAGAAGGGTCCATTGTGCTAAAGTCAAGGAAGAGGAAAACCAGTTCCAGGGCAGGAAATTCCTGGTGTGAAGGAAAGATTGAAAACTGAAATCAGCTATGAAGTTGGAGAACCAAGCGAGAGATAAAGTCCTGGGACCAAAGGATTCAGTGATTCAGCAAAGAGGGTGAAGGTGTGGGGAATAAGCCAAAGCAACGTTCAGGGTAGAGGCTTGAGTGGAGAACTACAAAGCTGGTTGGGGTTTGAGATGTCCTATTTATGGGTTTGGAAGGATAAGGATGTACATCTAAGGGGAAGGGGAAATCCAAATATGGGCATGCCAGGTCAGAAAACAGGGTACAGCAGGACAAATCATATGGGGTGATTAAGTTACCACAGCATAGACCGGCTTGGACTGGCTGAACAATGACTTGATGACATTCCCTGGGTTTTGGATTGAATAACCAGGACAGGCTATATTGTAAGAAAAGTTCTGTTGGCCTCGAGTGGTTATCCAGCAAACTTGAGTCAATTACTCCTGGTTCTCAATAACAAAAACATCACAAGATTATGACTCCAACTCATTTAACGGGTTGCAATAAATTACATGTTGGGGTACAGTCTTGTGTAACAAGAGGGACGACCAGGGTTCGGATTCTGATTCAGCCGTTAAAGCCCATTGAGTGCCCCTGATCAGTTAAGATTTCTCTCCTCCCACCTCACAGGGCTGTTGTGAGGATACAGTGAGGAAGGGAGAACCGGACACACCACTGTGAGCTCTTCAGAGGAAGAGCAGTATAAAAATTCACTAAATAGATAAACCTACCATGGAGTTCCCAGTCTGCATAATGAGCATAAGCTTTCGACCAGCTCCAAAGGTCTGTATGAATTTCATGATCTACTTTTTCCTTTTCTCCCTAGCGTTTGTTCTTCCCCAGTTCTTACTCAGAAGGTCGAGAGTTGGTTTAAGATCTGAGAGGTATTGGTCAAGTCTCACCACTGCTTCTGCTGCTGCTTTGGGAGATTCTTTGAATCTCTCTAAGGATCCATTTTTCATCAGTACAACCTCCCCACCTTGGCAGATCTCTTATTTGTAATGCAAACAAACAAAAATGTATTTTAGGGAAGGGACTGGCTGTCATCTAATCTTTTGGGAGATGTTATAGTTAGCTCCTTTAAAAATGGTTCCAGATTAGGTGATTCATGGAGAGCGCAGGCGTGCCAGTCTTGTTGGCTTTCTTCTCAAACCGCATGGGATAGAGCTGGTGGTAATGTGTGAAAATTAACCCAGGAGAGATTTGGATCCAAGTAAAACAAATGATTAAAAGAAAGGAGGACGCAAAGACATGTGGAAGTTTTAAAGTTACACAACAAACTGGATGGGAAATCCTTTGCACGATAAATATGAAGGACCAAGGACAGTGATAACAGTCATTCCAAACCCACTCCAAATAGGTGGCAAAATACGAGGAAACAGGAATTTGCTCACTTAATTTGGGTCAAAAATCATCTTCCCAAAGGCTTGGTTCTTCTCCCAATCCACATTGTAGGTAATGATCTTATCAGGTTGCGGGAAGAAAATAGTCTATGGGGCTTATTGAATGATGTTGCAATGTTGCTAAACCTACAGGTGTACACACGTCCTAAGTTCCTTGGAGAAAGGGCAGGATAGAATATCCCCATACAGGAACATGCCCTGTTTGTAGAAAGCTATATGTTAAAGTGAAGGATCCTGCCTTACTCTTTACCATGGCATGCTCAGTTTCTACATGGAATGTTTTTTTATGGGGGAAGCATTCAAACACAGAGACCCCTTCACTACCACCTGGATTTTGAAGTGGTACAGAATAATTTTTCCATGACATCTGCTGTTTATGTACACAGTGGTAGTCCACGGCTTTACAATGCAGTGTTCCAAGAAAGAGAACGCTGCTTTAAAAAAATCCGTGTATTTATTTTTAGAACGGTACGTGCCAGCTTGCTATCGAAACACTTTCAAATCACACGCTTTGAATGTCATTTCATTCTTTCACCTTTATTGCAGCTGAAATCACAAAAAGCCTTGCGTTTAAACTAATACTGTTAGGTGTTAAATGATGTTTGATGCAGCTGGAGGGGGAAAAGCAGAACACCCTACAATATTTAGCATGGCATATGCTTCTTGTGCAGATTTTTCTGAGTTAAATTACCCTACTTAGCTTTAAACGTGGGAGCAAAGGATCAATCCGCAGATGGTATGTATGATTGTGGCATTTACAGACAGCACAGTTGGGAGGAAAAAAATACACATTTTCTAAGCGCTTTATCCTGCTGTATCCCTACCATGTTTTTACCAAGTGCTGATGCTCACTTGATATTTTCAACCGAGTCTCAGAGAAGGTAGCGTACGGGGGTGATTAAGGCCTAGTTTAAACAAGAGGCCAGATGTTGGGTGTATGTGTTTTTTAACTTACTTGTGTAGGGCTCCACATATGTAGCAGCGTCACAATTAAATGTTATGTTAGCTACTCTGCTACCCCACTACGTAATTAAAATTGAGAATTAGTCCACAGGGTGTTTTTTTTAAGTGTGGACTGCAGCAGAATGAAGAGCTGAGAAATATGCTTTCTATCACTTGTAGGAAGGGTTACAAGAGTAAAATATAGCAGATATTGTGTGAGCAGCAGGTCAACAAATAGGGTTGCTGATGCTGGGTAGGGAAATTCCTGGAAATTTGGGGGTAGAGCCCGGAGAGGGCAGGGTTAGGGGAGAGGAGGGAGCTATAGAAACTGGCATAGTTTCTAGGGGAACTGATCTCTGTTGTTGCACTCAGAGGCTCGGTTGTGCTCAGGGGTAATTTCGTAGAAAAAGAGCTGGAGGAACTCATTAGCATAACTCATTAGCATATGCCATGCCCTTTGCCATCACCAGAAGTGTGTCATTAGCATAATTGATTTGCATATGCCATATCACCTGACATCACCTATCCTGGCTGTTTTGGACCCAATCCTGGCCATTCAGGGCCAAAATTTGGCCCAAAATGGTCAGGATTGGCCTGCTGCTGAGTGGGAGAGCGATCCACCACCTGTCATAGGCCTGATCCGGGCCATTTTGGCCCCAATCCAGGCTGAAATGGGCCCAAAATGGCTGAGAGTCAGGTGGGCGGGGCTACCTGACATGTGACCTCTTTGGGGAAGTGCCAGAACTGCGTTCCTGCGCATTCCCCCTCAAAATGGGACTTGGTTGTACTATAGAAGGGCTCAGGCAGGGGCAGAGTCCATGTCACCTGAACTGGTCTCCTTGTGAGTAAGGGAGGATTGGCAGCAAGGAAGATGGCTATACAAGAGGGGTAACTGCGAGATAACTCCACCAATTTTTATGGGGTCCTTCCCCCAAGGTAGCAGACAACTGGTGCTTTTAAGTTCAAAGAGTAATTTTTTATTAAAAGAGGAAAATACACACACAAGAGAAATAAAGACGGTTTCACATGCACACAGAATCCTAGGAAGCTAGTCACAAGCTGGAATAGAGTGAGGGGAGAGGAAGTATGTTTACCCATCAGAGGACTTTCCACAGCATAGTCCACAGAGGAAGAGAGCAGCTTCAAACGCCCCGCATTCTCAGCCAGGAGAGAGGGAGAGTCTTAGGGAAGGTGACCCCAAGGTGACCCCAAGCGCTTGGATCCAGGAAGCGTGCACAGTTTGAATGGAGCAAAGCTCTGGTTCTTATAGGGCAAAATGTGTCCTGAGGCTGAGGACCAGTCTCTGGGAATGACAAAGGTTTGATTACCTTTGATTGGTGCTGCCGGTGTGTGTGAAAGAAAATGTAAAATCTCTCCTGTTGCCTCACAAAGAAGCAGTTTGCTAAGGAATTCCACCGGAGCTAAGTTGATGAATTTAGATATGAAAATATAGGTTCCCAGAGAGAAATTAAAAATATTGGTGCTGATTGATTGCTCTCAGTCTTGAGGTGGGAATGTAATCACGGGAAGAGGACATCTGAATGTGCTAATGGGGATGATGCAGCAAGATCCAGTCTTATCACAACCTCACGTCCACAGCAGGAGGGCAGCAAGATCAATCTTCACCAGTCCTCGGCCTTTGCATTCGTCATACCATGCATGTTTTAATCTCCCAGGCAGGATTTAGCAATGCTCTGCGTAGCCAATTGGAATTCCCCTCTGGTGCAGATCCAGGCTGCATTAATCCAGGAGCTTTGTGATTTTATATCACAGGTAGCTATTAAACAGCTATTAAACATGGTGGAGGCCGGGGCTGACCACTTACATGTGGACCAACCTGAGTCAGCATGCCCAGCTGGACAAGCGATAGGCAGCCGGTGGGCATGGCAAGACCAAGTCCATAGAACAGTTTGGGGTCTGTATTCAAGAGCAAGTCAGTCCCAGTCAGTCCAAGAGTCAGTCCAAGTCAGTCCAAGAGCAAATCCAAGCAAATCCGGGAGGCAGTCTAGAGTTGGGAGCTGAAGTTCTGTCCATGGGAAGCAGGGCAAGGGTCCAAGGTCGGGGTCAAGAGAATCCTGGTGTGGAATGGCAGGATGCAGGATGTATTGCGAGGTTGCTTCCATGCCAAGCTCTGCTTGGCATGCTCCTTTTATCTCCTTGATTAGTTAACAAGCTGAGGTGCAGATGTTGCCTCTTCTTCTGATTCCAGTGCTTCAGCCTTGGAGACTAGTGCAGCCCAACGCTGCACACGTAGCCAGGCACTCCCAAGTCACTCCCAGGCTGCGGCCCACTCCCGGTGCCTCCATCATACAGTTGGCTTGGGGGATGCTGGCAGCACAGGTTCCTCCAGTTGTTGCTACCCCTCACCCCAGAATGCACCCTCGGCCCCGGGAGCCCTCCTTGCATGTCCTGTCTCTGGTTTCTGCTGTTCCATCAGGTCCCCCCCCAGCACAGAGGGTTCTTCTGGTGCAAGGACTGGCTCCTCCAGTTCCTCAACCTTGAAGGAGTATGTGACGGCTGGTGGCACAGTGGGCATGGCGGGCTGACTCACAACACCTGTAGTTTAGAGATATTGTAATTCTAGGAGATCTCTAGATCCCACCTGGAGATGCACAACCCTATCAATGAGGCATGATCTGCCTGATGTGTGGCTTTCTCAGCTGGAATTGCCCATCTCAAGCAGTCTGTTTGAAGCAGTCTGAGTTGTCTCAGCCCCTATAACCAGGGAAAGCTAAGTAGAATGAAGATCTACTTGAGGACCCATAAGCAGAGTCTCCTTTGACTAAAAGACTATTCTTTACTGGAGGGAAGTGCTTGTTAGAGATGGGCACGAACAGAAAAAAAAAATGAACTTGATGTTTATTGTTTGTTGCTATCCACAAACAGGGACTCACAAACAACCATGAACATGGCCCTGTTCATGAACATGTTTGTGGTTGGTTGTTCATGGGGGCCAGCAGGCTTTCCTCCAGCCATCATCCAAGTTTGGTCAAGATTCCTACTGCACCACTCCCAAAAACCTTACCTGAGCAGGCGGCAGGAAAGGTACTAATAATAAATAGTAGCTTGGCCTAGAGCCTGGCAGAAGCCTGGAACTTGAAGGGGTAGATCCCTATCCCACCACACACAAAGAAAATTCAAGCTCCAATGCACTCTCTCTATCAAAATGCCAACAGCAGCTGTCTCTCCCTCTCCAAAGCCAGAACTGGGACCCCCCCTCTCCCCGGTCTTTGTTCCCTTGTAACAAATTTGAAAGGAAGACCTGCCTATGAAGCTAAATTGGGCTTAGATTGGGGTTTCCAGGGCAACAGCAGGAGTTCAGACAGAGTTCAGACAATCCCTGCCTAAGTTGCCAAGGGAATTGATTGCAGGTGCCAGACTGTCTGGCTTGATGAACAGCAACGAATGAGGCTTGCAATGACCCCCTGTTCATTTAGAATGGGGCCTCACGAACAGCATGTTCGCGAACAGCAGATTGGGCTGTTCGTGGCTTTTTTTTTTTGTCCGTATTGCTGTTCATACCCATCTCTAGTGCTTGTTGGTTGGATGGGCTTCCTTCCCCTGTTGTAATGGTCCACAGCTGATCTGCCCTTACAGTTAGCAGAGGGGGTGAGCAGGCCAAATTAGTAGAACAAGCTAAGAAAAAATCTTCTTCTGAGCTATTATATTGCTGCTTCAGAAAATATTGAATAAACATCCAACAATCAGCCAGGGAGAGGAATGCCAATAATGTTAGCTGGGAAATGGTAGGGTTTTTTTAAGTTCTGCGAAAATTGCCGCTGCACTATTGTATATCTAATAGCTCCCATGCAGAGAAAAAGACAGATGCAAGCAAAGATCACACGAGTCTAATAGCGGAACTACAAGTGACAAAAGGCACAGGTTGGACACTTGTCAGCTTCCCTCAAGTTTTGATGGGAAATGTAGGCAGCTTGGCGGAATGTTGGACAAGTGACAGTTGAAAAGTTCATTGGACAGCAGTCGGAGAGCCAAGCTGCAAGACTAGGATGCCTACATTTCCCATCAAAACTTGAGGGAAACTAACAAGTGTCCAATCTGTGCCTTTTGTCACTTGTAGTTCCGCTCTAAGATATTTGTTTCCTTAAAGCTCAGGTTTGTGGGAAAATCTTACTTTTGGAGTAAAGTCCACCCATGTTGCATTTGCATGTATTTATTTGTATCCCAAGTTTCTCCACCATGGGGATCTAAAGTGACTTAGAAGGTAGTTCTGCCTTCCTCCATTTTCTCATAACAACAACACTGTGAGATATGTTAAACTGAGAGTGTGTGACACAGTCACTAAAGTCACTCAGCAGGCTTCCATGGCAGAATGGGGATTCGAACCCAGGTCCCCCAGAATTCTGGTCTGACACGCCAGCCACCATGTGCAGACATTTCATTTTTAAAATGTCAGAGATAACCAGCAGCAGACGAGCAGATGAGGTTGCTTTTGTCAACTCCCCCCCCCCCAGTATTTCTCCATCCACTATGTTAGCTCTGACTTGCTGAATCCCACCCCTGCTTCTCCCTCCCGTGCTTTGGTGATGGGGCTAGAGATACAGATAAGTGAGTATGTGGCCAGGCAGACAAAACCAAAGAGGGTAGGTGGGAGGGAAGTCAAAGTAGGTGAGCACTAGTCAGATAGAGTAGGAAGAAGGGGGGGAGATAAGCCAGAGGCAACAGCATCAGTGAGAAGGAAAGGGGGAAGAAATTGACTTTCCCCCACCTCACAATTCCTTAATGACTCCCATTCTTTCCATCTTTGTTTTTGTTTTTTTTTAACTGAGAACATTTACTTATCTCATTTGAGTTCTAAATTCAGGTTTTCTTGTACTTCTTCTTTCTTGCATTATTTTTTTCTTGTTTGAAGCTTGGATTCACTGTGAGAACTTTAGCAATGATTGTCTCTGTTGGAAGAGGAGGATTCAACGCTGTCCCTTTCTTCAAGTTTCAGAGGGGGACAAACCAAAGACTTAGAAAGATGGAGAGGTCAGGGCACTCTGTTTACTGTTTACTGCTCTGACTGTCCTTTCTTATGTAGATTGCTATTCTCAGGATTTCCTCCTCCTGACTTCCTCTCTTTCACTTCTTCTCTTCCTGGCATTGTTACAGGCAACACCACTCTCCTTCTTCTCCCTCCATCTTGGCAGCATGGATGCAGGCCTAATCCTGCCATCCATGTCCATCCTTAGACTAGGGTTGCTAGGCCCTCTCAACCTCCTGGAGGTGGACTGGCTTCTGCCACTTACTGCTGGTGTGTGTGGGGGGGGTGCGCACGTGAAGCTCCCCCAAGCATGATGACATCACTTCTGGGGTGTCCTTGGAGCATGCCCATGCTCCATAGGGGCTCAGATTGGGGCTGCTGTGGAGCACGGGACAGCTCCTGTCCTCCACAGTGGCCCAAAACACACCCATTTCGGCACAAATTGGGCTAGTTTGGGGCCCATTTTGGCATGGATCGGGCCTGTTTTGAGCTGCTGCAGAGTGCAGGAGCACTCCTGCACTCCGCAGCGGCCCAAAACAGGCCCGATCTGTGCCAAAATGGGCCTGTTTCAGGCTGCTGCGGAGTGCAGGGGCGCTCCCATGCTCTGCAGCGCCTCAAGATGGGCCTGATCTGTGCCAAAATGGGCCCAAAACGAGCCTGATATGGGCACATTTTGGGCTGCTGTGCATGGCAGGAGTGCTCCTGAGCTCTGCAGCAGCTCCAATCCAGGCCAAAACGGGCCTGATCCAGGCAGCTGCTGCACACAGGAGTGCACAGCACCACAGGGGAATGCACACAGAAGGTGTGCCCCCCCTGCTGGCCAGGAAAGTGGGGGCGTGTGGCATCCCTACCTTAGACTAGACAGGTATTTAGGATCTGTCTCTCCTCCTTTCCTATCAGAGTATGGAGTTCCTACAATAAAGAACTCTAATTTCTTTTCTAAATATAAAACAAGTGTATGATTTATTATTTTCATTCCTGCACACACACCAGCCAGCAGAACGAGCTCACAACCACTTATAATCATGCTTCCTACAAACGATAGACTCTGCTAATGGCTCCATACACAGAATCCTTTAATTAGGTTCTGGAGCCTACCTAACGATTTATTTATCAGCCTCAGATTCTCTCTTTAAAAGCCAGCAACCAAAACTGTCTTGATGAATGTAATTACATCTTCATTCACAGTTCATACCTGAATGGTAAAGTTGCTGTTTAATGAAATAACTGATATATCAGTTTGAAGTAGCTGGCTCTTGATCATTAAGCTGTTTGTATTGATTACCTTTCTGCAGTAAGGGAAAGCAGTTAGTATAGATTACATTTCTGCAGTAAGGGAAAGTTTAAGCAACACATGATGGCAAAAGTATTGTTTAACAGCAAAGTCCAGAGTGGTTGACTCTAAAAGATTTCTGGCAGCCAGAACATATGAGATACACTTTTATAAGGACTTCTCTTACCCAAGCCTTGCTGAAAGTTATCACATTTTTATCCTTCAAGTGGGTAACCATGTTAGTCTACAGTCAAAGAACAAGATCCAGGTCCAATAGCACCTTAAAGGCCAAGTAGATTTCCAAGGTGCGAGCTTTCGAGAGTCAAAGAGTCTGACAAAGGGAGCTTTGGCTCTCGAAAGCACATACCTTGGAAATCTAGGTGGACTTTAAGGTGCTATTGCACCTGGACATTTTAAAATCTGTGATTCCTTCATGGTGTTCAGGGTGGCATATACTGGCAGTGTTTCTCTTGCACTCCGCAAAATGCCCCTTTGCATTTTATCCTCACAACAACCCTTTGAAATAGGTTAGAATGAAAGAAAGAGACTGGCCCGTACTGAGCTTCATGGCAAGGAAGGATTTGAACCTGGATCTCCAAGTAGTAGTACAGCTTTCTAATCAATAGGCTACACTGGCTCTTGATTTGTGTGAATGGTACAAGGGCACATTTTTGTGTCTCCACTGAAGCAGTCAATATGCTCATTTGAATTTTACAATTTGATTCAATTGTTAATTGTTTTTTTCTGGAAACCATACCAATGATAGAGAGATCAATACAAGCATCAGAAGAAAATATTATTACAACTATAGCAGTAAGTCATAAAGTCACAAGACTATCCAAGTAAGAAATACACCCGATATGTCAATGAATTGGCACTTCATATTGATGAAATTTATTCATATCAGTTCATAATGCAGAAAACAGGTGAGAGAAACAAATCAGCTCTGTTCAGCATTGCTGGAGATTATTTTGTCTGATTTTTTCTGGCTGTCTTGTCTTGGGATTCCTGCCAACTTCAAAGGTGTTAAGTTTCATGAAATGAAGATTTTAAGTATTCATTTAAAATCTTCAGTCATAGATCTTGTTCACTGGAGCCATGGATCAAGCTGATGTCAGAATAGATTAAAGAGGAATACGGTTCTTTCCATTTCATGGGATGGTTGTACCTCCTCTGCTCCTCTTTGATGCAATTTGAAAAATTAATAAATAATAAGGAAATTGACAAGACCGAGTGAAGAGGCATTATTCATCTGTATTTTACAGTTTCACAGCTCAGTTGCTGTCTCCCGACAGGAAAAAATTCTCCCTGCGCTGCTGTTGTAGTCTAACAAATTATTTAGAAACGGGAATACTGAAAAACTGGATTGTTTCCTCAAAATTGGCCAAGGAAATGGCCCTTTCAAATGAAGAGCAAATAGAATCTTATGCTTAAGTGAGCACATGTATAATTAAGGTCAGCATTAGATTCAATACGGTAGAAGTCGCCAAGCATTTGATGACAATTTGATAGCTTGGATTTGCACAGGAGAGAGAGAACAAAACATATGAATTAGCTTGAAAAAAGCCCACTCATTCCATCTGTTGGATGGCACATGTCCTAAATGGAATGGTCCAAGCAGTATGGGACAGAGAGCCAAGCAACATATACTGCTTTCAAAAACTATTTGTTTCAAGACTTACTGCAACTTTTCAGCATGTTAAAACTTATTCGCACATTTTAAAGGCTGAATTGAAGAAGATATGGAGTGGATTCTAAATATTTTGGATGCTGGTTCAAATGGAATAGGTTGCCAAACAATAACGTCATTGTTGCTTTCAAAAAGTTACTGAAATGGTGAACTTTGCTTATGGTTCTGTTAAGAGAGTGAGTAATTGACTTCCAGGGGAAATAGAGATTCCTTATCTGAAAGCAGAGTCCCTTTGTGAGCAGACAGAGAGGTGGTTTGCTATGATGTTAATTGTTGCGTTTATCGAGAAAGATTTCTTCAAATTATGCTGGCACCAAATAAATATTAATTTTAAAAGATGCTCATTATGTCCTATACGTCATTAGTAGTGTACCTCTCACCATAAATAGTTCATCACCTTTCTTGAAACAAAAGTAATGTGCCATTACTAGTGTGTGTGTGTGTGGGGGGGGGGGCTATATTAAATCTACTGAAGAGCAGACCATATCATTACATGAAGGAAAGGAAAATCCAATAAAACTGAACATTCCTCCAAGAAGCTTATAGCTTTCCTCTCTTCTATTGTAGCCCCTCAACAATCCTGTGAGATAAGTTGGGCTGACAGAGCAACTGGCCAATATGGTTCACTGAGGATTTGAACCTGAGTTTCCCAGATTCTAGTCTGATATCCTAACATCATGATGTACGGCTACTATGAATATGGATATTATTTGGTGACATTTTGATCCTTTGGGAAGACCAAAAATTGGAGGGAGGCGGTATTCAATTTTCTCCAGGCCAGTTTGGCCAAAGATCCTGGAGGTGTTTTGCCATCTTCTGGGCATGGAGCAGGGGTCACTGGGGGTGTTTGGGGCGGAGAAGTAATTGTGAATTTCCTGCCTTGTACAGGTGGTTGGACTAGGTGATCCTGGCGGTACCTTCCAACTCTATGATTCTATGAAAATGTATAATGTTTCTACTGTATTAACGATGAGTAAACTCCGTTCTTTGGAGCACTCTGCTACCGAGATTTCAGTTTCATACTTGCAATCACAGTGTGCCTGTTAATAAACTCTTTTGCGTTTGCAACACTTCTAATTGACCTGTCTGTCTTCTCCCATGGTACCCAGTTGCCATGCACACTTCTGCCAAACAGTCTATTGTGCTACCATCACAAGTGGCTCCAAATAATTGCTATAAACAGACACTTGATGGGCAATAAAGAAAATGCTATTCGTTGTTCCTGTGCCCCATCAATGGCACTTTGGATGCATATGAGAAATGCCCAACTGCCCAACGTATTCAAGGACTTTAATCTCTTCTGCTGTTTTTCACAAGGAAAAATATTGCTTGCATACCACATGTGCATTATTAGTCCACAATAGGTATTTTTGCACATCATGTTCCTAATTTTAAAAAAAACACACACACCAGGTATCTCTCTAAGCAGAACTGAATGGCTCCTTCACATTGTTGTCTGAAATGTACATCATATTTTGCATCTAGTCATCAGGGTTCTTTTGTGCAGACCTAACAATAATACTCTAAAAACTACTGGTTGTTCAGAATGCTTATCCACAGCAGAGAATGTACTTCTTTCACAATGCAGAAAATCACAGATATTTCCAGTATTCCTACTTGCATTCCTAATCACGGAATTTCCACAAGCCCTTATTGCTTCAAATTTCTCCACCACTTCTTACCTGCTTTCTTTTTAGAGCGTACAACATAGCTCAAAAGATCTGATCTGGACTAGCAGCTAATCCTGAGTCTAAATAACATACAAGGCCACAGCAGCCAGGGCTTTTTTTTCATCAGGAACGTGGTGGAACGGAGTTCCGGTACCTCTTGAAAATGGTCACATGGCTGGTGGCCCCACCCCCTGATCTCCAGACAGAGGGGAGTTTAGGTTGCCCTCCGTGCAGCGGCACGGAGGGCAATCTAAACTCTCCTCTGTCTGGAGATCAGGGGGTGGGGCCACCAGCCATGTGACCATTTTCACCGGGGGCGATTTAAACTTTAAAAAACTCCCCCCTTGTTCCAGCTGACCCAAAGTGACATCATTGTGCAGTCTTGAGTTCCACCACTGAGTTCTACCACTTCTTTCCCCAGAAAAAAACCCCTGACAGCAGCCAATGAAATGGTTCATGAGAACCATCAGCTGCTGCTGTGGGACAATTGAGGGAGGGAGGAAGTTCTTGTCTTTGCCAGCAACTGCTGGGGGATGACGATGACGATGGACTCTGGTGCCATCTCAGTCAGCTCCAAGCAAGAGCATTTGCTGGTTGGCTAGTCAAAACCCTGAATGTTGACATCTTGCACCAAGTAAGGGGTGAGTAGAAAGTTAGCAACCACGAGCTTGTACATCGCACACCGAGGTGCCCCCTGCCTCCAACAATAAACAATACCTCCTGATGGTAACCACTGGAATCCTGCCCCCATCACCCTGCAATTGCAAAAAAGAATCTAAATTACCACACAGTGTTCATGTTTTCTGGTGGAACAAACAAACCAATGAACAAAGTGTGAAGTCCAAACAGCCCTTCTATCTGATAGATAGGATCTCCATTTCTGGCAGAAGAAAATAAAGAGAGCCATCTGGTGCGAGAGGGAATGAGGCTCAAATCCACAACCTTCAGGAATGTAGACAGATGCCTTAATACTTTGGCCCGCCTTATCATCATCATCCCACGGATATGGTGTGTGTTTTTCCCTAGTGAGATGGTACATGATAAAAACTCTATTTTTACCAGACTTGAGGCATCAGAAGGGGGGGGGGAATGAAACATTAATTCCTGTGAGGTTGTCTCTTGATAGACACCAAATAGCTTTTGGAAACAAAAGTATTTGCAGCTCTCACCAAAATAATTGGGGTCACTGCTAATGCAGTCTCTGACTTCACCCGGTGTGGTCCAGCTATCTGCTGGAATGCAAAATAACGACCTTGGCAAATCGTCTCCATTAACATGCATAAAATGTGATATGCATCATCAAATGCCCCCCCAAAAGTTGGTATCTTGGGCTGGCAACCTCAGGGCACAAAATTGAGATTCTGACTGTGATCGTAAATACAATTGCTATGTCAGAACCATGCTGAACTCAATGGGGCCTTGTAAGTGCTTTGAGGATCATCACATCTGTTTCAGAGAGAACACATTAGCAGAACATTGCATGGTGTGAATGATAGTAGAGCCTCATTCAAATATGCTAAAGAAACGAGCCTTTCAAACACGTTAAGGTACTCAGGTTAAATAACTGGGAGTTTGTTAAATTTAATAAAAGGGTAAATGAGCTGGCAATACAATAATTTGACTTGAGATAAATAGAGAAATCTTGGAGAAGCCTATGCAAATCTTGAATTGCAAAGAATGGGATAGCAGAGCTGCCCAGAATATTCTCAGGTTTTGTTTTTCTAGTAGAAACTAGACATTTCATTAAAATAGGCATTTGGTTGCAGTTTGACTAACCTGATTGGCAGGATTCATCAAGTCTACCGCCTGTAACCCTTTTTGATAGTACAGTAATATTATGATGGGGCCATGTTAGGGGTGAGGCTGCAGCTCCGTGTAACAGCGTCTGCTTTGCATGTGGAAGGTGGCAAGTTCAATCCCTGTGTCCTGTTAAAGAATCAAATAGTAAATGGTGTGAAAGACAAATAACAATGCTGGGAGCTGTTGCCTGTCAGAGTAGACAATGATGACCTTGATGGACTAACGCAGTAGAAGGCAGTTTTGTATGTTCATGGGAGTTAAGAATGTGCAGTCAGTAATGGTATTAAAAGGGGGACCGGTTGGTTAACTAGAGGGATGACGGCTCGTGTTCTTAATGAGTCAAATTATTCGATGAACGAAAATTTTGTCCTAGAACATTCGCTCTCATAAAATTTGGGTAAGGAGTTGGTGTATGAGAGCGAATGCTCTAGGTCAAAACTTTCATTCATCAAATAATTTGACTCATTAAGAACACGAGACGTCATCCCTCTAGTAGCAGGTTAACCAACTGGTCCCCCTTTTGTTTCTCCAGTCAAAAGCACAGATTCTCATTATTGCTTCTCATTTTGTTAAAAAGCTCATTGAAGACTGTGACATGTGGTGGCCTCATAACATCTAGCTTGGCCTTCAAAAATCAAACATTATAAATGCACCTATGACAATCTTAAGTAACAAAAAAGAAGCATTTTATCTTGGTTGATATGAACAGCTTAAAAAAGCATACGGGGCCCCTCAGCTGTTCAAATATGATTCATAATCCTCAAGGTAGCGTTTGTAAGCTTGAAATAACAAATAATATTTTCCTAGCGTTTGGCCAGTTTACCTGTATTAGATGAGTTTTGATGATACGTGTCACATTTTTGATTAGCATTAGGAAGTTTTATTACATTTTCAAATGGAAGCTTTTCACTCTTTTGCTAAGCATGAAGTCAATGAAGGTTTTTATGGTTGCTGTTGGATTTTGAAAGCCTTTTTGAATTACAGAGCTTTGATTTGTAGGAATCTTTCATAAAAATCCTGACTTTTTTAAAACACTCAACTGCATCACTTCTGAGATCCTTAACATACTAAACCCAATGACTCATGCAGTGAGATCTTGCGATATCATGGGCCACAACGATTTAATGATATCACTTTGAAATAGTAGTACTAATGCTACTACTTCCAAACGCCACTAGGAATTGTACCATAATGTATCTGGGAATGCGTAGTAATAACCTTGGCTCAATCATCAACCGAAAAGGAGACTGCAATCATGAAATCAGAAGAAGATTGAGACTCAGAAGAGCAGAGCTGTGATGGAACTAGAAAAGATCCTTAAGATAAAGATGTCTCTCTGGGGACCAAGATCAAGATAATCCAAACTGTGGTATTCTTCATTACTATGTATGAATGTGAAAGTTGGACAATGAAGAAAGCTGACAGGAAGAAAATTGATTCATTTGAAATGTGGTGCTGGAGGAGGGTTTTACAGGTACCATGGATGACCAAAAAGACAAATAAGTGGGTTCTAGATCAAATCAAGCCTGAATTCTCCCTAGAAGCTAAAATGACAAAACTGAGGCTATTGTAACCTTCATCACTTCTTTCAAGTCTTCACTGTTTTCTGCCAGTAACATGGTATCGTTGGCATATCTCCAACTGTTAATATTCCTTCCACCAATTTTCACTCTGCCTTCTTCTGAATCTAATCCAGCTTTCCTTATGATATGCTCTGCGTAGAGGTTGAACAGGTGGGGAAATAATATGCATTATTGTCTGACTCCTTTGCAAACATGAAACAATTCTGTTTCCCCATATTCTGTCCTAACAGAGAGACAGTTTGGTGTAGTGGTTAAGAGCGGCAGGACTCTAATCTGGAGAGCCAGGTTTGATTTCCCACTCCTCCACTTGAAGCCAGCTGGATGACCTTGGGCTAGTCACAGGTCTCTGGAGATCTCAACCCCACCCACCTCACTGGGTGATTGTTGTGGGGATAATAACGACATACTTTGTAAACCGCTCTGAGTGGGCATTAAGTTGTCCTGAAGGATGGTATGTAAATCTATTATTGTTATTGTCGTCGTCATCATCGTTGTTGTTATTGTTATTAACCAGATGTTGTGGTAACCCCATTTCTTTTAACACCACCCATAGCTTTTCCTTATGAGCAAACATCCTAAGATCGGGATATTAGTATGGTATGATTTCTTCATTATTTCTGGTAAGTGACATATATTGTCTGGATGTGACTGCAGATTTCATTAGGTGGTCTTTGTATTGGCTGCTGTGCTGTAGAATTAAAAACAAGGAATGCTTTGCCTTTCGGTGACAACATGCAAACCTCCAGCAGAGTCTGGTGAAACTAACAGAGCTCCTTTTTACTACAGAATATAAAGATCATAAAAAAGGAAATTTGTTAGATTTAAAGATTAACTTGGCTTCGGTGAAGGAACTAATTTATTTTATCTTTTCGTGTTTTAAAAAAACCTAGCAGTTGGATTCTATAGCTGGATGATTGCTTAGGGATTAAAGGTTGTTATGCAATGACTGAGGTAAAAATTATGAGGATGGAAGAAAATGCAGAGAAATATTACCCCATTTAGACCGGTTAATACAACAAGAATAAGGCGGAGCAGTTTTCTTTTATCCGGCTCTTTCACGTTCCGTAGCTTGACGAGAAGGTCACAGGCCTCCAGAGTGAAGTGAGGCCTTTAAATTTTCCCCAGGGTATATAGCAATTGCTTAACCTTGACTACATCTCCCAAATCTCTGATGATTTCAGTCAGTGGAGGTCCTATTTTAAAATAAAGGCAAATTTTGATTGTGGAATTTAGATTAACCTTTGTTAGAATTCCTAAACATATAATTCCTGTAGTTGCAGACTGGGGTCGTGGTGGATGTTCAACAGGGAATAAAGGTGCTGCCCTTATTAATGCACAAAGGAGTAGGGAAATCATGGAGTTATCACAGCAATATGATGTATCCCAACTTCCTCGGTGGAGAGGGCATTGCTTTTATCATTTTGCTGAGTGCCCTTGTACCATAGGTTTAACTGTAGAACAGTGGTCATTATTTCTGTAAGGTACACAGTTTAAATGAAGTAAAAGAACATAGTTGGAGACCCTCTCATAATTAGAGAAAACTAAGATGAGTTACATGCAGAGCTCATTTCGAGGGGGAACACACAGGGACATGCTGGAACACAGTTCCAGCAGTTCCCCAAAGAGGTCACATGTCAGGTGGCCCCACCCTCCTGACTCAGCCATTTTGGGCCCGTTTCAGCCTGGATTGGGGCCAGAACAGCCCGGGTCAGGCCTCTGACGAGTGATGGATCACTCTCCCACTCAGCAGTGGCCTGATCCTGACCATTTTGGGCCCCTTTTTGGCCATTTTCAGCCCCCTTTTGCCATTTGGGGCCCAATTTTGGCCCTGAATAGCCAGGGTTGTGTCCAAAACAGCCAGGATAGGTGATGTCAGGGGGTGTGGCATATGCAAATCAGTTATGCTAATGACACACTTCCGGTTATGTCAAGGGGTTTGGAGGAGTTTGGAGGACGGGGCCAGACATGCCATCATGTAGCATCACTTCCAGCAAATTGGAAGTGAAGGCATGACATTGAGGCAACACTCTAAGATTCGCCTCTAATTGTCTGGTTTAACCATAGAGTTTGGCGAGTCCTAAGAGTATAACCTCCAATATTATGACATCACTTCCCATTTTTGCCAGAAGTAATGTCATGACTCACGACAACCATTTGTCCCTCTAGTTGCATGGTTGCCTCCCAATCCACTCCTTATGAATGAATGAAAATGAGAATGAATGAAAAACCTGGCTAGAGCCAACC
This sequence comes from Eublepharis macularius, assembly GCF_028583425.1. NCBI lineage: Eukaryota > Metazoa > Chordata > Lepidosauria > Squamata > Eublepharidae > Eublepharis > Eublepharis macularius. The sequence continues at coordinate 18,686,111 of NC_072800.1, read as the reverse complement.
CATATGCAGAAGTCTGGTCCAGAGGTAGCTCATGATTAAATACAGTTCTGGAAATATGACATCTTTTTCTCAAAAGCCTGTGTAAAATTTCCTCCTCACATATTAAAGATATATCCGTATCACCCAGATGCTTAGTTTGCATGTAGTTCAAGTTGCAGTAATTATTAGAGAACTTTTCAAGGGGGAATCGTTTGAACATCTTTCCCTCAAAATATGGGATGCGTAGATAAGATATTAAACTTTATCTAGAATTTTCTACACACATGGCCCAGGGCACCCTGATTATTAGAAAAGTCAGAAAATGGGACATTTTTATAACTAAAAACCAAAACTCATGATGTGACATTTTACCTCAGTCTGCGTTCAAAGCACCAGGTGAACCTCATAATAGAGGGCAGCGATCCAACACAGAAGTATCAAAATAACATATGGAATAGAATTTTACACTACTGGAGTTGCCACTCCATACAATTGATAGACTGGGTTGGGCATTTAAAGTTTGGATATTAATGCTTACCATATCGTGTAGATATGAAGTACTTCAAGACCAGTTATGACAAGAAAATCATGTAGGAAATGTGGAGAAAGGATGAAGACTTAAATGTCATATTTTTACTCAAAATCATTAGCCATATTTTAAGCTGTAGTTTCTAGTTCAAGAAAAAGTTAATTTTCTCCACAGAAATCTGGCAAATTCTAGCTCAGCTATTCATTATGTATAGTATGGGGGAAATCTGAGTAAGAATCAGGTGACTTATTTAGGCCTAGACCATATGATCTCTGTCCTCCTTACAAAAGCCTCCTGAATAGAATGCGACAAGTTTCAGGATGTACGTTAGCCCTTTTCATACATTATGATCTGTGCATAATAAGATGCATCCAACCCCCATATAGATCTTCCCAATACGGTTGGCGCAGCGTGGTTTGAACTGTAGCTGAGTTATAAATAAGACTTCCATGCACTTATAGCTTTCAAGTGTACGTACAGTGACTTATATACAGAATCTTGTTCTCAGTGTCGAAGTGCTTCGCCAAGCACCTAATGGAACAAGCTCCACTCCAGCACAAGACACTGCTGGCTTATATCCTCCCATAGCACCCCCCAGTGTCCAATCACAGCACATCAGGTGAGGTGACGTAGGTTGTTTCTCTGCTCTTGCATCATCCAAGGACCTGTCAAATAGATCTTTTACATCAGTAGTGACATGACAGATACAAACAGCAAGACATAGACATGCTTCTTGGCTCACTATGTCAACAAATACATGTGGTCATAGGGTTATCAACTCCGAGTTAGGAAATTCCTGGAGATTTGGGGGTGGAGCCTGTGCAGGGCAGGGTTTGGGGAGCCCAGGGACCTCCATGAGGTATAATGCCATAGAGAAGATCCTCCAAAGCAGCCATTTTCTGCAGGGGAACTGATCTTTGTAGTCTGGTGATCATCAGCTGTAGTTCCAGGTGGTCTACAGGCCCCACCTGGAGGTTGTAGATACAGAGGAGTTCGCCGTGTTAGTCTGTAGTAGCAAAATAGAAAAGAGTCCAGTAGCACCTTTAAGACTAACCAACTTTATTGTAGCATAAGCTTTCGAGAACCACCGTTCTCTTCGTCAGATGCATGGAGGGCAAGAAGAAACTGGTCAGATATATAGGTGGAGAGGGGAGGGGGGAGTAGATGCAATCAGTAGCTTCTGATAATGGGATCAGTTGGCTTCTGATAATGAAATCAGTTACTTCTGATAATGAGGAGGTTGGCAACATGCAGTCACCATGTTGACTGAAGGGGGCAGTGTGTGGATTTTTTCTTCGGTGCATGTGTGACCCCAAACCTTGAAAAACCACTTTTCATGTATCATGTACAGAAGCTGTATGCTCATGCCAAATCTGTGTGCTGTCCCTTTTGGACTATATGGTGACCATGCCTCTCAAGAAGGCTGGAATTAAATATGGCAAATAAGATAGGTTTGAAAGACATTATGATGAAGCCACAAACCCATTTTGAAGAGCTCTTGGAAAATAATAACAACCAAAGGAAGGGATTAATTTCTAAAATCTACAAATCTATCATAACCATCCAGAAACCAAAACAGTACGCCTGTCAAAACAAATGGCAACAAGAATGTAATGCCCAGATTTCTCAGGATCAGTGGAAGGAAATTTGGTCCTTCTCGACATTAAAATCAAAAGCAATAAATCTTAAGCTTCAGTCATTTAAAATTCTCACTCGTTGGTATCTAACCCCAAAGAAACTTTCAGTCATCACCTCTAATTATTCGCCTATGTGCTGGAAAAATTGTGGCAATATAGGCACCTTTGCTCACCTTTGGTGGCAATGCCCCAAAGTTAATGCATTCTGGACAGAAATATTAAAACAGATAAAACTAATAACGAATTATGACATACCATTGGACCCTCTTTTAATCTTCTTAAACCTTTGGCAAAATCACGACATACCTCCCTCACAGAAAGAATTAATTAATAACCTACTATCGATAGCAAAATCTTCAATTGCTTATTTTTGGAAAAAACAGACACCCCCACCTATCTCACACTGGCTCTCAAAAGTATGGGATCAACTTATCATAGACAAAATAACAGATAATTTAACCAGCAAAGTACACAGATCCAACTTCTATGAAAAATGGTGGCATTTCTTAGATTACATTGACAGAACAGAAGCAAATCCTCCAAACCATCTATATCAGAAAATTCTTGATAGTTAGGTATAAGGTAAGTTGTTTCACTAGACTCTGTATACTATTTCTAACTGTAATGACTGCAAATAATAGTATTCTGTTATCAATTTCTCTATGTAAAACATCTTATTGTTACTTCTATACCTTACCCTTTGTATTTACTGTTTATGTGATAATGTTTGAAGTTGTTTACTGTTATGTTGATTTATAAAATTTAATTAAAAAAAACAAAAACAAAAAAAAGAATAGGAAAGATCAGTCTACTTAACTAATAGTAATCTGCATAGCATGTCATATAGTTATAACTATCATAGATTATGTACTACTACTTCATTGTTCTGTTACTTGGCTTCTACATCAGTAAATTCTTATGCCTGTAAAAAAAAGAAGAAGAAGGCTGAAATTAGCACGTGCTGCTGATATACGTGGTGGGTGGGTTCTAAGTATGAGCAAATTGTAATATCTGAAAAAGGCTATTGTGTACATACATACATACATTTTGTAATTCCTTCCTTGATAAAAGCCCTTCTGACACCAAAATTGCAGATGATTAGGTGCAATTTAGGTGCCAGGTTAAGCCATTTTTATTTTACCAGGTGTTTTAATTCTCCTACAGTGGATTTTTAATTTACTGTGCCTATTTGATATATTCCCTATGGCTAGGGTTCTTTGTTAAAAAAAATTATGCTGGTTTATTTTGAAATCGGTGCATTTTATGCTTAGTCAACTTTTCAAATTTAGGCAATATTTTTAGGTGCTTTGTTTTTATTCTGATGTTATCTGTTTCCTTTCATACTCAATGTAGTATTAACTTTAGGAGTTAATGGTCTAAACATTTAATTGGCTATTGTTGTTTAAATAGGTTGTAAATGACCTCACTTGCAATTTTGTAGAGAGGCAAGGTATAAATATTTCAAATAATAATAACAACAACAACAACACTCGATTTATATACTGCCCTTCAGGACAACTTAATACCCACTCAGAGCGGTTTACAAAGTATGCCATTATTATCCCCGCAACAATCACCCAGTGAGGTGGATGGGGCTGAGAGAGCTCCAGAGAGCTGTGACTAGCCCAAGGTCACCCAGCTGGCTTCAAGTGGAGGAGTGGAGAATCAAACCCGGTTCTCCTGATTAGAGTCCTGCCGCTCTTAATCACTACACCAAACTGGTAACAGAAACAGGTAATTAATAAAAAATGTAAAAGCTAAGTGTAAAATTCGCAACTCTGGTTCTGTGGTTCTGTTATAGATCATATCAAAATCTATCAGTGGCATAATCATGACAGTAAAGAGGCCAGTAGCACCTTTAAGACTAACCAACTTTATAGTAGCATAAGCTTTCAAGAATCACAGTTCTCTTTGTTAGATGCATCATGATAGAATTAGTTAAGGAATACCCAGACATTTGATAATAAAATGTTTATATGATCTATAAACATTTTCTTATCAAATGTCTGGGTATTCTTAAAGTAGCACACATTCCATGCAAATCCCTTAACTAATTCTATCATGATACATCTGACGAACTGTGCTTCTCGAAAGCTTATGCTACTATAAAGTTGGTTAGTCTTAAAGATGCTACTGGACTCTACTGTCCTGATTATGCCACTGATAGATTTTCATGAATTGTTAACCAAGGGGAATCCAGCCTCTGCTTCTGGTTCTAGTAGTTTTTGTCATAGTCATTCACTGTAAATGGATTTCATATCTAATCTTTCCATAAAAGAGAAAAGGCCACAAAAGATGTGTACTATAGCCTTTCCAATCACAGTGCACACAGCCAAAGATTTATTATTTGGGGCAAGAGACTCTAATTGAAGCTATTAGTTTTCCAATTAGTTGTGTGACCAAAGTATCCTGAATTCCTTGTGATTTTATTAGTATTCTTAATTGAAAGAAACTCGCAACAGTAATGCAATATTAGCTTTCCTGTTAATTTTATCTCTGGTTTTTCTTCATTGGATCACCAAACTGCAAAAAGCAGGGAATGATCATATCTGTCTGCTTTCTCTCTTCTCTTAAACCGTTCAACTGACCCAAGTGGGAGAGGTTGCATCGGAAAGCTGAGATTCAGGTGAAAGTAAGAAAGTATGTTTGGAGAACCTGTGGCCTTTTACCTGGGAGATAGCCCCCTTCCCCCAGTTTCTCTTCCTCCTACAAAAGGGGAGGCAATCTCCGGGAACAGTACCAAATGAAAGCATGTGAGATCCCCTTGCTCTACCCCGAAACCAGGAATATCATCAAGCTGCAGTAGGCTCTGATCACGGCTGGGAAGCCAGAGGGCAGGCTGGAAATTAACAGGTTCTTCCCTCCTGTAGATCAGCATCTTTTTAATGAGAATTTGGAAGACGATGGGATTGAAATTGAAAGTTTGAATTGTAAACTCTTCCTTTTGTTGTCCTTGTCGAGCATCAGCATCTTTAGGAGCAGACATTATGCAGGCATTGCATTTAGTCATTGACGGTGCATTCCTAAGTGTGGCATTTTTAAAGCAGTTTTATTTTAGCGCAACAAAAGTCCAGAGTAGAATATAACATCACTCTTGGGTTCTCTACAGTGCCTATTGCGTCCCCAGGTGGTTTTGACCCTACTGACTCATGCAGGGAGAATGACTTTGAGGTCATCGGTTTTTCCGCTCTTGTTGAAAAGCAGTGCAAACCCTATTATCTTTGTCACATGTAGCAACGGAAAACGTTCATTGCGGTTCGCAACTTCGGGATTGTCGTCGGCACCGAACTGCAAACCGCTGGTTGGTTAAATTTTTTTGGTTCATGCCCATGTCTAGTGCAAACCCTATTATCTTTGCCACATGTAGCACCCACGCTCACCAAAGGTGAGTCAAACAGGGAGTGGGCCATTTCAGCAGGCAGATACCATAGTAGAGGAGACTTGGCCCACAAGCGGTGACACTTTGTACCATACCAGGGCTTGGTTTAATGTATAAATCGAAGTATTGTCCAGGTGAAATAGAATTGTTACATATGAGCAATGCAGTCAGCGCAGGGGAAAGTGGTTGGTTGCTATGGGTGGTGTTACATGCATGAACCAGGAAGCTCAGGTCTGCAGCTTGGGGGGGGGGGGGCGGTGTCTCCTGGACTAAACATGGCTACTTAATGCTAGGGATGCTATTGAGATCTTCACGTTCAGCAGGCAAATGTACCATTGACAGCCACAATCGTTTGTGAGCCAAGCCTCACCCCTGGCCAACCCAAACAGTATGTCAACACAGCTTTGCAGCCACACAGTACTGTCATGGCAGAGTTGTGTTCCTTTCAGCCTTGCAGTCTTTTTTCCACCTACACAGTAGGTGAAATCAGTGTCTTGGATGGTTGGGTAAGACAATTAAGCTACAATTCCCGTAACTCTGTGGAAAAATATACAAAATTACAGACGCTTATATGATCACCAAATGGTAAGATTTTTTTAAGTGTTTATTTATAAACAACTAACTGGTTTGCTCACACTTTATTGTATGATCTCTCATCCCTTAATACCAACTGGAAAGACCGTACCGTATCTGGAATTCAGCAAGAGGTCTACAGAAGCAGGGCCTTCTTGGTGGTGATTCTCTTGTTCTGTAACTCCTACCAAGGAAGGCTGATCTGGCTGACTTCCTCCTTCCTGCCTGGAAACTTGTTAAATCTTTCCCATTCAGGAGACTTTTTAGTTCCTGATGCTGGATTTTTTTTATGCTGTGAATATGATCTATTCTGGTTGGTCTTGTCCCAATTACCTGGCAGTTATTGAGATTTGGGTTTGTCAGCAGAGTATCAATTTTTAGGAACGAAAAGATAGATAAATAAATAATGTCTCTCTGATAAGCTGTTCTTCTGGCACTGTGTAAATGTTCATATTTTAAAGCCACACCATTTTGAATGCTTTGGACATTTGTGAGAATTCAGCTTGCCCGGCTGCAGTATAGCTGCATAAGCTGGGAGCTGGCCTTTGCAGCCCTGCCTGGAGGGAGAGACAGGCTCCCTTCCCAGGCATACAGGGCTTTGGCCGGGGGCAGAGCCAGGAGACTTTTACAGGCAGCTCCGCTTTCCCTGGCCACAGTTGCTTCGCACGCTCGGCCCACCCACCTCACCCTGTCATAGTGCAGGATTAGCTGGCTGCTGTTTCCAGAGCCAGGTAGGAATTTTTTACCCTTTCCCCTGAATGGCTGTTGGGAAGGGGGTTTTTTTGCCTACCTTGCACTGCTGGCAGAGATTTGAGGTGTTGGCCTGGGTGGTGCTGTTTTGGTTAGGTTTCTGGCAGGAGAGTTTTGGGAATAGGGAGCGGGCCGGTGAGCACCCAAAGGCGCTTCCCCATGGGTGGGCAACAGGGTCTGCCAACAGTGCGGTATGCTTGTTGATGGCTACCATAACACAGGCAGGTGCCTGTGGGGATCCCCAGGGACAAGGCCTTCCCTCATGCTGTTTGGCTGAGGCATTAGGTGCTTGATGAGGGATCCATTTGCCTGGCTGGCGGGGTTGCAGCCATTCCAGGGATGGCCTACACCCGAGGCTGTGGGGCTTTCCCAGACAGGTCAAGGCGGAGGTCCAGGGGTTACCCTGTGGCTTGACCTGTATTGCTTAGTTAGCCCTTGCCATGGTTTATGTTTATGGCCATGTTAATAAATGGCCCTTTATTTCCAAGCCTGTGCCTGTCTCTTCATTCCGGCTGGGGTCGCAATGAAAAGCTCCTTTTGCCTGTGTAACCGGAAACTCTTATTGCAGCAGCAATTTCCTCCCTCCCATGCTAAAAATATCCCCCCTTTATTTTTTTTGCCCCATAGATATTTTTCCACTTTTAAAAGGCAGAGAACTTGTGAAGAAAACATTAGAGATTCAATTAAATGGTGCTCAGAAACCTTCCAACTCACAGCCTTTTATTATAGTCAGAAATAATGGCAGAGAAGCATATGTTTGCGAAAGATAAGGTGCTGGTTCAAGGACTGCTGTATAGGAAATTAGCCAGAGTGATGCCCTCTACTTCTCATTAAGTATAGAGTCTGTAGGACATGTTCAGAGGTTCTCTTTCTCTTGCACCGCATCCAGTTGCTTCCGAGATCAGACATGCCAAGGAGGCTGATTCGCAAACTGTGTCTTTGGGCCGAAACCCATCTAAATTCATGAAAAGAACAGGCCTGTATTTCAAGGTCACGGAGAGCAGTTTTGAAGTTGAGTGCTTTGGAATTTGCAATACCCTTGATGTACTAAACTCTTCTCCCTCCCTTGAAAGATTTTCCTGTTCCTAGAATTGAACCCACTGACTTTTCTGTTGATGAACTGCCCTTCAAAATCAAAAGACTTTGCCAAAAATACCTAAATCTGATGTCTCCTCCCTTTCCTCGCATGAGGTTTAGCTGGGCCAGGCTCTGCTGCCTCCCTTGGCCAGTCTCTGTTCCGCTGCCTCCCTTGTCTTGCGTGATATTCATCTGAGCCAGTCTCCACCTCCTCCTTCACCTCATATGGTTTTTCTTCTTTAAGACTTACCTGAAGCACCATTGTTCCTGCTAAAGCATCTATTTTCTGCGCACCTGCAGGAGAAGATTAGAGGAAGAGCTCGTACTGTACAAGATATTTAATCTTTGTATTTATAATTATGTAACTGGTCTGAGACATGAATGAGTATTTTTGGATTGTGGATACCGTCTTGTAAGAGTTTTTAAGTGTTTATCATATCTATTTAAGCACTTAGTCACTTTGCACTTCATAAAACTGATAAAAATAATTTGTATTTTTAGATAATACTGACATCATTGACGTATTAATTCCCACGGTTCTGGGTTACCATCCTTTGATTTTTGGTTCACATGGAGTTTGGGCAGGCCACACACCAGCCACCACCTCCCTCACCTCACACAGGCTTTGTAGATTGCTTTGTAGGTGAATAAACAATAATTAAACTCTTGCTTTGTTCCATGACCCAGTCAAGATCTAAAACATCACAAACCAGGAGCAAACTTCCAGGAAACAGATGAGCTTTTTCTGAATTAGGACAAACATCTCATCAATTAATCTGATTTAGAATCAGAATGAGAGCCCTTTAATTATTTGTAGTTTTTTGTGAAGGTGTGTTTTGGAAACAAGTCCTCTGTCTTCTTGATCTGGGCACAGCAGAATACATCCCCAGAATTAAGCCAGTGCCAGGGTTGAGTTCTTGAATTTGTGTAATTCTAATAAAGTGAAATGTCCTTAATAAATAGAAGGTGAATTTACATTACCTGATAGTAACACCTCTATCTCACACATCTGGGATTATAAGGTAAGATTTGGGGTTCAAATCTAGCAACAAAGCCCATTGTGGGGAAAAACACAACAGGCTCTAGAAAGGGGAGAAGGTGGGCATTGCCTCTTCCTCTGTGACTGATCCCAGCTAGATGAAGATGGGGGGTAGACACTGCCACCTGCTCCACTCCTGATCCCAGCCAGGTGAGGGGTATGTGTGGAAATGGCCACCTGCTCTGCTTTGATCCCAGCTAGGTGAAGGCAGGGGCAGGCATCACCACCTGTACTGTGCCTCATCTCAGCTGGGTGAAGGTGGGGGGTGGGCATTGCCGCCTGCTCCACTCCTGATCCTAGCTAGATGAAGGCAGGGGGCAGGCATTGCCATCTGCTTCGCACCTGTTCCCAGCCTGGGCTTCCCTCTGCAGCGCGCTCTCGGAAGGACAGTGGCCTCTTCTGGGCTTCCCTCCACAGCAGCGCCCTCTAGAGGCACACCAGGATAGGAAATGAGTTGTCTGGAACACGGTTAGCCCTTTATATAGTAGGATAAGCATGAATGCTGCTGTATTTCCTGTTAGAAACTCTTTTAATGCAGAAGACTTACTGTGCAATCCTAAGTGGTTACACCCTTATAAATCTATTACAGTCAATTGGCTTAGAAAGGTATAACTCTGTTTAGGATTGTACTGGACAGTTTAAACTCTGAATTTCTTTCATCTTTGTTGTGCCCTTTGTTGGGTTTGATTTATGCTTCTTCTTTCCAAAACTTGCCCTTTCTTGTTCATCTCTCACACTGACCTTGCTTTGGGTGAGAAATACTGCTTAGTGATGACAATACAATTTACTGTAGTGAATGTTGTCGGTCATGTAATCAACTACAGTTAGTTTGATCTCTGATATGAAACATTTAGCTCAGGGTTACTGAAATCTATATTTCAGATTTTTGGAAGACTATTCCCTCCCCCCACCCAAAGAAAATTCTGTGGGGTGAAAAGGGAAAATGGAGAATTTACAGGGCAATCCTAAACAGAGTTCCTCCAGTCGAAGCCCATTGAAATCACTGTAAGATGTAAAAATAGGCCTTTGCTAAACGGATGAGAAAGGGGTGGCAAAATGAAATGGAAAATGAATAGTTGCACAAAGTAGATGCATCTTCTATATGTTGTGACTCTGTGGCATCGTTGGGCAGATTACTTTCATTTCATAATGGACCCAAAATGCAGAGAGCTACGAGAGAGAAAGTAATTACTGGAGATAAACAAAAGGGTTTATGACAAGTGTTGGGACTGTTGAGAGCCACCATAGGAAATGATGGAAAGATTCTCTGTGCCCTCCCACACATGTTTAAAGGAGACACGCACTCACACAAGGAACAGAAAGAACTTATCAAGCCTTAATTGAACAGAAGGCAGAAAGCCTCTCTGTGAACCCATAACTGTTCACTTCAACCTACCAATTAACTAAAAACATGGCATGTGCTCTTTAGCAGCAGAAAAACACTGTTTCAAATCCAGCCAAGGGTTAAAATGAGTGATTATAGACTCCTAGAGAGGCTTCTAGCTATTGCTGAAGCTCTGGGATTACAGGCAGGCGAGAACAAACTGTTTGTCTTCTGTCCAGCAGACTTTTCCCACCTACAGCTGGTGGTTACCCTAATCTGAGTGGAGGAAATTGAATCCTCCTTCAGTAATGGGCTAGTAATGGAAGGCTTGGAAGAGAACTTGGATCACAAAATTGGCTAATGATATAAACGAAGAATGTATTTTGTAACCCTTCAGAAAATTTTGTTTTAAAATCAGTTTTAGTTATTATGTTTTGGAACATAACCCCCAGTAGGGTAGTCTCACAGCTTTCCCCCTGAACATGCAGGTAATCTGCTTAGTCTAAGATGGAATGCTGACCATCTGTCATAATGGAAATCTCGCCTAGTGGTCTCTGCATGAACAAACAGTAGATGCCGATGTGTAGATGTGTTCATATAGATGTGTGCCACATCACTGATGACATTTGTGCCCATGCAGGCTACACGAAAAGGACTTGAATTGGGGTCATCCATGTCCTTGGTCAACCGCCGTACCCCCTCAATCACTTTGGAGCTGGTGGCAGCAAAAGGCTCCTCAACAGTTGGCTGTAGAGTCCATAAAGACATAGGTTCCTTCTCTGGATTGCAATGTAGTAACCTGGTTTCGCTGTCAGTTATCAAACAGGGATGTATCTGACATTCTCCAAATCCAAATTTCTCCCCACATCTGGATGTTCCCAATGAATCAGTTTTGTCTTTGAATTGGAATAAGCATGTTAGGAATTCTCGGTTTTGGAATTTTTTGCAGAGCCTCGTATCAAGGGCCGGTTCCAGGTTTTGTGGGGCCTTAGTGGGCTCCCCTTCTTGCCCTCCTACTCATGTGCCTCCACATACCTGCACACCCTCCCTTTGCCACTCACAGGCTCCCTGCCACCTGCAGTCACAGTTGCCCACACTGCCTGCATGCCCTTTTCCCAGTGGTGCTGGGGGAGGGGGTTGTTGCTAGACGTGCCACTGCCATGGCCAACCAGAATGCCGATGCTTTGCACATCACCCACAGGCCCTTCACCAGCAGCTGTAGGCAGCATATGCTGCTGGGAACAGAAGTGACAAGGCACTCACAAGCAGGCAGTGGAAAGTTTCAAGTGCAGACATCAGAAGAGATGTGTTCAGAGGAGATATGTGAGTAGAGAGTCAGCACAGTGGGCCCCATCATAGCACAGGCCTTGGCAACTGCCCCACCTTGCTGTGTGCTGATGCCAGCCCTGCCTGTACACCCCCCATTTGCAACTATTTTCATCCTTCACTTTTAAGTTGTTGATAAACATGAACACATTAGTAAAACACTGCAAAAAAAATGCTTTTCTTATGTTTATACCAATATTTTTGTATGCAATATTTTAAGGACGTGCAGTAGCACATCCACCAAAATGCCTCATAGTCTTATCAATGCATGCAAACGCATTGCAAGCAACACATGCAAAAAGATACAAAGGAACAGAAAGCCGCAACAATCTGCACATTTGTTTTTGTTGTTTGGTAATCAGGGCTTTTTTGGGGGGAAAAGAAGTGGTGGAACTCAGTGGGTTGCCAGCACAGGGGGCAACTCTTGGTGGGAGGTGGTGGCCCTGGTACCACATGCATGCACGCAAAGTGCACGCACGCTCCCAGGACCTCACAATGATGTCACTTTGGGTCAGCTGTAACAAGGGGGGAGTTTTAAAGAGTTTAAATCACCCTCGGCAAAAATGGTCACATGGCTGGTGGCCCCGCTCCCTGATCTCCGGACAGAGGGGGAGTTTGGATTGTCCTCCACACCGCTGAGTGGCACGGAGGGCAATCTAAACTCCCCTCTGTCTGGAGATCAGGGGGCAGGGCCACCAGCCATGTGACCATTTTCAAGAGGTTCCAGAACTCCGTTCCACCACGTTCCAGCTGAAAAAAAAAGCCGTCTGTAATTAATTTTATAAAATCTCCTACTTAAAAACCAAAATTCATGTGAAGTGAAATGCAGGACAGAATGAGATTTTGAAAAAATAAAGGAGCAATATGGGGAAGATTCCCTCATACCTAATATCAATGGCTGTTACTGTATTTCCGTGTATGCCTTTTCCAAAAAAAGCTGGAAATAAAATCTTCAGATTTTTTAAAGAATCAAAATTGAGATGTAGAAATGTTTCCTTTCCTAAAATAGCAGCTCAATTGATACTTCGGATTTAAATTATACAAGAAACTCTACAGGGCCAGATAATTCAGTAATTGAGCCACCTTTAAATTCCAGTTTTCTCTGAAGGTAGCCTAGAAACTATTTCTAGCATCTTTCCAACATATCTATGAATTCTGTGAACAAAAGAAAACGAACTACATGTACAATTTTAGGAACTCCCTACTCATAAAACACTTGAAAATGGCGAGCTATCTGGAGTTAAAGCATTAGAGACAATGCAAATTTATATACAGGAAGAAATTATACCCAAATTATTCATATAGCCTTGATTTTCAAAAGTCTGATTTTCTCCTTTGGTAAACAGTATGCATCACCTTAGTAGTTTTCTTAAGAATGTAAATAGTGATGAAAGGATTTAGAATTTTAGACAGAGTTTTGACAGAATAAATCCCACAAAATTCCTTCATAAAACTCAGTCTAATTCCATGTTTGTATATGCTGAAAGGTACTGCCTCCTCCTTAATATTTGTTTCTATCACATTTTATATATCTTTTATCTATTACGTACTATCATATTTTTCTATCTTTCCATCCATTTTATTTTCACATTAACCTTGTGAAGTAGTCTAGGCTGAGAGAAAGTAAGTGGCCCAAAGTCACCTAGAGGGTGTTATGACTAAGTGGAGATTGGAACCTGACTTCCCAAGATAAGGTTGCCAACTCCAAATTGCAAAATTCCTGGAGATTTCATTCATTCATTCATTCATTCATTCATTCATTCAGTCATTCATTGTTTGCCTTTCTCACCAAGACTCAAAGTGGATTACACAGTGAAAATGAATACAATACAATCAACAGCTATGACGTTAACTGGGCCTGACCTAGATAGGCCAAGCAAGCCAGATCTCATAAGATCTCAGTAGCTAAGTAGGTTCAGCCTTGGTTATAATTGGATGGGAGACCTCCAAGGAAGAGCAGAGTTGCTATGCAGAAGCAGGCGATGGTAAACCACCTTGGTTAGTCTCTTGACTTGCAAAATCAAAAAGAGTCCAGTAGCACCTTTAAGACTAACCAATTTTATTGTAGCATAAGCTTTCGAGAATCAAGTTCTCTTCATCAGATGCATGATACAAACTGGTCAAATACAGAAGAGGAGGAGGGAGAGGGGAGAGAAGGGACATATATCAGAAGGGGACAAGATGCAATTAGCAGGGAGGCAACCAAAACATTCCTTTGCTAGTAAATGTAAACATCTCCTTTTGGTGTGGAGTCAGTTTGCCGTGTTAGTTGGAGCAGTAAAAGCATCCAATTCCTATGTAGTATAAGTCTTCGATAACCACAGCTCTCCCTGCCAGATGCATCTGACAAAGAGAACTGTGGTCCCCAAAAGCCCATACCAGGCGCCACTGGGCTCCCCCAGACCACACCGCTGTAAAGGAAATCTGTTACCTGTGATAATGTGATAACCATTCATAGTCTCTATTCAGTCCCAGCTTGACAGAGTCAAATTTGCATATGAATTCCAATTCAGCAGCCTCCCGTTGGATTTTGTTTTTGAAAGGTTTCTGTTGAACCACAGCGACCTTTAAGTCTTTGGTGGAATGTCCTGGTAGATTGAAGTGTTCTCCCACTGGTTTTTGGACGTTTCCATTTCTAATGTCAGATTTGTGTCCATTTATTCTTTTGCGTAGAGGTTGGCTGGTTTGTCCAATGTACAGAGCAGAAGGACATTGTTGGCACATGAGGGCATATATCAGATTGGAGGATGAGCAGCTGTAAGAGCCAGAGACAGTGTAGTTGATGCCACTGGGTCCTGTAATTGTATTCCCTGGGTAGATATAGGGGCAGAGCTGGCATCTGGGTCTGTTGCAGGGCCTGGTACCTGTGCTGGTGACTCCGCTGGCCAATTCATGATTGTAAGTGAGAAGTCGTTTAAGGTTGGGGGGCTGTCTGTAGGCAAGGAAAGGTCTTCCACCCAGGGCTTCTGAGAGAGAGGTATCATTTTCCAGGATGGGTTGTAGCTCACTGATGATACGTTGGATGGGTTTGAGCTGGGAGCTATAGGTGACAACCAGTGGTGTTCTGTTGTTAGCTCCTTTAGGTTTGTCCTGGAGCAGACTGTTTCTGGGTACTAGTCTGGCCCTGTTGATTTGTTTCTTCACTTCATTTGGTGGGTACTGTAGTCTCAAAAATGCTTGTTGCAAGTCTCTTGACTTGAAAACCCCATCAGGGGTCACCATAGGTCAGCTATAGTTTAACAGCACCTCCAGGATATTCACTGAGCAAAATACTTGTGATCAACAGATTAGGACATTTAATGCACAGATACAATAGGGTGTGGTAGCAGAAAATTGGAAAACAAACATAAAGGCAAACACAAAGATGAAACCTTTCTGAAATGAAGCATAATTAACACATCTTTAGCAATGTGGAAACCACTCAGAGAGAGAATATCTACCTCAGCAGACATTATACTTGTGCCGTCTAGCTTCTGAAAGTAAATGAGCTGGAGTGTTCTGCATCAGCTGGAGTTTCTGCATTGACTTTGAGGGGAGACCTATGTAGAGTGCATTACAGTAGTCTAGTCTCAATGTTCCTACAGCATGAATCCAGTGGCCAGATCAGCTGTGTCAAAGTAGAGGTCCATCGTCCAGGCTAGTCTGTGGGGAGAAGGCCTTTTTGGCCACTACATTTACTTATTTCACTAGCAGTAGTGCTGGATCCGGTATAACCCTGGGTCAGCTGAACCCCAGATCAGCTGATCCAGTATAACCCTGGGTCAGCCAGAGTCAGCTGAACCCCATCAAAGGTTGGAAGCACAACGTCCTTCAAAATCTCTGCTTTTCCAACCAGCATCGCTTCCATCTTGTCTGGGTTCAATGTCATTTTTTTTTTTTGCGGTTATCTATTTGATGACAAAAAGCCCCATGGTGCAGAGTGGTAAGCAGCAGTACTGCAGCCCAAGCACTGCTCATGACCTGAGTTCAATCCTGGCAAAAGCTGGTTTCAGGTAGCCAGCCCAATGTTGACTCAGCCTTCTATCCTTCCAAGGTCGGTAAAATGAGTACCCAGTTTCCAGGGGGTAAAGCGTAGATGACTGGGGAAGGCAATGGCAAACCACCCCGTAAAAAGTCTGCCAAGAAAACGTCATGATGCAACGTCCCCCCATGGGTCAGTAATGACCCGGTGCTTGCACAGAGGTAATGGCAAACTACCCCATAAAAAGTCTGCCAAGAAAATGTCATAATGCGATGTCCCCCCCATGGGTCAGTAATGACCCGGTGCTTGCACCTTTACCTTTACCTATTTGATGTCAGCTGTCAAGCTACTCAATACCTCTGCTGCATCACTAGGGGATTTGGATAGCAAGATACAGAGCTGGGTATCATCTGCATATTGAGGGCATCCATATGAATGAGTTCTCCTGAAGGCTTTACATAGAGGTTTAATAACATGGGGGATAAGATTGCACCTTGTGGAACCCCCAGAGATAATTCCCACACTGAAGGAAGCTTGAGTAGAGTGGATAGGTGGAGGTGGAGTGTGGGGAGGGCAGGATTTGGGAGAGGAGCCACAGTGGGGAACAAAGTCATAGAGTCCACCTTCTGAAGCACCCATTTTCTGCAGGGGAACTGATCTCTGTAGTCTGGAAATCAGTTGGAATTCTGGGAGATATCCAAGTTCCATTTAGAGGTTGACAACCCTACTAGTCCAGATCCTGCATGCTAACCACTAATACTACGCCAGCTCTTGTGAAGTACTGACCAGTGTAACTGCACATGCTTGCTTTCTCCCATAGAAGTGAATGGTGTCTGTGGGAGAAAGTTAAGGGATTACAAGCAGAGGCCTGAGGAGCATCCTGGATGTTACAGGACTGTGCAAGTGGTGGAGGGAGGTTTTGGCCTACCCCAGGAGGCATTTCTACTTTCCGTAGGTTGAAAGAAGAAATATTCAGCCACTTACAGTGCAATCCTAAGAAGGGTTTCGCCATTATATGCCCATTGACTTGAGTGTGCTCTCCATGCCTGGAACCTTTATGCTGATGAGTTATTTAGAAGTCTGAAATCCATTTGCAGGAAGACGAATGCCCCCCTGTGCCCTCTCCTGCCCAGTGTAAATGACATCTCTGACGGCATCCCTATAAACATAAATGCTAAATCAAAAGTGAAGCTATAATAAACTTGTTACAGAGTATATTGTCGAAGGCTTTCACGGCCAGAGAATGTTAGTTGTTGTAGATTTTCTGGGCTGTATGGCCATGGTCTTGGCATTGTTGTTCCTGACATTTCGCCAGCAGCTGTGACTGGCATCTTCAGAGGTGTAGCACCAAAAGAGATCTCTCAGTGTCAATGTGTGGAGAAGATGTTAGCAGGTAATTTATATCTACTCAGGTAGGTGGGTTTGGGCTGAGTCATCCTGTAAGAGTGTCCCAGGTTTTGGCATGCTAATGGGGGGGAAGCTTCACTGTATCCTGAGGGGGTTCTTTTGCATATGAATTGGTGGTTGATATGCTAATCTTATCTGTAGGGCTATTGTAAGGTGTCGGGTATTTTGTTATGGCCATACACCCTGGAAAATCTACAACAACTATTGTTACAGAGTGCTTTTGTGAAACTGGGGTCTTCTTCCCACATTTGCTCCATGGGATTTGGAACAGGCTCAGTCTTTTTGAGCCTGTCTTGGAAATTCTCAGAAGACCTTAGAGCTCTTTCCAAGAAATTTGGAAAGACCCAGCCCAAGGGAGCTCCTCCTCTGCCATTGTGTCCTCTTCCCTCGTTCCAACCCCTCTCCTTTCCCCAAAGCTGCAGGGTAGGAGGGGAAATGGCAACTGAGAAGGCCTTGCTGAAGCGGAGGGCTGTCTCTGCATTCCTAGCTGTCTGCTTGCTCAACCTCTCTGTTCTCAACAGGAACATTAGGTATTGAGCATTTCCCAGATTCAGCAGTCGGAGAAAACAATCCAAACATCGCTCTCTCAGCCTCAGTGGCTGTTTCCTCTCTCCCACTCCCACCACAACTTGGCCAGTTTGTGAAACCATGGGAAAGGTGTGAGGTGAAGGCGGGCACCTGAGAGACAAGAGGTCATATGAACACGTGACGCTGCCTTCCACTGAGCTGGACACTTGGTCCATTATGGCCAGTATTGTCTACTCAGACTGGCAGCAGCTCTCTAGGGTCTCAGGCACAGGTCTTGCACATCACCTTTTAGCTGGAGATTCTGGGAACTGAACCTGGGACTTTCTGCATGTAAAGCAGAGGCTCTACTACTCAGCCACAGCCCCTCACCTCCGGTGCCAAATCTTCATAAGAGACATTCTAGACCTCAGACTGATTGGCTTAGAGATGTCCCAATGGAGGGCATGTACATCTGACTCCTGTCTGAAATTCTTCCCCATCCCTTTTTGAAATAGACTAACTCCATGTTGGCCACTCCGGAGATCTATGCAGGTTCCTAAAGACATAACTATAAAGATATGGAGGCTTGTTGACGGGCAGCAGCTGTTGGGGAAGAGTTATTACTGCCAGCAATGGGCCTCTTACATTCAGCATCTCTGACTTCTGCTGGTTCACACTCAGCTTTCATAGCTTCTCGAAGTAAAATTGCCTTTTATACTTGCCACATATGGTACATATGAGAACAAGGAGGGGGACCCTGTCATTTTGAAAATGTGGCAAGCATTATCCCATATTCTTTGTTATGAAAGAGAAAAGCCTTGCTGTAAAATCTGCCAGGCAGAATGTGAACTGTAAACATATGCTGTAATTTAATCATTATCTGGCTTTCTACTGGGCTATCTTCTATTCTATCTGCTAGAAATGGGGACGCAATTGCAAGCAATTATTGGATCCAATTAAATAATTTTCGCTCTTCGTTTCTCCCACACACACATGGCAGATAACTCTTATAAATACTGTTGCAGGCCCCTACATTAAAATTACACATGCACACACCCACACATAAGGTGTGAAGTGGAATGAAAAGGACTGAGAGCCTTTCTCCAATTTTGACTTTGTGCCGTGTGTTCTTTTGCTGCAGTTTCCCCACCGTTGTAGTTTGGTTGGAAGGAAGCAGCACATCTTCCAAAAACTCAAAGCTGAGGAAATGCTAGTCTCCTTAAAGATAGCACACCTTTATTGACTATAGTTGCACAAGTGCCTCTTGACCCTTTTCAGCCCTCCAACCTCGGGTCACGGCAGAGCCTCCCAATACACACAGTTGCTATTTTGTGTGACTTGGTTAACGCATTGTATTTTCAAGCGTTCTTAAGTGTAAACACGTACCTGCACTAAACCTGAGGTTCTAATAGCCCATACAAAATCTGGAGAATACACAGAGCTCTATTGACACAAATGGTGATTGTGTGAATTGAGAACCACAGCTCTCTTCATCAATTCATCTGATGAAGAGAGCTGTGGTTCTCAAAAGCTTATGCTACAATAAAGTTGGTTAGTCTTTAAGGTGCTACTGGAATCTTGGCAATTACAGACTAACACAGCTAACTCCTCTGGGGCTGTGTGAATTGAGAGGATGGTGCCAAAAATGTAACTACTGAAAAGGGTTTGTGTCACCAGTACGTGCTAGTTATTTCCTGAGATAGGTGATAAGCAGCACCGTTCTCTCCCCAGTATCCGTAGCAGTCTTGTAGAATTTACTTGTTTATGTTATGTTTTAATGGGCTTTCAAATCTCCTTATCCCTGTAGGAGTCCGTGTATGCATTCAAGGGGTTGGGAAGAACATGAATATTTGAGACTGCCCTTGACTGAGCTAAACCATCGGTTAGTCTATCCCAATATTGGCCACGAGAAGGACCTCGTTACACATTATAAAGTCCTATTATTTTTTGGGAGATGACACAAGAATTTTTTATCAGATACGTGATGAGGGGGGTTTTGCATCTTGGATGCACACCTTCAAGGCTCCACGGGCCAGTTTGAGGATGGGGCAATGACACAGGAGGAGGGGTGGCTGAAGCCTTTTCTCCCCACACACCACAGTCATGGGAGAAAGGGGCTGGCATGTGTCTGAGAAGCACAAAAGCCCTTGGACATTTGGTGCAAAGCCCTTCTGTTGCCCGCCAGCAAACACAAAGACTTTGTAATGCATAGTGGATACAGAGGTGAACAGCACCTGGACAGAAGAGAGGCAGTGCAGAAACCAGCTTGAATCTCACCCCAGAATTCTTTGCATGCAGAGCATATGTTCTGCCTTTGAGCTATTTGGACTTTCCAACAGAAATATGAAGGAACATGCAGCTGAATTCTTTGGCAAGCCATGTGTATGCAAGCATGGTATTTGCAGAAGAACTGACAGGGGTGCTAGCCCTGGGTTGGAAAATTCCTGGAGATTTGGGGGAGAAGCCTGGGGAGAGACTTCAGCAGGGAATAATGCCATAGAGCCCACCCTCCCAAACCTCCATTTTCTCCAGGAGAATCGCTCTTTGTACTCTGGAGATGCATTGTAATTCCAGGAGATCTCCAGGCTTGGAGACTGGCAACTCTAAAATTGGGCCATGCTTTGACCACTTAGCACAGCAGATGTGCCTAATTCTTCCTAATTTCTGAGAATTCTTCAAAACTACTGAAGAAGGCCAATGTCAGAATAAAGCTATGTCACTCATTCTGCTTTGGAAATGAAAATGACATTGATATACTGAATTCACTTTGTAACAGATCTCATATTACTTGAAAACGTAGACATATCTGTGTTTTGCAACCGCACATCATGTTCTAGAGCATAAAACATGCTGTGCCTAATATTTTTTTTCACACCATTTCACAGAAAGTGAAGGAATAGAACGTGTTTCTTCAGACTCCATGTAGAACACTAATTCTGATTCATTGGTACCATAACAGTAATCATAATACTTAGCATTTTCATCTTCTGGGTTGTTTTAAAACATTCAGTGATGATTAATCATGACTGATCTTCAGGGAGGGCACCAATTAGTGTTTGCTTCTTAATGCAGTTCTGAGAATTAGGAAGTTATTTTCTTTGGACTGGATCCTGCAGATCTGCTGGACTGTCAGAGGCACTTTCCTTTGAGAGAGAGAGAAAACTTTCCAAGCCACAAGACCCTCTTCTGAGTGCCTTGCATCAGCAGAAGTCATCCCTATTAATGGTATCTATCCATGGAATATAAATAGGGTCGCCCGCCCCCTGCTAGGGGCAGGGGATCCCCCACTCCCACCCTTCATTCCCTGCCCCCTCTTACCTGGCTGGCGGGGAAGAAGGAGGTGCAGCATACTCCCACATGCTGCAGTGGGCCAATTTCAGCCTGAAACAGGCCCAAATCAGCCCTCTGCAGAGTGCAGGAGCAGTCCAGGGCCCATCACACCACCCCTGCGGCACTCACGCGCTCTGCAGAGGGCCAATTTTGGCCTGAAATGAGCCTGATTTGGCCCAAAATTCACCCCATCTGGCCCCAAATGGGCTGAAATCGACCTGCTGTGGAGCACAGGAGAACTCCAGGGCCCACTGCACCACTCTGGGATTGGGGCTGAAAGTGACATCATTGCATAGCCCAGGAGCATGCCAGGTCTCCCAACTCTCGCCAGGAGGGTAAGGGGACCTGGCAACCCAAAATATATAGTCGGTACAGAGCTGTAACACAGATCATTGCTGATGAGTGGAAAACAAGAATGTTTTTATTTGGCTGGAAATCGAAAAAAAATCTGGCATCAGCTTAAAAATAACTTTTTAAAGTATCTGATGGAAAACTATTTTATCATATGCATGCTTGTTATTTGTATGGGGGGTGTCATCATACCAATTTCTCTGTATACATAAGAAAGTATTTTTTTAAGCTTATGTATGAATTTTAGAATAAGCTAATAATTAGGGGTAAAGGTAGTCCCCTGTGCAAGCACCGAGTCATTACTGACCCATGAGGGGACGTCGGATCACGACGTTTTCTTGGCAGACTTTTTACAGGGTGGTTTGCCATTGCCTTCCCCAGTCATCTACACTTTACCCCCAGGAAACTGGGTACTCATTTAACTGACCTCGGAAGGATGGGAGCCTGAGTCAACCTTGAGCTGGCTATTTGAAACTGGCTTCCACCGGGATTGAACTCAAGCAGAGCTTGTGCAGAATGGTAAACTGCAGTACTGCAGCCCAAGCTCTGCTCATGACCTAAGTTTGATCCTGGTGGAAGTTTCATTTCCATGATACGGGGCAAATCCTTCTCGCCCACCTGCCTGTCCCTGCACTGTGCATAAAAGCACACAGAAAGGGAGGGCTAGATGTTGGTTTTTCTTCACAGGAAGGGGAGTACAGAGAGGATGGCCCTCTTTCCCCCCTAATTTTTACTAATAAAAGTGGGAGACTGGACAGGTTGCTGGCTGCCGGTCTCCCTTTCCGGCTAAAGCTGTTAATCTGGAATTGAATGAAAATGAAGAAGAAAAAATAGTAGGCAGAACTGAAGGAGAGAGTTCCATTGGTGTGCCAGAAAATAAACAATCTGGCCAGATTGGTCCTTCCAGATGGAATACTGGTCTGGATAGACTTGAGGGTGTGTGCATGTATGCATGTGTGAGTGTGCAATGCACACGCCTGTTACCTCTGTGTCATTTAGCACTGAGTTAACAGTTTTAATCAGAAAAGCCCAGAAAATCAGAAGGCTTTCTGAGCTACATAAAATTCCTCCTGGTATTCCTTGACCCGCTATCTTTGGAGGACTTCTTAACTTACAATGAGTGGCCCTGAGGCGCCATGGCACCTAAGTGAAGGACAGCAGCAGCAAAAGTCCACTGAAGAGGAATGAACCAGCTCCACTTAATAGTTTCCCCTCCCCCAAGTTTCCGATTTTCACCCTAATGTAAATAAAATGAGCATTTGAGCAAGCAGGGACCTGAAGGAGACCCCTGCCTCCTCAAACCCACAGCGTGGATGTTGCTGCCCTTTCCTTGCATTGTGCATAAAAATGCACCGAAAGGGATCATGACTGGTGAAGGTGATCCTGGCACCCTGCTGTCTGCTGTTCTCCTCTGCGGCACAAAGCAAACCTTTTGCAATTAGATCCCTATGAGCCACTCAATGCCAATCAGTGGAATTTCAGCACCAGTGGTATGTGCAGTGCCACTCAATGACAATGCCATTTCCCAGAAAGTGCTGAAGAAAATATGCACTCCTGTGTGCCGCACACATCGCCTTCCCACCAGCGGAGTTACTGTTAAGGGCTCAGTCTCTCCCCTTTGGATCCAATTTGTTGCTCGATGAGTGCAGACAGTTTTGCCATTAAGGAAAACAAGATGCTGCCAGATGGCCCACCACTGCCTGACCTGCCTGTGCGACCTCTGTGCAGTAAGAACTGAAACAAAACACACAAGCTTTTCAGCGGGAGAGAGTCGTTACAGCCTCTTTTCCCAAATTTGTTCCACCATTCCAGAAGTCACTTCAATGAGCATACCAAGGATTTCTGTATTTTCAGCTTGGGGTTTTTTTGCTTTAGTTATGCACATCCCTAGTAATAATATGAGTAGATGTGTACATGATTAATAAACATTCTAGCTAGATTTTTAAATTCTGGTTTCAGCTTTTTGTGACCATGAAGTCATGATGATATTTGATAATGTTGTTATCCTATAGTCCTCTTCAGGGCTTTTTTTTCAGCAGGAACGTGGTGGAACGGAGTTCCGGCACCTCTTGAAAATACTCAGCAATAGCACGTGGAAATAATATTATTTCAAAGAATCCTGTGTGTTTCTCCCTCATTTCTCTCTTGAGAGTTCCGCCACCTCTTTTTCCAGGAAAAAAAACCCTGGTCCTCTTTAAGACAGTCCAAACTGTACTGGGATTTTCCTTTGGCATCACATATCTGATAGGCAAGAGCTGTTCTCCATGCCGATATGCAGATCTACATAACAGGGCCAGCCATGGCTATCATTTCAGGTCCTACAAACCCCAGGTGTAGAAAAAACCTTAGTTTAAAAGCAACCCTCCATTTAGGCATAACTCCGAGCTGATGTTTATGAATTTACAAACATTGTCAACAAGTGCAATCTTACATCTTCACTTTTTGTTTGTTTTTGACCTTCTACTGTACTTCCTACAGAGTCAGCTCTATCAGTTCATCTAACTTTATCAATAACCAGATGTATAACAGAAGCAAACAAAAAGTCTTTAATCTTCCCTGTCATGTATCCTAGGAAGTCAGTGCTAGCTAAATGCCCTTGGGCTTCCCTATTACCATGGTCCAGACTCTGGGCATGTCTGAGACAAGCATTCACATCCGCTCTGCATAGAAGGACTTGCCCAAGTGGTTCAACTCCAGCTGGTACTGCAGATGCTCAACACTTAGGAGGTGACGCAAGGCTTCTCGTCGAACCTGCCAAACACACAAAGGCCATGAGTGACTCACCCTTTGCCACTGCTTTTAGATCTCTCCAAGTGTTTAGTGGTCCACTTTCCACTATTGCCCTCCTCCCCTTGTCCTTGTAACCCTCTCTTGTTGCTACTAACTATTTATGTCCATAATGATCCACAACCCAAGGAAGTGAAATTTGCTACTGCACGTAAAGAAGCTTCTGGTGAGAACCCTATGAAGGTTCTCACAAAGGGAGCAGGACAGACATCAAAAACTGGGACATATGCACATTTGACCTGTTAATAACTACGATATAAAGTAAAAATTTACTGCATTCAGTAGTTTACAAATACAGTTGTGAATATAAAATAAAAGGGAAGAGAACCATGCAAACCTGACCTTCTTGAAGGAAGAGTGGGATAAAATCATAATAGGTAGTTTGGCTAGGCAGGCCATTGGAATGAGCTGCTCTCCCGCTCCTGAATCTTAACTGAAAGCATTCTTAAAATGCCACACTTTGGATGGATTTGCCAATGCAAAACAAAACATTCGTCATTTCTAAGCTCCTCCTGCCCCATGTTCTATGGACAATGCCTTACCTATGGTTACACGGCTAGCAATATGTATTGCAATCAAGATGCAGAAATGACAAGATGGGATAGGAGGTATCTGGGAAGAGCTGTTGCCCTCTCATTAAATACTGAAGACAATATTCATAAAAGGATTCTTCTTAATTGTAGGGGAGAGCATTCTCCCCCCCCTCTGCCTACATGTAAGGGTGGGGGGACCTCACCATCATCAGCTGTTTATTAGCCTGGTACAGCTCTTCTTTCATTTCTGCCTGCTGCCTCTGCCTCATCTTTGCAAAACCAATGTCCTCTATTTTTGCCAGCTGCAGACCCGCTGCTTGGCCACGTTCCCAGCTGCAGGAAGAGATGTCTGTTAGGATCTGTGGCATACAACTTTAACAGTGGCTTTTTCTAACACGCAAATCAGTCTGAGAAGATTGCTTACTTTTACACAGCAAACTGTTATGGCTGTCTTAGGATGCCGGCATCTCCAGACTAGGGGTGTGCAATCCGGTATTCTGATTAGGATAAAAATACCGAATCAGAGCTGTTTCGGGTTTTTTCAGTATTACCAAAAAATTTTCTGAATACCGAAAAATTTCGGTAATACTGAAACAGAGATTGCCAAAACGATTCGGCCATTGTTTTCAAAGAGAAAACCTTCTCTTGGCTTTCCGGGAGTTTGGGGGGGGGGCATTTTCTGTCCAAATCACACCAAACTTGGTGGAGATCTTCTCCTACCTCTCTTCTAACTACCCCCCAAGTTTCAGAAAGATTAGACTTTGTGGGGCCATGTTATGCCCCCCCAAACAAGGTTCCCCCATCCTCCTACACTCTCCATGGTTCTCTAAGGGGAAAAACAAGTCATCTTTCTAGGTGGCTTGGGGTGGCATTTTGCAAGCAAAATGCAACCAACTTTCATTGGACCTGCTCCCACCTGTCCTCCCACCCTCCACCAAGTTTCAGGCAGATTCCACTTCGAGGGGCCATTTTATGGCCTCCCAAAGATGGTGCCCCTATCCACCTCCACTATTCCCTATGGGGGAAATAAGAGAGGCTTGTCTGGCTAGGGGTGGCACTTTGCATGCAAAATGCCCCCAACCTTCAGGGGCCCATCTCCTACCTGTCCTCCCACCCTCCACCAAGGCCCAAGCTGATCCCACTTTGGGGGACCATTTTATGCCCCCCCAAAGATGCTTCTCCTGCCACACCACTTAGTTTTTCTACTGTGGGGAAGACTTCCACACTGCAGAAACACATGGGATTGGTGCTGCCAATGGCCACAGCCACAGTCCACCTGCACCCAAACTGCCAAATACCACACACACCCTCCCCAAAACCTAACCTCCCCTGTCCTGTGGCCAGCCACTTTCTATTGATTCCTGTTATGGGAAAATCTCCCACAACAGGAACCCACGGAATGTGGTATCTATGGCCACAGGCACAGTCCCCCTTTTAAATCTCCCCCCACACACAGCCCCACACTGACCCAAAGACACCCTCCCCAACATTCCCACACCGGCCACTACCCCAGGAGCAGGTTGGCCAGCCATCCCCCATTGTTCCCTGTGATGGGAACTTTTAAACTCTCTTTCCCTGGGCAATTATGCACAGCTCAAGGGTGCCACAATGGTGGGCACACACCTGAATGTGAGCTTGTCCCTGTGAAAGACCACCTGAACCACAGACACCCTCCCCCAAATTCCCCCACCACCTACAGAGATGGCTGGCCAGTCAGCCCCATTGTTCCCTATGATGGGAACCAACTGCACAACAAAGAATAAAACACAAACACACACTGAATAAAGTTTTTTAAAAAATATTTTCTCACTTTCAAATATTTTACACAGAAATAACACAGCTCACTTCACATCAGAGAATCACCCAAAAACGGTGATGTGAGTTGTGCTATTTTGTGTAGTAGACTGCTTTTATGCCCTGTTGTGCCCTCCTACTGTGTAACCTAAACCAGTTAAAGAAATAAAGTGGTTTTGACAGGAATTGTGTTTTTGTGATTCTTTAATGTGAAGTGAGATGTGTTATTTTTCTGTGTGGAGGACTGCTGGTGTAATGTGTCACAATGCTTTGCCTACTTGTACTTTGAAAGTGAGAAAAAAAATTTAAAAATCCTCCTAACCAGCATAGATTGCTACACTCATTTAGTGCGTGCAGGTGTGGAGTATGGTTAGCGCAAACAGGACCTACCACGTACAAAACTAGTCGCAATTTCTATATTATGGCTGCTGGAAAAATTGCAGCCACCATCAGAGAGAAGGCCAACATCTTCCATGTGTACCGCTAACCTTTTTTCATGTAATCATGCTCCTCTCTATATAAGAGCGCTTTTTAGTCATTATATGTCATTATCCAGTCCTTACTTTTATGCTCCTACTTTGTGTACTGGAACAATATGTTATGAGAGATCCTGTCAATACATGCTGTCACTGTTTTGTGTGACTAGGGCAATGCATGTATTTTCTGGCTTTGGTATGCACAATCAGGTTTGTTGCCGGGACATGTTTGCCTGAACCAAAATCTGCAAATACATCCGTAGTCCTGTTCACACAAAATGGTGCCCACACACATTGGCAGAATTACACGAGGTGGGAACACCAAATGGTAACAGCTGAAAATAACTATTCACATAGAGCAATTAGTAGTGTAAACCTACTACAAGACAGATGCTTCTCTGCCTTTCTGTGTGTTGTTACTCACCCCACTTAGCACTCCCATTTATCCACCCCCTGCCCCAATTTCCTGTTCCCAAGGAATTAAAGAGTGGGAGAAAAATTGGCCTCCCCAGTGATTCTTTTGTAATTTGCCCATCTCTATCATAAATACCGTAGAGAATAGGAAGGAAGCCTAGAGTGTCAACTGAAATAACATAACATCCTCCCTAAACTTTGCCCTCTCAAATTACTTGGCTTTTGCCAAGGCAGTGTTGGGAACCCTAATCTCTCTGTACCATCATTTTATAAACTAGCAACACAGTGATACGGTAGTGATTGCTGGTATTGTTGTGTTTTTCAATTTTTCTCTCCAAGAGATCTGTTTCTCTTGAGGGGTAGTGGTAGAGGTGGCTGTATGCACATGGGTATACTCAGTATATAATACAAGGTCTTAGTATATGACTAAACAATATGAAGTAAGCAATAACAGCAATCATAAATGTGCCAATTATGGTTTGCCATTCATTGAAGATGGATGGCTCTTATCAGTGTTCCACAGCTGAGTGCTGACACGGCTTTCGAACCCAGCACAGAATTGGACAAATCAGGACAAGCGTTTGATTTTGGAAGGTTTTGTTACATATCGTTTTGTAATTTTTTTTTCATATCTGCATTTTCAGCTGGGTGTCAAAAGCTTTGCTGCCTGGTAGGTTTTCTGCTTTTGTTGTTTGCAGAAATGAAATGGAGCCTTTTAGCCTTTAACGCGTATGGTTCGAAAACAGGATTCTAAAATCTCCTTACCTACGGACTAGTTTAGTAAAATCTCCAATTTTCTCTATCATCTGAAAGTGCAAGAAAGGACAATTAGTTCAAAACAGGTCATGCTTGTGCCCTGATCTTACTGGGAGAATATAGAAGCACACAACATAAAGGGTCCTTGTAGCGGCTATTGGATCCAGCCAGCCTTTTCACTCAGTGTCTCTGAATTCTCCATCATATTACACTCACTGCACGACATAGGTTTTGTGCCCACAGGTCCCATGTTGCTTAGCATAGAAGATTATACCCTGCATGGTCAGATGGATGTTTCTTTCTTTTGTACTAGCAGAAAAGCTGATTGGATCCAACTTAGTAAGTTAGCCTTTTGAAAATTTATTGTGGGTTATATGCCATCATAGAGAGGGTGCCTAGCTGTAGAAACGGGCACCATGATTAGGTGAACTTTACTATAGCTCCTCTATCCTATGTTTCCAGTCACTTTCAGGAATGTGGCTAAAATTGCTACAGCACCATGGCCTGCCACCACAAATGACCTCGTATGGTTGTACATTCCATAGTAAGTTTACAAAAAAACCCAAATTTGGTAAGCAATCATCTGGATGGTCCCATTCTGGATGGGGATATATTCCCCCTTAAAAATCAGGTTAACAGGTTAGATGTACTGTTGGTCTCCCACACTGGTGTGCAAGTAGCATCCATTGATCGCTTGCATCACTCACACCTTTTATCAACTGTGTGTGGAACTCCACCAGTAAGCACCTTCTGGGAAAGGATGAACTTGCTACGATTATCCATGCTACAATGCTATACATAAGGTAACCTGCAAGAAGTATTCAGTAAAAGTATTTAAAAGCATTAAAGTGGTCCAGCATACTGCAGTCAGGATACTAATGGGCTCGTCGTTGTGAGCCAATGTACCTGATGCTTGGAGATTTTCAGTCTGAATCTGTTTCTAGGTACATTTCCAAGCAAGCAAGCAAGCAAGCAAGCCTTTTTTGGCATATATAAAATATAAACTTTTAAATACAGAAACTCCATACAAAATAAGATTAAGATTACAGATAGGAACAGGGCAACAGTGCAGCAAAACCAGTATAGAATATTACTTGTCAGGGCATATAAGCCATGGTACTGTAGAGAAACTTTGCTACTATTTCAGTTCTTTCCCCGTCTGGGTTGTCAAGCAGAAACTGAAGCTTAAAATCATCAGAAAACTCTGAAAGTTGGGCTAATATAGGATGTAGAAGATCCCGGCGTGGCGCCAGATAAAAAGAGCACTGGAGAAGAACATGGGAAACAGTTTCAACACAGTTCATCAAACAAGGACAACACCTGCTATAATAAATGTATTCTAGGTACATTTCAAACATTAAAGAGTCTGGGAGTAGGGTGTAGGAGTCCCTAAAAAGTCTGGAACCACCTTTTCTCCAACTTTTCTTTCTTCCCATCAGTTTTTGATGGTTAGGCGGGTGTCTATTAGAGATAGGGCCTTCTCTGTCCCTTGCCCCCTGCTTCAGGAACTCCCTCCCCCAGAGCTGTTCGTTTGGTGCTATCTTTATTATTTTGGGGGGGCATGCACCAGTTGATATCTGAGCTGTGGGTGACTGAAGCGTTATGTTTGCTGTGTGATCCCGTGTGATCCTGTTTTATGTTTCTAGCATGCAGTGTTTAATGAGACAGCATTTTTATTGTCCTTTTATTGTCATTTATTGTCTTGGCAATGTTGTTTTATATTGTGTTGCTTGTGTATATTGTAAGTTGCCTTGAAGGTCCCTTTAGTGAAGAAGGGTGGGATATAATTTAAAATAAAAATAAAATGATATTTGTTGCCATTTAGAGGTACCAAAGCAGCTGCGAAAGCAAAATGTGGAATTAGTTCAAGAGGTTCTAATCAGGCAAACATCTGTTAGGATTAAAGTTGGAGAATTTCACTAAATTTTTCACTAGAGTTTTATAGACAATGAACTCCTTCTAAAGGGAATGAGAGTTAAAGTTGGGAAGTCTTGCTCAGGAACAATATCTGTAGTAATTTTGAGTAGAGATGTGTGTGTGTATTATGTGCCGTCAAGTCATCTCTGACCTATGGTGACCCTATGAATGAAAGACCTCCGAAACGTTCTATCTCTAACAGACCTGCTCAGATCCTGCAAACTGGAGGCCGTGGCTTCTTTTATTGAGTCCAGCCATCTTGTTTTAGGTCTTCCTCTTTTCCTGCTGCCTTCCACTTTTCCTAGCATTATTGACTTTTCCAGAGATAACTATAATATTATTTTTTATTTTAACCAAATCACATGACATATAGGAGGTGTTCTTTATATTCAAATAACATTGATTCAATGTTTTAGTTAGTTGTGGCTATTTCCGGGGGTGGGGAGTGAGGACAGGAACAATTGACATACACAATAATAAGTACAGAGTATCCAGGTAAATTAAAATCAGCCCCATATCTGCTTAACCATAAAAGCCCTCCAGAAGAACACTACCCAACTTTCCTGGGAAGGCTTCAGATGCAACTATTAGTGGAGCTATAAAACTCATTTCCACAAGATAGCATTACACTTTCAACCGCCAGCAGTTCTGTGAGATTGGAGAACCAGGGCCCCTCTTTTTCTGCCTCTAGATTTGAAAGTCAGCCTTAACGCCATGCTCCCGCCTTCCGTGCCGGGTGCTTGGCAGCTCTCACTGCAGTTCCAAGTCCTACCTGCTCCTCTTTCAGTAACTGCTCCTGTGTGACGGCATGGCTGAATTTCTCTTTCTTATCCTTGGTGGGTGCCATTAGGCTGGGCCAGGCTTGAGAGAGCAGGAGTCTCTCTCTTTCCTTCCTTGGAGCCTTGTCTTTTCCAGGGCTCTGTGCAGTTGATGCCCTTGGTTGCCATGGCAGCAGACTATGCTTTCAGGCCTGTTGGGTTGTCATGGCAGCAGACCATGCTTTCAGGCCTGTTGAATAAACACTGGGGTCTTGAATGGCAGATGGTGGTTGCTCAGGTGAGGGAAGGGAAGCCTGCCTACCTGCAGCATTCATGTATTCAGTGTTGGATTAACTTCCAAGGTAATTTCTCCTGAATGCGTGGCGTAGCAGAGATAATTCCCTGTGAAATTGTTCCACATTGATATATTTCCAAAGCATAAGGTGAAACTCACGAGCACCCCACAGAAATGTAGCCATTTAAACTTTTTTCTTTGGTCCCCCTGCATTTTTTTAACTACCATCTCAAGCTTGTGCAGGCTCAGCTTCTCAGAAATTTCCCTTAAAACATCTGTTTGCCACCAGGGAAGATATTTTCCTTGATACTTCTGGGATTTATTTTACTTATTAAAACCTTGATAACCCAATCTTCCATAATCCACAATGCCTCAAAGAAGCTTACAAAATCCAGACGAGTGAGCAACAAGAAAGATTAAAATCACAGACAATTCATTTTTTTAATGTAACAAAATAAACTACCACAGGGCCTTCCACAGCATATCACCCTGCTGTCATGCTTACATAGGGATACCATACCCCCAATGGGGGTGGGGGATCCCCCACCCCCACCCCTCACACCCTGCACCCACTTACCTGGCTGGCAGTGGGGGGGACGCACCTTCTGTGCGTGCTCCCTTGTGGCACCGTGCGCTCCCGTGCTCAGCAGCCACCTGGATTGGCCCAGTTTGGCCCAGATTGGGGCTGCTGCAGAGCATGGAAGCGCTCCTGCTCTCCGCAGCAGCTCAAAACGGGCCCGATCAATGCCCAAATGGGCCCATATTCAGCACTGTGGAGGGCAGGAGCACTCCTGCACTCCACAGCGGTTCAAAATGGGCCCAATCCATGCCAAAACAAGCCCAAAATGAGCCTGTTTGGGCGCAGATCAAGTCCATTTTGGGTTGCTGTGGAGGGCAGGAGTGCTCCTGTGCTCCACAGTGGCTGAAAATGGGCCTGATCTGCACCAAAATGGGCCCAAAACGAGCCTGTGCTCCTGCCCTCCGCAGTGGCCCCTATCTGGGCCAAACTGGGCCGATCCAGGCAGCTGGTGAGCACGGGAGTGCACAGCACCACAAGGGAGCATGCACAGAAGGTGCGCCCCCCCGCCAGCCAGGTAAGTGGGTACCAGGTGTGAGGGGTGGGGGCGGGGATCCCCTGCCCCCACCAGGGGTATGGTATCCCTATGTAAGCATGACAGCAGGGTGATATGCTGTGGAAGGCCCTTTGGTGGTTTATTTTGGTACAGCCCATTTTGGGCTGCTGCAGAGGGCAGAGTGCTCCTGCCCTCCGCAGCGGCCCCAATCCAAGCCCCTGCAGAGCATAGGTGCACTCCGGGGGGGGCGTGCTGCATGATGACATCACTTCCCAGATGCATGCACACACACACACAGCCTGGAAAGGTGAGTGCCAGGCCCCAATCCCCCCACCGGGAGGTTGAGGGGGCCTGGCAACCCTATGCTTACAGTCGCATTACATGTTCAACAATACATATAGTTCCTGTCAACTTGTGTCTCTCGTATGGCCTGTAATGATGTGGATAGCCTGGGAGAGCCTGATCTGGTCAGATCTCAGAAGCAAAACAGGATCAGTCTTGGTTGGTAATTGGATGGGAGACCTCCAAGGAAGGCCAGGGTTGCAGAGGCAGGCAATGGCAAACCACCTCTGATAGTCTCTTGCCATGAAAATGTGCCAGGGGTCACCATAAGTCAGCAAGATGGATGCACAGAACAGAGGAGGCCCACCTTTCTCATATAAAGAAGCTGACCAGAGCAGGGAGGTATTCTTCCTATTGTTTCCTCTGCTCGACAAGGAAATTGCTTGCCAAACTGGAGCCAAAAGAGAAATACATTTGTTTTGCATCAAATGCAGAGTTACAGAGATCACAGAGATATTTTAAGTGCCATTCTTTTTAAGGAAGATGGTGTGTTGAGTTCAAATACTAAATCCTCTAGAGGGCAGGAGTAGCAATACGTCGCCTCAGTGTGCCTAATTACTATATGAACCACAGGTAATTAGAAGGTAGTAGAAATAATGGCACCCTCAATTGGCAAATATTCAATTAAAAATGTTTAGCGGCATCTTAAAGACTCACAGCATTCGTCTTTAAGGTGCCACTGGACTTTTGTTGTATTTTGCTATCAGAGACTGACCGGCTACCTCTTTGCATTTAATTTTCTGTTGCAGAAAAACAGAAGTTGGTTATGTTTGATCACGTTATTCAGTTCTTAAAGACAGGAAGCCAGATGCAGGAGAGAAGCAGTCACAAAGGATAAGACAAACATGAGAGTTGTTGAACACATAACAGGATTCTTGGTTGCTGCCAAAGGCCCATCTGAACAACAGGGGTTTGCAATATTTAGAAAAGGAGACCAGGAGAGGACCTTTGAGGAGCATTCCAAAGGGCTGCCAAAAACAAAAGAACCACCAAGCAGTGGGATTTTGTATAGCATTAAAGTGCATCATTACAGTGGCTCATGCTGTATCACTGTGCTACTGGTCCATACAGTTTTGCACTTGTGGGTAATTCCTTTTTTTTTTTCCAATATCTAACATACAAAACTACAATGACAGTAACTACAAAGGACTACAATAGCACAAGGGAAGGGAAAGAAGGGAGAAAAAAGAGAAAGGGAAAGGGGGGGTGGAAAAAAAGGGGAAGGTAACCTACAAACACTAAACGCTACATTTCAATGCTTTCCCTTCATACTGCCATAGTAAAAAAAATAGCTTAATAAAGTAGTGACGGAGTGGTTGATCATACAAATTACAAATTACAGTTCAAATTAAATCTTTTTCCCTCCCCTGGGCCTCGGACGCAATTCCCTCTGTGCAACTACCGCTGGAGCGCTCATTGCCTCCCCCCTCCCTTCAGGCTTCGGATCCTCTTCTTTTTGCTTGGTATCTGGTCCAAATTCTGGATTTTTATCCACAAAATCCCCTAGCTGATCTTCCGAATTAATCTTGTGGGCTTGATCTTTATAACTAAACCCGATTCCTTCCGGGAGTAGCCATTTGTACTTTATGTCATATTCCCTCAAAAGAGCTGCCAACTTCTTGTATTTAAATCTTCTCTTCCGAACTAAAAATGGAACGTCCTTCAATATCTTGACTTTATTTCCCAGAAAGTCCAATTCCGCATTGTAGCACTTGTGGGTAATTCCTGACATCCATGGGAGGGCTGCAGGCATGGATATGAAGAGGCCTACAAGAGGTCAATACCAGTTTTTAAAAAAGGAGATGACATCGCTGCTCTAGGAATCATTGCAGAGTTTCCAGAAATTCTTAGAGTTACCCTATGTTGCTTCCAGTTTACTGGTAGTGAAATAGTGCTGCAAAAAATGTTCCACGTTTTTAAGAAATTTTCTCCCACCCCCACTCAGAGCAGTGGTGGGCAATGGTAGGAGGTGGTGGGGATCCCCCACCCCCACAAGAGGAATATGACCCCTCTTGTGAGCTCTTTCGGGATTTTGAGAAAGACTGGTGGACACCATCACAAAATGGCTACCACAGGGGTGGGTCTAGGGTCGCCAGGTGTCCCTGGCAACCGGCAGGATGGGGAGCAGTACTTAGAACTAGAGATAGGCACGAACCAAAATACGAACCAAAATTAAGCACGAAGCAGGCCAGTTTGTGGTTCGTGAACCATGGTTTGTCAGATCCCATTTCTGCCTTGAACTTTTAGGCTGGTTTGTTTGGTTCATTTTTTGGTTCTTCACTGCAGACAGCCTGGTGCCAATCAATCAGTTTCCGAGGCAACAAGGGATGGACTTCCTGCAGACCTGCTGCTAACCCAGAAGTGAACTTCTGCTGGCCCGGAAGTGACCTTCTGCTGGCCCAGAAGTGATGATTTTCTAACCTAGATGTGATGTTTTCATGAACCAAATGAACCAGTTCGCGAACCAGGGGCAGGTTTGTGAAAGTTTATGGTTCATGGTTCGTGAAATTTGACGAACCACAAACCACATGATTCAGGTTTTTTTCGGTTCATGCCTATCTCTGCTTAGAACTGTAGAATCATAGGGTTGAAAGGGGCCATACAGACCATCTAATCCAACCGCATGCCCAATGCAGGAACAGTCAAAAGTATCCCCGACAAGTATTCATCCAGCTGATCTTGAAGACTGCCAGCAAGGGGGCATCTAAATAGTTTGGATTGTATTTCTGCTTGTTAATGTGGAAATGCTATGCTTCCCCTGTGAGTGTGAGCCCAGTTCAAGCTGGGGCCATGGCACACATTAAGAAGGGGCTTAAGTCCCGTCCCCTGTTTTTTTTCTTGATGTGAAACAGCCTTGGAGGTTCCAGTTTGTTCTGCTGAAAAATTTACATGCACAGAAACGTCCATTAGTGGCAAAGGGGCACCATCGATTGGGAAGTTTTCTGTTGCAAGCCTTTCTGAAATGAATGGGAGCTGCACCATTTTCAATTTCAATTTGACTTGTGCAAGAAAAGCCTTCTGGGCAGAGAATGACGAAACAGCGCTCTGTCATCATCGGATTAAGTCAGCAAGCAGTCTGAATCAGCATGACTAAAGAAGAGCAAGTCTGCATATCAGGATTAGTAAAGACGGCTCGTTGTTTCTTTTTTTCTGGAGCATGAGGGGCCAAATGTCCTGTTCCTTTGTAAACTATTGATTGTTAAGAAAGGCTATTAAAAATATGAGGTCATGGAAGAATGGAGGATGCTGCCCTATGGCAGTGCTTTTTGTTTTCGTTTATAAAACCATAATGTGTTCTTCCATTACATCAACCAAGATTTTATCCTAAGTGGGTATTCCCATTCTGTTCTGTATCGGCAACATGAAATTTCTCATGCAATGTTATTTTGATTAGCAGCACGAAATCTCTAACAAAGATACCATTGTGTTTTCTAGTAAGCTTGAAACTTGAGTCCTAACCATTGGCTGTCAATTGAACCACAAAGGCATTGCCTGCATTTTGTAATCTTCCTTCTCTGTCCTCCTTTGAAAATAGCATTTTTTTTCACCCCAATTTTTTTGCAGGGCAGGGCAGGGAGGCATACAAAGGCAAGAGGAGATGGTCTCGAAGGAACGATGAATAAAAATGCACAACTTGAATAATCTCTCAAATATAACCATATCCCTCTTTTTATCTGTGTTCTTGAAAACAGGTTTCCTGACACAGATGAATGACTTTGAGCGCCCTGTTCTCCAGCTCTCCTTCCAAGGTTGCATGCAGCTTATTCATGTGGATGATCAGCTGGTGGATTTGCACGCAGTGGAGCAAGGGAAGCTGGGAAACTTCGCCAATGTCAGCATCGACATGTGTGCCATTATTGATCGGTAAGCAAGAGTTTTAATTAATTCATTAATTGCCGCTTGACAGATTAAAAAAGCATGCAACGAGCCTGGCAGGATAAAGATGCAAAATACTTTGCAAGCCTGTAGGATTCCTGTATTGGTCTTCTGCATGCATTATTAGATTATCTTTTGCAGTTATTTCTGAAAATTTACAGTAACCAGCAAAAGGCTGATTCCCCACACGTTGGATAATGCACTTTCAATGCACTTTATCAATCGTTTGAGGTGGATTTTTTGTTCCGCACATGAAAAAATCCATTCCAAATGATCTATAAAGAGGATTGGAAGTGCATTATCCAACGTGTGCAGAATCAGCCAGAGTCTTTAACAGTGATTCTCTTTTGGTGTGTGGAAATCTCAGGAATCCATCCTGGGTCCTACATTGTTTAACATCCTTATAAATGACTCGGATGAAGAGATAGTGGCAGATGATACTAAACTGAGAGCAGTAGTTAATACAGTAGATGATAGGATCAAGAACAGGATGGAAAACTGGACTAAAACTAGCAAAATGAATTTTAACTGGGATAAATGTAAAGTTCTGCATTTAGGTAGAAAAAAATCAAATGCGTAATTATAGGATGGGTGAGGCTTGTCTTGGCAGTAGTACATGTCAAAAGGACTTAAGGGTCTTAGTAGACCAAACACTGAACATGAATCAGCAGTGTGATGACACAACTAGAAAGGCCAATGTGATTTTGGGCTGTATCAACAGAAGTATAATGTTCAGATCACATGAAATAATGGTATCAGTTTATTCTGTTCTGCTTTGACCTCATTTTGACTGCTGTGTTCAGTTCTGAGCACCACAGTTTAAGAAGGATGTTGACAGGCTGGAACATGTCCAGAGGAGGGCTACAAAGATGGCGAGCGGTCTGAAGACCAAGTCCTATGAGGAAAGGTTGAAGGAGTTCAGTATGTTTAGCCTGGAGAGGAGATGACTGAGAGGCAGTATGATTGCCATCTTCAAATATTTGAAGGGCTCTCACGTAGAGGATGGAGTGGAGTTGTTTTCTGTGGCTCCAAAGGGTCGGACCAGAGCCAACAGGTTAAAATCAGACCCAAAGAGTTTTCAGCTAAACATTAGGAACAACTTCCTGACAGTTACAGCAGTTCCTCAAAGAAACAGGCTTCCTCAGAAAATGATGGCCTCTCCTTCTTTGGAGACATGTAAAAAGAGGCTAGATGGCCACTGGATGACAATTCTGTGACTCAGTATGAATTTAGGTGGATTGGGAGAGGGAGAGAGTGAAGGGATGAGCTGGTGCTAGCTCTTTCTTATGTGCCCGGAGTATGGCCAATTGCCCCTTTGAAGTCAGGAAGGAATTTTCCCCCAGCCAGATTGATCAGGCATCCTGGCACAGGTTTTTTGCCTTCCTCAGGGCATTCAGCAAGAGTTATCAGGAGAGGTGGGAGGGGGGTAGCTGTGACTCACCTGCATTGTGCAGGAGGTTGTGTAAGCAGATGACCCTTAGGCTACCTTCCAAACTAGATGACCCTTAGGCTACCTTCCAAGTCTATGGTTCAACGAAATCCAGCAGAGAGATTTTCAAGTGTTTCTCTTTGGGTTGCTAACAATAGATGTTCAGGGCAACTCAACTAGAGTGTTAACAGTCATGAGAGTTGATGGTATGTTAAGTGGCATTTGTTAGCAAAGCTGTACATGGAGGTCCGTTGTAGCTCCTCGTGGTCTCTTGACCAGATCCAGGAGGATGTCCCCACCACCTCATTGAAGAACAACTATCCACATCATTTTTGAGTAAATAAATCCCTCCAAAGCTTTTTCAGTTGACTGCTTTGAAACAGCACAGGCGACAGTTCTTAAAGGCTTTATTCCTCTTTCTCCAAATGAAGTGCTTTGCTGTCAGGGCACAAGATTAAAATACTGATGATCTGACTCGGAAAGGGACTGAAGCATCTCTTGCTTATTCAGAAGCAATTTCATCCCCCCGGTGAATTTGCTGCAACTGGAGATTTAGTATACTGTAGAAGAGCAGGTCTCTTGGGACTCAGAGTCGCGTCGCAATATGAGGATCCTGAATGCCAGGTTGCTGTGAGTGCTATCGCAGGGGCTCAGAAGCTTACCCATAAGAAACATAAAGATCTTGTTAATTAACCTAGTTAATATTGACAGAGAGCGAGAAAGACAAATCAAATAGATCTTTGTGTGCTATTTATTTATCTTCTGCGAAATATTGCTCCTTCCTGCTTAGAATAAATGCCTGTGAGGCATCAAAGAAGAGACACAAATATTACATAGGTGGGCAATGCAAATATCTGCAACATTTCTCTGCACTGTGCCTTTTTCATGCATGTGTCCATTTAGGGCAACGTAAGTCTTCTGCACTGTCATCCACAGCAGAGTTACACCTTTCTAACACCTCTGGCTTTCATGAGAAGGGTGTAATTTTGCTTAGGAAGGCTCTGTTGAAGAATCATAGTAACGATGTGGGTATACTATGGCTGCTTCCACTCACATTGGATAATGCACTTTCAATGCTCTTTAGTGATCATTTGGAACTGGGTTTTCACGTGTGAAACACAAAATCCACTTCTAAAGGATAACTAAAGTGCATTGAAAGTGCATTATTCAACGTGTGTGAAAACGGCCTTTAAGCAGGTACAAAATGATGGGCAGGAGGAGAGGTTCTAAGATATCTGGAATAGGTGGATTATGATAAAATCATGTTCCATAGTGGGTAATAGGATCAGAGAAGGGGAATGTAAGAAGAAGCTGAACGTGTATTTTCGAATGTTGTAAACCGCTTTGTCTAAACATGACATTTATGATATATAATATAAATATGACATTTAATGATGTAAATGTGGCGTTTCGGGTCTAAATATGTGCACATGCATTTTTGTGAAAAGAAAGCTGGTTGTTTATGGGGGATTGGTACTCCCTATTGTCATGGAATGGGGTGTGTGTGGAAGTGAACACCTGGCGGGCCAGCCAGTCACCCAATTGGGTGGCTATGTTCTGGTTCTGCTCAGAACTGCTCATAAACAACATTTGGCAGAGAGAAAACTACATTGTCTGTCTGAAGGGAAGGCAGTTACAAAGTTAAAACAGGGAAGGATGAAGCAGCAGCTATTGGCAAATAGTTCTTCAGCTGTCGGAGGAAGGCCCATTGTCTTGCAAGACCCAAGTTGTACCTCCTTTAAAGGCTAACCCTCAAAGTGGAGCAAGTCCGCTGTAGACCAGCCGGTGTTTGCTTCAGGCAATGGGGGAGCAAGCCAGGGGAATGGAGGAGGATGGGGTGAACTTCATTCCTCCTCCTTCCATTCCACAGGAGAAGCATTAAAGGATTAAGCAAGTGACCACAAACTAGACTGATGGCAGGGCAGGATGACACATACAACTGTTAGCGAACAAATTTCATAAAGTTGAAACATTTTTGAAAAGGGCAATGTTGTTTGCTTTTTGTTTATGCCCAGGGCCTAGGTTTACCAGATTGCCCATCATGGCAAGCCATCTCCCACCCCCCGCCAGCTCTCTCTCACTCTGCCCACATTTGTTGTAGGATAAAATGGGGCCAGAGGTGGTATTTCAGACTCTGCAAAGTTGCTTCTGTTTGCCACATCTGCAACACTCTAGGAATTTCCCCAATCACTGTGGTCCTTGCCATAGAGATTAGGGGAATTCCTAGAGCAGCATGTGATATAGCAGGGGTGGCCAAACTTGCTTAATACAAGAGCCACATAGAATAAACGTCAGATATTTGAGAGCCGCAAGACGTGATGCATTGAAGTGATTTCAGATTAAGAAGTAGGTTTGGGGGAGTGTCCTGAAAGTGACATCACAGAAAGAGGTGGAGTTTTGGTATAGTATGACATCAGCAGAAGGGGTGTGGCTTGGGAAGAGCCATCACCTGACCTTTGACTTGGAAGTGACATCACTTTTGTGATGTCTTTTTTTTTTTACTTGGAAGTGACATCACATCCTCTTTTTGACTTGTAAGTGATATCACATCCTTGCTAGGCTTCACCCTTAAAGTCCCCAGATATTTTCTGAGTCAGACCTAGCAACCCCAACATTTTTACTGAAAATATGAAAGACATGGAAAGAAAGAAGGAAGGAAGGGAAAAAGGAAAAAGGAGGGAAAGACATGGAAAGAGAGAAGGAAAGGGAGGGAGGGAAAGACATGGAAAGAAAAGAGGTAAGGGAGGGAAGGAAGGGAGGAAAATAAACTAAACTAAACTAAAATGTATGGCCTTGGCAATACTCAGAGACCACTGGGAGCCGCACAATATGTCTAGAAGAGCCACATGTGGCTTCCGAGCCGCATTTTGGCCACCACATTTACCCAAATGTGATGTCACTACATCCCGCCATATTGTCCCTCCCCATATCCCACTTCCAAAAGCTCCCTGGATTGCCAGGCACAGGCTGGGAAACCCTACC
The DNA here is from genome assembly GCF_028583425.1 of Eublepharis macularius. NCBI lineage: Eukaryota > Metazoa > Chordata > Lepidosauria > Squamata > Eublepharidae > Eublepharis > Eublepharis macularius. The sequence continues at coordinate 18,645,510 of NC_072800.1, read as the reverse complement.
AGGAGTACATAGGACTGGGTGTGACCTGTTCATTGATGGAAGACAATGGGCAGCTGCTTTTTAATTGTCTGAAATATGAGTCTCCCTTGGCTGCCAGTCAAGCCGCAAAGAAATATCACATTAGCATCTGGCCTGAAGTAAACCGATTTGGATTTTGGGAGTCCAGTGTGTTGTTACTTTTGATACTAGAACACCCTGTTTCAGTACTTTTGGTTTGTACTTTCATAATCTCTTATCAGTCTGCACATTTTTATTACACAGATTATTAGAAAGACATTACAAGTCTTTTAAAAAAATTATCCCATGAAGGCTACTGTTGGTTTCCCACAGCTCAGGAAAGGGGGCGCACAAGATAACATGCTGTAGAACTTCTCCTGGTTACAGAGCTGCCAGTGGATTTCACTGCAAACTACGTTTTGAAACAAGTTTGGGAGTTTCTGTTCAGGCTCTGAGGAGTAGAGAAGCAAAAAAAAAAAAAGCTTTGAAAAGACTAGCACAATTTCTCATTGGAGACCCGTGCAGCCCCACCTGAGCTGCCTCTCATCTGAGTGGAGGATTAATGGTGGCATTTGTATGCCGTTTTGCAAATTCACGTCTCATTTGGAAGGAGACAAAAAAAAGGCTAAGAAATGTTTGCTCTGAAACACACACATCCTGACTCATTTTACATGTCAGAGGAGAGACACAAAATGGCAGATGCTGTAATAAGGGAGGGAAGAACTTAGAAAACAGTAGGGTTTTCTAGGGAAATCCTGCCATATTTTCCTTCTATGACCTGCATTATCTATGTGTCCTTATTATGAAATTCACATAGTTGCTGGAAGGATCAATGTGCTTTCCGGAGAGCAACAGTTCCAATCCTCTACATCTCTCTTCCTTATCAGGTTCTTTATGAGGTTTTGTTATCATAGTCCAGATGGTACAGTTGTACATCCCAAATGTCAGACACAACATTGCAGAGGAAATTATTATTCAAAACTAATTTTCTCCTGGAAGCCTCAAGAGACTGGTCGACTGTGCCTGGCTTCTCAGTGGCAGAGTGTGTCTGCAACTCACTGGGGGTAACACTGACGAGATGCTAAAAAGGATTCCGAAATCTCCCGTCTGATATGTCGTTACAGATTACATTTAACATATGTCGATTTTAATGAAAATCTGGCAGTGTGCTTTAAAGACATGTGGAAATAGCAGGGAGGTAAAAAGAAAATGGAAACTTCACAGATCCGGAATGCTTCTATAGCTGTTTGCCAATGGTGAATACACATGGGGAAGCTTTGATACCCTATTTCACAAAGATATATTGGTATGGCCTAGAGTTTTTCTGTTAATGCAGTACAGAACTAGGGTTTTACTTCCCAACACAACCTCAGCAAATGCTGGGAGATTTGGGGTTGAGCTGCCTGGAGAAGGTAGAGTTTGCAGAAAATGTAATGTTACATTTAGGTGACACTGTAGGCTGCCTCCTCTAGTCTCTATGGTCTTTACTATAGAGACTAGGAGACATTGCTAGAATGACACTATCTGGCCATTTTTTCTCCTGCTCCTCAATTCCTTGGGAGTGAGAAATTGGGGTTAGGGGTGAGTAATTTCCCACTTGGGGTAAGTAAATGGGAGGTCTATGCAGCAGTCATGTTTAAAGCAGTAAGTTAGGTCAGGCATTACCAGCAAAAGTAAACTGATAATTGCTTCACAATGAGGATAAGAATGCTGGCCTTACTTACAGGGCTGTTTTAAGGATCAGAGAGAAAATGTACTGCTGCACTTTGAAAATTCTGAAGGGCAGCATTCTAAAGACTTCTTGAAAATTCTGAGATATTGGAACTGCTAAAGTTGGCCTGGAACTGCACCATCTTTTCTAGTTCTCTCAGCAAAGAATCTGTCCAGGCTGCTGGCTTGGAAGCAAGCAGGTACCCAGTAAGCAGGTAGTCCATTCGTTCCATTCCTGAGTGAGGAATTGCTCAGACTAACCTGGCCGAAGCCAGAAACCCTGTGGGTAACCTCCCCCCCCCCATTCGGAATGAAGAGACAGACACAAGGCTTGGGTATACATTTGGGCCATTTATTGACCAACATTAAACTTAATAACGGCAAGGGCATCACTAGCGGTACAGGTCAGGACCAAGGGATCACCCTGGACCTCCTCCTCGACCTGTCTGGGTGAGTCACCCCTGCCCCAGGTGCAAGCCATCCATGTGAATGGCTGTAACCCGGCCGGTCAGGCAAATGATTCCCCCCTTAAAGCTCCATACACCCTAGACGTGAAGACAGAGGGAAGGACTTGTGCCTGCCCTCTCAGCTGGCAGCCATACAGCCTGCCAGCTGATCCCTGACAGACCCCTATTCCCCACCAATGAGGAGGTGCCACCGGGTGCTCACCGGCCCGCTCTGTCTACCCAAATCTAACCTGCCAGGGACCTAGGTTACAGTTCCACCACTCCAAATACCACTCCTACAAGACAGTACAAGGTAGGCAAAAAACACCCCTTCCCTGTGCCAATTTGGAAAAAGGAGAAAAAATTCCTAACTGGCCCTAGTAACCAGCAACCAGCTAATCCTGTACTGCCACAGGGTGCAGTGGGTGGGCTGAGCTTTCAAAGCTGAGTGAGCACTACAGAGGCAGAGCCACCCTTTATAGGGCCAGGCCCCACCTCCCAAAGCCTGGATGCCCATGAATGTAAGGCTGTCTCTCCCTCCGTGCAGTGAGGCAAAAAGTGGCACCCAGCCTAAGCATGTTTCCCATGCAGCCAGGTGTGCCATCTTATCAAAGGATCTTGTTGCTGACAGCTGTATGTTGGATTGTATCCTCCTCAAATCAGCACAGGTGGTGCTGAAGTAAAGTAGAGAACAGCAGCTCCTCCCCAGCAAACTGTCATGGGGGTGCTGAGGGTAATATTCCCAGGTCCCATTGCTGGGGTCTCTGGTTCCAGATCCATGGCTCTTTACAGATGTTTTCAGTCCTTCTTCAATAGTTATCAATACCTCTTCAAATGCTTTATGTTTGCTCTTTGAAACATTCTCATGTATTTATTTCTTTAGCTATACCTTGATTTTGCTCTCCAATGGAGATCCATTTTTCTTCCCTCCTCCATTTTACCCTCACAGCAACAACCCTGCAAAGTAGGTGAAGCTGAGAGAGGTAGAGCAAGGTCACTGAGCAAGCATTCATAGCAAAGTGGGCATTCAAAGCCGGGTCTCCCAGATCTTAATCGGAAACTTTAATCACTGCACAACACTGCAGAAGAAAAATCATGGCCAGTGTAAATAGGCTTGTGACAAATGCATGTGTCTATTTTGCAGTGTTGTTGTTATATATTGTGCAGTTAACAATAATTTAGAGTTTAGGTGGCCTTGAGAAACAGCCAGGTAAATTCCTAAAGGTAGGTGCTCTGTGTACTCAAATCTGCTATTTAAACGGGCACTAGTAGAAGAGGGTGGTGTATTGGCAACTTGCCAATCCCTCCGTGCTATGCAAGTGCAGTAAACAAACAAACAAATTTATTATACAGTCAAAGACCAACATAGAGAGAATATTACAAAATTATGAAGTTAAAATTATTAGTAAAAATAGCACAAAATTAAAATAGTTAATTAAAACAGTAATATAGAAGGGTAGCATTTACATAAACCCTGATAATGAAAGCATCTGACGGATTGTATAGGCTGCGGCATAAAATTTTGTGACTGAGGCTGTAGTTGTCGGATTTCCATCTTCTAGAAGTGGCCTAACATATTCCAAGCTTATTCTTCCAGGTATTCTATTGATCAAAGGGGTGATGAGCTTGATGCGAGCATCTTGATAGAATGGGCAACGTAGAAGAACATGAGCTACAGTCTCAATCTCCCCTTCATTGCAGGGGCAAAGCCTTTTCTTATAGGGAATTCTGTTAAACTGTCCATCTAAAACAGCAGAGGGAAGTGCAGCACACCTTGTGAATGTAAAGGCCCTCCTATGACTATGCACCTTCAAGAGGGACAGATAGGCAGCCGGTTTGACTATATATCTGGTGTTCATAGGGGACAAAAAAGTAGGGACTCTTCCTAAATCAAGCTGGCATTCAGTGTCCAATATCCTTTGTTTTACAGTCTGTTTTGCCTGATCAAAAATAGACACGGGCACGAACAGCATTACGAACAGAAAAAAACCACAAACAGCCCCTTCGTCTGCTCGTGAACAAGCCGTTCATGAGGCCCCATTGTAAACGAACAAGAGGCCGTTGCAAGCCTCCTTCATTGCCTTCGTCAGCCGTTCGTCAAGCCAGACAGTCTGGCACCTGCAATCAATTCCCTTGGCAACTGGAGGCAGGGACTGAACTCCTTCTGGCTTTCCTTCTGGCTTTAACCCTTCAAAGGACTTCCAGAAGAGAGTCCCGTTTTTGCCACTGTGAAGAGAAAATGACAGCAAAGAGGGGGGGACCCATGGATCATGCCTTTCCCAGGGTGCAATCTCTCTGAAACTTGGGGGGGGGGGTCTTCAGAGGACAGTGAGGACTATGTCCCCTGAAAATTTGGTGGGTATTGGACATTGGGAAGGTCAGTTTGTGGGGTGTTTAAAGGGCCCTACCCCTTGAACGTGGCAGGAAAGGTCCCTTTAAACTATCAGCTGGCCAGCGGAAGGGGGGAATCCCCCCTGCCAGCTGCTAGTTTAAAGGGGTCTTTAAAGGGCCATGAACAATGAACAATGAACATGTTTGTGAACAGGGTCATGTTCATTACTGTTTGTTGTTCGTTGTTCATGGATGGCAATGAACAACGAACAGCTTGTTCGGGTTTTTTTTCCATTCGTGCCCATGTCTAGACAAAACCCACGGTTAAAATCATGGAGAGTGAAAAACCATGGCTCACCAGTTTACAAAGGACCATCCTAAGCCATTCAGGTTGATATTCATCCAGGAGGAGCAATGGGGTCAAGTCTTGCTGAAAATAGTTGATCTTAAGCCAGTAATTTAAAGAGGCAAGGCACACCTTAGTGTCCACTCTGATAATGCCAGCCTCCAGTTGTAGTAACGCATTTGGTATGTGATTGGGGACTTGCAATGCTGCTCTGAGAAACTTCGATTGGACATGCTCAAGAAGGGCAAAAGAAGATGATGTTGCCCCTATTATGGTTCCATATAGGAGTTGGGCCAAGGTTTTGGCTTTAAAGAGTTTTAGGGCAGCAGGGATGTAATGTCCCCCCTTTGTTCGAGGAACTCTAAGTATATTGTGAGCTGACTTTTGCCCAATATGTGCTTTTTTAAAACCGGAGACATGAAATACTGCACCAAGATATTTGAAGGTCTGTTCCTGTTCAATCAAGTGGCCATCGATGGTCCAGGTTCTAGACTTCTGTTTCTTACCGAAGACCATTATTTTTGTTTTTTGATAATTTATAGTAAGAGAGACTTCCTTGCAGTGCTGTACTTCCTTGCAGTCTTCCTTGCAGTGCTCTTCTGAGCCCAACTGGGCTCCTTGACAAGATGGCTGCATCATCTGACCTTGCTGTAATTTTGGAGGTTGAAAGGCCTGGTTACTTAGGGATTTGACCAAGTCATTTATATAGAAGTTGAAGAGAGGTGGTGCTAAAATGCAGCCCGGTTTCATACCTCTCAAAGTGGGAACAGCATTTGAAAGATGCCCGAGCTTACAGCACCATACAAGTGCAGTAAGCAGTCCCTGTGGTAACCAAGCACTGAGTAGCAAGAGACTCAGGAACCAAATGAGGCCTTAGAATGGCAATGCAGAGAAGGAGAGGTAGGAGCGCTGGTCCTCTTAGGGGGTAATTCCTACAAAAGCCAGGTGGTAGCAGTGGTGTACCAAAAGAGGGGGTGATAAACTCTCCAAAGGTCAGGGGAAGCCTGGAGTGTGGGACATTGCCTGGCAGAGACTTGGGTGGCCACTGGTGCCCGGGCACTTTGGAAGGCAAGATGGAGCAGTGCCATCAGGTCAGTGGGGCTGTTCTGCCACAGTGACAAATACATTATTTTGCAAAGGAGATGTGTGGCACAGAGGGTGACTTCAGCCTTCCCTCCCACATCATTTCTGTGAGCCAAAATGGCCCGCTCTGGGACTCCACATATACTGATTACAACACACCCACCCCTGAGCCTGGTCTTTTCATACAGCGTTATCTTGGATCCTGTTTCACGGCCTCACAGCAGTATGATGGATATTGTGAGAATGGGAGGCAATGTTAAGAACTGGCTTTTAGATACATTGACGTTAACCTACTGGCTCATGTAATTGTTGTAGGGGTTCCCATGCCCTGTTTTGCCACTGAGATTTGATCTCTTGTAGGAATAGATGATACAGAAAAACCTGTACTTTGAAAGTCTATAGGCATGCAGATGCCTATCTGGAATAGAAAATGAAGGTAATTCTTAGGTAAGAAATTGTATTAAGCCTTTAAACGGGTTTCTTCTGGGAAATAATAGAGCAAAACTCCTCAGGGAAATGAATGTCAGATGTTTCTCGTTTAATCCTTGATGTCTTCCTTGAAGGGCAGCTTAAATGAATTAGCTGTTATAGTCCTGGAGGTTAAAATGAACATCTCTTCATAGATTTTTCTATACAGTGTTCCAAATTGACTAGTCTGTACCTTTTATACTGCAGACAGAGAAGTTTGAAAAGGCAACTAATGTTGAGGATATCTTATACACAGAAAAATGGAGAAAGGTGTGTGTTTTTCTTTTTTAAAGAAAAGAAATGTGCAACAAACACAGAATACATTCTTATGCATCTTGGCGGGGGACCCATGAGGAGTAGGAGGGGAGACAACCCATTTACCCTCCCATGCAAGTCTCCTCCTCACAGTTATTTAGGGGGATGGAAAGCATTCATGGTATATTTTCTACTTGAAGCAGGAAACTGGGCATGGGGCAGAAAGCAGGGCAGACACACTTTCTGATCCAAGGCCCCCGATTAGCTGGCCAAGATTAGTGGGGAAGGGTACAAGGTTATGGCCACCATCTCTCATCTTAGGGTACAGGCTTGGAGCAGAAAGCATGCTGGACACTCTTTCTGTTATAAATTCAGAACCCCCCCCCCAGTCATCTGGTTGGTACTTGGGGGGGTTGGGGGGTCACCTTGAAGAATAAGGTTCCCAAGGTGTACTTTCTGTTCCAAGTCACAGCCAGGTTTTGCTTGACATTTTGTGAGATAGTGTCATGAAATCCCATTCAACATTTTTGTTGTTGTGATATTGACCTTTGCTTAGTTATCACTTCTCCAGGGGGGCGGGGGGCATAAAATACCTCAATGTTCTATATTGGGTTTGGGGATTTTTCTGAAAATCTGGGGATTTCCTCCAGGTTTGTATAAAATTCTCTCCTTTCTGTACCTCTCTCCCGTTGCATGGAATTTTTTGATCTGCAGTCTGAATCTAAGTTTGGAATTAGATATAATGATCTATAGGAGTCTAGCCTGGATAGCCCAAGTGAGCCTGATCTTGTCTGATCTCAGAAGCTAAGTGGGGTTGGCCTTGGTTAGTAATTGGATGGGAGCAAAGACCAGGGTTGTAGCAGCAAGCAGTGGGAAACTATCTCTGTTATTCTCTTGCATTGAAAACCCCACTAGGGGATTGCTATAAGTCAGCGATGACTTGAAGGCACTCTCTACCACCACCAGAAGTCTAGCCTATATGGTATATTGTATTTTCAAGTAGAAGTTTTTTGGGGAAATGAACCTTTCTGAATTTTTCACAAATTTCAATTTTGTAAAGCATAAACATAATTCAGAAATATTGTACTATATACACAGAATTTGATATTATATAATCCAATATTTTAGCTCTTCCTATGTCATACAGTGTGGTTATTCTGAAGCCACTGTCTTGAGGATTACATAGTTTTAAATGCATGGACCCGGATCTGTTTCTGCTTCAGCCAACTTGTTGAAGATAACAGCTGGTGCTTCAAAATGCAGATGTATTTGCATCACAGCTGACCATTGTGATGCAAATGTAGAAACATCTGTATCCATACATAATGGAACACTTCTCATGTGCATGAATCTTTGGCACATTTAAGATGTACGTACCTGAAAATGCAAAATTAGAGTGGTGTATAGAGCCAGATGGTGTAGTGGTTAGAGTGTCAGACTAGGATCTGGGAAAGCCAGATTTGAACCCCCACTCTGCTGTAGAAGCTCACTGGATGATCTTGGGCCAGTCACACACTCTCAGGCTAACCCCTTTCCAGAATCGTTGTAAGAATAAAATGGAGGACAGGAAGACGAAGTTAGCAGCTTTGGGTCCCCACTGGGGAGAAAGACGGGGTATAAATAAAGTAAATAAGCAGGGCTCATTTCGAGGGGGAATGCACAGGAACACAGTTCCGGCAGTTCCCCAAAGAGGTCACATGTCAGGTGGCCCCACCCACCTGACTCTCAGCCATTTTGGGCCCGTTTCAGCCTGGATTGGTCCTGAAACGGCCAGGATCAGGCCTCTGATGGGTGGTGGATCACTCTCCCACTCAGCAGCAGCCCGATCCTGACCATTTGGGGCCCCTTTTCGGCCATTTCCAGCCCCTTTTTGCCGTTTTGGGCCCAATTTCAGCCCTGAATGGCCAGGATTGGGTCCAAAACAGCCAGGATAGGTAATGTCAGGGGGTGTGGCATATGCAAATCAGTTATGCCAATTACACACTTCTGGTGATGTCAAGGGGCATGGCATGTGCTAATGAGTTATGCTAATGAGCTATGCTAATGAGTTCCTCCAGCTCTTTTTCTACGAAATGATGCCTGTAAATAAGTAAAGTTCAAATGGGATGACTGCATGTTTGCAAGCCTGCCTATCATACAGGTGTGGTCAACAGAGAATAAGAACTAGCTGCAGATGCCACTTAGGGGCAAAATCCAAGTCCACTTCTTTATAATGAGAGCCAAACTAAAAGCGACGCCTTACACAGGTTGGACACTAGTCGGCTTCCCTCAAGTTTTGATGGGAAATGTAGGCATCCTGGTCTTGCAGCTGTAATGGAGAGCCAAGCTGTAAAACCAGGGCGCCTACATTTCCCATCAAAACTTGAGGGAAGCTGACAAGTGTCCAACCTGTGTAAGGCGTCACTTGTAGTTTGGCTCTGAGTGAAAGGGCCGTGCTGCTCAGATTCTTAGGTTGGTCATGAAATAGCACTTTCTTCATTCTGTTTTAAATCTTTTGCCTAGAGCTCAGAAATAGTACTATCTCAATGTCCAGGCTTCATTGCAAAATGCTGAGTGTATTTCATACATCAAAGCTGGCAGCACTCACAAGTTTAAAATAAGCTTCCAAACATTGCCTAGGCATTTTCTTGGCAACGGCAGCAGCCAGGGCGCATGCTTCTTGACAGCTGCTGACTGGTTCCATTTCTGATTCCTTCTTCAGAAATCGCACTTGGAAATTGTCTGTCAGCTTCTGTAAAGGTACCAAGCCATCTCACCCCATCTATGTCTGTAAAGAAGAGACCCTATTGTTCTGCAGGGGGTTGCTAGAGAAGGAAAGAACGTTAACTCTTTGCATCTATTTTCAAGAGCCAGGACACTTCTTTTTGCAATGTCACTCTGCTATGCCTCAAGCCACTGACCAGCAGTGATTTAGCACTAAACTTGGTGCAATTAAAGTCTGTGTAAGCTGTTGCCCAACTTGGTTATTCTTCTCAGTGGTTTCACTAAAATGCCAGTGGTTGATTAATTCAATACCATTACACCAGCTGACCTTCTCAAAATCATTACATCAGTAAATAAAATTACTTCTTTCTTTTAGACTCAGCACAAGAACAAATTCAGCCTTGAATTTATTGACATAGTTCCCTTATGTGCTCTTTTGGCTAGATGAGGTCTCTCTCTCTCTCTTTCTCTCTCTCTCTCTCTCTCTCTCTTGTGTGTGTGTGTATAAATTTGTGTTGATACTGTGACAATGATCTTTCAGTTCTGTCAGTATCTTATATATTAAATTTGTTCATCTGAACATCTGCTGAAGAAAGTAACAATTGCTCTATCTGATCTTTCATTATCCTTTCATAGTTTGGTCAGGACTAGAGATGGGCACGAACAGAAAAAAATGAACATGATGTTCATTGCCATCCATGAACAGGGACTCACAAACAACTACGAACATGGCCCTGTTCATGAACATGTCCGTGGTTGGCTGTTCATGGGGGCCAGCAGGTTCTCCTCCAGCCATCATCCAAGTCAAGATCCCTACTGCACCACTCCCAGAAACCTTACCTGAGCTGGCAGCAGGAAAGGTACCAATAATAAATAATAGCTTGGCCCAGAGCCTGGCAGCAGCCCTGGAACTTAAAGGGGTAGATCCCTATCCCACCACACACAAAGAAAATTCAAGCTCCAATGCACTCTTTCTCTCAAAATGCCAACAGCAGCTGTCTCTCCCTCTCCACTGTCTGCAATGTCAGAGCTGGGAGCCCCCTCCCCCCTGGTCTTTGCTCCCTTGTTGTAACAAATTTGGAGCTCCACACTTGAAAGGAAGACCTGCCTATCAAGCTAAATTGGGCTTAGATTGGGGTTTCCAGGGCAACAGCAGGAGTTCAGACAGGGTTGAGACAATCCCTACCTAAGTTGCCAAGGGAATTGATTGCAGGTGCCAGACTGTCTGGCTTGATGAACAGCAATGAACAGTAACGAACGAGGCTTGCAATGACACCTGTTCGTTTAGAATGGGGCCTTCTGAACAGCTTGTTCACGAACAGCACATTGGGCTGTTTGTGGCTTTTTTGTTTGCATTGCTGTTCGTGCCCATCTCTAGTCAGGACCTCAGAGAATAGCAATATTTTCTTTCCTCCTGCAGATTCTTTGCCTCAGTTTTGGACAGCTTTGACTCCTCTGTAAATTTTAAAAGAGTGTCATTCTTCAAATGCAGATAATCCCCCTCCACTCAAAAAGCAATACCTTATCTACAGCCTGTTTTTCCTTCAAAAGCTTCAAAAACTCGGAGCAGCTTCCATTGGGACTCCCAGTGACCTCCCATTCAAGTACTCATCCAAGCACCAGTTCCTTAGGTTCAAGAAAGCTACAAGCTCAGGCAATCATAAACCAAGCTTTTTTAAAAGTTGGGATTGGAAATACTGGGTTGAGTTTCTTTGCAGAACCAGTCTACCCCTATCCATAATGGAAAGTATATTTTGTTCCTGATGCCAGCGTTTCCCGCTGACATTTCTAAAGGGTATAATATGTTATAAGGATCTTTTAGGAATGAAATCAGTATACTTCATATTCTGATGGTACAGGGTGGTTTTAGTGAATGGGTAGTTATAGGTCAGGCATTAAAAGAGAAGGCTCTCTAAAAGATCTTGGATAGAATGGCCAAATTCAGTGTGGCATGAACAAACTTCTCAAAAGGTTATCACGTTCCTGCCTCCAAAATGATTGGCAGCAATGAAAATAACTGATTGGTGGTATTTCGGGGCCTTTATTTGATACACATTTGTCAGACTTCTTGCCATGACATTTAACAAATACGGGGAAAAGAAACATGTTAATAGAAATAAAGACAGCTTAAGCACGAGGCTATGATTTTTTTTTATCAGATCCCAGATGTAGTGCTTACATATAAATGTACCACCAACTACTAAACCTATCCTCCACCTGTTTTAGAGAAGTAGAAAATGTTAAAATAAAGGCATGGCCCAATATAAATTAGCTCACCCAACAGAATCCTTCATTTGTTAACAAAAAGGGGAAGAATTCATTTGCTATTAAATGGCCACTGAAACTTCACCTAAAGAAACATTGGTGGGCTCCTCATAAGGCAGAGCATGTAAGGAATATCAAAAAAGTTGCCGTTCAGTTTTACCTAATCTGAAATCTGCAGTGAGTTTGGATAGTTCTTACATATGTGAAACAGGAGAAAAATCTTTCAAAGAAGCCAAAAGTTGCATTAGAACCAGTGAAATTTCTCAGGAGAGTTTTGTATATTCTGAAATAAAAGTGGTATTGACTTGACATTTCATTAATTATTATGAAACATACTATAATTTCTGCATAAATTGTGTAGTTTGGTGTAGCTGGCTGAAGAATGTGTTTAGACATTGTTATTTTGTGTTCATAGTGATAATTGAATTCTTTTTGTTGTCTCATGATTGAAACATTAAAAAATTATCATACTTCAAATGTAGAAAGTTTTCTCCAACTTAGTAAATATTTTGTGTGTCCCTCCTTACGTAAGCACAACTTCAGAAATATACATCGAACAAACTGGGGACCCACGAGGGAGTCATGGAAAGAGAAATGACTATGGAATTTCCTCCATTTGACTCAAATCTCTCCCTCCAGGATATTGTACATTTTTAGGAGTTTGAGCATACCAGCAAGTTTCCCTGCCCTCTTTTTTCTGCCCCCTCCTTTAATTGATGCTCAACTGTTCTCATCATTCCATTGCTCATAGGGCATGCTCGGTCTGGATCCAGAAAAGATCTATTTTTTCCACCTACCTAGGGAATTCCCTTTCTATGCAGAAATGCCTGCCTTTTCTATGGGTGCCCCCATTTAATGGCTTGCCTGATATTCAAACATGAACTTCAATGTTAAGTTGGGACCTGCACGGAATTTCTGGGTCGGAGAAAGAGAGAGGGGAGGTAAACATAGAAATATTATTTGTGCCTCTTCTTCCACCGCTCTCCTCTTGCTCCCATTCACTTTAGTTTTCTTACCATCCCCATGGCTCACCTTACTTGTACTGGATTAGACGGGAAAATGTGCCCAGCCCATTGGAAAGTTCTATTGGGTGTCCAAACACAGGGGCTAAGAGCAGAAGATGTTCAGAATTCTTTCACTTCTAAAGGAATCATCTGGGGCTTGTCTGGCATATGGACATCACAAGGCAGGCTCTGTTGTTTGGTGGCAAAGCATCTGCTTTGCATACAGGAAGTCCCAAGTTCAACCATTGGCATTTTCAGTTTTGAGAGGATCAGGTAGTAAGGGGTGTGAAAGATAATTGGGTTTAGTTAAGGCACGTTAACGAAACAAACTGCACACAGAAAGCTCTCGTCCAAGTTAGAGAACCAATAACTGTTTATTTATCTAAAGAAATATATTTACATAAGTTTAGTGGAGAGAGAGAACGAATAACTGATCTAACTAGCTAGGATGGCTTAAGATTATAAGTAGGCCATCTCTCTCAGGAGGAGACACCATGCTGCCTCTCCTGGTAAATGCAGGGAAGAAGAAATGAGGAGGAGAGGAGGGAAGGAAGGAAGTTCCCCTGGCAGGAAGGAGACTGAAGCAGCCTATCTGTCTAACTAACTCTATGGTTGTTGCCTTCCTTTTTCTCTGCTGGCAGCCCGAAAGGCCTGAGCAAGAGACATCATCAGTCCCTTCTTCCAACCAAAGACCTGCATCTGAGGCCCTCGAGACACACTGCCAGTCTGAGTAGACAATGCTGATCTTGATAAACCAGCGGTTTGCCTCAAGTTAAGGCAGTTTCATGAGTTCATGTGAGAAGAGACTTGCTGGATCAGAAACCAATGGTTCCTCTCACCCTGCATCCTATTTCCCATAGTGGCTGAGCAGATGCCCAGAAGGCACAGAGGCCAAAGTCTTCCTGTGCTGTTTTCCCCCGACAACTGATGTGCAGAGGTATAGTGCCTCCAAACATGAAGACCCCAGTCAGTTATAGCTAATTGCCATTGATGGGCGTATCCAAGAGCTGTCACATGGGAAGGCTCTGAACAGGCTGCTTCTGTTCCCCAAGAACTCTACTGGGGCTTGCCTGGCAGTTCCAGGAATTAGCATTGCCAGTCAGCCCATGTCCCTTGCTACCATTCAGCTGGCTGGCAGGGGAGGAAATGGAGAGACTTACCAGCTGCATGCACACTCACCAGTAATGTGACATCCCCGGCGATGCACTGATGTCATTTCCTGTACCTCTGGAAGTGATATCATCATGTTGCCAGGAGAAGCCCTGGTATTTGGGCAAAAACCATAGTGTTTTTGCCCCAATACTAGAGTAGTTCCAGTGGGCAGCAACACAATGATAACATCATTATATCACTGGCAAGCACGCCCTACAGTCGGTAAGTCCCATCCACCACCCACCAACATCATCCTACCTAGTTGCAAGGTAAGTCCAAGTTAAGTCCGTGTTCAGTCTCTAATGTCAATTTTCTAATTTCTTTTAATTAAGTAGGAGATGGATGCCAGCAGAGATTTGATAGGTGTATCATCAGTGGAACAAAGCTTCAATACCATAGAATAGCCCGGCAGCCAAAAGTTCCAATAAGTAGGCATAGGCAACGAGCCTGCCAGCTTGTAATCCTGCTCATTTCAAAGTCTCTTCTTCCTGGCCAGTATTTGTTTAATGCCTTCGTTGGTTATCCATTATTAACATCACATTGATAATCATCCATCTATCTGACCAAGTACCTTAAACTTACCTTGTTACATTATATTCTTGTAATCATTGTATATTGATATTAATTGAGTTTCACTGTTCTGCTACACTAATTAGCACTCGCATTTTAATTAATTAATGTAGCGTATTTGGATCAACATCTGGTAGTGTTTTTGGTCTCCTTGGGTAGTTCCCAGTAAGTTTGAGTTTTGTAGTCTTAAAGGTGCTACTATTTTGCCCCCCTATTCAGAATGAAGAGACATACACAATGCTTGGGTGAAAACAGGGCCATTTATTGCCCAAACAATACCTAAGACTGAAGTAAGAACTTAATAACGGCAAGGGTATAACTAGTGGTACAGGTCGAGACAAGGGGTCACCTGGACCAACTCCTCGACCTGCCTGGGCGAGCACCCCCTGCCCTAGGCGCGAGCCATCCATTGCATGGCTGTAACCCAGCCAGCCAGGTGAATGGTTCCCCCCTTTAAAGCACCATACACCCCAGCCGTAAAGCCAGCCAGCTGATCCGAGACAGACCCCCATTCTCCACCAATGGGGAGGTGCCACCAAGTGCTCACTGGCCCGCTCTGCCTACCCAAACTAACCTGCCAGGAACTTAAGCAACCAAGAACAACAACCAATCTAAATCAGCAGTACAAGCAGGGCCGGGGCGCCCATGGAGGCCAGGTAGGCGGTGGCCTCAGGGCGCGGGGTGGTGGAGGGGGCGCCAGAGGAGGTGCGGGGGATGGGCGTGCCATGAAGCTGCAGCCTCCCAGCCCTCCCGCCCCATGTTGCCGCCGCCGCTAGCACACGCCCCCGGCCGGGCTCAGCAGCCGCGGGCAGGCGTCTGAGGCGGTGCAGGGCAACCGAGCGGGAGAGCTCGGAGGCCACCCACGCGCCGTCCCAGCCGCCCGCTAAAGTTATCGGGCCGGCGTGCGTGTGCACCCGTGATGACATCACACGCGACGTCATCACGCAGGCTGGTGCGAGTGTGTGCGCGTGCACGCAGGGGCGCCCGGCTCGCTGGCTGCTGCAGGCGCCGAAAACCCTGGCGCTGCCACTGAGTACAAGGTAGGTGAAAAACACCCCTCACCACCAGCCAATCAGGTGAGAAGCAAAAAAATTCCTACCTGACCATGAAAACCAGCAACCGGCTATACCTGTACTGCCATAACATAGGGCAAGGAGGGTGGGTCGAACTTGCAAGAGAACTGCATGGAGGAGGAGGTGGGGCTGGTTTATAATGGGCCAAGCCCCGCCCCACCAAGCACCCAGATGCCCAGGAACTTAGCCAGCTCTCCCTCTGTGCAGGAGGGCAAATGGCGGCAACCAGGTAAGCGTGCAGGCACACTCAGGGTGTGCCGTTTTGTGTCAGTGGGTGTTAATTCTTTGGAGAGACAATCTCTTGATGACTGATGTAATGTTTTATAGTCACTCTGAAAAGTGCTCAAGGCTTGCACAGACGCAAAACTAATTGCAGTACTTCTAATTTTGAATTTTAAACAAATCTTCAAGGTGATTGATAGAGTGACTGGACAACAAATAAGTCATTCCTCATAATGTAAACTCAAATGTGAGTAATTTTTGCAGTTTTCCACATCACTGGTTTTCCTTCACATATACAGAGAGAGAGGGAGAGAGAGAGAAAGAGAGAGAAAGAGGGAGATTTAGGTTCTACACCACGAAAGCGTATGTCGATTACAGTTGTGGAATAGATCATGGATTAATTCAGGTAATAAATACAAATAGTTAGATCTTGTGTTTTTCCATTCTCTAACGTCTCATATTGTAAAATTAGGGCATGTAAGTAAACTCAATTTATCACAAAAAAAGTATATTTCTGAACCACTGCCACCCCTCCCTAGGGTCCAGATAGCTCTCTTTCCCTTTCCTGCCTTGCCCAATAAGCCTCTTTTCCATTGTAACACACGATTGTTGTTACGCTGCTATCCTCAGCACAGTTACTCCAGTTTAAGACTATTGATTTCAATGGGCTTAGACTGGAGTAACTTTGCTTAGGATTGCACTGCAAGGTATAAAATGCTGTTGTTCATGAGTTTCTTCAACTACAAAAGGAGTCATTAGGAATAAATAAAATATTTTTAAAGAGAAATCTCTTCTGTTGTAAACAATACTGGATTGTCATATTAATTACATTTTTTTTTATCCTGCTATTCTCTCTTCCTTTGTTGCCTGGTCCACTGGTCCCAATTATTTCCACAGAGTGGGTGGGGAGCTTTTGTTCATCATTGTAAAAAGCCAGGGTTTTTTATTATATTATTATTATTATTATTATTATTATTTGTTCACTCTCGTCCAACACTTTGAACAAAATATACCCAGAGGCAAGGGCAACGGCAACCTTTGTGAAGGTCTCTGGTAAACTATTATTTATGTGACTATTGTGAAGCTATTCCATATTTTAAAGGGCAGTTTTGCCAGATTGAGAAACACACTTTAGGAAAATACATCAACCATTAACCTTATCTGCCTTCCCCAACAAGAGAGAAGGAAAAAACGACCGTACCTGTTGTGCAGTGACAGCAGAGAAACACATTTCTGGGACACAAAAGGCGGTGAAATGCAATTCCTCAGGCCTGTGCTCTCCATCTTTATCATTACTATTGCTTAAATTACAGTAATCAATCTTTACATTGGTGTGCACACGCAAACACAAGGCACCTCACTGCCTGATTCACTGTTCTGTTTTATTGAACCAGAAACTCATATATAACTTAGTCCTGCTTGTATGATTGTCCTGGAACAGTACCCATGAAAACCCACTTCCACATAGACAGGGCTCCATATGGCAATTTTTTACGTTCCCAACTGGTTTGCTGCTATTGTGTGCCGTTCACTCATGTTGATAACACTAGTGTGGGATCCTTCCAAGTGGTAGTGTTAACTGCATGTTTCACTGTTTACAAATGGATCCCCAGCCGCAAGAGCTGTGGCGGTCTGTGGTTGCCACGTTTATCTCTTGTGTGATTCAGACAGGACTAATTCTAGAGTTAGGCTCTAGTTGAAGAGTATGGTGCCGCCAAAATATCAGCTAAACTTTCTCTTCTTCTTTTAGACATTTTCCCAAGTTGGCACTGCTGTTACAGCCAGAGCTTTTTTTCAGCTGGAACGTTGTGGAACGGAGTTCTGGAACCTCTTGAAAATGGTCACATGGCCGGTGGCCCTGCCCCCTGATCTCCAGACAGAGGGGAGTTTAAATTACCCTCCATGCCAGCAGTGTGCAGGGCAATCTAAACTCCCCTCTGTCTGGAGATCAGGGGGCGGGGCCACTGGCCATGTGGCCATTTTCGCTGAGGGCAATTTAAACTTTTAAAACCTCCCCCCTCCCTTGTTCTAGCTGACCTGAAGTGATGTCATTGGTTCTGGGAGCATGCATGCACTTTGCACGCATACCAGGGGCACCACCTCCTGCCAAGAGTCATGATTACAGCTATTTCTTCAAATGGAAATTCCATGTCGTTAGAGTCAAAATTTAACTATATTTTTAAAAGTAAACACGTTGCACTCAATTTTTATTCAGTGGTGTGCCCCTGATCTGCAGAGGAGGACAATTTGAGCTAAAAGAAGGAAAAGTACTGCTATTTGGAATTTGTTGCACCTAACCACAAAATATTAGGCTGCACAAAGTCTCTGATGCTTACATTGTGCAGAAGTAGAAGACTGCAGCTCTGATCTCAATTTCTATGGGCTTTTGTTTGGAAAATTATTTTGTAAAAAATAATTTCTTATTTTTGGAGAAGGAAAATCACTGAACTCTATGAGCACTCTATACTACAGGGAATAGCAATTTTGTTTATTTGTTTCCTTTCCATAGAAAAACAACTGTTCAATAGAAAACGATTTTTTAAAAAAAAAGAAGTGGTCCTTACAGTGCAACCCTAAGGAGAGTTACACCCTTCTAAGTACATTAATGTCATGGTTTTCAGACAGCTTCTTCCAGCTCCCATTTCTCACCACTGGTCTGGGTGGCTGCAGCAGTAAAAAAAAAGACTATATGACCAATGGTATAACATAATTTATGGAGAAAACCCAGAAGTGACTTCAGTTGTCTCTATGAAATCACCAGAAACTCTGTGGTTTCACCACAGAGTTTCTGGCAATGACTAGAGAGACATAGCATCACTTATAGGTATTCCCAAAAGTGATATATTGCTGATGGTCGCCCCCATTTCACCACTGCCCTCGTCTCTCACTGGTTGCTAGACATGGCCTAGCAACCTTATACAAAAGCCTAGTGATTGAGGGCTGGAGTATGGAAGGCATGTGGATGAGAGCCAAGCTACAAGTGACGAATGACACAGGTTGGACACTTGTCAGCTTCCCTCAAGTTTTGATGGGAAATGTAGGCATCCTGGGCTTACAGCTTGGCTCTCCATTTAATTGAAGTTTACAGAGCGACAGTCTACGGGAGGGAGAACATGCGGTTGGGAGGGGAGTGCAGACGTTGGGCTCTCGCCAGGCGCCCCCTTCCCTCCACTGGGTATTTGGGGGGGGGGGGGGTCTGTAAACTTCAATTAAATGGAGAGTCAAGCTTTAAGACCAGGACGCCTATATTTCCCATCAAAACTTGAGGTAAGCTGACAAGTGTCCAACCTGCATCAGGCGTCACTTGTAGCTTGGCTCTGAGTCTGAGTGGAAAAGATGGTTGGAATAAAACCAATATACATCAGATTTTTCTGAGATTTGGAAAGATTAGACTGCTTTCCTGGTCATTTCTCCATGCATATGGTGGGGGGGGGGATTCTGATGATTTTATAGGGAGTAGGATTTTCATGCATTATTATTGTAGAATGTTGAAAACCCAGTGTTCCCTGACTATACTCAAAATCTCTCACACTGTTGTATGTCATTGGCTTGGTCCTAATAACAGGTGCTATGTAGATTGTGTGATTTTTTTTTTTTTTGGCCTTAACTATATACAACCCCTCTTGTGGCTGGATAGTTGGCTGTGATATAGATTCACGTTTTGTTCTAAATTCTCTCCTACTTGAACTCCATTTATAGAAGAAACAAAATGTCTAGCAAAGAAGTCGGAGACATTCTTTAAGTCATATATATGAAGTGCCACAAGACGATGGACTTGTAGGGCAGAAGTCCCCTACTCTCCCAACTGAAATTGTTATTAACATTGGGCCCAAATTTACTCGCTGCATGAGTATAATTCATTGAATTCAACTTAACCGGAAAGCGGAGTTCATAATGAAGCTGTAACATCAAATGAGAATTTATGCAGAGAGCTGCCTGCTTGCAATGCCCTTAGACAACTTGCGATAACTCATCATTCAAAATGTACTCTCTAAAAGCTCTCTTGTTTCAAATTTCCAAATAACCCTACATGGAATACCAACCTGTCTGCATTGGGCATATGTAAGAATGCAGCTTTTATTTTTATTTTATTTTTTTAAAAAAAAACTGGTATCAAGAGTTGTATTTCAAAATCTGCTGGCCTAAATATTGGTGCCTCTGTATCAGGGCATTACAAATGAATGCAGCCTCGGCTAATAATAGCATGCAAAAGAATGGGTGGTTAACAACACTCTGGGGCCATTTGTTAAAAGGAGAAGTAATAACTTGTTCAGTAATGTAGCTCGCTAACCTAATTAAATGTGTCCTCAGCCCAACATCTGTCTTTGTAATGATCTCGGTGTTGTTCGGGGCCAACTAGATCCTTTGCCTTATGTTTGAATGCATGTTGATAACCTGTGGATGACATTTATAATGATGCTGGGGAAAAAATCTGAATTTAATCATCTTCCATCCTACCAAGAAGGGAGCTTTGTCCACTGTAGTTTAATATGCTGTGTGCTCTATCAGCTTTCTACGTGTTTTATCTATATAATACGTAGCTTTTTAAAGCAACAAAAGAGATAAAAAAGGTTTATGACCACCATCCTTAATTGTTTCCGCAAGTCAACCCACTGATGGCAATGGGGCTACTCTTTTCTAAGTGTTTTACTGAGTACAATCTATAGGGTTATTAGTTGGATCTTCAGAGCATGTATTGCTTTGAAAATCAGGATTAAGGTTTCATTACACCATCCAGTTAGAGGGAGCCCCGTGGCGCAGAGTGGTAAGCGGCAGTACTGCAGCTCAAGCTCTGCTCACTTGAGTTCGAGCCTGGCAGAAGCCAGGTTCAGGTAGCTGGGTCAAGGTTGACTCAGCCTTCCATCCTTCTGAGGTCAGTAAAATGAGTACCCAGTTTCCTGGGGCAAAGTGTAGATGACTGGGGAAGGCAATGCCAAACCACCCCGTAAAAAATCTGCCAAGAAAACGTTGTGATGCGATGTCCCCCCATGGGTCAGTAATGACTTGGTGCTTGCACAGGGGGACTACCTTTACCTACACCACCCAGTTAGTCTTAAATTAACTTTATATGCAAATCAATGTAATTCCATTGCCTTTGATGGAACCAAAGCAGCTTAAATTCAAATACTATTTATTTGTGTTGATTATTAGGTAGCTGATCTCTTGAAAACAGTATAGTGTTGATATACCAGAGAAAACCAGCTTTTTAGCGGAGATATTGTAGTTCATCCCAGATTAATTTGTAAGGGGAGGCACTGTGGCTCAGTGGATGAGTCTCTGATTTGTATTGGCAAGAGCCTGTTTGGTGTTGTGGTTCAGAGTGGTGGGACTGTAATCTGAAGAACTGGGTTTGATTCCTCACTCCTCCACTTGAAGCCAGCTGGGTGACCTTGGGTCAGTCACAACTTCTAGAAGATCTCTCAGCCCCACCCACCTCACAGGGTGACTGTTGTAGGGATAATAATAACATACTTTGTAAACCACTCTGAGCAGGTGTTAAGTTGTCCAGAAGGACAGTATATAAATCAAATGTTGTTGTTGTTGTTCTTGTTATCATTGTATGCAGAAGGGCTCAGATTCAATATCAGTACCTTCAGTAAAAAAGGACAAAGTAGTAGGTGATTGAAAGTCTTCTTGGAGAGCCACAGACAGGTTTAGTAGACCATACTGACTTCAGTGGATTAATGGCAGCTTCATATGTGTTTATGTGAGTGTGTAAATATTGAAGGCTACCCAGGCAAGCCCAATCTCATCAGATCCTGGGAGCTCAGCAGAGTTGGCCTTGGTTAGTAATTGGATGGGAGACCTCCAACAAAGACCAGGGTGCAGAGGTAGGCAATGGCAAACTACCTCTATTAGTTTATTGCCATGAAAACCTCACCAGAGGTTGCCGTAAGTCAGCTATGACTTGACAGCACTCTCTACTACTCCACCTAGTGGTAACAGTTTCTCTGTTAACAAAGAACAAAGACTGGACTGGTGAAAAATGTGTGTGCCTCTGTGTATGCATATGCAAGGGATATTGTGAGATGTAGCAATTTTTTTATATACATAAATGAGTACACAAACCAGCTTTAGTTTAGGAAGCAAGACTAGGGGTAATACTGATAGCGGGTTTGAGGAAGGGGGTTCTGAAGTAGTCAGGAAATATATTTTTTTCATTACTCTTGCATAAAACTTGGAAGGGGAGTGGAAATGAAATATTCTTTATTGCTATTCGGCCGAAGCCATAAGCCATACAAACACCAACAAAATATAGACTGTACACTTGAACATACCCAATTCACAAGACACAGCTCAACATTATCACTTTAACACTTTAAGCTATCTAAACTCATGAAAATCTTGTTTCTTTATCACCATGGCTAAAAAGGAAGCCACCATAACAGAGGTTTGACTGTCAAGAAAGTTATCAGACAATAGCACTGGGATTAGGGATAATAATAACATACCCGTCCAGTTACCGCCCAGTGTCGAACCTCCCGTTCCTGGGCAAGGTGATTGAGCGGGCGGTGGCGGTACAACTGCAGGAATTCCTGAATGATGCTCTAGTCCTGGACCCATTCCAGTCTGGCTTCCGTCCTGGCCATGGGACGGAGACAGCCTTGGTTGCCCTCACAGATGACCTTCGCAGGCATCTGGATTGAGGCGGGTCAGCACTGTTTGTGTTACTTGATCTCACAGCAGCGTTTGACACGGTTGACTATGATTTGTTGGCCAGCCGCCTTGCCAATGTGGGGATTAGGGGGACAGCCTTACAGTGGCTGGTCTCCTTTCTCCAGGGTCGTGGACAGAGGGTGGCGCTCGGGGGAGATCTATCGCCCCGTCACCCTTTGGTGTGCGGGGTTCCCCAAGGGGCAATACTCTCCCCGATGTTATTTAACATCTATATGCGCCCCCTCACTCAGTTGGTGTGGAGGTTTGGGCTGGGTTGTCATCAATACGCGGATGATACCCAACTTTTTCTGTTGATGGACAGCCGGCCAGACACGGCCCCAGACAATCTGGCCAGAGCTTTGGAGGCTGTGACGGCATGGTTGAAACAGAGCAGGCTGAAATTGAACCCAGTGAAGATGAAGGTCCTGCAGCTGGGATGGGGCTGCCAGATGTTGGGATCCAGCTCCCTGCCCTGGATGGTAAAGAGTCTGGGTGTGCTCCTGGATGCCTCCCTATCGATGGAGGCCCAGGTCACGGCGGTTGCCAAGTCTGCATTTTTCCATCTTCGTCAGATCAGGCAACTTGCCCCCTACCTGACGCCCCAGGACCTGGCTACAGTGATCCATGCAACGGTCACCTCCAGGCTAGATTACTGTAACTCACTCTACGCTGAGCTACCCCTGGGCCTGATCCGGAAACTACAACTGGTCCAGAATGCGGCGGCATGGGTCCTGATTGGTATACCTTACCAGTCACACATCACACCTGTCCTGCGCCAGCTGCACTGGCTTCCGGTTGAATTCCGAATCAGGTTCAAAGTGTTGGTTCTTACCTTTAAAGCCCTGAGCGGGTTGCGACCGGCATATCTTCGGGACCGCCTCTCCCTGTACGTTCCCCGGAGATCGCTTCGATCAGCGAATAAACATTTACTTGTGGTCCCCGGCCCTAAGGAAGCCCGCCTCGCTTCAACCAGGGCCAGGGCCTTTTCAGTCCTGGCCCCAGCCTGGTGGAACGCTCTGTCAATGGAAACCCGGGCCCAGCGGGACATATTATCGTTCCGCCGGGCCTGTAAGACAGAGCTGTTCCGCCAGGCATTCGGTGATTGAAGGGGGGGTGCTATGTCGGCCTCCCACCTTTGGGGTGGGGAAGGGTTCTCCCCACCACTGCACTTTGTTAATTTGTTTTATTGTTTGTATATTGATTTTAGTTCTTGTTTTTATCGATTTTAACTGTTCACCACCCAGAGCCCCTGGGGATGGGTGGTATACAAATTGAAATATAAATAAATAAATAAAAATAAAATTACCCAAGGTAGGAAGGAAAGGTTTTCTTTTAACATAATAGGAATAATAAATCTCTCTCTATCCTTACTCCATTTAGGACAGAAAAGCATTATATGATCCAAGGTCTCTAGCTTTCCTTGTCCACAATCGCAGACTCGTTCAGAAAAAGGGAGTCCAGAGAAACGTCCAAAAAGCACTTTGGAGGGAAAGGAGTTAAGTCTAGCCAATGTGAAGGCTCTGCGATGAACTGGAATCTTTAAAGAATAACAATAAGATGGAATAGCCTCTGGAGGTGGAAGTCCCAGGGATAAGCCCGAACATGTACGTCTGGCTCTCTGGAGTGTACTACTGTAATCGAGATCCTTTAGCTTTAATTTTATAACTCTGTGGGCCTCATTTGTCTGTAAGACGTTATATCAATATCCAGAATTTTTAGTTTCTGGTTAATTAAATTAGTTCGGCAACTCTTATAGGTGTCCTGAGGGATCAGATGTGAAAAACCTACTTTCCCTGGGTTATCCTTACATAATTTTCATTACTCTTGCATAAAACTTGGAAGGGGAGTGGAAATGAAATATTTGTGAGACAGAGATGGAGAAGACCCAGGGCCGTTTTCACATGCGCCCCGGGAGATCACGCAAACTCACATCATGAAATGGCATCCTAGCACGATCTCCCAGCACGATCCCCTTTAATGGACCGATGACATCAGAAAAAGGGCCATTAAATGGGATCATGCTGGGAAATCGAGCTTATGCTGTGAGTTTCGCGTGGTCTTCCGGGCGCCTGGCCATGTGAAAACGGCCCATGTATCATCAATTTAAAATAATAGAACTGAAACAAAAATCCTCAATTGGGGTGGGCAAAAATTACCAGAAAGGGGTTTTGAAATGGTCATTCATAATACTAAATGCAGGAAAGAGCAAGAGTCCAGTAGCACCTATAAGACTAACAAAATTTGTGGTAGAGTACGAGCTTTCATGAGTCACAGCTCACTTCTTCATGAAAGCTCATACCCTACCACAAATTTTGTCTTATGGGTGCAACTGGGCTCTTGCTCTTTCCTACAACTACAGACAAACTAACATGGCTACCCATCTTTATAACACTAAATGCTATCACAAAAAAATGGGAAGTGTGCTAACTTTAATACGCAAGAGCCTGGAAGTGGAGCACCGACACAAGATCTGGCACAGAGCGCTTAATCAAGTCATGGATGAATTCACTGGAAGTTATGTCAAGAAAATGGTCAGGTCCAGGCATCTCCTTCCCCATTTCTTAGAAGTGGAGTGAGCATAACAAGGAGCATATAAAGTGGGCATCATCACTTAGCTTATTTCATAAATTATAAATGATAACATACTTTGTAAACCGCTCTGAGTGGGCATTAAGTTGTCCTGAAGGGTGGTATATAAATCTAATGTTGTTGTTGTTGTTATGTTCTTGGTGTAAGGAGAGTTTGTCCATATATTGGCTATTGTCATGTGAGTTGTTTCTGCTCAATAATGCTGTTCTGATTTACACATTACAGGTGAATCATAGATGATATATTTGACATTTGTTTTGAACTATAACTGTTGTTAAGAATTTTGCATTAGCGACTTGTTTTCCAACTCAACTCAAATAATTAAAAAGTTTTCACAAGACACACGCACACACATTCTTTAGGATTGCAATAAGCCTCTTCCAAGGCAATCCTATGCAGAGATATACTCATCTACATTCATTACAGTCTTAAAAGGGTAGCAGGATTTGAATCCAGTGGCACATTAGAGACCAACAAGATTTTCAGAGGGGAAGATTTTTTGAATCAGAGCTCTCTTCTTCAGACACCACTGTCTGAAGAAGGGAACTTTGATTCTCGAAAGTTTACCCCCTGGAAATCTTGTTGGTCTTTAAGGTGCCACTGGACTCAATTCCTGCTGTTCTACTGCAGACCAATATGGCTACCCACCTAAAACTATGCTCTTAGAAGAGTATACCTCTATTTAGGATTACAATGTTGATGTCCTGTTTCTTCTACCCAGTATGACCCTGTATGAAACTATAGGAACTCTGTCTATATACCCCTTAGCCATTCATGCCTCCCTCCCCCATGCCCCCCCAATCATTTGAGTATCTCTGGGTTAAGAATAAGATTATTATTGTGGGGAACAGCAATGTTAACTAAAAGAACTTTCAAGATGGGTAGCCATATTAGTCTGTCTGTAGCAATAAAAAAGAAAAAGAGTCCAGTAGCACTTCTTCAGATCTGAAGAAGTGAGCTGTGACTAGAGATGGGCACGAACCTAAATATGAACCAAAAAAACCCATGAACCAGCTCAGTTCGGGGTTCGTGAACCAGGGTTCGTGAAAGCTCGTTTCCACGAACTTCCACAAACTGGACTACTGGTTCGTTTGGTTCATATTTAAGGGCCAGTTTAAATAGCCATTTCCCTGGGGGAAATGGATATTTAAACTTTTCCTGCCACTTGCAAGCAGCAGGTCCCTTTAAACTATCAGCTGTCAGGCGGCAGGGGGGAATCCCCCCTCGCCAACTGCCAGCTGATAGTTTAAAGGGACCTGCCACTTGCAAGTGGCAGGGCCCTTTAAACAGCCAGTTAAACATCCATGGAACTGGGCCAGTTCCATGCCATTTCATGGTTCATGGTTCCTGGAGACCCCACGAACCACGAAACCCATGGTTTGGTTTTTTTCTGGTTCATGCCCATGTCTAGCTGTGACTCATGAAAGCTCATACCCTACCACAAATTTTGTTAGTCATCTAGGTGCTACTAGACTCTTAAAGAACTTTGTAGCTTGCCAGACTTCCAGGATAAGAAGAAATATTGGCTGTGCTTAGGGTTCATGGCTGAGTTTTACTTTGGCATGCTCCTGGCTAGATTTTAAGAATGTTTAGTGCTTAGCATCTTACTAGTCGAGAGAAAAACATTTATCCTCCAAACAGCCCAGTGAGATAGAAAAGCAAACTGCTCCCCATTTTGAAGATAAGCAAGCAAACACTGAAAGGCTGAGTAACTGCTCAAAACAGCTGTGCCAGAGCCAAATGTAAAAAGTTGGGAATCTTGGCTTATACTTTTAGATCAGATTTGGCAATGAGAAAGTACACATGAGTACTAATAGGCAGTGAAAAATGCATTCCTTGAAGCTATTTCAACTTCAAAACTCCAAAAGAGTGCTTTACAAAATAATAACAAGCTTTTGCTTTCTGTTTATTGTGGATTTTTGTAAATTGGAAAGGTCAGGTTGGCATTTCAGAGTCATGATGAGTACTGGGTCCCAGGCTCAGCAACTTCCATGCAAAAACAGTTATTGCCAGAGCTATCAGCTTCCTGACAACTTAAGTAATGAAGAGGATGTCTTGCTGCCTCGATCTCCCCCTTGTGCCTCCCTAGTAACATTTAGTAAAAGAAATGCAGATCATGATTCCACCATAACTTTATGTTTCTAAAGAAGGGAGCTTGGACTCTCAAAAGCTTAAACTCTGAAATCTTGTTGGTCTCTAAGGTGCCACTGGACTCAAATCCTGCTCTCCATGGCCGATTCCAGACGGCCCTCCCTGTCCTGAAACGTCGCGCATCATCGCGCGGAAAACGCGAAATACCGCGTTTTCTCGCGCGAGTTTTGCGCGACGTTGCGCAAAACTCGCGTGAGAAAACGTGATATTTCGCATTTTCCGCACAACGACGCACGACATTTCAGGATGGGGAGGGCCGTCTGGAATCGGCCCATGTCTTATGTTTCTCCATCCCTACATGCTTTCAAATTATAGGGGCAAGGGGCAGCCCCCAACCTTTTGAGAGAAGCCCTTCTTGCTGCTGTTTCCTGGATGAGGTTTATGAATTTCATTAAAAACTTTCCTACCTACCTCCATAATTTGAGAACTGGCCACTATTCCAATGACTGCCACTTGCAAGGGGCAGGGAAAACTGGACATGGTCATGTTATGTCCTTCATTTATTTTATTAAAAAGGAAATGGTAAAGCTAGAAACAGTAACATGTTCTGTGTAACATTTAGCGAGGCCCATCCCCTGAACTGCTGGTAACATTCTTTCTTCAAAGAGTCTATCTATAGTTCCATTCAAACTGTCGATTGTATCATTTCATTCATAAAGAAAAAGATATCTGGGTAAGATTTAGTAAAAAAAAATGGCTGGATATAAACCAGTGTGATCAAGTGCCTGGATACTTCTTGATTCCTACTGTATTATTATGAGAGTGACTTTTCTATTTTATCGTATCTATGGCACAATCCATCTGAAAGTTCTACATGTAGGCTTTTGTATGAAAATGTTCTTACATAGTTCCCATTCATTCCCATAGCGTTTTCCAAAATTTTGTGACAGTGTACATAAGATAAAAATAGAATCTGCCCTCAGACAGATTATTAAAACACTAAAAGTTACTCTATTTTTTCTACTTTTTTGTTACTTTCATTCCCTGCCAGGAATAGTTTGTTATCTTACATCTTCAAAAGTCATCATAATCATTATCAATATATCTAATTAGCAACAAAGCTCGTTGTGGGAAAAAATACAATGGGCTCTAGAAAGGGGAGGATGGACAGGTGGGAGTTCCCTCCTCCTCTGTTACTGATCCCAGCCGAATGAAGGCAGAGGGAGTGGGCATGGCCACCTCCTCTGTGCCTGATCCTAGACAAGTGAATGGGGGCAGGCATTGCCACCTTCTCTGCACCTTATCCTTGCTGGCTGAAGGGGGGGGCAGGCATTGCCACCTGCTCCATTCCTGATCCTGGCTGGGTGAAGGGGTGGGCATTGCTGCCTGCTTTATGCCTGATTCCAGCCGAGTGAAGCGGGAGTGGGCATTGCCACCTGCTCCACTCCCAATCTCAGCTGGGTGAAGAAGGAGAAGGCATTGCCTCCTACTCTGTGATTGATTCTGGTAGGTTGAAGGGGGGGCTGGTATTGCCTCCTGCTGTGCACCTGATTCTTGCTGAATGAAGGCGGGGAGCATGTATTGCCTCCTACTCCACTCCTGATCCCAGCTGGGTGAAGGGGGGGTGGGCATTGCCACCTGTTCCGTTCCTGATCCTGGCCAGCTGAAGCAAGGGGCCAGCATTGCCACCTGCTCCACGCTTGATCCCAGCCACATGAAAGGGGAACAGGCATTGCCAACTGCTCTGTGCCTGATTCCAGATGGGTGAATTGGGGGGCATTGCCGTCTGCTCTGCACCTGATTCCAGCAAGTTGAATGGGGGGCTGGCATTGCCTCCTGCTCTGCATCTGATCCTGGCTGGGTGAAGTCAAGGGGGCGGGCATTACCATCTGCTCCAAGCCTGATTCCAGCCAGCTGAAGGGGGTGGGCATTGCCTCATGCTCTGGTCCTGATCACGGTCAGGTGAAGGGGTGGGCATTGTCACCTGCTTCTCGCCTGACCCCAGTTGGTTGTAGGGGGGTGAGTATTGCCACCTGCTCTACTCTGTCCTGATCCGAGCTAGATGAAGTGGGGCTGGCATTTCCTCCTGCTCCACGCCTGATTCCAGATGGGTGAAGGGAGGTGAGCAGTGCCACCTGCTCCATGGCTCATCCTAGCCGTGTGAAAGGGAAAGGCATTGCCACCTGCTGTGCACCTGTTCCCAGCCAGGTGAAAGGTGGGCAGTCATTGCCTCCTGCTCCACATCTGATCCTTGCTGAGTGAAGGCAGAGAGCATACATTGTCTCTTGCTCTGGTGCTGATCCCGACTGGGTGAAGGTGGGGCTGGTATTGCCACCTGCTCCACTCCTGATCTCTTCCAGCTTAAAGTAAGGTCCGGGCATTGCCACCTGCTCCGAGCTTGATCCCAGCTGGGTGAAGGGGGCAAGCATTGCCACCTGCCCCACTCCTTATCATGGGTGGATGAAGGTGGGGCATTGCCACCTTCTTCTCTCTTGATCCCAGCTGGGTGAAGGGGGGTGGACATTTCCACCTGCTCTGCTCCTGTTCCCAACTGAGTGAAGGGGGGGTGGGCATTGCCACCTGTTCTGCTCCTGATCTCAGCTGGGTGAAGGCGGGGAGGCAGGCATTGCTATTTTCTCCACTCCTGATCACAAGTGGGTGAAGGCAGGGGATAGGCATTGCCACCTGCTTTGCTCCTGATCCCAGCTGGGTAAAGGGTGGGTGATCATTGCCACCTGTTCTACACCTGATCCCAGCTGGGTGATGGTGGCTGGTGGGGATTGACACCTGCTCCACTCCTGATCCCAGCTGGGTGAAGGCGGGTGATGGGCATTGCCAACATTAATACTGCACTGGGGAGTTTAAAGCTCCCAAATAATAGAAGCAACAGCTGTAGCTTTAAGAAACAAACAACCTTTGTAGTTATTGATAGGCAACCACAACAGTGTTGCCAGTGTTCAAGCTTTGGTTTTTGTCAGTAAAAGCCAGGGGGAGGGGTCAGAGCTCTTTGAGGGAAGACTCGTTAGGGCCAGACCTGGCAGCAACCACAGGATTACTTGTTACTAGGTGATTTATAACTCACACAGGCCCAGTTACGCACTACTGTTCAACATCAGCCAGTGTGGTTAGAGTTTCAGACTAGGATCTAGAAAAAACAGGTGTGAACCCCAGCTCTGCTATGGAAGCTCTCTGGATGACCTTGGGCCAGTCACACCCTCTAAGTCTCACATCACAGAACTGTTGAGAGGGTAAAATGGAGGAGAGGAAAACGATATAAGCTGCTTTGGGTCCCCATGGCTGAGAAAGGCTGTGTATAAATGAAGTAAATAAAGATGGCTAAAGATGAAAATTGGTGAGTAGGTGGGAAGGATACAAGAACACAGGGAAACCTGAGGGCTGCCAGGAGGAGGGAACAAGGAAACGGCATGGGGAAGGGGATACAAGGGAAAGTGAGGTGCTACCCACAAGTCCTTGAGGATACCCCACTGTGCAACTGTGACTGACAAGGCAGCCACAGTTTTCCTGGCTGCCAGGGGAGGGAGGGAGGGAGGAAAAGCTGAAGAGAAGAGTAGAGAGAGGAAGGAGAGAAGGAAGCAGGCAAACAGGAGAGACTATAGGGTCTTTCAGGGAAATGACAGAGGAAATAGTGAGGGAGGGGAAATGGATGTTCCCCTCACATCTTTGCAGGTCACCCTCTTGTCAAATTCTAATTCCATTACCGGCACAGTGCACCCCTGGGCAGCTCGGCACACCCCGGGGTGGCACAGTGTATTCCCATGCTCATAGCAGCCCTATTCAGGCTGAATTGCACCTGCAGCCAGCCCAATTCAGGCCAAATCATGCCCCACAGCGGGCCAATTTTATGCCCTGGTGAGCGCGGGCATGCTCCCAGGCTACCAGTGAGTGAGCTGTTTATAACGGATAGTTCTACGTGAGCATTTTGTTATTTAAATAGAGGTACCTTTTGTCCCCAAGTTTCAAAGGCTCAGCTTGACTGCCGTGAATGTGCTAATTATAAACACATTCTTATAAACAGCAGATGAACGAAGAAGCCTGTTTTTCAGCTGTACCGCTTCGGCTGCAGGTGAGCTCAGGTGACTGAATGTTCCTCCCTATAAATAAGTTTCAGAACTAGACCAGGAAGAAGGATTCTAGCCTAGCCTTCTCCCTAGCATGCCAGTTTTCTATGTGCAAGTAAATGCTTTGTAACAGGAGCATTTCCTCCTGTCAGCCCCCCACCATGAATCCAAAATGGTAGTCTAGAGATAGGCTTACTTCTTCACCTACAAGAATTAAGGGCCAGACTCCGAGATGCTGCACATCTAGCTGAAAAATGGAGCAAATAACTCCCCGCTGGGGCTGTTTTGGCTTGGGGAAATGGTGGGGGGGGGGGCAAGAGCCCTTCCTCCCCCCCACACCATAGTTCTGAGCTAAATTCAGCTACTGACAATTTTTAAAGTGATGTTCCCTGCAAATGTTGAGTGTCTGTAGGGAAAGTGAGTGAGCTAACTTGCCGAAAAAGTATGGCATATACTTTCACAGCAGAAAAATAAGTTCTGAGATCAAGAAGTTATGACATATTGGTGGGCACAGCTCACTATAGAACTACCATTAGCAAAAATTAATGTTGTTTTCATCTGCGAGAGATTTTTCAAAGTGCCTTTAAAGTGAAGGCATCTGAGCTAAGTTTTGGAGAGATGTATGAGTTAGCACATAAAGGTCAAAAATGTGAGGTATCGAAGAAGAGGTGTTAGACAGGAGTCGCCAACCTTTTCTTTAATTAGAGTAACTTCTACCCCCTACCCCCACCCCAGGCATGTTTCCGGACTGGGAAGAGCACCAGAAATGAAGCTCTCAGCTAGGCAGCACAGAGCAAAATTCTATGAACTAAATGGTTTTTAAAAAGTAAAGCCCAGAGCAGATCTTTTTTGTAATCTTTTCTTAAGTAGGGGGATGCATATATTATTCTGCAGCAACTGGTAAGCTACTGGTAGCTCAAACTACTTGTTGGAGACCCCTGTGACAAGGATTCCTAGCCTGGAATGATATCTGTCAGACAGACATGACAGCAGTGTGTATCAAACCAAAGATGAATAAAATGATTCATTTAATTTTTAAGGAAACCATTTCAAAGGTAATGCTGCTCTCCTGAAAAACAAAAAATCTTGAATTCATGATCGCTGCCATATTTGGCAGTCCTTTTATTGGGGTAATAGTGCATTTCCTCTTAGGAGTGCTTCTAGTCACAAAACCTTGATGAAGTCCATGATGGCAGCACCAGCCACATACGGCACCTTGCTTGATTTCACTATTAACCTTGATGGAATCACCCTTCTCATTCTTTTAGTTTATGCTTCAAGTTTCCTGGCTATCAACAGGCCACATGCTCTGACATACATCTACACACAACGGCAGCTGCACAAAATATAATTGAATCAGCCCTTCAATTTAATAAAAATCACAGTTCTAAAGAAGGGCAATATGTTTCTGAGAAGTTTGATCTTTTTCCCCCCACATTCCAGTAACTTGTCTTGGCAAGGGAGGGAGGCAGTGACGGTGCAGTCGCGCTTTTGCACATCTCATGCATGATTAAATCATCTTTTCATATGCCACAGAATGTCAATTCAATACTAGTAATAGCTATTTTTTTTCTTTCACAATGTTATGGATTTCCCCCCCTTTACCTTGGAATTTCAGTAATCCATTTTACCAGTGAAGCTTCCTGACTTAAATTGTAGTTTGCATTTGATGGGGGACCGTGTAGTCTTCTGTCAGTAAGAACTATCATTATCTTGCAAACCACCCTTGCTTTTTTATTGAAATTTGTACTTTTTTATCCTAGTCCCCCATCATTTGGGGGAAAGCTTATTTGCATAGCATCGTTATTTATTATATATGTTCTCAGAATAATCTACCACTGTAGCTGGGGAAATTGCAATATAATTTCACAGCCCTTGTTTAGACATTTCTCTGGTTGGGAACTATAGTTTCTGAGCTATGTCCTTGAGACTATAAATAATGGATTAGCACATAATTTAAATGTGACCCAGCTTTATGAGACTGGAGGCTCATCATAAGAATATTTTTGAGTCCTCTATGAAATGTCAAGCTGCTTTTGAGACGAAGTTTGTTATTTGTTAAGATTTTATTTGATGTTTGGATGTTACTTGATACTGAGGTGGAGCATCAAAGATACTCCATTGCCATTCTTCTGATATAGTGTGGTATAGTAGGTAGAGTATCAGATTTGAACTGCAGAATGCTGGGTTCAAATCCCCACTCAGAGTCTCTCTACATGAAATGCCTCACCATGTGTGTTCATCAAATGCAGGGACATGCTATGTTAGCTGGGAAGCATAGTTTTAAAAGACGGCCAACAGAGATCACTACTCAGAGGGTTTGGTAATTTCATCTTTGCCTCCTGGAAGGCTCTGTCAATTTCACTTCTCCAGTCTAAAACTGTGGGACCACAACCAGAGGGCAG
This sequence comes from Eublepharis macularius, assembly GCF_028583425.1. Taxonomy (NCBI): domain Eukaryota; kingdom Metazoa; phylum Chordata; class Lepidosauria; order Squamata; family Eublepharidae; genus Eublepharis; species Eublepharis macularius. The sequence goes on along the minus strand of NC_072800.1, from coordinate 18,612,064 downwards.
TGAGGAATGGAAATGGGCTGGAGCTGCCTTCCAGAGACTGGTTGGACCTGGAGAGTCGCTTCTGGCATTCCACAGCCCCTTCACACAGCTCCAGTGTATAGCAAAGTCTTTGCCCTGCTGCTGGCTCTATCTTTTTAAACTACCCTTCCTGGCTAACATTGCATCTCTGGACACGTGAAGAAGATGTCTTGTGTAGAGAGACTCTCAGTCGTGAATGTTAATCAGTGATCTTGGGCTACTCCTTGCTTATTTGCAGGTGTAAGGAGAGAGGCAAATCAGGTTGGGGGGTTGCTTTACCTTGACTTAATGTGAGTTTCCCACGATAAATCCCATGCACAAAAACCTCTCCTGCTAGCTACCATTTGCCCAGTTGGGGACCTGCATATACCTGCATATTTTCACCTGAAGCCCATATTGAAGCATTGTGGGGTTTAAACGGGGATAAGAGCATGGGGGGGAGTGTAAGCTTGTCTCTCGGCATTACTTAAATCCCTCCCCCTGCATCTGTTTTAAAACTTTAGAAAAGGAGTCCACAGGAAATCTTGATCACTAATCTCTGAATCCTATCTAGCTTGATCCCGAAGAGTGGCCCATGATCACTGACTGGGCTTCATTGGATCCGTGGAGATGTGAATTCAGTGGGCTTGCCAACCTTCTGGTGGGGCCTGGAGAACTCCCAGAATCACAATGGATCTCCAGACTACAGAGATCAGTTCCTCTGGAGGAAATAGCTGCTTTGGAGGGTGGACAATATGGCATTATACCCCACTGAGGTCCCTCCCCTCCCCAAACATCACCATCCCCAGGGTTGCACCTAGGTTTGCCAGTTCCCTAGTGGGAGTGGGGTTGCCCCCAGCCCCCACCTCCACTCCCCCCACCTCTCACCTGGCCAGGGGGGAGGTGCAGGAAAGCAGCTGTGGATGGCACTATGCTCCCTTGAGCTCTGGAGCACCCCACGTTGCACCAGGAATGGTGCCATTCCTGATGTGATGCTGAAATGACAAGTCATGCTGGGAGTCAGACTGACCCTAAATACTAAATTGGGGAGGGGGCAATTTTTAAAAATTGGTCCCTGGTCTAGTATTTGGGGTCAATTTGACCCCAGCACAACCCCTCTCTTCCACATCATTCCCAGCATGATGTACAGCACTTTGGAGCATGTGCAAGGACAAGGTAAGTGCCCTTTCAGCATTTCTCACCCTCACCCCCACTTTCATCTTCAGAGCATCTAACAACCTTAGCTCTACTCTCAAATCTCCAGGAATTTCCCAATCCAGAGCTGGCAATGTTAGAATTCAGGCAAATCTGCCACTCTGTCCAGTATACTACACTTATGGGGAGGAAGGATTCTGCCCTCCCCCAAAGTCAGGCTTTGCTTCCTCTCCCTAAATGATGTACCAACTATCCCTGGATGTTGTCTTTCTCACTTCTTGTTTGGAAAGCATTTCCCTTCTAAAGAAAGAAACCACAGGTGCTCTTTGTTATGCATGGCATACTTTTAACATATGTTTGAGTGGGTGCATAAATAAAGAAAACAAATTAATTTTCTATGATCAGCCTGCTGTTGAAGTTCAGTGACTGGAAAAGCAAATTCATGTTTATAGTGCAATTGTGTTTGTATATGTGTGTGCATTTTTCAACTGCACATTTCTCATGGATTTTACTGTGTGGCTGAAACTGTAGAAGAAATAAATGTAAAAGGAAAGAGTGGCCCTTGCTTACCAAACATTTTTTAAAAATCTGTATTCATTGTTAACTACACAGAGGCACTATCGAAACCACCACAGTCTTCTGTGCAACAGTAAGTTGTGTTAGCAAAGAGGATTTCTCACCAGGAGAAATTTGGGGGCAGGCATACCCCCAAATTTGGGGGCAGGCATTGTGCCAACATGCGATATCACTTCCAGTGGGAAATCAAAAGCAATGGCATTGTGTTCAGGCATTACTCCAGGATTCTCCCAAATGCTGTTGTAGAACTCTATGGTTAAACCATAGAATTTTGAGCAACTCCTAGAGCGTTGCTCCAACACAAATGCCATCACTTCCAGTTTTATGCTGGAAGTGATGTGATGCTAGTAAACCCCCTTATCACACCTGCCCCCTGCATGACTGTGAAACAGCAGTGGGGAATGGGAGGCCAGTGCCAGGAGATCCCCCATTATAGTGGTAGACCTGCCCCCCCTTATAGAAAATCAGCCCCAACATTTCATTCTTAATCCTGTGCACACCTGCTTGGGAGTGACTCCTACTGGAATCAGTCACCAAATAAACAGGCACAAGGTTGTGTTATTCAAGCCCCTTCACACTTTTGAATGGCAGTTCACATATGCAGCAGTTACCACAGTAGTAGATAAAAGCAAGATTTGAATCCAGTAGTACCTTAAAAAACAACAAGATTTATACACTTTGAGAGTCAAAGCTCTCTTCATCAGACGTATCTGATGCAACACAGCCTCTGATGAAAGAAGCTCTGACTCTTGAAAACTTGTACCCTGAAAATCTTGTGGATCGTTTAAGGTGCTACTGGATTCAAATCTTGCTGTTTTACTGCAGACCAACTTGGCCACCCACCTGAAACTAAATAGATAAATGGTGTGAAGAGAAACTTGCATCATATTCTGAAGAACATGTGTCAGGGACTGGAACCATCATTGGCCATGGCTAATTGGCATGGGCTCTTTGCAAGCTTGGAGCCATGACTGTAGCTTTGGTGGGCTTTATTGCATTTCCTTCAGCAAATGGTGATGGAATGCCAATGTACCAAGAGCCCATTTGTTTGATGTATGGTTTTTTAAAATATATTATTCTTTATATTGAATGAGCTGTAATTACGAGGTATGTCTGAGCTATCATTTGGGGTTTGACCCAGTATAACATATACCAGCCTCCAAGTGGTGCCTGGAGTCCTCCAGAATTATAACTGGTTTCCAGACTGCCGAAAATGGCAGCATTGAAGGGTGGCCTCTATGGCATCATATCCCTTCTGAGCTTCCTCCCCAGACTCCACCTTCCCCAGTCATCACCCCAAATCTCCAGGAATTTCCCAAGCCAGATTTGGCAACCATAGCGTAAAGCATCTCTCATGGGCACAATAAGGGTTGCCAGTTTTGAGTTGCAAAATCCCTGGAAATTTGAGGGCACAGCCTAGAAGTGGTAGGGTTTGGGGAGGAGCCTCAGCAGGGTATAATACCTAGGGTATAATACCTATATGCCCACATGGTGAGCAATCTTCCAGTGATTGTATACAATAATTGTACTTCAGATGTTGCAGCTTCTAGCCCAGAGCTGCAAACTCACAGTGTCCTCTTATTCCCACATGATCCTGTACAGCAGCCATTGCTCATTGCTGAATGTAGGTCAGAACAAAATCAGTGACTTGTGCAGGCCATGCATTCCCAGGTAGAGATGGGCACAAACCGAAATACGAACCAAAATTAAGCACGAATCAGGCTGGTTCGTGCTTCGCGAACCAGTGGTTCATCAGACCCCATTTCTGACAAACTGCCATGAACTTTAGGCTGGTTCATGTTGTTCGTTTTTTTGGTTCATCACTGCAGACAGCATGATGCCAATCAATCAGTTTTCTAGGCAACAGGGGATGGACTTCCTGCAGACCTTCTGCTGACCCGGAAGTGACCTGCTGACCCAGAAGTGATTATTTTCTGACCTGGATATGACGTTTTCACAAACCAAACAAACCAGTTCGCAAGCCTGGGGCAGGTTTGTGAAAGTTCGTCGTTTGTGGTTCATGAAATTAGACGAATCACGAACCACATGGTTCGTTTTTTTCCTGATTCATGTCCATCTCAATTCCCAGTTAAGTCTAGCATTGATCAAAGCTTGGATCCCTGCACTGAGACTGGAAGGATTTGCAGTTTTGCAATGCAATGGAGTTGTAGACTGTACCCAAATTCCAGCGTACCCTCCTACCATCAATTATAAAGGCTTTAAATGAAGTTAGTAATTAAAATAAATAGGCTGTTTCAAATTAAAATTAAGTATGCCAGAATCTTCTTGTTAATATTTTCAAAATCAACTGTGCGTTACTTTAAAAAAAAGTTATAATCATAATTATTTTCTTGAGAAGTACCTCATTTTTAGTACTTTAGAATTGATTGTTTCAGTCTTAGAGCCCAGACATTTTCTCCCTATGTGTTCACGTAATAAAATTTCTTTTCCTTTCAGTAAAATGGTAATTCAAGGCAATTAGTTGGAAAATGTTCAATAATAAGTGAGTTGTTTATGGCTTACTGTATATCTCTGGTTCCAGCGACTGAAAATAATTGGCTTTGAGCATAGCATTGCATGTGTACATCTTAATACAGGGTTGGGGCAGCAATGCAGCATCCCAACCAGTTTGCTGGAGCATCTTTGATATGATGCCTCAACACTGAGGCTGCATTACTCCGCGCATGGCAGTTTGCCAAGGGGTTCTGTTATGAAACACAAGAATAATAACCCTTGAAAATATTTGTGATTATGGCCATTTCATGAGGTGGGGACACAGAGCAACAAAGATTTAGGTAGCATTTGCAATATTATTCCTTTGCAATATTATTCTGGGTCTTGTTTGTCATTTTTAAATGGGGATTTCATTGACTACAGTCTAGCTGTAGCTGTGCACAAGGAGCTGCATAAGAGAGAAATGCATTTTCATCCACTTTACAACATGGATGAAAATATGGCCTGATGCCACCAAGTGCAGCACAGTCCATTAGATGGATTCACATGTACATACGCACATCAGATAAGCATCTCTGCACCCAGTCTGTTACTCGTGCAGATCTTTTCTGTCAGGTTTTCCCCCGGGCACTGCTGCATTGGGCGCCAGGGTACCTGGCTTTGGCACCAGGACGCCGCTAGGGATCATGCAGGGTCCTGCTTTGTGGAAGGAGGGGAGGTATACCCCATTCATGCACCCTCTCAAGCCACCAGCAAGCCTGCTCAACCTAACACTGCTCCTGCGTCCTGCGTCCTGCGTCCTGCGTCCTGCGTCCTGCGTCCTGCGTCCTGCGTCCTGCGTCCTGCGTCCTGCGTCCTGCGTCCTGCGTCCTGCGTCCTGCGTCCTGCGTCGCCCCCTTCTTTCCTTGCTCACTCATTTTCTCCATCCACCACTCCACCTACACAACCCACCCTGCCCTGTAGGTGGACTTCCCTTTTATCCTTTCAGCCTTTCCCTGCTCCACCTGTCAACCATGCCCTCCTCCTGCTCTCTAACTATGGCTCTGGCTGGCCCAGGCAGCTGCACCTGTGCTCGCTTGGCTGGAAGCCCTGAGCCAGCCCACCTGTGTCTCGTTGGCTGGCTGACAAGCCTCACTGGCTGAGCTGACTGCTGGAGGCAGGCACAGCTGTGTCTCCTTGGCTGGCTGCCAAGCTTCTCCTACAGAGTGCCTCAGGCAGCTCCACCCGGAGTTGTTTTGGACCAGGCTATTGCCTTCTAGCTGGGCTGCAGGCTGGAGTGTGGCTCTGAGCTGCTGTGGCTGCTTCTCCTCTCTGGCTGGTAAGGTTTCTGTTTGGTTAGCTGCTGTCTGTCTGTCCCCACTGCCTTTGCTCTCTCCTTCTGTTCTGCCCCCCTCTGGGTTGACCCCACTCTCCCTGCCTGGCCTCCTAGACTCCCACTGGAGGGTGGGACTAGCTGGCCTCCACCTGCCCCTTCTAACCCTTTGAGGCTTGGGTGCTTCTTTCCCTCCCTCCTGTGTAGGTAGGTTCTGGCCCTGGGTGCCTGCTTGAAGAGCTAGGCAGCTGTCTCCCGGCTATCTCCCGTCATTTCCTCCAGGCAAGTCCAGGGGCTGTGTCTCAGACCCCGGACATTCTGCTTGATTAGAGGGGTTTCTTTAAGGATCTTTGCTCCATACCATGCTCGATTGCCCTTCACTTTCCTGTTCTAGCCCAGACAATTCCTTTGTTTGGACAAGATCAGTAACCAGGCTATTCATTTGGATATCTCATGTTTTATTCCCAAGACCCAGCTTAGCCCCTGTAATATGATACAATTATTATTGATTGACTTCTTTTCTAGCAGAGAAATGATCTGACTAGCCTAAGTACATCCCCTGCTAAGGCTCAGTATATCTGCAGAAAGCTCTGGGAAACAGCCTTCTTCTTGTAACTTTGTCGACACTGCAGTATTTAGAAAGGTGGACACTACACTGGAGAATTCTGCTTAGAGCAGGGGTTCCCAGCATGGTGCCTGTGGTGCCCTGGTGCCCGTCAAGTGTTTTTCGAAAGGGGGTAGGGCCAGCTGGGGCTTTTGCCCAGTAGGACTTCTGATTGGGTATGCCGATTTTGTAAACAATTGCTTTGGCAGCAGCTGCGACCACAGCACAAGAATCTTCACTATATGACCGAAGATAAGCTGTGTGTGTGCAAGAAAATATTTTAAAACAATACATTCATTTTAAAAGACACCTGTTAAACAGAGCTTCTGCTTGAAATGCTGATGAGTTACTATTAGAGTTCTGCATAACCTCAGTCCCTGGGATTTTGTATTAGGCTCCACTTTCTGTGGTTGCACCCACCACCCTGTGTCAGAATTCCAAAGGTGCCCACAGAGTCCAAAAGGTTGGGAATCCCTGGCTTAGAGTATAACAAAACAGATAGAACTGATTTTTGTTGAGTAAGATACCTGCCATTTCTACATTGCTTCAGAATTCAATGTATTAAGTAATAATAATAACATTTGATTTATATACCACCCTTCAGGATAACTTAACACCCACTCAGAGCGGTTTACGAAGTATGTTATTTTATCCCCACAACAAAACACTCTGTGAGGTGGGTGGGGCTGAGAGAGCTCTGAGAGAGCTGTGACTGACCCAAGGTCACCCAGCTGGCTTCAAGTGGAGGAGTGAGGAATCAAACCCAGTTCTCCAGATTAGAGTCCCGCATTCTTAACCACTACACCAAACTGGCTCTCTAAATCTTACACAATAACTCTTTTGAGTATTGGAGGTGTGCAGGGACAGGTAGAGATATACCAGCTTATCTAAGCCCACCAACAAGTTCATGGCAGAGGTGAAACATGAAGCAAGGAAGTTCTGGTTTGCAGTTCAGCCTTGTTGCCAATATTCTACACTTTTCCAAACTGAGGATAACCTGATCTTGCCCACATGCATATTATTAGCCTTGTAGCCAATATTCTACACTTTTCCAAACTGATGACGATAACCTGATCTTGCCTGTGTGCATATTATTATGATGGAAGCAGAGTGAGCATGGACAGTCCTGTTCGGAAAGCACTTCACCAGAGCAGAGTAAATTGGCTGTTGGCTGAAAGGACGGTGCCAACAGAATCTATTGGAATCAGATGTGTGAGCTGCTTTATCATCACTCTCCGCACAGAGGATGGAAGAGGTTGTCATCTTGTATTTTCTTTCTCATTCAGGTTAACACCCCAAAGATGCTTAGCAGCTTTAAAGTGTGTGATTTAGTGTGAGCAATCAGTATTAAAATATGCAGTGATATTTTGTTAAGTAAAGTTCTTTTTAGGATACATGCCAGCACAGGAAGGCTGCCAAACACTTTCTCTCCAGGCCAGTAAAGCGCTTCTATAAACTGTGTTCGAAGGGTTAATGAAAGACACCTGAAGAAAAAGTCCTGCCATTGAGTCATTTGGTGATTGCTTTGAAATATTTAGTTTTCATATTTTTTTTACAAAATATTATATTATTCCCATATGTCAAAGCAAACATCACAAATGGTTGTATGCAGTTAGAAAGTTTTTGTAAGTTTTACATCCGTACCCATAGGAAACATTGTCCATTCATATGATTTGGCCCTCTGCCTAATTTTTTATTATCTGTCTTGCTCCACTTATTTCCAATATATTTTTCTTCTGTAATATCAAATGGAGTTGGGACCCTGGATAGCTGTATTCAGTGCTCAGTCTGGCAAGAGAGAGAACTAGGGACACTGAGGCATCAAGTAGCCAATATTGTTCTGTTGTGTATTTATTTTACTCTTGCCATCAAATGCATTCAGGCTTACAAACAATTAAAAACACAAGCAACAATAGCATATTCAAAATAACAAATAAAGAAATGCAGCTCCGATAACCATGCAAATTCATAGATCCAGAGGGGTTAGCCGTATTAGTCTGTAGCATCAAAATCAAAAAGAGTCCAGTAGCACCTTTAAAACTAACCAACTTTACTGTAGCATAAGCTTTCAAGAATCACAGTTCTCTTCATCAGATGCATCCATGCAAATTCAGTAGACTTTGGGTTGAATCATGCCCCTTATAAGTCAAGTGGGTGACCCACATTCTGACATGCTGAATGCCACGTGGCCCCCTGCTGCTGATGGATTGTAGAGGCTCGTAGGAAAATCTGGAGGGGGAAAGAGCCCTTTGTTCAGTACAGCAAAATCAGACTGGGCATGTGCAGTTAGAAGGTTCTGAGGATGGCCGACAGCAATGGTGGACAGAGTGCAAGCAGGCACAAGAAGAAGAGGGAAACAAAGTTACACTGAGGGTTAAACCAGATGAGCAGCCATTGGCACTTGCCTGAGAATTGAGTTGAAAACTACAGACCTCCACATACAGAGCTTACCGGGCCCCCACCCCGCCGAAGAGTATGTGAGCAAAACAAGCAGCCCCCTTAGACTGTTTCAGGAGCTATACTCTGTGTGAGTCAAAGTAGAATTCAGCAATTTAACTTAAATATATCAATGATTTTTTTTTAAGGAAAATAGAAAGTATTATCTGAAATGTAGCATGGAATGTATCTATACCGGTTATCACATAGAGAGGAATAAATGCTGAAAGTCTTGGGAAGGAACAAGGGAAACAGGAGGAGACAGACAGAAAGAAAAACAATGGTGAGGGGAGTTTGGGCAAAGATTAGAATGTAGAGGGAAATGACAGCTGGTTTGACAGGCTTATAAATTTAGAGGGGGAAAGGCACCTAACCATTCACAACTGGCGTAGGCTCTGTGAGATAAAGGAGGACTATGTAGAAAAGCAGACACATTTCTGAAGTAGAGTAGAAAACTGACGAGTGCTCTAAGATAGGCAAGAGACCATAGGGAAAGACAAAAACACATGCCTTCAAAGAAAGATAGATGACATAACATTGTAAAAGGGGAAGAAAAGAAAAAAATTGCATCTCAGGTGGGAAAGGGAGCAGAAAATAAGGCAGTAACAAGGTAGAAAACCATAGCTGAAGTGTCCAGGTTGGGCTTGGAGAACTCAGGAAATGACAACTGATCTCAAGACTACAGAGATCAATTCCCCTGGGAGAAATGGCTGCTTTGGAGGATAAATCCTATGGCATTATACCCCACTGAGGTCCCTCCCTTCCCTAAACTTCAACCTCCTCAGGCTCCGCCCACAAATCTCTAGAAATTTCCATTCCCAGAACTGGTGGTAACCCTACCAGGGCCGTTTCCTCATGTTCTAAAAATAGTGCGACACTCACTGGCCGCTGGCGGTTTCTTCACACGATTTATGACATAACCCATTTACAAAACGGAGGCAGGCAGTTATGATTCCATTTTCGTGCCTGAATCATAACTGCCTGCATCCCTTTTGTAATCGGGTGATGTCAGAAATCGCGTGAAGAAGCCACCAGCGGTCGTTGAGTGTCATGTTGTTTTTAGAATGTGAGGAAATGGCCCAAGTTAGGAAACATGGCCATAAAATAAATGGTAGAAACTTAGGGAGAAATTAAAGATTTGAGTGTGAGTGCAAACACAGAGATCTTGTGAGGTTAAAAAAATTAAAAAGCTGTTGACAGCAGCACAATCGTTCCAGAAAAAGAAACAGACATTTAAAAAGCTAAGACAATATACTCAGTCAAAGAAAGAATTGTATATGAAAAGCTTGGAGAAATAAATGTACACTAAAAAAAAAGCCAGCAAGGGGGGGAAATTGTAGGAATGAATATGTTCTCCAATGCAAACAGCTAGCAATTGACAAAGTTAATAGAATAAAACTCAATGAGAGAATGTAAAGTTGTTTGCATATAACCTCCTGCCCTAAGTGGGGAACTCAAGAAGGACATTGATATAGCCAAGAAGAGTGTTCATTTCAAGTTAAAGTTCACCAAAATATTCATAAATGTTTGAAGCAAGGTGACATAGACATTTGGGGGGGGGAGAGAAAAAGACTGATGACTGTTTACAAAATATACTGATGACATTTGAAATTAAAAGCATCTATCAATAGCAGCCATCTCACTCACCCTACTGGCTCCTGCATGCCCAAGGAGTGGCCAGCCAGCTTAGCCTTGCTGGCCTCTTGTGCGCCAGTGCTGAAGTGACATCATCATGCTAGGGTCAGGAGTACATGCACACTACGCACACATGCAAAAAAAAAAGTGGCAGGCCCCCGTCTGGTTTGTGCAGGGGGGTGGGGAAGCTATCTGGCAACTCTAGCCATGGTGTTATACCCAGCTGAGATCCCTCCCCTTCCCAACCCCCGCCCGCCTCAGGTTCTACCCCCCCCCCCCAAATCTCCAGGAACTTCCCAACCAGGAGCTGGTAACACTAGAATAAATGGAGATGCAAAGTGAAGGAGGAGGCAACGTGGCTGCTCTGCTCTCTTTTTTATCAGACCCCCAGCAAGCTGTGAGGAGGAAGGCCCAGAGCTTCCTCTCCCAGCTCAGAATTTTGAACTTTACAGGTCAGTTTTGAGAGAGTCACAGCCCCCTTTTGTATTATGATGCACAGCAGGCAGTGATGCCCTCGGTATACATGCCGACAGTGGCATAGCAGACCATTTTACTTGGCACCTTGGGCCAGATCTCTACTCAAACAAACAAGGGAAGGTCTGTGGCTCAGTGGAGGGGCCTCTGCTTTGCATGCAGAAGGTCCCAGGTTTAATCCACAGCATCTTCAGTTGTAAGGACTGGGTAGTAGAGATGGGCACGAACAGCAATATGAACAAAAAAAAAGCCACGAACAGCCCAATCAACTGTTTGAGAACTAGCTGTTTGTGAGGCCCCATTTTAAATGAACAGGTGGTCGTTGCAAGCCTTGTTCATTGCTGTTCGTCAAGCCAGACAGTCTGGCACCTGCAGTCAATTCCCTTGGCAACCGGAACTCTGCCTGAACTCCTGCTGTTGCCCTGGAAACCCCTACCTCAGGTAGAGTTTCTGGGTGTGGTGTGGTAGGGATCTTGATGGCTGGAGGAGAGCCTGCTGGCCCCCATGAACAACGAACAACGAACATGTTCATGAACAGGTCATGTTCGTCAGTGTTCATTGTTCATTGTTCGTGGATGGCAACGAACAACGAACACCATGTTTGTTGTTTTTTTTCTGTTCATGCCCATGTCTACTAGGTAGTAGGTGACGTGAAAGGCCTCTGCCTGAGACCTGGAGAGCTGCTGCTGCTCTGAGTAGACAATACTGAGCTTGATGGACCGATGGTCTGATTCAATATAAGGCAGCTTCGTCTGTATTCATGCATATAAGGCTCTGGAAACACTGCAGGGCAGGAGAAGGGAACAGGCGCGACTTATGCCTGTCACTGCCTCCAAGCCTCCCAGACCTGTGAAACCACTAGACAAGCCTAAGGCAAATCCATGAGATTCTGCCAGCACCACTGGAACTTGGCTTCCTTCCAGTATGTCTGGCCATGCCTGCCCTCTCATGGTTTGCAGGTGCAGCAACATCTCCTCAAGTAGATGTTGCGTTTTTCAGTTCTTGGGCCAAAAAAAAAATTGCCTACCCCAATCCACAGTGCGAGCACCTTCTTCTATTCTATTTCTTCTATTTCTTGCAATTTGTGGGCAAACAAAAGTAGGTGAAGAGCTTTGTCTGTTTACGGAAAACATGGCACTTTTCTGTTCTGTAATGTTGTATGCCTTTTGAAGAAAGGCTAGAACAATATATTTACATAACAGGTTTTACTTTAGATATGAGCTTTGCTTATAGTCATCAACAGATTAGTACAAATGACTCACTTCCAGAGAATCCTCTATTAAGAAATGAAACTGTTAAAATAAGCATTTGAGATAAACCATTGCAGAAAACAAGGCTTTAATAATATTAGGTAATCATACTCCTACTTCAGAAGTATTTCAGTAACTGCAAGCCAAATATACAAACTATATGTTCAAAATAAAAGCTTTTATTTGCCTCAAATTCACAAGGCGTTGTGGTCAATTATGGGGTCACCAAAAGCATCAAAATAATTTGGCTTATTGTTAGTTTTTAATTTTTACTGCCTTTCCATTTTGCAGAACTGTTTTCATTTCCTTGATTGGTGGGAGGTCTCCTAATCTTTCCCTAATACAATAAGCAGTTGCAAAATTGTATTGGGTGAAAGGGAAACTCGACATGAAAGGAAAATTGATCAGAAAATAGAGCAACTGCACTGAACTTGGATGCAGGGAAATTTAATAAAGGGGTGAAAATTGGTTCTTTGAAATGAGGTTTCAAAGCACACTCCAAGAAGAGCAAAGTAATAGTTTCCAAAGCAAAAAAGTATTATGGTAATTCCTATTTTTGAAAGAATCCTTGATAGAAAAGGTACCAGTCAAACTCAAATCTTTGAAATCACATTTTGTGGATTTTCAAGACATAAATATATGCCCTCTTGTTATTTTCCCCATTTTGTATTTTTGTCTGTTTTTCTTTTTCTTTTGAATTACCTTAGCTTGCTGACAGGAGATTTTTGCTGGAATTTGTAGACAGGAATGGGTATGGTATAGTGTGTGTGTGTGTGTGTGTGTGTGTGTGTGTGTGAGAGAGAGAGAGAGAGAGAGAGATGTGTAGAATTATGGCAAATGGCTGCCACAAAGCATTGTAAGCAGGGCTCATTTCGAGGGGGAACACATAGGAACGCGTTTCTGGCAGTTCCCCAAAGAGGTCACATGTCAGGTGGCCCTGCCCACCTGACTCTTGGTCATTTTGGACCTGTTTCAGCCTGGATTGGGGCCAAAACGGCCCGGATCGGGCCTCTGACGGGTGGTAGATCACTCTCCCATTCAGCAGCGGCCTGATTCTGACCATTTTGGGCCCCTTTTTGGCCATTTTCAGCTCCTTTTTGCCATTTTGGGCCCAATTTCAGCCCTGAATGGCCAGGATTGGGTCCAAAACAGCCAGAATAGGTGATGTCAGGGGGTGTGTCATATGCAAATCAGTTATACTAATGACACACTTCCAGTGATGGCAAGAGACATGGCATATGCTGATGAGTTATGCTAATAAGTTCCTCCAGCTCTTTTTCTACAAAATGACCCTTGATTCTGTGTGTGTGTGTGTCTTTTGCTGAAGCCCTAAGGCATCTAGTTTGTTTTAAATATTATAGACATCCAGTATAGAGTCTTAGCATCTTACACAGTCACCTGTGGAAGATTAAAGAGGCACTGAGTCACAATGAGGCCAGGGTAGTCTATGATAGCCTATGGGCTGGTTGCAATCATCACATGGATAGTAAAACGAATAACTATGCCCTTATTTCTCTGGCAAAAGGGACTAGAAACTTGATGTAACCTCATTCTTTTAAAAGACATGACCCTGCTTTGGTTTATAATTCTTTAGAACTTTTATATTATGTGTAATAGTATTTACTGTGCCCTTTTACAAAAACATAATGATGGTAAGAAAAAATAGCTTTCCCCCCCTCATTCCCACCCCTCACCCCCTTTGCTGACTGATTGTGAATAGAATATTCATCATATGATATATCATCTTTTTGTGCACCTGGCATCTTCCATCGTAGATTATATTAATCCACCTAAAGCTAATGAAGATTAATTGCCGCAGCATGTCAAGCTGGCACCTAGAGGGCACGCTGCTTGGGCAGTCCCACACTGTGGACACTCATTCATTCCGGTTAATTTAGCGTCCTCTTTTTCTCTCTTCCCAACAGGTGTGTGCCCAATCACTGTGAGCATGGCGGCAAATGCACCCAAACGTGGGACAGCTTCACATGCACGTGTGATGGGACTGGATACAGCGGAGCCACGTGTCATAACTGTAAGTGACTCTTGAGTTGCCTTTAGGCCTTAAAAATATTAGGTGTGATCCAGCCAGAGCCAAATGCTCTGTCAAGACTCTCCTGCAGTTAGTGGGACTTCAACCTCCATCAATTTGACTGGCTCTTGATCTTATTCCGTAGCTGGTCTTTTATTAAAATAATACACAAATAATACCCATATCCTGAAAATTGGGCTATGCCTGTTTAAACCTGTATTTCTTCTTAACCCATATAATTAAGATTTATTTTTGCCAATTGAAATGGGCCCTGCTTCATCAGCTCAGGGTGCCTTGCCCAATCCAGCCCCTATGCAGCTTTCGTCTGACAGAAGGGTAGCCCCCACGAGAGGACTTCAGCTTTCTGACTGCAAATCTGTCTTTTTGCAGCTGATGTTCTAGCCCTCAAAACTTTGTTTCAATAAATCTGTTCATTTTTAAGTTGCCACAATGCTCCTTTCTGAGTCGTCCCCTTCCCACTAGACAGCCTTTTAAAAAAGACTTTTAGTCTAATCCTAAGAAGAGTTACTCCAGTCTAACCCCACTGATTTCTTTTTTTTCTTTTTAAAAACTGTGTGGCCGCAGCAGCGGCGCTAGGGTTTTGGGCGCCTGCAGCCGGCCGGCGGGCCGGGTGCCTGCGCCCGCGCGCATGCACACACACACCGGCCTGCGTGAGGACATCATGTATGGCGTCATCATGGGCATACATGAGCTGCCGGCCCAATTGCAGTGGCAGGCGGCTGAGATGGCATGTGGGTGGCCTCCAAGCTCTCCCGCTCAGTTGCCCTGGCTGCCATTTGGCGTGTGCTGGCAGCAGCGGCAGCGCGGGGCAGGGGGGCTAGGAGGCTGCAGCTCCATGGTGCACGCTCACGTCCCCCACGCCTCCTCCAGCACCCCCTCCGGCACCCCGTGCCCTGAGGCCACCGCCTACCTGGCATCAATGGGCGCGCCAGCCCTGTGTGGCCATAAATGTATTTAGTACCGGAAATAACACAAATGACTCACTTTCTACAGATCCAATTAATATGTCGAATGAGGTAAAATGCCTTCTTAGGTACCACTTCAGGGGGGAAAAATCTACCCATGACTGTTTTTCTCAGTTCTGTGCATTTTCTCAGTTCTGTGTGTGAATAGTGTGAAAACTAGATTGCTTTAAAAACTTTCTGAACCGAGCAAGTTGTTTCTCTTAAAATATGCATTTTCTTTTAGTCAACTGAACTGACAATAAATTATTCTACTTCTACGTTTTCAATTTAATGAACAATTTGTATAGATCATTTAAATCATCTTAAAACCTGTGGTGGATTGTGTCCTAAAGAAACAGTGAACTACTCTTTTAAGGTATATCCCCGGAATATGGTGCGCATTTGTTTGTGTGTCTTAATAAACAATGTGCCTTTGGTCTCAGTGAGATAGCAAAAAATCTATTTTTTATCTTGACAAGAAGCAGTCAGAAACCAGTCCTTTTGAGAGGTTTGCCATGAATAATCAAACACACATAGAACTTGTGTTCTACTTTGAAAAAGAGTAACGTTTTTATGAACTGTGTGTTTTTTAAAAATGACATTTTCATGGGATATTTTATTCCTTTCCCAAGACTTGTACTTTCTAAGAATTAGAACTTTTTAGTAAGAAATAAAGTGGTTGAAAATAACTGGTGTGCAGAACGTTCATTTTTAGGTTGTGCTCTAAATCATTGAAATCTCAGCTTTTTACACATTTTTTATCCTTCTGAAAAAAACCAAATTTATATTTCCTTTTATACTATCATGGCAACAATTCTTTGTACATAGTATGCTCTGAATGCTGGGGAATGTTAAAAAGGCTGGGAATGTTTAAAAGGCTGCCGCTCAATTGTTATCAGGAGCGAGCAGGAGCATGAACATCACTCCCATCCTACAGTCATTCCACTGGCTACCCATCGTTTACCGTGCTCAGTTCAAAGTATTAATTATTACATACAAAGTTCTTCATGACTTTAGTCCAGCATACCTATGGGACCGCCTCCCTCCCTATGTTCCTCCACGGCAGCTTCGCTCATCTGAACAGGGTCTC
Organism: Eublepharis macularius; assembly: GCF_028583425.1. Lineage (NCBI taxonomy): Eukaryota > Metazoa > Chordata > Lepidosauria > Squamata > Eublepharidae > Eublepharis > Eublepharis macularius. The sequence continues at coordinate 18,596,087 of NC_072800.1, read as the reverse complement.
CTGCAGGTGCCAGGCTGCACACAGGTGAAGTCAGCAGCAGCCCGTACACGGGCTTTCTCTGTGGTGGCCCCTATCCTGTGGAATGACCTGCCTGAGGAAGTCAGAAGAGCCCCCACTCGCCTGGCTTTCTGTAAACGATGCAAAACTGAACTATTCAAAAAGGCTTTTTACTCAAATGGGAGGGCTGCATTGTAGGGATGGGGTCTCAGGTGCTTCACTAACAAGTTGGGGATCATAGACTTCATCACCATTTTTGCCTTATATATTATCTGCTGCTTTAAATATGTACTCCTATGTACAACTATCGTTCCATGCTGTTTAATGTTAGTCCTAGAATTGATTATGTTTTGCTTCAGTATCTCTACTATGTCTTGGATCCTTGCTAATGCTATGTCTTTAAACTTGTATATGTTTACCTTATGGTATTGTATTGAAATGTACGTAATTGATACTGATTGTATTAACCTCATACTGTATAATCCGCCTTGAGTCTCAGTGAGAAAGGCAGACTATAAATGACATACATAAATACATAAATAAATAATAAAATATGTGTTTATCTCTTCCTTAAAGTGTTCAGATCTCTTTGTGCCAGTAATCCTTACAAAGCCCTTTTAAGGTAGGTCAGTACTATTCTCCATGTATATTTGGGTTCTCAATCTACACTCATGGTACATTGCTTTTAGTATTGCTATGCACGACACCTAGGTTTTTTGATACTTAAAAAATGGTACTGTTACAGAAGTGAGGGGAAAAGAGCAAGAGTTCAGTAGCACCTGTAAGACTAACAAAACTTATGGTAGGATATGTGTCAGTTCCTGGCAGGTAGATCCCTCAGCCCCTCTCCAGTGAACACACATTGGTTCCAATAGAAAAAGCTTTATTCAGGATTTTACAGTTCAGGTCTGAACTCCATCACAGAGCTTGGTAGAAGTGATGATTCAAAACAACAGGTCAATATTATACTTGAGTTTTCCTGCGTTCCAGCAATGGTTATGTTTTGACATTCAGGGTTACTCTGGTTCTGTGAGAACCTATTATAGTTATGGCTAAGCAGTGAGTACACAATACTGAATTCCCAGCATCTGGGCAAAGTAACAAAGGCAAGCGCCTGGAGTCTCCAAGGTCGTTTCTAGCTTGGAGATGCATAGTCCTGTGTGATAACATGAGGCCCATCCTGGCTGGAGGAATAACAGTTATAATATGAAAAGAACATGGCTACTGAAAGAATACAGCAGGTTAGACATTCAATATGCTGTGGCATCAGTGAGAGAATAAACAAACATGGCATGGATATACACAGACATGACAGTATGAGCTTTCGTGAGCCACAGCTCACTTCTTCAGATGCCAGAAGTAATGAAGAAGTGAGCTGTGACTCACAAAAGCTCCTACCCTACCACTAATTTTGTTAGTCTTATAGGTGCTACGGAACTCTTGCTATTTTCTACTGCTACAGACAAACACCCATCTTGATCTATCTCATAGAAACTAGGTGAACTGAGATAAAGCAAGAATACCCTTTCTCATCCACATACATGCAAAGATACCAGTTCATATGGTATCTTTTGGCATCAGCCTCTGGAAGTCATGGACTGGTGTTTATTTAATTAAGTACTAAAGAAATTCTTTAGAAAATAAGTGCACTATTTAAATATTTTGTTTGCCCAGTTTTCCAGTGAGTCCACAAATGAAGGAACACAGGAACAGCACCACTGCTTAGACATTATATTACTCAGGGAGAAAGCAATCCCTGTCGCTCTGCGCCTTTCTCTTAAAAGCATTTTCACCTGCCTTTTGCGGATAAAATAATACAATAGGAAAATGGAAACAGTTCTGCTGGCTACAGCCTTGGAACCGGGATTTAGAGGCCATTGTCCTCTTTCCACAGCCACCACAGTGATAATGCCTTCAGGACGGTGAAAGTACAGGTCATTTAGCCCTCACAGTCTTTACTTTGCCAATTCTTGAATGCATTTCTTCATGTATTACTTTAGAAAGTTGTTTCTTTTTAAAGGATTTAATTTCACTTCTACAATGAGCCTTAAAATAGTTTCCTGCTGGTTGGGAAACAAAACCCCTGTCCAAAGTGAGATTTACCAGAAATGTTTCAGCTTAATAGCAGCACTCCAGTAAATAGAATTTTCATATTGGCCCCTTTCATCCTCTCTCTCTCTTTCGAGCCCTTAAGCCAGAGGCAGCTTGTCAGGCCAGGCTACATGACAAGCCTGAAATCCAAGAGCAGTTTCCTCTAACAGGTCACGCCGTGTCCAGAGAAATCTGTCTCTCTTTCAGATAGGGTTTCCATTCCCTGGAGGGGGTGGGGGATTCCCCATTCCCACCCTCCACCCCCTCACTACCACTCACCTGGCTGGCAGAAGGGGGTGGGACATGGGAGGTGAGGGAACAGGCCTGCAGGGTGCACTTCCAGGGTGGGGCAACAACATCACTCCTAGGAGTGACATCATCGCACAGGCCTAGGAGCACACATGTGAAGAAGAAAAACAAGGTGAGTGCCGGGCAGGGCTTTTTTTCTGGGAAAAGAGGTGGTGGAACTCAGTGGGTTGCCCTCGGAGAAAATGGTCACATGGCTGGTGGCTCCGCCCCCTGATCTCCAGGCAGAGGGGAGTTGAGATTGCCCTCCATGCTGCTCAGCGGTGTGGAGGGCAATCTAACCTCCCCTCTGTCTGGAGATCAGGGGACGGGGCCACCAGCCATGTGACCATTTTCAAGAGGTGCTGGAACTCCGTTCCACTGTGTTCCTGCTGAAAAAAAGCCCTGGTGCTGGGTCCCCTCCCACTTCCACCAGGAGGATAAGTGGACTTGGCAAGCCTACTTTCAGGATCTGAATTTGGCAGGCCTCTGTGATTTTAAGCAATTCTGGTTTGTACCTTAAACAAGGAAACTTGATAAGGGGTATGAATGATCCTGGTAAAACAAAGCCTTACTTGGGGCTGCAACTGTGTAGTCCCTGTCAGGTAGCAAGTGGTAGCACTGAGATGCTCGGGGCAGGGATTGAAAGGAGCAAGACAAACTAAATCCCAGGCCCTGTTCCCTTTCTTGGCATTATCATTAAGAGCTAAACCACACGACAAGAATTACACAAGGATGCTCAAGAAAGTGTAATTTGAATTTCATCTCTCTCTCTACAGAGCCAGTAAAGATCATTCCTCAGAGGGTTTGTTAACTTCCTTTTTGCCTCCCAGAAGGCTCTGTGAATTATTAACAAACCCTCTGAGCAGCAATCTAGCCAATTCTGTAGAGATGTGAAATTCAAACTATGCTTCCCAGCTAACATTGAGCCTCCCTTCACTTGAGCATCCTTGTGTAATTCGTATCGTGTGGTTTAGCTCTGAGTTTCTAATTGCATTGGATGGCTTGTGCACAGCAGCTGGTTTGAGGGATGAATTCTACTTGGATCATCCATTTATATGCATGGTTCTATAATTTTTCTAGTAATAGGTACATGGTACGTGGTTGTTTCAAAGCCTCTTTGTTCTTTCTCTCATTGGCCCATTTTTTAAAAATCTAATGTTATTGTTTTCTCTATTTTCCCCCTTTCACTAATTCTTCTTAGCCTCTTACTTTCTAACCCATATTCTGCCCCACCCCAGAAGATCCTTGTATACTCTTTGCTATCTTACCTCTCCAAAGATTAAAAGTAATGCCATGTCATAAAATGCAACTTGGATCCAGTCAGTTTTTCCACTCCACCTCCTCACCCAGTTCCCCTCAGTACTATAACCCTCATCCCACATGGACACATTCTAGTCCCATGGTTCTCAGCTTACCTTTTTCAGTGGTCAAAGAGGAGGTAAATTTCTTTTTTCAACAGCAAAAAAGAGTGGGTGGGGAATTAGGTGGGCCGGGCAGAGCCAGCCATGGGTTGAGTCCAGCTCAGCATTTCTGTGCACGGAAGGATTTTTTTTCCACAGGCAGAATGCAACTTTCTTGCCTACCCCCTCCCACTGTAGCTGGAAATGCCCATCTAAAATGTTGCTCATGAGGCTCTCCTGCCCTCCTTCCAGGGAGCATTTTAGGCTACACTGGGAGAAGGAAAGCAAGAACATCACACTTCATGGACAACCATCCTGCCCACAGAAACACTGTGCTGTATCCACACATTAATCTGTATGGTCTAGGATCAGCACTTATTTTTTGAGACTGCTGAAAGAAGATTCGTGTTGCAATCTATAGAGTTATCCAAATTAGAGGTTTGATTTTCATCAGAAATCATTTAATGGGACAAAATGAGAAAAGGAAAAGAATCCCCTGGCTTTGTTCATTTAAGATATGAGTTACACAAACATTTCACTCTGTTTTTTAAGGCCATCATAATGCTAATGGAGAGAAGAATGCATGGATCCACTCTCCAAATGTCAGTCCCATTTAGTGCCCTAGGAGCCTAATGAGCTTTGATTATTTTTCTCCTGAAATGTAAATCTTCAACCTATTAGGAAATATTTTGAATCGTTTTAGTAATGAGTTCAGGGCCATCTAGCAAAGATTTTAAGAAAACAGAATTTGAACCATCTCTTCACTACATATTATCATTAGCATGTGCAATAGGCTAATTATGGTACTTGGTTAAAATCATTGCCAGATTTGGTAATTGGAGGGGAAGAACATATAAACAGCTCAGGCTATAATTTGCATGCTGGGTTTTTTTATGCTCCAAAAGGCTTCTTATTGATTAGAAGTCAACAAATGCAATTTCAATTTTAATAACACAAAAAGGAGAGGGACAAGACTTCAGTGAATGTTTAAATCTTTCTCTAACGAAAGCTGCTTTTTCAGCAATGACACACACTGACTTACTTTTATCCTGTGCAACCCACCCACACACAGCAGTCCACTTTGGAACCCCAAATGCTTTGATGGCAATATAGCTGCTATCTGTATGCATAAGAAAAGTTAAAGGCAACAAACTAAGTTAAACACCTAGCCCTGGCTTCTTTGGCTAAAAAAAGGAGCAGACCTCTGATATCAAATGAGGGATAAGCAGATGCATTATCAAGAATTCTAAAACTGAGTTTGTCTTCCAAAGTAGCAGCAGCATCAAAATCTTCCACTAAGAGCCAAGCTACAAGTGACTTTTTTCATGTGGCAAACACTTGATTGTTTTTGCAAGTTTTCCTGGGAACTGAAGTCTGAGTGTCCTTCCCCTCTTTGTTAGAATCACTGCCTGAAGAGCCAGAGAAAGGCGGCGGTGGCAGCGGCAGCTTTTGCAAATCGTTCCTCCAGTCACAAGCCTGCTGGACAAGAGGGCTCTCAACGAACTTTGGGGGCGGGCAGCTGCTACTTTCTCCCTGGGCATCTTGCTCCCAGGGAGCTGCTCTGGAGAAAGCCGCCATTTTGGTGAAGCTCCAGCCGCAGCAACAGTAGAAGAATCTGCTGCTGCTCTAACATGCCCTTCCCCTGCTCCTGAGATCCTGGAGAAAAACTGGAATGAGGGCATGTTAGAGCAGCAGCAGATTCTTCTGCTGTCTCTGTGGCTGGAGCTTTGCCGACACGGCAGCTTTCTCCAGAGCAGCTCCCCGGGAGCAGAATGCCCAGGAAGAAAGTAGCAGCTGCCCGCCCCCAAACAATCATTAAGAGCCCTCTTGTCCAGCAGGCTTCTGACTAGAGGAACGATTTGCAAAAGCTGCTGCTGCTTCCGGCTTTCTCTGGCTCTTCAGGCAGCGATTCTAACAGAGAGGAGAAGGACACGTGAATTTCAGTTCCCAGGAAAACTTGCAAAAACAATCAAGTGTTCTCCACGTGAAAAAACTCACTTGTAGCTTGCAAGGCTCTAAGAGAACCTGCCAATGAGAACTACTGATTTAATTGTTTGCTCAGAACTGAGATGTAATTATTTTACCTGCCTCTCCTGTGCAGTTCCTGTATACAGATGTGTTAGTAGACAATTTGGTACTAGGCCACATGTCAAAGGCAACTGTACCAGGCCAGTAACATGAATCTGGGTAAAACTGTGCTGTAAGAAGTGCATTTCTAACTTCATGATAGAAACTGTAAATTAATGCATTTCTCCATCTAATTTTAATGTGCTACTTGCTGCTTTTACAAGGATGCAAACACTGTTTAATTAGATCTTGTTTATTAACAGTCATTGCGCAGGAAAAATATTATTATTATTAGCAATGAACATAAATGAAAAATATTTCCCTCCCAGTGGTATTACTGGCACAGTACCGTCATCTACTGTATCTGAAAAAACAGCCACTGAAAAACAATTAGTCTTCAAGGACTATTTTATACATTAATGGAACTTCACAGGATACAATGCAACCCATTTTTGCTTTGCGGCTGCAATCCAGATAAGCTATACTTGGGGCTATATTTCTCCCACATTAAGACTAATGATTTACAAGCAGATGTTTGGCCCCAGGATGCTGCTATAGTACAAGGCGCTCTGGCCATGAAGGAAATAAAAAGATTGTTCAGGTCACAAGATAAAGCGCTTTGGGGGTGATGATAATGTTGTTCCTTGATCATTCCTTTACTGAAGTTTGCAAAGAGCAAAATGCAATGCAAATGCACAATTTGCCACTATTAGGCTGACCAAAAGAAAGCTGCTCTAATCAGTACTAGAGGTGGGCACGATCCCCAAAAAATTACTGATCAAGCTGATCGTGGATCGGCACCAGTGATGATCCCGAACTAGCGATCCACAACGATCATCTCCCGTTTCCAATCTGGGGATTGGGGATCGGGGATCAGGGAGGCCAAAGCGGAGGGGCGCCCCGCTGTTCCCAGCTATGTGGGAAGGTGGGTGGTGGCAGCGACCGCCGGGCCTGGTGGGGGGCGGGGGTCTGGCCGCTCAACGGCAGCACCTCCCATGTGCCCGCCCACCAGGCCAAAAAGTAGCATGCTGGTGAGAAATGAACGGTGGGTGAAGACGGTGACCGCCGGGCCCAGCGGGCATGGGGAGACAGCGACAAGCTGCCTCCTCTCAGGGGGTGGGGGGTCTGGCTGCTCGTCTGTGTTTGGCCATCAGAGCTGCCTCTCAGGGTTTGCAGGGGTGAGATTGGAGTGCCTATGGCTACAGAACATCCCCTTCCCCCTCCGTCCCTGGGTGTCTTCTCCCAACTGGTGAGTGCTTTGCTGCTCCGTGGTTGGAAGGAAGCCCCGCTGATCAAGGCAAGCTGGGCTTCCATTCGGGTTTCCAGGGCGACAGAAGGAGGGCAAACAGCTCAGGCATTCCCCTGGCTCCATTGCCAGGGGAATAGATTGCGGGTGCCTGTGTGTCTGGCTTCCTGATCCGAGCCCTGATCGCCCCCATCAAGCCCCAATCAAGCACCCCCCTGAACGCTGGATCGGTCGCCGTGGACGGCACCAATCCGCCGGGTCCTGATCGCACGATCGCCATTATCATGGGTATTTTTCAATCGTAATGCCGATCGTGCCCATCTCTAATCAGTACTATTAAGGTAGAGTCAATAAGCATGAAATTCTGAATTGATCTAATTTTGGGTTTCCACATTATTGCAATAGGAATGTGTGGGCAGTACAACAATAACTTACAATGCACTGTTATTCTGTGAATATTTATTTCAAGCCAAACCTTTGTGAGAGCACCATGTAAGATTCTGAATACCAGTACAACAGTACAAGCATCCATAATTAATATGCCATGACAATAATTAAAAAGGTGTGAGTTGTAGAGGGTACAGATGATGATGCATAGGTCCAGCCCTTATGCCCCTTCCTGAGAACACAATGTACGATCTTGAACCCCAACACAGAAGGAGAAAAAGGCATGTGGTACAGCAATGATCAGCAACTCAGTTTTTAAGTAAATCTGGCCATCAGTGGAGAAACCCCACACCATACCCAGAGAACACTGCAACAATTACAAAGCCAAATTTCACAATGAAGTCTGGGTTTCCCAAACCTGACTTGCTTTAATCTCAATCACACAGCAGCTACAGGAAACATCACCTTTAAAGCATGCAGAGCTGCATGGGGAAAGGAGAGAGTTCCTGCCTTCCCCCTCCCACAACCTTCTCCTAGGCAAAACAGCTGCAGTGGGGAGTTATTTGCATAATGTTGGAGCTGCGCATGCTTTGAATGCTCCGTATGCACTCCAAAGTTATGCAGAGAATTTCCTATGGAGGCCATTTTGGCTCAAGAAAAGGGCATGGGGAGAAGACCATAGCTTCTTCTCCCACCCAGGTGGTTGTCCTAAGGTAAATCAACTCCCTTGGGCTTTAAAAGTGATGTTCCTTGAAGCTGCTGTGTGGCTGAGGTGAAAGTAAATCAGGGCCGGGAAACCCAGACTCAACTCGTTAAAAATGTATTGTGTAGTTTGACCCACAGATGTCAGTTCTGTAGTCTATAATAGAGTCCCATGAGAGGCAAAGGAACTTAGTTTGTGACAAGACTCTTCTGGAGGAAGGTAGTGGCTCCCTCCAAATATACAGCTTGGCTCTACAATGGCTTGTGTCAATGTTGTTTCCAGCCAGAGGAATATAAGATATTGGGACAAGTGGCTATGTAGGATATAGAACTCACAAAGAAAAAAGCTGCTACATGCAGCAAGAAATAGCCTAAGAATAAGCAGGAAACTGCTTAATGAATTCCAACACATTTAAAAAGTTAATGCTTCTTTGACAGAGGGCCTTGCACCTGTTTTTAAGTGACCAAAGTAGACATTACGTGTGACACAAGTTGAGACATGTGTCACTTGGAACCAGAGAAAGGTCAAAACAGCCCCATGCCCCGACAGCTTTCTCCACTGGCAAAAATGACACAGGAGGGAAACCAGAAGGCCCTCTCCTCCTCACAGTGTTCTGCAGCTGAAAGGAGTGCTTCCAGTGTAAGTTCTCCACTTCATGGCCGTGTCCACACATCCTTAAAGGGATGGCCCACTCACTGAATGCTGGCGGCTTTTCTCCTTCACTCCATATGTCTCTGATTTCAAAATGGTAGCAGGCTGTTTGGCTTCCGGTATTTTTGGTGTCTTTTCAGGGATGCAGGAAAGTATGGGAAATTGCGTTCTCAGAAAAGTTGCCGGTACAAAGTGCAATACAAATGTGATACAAAGTATCACAATTAGTGTCACAAGTGTGATACAAAGTCCTCATGTTGCTCCATTACAAGGTCTTTGTAATGTCCAAATGGAAGCTCAGTTATGTGTTGAGGGGGGGAGAGAAGGGAAATGATGAATTGGGGGAAGATTGAGGGAGGGATGCTGAGTTGGGAGGAAGGAGCTAGAGAAGGGAAACGGCATCTGGAAGTGCAGAAACCACCTCTTGTTCCCCAAGGAATTTCACAGGCCTTTTAACTTCTGGGAAATGAAGGATCAGTGAATCCATGAAGGGGGTATATATCAGTCAAGCCAAGCAAGCCTTTTGGGTATACATTAGAATGGTCAGTGCAACTTAGAAACACTTTTTTTAAAAAAAACCCATGCACAGCTATCTCCTGGGGCCAACTTTAAAAGAACAATAAATTAGCAGGAGATAATTTGGAGATTCTGCGTGTAGGGAGCAAAATTCTTATAGGGATTAATCAGTGCCTAAGAATGACTTTGCGTGCAAAGTCGGCAAATTAATTAGCTTCCTTTTAATCTTTTCCATTATAAAGCATGTTTTAGTTTATTGCCTACTTTACTGTTGTTGTTGTTGTTTAAAATTGCTTAGCTGCAAAAAAAATATTATTTGGGTACTTATATTAAAATTCCATTAACATCAACGATAAAATGTAGCATGTTTTGAAGCAGGTTTGCAATTCTGTCTCTTCAGCATTAGAACTGAGCCAAAGCAGAACGTGTAGAAATCAGTCTCTATAACAAGCACTTTCGCCTTAAACTTTAACGAGCATTTTTGCCTTAAACTTTTGGAGCACGATTTCTCCCATGTATATATTATAATCCCATTTAAACCATCTCTCAAAACTATGTAGAAAATATACCAGCCACCATTTTGCAGACTCACTTGCAACGTGATTACTCTCAGTAGTAAGTAAATTGAATGCTGTTGTCATTGGACTGCTACGGTTGAGGAAGGCAAACAGCTTCTTTCACACACTCCCTGAAGCTGACATCCTTTTGTTAGCCTCACAGTTAAGTCTGTAACCTTTTAAAAACTACCGTGTGCTTCCAATATACCTATATTAGTTGCTTGTGACTTGAAAGAAAATCAAAGCTAATTTCTGTCAAACTTTCCTACCTGATCACCTGACAGTAATTCTTACTCTCTCCAGGTCACTAAACACATGTGGTCTTTTATAAGCCTGCTCCTTATAATGGGGAAAAGCAGCAGTACTTTCGGCTAGATTTAATTTAATAAGCATGTTGCAAAGAAATATGAATAGTCCTTCCTCCTGTTTTTTCTCCACTGCTTGGGGCTTCAGCACAGACATGTTTGACATTGATCGGTGCTATTCTGCCTGGGGAGAAGATGGCCATTTTCACACTGCTTACCGGCCACGGAACATCGCACCGAGCTCCCGGAACAACAGTGTCTTCCTGGCGCGATTTCGCGTGAGAACTTGATGTCTCTCTTCAGCTGCTTTCACATATGCTGGGTAAGGCACTTTGAGTGCACTTTCAATGCACTTTAGCAATCGTTTGCATCTCGATTTTCTTGGAAAAATCCAGTTGCAAATGATTGCTAAAGTGCATTGAAAGTGCACTATCTAATGAGCATGAAAGCAGTTGTCACCATCTTGAGGACAAACATCAAAAACAGCTTTCACAATTTTTGTACCCCACCAATCATTTGGAATAACTTCCTAGTGCAACTTATGGTGCGTCTGTATTAAAGATGGGGATTCATACCAGTTCTTTCCCTAAGGATGCTGGTACTTGCAATCTATACCCTATACCAAAAAGTAAGGATACACTCCTTTTCTTTAAAATGGTTGGATCTAGTACAAAATTTCTACTTGCAGAAATGCAAGATAAGACTCGTGGTGAATGCCTGTGCTAAGTCAGAATAATTGTATCCCCACTTGTGTTTCTGCTTGCACAAAATGTTGTGCACCCAATGTATGAGCTCTATAATCTATTGGGAGCAAAGAGCTGGTTGTTTCACAAGATCTTGCACAAGCAGGATGGCACTAATTCTGTTTAGGCTTTCGTTTGTACATTACTGTATCCAAACCAATGTTTCGTTGGATTTGCACCAGTACCCAAGGAGCACTAACCACTAGGGGGGTCTACTTGCAAATATGAGGGGAAGCAGCCTGCTTTGTCAAGCAGCAGGATGGAACGCGTGGGAATGGATTCCTTGCGGGGGGACAGGTCCAGACAACAGTTTCTCCATAAAGAGAGTGGCTGGAAGGGGAATGCATCTTTCCCTCTTGTGCCAATGTTCTTCCAAGGAAGCGCTATAATAATAGTAGTCATGTTCTTGCACAGTTTTATTTCATGTAGAAAATGAGAAGTGCAAAATCTTACCAGAAGGAGCAAACTCATAAAACATATCCTTCCTTGTCTTGTAAAGGTTTATAAACCATTGCTCTGATTCCCGTGAAAAATTCCTTTCCTTGATCTGCTCTTGCACAACTGTTCCTTTCCTTTCCTCATCCTTGCTTAAATGTCCCGTTCCCAAATCTCCCCTGGCCATCATTGCTTCCACCTGCCCTTCCTCTGGCTTAGAACCTGATAGACTCTACTTTCTTCTTTCTCAGCAGTCTTAACTTTGAGCTTGCTTTCTCTGAGCTCCCCTCTTCTGCTTGCTCTTTGTGACATCACCGTTGCACAAGCTGTGTGATATCATGGCTTCTGAGCCAATCAGTGCTGGAGGTATCATCATTGCCACAAAACACCTTGGCATATTACATGCTTTATGAACAGGCCTCCACATACCAGTCATGTTCTCTTTTATATGTCACTTTGACAAACTTTAAACAGGCTAAGCCAGTGTTTCCCAACTTTTTTTCCGTGGAGGAACCCCTAAATTAACTTTTCAAATCCCGAGCAACCACTACATCTGAAAACTTTACAGGCTAGAAAAAGTTGGTGGCAGGGAGTTCAATTATTGCTAAATTTTTGTCAAGAAATTTTATTTTTAAAGAACTGCTATATATGCATGGATGTCAGCTTACTCTATAGGAAAAATACGCAGAATATTACCTTTTTAAATTAGCTTTGCTTCAAATATCTAATCAAAAATAAAGTTTACTTAAACATAAAGTTCACATCCAAAGGTTTGCTTTCAGCATAAACTTGTTTACTTTTGCACAAATGGTGAATTCTTAGCTGATTTTTCACAGAACCCCTGATAATGTCCAGGGAAGCCTTGATGGGAAACACTGGGCTAAGCCTTTCCCTGCCAAAATTTGTTGTGCAACCGTAATATGAAATACCAGTTGAGCTCAGAGAGTTCAGAGAACAAGGAACATGAGCCATACCAGGATCCTTCTAAACTAACCAGAGCAACATCATAAAACATGCTGTAACTTTGGTTCTTTAATTTTATACCAAAAATATTAAGCAGAAAGGCTAAAGCAGAAAATGTCACATTAGTACTAAGCATTCACTGGATTACTGTCTGTGCATCTTACAAGATGCCCACTTTCGAAGGTTGTTTCATAGAAAATCTGTGTTTGCCATTGCAACTACCTTGGTAGGGACTACTCTCAGCTAGAGATGGGCACGAACTGAAATATGAACCAAAGTTTGTGACGAACCAGGTTGGTTCATGGTTCGCGAACCAGCAGTTCGTCAGAGCCCATTTCTGATGAATTGCCACGAACTTTAGGTTGGTTCATTTGGTTCGTTTTTTGGTTCATCACTGCAGACAGCCTGGTGTGGATCAATCAGTTTCCTAGGCAACAGGGGATATACTTCCTGCAGACCTTCTGCTGACCCGAAAGTGGACTTCTGCTGGCCCAGAAGTGACCTTCTGCAGACTCAGAAGTGACGATTTGCTGATTTGGATGTGACATTTTCACGAACCAAACGAACAGGTTCGTGAACCAGGGCAGGTTCGTGAAAGTTCATGGTTCATGAAATGCGACCAACCATGAACCGCATGGTTCGTTTTTTTCTGGTTCGTGTCCATCTCTACTCTCAGCTATTTTATAGTAGCATCTTTACAGTATATATGTTGCTCATTCTGTAATGTTACTGCAGTTTTAAGAGTACACAAAGTATGTAACTAAAAATAGGAGCTGGTGAAGCAGTCCATTTTTAAAGAACTCTGCGTCATATATAATTTCATCCTGAAGCTGTGTTGCAGAACTGGTGTCAGCATACCCTCCTACCACCCACACTCCCTGCCATGCACATTGCTCAGTGGAGCTGGTGGGAGATATACAGGAGGTCACGGCAGCAGTGCTCCTGCCCAGTGACATTGGGGAAGGACATGCAAGCAGTGGGAGACCTGGCAAGTTAGTGGACAGAGTGGTGGAGGATGCATGGGTGGGCAGTGGAAGAGGGGCACACAGTAGGTGGGCTGTGGTTGGGAAGGGGGCTGGGTACACAACAACTTGGAACTTGCTCTGTTGTGGTGCATTAGTATAAATATTACAACAGTAAAACATCTGGAAAGTTGGTGTAGCATTTGTTGGGAATGCCTAGGCTGGCTTCTACCTACTGTGTGCCACAAGAGAACATTAACAGTGGTGAGGCAGCCAGCAAAATATAAAGCAGGATGGATCCAGCCAGCTTTTCCACTCCACCTTGCCCTGTTCTCGTCCTTACTATAGCTCCTGCATCCCATGCCTTTTGTCCATGATCCCCAGCAGAAGCATTTTGTGTGGTCAAAGGTTCTTTCCCTTTTTATCATCAGAATGCTGGTTGGATCCATCTCATTCACTGTATTTTTATGCCTTTGAAGAACAGAGTCTTTGCTGAGGCCCTCATTGTAATAATACAAAAGAACCCAGACCGTGGGATCCCTAGAAATGAGAAATACGGGAGGATTATAAGAAAACTAACAATTACACTGCTTGAGCAGTAAAATAGTAATTCATATCTACAGGTACGCTTCTTGCCCAAAGCTACTCAGACAGATGTTAGCTGCAAGAACACAGAAAGACATTATTCTTCTGAATTTATTTTTTCTTTAGTCAAGAATCCTTCAAGAAAAAAAGGGCTTGATACATATTAAAATACACTACTTTGAAAAGAGATAATAGAGTAGAACATTCTCTAAAAGCAATAAAATGATATTGTTGCTCGCAAGTACATTTAAATTGGGACAATTTTTATTAAATATTGCTTTCCAGTTTATTATCAGGCTCTCCTTTCTCTTCAGTTTACCAACAAGAATATTTTAATCCTCCTTCTATGCAAGAGCCACAAAAAGAATTTTGTCTTTTGCAAGAACATCAAACTATTTACTTGCATTTCTTCTATGCAGTGTAAGTTTACTTAAGCATTCACAGTGGAATAGTTATTGTAGTCAGTATAATACTTAACTGTTCATTTTTTTCCTTCAGGGTCTACCAAGAACTTTCAAGGCTTATATTTAGAAAAAAAATCTTCTTTTATTTGTACACTGGGAAAAGTTAATGGAAATCACAGGGGAGGGTTATGAAAGAGACCCCCACATTACAGATTTTATGCTACAGAGTAAAATGCACTTGAAACATTCCTTCAATAAAAATTTCCAAGCATTGGAACAGATTCTTGATTCTGTATAACATTCTTAGGTATGTTCACATGGAGCTTCTTATTTAGATGCCCTGCTCTATGAAGCCACACTTGAAAATATGCAAGCAGCTGTGATGGTTGTTGTTGTTGTTGTTGTTGTTGTTGTTGTTGTTGTTATTGTTGTTGTTGTTGTTGTTGTTGTTGTTGTTTAAATTTATAGTCCGCCCTCCCCGCGAATGAGTTCAGGATGGATTACAACATACAGATAAAAACACATTAATAAAACAGTACATCAAATAATAATAAAAGCCAGATTTAGCAGCATAAAAACAAGCAGCATAAAAACAAATGAAAGACTGAAATGATATACTATCCTAGCTTAATAGTGGGACAGTCATCTGAAGGTTAATTTTAATGCTCTCTTGAAAACTATATTCTCGGGTGGTTTATTTTGATGATTTAAAATGGTGCAGGAGCAATTCTAAGTAGGTCAATTCAGAACTAAGTTCAATTCAGAACTAAGTTCCCAGGACAGCATCCTTATGATTACATCCTGCATGGCTCTGATACAGGGCCAGATCTACAGTTGCCAGTGCCCAGGGCAACTGAAGACTGGCCACTCCCAGCGCTGCGTGATGACGTCACTTCCGTGACATCATCAGGAAGGGCAGCGCATGCCACCCCATAGCAAGCCAGCTGTCCCGGCGTGCTGCAGAGCTGGTGGCAGCAGCGCGGGTGGCTGGGAGGCTGCCCGTGCCATTCACCTGCCCCGGAGGACAGGGGGCAGCCGGCTTGCAATATTGGTGTCCCAACAGTATTCCGGATACCTTCCTGTTTCACAATCCTCTTGATCACGGGAAACAATTTACTGTAAGAAACATCAAATGCATAATACCTCAACCTCCGAATTTCATACTGTTGACTTTTATTGCTCAGCTACATCCCGCTGTCATGGGGATCATCAATTGCGGTTATCTTCATTGCCAGAGAATCAAGGGGATATCATTTTTTTTTTCAGTTTCATCCCGCTTTTGTGGGAACCTTCCTTTATCTTCATTTTCATGTATAAAGGACATTGGACTGTACTAACTTTTTCAGTATTGTCAATGCAGTGTGAAATTGTGTTACTGGACCTTCGAGTTCTATTTAAAAAAAGGCATATTAACCTGTTAAACTCTATTACATCACATGCCAATTACAGGCATTGTTTTTTGTAAAAATATATTTTGTAAAATCCAGTGTGTTACACTATTACATTGATTGCCCTCTAAGTAGGGCTCTGGGAATTGTGTCTTTAATTTACCTTAAGTTTTTGTTTACCATACGGGGACGTTTGTCTGTTTCTGCAATAGTTTAAAGGGACCTGCTGGTGGCAGAGCCCTTTAAACTGCCCAGCCCCCAGCCCCCCCACCCCCACTCCCCCAGCCCCCAGCCCCAACCCCACACTTACCTTAAAGAGACCTACGGCGGCGATGTCCTCCTCCTCCTCCTGTGAGGGGCGGCAAGGATGTTTTTGGCCTCCTCCACCCCTGCGCAGGCCTGTAGAGGGACGGAGGAGGCCGAGAATGGCCTTGCCATGGGCTTCCTTAAGGTAAGTGTGGGGTTGGGGCTGGGGCTGGGGGGGGCTGGGGCTGGGGCTGGGGGGGGGGTAGGAGGGTAGGGGGGCTGGGGTTTGGGCAGTTTAAAAAGACCTGCCAGTGGCAGGTCCCTTTAAACTATCAGCTGGTTTCCCCCTGCCGCCTGCCAGCTGATAGTTTAAAGGGACCTGCCCTTGCAAGTCCCTTAAAGGGACAGTTTAAATATCCATTTGGCCATTTAAACTGCCCCTGTAATATGACCCAACGAACCAGTATAAAGTTAGTGGAAGTTCCGTGAAAAGAGCTTCCACGAACCCTGGTTCATGAACCACAAACCAGCCTGTTTTTGGGGGGGGGGGGTTGGGTCATAATTAGGTTTGTGCCCATCTCTAGTTTTAACCCAACCAACCAAAATTCAAGGTGGCAGTGGCTGGGAGCCTTCTTCTCACCTGGATGTGTCATGGCATCTCAGGGTGCATTTGGGACCATGTGCACCTGGGACCATGTCTGCCACCTGCAGTAGTTTGGCTTGTTGCACCCAGGTCTGTGCAGCTTTCCTGGCTGTGGCAGCTTGGGTCCATGTACTCCTGCCCTGGTGTCCCTGTGTATGCTTGACCCAAACCCATCTCCTCCTCTCTTTCTCTGGCTAAGTGGGGTGGGCCAGCACTCAGGACTTGGGAGGAACAAAAAAGATGCTAGTACTCAGGAGCAGTGCATACCATCACACTCTCAAAAAAAGCCCTGATGTTGTGGCCTCAACCATATATATAATAGAAACTCTGCTTGAGCAGAGCAAGGCCCCACCACACTGAAGACTAAACTGTGAATAAGGTTGCCCTGAAGACTCCTGGGTGTTATCAAGATGAGGCAAATCTCTGACAACTTCTCTTGCTACCCCCACTAGAGCTATAATGCCCAGGGACCTTGCTGTTTTAAAGAACATTAAGTCTCAGGATCCATCACAGTCAAAAACAGGCACTTTTAATTCCCTTCAGCAACTGAGATATCCTTGGAGGCAGCCCACTTACTGGGGTGGGTCCTAGTCCTACCTTTCCTTCTCCCACTCTCTCAAAGGAGGGGGAAAGAGCTGGAGGCCACCAGCGCCTCCATCACCAGGTTCTGCTTTGTCCTCTTTTTGCTGTGGAGCACTTGCTGGCAGGTGGGGGGCATCAAAAGCTCTTTGGCCAGCCTTGCATACTGTAAAGTGAGGCCCACTTGCTGAGATGAACTAGGTAGCACATGCACTGTGTGTTTTGGTGTGACTCCTAAGGACAGATGTGAACAAATGGTTAAAAATAACCCTCCAACTGTTTCATCCTGGGCTCTTCTTACTAAGGGCCAAGCTACACATGACGAATGACACTTGAACGGCAAGTGGATTGAGTGGAGGGCAAGTGAACAGGGAGAAATACACTTGCCGTTCAAGTGTCATTCGTCCTGTGTAGCTTGGCCCTAAGGTCCTAGTTTAACTGAAGGTAGTTTAACACTTGATTTGCAGTTTTACTGTATGTGGATGAAAACAGACATATTTTAGACCCTTGTCTCAGAAGAACTCTTGGCTGATTCCGCATGGCTTACCTGAAGCCGGGGTGTTGCGAAACATGCCGGAAAAAATGTGGAAGATCGCGTTTTCTCGAGCAAGTTTTGCTCTATATCGCGCAAAATTTGCATGAGAAAACGCAATCTTCCGCATTTTTCCTGGCGTGTTCCGCAACGTCCCGGCTTCAGGTAAGCCGTGAAGAATTGGCCCTTGTAACTACATCCTCATTGCTTATAAATAGGCACCGAATGATCTTCAGATACAATTTGCCCCCAATATCCATAATGTTTTAAAAACCATCTTGTAGCAAAATACAAAAATAGATTTTTTTTAAAAAGCTCCAAATACTCACTTGGGATTAAAGCATTCTAGCTAGGCAGGCTGTACTGCTTCCGTATTTAGGCTGAGCTGCCAGTTTTGAAATGGTCGCTTAATTATAACTTCACCTCTGCATGTCAATCATTCTCTTTACCATCTGCCATGTCAAAGACACATTCCTCTTTATCATTCTAATGACAGCCTCTCCCATTCCTTTTCTTCACCACCACAATAGTAATGGTTTTGTTTCTCAACAACACAATTAAGTCCAAAGTCAATTCAATGGCACTTTGGCATCTGCCCATCTCCTTTTCTTTTCTTGTTTTTTTTTAATATTTCACGTCTGCCTTTTAATTTGCCGTCTGTTTCCACAGGGCACATTGGATATTGCACCAATAATGGGAATGTTTTATGAGTTTATAGTGCAGCGTATAAAGGACTGGATGATGGTGAAGTCTTTGGAAGAGAATTGAAGGAGGGTGCCTTAACCCTGCGAGGTTTTTTTTTTTTGTTAATTTAAGTTTTTCTGCAAACTTGGGGCCTTTCTCAGGTTTGTAGAAACATCTGTCTTGCCTGTTCATGGCTCCCATCTCTGGATTTAAGTATCCACAGTTTTGGCCATCCTGAGAATCAGCTATATTGACAAGAGGGGGACCCAGAAGGAAAGCTGCTGTAGTATAGTGGTTAAGTGGCTAGGCTGCGAATCAGCACTCTGCTAGTTTGACTCCTACTACTGCCATGAATTCGGGAGGTGGCCTTCCTCTCAGCCTCAGCTCTCCAGCTGTATTGTGGGGATAATAACACTGACTTTGTTCAGTGCTCTGACTGTGGCAGTAATTTAGCCAGAAGGGTGGCATATAAGCACATTCTGTTATTATCAGAGATGGGCATGAATTAGAAAAAGTGAGACCTTCCAGACTGAGAAGGGGTGGATTGGGAGGTCGAAAGGGCCCAATGACGTCAAGCTGCTGGAAGAGGGAACTGCTGAGCTGACATTGATGACTCCAAAAGGCCTGAGCAGAGCAACACTTCTAGCACTGATAGGACTGTGGGAACTCAATGGAAGCTCAACATTTTTTTGTGGAATCTGATATACATGGCATTGCTTTCTACTGTATGTTGTGGGATATCTATTCCAGAGGTGCATCTGTGCATGCTGGGACTGGATTCCTGACTGGAGTTAAATACTCTTACCTACCTTTGGAATGAATATTTTAGATGTGCGCAACGTGTTGCATACGGACAGCACTGCAAAACAAAATTGTCCGGTTTTAATTTGGGGCGTACTGTATTGTGTTATGTTCCACTGAACATATTCGTGAAATCAGAATCCCTTTTTCTGCAAAATATAGGTTGAATCTTACCTGTTGAGCACCTTACCCTGTTACCAGGGGTTTTGGAGCTCAGGGTCTGCACATTGGTCTCATCTCAAGGCCAGAAGGAATTCCTTGACTTTCTTCCCTTTATGGCTTGTTCTAGGTCTGCACACACATGTGCAAGAGTAAGAGTGTACATTAAAGACAAGAGGTGAAAATTAAGCCCCCCCCTCCATTAAGAGGGATGTAAAAACACTAACAAAGTAGTAGAGAGGCATTTCTCAACCCAAACAAACTGTCAGCCCTAATTTTTAAAAGGCTGGGACGAATCTGGCTTCAAGTCCAACAGAATAATTATTTTTTCATTGCATGCATTGACCATCATGTATATTTTTAAAGGAGGTTTACTCGAGACTGGTGGAAATGTGCACCTTGAGTCTCCCTTTCAATTAATTTTAAATTGGCATTCCCATAGAAAAGAGAGGCACATCCTTTTTTTAAAAAAAAATCCCTACAGGAGGTCTGATGCATCTTTGGGAAAGAAACGTAGAAAAATGTAACAGTGCCTCTTATTTTCTCATCTCTTTTCTCAAACAGCAACAAATAAGAAAGGATTTTGTTATGACTTGAGTCTCTAAATGGCTGATTTTTAATTATGCAAAAAGTCTGCTTCAGATAAAAGCACCCATCCCTTTTCTTTGTACTAATCAAGTCCAATAAAACAGGGCTTTACCTAGGATTTACCAGCCCAACTCAAAGCTAAACCCTAAATCTATATAAACACTACCAAATTATATTAAAGATGTTTTTTAAAACTAAAACTACATAAGAACATGCACAGCATAAAATCAGAGCTAGAAGAAAGTCGGAATGAAGAATTAAAGACTGAATTGGGGCTGGAAGAGGGAAAACAGATTTTAAAGGTTTTGTCATTTGATAGGAAGGTAGTGGAGAAGGAAACAAGCATCCAGAAAAAGAGGAGGAGGTATGACAGCTAAATTACAGCGCGAGCCTTAGCACAGTTTAGCTTTTTTAAGCCCAGTGATATGAATGGACACAGAAGGATATAACTCTGTTTAGGATGGCCCTGTCAGTGTCATATGAATGAAGATTATGAGGAGGTGTATCAAGAGAAATCAGAGATGATTGTGCAGAGGCTTTCAAAGCAAGAAGATTTTAATGCAGTATAAGAGACCAGAGGTCATTGGCACATCAGGCAGGGACTTCCTTAAATAGCAGAATTGGAATTGAGCCATATTAGCCCAAATAGAACTTAGGTATATATATGTTATTGTTTGCAGTAGAACAACTTTCCCCCTAAAATAAGATGACTAACAATTATCACCGTTATTATACATTATCTTTTAAGTTTGTGTGTGTGTGTCCATGTGCGTGCACAAGCACATGTGTTTATGTATCTCCAACAGAGTTCACGGCACAGTAATTATTAAGCACACAGTGCCATGTTAGAAAAAAATAGTTTTTACCAGAAGTGAGATGGAGAGAAGGAATTAAAGCTTTTGAAGAATGTTTTATGTGATAAAAACAAATGAGGTTAATATTCAGGTGCTAACAAAAATGTAAGTTTTTCAAATTAACATTATTCTAATTAAAATAATGATGCAGCAGTAGGAAATGCATTTTGTTTCAATTGCTATCCATTTGGTAGATATCAAATATATTAGGAGTCCTCTCTTACCATGAGAAAATTGCCTCATTTTTTTTTGAAATGTTACTCTTTGATGTTCTGTACTCTCAGAGATGATCTAACTAATGCCCGCAGCAGGCCATTTCTGTCAGCTTGGGCTAAAATATCATTGGTTTAAGACTTCAGGTCAAAGGAACTATTGTTAATAAAAGAAAGACTACAATATCTTGAGTTCCAAAGGACATCTCACAACAAGGGTTAACTTGCTATGCGACTTGGAATATGCATTTTGATATGCATATTTTTCCTTGCCGAAACATTCTTTGTTGTCTCTGAGATGTATTGACAAATCAGGGTTTGTGCTTAACAGAGTTTGGATTCCAAACCATGGTTTTTGCCCCAGATATACAACAAACCACAGTTAGCACTCATACCCCCTCTCCCATCAGAACCCTTAGATATTGTCCAAAACTGCTCAGCGTTTCCCTTCTACCTTAGCTGCATTCTCCCATATAGTGTCTCTTGATCAATGCTGGGGGAAGGGGGGGTCACTGATGGGAGAAACATGTGCTGCAGCAGATTCCTAACTTGATTTCCAGTTGGCCATTTTCTTTACATTGAATGTAGTAACGGAAGTTCAGAGGGAGAAAAGGCTGTGGCCAAGCTGAAGGTGGGGACAATGGGTGAGTTTGGGGAACTGGCCAAGTCTTTTATTTTCCTTTTTGAGAGCCAGTTTGGTGTATTGTTTAAGAGCACGGGACTCTGATCTGGAGAACCAGATTTGTTTCCTCACTCCTCCAGTTGGGTGACCTTGGGTCAGTCACAGCTTCTAGGAGCACTCTCAGTCCCACCCACCTCACTGGGTGATTGTTGTCGTGGGGATAATAATAGTGCACTTTGTAAGCCGCTCTGAGTGGGTGTTAAGTCATCTTGAAGGGTGGTATATAAATTGAATGTTGTTGTGCTCGCTCAGGTTCCCACGTCTGTGGTCAGGCAGCTTCCAAAGGCATAGTGATATCTAAAAGCATGATTTAATGAATGAGATAGAAACCATGGTTTCCCCAGACTGTGGCTTGCAATCCCACTTCAAATGTAGTGTTTGAGATTCAAGTTTGGGTTCCACTCTCAAACCATGGTCTGATGGTTTGGCCAAACCGTGGGTTGTGAACTGTGATTTCTATTTAAATCTGAATGTGCCATTGCATAGAAATCTTAGAATTTGTATTTCACAATTATTTTCTTTTTCCTCTGGCTGTATATATTCTTCTGACTGCAATTCAATTTTATGCATGTGACAATAGCTTCAATAAATATGTTACTGTTTAACATGCCTGAAGGGTCCATTTTTGTTTTATATTTGTATGAGTCTGCAGCATAGATAATCACCTATATGTTTGGTATGTAAACAATGTTATTGCTAATTCATACTTTTGGACTGGTCTTCAGAGACTTTTTGGGTTCTTATAGTGTCAGGAAGCAAGGAGAAAAGTAGTATATAAATAAAAATAAGCATTGTAACAAAAACAAATAAGCATACAATTTGGATGGTTTCAGTGGCTTAAAACAAACTTCAGTTTGTTCTCCAGTTCTTACAATGAGGTTCACCTGAAAAAGTTATTGAGGTCATGGATGATCCAAATGTTGGAGCCATTTTAAGTGAAATGATTGTCAGTTTGAGCAAAATGCTTTGGAAAGGAAAGCATTCTTTCTGGATGCCAGATTCAGGCAGTGTCAGGTCTATCCTACAATTCATCAACATCCGATTCATGGTGAGATGAATCAAATCAAAATACACCTGCACAGATGCCAAATCCAAGTCCAGAGATTTAAAATTGTAACTATTATTTGCAAAAGAAAAAGAAAGTAATCATTTAATTCTAATCTACCCTTTCTTTTTACTGAAGTGTAGGAAGCATTTACTATTCTCCCTAGATAAAAAGTTTCCTCCATCATCTTGGATGCCCCATCTAGTGAAATCCTGTGTAATTTCAATAATACATTATCCCCAGACACCGAGAGTCCCCTTTCCATCATAGAGGGGGGAAAGTCCAAAATCTCCCAAAGTAACATTTGTGTATTACAATGTCACTTGTTTAAATGTTAGACTAAATCTTAGTCCTTTTCCACTGTGAATGGAAGAAACAAAAACTGAATACCTGAATTGCATTCTCTTAGAAGGCAGTCATATGAGAGTATTCTGTACGAGCAGCATTCACTGGGGTAACAGAAAGTGCTGTAATTAATATGTTTATTAATTTTGGGGGGGGTACTATTTAAGCATTTTATAAACCATCATAACATTGAGTGTGCAAACTAGTTCCAAAGCAGGGAGTGGTTGGGTGTTCAAAATACAGCAAATAAGATAATCAGCATAAAGCAATCTTGCCAGTATTCTTCTCCGAGAGATTTAAATTCCTCCCCCCACCTCTCAAAATATATAGTCTGATACTATGCTTTGTGCAGAATTCCACAGAGGCAGAAACTGTTCTCGTATCTGTATCAATGCACCTGAAAATAAACAGACTGCCCCCCCTCCGCCGTTCATGAAAGCAACAAAATCAAAACTCCTACAAACAAGGTAGTTGTCACTACATACTTGGGTGAACTCCCTGGGTATGGAGAAAAATACTTTGTAAATTTGCCAGAAGAATAAGGACACGCACAAATCCTGGCTCTTTGAGGAATGAAAGGAGCCTGGAAGCCTAAGAGCAGCTGAGAGTTAAAGAGGAAAAGGATGCAACAGAAGCAGCCTCTTCACATGCCCCCGTGAGCTTACAGAATGTTAAGGAAGATCGAGAGTGGGTGGGTGGGAATTCCAAATTGTTCCCCCATCTGCAATTTCTAGTTTCGTCACTGTATTGAGCAGTAAGGAAGACGGCTCGGCTTCAGCATGCACAGCAATTCCTCCGTTGTGCCCCCAAATGACGTCATTTTCCAATGCAATGGGGTGCAGGGGACCACGAAGTGAATGCTTTGCCATCCCCCACCCCACAGCCTCTGCACCTCACTTTGGCCCCTGAGGCCCCTAGCAAACCTAATTCCAAGAACTATCCCAGACTGTCACGTGGCAGGATCTCATCCAGTCTCATCAGTTGGAAGGCAGCAATAGACAACCCCCTTCTTTCCCCTCTATGATCCCAGCAGCCAGCCAGGACAATCTTCTCACACTCCTAGTCATGCCTTGCTCTGCAGAGAAGGCCCCAGCTTGTCTGCTTGGTCAGGAGTGAGGCCAGCCTGGTGCCACCCATCCCACCCACTCCAGGGTGGACTGGTGGGGGATGGGGCTGGCTCCTGAGGAAAAAAGCAATCTGGGTGACATCTGGTGGGGGTGGGGCTGTAAACAGTGGGTGGGTCTGGCCTCTGAGGTAGGAGGTGGCCCTGTGGACAGGTGACGGGGAAAGGCATCGGGCATACTGTACATGGATGGGAGCAAGGCAAACCTGCCCAGGCAGATGAGAGCTTTCCCCCAATCACCAGGACTTCCAGGGCCCACAGGTGGGGTGGAAACAGCCAAGAGGGTGTGGCTATTAAAGATATACAAACTGGGCCTCCATAAAATAGTAGCAGGAGGATAGCAGAATAGCATCAATTGCAAAGAAAATGTGATGGGTGTTTTGGAGCTTGCTGGCTGATGTGAGAGTGAGAGAGAAAATAACATACTTACACTTAGCTAATGTTTAGGTTTAATTTATAGTTTAGGTTTATAGGAACTCCATACTCTGATTAGATAGATAGTGTCAGGTTCTGCCTTGGGCGTCACCATGTGAGGCGCCGGCATGCCTGACTTTGGACCAGGGATACCATCAGGGATTATGCGGGCTCCTGCTCTGTGGAAGGAGGGGGGTATACCTCACCCTCGCACCCTCTCAATCCTCTCGCAGGCCCACTCAACCTAAGAGAGTCCCGGCTGCCTTCCATGACAGCTGGCCTCTTACCTCCTCCGGACTTACTCTTCTTTCTCCCCTTCATCTTCCTTCCGCTCAGTTTTTCTCATTCTCGCTCTCTCCTAAACTCCTCTACACTCCTACACAACCCACCCTGCCCTGTGGGTGGACTTCCCTTTTATCCTTTCACCAATTCCCTGCTCCGCCTGTCAGCCACGTCCCCCTCCTGCACTATAGCCATGGCCCTGGCTGACTCAGGCAGCTGCACCTGGGTTTGCTCTGCAGGCTGCCCTGGGAAGTCACACCTGTGCTTCCTTGGCTAGCTGCCAAGCTTTCTCTACTGAGCAGGCTGCTTGGGACAGGCACACCTGTGCCTCCTTGGCTGGCTGCCAAGCTTTTCCTGTAGAGTGCCTCAGGCAGTCCCACCTGGGGTTGTTTTGCTCCCTGCTTTGCCTGGACCAGGCTACTGCCTTCTAGCTGGCCTGCAGGCTGGGGCGTGGCTCTGTGCTGCTTTGGCTGCCTCTCCTCCATGACTGGTAAGGCTTCTGGCTGACTGACCTTGCTTCCTGTGCCTCCTCCCTCAGGTCTACTCCCCTCCTGGTAAGTCTGGGGGCTGAGCCTCAGATCCCAGATAGATAGATAGATAGATAGATAGATAGATAGATAGATAGATAGATAGATAGATAGATAGATAGATAGATAGATAGATAGATAGATAGATAGATAGATAGATAGATAGATAGATAGATAGATAGATAGATAGATAGATAGATAGATAGATAGATAGATAGATAGATAGATAGATAGATAGATAGATAGATAGATAGATAGATAGATAGATAGATAGATAGATAGGAAGGAAGGAAGGAAGGAAGGAAGGAAGGAAGGAAGGAAGGAAGGAAGGAAGGAAGGAAGGAAGGAAGGAAGGAAGGGCATGGATTGCAGGATAAGTTCTGCATCCATAGTACAAGATAGAGAGAAGAGATAGTTGTATGACAAAGAGAGGAAGAGAACAATGTCATGAAGAAGTCCTGAAATTATCAATCTACACATTAGAGGATAGCTCAGGGCAGGAAGGAATAAACAGATGTCCTGCCCTCTCTATCTTTCTAACTTTCTGGTTTGTCCTTCTCTGAAACCTGAAGAGAGGGACAGCATTAAGTCCTCTTCTTCTAACAGTGGCAGCCTCACTGTATGTTTAAATAGGGCCCAGAAGCAGGCCTGGGATGTTACAGCTGATCAAGCTCAGGGTGCTGGGGAGCAGAAGTCAGTGGAGAGGAGGAGTATCCTGGTGTTTTCCTCCTCTCATTTCACTGAAGTCTAACAGGCCTTCTAGTCATAGGAGCAGATGATGGAGGGGCAAGCAGTGCATCAGGGGTTGGAGAAGCCCCACACAGACTCTCCCACACAGCCCAGGGAGGTGCCAGTTTGATGTTGGCCTTATTCTCATCTAGGGGTTGCAAAAGAGAACAACCCTCCTGCTTCCTTGACTACAGTTATTAATGACAGTGGAACCCTGGTTTTCCTTCCCACAGGACTTACATGTTTCATTATAGTAGGTGAGAGGGTGAACCCAAGAAGAAGCCCAGGAACTGGATGGAAGGACTGGGCTGCTTTTCTCACCCCACTCCCCAGACAAAGAGCATTTTCCAGGTTGCAAACTGAAGACTGATTGTGCAGAAACTCACACATCGCTGTGCTTTGGGAGCCATTTGAGATAAAGCAAGTCTTGAGCCCTGTGGCTTCTTTTGCAGGAATTTCAAGCAAATTGTAACTCTAGAACAGCAGCTTTCATGCTTGTTCCCTTCTGATAACCCTTTCCTTGTAATGTGTCTATCAAACTTGGCACCTTCCGGTAATGCTTTCCACATTGACTAACCTCCTTGCATGTTACACAGGCTCTTGTGACATGTTTTATAACATACCCACATAGTTCACACAGTATGCTGGGGGCTTGTTAGAGTCTTGATGTTATCCTTTATGAGCTGAGAGTACATCGTAAAATGTATCCCTATGGCTGCACATCAGCGGGGAAGATTGGTAGAAGTTGGCAAAACAATCTTTTATTACTGATCTTCTCACAGAGCAACTCCAGAAAAGTTTCCAACAAAGAAAAGAAGAAATCCTCAGAAGATGTTTGGAGAACTATTACCTGAATGCGATTATAGTTCAACTTTTTGTAGTTCAGCTGTTGTATTTTCCTTAGGCAAAATTTACCTTCATATTCCAATTCAGAAATGTAGAAAAATTTTGAATTATTGTGAAAGTTTGTATCACTTCTGCAATTTTTAGCAGAGTTGTTTGTACTACTGATTCAGAACTCACTGAATTCTGTATGATTTCTTTCACAATTTATGTTGCACTAGAGGTATGCATTCAATATTTCCAATGCAAAACAGTGCATGAATTTCCCTGTTTCATTTGGATCAGAAATACCCAAAATGAAACAAGGCACTCCTCAATTTTCAGGATTTCTGTAATGTATCTCCCCACATTTCTGGATTTTCCAGGCTGTTTTGGCTGTTTTCCATGGAGACCAGGTCCATTTCCACTGTTTTCAGCGGGCGGTAGACCTGGCCCTTTGGAGGGAGGCCAGGTCTATTGATACCTGATACTCAATGACTTGAAAAATAGACTTGAAGCAGATTTCAGAAATGATACTAATTTTCATGACATTTCAGGAAAAAATGTGATCATGCTCTTTCTGGGATAATGGAACAAAAATAAAACAAATTCATTTCGAAGTGCACACCCCAATGCAGCGCTGTGATTTTGCCTATGATTGTGATGTTCCTGCATTTTGTTGGTAATGTATTGACTTGAGTTTTTGGTTTTGTTTATTCCAGCTATTTATGAACTCTCCTGTGAAGCATATAAACACTTGGGGAAAGCATCTGGTTCCTACTGGATAGATCCAGACGGCAGTGGTGCACTGGGACCTTTAAAAGTTTACTGCAATATGACAGGTAACTACACGGTAACTAATACCCTTTCCCCCATATATAGCACTGCTCCTTTTCTGTATATATGTAGTCCATGAAACAATGTTGCAAAGTGGATAGAATGTTAGGAAACCTGGTTTCAAATCTCTGCTCAAGTAATGAAGCTCACTGGATTACCTTGGACCAGTCACTGTCTTCCACCCTAATCTTCTTCACATAGTTATTGAGAAAATGAAATCAGCTAAACTTTGTGAGACCTGACTTGGATAGCTCACTGTTGTCAGCATTCAGAGGCTCAGTCGTGGTTAGTACTTGAATGGAAGACCACCAAGGAAGCCAGGTCAGTCGTGGTTAGTACTTGGATGGAAGGCCACCAAGGAAGCCGGGTCAGTCCTGGTTAGTACTTGGATGGAAGGCCACCAAGGAAGTGCGAGGTTGCTACCCAGAGGCAGGCAATGGAAAACCACCTCTGCATCTCTCTTCCCTTGAAAAGCCAATGGGGTCATCGTAAGTCAGTTGCAACTTGATGGCACTTTCTACCACCAAACTTCGTGAATGCTGTCTCGTGCTCTTCTCAGGAAAAGGGTGGGGCAAAAATGTACTTTTAAAATAAAATAGCCCAAAGGAGAACTACCTAGCCTTCTCCATCAGCCTGCTAGAGACAATTACTGGTTGTTTCCTAGAACCCTGAGGCTAACAATACTACAGCTTATGGAGGAAACAATGATGGCGCTCCTTTCAGTAGCCTGCTAAGATCAGATTCGTTGCCTGTGATTTGTAGTAGCCACCTTGGTGTTGTGTGTGTTTTTCTCAAAAGACAAATGTAAATTAATATGAAAATTAATATGAACGTGGATGAAATTATTGGAAGAGATGTGTGTGTTTCAATGACTATTGCACATTTAAGCTTTTTTTTAAAAAGAAGAAAAAAATTCTCACCCATCAAGACATCGATCCTTGATGAAAATATTACCCAATTAGGAGGGGAAACACAGCTTCACAGAAATCCCATAGCATGGGATCTCAAGTTCTGTAAGTATTATTGATAAATTCATAAATCTGGGAAATCTAAAAAGGAGAGGGCTTGCAAAATGAAATAAGGAAGGCTGGACAACTTGAAAACAGAATAATATCCAGTGATGGTTATTTAGAATTCTTTTAGGTAACTAAAAGGGGAGGGGGGGTTGATGGTGATGATCAGGTGCTCAAAGTTTACTAATGCTAGCCTTTCTCATTGTTAATAGGGCAACTTACAGTTACTGAACAAAAGATAGCCTTTTGTGGGGGGGACAGCTATTTTAGGAATGCTTGCTCCTCAGCCCTTTCTCCCATTAAGAGCTCCTGGCATTGCTTCTCCAGGCCATGGAGAGGGGCTTTTCTCTCTCTTTTAATTCAAAAGGGCTTTTGTCTGCATGCCCGCACTGAATCAAGGCAATGCACAGTCCATATTTTGTTTTGTATGGGGGAAATGGAGGAATCTTGGCTATGGTGAAACTGACAAGCTTCTTTCATCCTTTTGTGCCTTAAGCAAATAATTTTAAGAAGTGAACATACCACACCATTAAACCAGGTGGGAAAACGAGTAGTCTGTCTGTTCCTAAGTGAAAGGATTATACTGTATTTATGATGGAAACTCCCCAAATTGTTTAAAGTGAGCAATTAAAAAGAAGAAGATTACATCTGAGAAACGATGCGAAATGCAATTGAAATGTCATCTGGATTTTCAGGAATAATTGTGTGCATAAATGGAGTAATACCGGGAAAAGCTGCTAGAGTGGACGCACCCTTGATGGAAAAAACATGAGCTTCTTATATAGAATTCAGCTGTTAGAATCAAAGTTGCTAGGAACAGACAGAAGTGGAAAACATTAATTCAGGATCAGGCAACAGGATTTCCCACAACCAGGCAGTAACAGATGTGACAGAAGGTTAACAAACCTGAAGTGGTGGGAATTTCAGTTCTATTCTCATAATGATTCTTTTTGTATCTCAGCGAAGAACTAGTGAATTCAGCAATTCCAGAACAGGATGCCATGAACGCTTGCCAAGGACTAGCTTCTGTGCAATGCTTGCATTTTCAATTCTGACCTATCAGCTGGAAATCTGCAATAAGTTTGTTGAACTTTGCTGAGAACTTGTGGTCAGACAGCAACAATGAATGTGATTTTCCTCAGGCGAGGCCTTGAGAAGACCACCCCTTCACCCACTTCTCTCCCAACTCACTTCAGCCTGGTGACCTAAGATGGTAGCCCTGAAATTGAAATTTCATTTACATTTTGCCAGACTGAGGCTGGATTCAGACATCACAATAAACCGCAGTCTGATTAAGCTCTGGTGTCCGGTCAGGTGTGACTCCAAGCTGGCTGACAACCTGGCTTCTTGCTGGGTGTGAAACTGGGATTCCAAAGCCACAGTTTGTGTTGGGCATATTAACTGTGGATCAGTGCAGTCAGTTTCTTCTTACATCCAAACTCACACATTTCAGTGTGTTCAGTAGCACCACCTCACTCAGAACCAAGCTACAAGTGATGCCTGACACAGGTTGGACACTTGTCAGCTTCCCTCAAGTTTTGATGGGAAATGTAGGCATCCTGGTCTTGCAGCTGTAATGGAGAGCCAAGCTGTAAAACCAGGACACCTACATTTCCCATCCAAACTTGAGAGAAGCTGACAAGTGTCCAACCTGTGTAAGGCATCACTTGTAGCTTGGCTCTCAACCTCCTGGGTACAGAGTTGGGTACACAGAGAAGCCACGAAGTCTAGCCAGCAGCATTCAGCTGTCAACAGATGCACCTTCCCTGCTTTCTGTCCCTTGCTAGTGGGGTTGCTAGCCCCTCACCTTTAAAATGGAGGATGAGCTGTTGCTAGGCAGGCCAGAGTCCCCGATCCTCCTGTCTTGTACGTGTGCACCGGAATCCCCAATGACATCATTTCCGGCTAAAAACCAGATGCTATGAGGTCTAAGCAGGGCCCAAATCAGCCCTAAACATAGTGTTTGGGGCCGATTTGGCTCCACTGAGATCCCATACCTTCCAGTTTTCAACAGGAAGTGATATCATCGAGGCCTTCGGAGCACACGTACTCCATTTCGCCGCATGCTCTAGTGGCTTCTGGTCTATCTCCTCACTCCTTCCCCCCTGCGGGCTAGGTGATTGATGATGGGGGCTAGAGGCAGATGCAGGGGATTCTTCCCCTCCAACAGGGAGCTGGCAACTCTATGTGCTAGTGATGATTAATTAGGCAGGACCATGCACATAAATGATCTCCAAAGAGAAATTGTAAAGGATGTGCATGAGGAGGGGAATCTGACTTAATTGCAGGCTTTTGTTCAGTTGGCGCCAACATATACAAAAGAAATTGCTCCACTACAAACTCATTCTACCACCATACCTTTAAAGCCCACACTGATATCCAAGGTGAAGGGAAGCAAGATCCTAAGCAGAGTTACAGCCTTCTACAGCCACTTCAAAAAAAATTGGTAGGGTGTCACCCCGCTTAAGATGGCACTGTAAGTGACCTGGCCGTGATGACGGATTGGATCTAAAATTAATTTTCCAATGTTTGAATGGAATTTTCCTGACTCCCTCCTTCTGCTGTAGTCCTCACATCATTTCCAAATGCTGCTCTTTTGGAGAGGTGACTGGGAGACGTGCCATGAGGGGGTCAAGGGGGAAGCAGAGGAAATGACTAATTTTGTCTGGATCCAACCCAGTATGTTTATTCCCAAACTTTATTCTGTTGTATGAATAGACCCTGATTCAGAATTCTGCAAAGATCTGGCCCCTTTCTAGGTTTACAAATACATGGCTATAAAGATGCCTCTGCCTGCATCTATCGGTTATCCTTTCCCAGTCTTGCCAGACATCCATACACACATACCACAGAGATTTGGGTGCAAGTACTCTTCCATTTCTAGACCGGCCTGGAGCCAGCAACACAGCAGTGGGCCCTGGATCTATTTCAGAAAGCTTCTGCTGTCACCAGAAGCCATAGTTCTACCCAGGGCTCATGTTGAGGGGGAATGCACAGGAACACAGTTCCGATAGTTCTCCAAAGAGGTCACATATCAGGTGGCCCCGCCCACCTTATTTTCGGCCATTTTGGCCCCAATCCAGGCCACAATGGGCCCAAAATGGCCCAGATCAGGCCTCTGATGGGTGGTGGATCACTCTCCCCCTCAGCAGTGGCCCGATCCTGACCATTTTGGGCCTCTTTTTGGCCGTTTTCAGCCCCTTTTTGCCATTTTGGGCCAATTTCGGCCCTGAATGGCCAGGATTGGGTCCAAAACAGCCAGGTTAGGTGATGTCAGAGGATGTGGCATGTGCAAATCAGCTATGTTAATGACACACTTCCAGCGATGGCAAGGGGCATGGCATATGCTAATGAGTTATGCTGATGAGTTCCTGCAGCTCTTTTTCTACGAAATGGCCCCTGGTTCTACCTAGATTCTGGTGAGGGCACAATTTTCCCTCATCCCTAAACAAAACAGAGCAGGACAGCCCGGCTTTGATGGCAGATTCCGGGGTTTCATTAAAGGGAAGCAAATATTCAATAATTTTTGTTTATTATCCTCTTTTACCAGCATGAGGAGAAAGTGCCATTTGAATTTTCGACCTGTTACCAAAGCATCTTGAGCTATTCCTCCCTTGCAGTGTACCACAAAGGGTTGGAGTGTTTGGGTATTTTTTTTGTAATTCTAAGATAAAAAGAAAGAAAAAAGCATCTCTCACATCTAAATCACTAATCTCTGTACCATAAAGTAATACATCTGTAAAATTAATCCCACAAAAGCCAAGAGATGGAAAAGAGTAAGACTTCTAATGCTAAGTGCTATCTCCTATTTGCAAGATGTTTGTTTACCGTTCTTATCAACATTTGGATGACTACTCCATATTAAATATTAGTTTACATAAAACTGTGTTTCTTATTAAAAACTATGAATAGTTGTTCTAGATATGCATCACAATTAACCATCTATGATTTTATAACATTAAATGCAAAAGCAAAGATGCATTGAGGCAAAACATATTTTGGATACTGTTGGGAGTGATTGTAGCCAGCTAGGAGAAAGAGATCTTGGGACTGTAGGTAAAAGCTTACTAAAAATGCAAGCTCAGTATGGTAAGAGAGCGAAAAAAAGAATTTTCAATATTAGCTTTTAGCTAAATAGGTAAAGGTGGTCCCCTTTGCAAGCACCGAGTCCTTACTGACCAATGGGGGGACGTCGCATCATGACGTTTTCTTGGCAGACTTTTTGCTATGTGGTAGAAGACTGAAAATGTCTACTGCTTAAAGTAATAATGATATTGTTAGGAATATAACAAAATTAACTTTGGACTAGTGATCTATCCCAAGCATGGATGAGCACTGAAGGACTTGTTCCCACACTCTGGAATAAAGACAGGAGACTGAAGCTTATTGGTTAAACTAGAGCTTTATTAATGGTTATTAACAACTTTCATTCCCTTTTCAGTGCATGTTACTGTGATTAAGGATACCTTCTTCTCTACCTGCAATTGGTCATACTCACCCTAAGTTGCACCACAGTACTGCAAGATGTTTTGTCTTCTTTCTCATAGCCTTCACGCCAAAATGTGTGCCAAATGGGCCCATTCTCACCATCAATCTTCAACCCCATGTCCATCAGCTCAAGAGCTGTACTGATGCTTTTCTATCCTAAGTAAGATTCCTTGGGAGTGAGATCTTGGCATAGGTAAATCTCCCTTCATCCTTGGATGTCTCGGAGTATTTCCAATTTACCTTAATTTTTTTTTTTTTTGCCATGCCTTCAGTCATTCATGCCACTATTTCTGGTTAGGGCCTAACCAGCCAATGACGTGAACAGGCCATGTTGAACTGCTCCCTACTCTCCAGCAATGTAAATCAGGTAAAAAGAAGCACCTGTCTAAGACAACCTGAAAAGAAGCTCAACAGTCTGGCTTGGCCTGAAGAGAACAGCTAAGCCCACACTGGCAGTTAGGTGTGGGCAAAGTGTGGTAACTCTCTGCTGCCAAAGGATGGAACAAGATTGACTGCATTTCCAGACTCTTTTACTTGGCTGTGACTTCTAAGGAGCAAGTGATTGGTCAATATATACTTCTCCACATTCAGTGTGCTTTACAGTCATTATGTTTATCACATTTTGTAATCTATCCTGCTCAGGGTATTCCTCGTGGGATTATCCTGTATCATCCTCACAGCAACTATATGTGAGGTAAATTAAACTGAGAAACAGTGACTCTCCCACGGACAGCTTCATGATGGGACAATAGTCATTGAACTCCTATCAGCATAGTCCTAATTTGTATTCGCAATCCAACCGTCTCTCTCAAAACAACTAAATGAGTTGTTAGTTGTGCCAGTGTGGTGAGAGTCTTGGGCCATTTTCACACGTCCTTAAAATAGAGCAATACTCACAGAAGGCTGCCAGCTTCTGTGACTTTTGACACCATCCATTTACAAAATGCCATGAAAGCACCATCATCACAGCCTGCAAACGGATGGCGTCAAAAATCGTGCAAGGAAGCCGACAGCCTTCTGTGAGTATCGCACTATTTTGAAGATGTGTGAAAACAACATTGAACTAGAGATTGGCATGAACAGAAAAAAAAAACTGAACATGATGTTCATTGTTCATTGCCGTTCACGAACAGGGACTCACCAACAACCATGAACATGGACCTGTTCACGAACATGTTCGTGGTTGGCTGTTTGTGGGCCAGCAGGCTCTCCTTCAGCCATCATCCAAGTTTGGTCAAGATCCCTACTGCACCACTCCCAGAAACCTGACCTGAGCAGGCAGCAGGAAAGGTACCAATAATAAATAATAGCTTGGCCCCAGAGCCTGGCAGCAGCCCTGGAACTTGAAGGGGTAGATCCATATCCCACCCCACACAAAGAAATTTCAAGCTCCAATGCACTCTCTCTACCAAAATGCCAACAGCAGCTGACTCTCCTTCTCCACTGTCAGAGCTGGGAGCCCCCCTCCCCCTGCTCTTTGCTCCCTTTTAACAAATTTGGAGCTCCACACTTGAAAGGAAGACCTGCCTATCAAGCAAAATTGGACTTAGATTGGGATTTCCAGGGCAACAGCAAGAGTTCAGACAGAGTGTCTGGGGTCTACAGCCCAGCCCCCAGAGTTACCTGGAGAAAAAGATGGGAGACCCCCGGGAGACAGCAGCCCAGTTGCCTCAGCAGACAGCCAGGCCCTGGACCAGCCAGCCACAGTGGGAAGGGAAGAGACACCCAAGCCTCAGAGGGTTAGAAGGAGCAGGTGGAGGCCAGCCAGCCCCACCCTCCAGTGGGAGT
Organism: Eublepharis macularius; assembly: GCF_028583425.1. Taxonomy (NCBI): domain Eukaryota; kingdom Metazoa; phylum Chordata; class Lepidosauria; order Squamata; family Eublepharidae; genus Eublepharis; species Eublepharis macularius. The sequence continues at coordinate 18,561,006 of NC_072800.1, read as the reverse complement.
CCAGGAGGCCAGGTAAGGAGACTGGGGGCAACCCAGAGGGGGCTGGAGCAGATGGAAAGGGCCAAGACAGTGCAGACAAGCAGCCAGCAGCAGGCCAAGCTGAAGCCTTACCAGCCAGGGAGGAGAAGCAGCTCAGAGCCATACCGCAGCCCAGCTGGAAAACAGTAATCTAGCCCAGGGGATGCTAGGAGCTAAGCAGGTCCAGGTGGATCTGCCTGAGACATTCTGTGGGAGGAGATGAACAGCCAGCTAGGGAGGCTCAGCTGTGCCTGTCTTCAGCCATCAGCTCAGCCAAGGAGGCTGGACAGCCAGCCAATGAGGCATGAGGCCCAGTGCTTCCAGCCAAACTAGCCCAGGTGCAGCTGCCTAGGCCAGCTAGGGCCCTGGTTAGAAGGCAGCAGGAGGGCGTGGTTGGCAGGTGGAGCATGGCTAGGCTGAAGGGATAAAAGGAAAGCACACCCACAGGGCGTGGTGGGTTGAGTAGGAGAGATGGAGTGGAGTTGGAAGGGAGAGGGGTGAGAGGAGGAGGAGGAGGAGGAGGAGGAGGAGGAGGAGGAGGAGGAGGAGGAGGAGGAGGAGGAGATGATGATGATGATGATGATGATGATGATGATGATGATGATGATGATGATGATGATGATGATGATGATGATGATCAAAGGGGGTGTGGTGCAGGTTGAGCAGGCCAGCGAGTGGACTGAGAGGGAGTCTGGGTGAGGTATACCGCCCCTCCTTCCACAGAGCAGGGTCCTGCAGCTTCCCTGGCACCCCTTTGACGTCAGGGCTGGCCATACCAGAGCCCCGCCCAGCAGCGGCCACTGCAAGCCCTGACTCAGAGTTCAGACAATCCCTGCCTAAGTTACCAAGGGAATTGATTGCAGGTGCCAGACTGTCTGGCTTGACGAACAGCAACGAACGAGGCTTGCAATGACCACCTGTTCGTTTAGAATGGGGCCTCATGAACAGCTTGTTTGCAAACAGCAGATAAGGCTGTTCGTGGCTTTTTTTTGTTCATATTGCTGTTTGTGCCCACCTCTACCTTGAACTAAGGTCTGGGAGGTCTAGCTTCTAAATCCTATTCTGCTTGCTGGATGGCCTTGGGCCAGTCACACACACTCCTTGTAAGCTACTTGATACAGTTGTGAGGATAAAATGAGGAAGGGAGAGGAGCCATGTATACCCCTCTGAGCTTCTTGGAGGAAGTACAGGATAAAAATATACTAGGCAGATGGGTGCTTTGTTACTCACATGTTCCAGATAAAGAATTATGACTGATAGACTTGCTATGGTACCTGAATAGACATCATATGGTATCTGACTACATTTTTGTTTAATTTTCCGGATTTCTACATCTAAAAATCTTTTACATCTAAAAATACGGAGTGAAGTTTACAAAGCAAGATAAAAACAGATACATGTGTGTAGTGGTGGCACTGGAATTTCTTACATCACCCCAGCAATATCTTCCTACTCAGTCCAGAGCTTTGAGTGAGGCTACAGAGATCAGCAATATAGAAAGATAATTATGGGCAGGGCTTTTTTTCAGGGGGAACGTGGGGGAACAGAGTTCCAGAACCTCTTGAAAATGGTCACATGGCTGGTGGCCCCGCCCCCTGATCTACAGGCAGAGGGGAGTTGAGATTGCCCTCCGCGCTGCTCAGCGGCGTGGAGGGCAATCTAAACTCCCCTCTGCCTGGAGATCAGGGGGTGGGGCCACCAGCCATGTGACCATTTTCTCTGAGGGCAACCCACTGAGTTCCACCACCTCTTTTCCCAGAAAAAAAACCCTGGTTATGGGCAATTCCTTTGGCATTAGGTTTCTCATTGATAAGGTGATGTCAGAATGCCTATTACTGGCTAATGTATGTATAAGGTTCCCCACTTTAGCACTCCTTATATTTTCTCTTTTTTTAAGGCCACAAATTCTTCAGTCAGCTATTTCCAAGTTTGCATATGGTACCCTCACATTATTTTGTTCAATCAGTTATGCAGTAGGAGTAAAATACAACGATTCATGAAAATGGTGAATGTAATAGTAATTGCCATGACACCATCCATGAGCAGGAATTCCAAGAGCCACAGCTTCAATGCCCCAGGATTTTGTATCTCCTTGTCACAAATAATGGGCCACAGGAGCGCTATTCAAAATGATAACATATGTAGAAACATATGGTATGCATATAAATATGTCGTTCATTATCGCATATTGATGGAAAGGGGTCTGATAGTGGTAAATATAGATTTCTATTGCCCACATCTTGTGTGTCTTCTCAGATGGGACATTTCTCCCAAGGCCTTCTTTGATAGGCTTAAGTGGAATCCTAAACAGAGATACGCCTTTCTAAAACCATCGAAAACAATGGGCTTAAAAAGATGTAACTCTTCTTAGGAGCAACATTACCATACTGTCACCATAAACTTAGGAAGAATTTCCAGCATATAAATGTGTCCTTTGTATTGATGTCACTTCCTGCTTTAATGTCTTTGGGTTTAATCTATGAGGAAATTCCGCTTCTGCGTGCCCTAATGAGTGGGAGCCATGCAATAGCTCAGTAAACAGTGCACTGAAGAATGGAGAGCCACTGTGGGGTAGGGGCTAGGGTGTCAGACTAGGACTAGCTTTGACAAAGAGAGGCACCCCATTCATTAAGAAGGTAACACATAATCTGTTATATACTAGTGCAAAGATATAGTCCAACCCAGTGCCCAGGCATGCTGAATCACTCCAACCAGGCAAAGCTGGTATATTTGAAGTTGCTGCTTCCTGATCTTGAAAAGGGAAATCATTGATGAGTGCAACAACCATGTTTTAAGACCCTCTCCCAGAGTGCTGCTGCACAAGAAAGCGGCATTTTTCTTATCTCTCCATTTGAAAATTCTGAACAAACCCCAAGAACCTTCACCGTCTGAGATGAGGGTTGCAGACTGATAATCTGGCAACACGGCCGATAAGTGAGGTTGGAAGGTCAAGCCTTCTAGCGTGCTCCTCAAGGGACCCAGGATCCAAGTCCGCATTGGGGGTATCTATGATGGAGGGGATGGATTTTCATAATAGAAACAAGGATATGAAGTTAGTTAGTTTATTGTTATTACGATCCGGGATCAGAATTTGCATCAGCATATATAGTAGTATCAAGGATATGAAAATGGATTTTTTTTTTCATTTCCATTTGGAAATCTCCATTTGTTTTTGTTGTATGCATTTGCATGGATCCAGCCAGCTTTTAACACCAAATCTTACCCAGTTTCTATCCATACTACAGCCGCTTTTTTTTTTTAGTGGTCAGACCCCCTTTTCACTTGCAGAAAAACTGATTGGATCCAACACATTTTTTGACAAGTTTGCTTCCGTTATTATATTCATTATCATTTTGTTCAGCTGAGAAAGGTTTCTGTTTGTAATTTCTTTGTTTTCCTTCCAATTTTGATGAAATTTTCTGAGATTGCATCCTGAGGGGTCCTTTCTGCTAAATTTCAGTTCAAAACGGTCCCAGTTTTGTAGCCAGACAAATGCAAAATGCTTGGGGTGGTGTGTGGGAATTAAACAAATACTTCCATTCTTTCGTTGTTATTCCCATTTGTTTTTATTATCCGAATGAATGGGAGTTTTTTGGTTCATGTTTTTATCAGTTTGGAAATGACTGCATATCCCAAACAGAAGATCCCCCTGAAGCACAAATCTTCAAAAAGTCCAAGATTATAAAGAAATGAGAAGAAACATTATTGACTGTTCTTGAAAATTATTAGTGTAAGCTTCCATTATCTGCTAAAAGCTTAGCCTTGGGAGAGGCGCTTGAGCCATGTGCAGCAAGTAACCAATTAGACACTAGGTCGAATTTCTCTATTAAGGTGGCTATTTGCACCTCCATGTTCATCTGAATTGGTATCCGTTAGTGGAGGTCAAACTGAGAGCCTCCATTTAGACTCCACTTACCATAATGTTCTCCCTTCCATTTTATGGTTACTTTGCTAAAACAAAACAGGCTCTTTTATGGACTTTGCAATTATTTCAGCCTTGGAAGTGTTCCCCTGGATAATGAACGCATGTGGATATTGTATTAGCTGTTTACTTTTCCATTTCGTTGTCAAGGTTCTAAAGATTTTTTTTTTAAATTCCCCCTCTGCCATTTTGTAAAAGGTTGCACTTCAGTCGTTCGCTGATGTTGCGTACAAACATGTACCTATCACAGCTTGGTTAGTGCGAGCTGTTAGCTTTGCAGCGTCTTGCTTATATGACAAACGCACTTTCTCTTTATTTGGCTCTCCTTCCTCACGGGCTCCATTGCCCTCAGGAAACATACATTTCAAACAATGACTCCTGGGCATGTCACATCAAGACCTGGTTGCTTCTTAGCAGTGATGCAGTTTGTCAAAGTTGACAGGCAGCAGAGCTGAGAATCAAACCATTCAACCTTGTGAGGAGAGACATTTTGTTTCAAAGAGCTTTGCTCTCTGATGGTGGCTTGGTTGGAGGGACTGGCAGCCGTTTGTGTGCGTGTGTGTGCGTTTTAAATAATCTCAGTATCTGTATGACTATAAAAGCTCCAAGTGGATTGATGTTAAGAGAAAGGAAACATTTCAAATCGTGTTCAAATAGCATATTATGTTCATTTATTAGCAAGATCCATAATCAGGGGTTATGAAAAGAAGGGAGTGTGTTTAAAAGGAGACAAAAGAGAGAGGGAAACATTCTTTCTTTGAGTGTCTAATCAGTTCTCCGGGGGTATGGTTCTGCACTCTGATGTTTAATTCTCTAAATTAATTTACCTAGAGAAGGGCAGGTTAGCAGCACTGCTTCTGTTCGCATGAAAAATTCAGGATGTCTTGCCCTCCTGTTTGTTCTCCCAGATGCTGCTTTAGAAAGCTATGAGTCAGCAAGATGTATGGAACAGCCATACATCTTGGGGGGTGAGCTCACACACACCACACCACACTGCTGACACAGGTCTTATGGCACAGGTTTCTTACCATTCTACAAAGTTTGTTTTCGTTAGATAAGGCGCAGTCCCCCGATCTTTACGCCTGTGACAATGAGGCAGTGATCTGCTTTCCCAGCCATACCCCTACCCCATTTCTTCCTTCCATTTTCTCCAGTGAAGGGGGGACAGGAGCCTGGGTCAGTTGCAGTCCCTGTGCTACCATGTGTGCACTAAAAGGTCACAACTTTACTGAGGATACTGACACAGTATAAATAGGCTGTATGTGGTTACTCATGCTAACCTGGATACCTCAGGCAAGTCTGATCTCAGATTTCAGAAGATAAGCAGGATCGACCATGGTTAATAATTGGATAGGAGACCTCCAACAAAGACCAGGGTTGCAGAAATAGGCCATGCAACCCCCCCCCCCCCCGTTAGTCTCTTGCCTTGGAAACCCCAGCAGGGGTCGCCATAAGTCAGCTATGACTTCATGGCACTCTCCACTACCTTGTGGCTGGTCAGAGGGAGTTTAGTGAACTGTCATCTTAGCAGGCCCCTTTGGAACATACAGCATTTTGGAAGGCTGGCATGAATTATACCAGCTGCAGCGTTCTCTCTCTTTCCCTCTGGATAGAGAAAAGCTCCCCGCTAAACCGATATTTAGTTTCATCCCCTATTTCCTTATGGGACATCCCTTGTACTCACCTTTACAACAGAAGTTAACCACCACATCTGAGCATCAAACCTTATCTCTTAAAGCCTTTAAAGAGGAGTCTTTGCAGAAACAGCATCTTTGGCATTAAGGAGACTCCGGGATCCCGTAAGAAATTAATTCCTGCTCCTTCGGCACAGCTACTTCACAGACTATGTCATGGTGAATATGAACCCTTCCTGTGACTGTAGATATTATTTATATCAGTTTTGCATAGTTCATTCTTTTATTTGGTATGACTTGCTTCTTTTCTATTATGGGCAATGGTTTTACCTGCTTACACGGGGCTTTTCCTCCCTGTATCTCCTTCATCCTTCTTTTGAATCAAGTCATCCACTTTTCTTGAGTCATTCAGATCTCTCCATTCACTGGCTTTCCTGTCCTTCTCAGCTCTTCCCTTTAAAAAAATCTAAACAGGAATGTGAGCAGAACACTGATGCTTCCTCAGAAATCCCGATCTCTTCATCATCACGGATCCTGGCCTCTCTAAGTCTGGTGAGAGGCACAATTTCACCTTTGAAATAAACATCACACATCTGTCCCTAAATTGTAAATTGCAGGGGTTTGCAGCTTCAGTTTGCCTTGGGGTTGTGCAGACAAGAGAAAAGGACTCCTCTTGCTTTCACTATTCAAAACCAGGATCTCTGCTTTGTTGTTGACATGTTTTGAAAGGGCATGTCTTTTCTCCTTTAAAATTTTAAGAACAAAGCAGGAAGTTCATTTTCAAATAGTGAAGCCAAGTGAAAATTAGAAGGTTAAACCTCCTCTCTCTTCCCTGCATGGCTCTGAGGCAACTGGAGACTACAGGATCCTATAAATTGCATTTTATGGACAGAACAAAGTGCATGATCAATGGCAATGACTATAGCCAGCTTTAGCTCAGTATGAGCTCCTGTCTGATGGTTACCATACACTTAACATCTATCACCAGGGAATTAATAATAAGCTATTTAATAATAACCCTTTCCAGTCATTCTGTGGAAGCATGGAAGGAAGGGAGTGAAGACCAAAACTTGGTACACGGTCATCCTTCAAGTCTCAACTGACTTACGGCAACCCCAGCAATGACTTTCGAGGCAAGTGAGAAGCAGAGGTGGTTTGCATTGCCTTTCCCTGCACACCCTTCTTTAAGTGGTCCCCCATCCAAGTACTGCCCCACTTAGCTTCCAAGATCAGACAAGATTTCCTCCTGTCATTAAAAAAAAAATTATAGATTTATTTTAAGATGAGGATAGATCCTACATGTGTATATATGAATGCATGTTTGACAAGTAAAAATCAAGGAACAGGAAAGCAGTTTTTTAAAAAAAATGATCCCCATTTGTAAAAGAGGTTGAGCTGTGTCATAAGAAATATCTCAAAGATATACCTTGGTAAAGGACAGGGACTGTAGACTAGAGATGGGCACAAACTGAAATACGAACCAAAATTAAGCACGAACCAGGCCAGTTTGTGGTTCGCGAACCACGGTTCGTCAGATCCCATTTCTGACGAACTGCCACAAACCTTTAAGCTGGTTCATTTGTTTCATTTTTTGGTTCGTCACTGCAGACAGCCTGGTGCCAATCAATCAGTTTCCTAGGCAACGGGATGGACTTCCTGCAGACCTTCTGCTGACCTGGAAGTGACCTTCTGCTGATCCGGAAGTGATGATTTTCTGACCCGGATGTGCCATTTTCATGAATCAAACGAACCAGTTTGCGAACCAGGGGCAGGTTCATGAAAGTTTGTGGTTCGTGAAATTTGATGAACCATGAACCATATGGTTCAGTTTTTTTCTGGTTCATGCCCATCTCTACTGTAGACTAGGCTACTAGGCACTGTCTGCAAATATGGATACATTCCTGCTGGGTAGTTCGACATGGCTAAAGATGTCATGTTAATTACCTATGCCTTTATGCAGAAAAGCGTAGTCTATGTGGCCCAACAAAGTGCTGCAGGATGAGACCCCCAGAAACAACACTTGTTACAGAGGCTGCTATGTAAGCCTTGATCCTAGTTAGGTGCCTTGCTGGTTTGTGTTGACCAGCTCATGACTACCTAAGTCTTACCAGTTGCTCTGAATGTATAACAATCAGACCCAGACCCCACTACTACCATGGGGGGGCTGTCCTCTTTCCAGGACACAGTTAACCAGCTGCTTCCAAGGAGCCCTTCTCTAGCACCCTACTACCAAAGAACAGAATAGTGTTTTCTTAAGAGACAGGTTGTCCGCTTTCCCAGTTTTCCTTCATTGCTTTTGGAGCTGTGTCCTCCATCCATAACCCTAAACCCCTAGATTGTGTCCACATGAACATGCATACCTTGTCATCTCACTGGGTTATATACAGTTGAAGAATATAAAAATAATAAATGTTGAATTTTTACACCATCTTATAAAAAGCAGCCCTGAAGTTTCTTTTTTTTTCTCCTTAAGAAAAGGGTTAAAGCCATACAAATGATTTTCATTTAAAAAAGAAAAGAAAAGAAAAGAAAATGTTATTACAAAGGCATTTTCTCTTCTTGCAGAAATGGGCAAAGCAGAATGTGTTCTGTTACACAGCTTTACAAAGTGACCTTGACCTTGAGCAAAACAAAAATAATAATGAAAATTGCATTACAACAAAACTTGGGAAACGGGAGAATCATTGCTTAAGTGCAGAGAGTGCAACAGTATATTTTCCCCTCATCCATCTCTATCATCTGGTAATTTATTAGCCTGGACCTAGAAGATATTGGTGCTTCCTATTTTGACAGCATTCTACATAAATTGTGGAAGGTTTTTTTGTTCATAAGTTTGTTTCTTGGCCTTCTTGTGCTCCTGATATAGAATTCGGCCGCCTCTGCTACATGGTGGGATTTTATATTTATGCGTTGAGGTTGCTTTGATGGTGTCAAGATCAGTCAGAATTGTTTTCATTTATATTTTCCATTATTTTATTTTCAAGGGATAAATTCTGCCTGGTTGGCCTTAGACAATCAAGATTAGAATCTGTGGCTGAAAATAGGTGTGATGTGGGAGACCTGAGATCCAATCTACCGACAACTTCTGCTTTATTTTGGAGTAGTCGCAGAGGGGACTGCTAGGCTGAATAGAGATGTGCCACTGGAGGGTTGGCAGTTTTTCCTCATGCCACATGTTGCTACCAACTTATGGCGACCCCAGCAAGGGGCTTTCAAGGCAAGTGAGAGGCAGAGGTAGCTTGCCAGTGCCTTCCTCTGCAGAGTCTTCCAAGTACCAACCCTGCTTAGCTTCCAAGAGCCGATGAGATCAGGCTATGCCACCTTCATTCTTTTTCTTCTTAAAGTGTCTGAAGAAAGGAGTGCTAACTTTCAAAAGAGAGCTGTGTAGCTGTCTAACTGTGTAGCCATGAGCCACTTATCTTGCAGGTGGCTGCTTTCACTTTCTCGACTGGCATGGGAATGTGTCCTTGAAGTGCCGGCTGGAGCCATATCTCCCTGAGACATGAAATGAGCTCATCCTTGTCTTCCCCTCCCCTACCCCCTCCAGCCTCCTACAGTAGGCCCTGCGCACCTAAATTCTAATGGTCTTTATCCCAATGCGGGAATCTTGCCCTATAACTAACATAACTTTGCCCCTTTACGTCACTTCTGCCAATGTTGCTATCTGAGTGCACTGATACTGATGGATCTCTAATAAAGAAACTTTAACTGGACTCTTGAACTGTCTTCAGTGAAGTAACTGGGGATCTAACTGGCAGAGCCTGACACCACTGGACTCCAATCTTGCTATTCCCCCACTTAAGTTCAGCTAAATTGTCTCCCAGAAACTGCTTTTAACCTCACTGGGAGGAGATGCAGGCATCGTACAGGTAGTTGTATATGTTTCCTCAATGGAAATAATAGGTTGCGAGGAGGCAACCTATTATTTAGATGAGGAAAACAGTGCAGAGGAAAAGAGTTTCACTGCCCTCCCCTCTGCACAGCATCACTTCTCCAGTCAGCTTAGCTGTTCCCCATAGATAATTTGGAATAAAGTGAAAGAGAATGGATCTTACCTGCACCATGTCTGTTTTACTTTAAGGCCACAATCCACCAGGGTGTTCTATGGCACAAGGCCCACTGAAATGAATGGAAGCTCCATCACAGGACTGTAGCATCTGGTGTTGTAGCACCTATTAAGATAGTGATGGTGCTAAAGTTCAGAACTGGCATGTTCATAGTTGTGAACTGTTCTCCCCCCTATCTTCCCCCTGAGATATAAATATCTCAGATTCCAAACTCACCAAACCTTGGACGTATCTTATTAAAAAGTTTGTCCTACTACCAGGGCTCATTTTGAGGGGGGAACACTCAGGAACGCAGTTCCAGCAGTTCCCCAAAGAGGTCACATGTCAGGTGGCCCCACCCACCTGACTCTCGGCCATTTGGGGCCAATTTCGGCCTGGATTGGGGCCGAAACGGCCCGGATCGGGCCTCTGACGGGTGGTGTATCACTCTCCTGCTCATCAGTGGCCCGATCCTGACCATTTTGGGCCCCTTTTCAGCCATTTTCAGCCCGTTTTTGCCATTTTGGGCCCTGAATGGCCAGGATTGGGTCCAAAACAGTCAGAACAGGTGATGTCAGGGGGTGTGGCATATGCAAATCAGTTATACTAATGACACACTTCTGGTGATGGCAAGAGGCATGGCATATGCTAATGAGTTCCTCCAGCTCTTTTTGTACGAAATGACCCCTGCCTACTACCATTACTCTCCACCCCCATAAGTGCTCCCTTTCTTGCAAACTGACCCGCTGGGTGACCTCTTTTTAAGACCTCCTTCTTCTTTCATCCCATCATTCCTTGAATGCTGCAATAGCACATTTAAGGAGCCAGGGGCCTTTGGAACTGTAGCTTCCCATGGCTCCTGAGTCCTTAAAGCAGACATTAAGGAGCCTGAAGGAAAATACATATCCCAGGTCATCTGGTACCTGGGACACTGTTTAGTAAGTTTATGCCAGTTTCTTAGGTGCAATATGGGAGATATACTTTCTAGATGACTGATTTGTGATCCAGATTTCCTTGGGAACTGGGTTAGGCAGGATCTCTGGCACTTGGCATGTTTTCACTGCAGTCTCCAAAATGTCACAGAGGAATTAATATATTACAGAGGCCTCTCTATAACTACCTGCCACTTTTGCTGCAGGGAAAATTTGGAGAGAGGGACAGGGTGAGAGGACATGCCTCAAAGACTCACCAAACGTTGGAGACATGTTCAGGCTTTGTCACATTGGGAGCACAAGAGGAGTCTGACATTTTGAAATGGGCTTCAAATAAAATAATGTCTAATTTTAAAAGAAGACAGCAACTATTGAGTCCATTAGTGAGGAGTTCCCCCTATAATTAATTTCAACAAGGCTTGTATGGATTTTAGTGGGACTTGGGCAGAAGAATTTCTCACGGGACTGTGCCCTAAAGGAATTATTCTTAAGCAGTTTCCTCAAAGTTGGAAACAAAGGATTTGTGTTGCACTTATGCTTGATCCTCCCCTGCCCCCAGCAACCAGCTCTTTGGTTATTTCCTCCTTATGTATTCTAGACAGATGTGGAGTAACTAGTAGGGATAGTTAATTGAGTAATTCACCCAGGAGGAGGTAATCTCTTGGCGCCACTGTTAAGTAAGCTATGGGTTTCTGCATTCTAGATAATTTGTTTTTGTACGTTTTTTTGACCTGTTGAGAACTGTCAAGTAAAGGATTTATATCCTAACCCACCAGCACAAGCTGTTTTTAGCTCATTCAGCATTTTCTACATGTTTCTGATGCTAATCTGTAACACGTTTCAACTAGTGTACCAGGAGTCCAAATCTCGCATATTTTATTTATTTTATTCGATTTGTATTCCGCCCTCCCCGCATCAGCAGGCTCAAGGCGGTTTCCAATTAATACAATAATATAAACGACAATGCCTTTAAAACCGATAAAACATCTTAAAATATTTAGAAAAGACACACACAACAGACAATATAGCAGCAGGGTTTTTTTGTTTTTTTTTAACACATAGCAGCAGATTTCACCAGCAACCACCACCCGACCACCTACAGAAATATATGGCAAAGGCAGGTGGTAGATACCCTTTGTAGGGGCAACTATCTCTAGATGGCCGGAAGGGAGACCCAAAGCATCAGCCATATGCCTGGTGGAACAGCTCCGTCTTACAGGCCCGGTGGAAGGATAGCAAATCCGACCGGGCCCTGATCTCTTTAGACAGAGCGTTCCACCAGGTTGGAGCCAGGACCGAGAAGGCCCTGGCTCTGGTCGAAGCTGAGGCCAGGGGCCAGTAGCAGCTGTTTCTCATTAGAGCAAAGCGTCCTCCGGGGCTCATACGGGGAGAGATGGTCCCATAGATATGCCAGTCCCAGTCGGCATGACACAGATTGGCTCAGGTCAGTCATGGTGAGAATGAAACCATGTTTTTAAATCAGTGCTACTCACTCTGTGGCTCATAAAGAGCCAGATTTACAAGGACCATCAACCAAAAAAGCCATGTTTATATTCAGCCCTGGCATGAGGCCTGCTCCCTAAGGAGGCTTGCTACACACTAGCTTCCGGCAGCAGTTTTTCAAGGTGGAAACTACCCACCAACCATCAGCCCCATTGGTCAAGAGGATTGCCCACTTTCCTGAAACATGGAGCACAGTTAGGGTTGCCAACCTCTGGGTGGGGCCTGGAGATCTCCCAGAATTACAACAGATCTCCAGATGACGGACATCAGTTCCCTTGGAGAAAATGGCTGCTTTGATCGGACAAGTCTATGACATTATACCCTACAGAGCTCTTGCTGTTCCTCAAACCCCACCCTCCCTAGACTCCACACCCAAAATCTCCAGGTATTTTCCAATCAGAAGTTGGTAACCCCAGGTACAGTGCTCAGAAGAGCCATAAATGGCTTTCCAAAGAGCCACATGGGGCTCCCAAACCACTGAACGAGTATCACTGGTTTAATTAAACTACCTATGGTTAGTGTAATTGCTGGAACACAGGGTACCCAACTAACTATAGTTAGTTAGGGTTCTGCAAATATGAAGCTCTTTCTTAGCCACAATTAGTCTTCTTAACTATGGCTTACTCAGACTCCCTGATCTAATCCTGGTTTAAACCTGGATTTTTTTCTGGTTATTCTTTCTCAAGCTACAGAGAGGAAGAAATGAGACCAGCATTTGTTTAGGCAAAATACAATGTCAGTGGCAGTCAGTGAGTTGAATCCTGGTGTCACAAGCTAAGCATAGTTAAAATAAACCATGGTTTCATGTGAAGTATGACCCAGGCCATTGTATCCACTCATCTGTCAATTGCATCGTTTCATCTGCTGGACTAGGGTTGCCAGCTCCACATTGGGAAATTCCTGGAGATCTGGGAGGTGAAACCTGGAGGAACCTGGAGAAAGTGCGGTTTGTGGAGGGAAAGGACCTTGGCATGGCATAATTCCATAGAGTCCACCCCCCCAAAGTAGCCATTTTCTCCAGGTGAACTGATCTCTGTGGCCTGGAGACCAGTTGTAATTCTGAGAGATCTCCAGCCACTACCTGGAGGCTGGCAACCCTATGCTGGACTGTCAGATGCTGCACTGATCCCATTATTATCCAGAGTATTCTGGGCCTTGGCCACAGCCAGGCATTGGTCAGGAAATGGTTTCAGGAAGGACCTTTTTTGACAAAGTCTGTAGCCGTTTCAGTGAAATTGCAAGAGCAGACAACGGAGAACGAGAAGCTATCAAGTACGGTGACATTTTCCATCAAAGCCTGACTCTCCTCTCTGTACTAGCCTGAAGTCTATCAGTGGCTACTAGCCATGGTGACTAAAGGAAAAGCTCCACATTCCGAGACAGCAAGCTTCTGCATCCCAGTGCTGAGAGGCAATGTTGGGGAAAGGCCTCAGCCTCTACGCCCTGTGTTGGTTCCCCAGGGCAACTGGTTGGCCACTGTGTGAGACAGGATTCTGGACTCGATGGGCCACTGGTCCAATCCAGCAGGGCTCTTCGTGTGTTCTTAAGCTGAAACCAACAAATCCTGCCACCAGCAGTTTGATGATGGCATTGTAAATTAGTGGATATCCACATCAGACGGATATAATTGTCTTCAGTGACTACAGAGTTTGGAGCCAGGTCTTAATTTTCTCATAGCTATTCATAGGATTCACAGCCATCTTTGTTTCTTTAGCCTTCATTACAAATGAAATCTTTAGAGATTAATAGAGCTATAATCACACCACTTCTGAATTCGATTAAAAGATACCTTTAAAAAGCCATCTTTCACAGTATAGATGGTGAAATATCCCATTCCTTGTACTCTATTTCCCCTGCATGTGACACAGTTTTTGTAGAATAGGATTACAAAAGGGAAGGGGAACAAATGCAGAATATTAGAAGATGAAAGGCAAAGAACTGCCCATCTTATTGTGGAGACAGTCAGCATGCAGCTCGCTAATACCTCCAAGGAAGACTTAAATTGTGTGCTATAAAAGCTTGGTTCTATGAATTTTCTATTGCACTGCTCTTTGATGCAGGGGGATAGCTGCCATTTTGTTTCTGGAAGGCAACTCGCTGTTAAAAGGTACAATCACTGATACACTGTGATCCTAATGTAGCAAGGTAATTTAGGCTGCAGTTCTTTGTACGTTGCGCTTGGGAATTTTCCCAGTGAACACAGTGAAACTTGTTTCTGAGTAAGCATGCATAGGATTAATCTGTTATTACTATATGACGAGGGGTATATTCTTTCCATGTATTTATGGATGGAATATAAACAATATAGCACTGACCTGGATAGCCCAGGTGAGCCTGATCTTGTCAGATCTCAGCTGCTAAGCAGGGTCGGTCTCGGTTGGTAATTGGATGGGAGACCTCCAGTGAAGACCAGAGTTGCAGAGGCAGGCAATGACAAACCACCTCAGTTAGTCTCTTGCCTTGAAAAGCCCCACAAGGATTGCTGTAAGTCAGCTATGACTTGAGGGCATTCTCCATCACACCACAGATACATGATCAGGGGAAAGTGCTGTTATGGGGATTTAAATTCCATTTTGCGACTGGTAAGTACTTTTAAATGAAAACCTGTCTTAGTTCATAATGTTGTATGAAGAAACATCAGCAGCTGTCCTGAACACTTTGATATGTCTATACCAGGCTCAGTTTGTACAAGAAACAAACAGTAAACCTTTTCCAGGAACATACCACTCCTGGCTCCATCTAGCACATTTCAATGATCTGGAACAAAAGTTCTGTCTTCATGTCCAAAATCAGGACATGAGAGAAGAGAAATCAGCCTAGGCCCCCACCTATGCCATGCTGTTTTTCTGCATATAGTTAGCATGGTGAAGTGTTTGAGCAAGTTATGTCCTTGTGGTCTGCAGTCCTCCTTGCATAAACTGGCTCTCAGTTATGACCAGAAATACTGAAAACTTTGAAATGGACATGAATAACATTTGAGCTGTCTGTGCAAGTCAAACTGTTTCCTGGATTGCCTCAGTGTTTTTATTTGAAGGCTAAACTGCACGCCACTTTTGCACCTGCATACGTTGCTTTGTATGACGCAGGTCATGAAGGCAGACAATCGGAGCAGCTCTCCATCATGATGCACATTGAGAGTCATGCAGGTGACTAGAGAACAACAGCTCTTCCTTTGAAAAATACCCACTACTCTGCTGAGGCTGTTCTTCGATGTACATAGGTGACTTGATTCAGATTTGAACTGAGTATCTGTCTTCACCATGAATGATCATCAAGTCACATAGGACTTAGGAATACAGGGAGATGCTTGAACATATGGACACACAAAGCTGCCTTATACTGAATCAAAATATTGGCCTACCAAGGTCGGTATTGTCTGCTCCACCTCGCAGCGGATCTCCAGGGTCTCAGATACAAATCTTTCGTATCACCTAGTACTTGATCCCTTTACCTGGAGATGCTGGGAACTGAACCTGGGATTTCTTGCACGTAAAGCAGATGCTCTACCACTAAGCCCATGGACTTACTCTTCACTGCTGTAATCACTAACTATAAAGTGTAAATATTTTGTTCCTTTAAAGAATGTGACAAAGAACAGACAGGGAAGCAGCAGTGGCAGTGAAGGGGGACACAATGGGAAGGCAGAATATGATTGCATATGTGCAATGGTCTTTTTTGCATGAGTCAGTATATGGGCAAGCACAGGTCAACAGTTTGTCAAACATTCAGCTGTGCTGATTGGAAGCAGCAAACCGACTGCAATCTAAACCGGTGGGTAATCAAACCTCCCTGGTCATGGTAGAGATGGATTACATCAGTGATACTGATGAGGCTTGAGGGGATTCCAGTTTGAGAGGGTTACTCACATAGTCTCTCTCATCCCCAAAGAACACATACTGTTTTTTTACCCTGTAGCCAACCCTGATCTGTTCACTAATCTGAATTTGAGATCAGCAAATGGCTGAGCCAAGCTATTTGTTGATCTGAGGAATAGCCTTAGCAGCAGGGCTTTTTTTCAGGGGGAACACGGGGGAACGGAGTTCCTGAACCTCTTGAAAATGGTCACATGGCTGGTGGCCCCACCCCCTGATCTCCAGACAGAGAGGAGATTAGATTGACCTCCGTGCCGCTCAGCGGCACGGAGGGCGATCTAAGCTCCCCTCTGTCTGGAGATCAGGGGGCGGGGCCACCAGACATGTGACCATTTTCTCTGAGGGCAACCCACTGAGTTCCACCACCTTTCACAGAAAAAAAGCCCTGCTTAGCAGTAAAGGATATTGTGGGGGAAAGGGGGGGAATAATTTCCATTATCGTATCCTGGATGGGACTGCGGTGATCTTTAAGTCCACAAGAGAGGGGCACAGGGAAGCAAAATTCTGTGTTTCTTCAGGGGAAAACCCCCCTCAATTCTCACTTGGAAAATGATGACCTTAGAGCCATGAATAGCTAAATGTGTATTTTCTTGTGTGAAATTTGCCTTACGCTGGATGTAGTTTTCTGAGCTTTAAGCGAATCAGCCTCCAGGTACCTGCAGAATTTCATCTCATTAGAGGAGATACCTTGTGCCCCCTGTGGAGAATCCATCTGCTTAGCTTTGCTTATTTTTAAACATATGACTGGAGCCAATTATGCTGTATTGGGTTCTTTTCCCCCCACACATGACTTCAGCAGGCTCTTAACATATTGCAGGGCATATTTATTACGTAAACAATAAGAAGTTTTTAAAAATTCATGGATGGGGGGGGATATGTGTGGAATGTTGCAGGACTGTGCTTTGGGTATCCTCACGTATTGCTCATGGCAAGGGAGGTTGTGTCCTGCCTGCCTGGGATTCAAAGATGCTCTGCTTGGCCAGGAGGTGTTACAATGGGAGGTATTCAAGGCTTTGTTTTCTCGCCATGCTGACAATACATAGTCATGAGGCTTTTTTAAAAAAAACAATCACATTATTACCATGCATTTACCCCCAGGTCACCTTTTGTTTCTGTTAGCTATAGTTTTAACTTGCTGGCAGGAAACCTCAGACTAAAAGGACACGTTTGATTATATCTCCCTGTAGATATTGAAATGCAGCACATTTTCTGCTTTGCAACCTTAGCAGAGGTAGCACTATTATTTTTAATAGCCTGTTTATAGGTTTGATGCTTGCCCAGAATACCTTCTTGTGTAAAAACGTCAGCAGTGCACCATACCTAGAAGCTGTATGGCACAGGGCAGGGCTCATTTTGAGGGGGAACACACAGGAACGCAGTTCTGGCAGTTCCCCAAAGAGGTCACATGTCAGGTGGCCCCACCCACCTGACTCTCGGCCATTTGGGGCCCATTTCGGCCTGGGTGGTGGATCACTCTTCCGCTCATCAGCAGCCTGATCCTGACCATTTTGGACTCTTTTCCAGCCCCTTTTTGCCATTTTGGGCCAAATTTCGGCCCTGAATGACCAGGATTGGGTCCAAAACAGCCAGAATAGGTGATGTCAGGGGGTGTGGCATATGCAAATCAATTATGCTAATAACACGCTTCTGGTGATTCCAAGAGGCGTGGCATATGCTGATGAATTATGCTAATGAGTTCCTCCAGCTCTTTTTCTACGAAATGACCCCTGGCAAAGGGTATTAGAATGGAATACACTTACTAAATTGGCATGTCCCACTTAGCCTGAACGAAGGCTTAAGTACAGGATCCAGGGCTGGAGAATTCCTGGCCCAACAGCCTACTCTTTACGGCACAGTTTCCCGTTTTTTATATGCCTTATCCAAACTCTGCTACTTGAGCAAGTCCAAAGTCTACTAAAGAAGCTTTGTGGGTCAGAAGAACCATCTGAAACTCATGTAGGCCAGCAACGCACATGACTGTATCGCAATAGGTTTGTTTCCTGCTTTGAAGCCTTGATACACAGGCTAGGAGGCACAACCGGTTGTGTTTGTACATGAGGGTTAAAAACAGGCCAATTGAATCACTGGGCTTTCAGACACAGCATGGCCCTCATTTGTGATGAGCTAACTTTGGTCACAGATTGGGTTTTGTTTTTTTAAACAATAAAAGTTCTGTGAACTTGCTGTATATGGCTGTAGCATCAGAATAACGTTTTCGAAAGGTTGGTCTAAAGTCGCTTGGCTTGCCCATCACTTGTGGGCTGTATCTTCAAGATCAGATGACTTGCATGTGTGAATGAGCCATCACTCATAATAAATCACCATGGGCAGGATTTTCATATTATGTGATCCTAACTCATAGTCCTATTGCAGCTGTTTGAGGCATTTCCTTAAGAAAGTAGTCCAAAAAAATGGAGCTATGTCATATATTTTCATTGGCTTCCATACATGCACTGCACCACAAGCCATCATGTAGGTAAAGGTAGCCCCCTGTGCAAGCACCAAGTCATTACTGACCCATGGGTGAACGTCACATCACGACGTTTTCTTGGCAGACTTTTTATGGGGCAGTTTGCCATTGCCTTCCCCAGTCATCTACACTTTACCCCCAGGAAACTGGGTACTCATTTTACCAACCTCGGAGGGATGGAAGGCTGAGTCAACCTGGCTTCCACCGGGATCGAACTCAGGTCGTGAGCAGATCTTGGACTGCAGTACTGCAGCTTACCACTCTGCGCCACGGGGCTCTCAAGCCATCATGTAGTGGTATAAATATGTATAGTTTCCATGGAATCATAGATAAACCTCATTCTACCTATGTGCAAGTGTAAAAATTCAGCCCCAGAGCCTGCTCCACCCATTATACAGTTGCTTAAATGTAAGCCCAATATAGGGCTTCCCATGCCTTTGATGTATCTGTAGTTTCAAGGACAGCCAACAGTGATGTTGACTGTATCTTCTCCTGATACATGGTGGTTAACAAAGACTAAAAATATTCATGATAACAATCTTCCCATTGTTTCTCATAAATCTTCTATTTCATATACCAAATCTAGCTATTGTGGCTTTCATTAACTGAGATGGAAATTAGCAGAGAATAGGCCAAAGCGTCTTTGCACAGGCTCTGGTGTTTTTTAATATCCTCAGCTACTGTATGGCACATCTGCTTTGCTAAGTGAATTTAGTGTTCAAGCAAAATGCCATATGGCCTCACTAGAGACTCAATGCAGGCATGGCACAAGGAACAGCAGCAGCCGTACAGGTTCACAGAAATTTTTGCCTTTCATTTATTATTAACTGTAGGAACTGTGTGGAGGAAGAATGCATTTTCAGAAGAGCTTCTAAAGCTACTCCCATCGTATTTCTAAAGGGATCCCACTCCGGTCCTCCTTATGCAATGCATACTTTTGAACATTTTGGTGGAGTAATGTACCAAATGGTCAGTCAGCTCTTTTGAAAATTTGAGCTTGAACTGTTGGGACTCTTTGGGAAAAGCCATCCCTTTGGTCTTCTTGATTGTCTCTAATGCATAGTTCAGTTAACACTGGATTTGTCAGCCAACCTGCATTTGAAGGGATGCCCTGATCTGAGGACTCCTGGCAGATGTCCTGTCCTTTTTTTTTAAGTTTGAGGTCACTGGAACTTCAGATTAACTCTTTGGAAAGATCTCTTTTTATGGCCCCAATGTAAAGTGACTTCTGCTGCCCTTTGTTTCTGCCTTGGCAAATGGTGAAGAGCTCTCATTAAGGCAGCGAGCCGAGCCAGTAAGTATCTCTCCTAGTCAGTCAAACAGAACACAGCAACAATTTCTTCTTACTGAACCACAAGGACAGGAGGACGTTATTTGCAACAAGTAAGGAAGTGATTCCCAGGAAGTAGTGTTCTGGAAAGAGAAACAAGAAAAGAGAGGCAAAGAAGGAACTGGGTTTGTAGTAGGGTTGCAAAGTCCAGGTTGGGAAATTCCTAGAGATTTGGGGGTGTGCCTGGGTGAGGCAGGGTTTGGGGACAGGAAGGACCACAGCATAGTATAATGCCATAAAGTCCACAATCCAAAGCAGCCATTTCCTCCAGGGGAACTGATCTCATTAGGCTGGATATCAGCTGTAATTCTGGAAGATCTCTAGCCACCACACGGAGGTTGGCAAGCCTCGTTTGTAGCACCATTTCCCTGTTTTCCTCCCAGCCTCTCCTAGTTTCCCTGGCCCATGGCTGTGGTATTGTTCTCTCTTGCATAAAGTCACAAGGTTCTCCTGAAGCAGTCTGCCAGGGGAGATTTGTAGGGCACGTTTGGGGAGACTGACTGAGATGGTGAAAGTGGAGAAAGTAGATAGTGGACTGACATGCAGTGATATGATGATGCTGTCAGTTGGGGAGTCATAGAATTGGACGAAGAGAAAATAAAGCCGTGGCATATGTGCCACGGACAAGGGGAAGTGGAAGGACAAGAGGAATTTGAAGAGACTGGAACTGTGGGCAAGGGAGCATAGATGCCCAAGATCTAGCATCTGAAAGCTCTCCTATCTGGAGGCTGCACAGAAAGTTGCATTCTGCCAGTTGTGGTTTTGTACCATCACCCCAGCTCTGTATATTTCCCCATCTATTGTATACTACCCATAAGATCTCTGAATTAGCTGCCAACCTTACATTAAAAGGTCACTGCAGCTGCGTCTCTCATTCTCATCCTGAGAGAAGTTCACTTTAGGCTCATTCTGCCCCAAGCGTATGGCCAGTAAGCAATACACAAACAAACAAACCCAAAACCTATAATCTTCTGCAGTGATCTAATAAGCAGTATTATTGCCACATCAAACACTGAACTTGGTAAGTGCTTTATGACATAAGGACTACTGACAATCCACAAAGCATGGCTGATGACACAAGCAGGCTAATAAGCTCTAGGTCCCCAGGCCTTCTATTATTGTACTGTAGATCACTCTTGCTTTATTGTTGCATGCTTTATTACAATGCATGTAATGGTCTCATTCTCTTCCTACAACTCTACCCCCCCAAAATGACACTGCACATAAATTCAGAGAATGAAATTATGGAGCATGGCAGTTGAGTCCAAAGTGCAATGCAGGGTTGGTTAGGAATAGGGGGCCATCATTTTCTGAAGCAGGAGAGAGGAAGAGACTGAGAAATCAACTAACTTGGATAAGGCCAAGAAGTGAGTTTATGGTGGAGGAGAGAGATGAACCGGAGGCTTCTGTGATTTATAACTGAGTGTATGACCTGTTACACTTCAGCCGCTCTCTTTATCATACAAATATGGTATGCTAGAGAATAGTCAAACATCAAAGTCATTCAAAAGAAAGTATCCAATTCCATTTCAATAATGTGAGCATTTCCCGCGATTTACTACTCTTCACTTTATTGTGCTATGGTTCATGTATGTGCAATGAGAGATTCAGAGAATTTATGGGAAATTTGGGGAAATACGCAGCCCATTCTTATGGGCTTGGCTTTACAGCTTCGTCACAAAAAATAGCTTCTGCTGTCCTAATAGTTTTTGCAATCCTAATAAGTTATACACTCCTAAACCCATTGGTTTTGATGGATTTAAAAGGGTAGAACTCAGACTGGGATTGCACTGTAAGTCACTGTCCTGATCATGGCATGTGGGAGAGGACAGCCATGAGGACTGCAAGTTGACCAAGAGAAAACTTGGAACTGCAACTTGCTTTGCAGAATCAGGCGGAAAAGATTTCCCATGGCAAAAAGCTAAGTAATGCCACCTACAGAACAAGCCACTATTAAAAGCTCAAAAGCAGGGAGCAGCAGAAAGTTCGCCAAATGTATCTGTCATATGTTGGGTTGGATCCAATCAGTTTCCCACTGGTGAAAGTGGAGATACAAGGTCCCCTTTGCCTACCAAAATGGCTATGCTGGAGATGGTGGGGCAATTCATGCCCCCAAAAGCATGTGTAATGGAGTTGCAGTAAAGAGGGGGATTAGGTAGCAATGAGTGGGAAAGCTGGTGGGATCTAATCCTGGCCCTGGGTTCTGCCACTGTTCTGGCTCCACAGCTGATAAGGGCTGGACAATGAGGACTGTTGTCCTGCCCTGCCATGAATGACTGATTTCCTTGGTATGAGCTGTATTTGTGCCAATAGAAGCTTTCCTAATAGTGGTTGGACTGGAGTTAGGATCCGAGCGTGGACACTGCAGGGTGAGCTGTCCTTGGCTAGTGGTGCTGAAATGTATATACTTGGTCCTATGAATTGCTTTTTCAGCACAGTGGTTGATGGGATCAGAGACACCCTGATATGAGGAAAATTATTTTATGCTATATTTTTTTTTACTAAGAAGGCAACAGCTAGAGCAACATTAGCATTATAGCCCTTCTGAGGTTCCGAATCTGAAACTGTGTGTAAAAAACAGCCTAGCGCTGTCCAGTTCTCATTCATTTCAATGGCATATGTGGAAGGGCCATAGAAACCAATGGAGGTTGCCAAAAACAGTGTTTCGCTGATTCATGTTAAATCAGTTAAAAAAAATTGCCAGTCTTTCCAGGATTAAATTAGTAACTCTTTAATTTGTGCTATGCTAGTTTTTGTGATTACAGCATTAATAATGGAGTTCATAAGAAAGGTACAATTGAAAATATTGCTATAATAATTAATAGCTTGTTTATAATTCTTTCATAAATACAATCTGTCAGGGCTTGTCGCTGCCACCGCTGGGCAGGGCCCCAGCTGGGCCGGCCCTGACATCAGAGGGGCGCCAGGGATACTGCAGGACCCTGTTCTGTGGAAGGAGGGGCGGTATACATCACCCAGACTCCCTCTCAGTCCACTTGCTGGCCTGCTCAACCTGGCCTGCTTACCCTCTGTGTCCTCCATCATCTCCTTTTCCCAGAGCTCTGCTCTGCTCTGCTCTGCTCTGCTCTGCTCTGCTCTGCTCTGCTCTGCTCTGCTCTGCTCTGCTCTGCTCTGCTCTGCTCTGCTCTGCTCTGCTCTGCATCACTCCTTACACCCACCACCTCAGAGCTCTTCCTAGCCACCTTATATTGGGTTTCCTTTCCCCGCCCCGCCCTCCTTCTAGGCTTGTTCCCTCTCCTGACTTGGCCCAGCTGTGCCTTCCCTCAGGTGTTTCCCTCCTACCACTAATCCCTTCTTGGCTTCCTTGCCTTGCTGGCAGGGTGGGGTTGAATGCAAGCCATCCCCAGCTGAGGTCTCCTTGGCCTTGCTTGCGAGGAGCTGCCCTGGCCAGCTTCTGGGCTGCCTGCTCATTGATGCTGGGCGGGGCTACCCATCTCCTCCCCCAGAATGCGTGTGGCAGCTCCACCTGGAGGGGCTTGGCTCCTAGCACCTCCTGAGCCAGGCTGCTGTCCTCTAGCCAGGGTGTGGCTCTGGGCTGTAGTGGCTGCTTCTCATCTTTGGCAGGTAAGGGCTCTGTTTGGGCTGTTGCTGGGTCCCTGTTCCCCCTGCCTTGGTCCTTTGCCTCTGTCCTGCTTAGCCCCCTCTCTTCCCCCTGGAGGGTGGTACTGGCTGGTCTCCCCCTGCTCCCCCCAGCCCTCTGAGGCTTGGGCCTTTTGCCTCTTCCCCCTGGAGCGGGCAGGTTCTGGACCTGGTTGCTGGCTGGGGTGGTAGGGCCACTGCCTCCCGGTTGCCTCCCACTGCTTCCTCCTGGCAAGTTTGGGGGCTGGGACCCAGACCCCAGACACACTCAACGGTACCCTTTAACTGATTGTTTAACAAATGTCACAAATGCATAGGTTTCCCATCATCACCAGTGGAATATTTCTATCATGCAATTGTAACAAAGGGTGCTTTGCTTGGCAATGCAAGACATTTTGCATTGGGGAAAATGTGATTCCTGATTAGCTTTCCCATCTGCAGAGATAATATGATCCAACATGAAGACAACTTCCATCCACAGCAGCTTGGATCAATCTTACTAGATTAGCATTTGACCACTTATCTCATCTCAGAGAGTGGAAAGAACCAAGACAGACAGATCTACACACATATGTCCACACACTCATACACTCATATACAACATCATTTTCCAATATTTAGTCACACTTTAATTTAATCACGAAATAGAAACCCAAAAGGACAATGCAGATAGGAATTAGCTTGAATCTTATTGGTTGGGGTAACAAGAGAAAGAGATCTACAGTGTCATCCTAGACAGAGATCAAGAGGAGTTAGCCGTGTTAGTCTGTAGTAGCAAAATCGAAAAGAGTCCAGTAGCACCTTTAAGACAAACCAACTTTACTGTAGCATAAGCTTTCGAGAATCACAGTTCACTTCGTCAGATGCGTATCTGACGAAGAGAACTGTGATTCTCGAAAGCTTATGCTACAGTAAAATTGGTTAGTCTTAAAGGTGCTACTGGACTCTTTTCGATCCTAGACAGAGTTACACCATACTAAACCCATTGACTTCAATGAGCTAAGAAGGCTGTAACTCTGCTTATGGTTGTCAAGGAACAGGCCTTTCTCAGCCTGTTTCTTAGCTTTCAAAACTTTGCTTCAGGCCTTTGGGCCTGGTCAGGCTGCCAAAGAGACATCTCTGGAGGCTTACTGTAACTTTGAGCTAGATATTCCCAGAAAGATGAGCTTGGAGATGGGACTCATAAAACCCAGGTGAGAATGAGATCGTGTAGATTAGAGGCCTTCAACGTCAAGAACAGGAGGAAGGTTCTTCCTCTGTACTCTGTCTCATTAATGCTTAGAACACCAGTGGGGATGAGTTGCTCTGACTGTGAACATGTTTCAGCTGCAGAGAGGAGCGGTCACATGCCTTAGCAATACTCAGATTGGATCATTAGATCAGACCATATTGCAGATGACATGGGATAAAGAAGTATCTTCAGTTTATTTGCTTCTGAACTGTTTGGAGCTCTTGAACTGGCAACAAGTTTAGGTGTCATTTCCGAGCCATTTTGTTCCTGGACCTTTTGGTCCTTAGTTTTCTTGGTCTCTAAGCTTAGGGTTAGCTAGAGGGAACTGGTGGCAGCTTGTTACCCCAGAAAGCAAGAGTTCTTGTGCCCCCCAGAAGTGTGTTTTGTTCTTTGACTCTGCCCCCCCCCCCGGTTCCTTCAGGGCTTGAGGAACCTCTGGCAAGGGTGGCACTTTTTATGCCTACAGCAGAAAAATATTCCTGTACCTCTTCACTTTCTCCAATGGAAGTGAATGGCTGCCATTCCTTCTTGGTGGTGGTAGAAAGTACCATCAAGTCATAGTTGACTTATGCTGCCCCCAGTAGGGTTTTCAAGGTAAGAGACTAACAGAAATGGTTTGCCATTGCCTACCTCTGCAACCTGGACTTCTTTGGTGGTCTGCCATCCAATTACTAACTAAGGCCAACCCTGCATAGCAACCAAAATCTGAGGAGATCAAGCTTGCCTGGACTATCCAGGTCAGGGCCATTCCTCCATATAGAGTTTATATATTTGGGGCTATCATTGTAATAAGGGCCAAATCTGCCCCTGCTCTAGACTCTGAGTAGCCTTGTCCATACAGAAGTTAAAGAGATGCACTAAACACACCCCTGAGCTACTTGCAGAATATGATCTTTCCATCATACTCATTGTAATGACTATCATTTGACTAATTTATTACATTTCTAGTCCTCTGTCCTTAGACTATAGACATGAACCTGATTACAAATCCCTGAAGCACTGAATCAGTGCCAATCAACAAATAAAAAGCAATGATAAAACCGTCACAAAGCACAACAGGACTCGGCAGTGCTTCAGAGACCAATGTCACACCTGCCTTTTTGACAAGGAGCATCTTCACACTCCGTTTGGAAACCATCCAACCAGAGCAACCAGGTCAAATAGACCTCCCATGAGAGGGAGTTCCACAACTGCAGCCTGAGGCTGATTCATGTTGTCAGAGGCGGCTGCAGTAGATCAAGGAAGATTCATAAGGCAAACTCGATACACACAAACTCAGTACACACATGTACTTCCATGGCCAAGGGGAGAAGAATTCTTTCTGTCCTAAGTGTGGCCAAGCAGGTAATCCCCATGTGTGAAAATCAAGCTGTTTCTGCTAAGCCATCTCAGAGCAAATTATAATGTCAGTTTAGGCTTCTGTAGAGAGCAATGGGGCTTACTGCCAGGAAAATGTTCTTGGGGTTCTTAGGAAACTGCTGGATGATCCAGGCAGGTGAGACTTCTCTGACAGTGGTGGTCTCCCAGTGACCCCATTGCCTACTGACCCTTTAATGCCTTCAAGTGAGAAGGAAGGGGGTTGGCTTCCTCCTGTGAGGTCTTTTCCTTCTACTCCTGTGCTCCACTTTTGGCTGCCAGGGAGCACCAGAGGTGTCTTCTTCTATCTGCCCAAGTTGGGTCTACTCTTAAATACCCAGGAAAATCCAGACAATTTATTTTGCCTCCTGCCTCCTCTTGAAGGGCTTCCTTGACTTGTGTTTGATGCCACTGCCATTGTCGTGGCAACCACATTGTTACCTCTGCCGGCTGCCAAGTTGCCTCCTCTACTCCTTCAAAGCTACTGGGTACAAGAGCAGTTATCATTTCTCTGCCCCTCATTGGGCTGGAGACTTCTGCCAAATAGCTTCTCCTCCACCAAGACATGAAGCTGCAGGCTCAGGCATTGCCCTCCTGCTGCCTTATCACTGTCTTATCCTGCCTTTCTGCTCCATCAAGGCCACCAAGGTGGATAACAATTAAAAACGTAGCATCAAAGCACAGCATAAAAGCAAAAACAAGACACAGACAGGAAAACAAAAAACTAACCATTAAACATAGGGCAGGAAGGAGAGGTGGTAGAGAGAATGCCAGACGAAACAAAAGTCTTCACCCACTGGTGGAAGACAGTGCTAGAAGGAACAAACAAATTTCCCTGGGGAGGGAGTTCCACAATTTTTTTGCCATACTTTTCCCAGGTTGTCACCTATCTAAACCTCAGGAGGCAAGCACACCCAAAGCATTTCCAAAAATAAGCATAATTCTCTAAGAGGTATTGGAGTTGTGATTCTATCCTAGTACCAAAACTCATAGAAAATATCCATCAAAAATCCATCCAGCCTAAATTTAAAGACTGATTCTGGATGCATGACTTTTGAGGAAGGCTAAGTCACAGTAGTTGCCAGATGGGCATCTTTTTGCCTTTGTCAGATCAGGCAGCTCCCGCGATTTAGCTACGGTGATCCATGTGATGATCACCTTCAGGCCGGACAACTCGCTTTATGTAAGGCTACCATTGAGATTGACCCAGAAATTATAGCTGCTCCAGTTCACAGCAGTGCTTGTTCTCACGGGGACCCCATTTACAGCACATATACATCAGGTGCTACGTCAGTTGCATTGGCTTCCAGTCGAATTCCAGATCAAATTCAGGGGGTTAGTTTTGACATTTAAAGCCCTAAGTGGACTAGGACCAATATATCTACAGGATCGTCTCTTCCAATGTGTCCCTCAGAAGGCTTTGTGCTCCTCTAGTCAACATTTGTTGGTCATCCCTGGCCCAAAAGATGTCTGCCTGGCCT
This sequence comes from Eublepharis macularius, assembly GCF_028583425.1. Taxonomy (NCBI): domain Eukaryota; kingdom Metazoa; phylum Chordata; class Lepidosauria; order Squamata; family Eublepharidae; genus Eublepharis; species Eublepharis macularius. Next base: position 18,533,611 of record NC_072800.1, on the reverse strand, counting down.
TGTCCAGGGCCAGAGTTTTTTCAGCTCTCACACCAGCCTGGTGGAACACTTCCATCTCAGACCCAGGCCTGCAGGACTTATTCCAGTTCTGCAGGGCCTGTAAAACGGAGATGTTTCACCAGGCCTATGGTTGAGGCAATGGCAGTTCTTCGCTACTGGCCTCCCCAGCTTTGTCCTTTGCTGCTTCAGTTTTTTGGCAGTTATCTACCTACACTGTATAGTTTCATGTACAGTTACTTCATTTGGATTGTTAATAGACACCATTGAATGTTTGGTATTATTTATTGTTATATTTTATAGCTTAGTGTTTTATTATAAATTTATATTGTATTTTATTGTGTATTGATTACTTCGTTGCAACCCACCCTGGGCCTGCTTGTGGGGAGGACATGATGATGATGATGATGATGATGATGATGATGATGATGATGATGAAATAAAATGGACCTGCTCAGTTATTGAAGGATGTGTAATTCAGGGTATTAAAAATTATTATTGATTTTATGTTTTTGTGATTTTAATGTATTTTTAAATGTTGTTAGCCACCCTGAGCCCATCTGTGGAGAGGGCGGGGTATAAATCGAATAAAATAAATAAATAATATAATTCTCCGTGTAAAAAGAAATAGCTACATTACTTTACACATCTTCTGTCCTATGAAAACTCTTGCGCACACCGCACCCTCACTTCAGACATGACACCTCTGATGCCAGCTGCATGCTTTATTAACAACACAACACCTCCTGTTGAAGTGCTAGAGCTCATTAAACATTTGGGGTTTTTTCCCCTTTATTTTTCTTCCAGAGGACAAAGTGTGGACTATTGTGAATCATGACCTGCCGGTGCAGTCTGCAGTGGTGAGCAACAAACCAGAGAAACATGCGTTGCTGCAGCTGAACTACAACGCTACCATGGATGAGATCTCAGCTATCACCAGCAGCGCTGAGTACTGTGAGCAGTTTGTCTCCTACTCCTGCAAATTGTCCAGGCTGCTGAACACCCCAGGTAGGCTAAAGGTGGAGCGCTGGTTTTTTTAAAAATCAATTCTGCTGGTTTTGAAATTGAGCTAAAACAGCTGAAATCTAGAAGACTTGACTTGGTTGGGCTTATTGATACGAGCCGTATTGATGTGCGCCTCCGAGGATGTATATCTAAATGCGAAACATTATCCTATATTTTAAACTACCTCATCCATACTGACATCATGTTGAATTGCTGACTTTCATTTTGAGTTGCTGATCAGGAATTTATCTAGTGTCCCTCTGGGTTTTGCTGTCATTTCCTTAAGCTCAAGTTTTAGTATAGTAAAAACAATCTTTTTCTAAGTACCTTTTCTCTTCTTCAGCCTTACTATGAATTTTTGTCTCTTTACTACCACCATTTTGTTTCTGTACTGATGGCCAATGGTTGATTTTCTAAAAGCCATGTCTCTGGTTTGGAAGTCCAGTCCTGTCTGTTAGATAGGTGAGGCTGGACTCACCGTAGATTCTCAGCGACGAAGAAAAGGTACTATGTGTGTTCTTAGAAGGACTCTCTGACATATTCCATTGATAACTCCTGCCACTGAAAACAAGGTCAAGTAGAGTAACTTAGAGCCAAGCTACAAGTGATGTCTGACACAGGTTGGACACTTGTCAGCTTCCCTCAAGTTTTGATGGGAAATGTAGGCATCCTGGTCTTGCAGCTGTAATGGAGAGCCAAGCTGTAAAACCAAGATGCCTACATTTCCCATCAAAACTTGAAGGAAGCAGACAGGTGTCCAACCTGTGTAAGGCGTCACTTGTAGCTTGGCTCTTAGTATGTGAAGCAAAAGCAGAGAGAGCATGAAGTGCACATGTCTCACATTTCCTGTTCCCTTCACATAGGAGTTCTGGTTCAGATTGGCAGCATTCATACCATTGACTTTAGAAGCCAGCAGTCTTGCAATTTCCATTTAAAGATATTTCTTGAACATGCGCACGCACATGCACGCACATGCCACTTTGCTCTGATAATCTAGGGTTATTATGAGATGGGGAAATTCTTTTTCTGAAATTCACTTTTTTAGATACAGCCATTGATTTCTCTTTTTTTTCTTATTCTCTTTTTTTCTCTTTTAAGAGCAGAATTTCTTTTTTATTTCTCCTCCATTTCTCTTTGAAGAGAAATCAAGGTGCCCTTTGGAAACTTCAGCCCTTGTGGTTGTTTTATGCTATACAAGCCAGGAGGTGCTCTAGCAGGAAGATAGGAAAGTTTGGGGAGACGTTGCCTGCCTCTGAGCATCTACAGAGTGAAATTCAGCACCTCCCTGTTCTTCCTCTCTTCGAATTTATCTTTGATCAAAAGGAATTGATTGACGAGACACCTGACGCGTGGAGGATACTCATCAGTTTCCCGCAAGTCTCTATGGGAAATGTAGTGAGAAAGGATCTCTGTCAGGGAGAAGAGGGAGAATTCCCCTCCCCTCCTTAGAAGAGGTTCCTTCTCTAGATGTCTCATCTACTCTCCTTGGCTCCCTGTCGCTGCTTCCAGTGTGCTCAGCTCCGGAGTGCATTTAGGGGAACAAGAGGAGCACACTTCCTCTCGTTGTTCCCAGTGTGCTCCCCTTGCAGGAAACTGACGAGTGTCCTCCACACATCAGGTGTCTCATCTGTTTTGTCTCTGGATAAAGAGGAATTAAGAGAATTTTTCTTAAGAGCCCTATGGTAGTCTGCCAGAGAAATCTCTTATCACTCCTGATCACAAATAACGATGGTACAATGCTTCCCAGTAGCGCAGCAAAATGGGGCCACTTGCACTTAAGAGGTTCGGAATAACTGGGGAACTCCTAAATATACTGGGAAAAGTTAGTTAATAAATTTAAGAAGAAGCCTTTAAAAAGAGAGAGAGAGACCAGTGTGCACTCAGCACGTTCATTGTTCTTTCTGTAGGAGTATCAGTTAAATGGGGAAACCAGAGAGGGTGATAAAATTGACCTGTAGCAACTTGCAGCATCTTTGGGGCAGGGAGAGAGATCAGAGTCCTGAACTGCACATCCTATTACCTTAATCCTTCCCTCCTCTACCATCAGGATGCTATAAGCTTTTAAGCGTTTTGATCACTCCTCCCTCACTTGAAAAACCTGTAGGGTTGACCTCGAAACATAGAATTGGATTTTGCTTTCAATCCGATATCAAATTTAAATCTGACATCTCAGTATTTAAGGAAACTACATTGTTAAAAAACATAGGAAGAAGCAGAGAATGCTCAATTAAGATCCAAAGCACCTTTCTTGCCCAGTTGAAAATAAGTTCAAAGCAGAACGGTTTGGATCCAGACAGCTTTTTCACTTAATCTTGCTCACTTCTCCCACATGACTTTCGTGTATGTTGGTCCCTTGATTCTCAGCATAGCCTTATTTGATGGCCAAAGTGGAACATTCTTTCTCTTTACACCAGAAGAAAAGTTGGTCGGATCCAAACCAGTTCATTTTATGTGTCAAAGACCAGAACCTCCGTTTGCCTTATGGATAACGAAGGGCACTTTGATGCACCTTTCTGGATTAAAACTCTTCATCAGTCTTGTCTTGAATGCCAGCACAAACCTTACCTTGCTAATCCAACAGAGGGTTACTCTTCAAAGAATTTGTTGATTGCGGGGGGGGGGGGCTTATATTTTATTATTTCACATTTCAGTGATAGCAATTTCAAACCCAAAGCACAGGATGTTCTCAAGGAATTAGATGCATTATTATTTTTTTCTCTCCCACATTTTGCTTCGAAAAGAGGAAGGCAAAACATACAAAAGCAGATCATTTTAATTCAGACTGTGACAAAGGATCCTATTGTGCTGTTTGCATAATGCTACCAGATAGTCTCTACATGTCCCACAACAGTGATGTGCACAAAAGAAAAGCAGAAGCAGATACATTTTCTACTTCTGTAAACAATCTGTTCTCCAGTACTGTTCAATAAGTTTCCGGCCCTGATGTTCATTTTTGTTCCTCCTGTTTTAGAAATATGTAACATACGATGGTATGCCATTTATCTCAGAATACCTGCCTTTGTGTGGCTTAGCTAGAGAAGTTACAAATAAACCATATTAGGCTTTCAGAGAAATACAATTATGTTTTTCTTTTCTTTGAGGATTATAGCATTTGTGCCAAATTACAATCCAAATTCCCTGTGATGGAGGCATTGAACTGAGGCTCCATCTACACATTACCAAGTCTCTGTGTTTGCTGGGACTTTGTATCATATATGCAATGGGAGTTTTGTGCCTTGACCCAGATTTGCACACCAGCTCTTTTCTGTTTGAGGACAAAGGAGGCAAGGAGAAGCAGTTTTACCCTCCCCTCACCATGCTGTTTTTGCATCCTCAGACTATCCCATGGAAATGCTATTGCCTACTCGTAAGTTTCACAAGTATCAAGGATCCCAGGTGCAGTTCCATGGCTCTTCCCTAGCTCAGAGGGCAGAGGCACACAGACACACATGGCTGGTTTCTTTTAGACAAAACTTTAACAAACCCACCAATGAGAGATTGTTCTCACATTAGCCTAATGAGCTGCCACCACTACCTTACACTATCCCAGGCTATGAAGTAAGGGACAAAACTTCAAGCCTGTAGGGGACTTAAAGCAGAAAGTCTACCTTACATGGGTTGACTTACAAGTAGAGATGGGCACGAACCGAAATATGAACCAAAATCAAGCATGAACGAGGGTGGGTCGTGGTTCACAAACCACGGTTCATCAGATCCCATTTCTGACGAACTGCCATGAACTTTTCGGCTGGTTCGTTTGGTTCATTTTTTGGTTCATCACTGCAGACAGCCTGGTGCCAATCAATCAGTTTCCTAGGCAACAATGGATGGACTTCCTGCAGACCTTCTGCTGGTCTGGAAGTGACCTTCTGCTGACCCGGAAGTGATGGTTTTCTGCCCTGGATGTGACGTTTTCACGAACCAAACGAACCGGTTCATGAACCAGGGGCAGGTTCGTGAAAGTTCGTGGTTCGTGAAATTTGACAAACCATGAACCACATGGTTCGGTTTTTTCTGGTTCGTGCCCATCTCTACTTACAAGCAGAGTTTCCCAAAACAGAATTTTACCTTGGTAGGTGGTCAAGGGTCAGGGCATGGGGTGTTGCTGGTCTTTTGAGGTTTCAGAGAAGGACCACACAAAATAAAAATGTAATTAATTTATTTAAGGTGCAAATGATATACAAAATTAGACAAGACAGATTGTGAGGATTAAAATAACAAAACCTACAGCATGTAAGCACTAACTATCCATACCATGGTAATTCAACAGAAGTTAGGCAGAAACAAAGTCTCTATTCAGAAGCACACAGGATTTCAGTTGTTAGCATAACAAGACTCAAAGATGGTTGCAGCAGAGCTTTCATCCTACAGGAACAGAGACAGAACTGAAGCAATAGCTGGGTCACAGCGTAACCCAGCCTGAAGTGTCATGTTGGGTAGTTAATTTATGGTTCTTGGAGTCTCGAATGATCCCGGCCCAGTGACCAATCAGGAGTCCAAGAACTGATGTCACCATTACTAAGTTGCATATGTGCGAAAGGAGGAGCAAGACCAGTCCACAGCTTTGGTGCCACCCCTTCTCTCTTGCAGGCACAAAATGGTGTGATCAGTCAAGAATGTTAATTGGCAAAACTGTATCAGGGAAGCTCTGTCTCACTAACGAGGCTAGCTCACTATCTTATCTCACAAGGTCACTGTATACTAAAAGCTCTCTTTTCTCTCAAGCTCTGCAAGTTTCTCAGGAAGACTTCTCAGGAAGGTCCAAGAGCCTGAACCAAAGTTTTAAGAACATGGCTACAGTTTTAATGCAAAAGACAGTCATGTCCTTAACAACAAGGGTTTAAGTATCAGCTCCAGGGGGAAATTTCAGATGCAAAAGTGGAGAGAAGGCTAAATCCATTGCCTGCTTTGATCACAAACATAAAAGAGTAAAGAGCCCTTTAGCACCTTTAAGACTAACCAACTTTATTGTAGCATAAGCTTTTGAGAACCACAGCTCGCTTTGTCAGATGCTTATGCTACAATAAAGTTGGTTAGTCTTAAAGGTGTTATTGGACTTTTTACTATTTTGCAATTACAGACTAACACAACTAACTCCTCTGAAACATAAAAGAGTTGGTGTGTTGTCTCAGAGGCACAAAACGCCCACTGCTCTTGCAATACAAAGTTCTTGTGCTGTTCCCCAACGAACATGAGGACTTTGTGTAATGTGTAAATGGAACCTTGGCCTGCTGGACTCTTTTGTTTCTTTTACTGTACTGATGTCTGTCTCTTCATGCATGTTGGATAAGAGTTTCCCCTCCCTGTGCAATAGTGTGTGCAGCCGCATGACCACAGCAAGAAATGCTGGTTAGGGTCCTTTCTGTGACGGCAGTACACATTCTTTTATGGGGCACCATAGTGTATTTTCCACCACAGTTGGACCACCATAGACATCGCACTTGCTTTTCCCAGCCTTCCTTCCAATAGGGTTGATGAGCCAGACACGAGCTCACTCGTAAAGCCAACATGAGCTTTGCATGCAGACAATCTCCAGGTCAATCCTTGACAGTGAGCCTAATCCAGTCATTTCTTTTATTTAAAAATTCTGTTTTATGTGTTGTCGAAGGCTTTCACGGCCAGAGAACGATGGCTGTTGTGGGTTTTCCGGGCTGTATTGCCGTTGTCTTGGCATTGTAGTTCCTGACGTTTCGCCAGCAGCTGTGGCTGGCATCTTCAGAGGTGTAGCACCAAGAGACAGAGATCTCTCAGTGTCAGGTCTCTGTCTTTTGATGCTACACCTCTGAAGATGCCAGTCACAGCTGCTGGCGAAACGTCAGGAACTACAATGCCAAGACCACGGTAATACAGCCCGGAAAACCCACAACAACCAAAATTCTGTTTTGTTTTTCCTTTTAAAAGTGCTTCCTTATAATGGCTTCATGTATACAGCGATTCCTGGAAACCCAGCTTGTTGCATTATGAACAATTTACCTAACTGGGCTATCTCAAGTGTCTCTTCTCTGCTGCTATTGATATTTATGCCCTTATTGGACAGATTTGTAAAACAGATTATTTCGTTAATAAGGAATACATCCGTTTGAAGACATAATGCCTGATCAAAGTGGAGGGGTGGCGTTTTTTTCTAGAGATTATTGTAGAAGAAACATGGGCCGATTCCAGACGGCCCCCCGCCTCGCGAAACGTCGCGCGTCATCGCGCGACGTTTCGCGAGGCGGGGGGCCGTCTGGAATCGGCCATGGTGTCGCCAGTGGGAGATGTTCCCCTTCCTGTTAGCGATCCACTTTAGCAGGTAATGGTCACAGATGTGGGCAATGAGTATGGTAGGCCAGTGTGGAAGATGGAACCTGATTGGCTAGCTGAGGTTAGGAGAGGAATTTCATTCAGATGAAGATTCTGGGAGAGAAAATACAGGACAGGGTGGCAGAGTGGGAGCATGCATTCCAGATGAGAAGCAGCCAAGTCAAGTAGAGTTGCCAATTTCAGGTTGGGAAATTCCTGGAGATTTTGAGAGTAGAGCCTGCAGAGAATGGGGTTTGGGGAAAGGAGAGAGCTCAGCAGGGTATAATGCCATAAAGTTCACCTTCCAAAGCAGCCATTTCCTGCAGCAGATCTCTGCAACTGATCTTTGTAACCTGGACATCTCCAGGTCCCACATGAAGGTTGGCAACCCTGCAGGTCAGTCAGGCCCCAGAAAGGGTGCGCAGGTGTGTATTTGTGAAAGGGAGTGGAAGACGCATGTCAGTCCAAGAGAGGACTTTCTCTTCTGGCGCCCAAATTATGGCACTCTCTCCCCAGGGGTATTCATCCGTCCCTCTTCTGCCAATGGGGAAAGACTTTTTTGTTTTAACATGCTCATTCACTGAGCCCTCCTTCTTGTCATGTTTTAGTTTCTTATCTTGTGTTTTACATATATCAGGTTTTAGATTCATTTTCTGATAGGTTTTTATTATGCTTGTTTCAATTGTTGTTTTGTTAGCCACCTGATTGAGAAAAAAGGTAGGGTATAAATGTTGCAAATAAATAAAGTATGTGTTTGTGTTTGAAGGCTGGATGAGTGTGTAATGGGAAAATGTTTTCTAGTTGCTTATTATTTCCATAATCACATTGTCATTGTGTGATGACCTGTGGATATGTTTCTTTGAACATTTCCTTTCCATCTTTGCATTAATTTTAAGATGTCCACCATAGATTCATTTAATATCAGGTTTGTGGTTCAGTTCTGGAGTAAGCTACTTTGCATTGATTTTGAGTTCGTGGTGATGAATGGATTGATTGCCCTTTGGACTAGAAACTCTCAGACTCAGCGTTTACCATCTGTAAAATGGATAAATTACTGGCTTGGATGGATGTTGTTACTTGGTGGACAGGAATTTTATAAATACATGGAACCGCAGTATGCCTTACTATAACAGAGAATTTTCTGTGGCCTCTGTGCCTTAACTACTGGATTCCACCTCTGACCACATAGGATCAATATGTGCCACCCTTGGAGGTTCAGCTCTGATACCAGAACTGTATATTTCAGGAGTTTTCATCCCAAACTGAAGGGGAAAGCCAAGCATCATGGGGACTAGACATGGGCACGAACGGAAAAAAAAAACCCGAACAAGCTGTTCGTTGTTTGTTGCCATCCACGAACAACAAACAGTAATGAACATGACCCTGTTCACAAACATGATCATTGTTCATTGTTCATGGCCCTTTAAAGATCCCTTTAAACTATCAGCTGGCAGGTGGCAGGGGGGATTTCCCCCCCTGCCGCCGGCCAGCTGATAGTCTAGAGGGCCCTTTCTTGCCACGTGAAAGGGCAGGGCTCTTTAAACACCTCACAAACTGACCTTCCCAATGTCCAATACCCACCAAATTTGCAGGGGACATAGTCCTCACTGTCCTCCAAAGACCCCCCAAGTTTCAGAGAGATTGCACCCCAGGAAAGGCATGATGCATCGATCTCCCCCTTTGGTGTCATTTTCTCTTCACAGTGGCAAAAACGGGACTCTCTGCTGGAAGCTATTTTGAGGGGTTACAAACTGACCTTCCCAATGTCCAATACCCACCAAATTTGCAGGGGACATAGTCCTCACTGTCTTCCAAAGACCCTCCAAGTTTCAGAGAGATTGCACCTCTGGAAAGGCATGATCCATGGGTCCCCCCTTTGCTGTCATTTTCTCTTCACAGTGGCAAAAATGGGACTCTCTGCTGGAAGTACGTTGAAGGGTTAAGGCCAGAAGGAAAGCCAGAAGGAGTTCAGACAGAGTTCAGTCCCTGCCTCCGGTTGATTGAAAGGGGCCAGACTGTCTGGCTTGACGAACAGCTGACGAAGGCAATGAACCAGGCTTGCAATGACCACTTGTTTGTTTAGAATGGGGCCTCACGAACGGCTTGTTCATGAACAGACGAACAGGCTGTTCGTGGGTTTTTCCATTCGTAATGCTGTTCGTGCCCATGTCTAATGGGGACCTGAGTGTAAAGCATGAGTGAGTAAGCAGGAAAGGTACAAAAAGGAAGGAGAAAAACTATGGGAATCAATGGGATGGGGCAAAGAAGGTCTCAGCTGCAGAAGCCAGTGGGTTTCATGTGTAAGGATGTTATGATTAATAGGTTGTTAATAGTAAGGATGTGATCATACTTTCTGCTCATGGTACCAAAATGTCTAAGGCACTTCTCTCGCCTAGACATATTTCTTATTTTGTTCTTCTGTCATGCCACCTGCTTCCTCCTCCAGTATTGAAAATTTTGCTCTTCCACATACCATTTCTAGAAGTTGTCTGAAACTTCAGTAGTATTACAAAATGTGTTTAAGCAGGAGGTCAAATGAGTTCTGAGCTTCAAGACCTTTGAGATAACATCTGTTCCCCTCTCCCCCACAAGATTATCTTTCTCTGCCAGTTTGCTTGGTGCTAAGAAAGCAAGAAGAAGCTGTGACTGGGCCTTTTTCAGCGCAATCCTAAGCACCTTTACTTAGAAGAAAGATTCACTAAGCTCAAAGGAGGTTTACTTCTGAGTAAGTGTGTTTACAAAAGCAACCCTGAGGAATCTTCCATCCTTCTCAGGGCTTCCAAACCTAAGTATCAAAACGCTTGCTCAGATTTGACCAAAATATTCATCCTGGCTTGCATTTTGTTACTCTCAGTAAAAGGTGTACAGGCAGTGTTATGATACCACCTACTGGAAGAAAAGAGGCAAAAGAGTTTTAAACCCTCTGCACTTGATTGCTTGTGACTCACATTGAATAGATTCTCATTGCTTTTGAAATGCTATTGGAATCGCAGAGAAGTGTTACAGTTCACATCTTAGTAAGAGAAATAATAACATGGCAAATAGAATACTTAGCTTCCGGAATGGAAGGGGTCGGATACAAGGTTAGGGGAAATGACGGCAAATAGAACTGCTGCATAATTTATTTATTTATTTAAAAAAAATTATATACTTGTTGGGATGCCCATTTAAGCCTGCCGGTCTCTTTTATTTCCCTAGGGATTTGCTGATATAGCTGGTTTTTGTGGACCAATCTTGGCCCAGGATTGGTCAAAGGATAAATATTAACATAAGAACACAAGAATTGCCTGGCTGGGGCACACTTCAGCAGCACCCCAAAATTCTCTAGCACTGGCCAGGCAGTTGTCTTTGACATCATGAGCAAGTCATGATGAACACCCCAACATATCGTGATGATGTCACTTGAACATTGTCTAATTTTTATTCCTATCATATTTAGTTACTTTAGCCTGTGGAAATGGCCCTTTAGAATACACAGGAATGAGCCGATTGAATTTCTGGCTTTTGTGATGTTCTGTTGTTTCTTTATGTCAATTTTTGCAGAGAAAAATGCACATCAGGATCTTACCTATTGCAATTAATTACATTTTAGACAGCCCCGTACATGTACATGGTGCTTTACAAAATAATACAAGTAAATACCAGATCCCTGTCCCAAAGAATTTAAAGTTGGGGAATTGATAGGGAGGTAGAGACAAGTGTTATGAACGTTGGAGACTCCTACCCAAGATACCTATGTAGAGCCCCCCCTCTCTCTCTTTCTACCCTCCACCCCTTTAGACTCCATCTCAAATGCCACTTCATTTGTGGAGTCTTTAGCTTAACCCCTTAGCTTGCTTCTTTGGATATGATAGAGTAAAAATTTTGGGGTTGGAGTCCCTACTTTGTGTCCTGTGTAACACTCAGCTGTGAGTTATGGGTTCTCCTCAACTGATATTTGTTAGGAGCACCAAAAAAATTAAAATTCAGTATCCCTGAAATCTGGGTCAGAATCCAGTTTGGTAAGATTACCGATTACCAAATATATCCAGCCATTATTCCCTACTGGGAAAATTATCGGGGGGGTGGCATTTTTCAATCAAACTCAACCAAATTTGAAGATAACCTACTCCTTCCTGTCCATTAAAGATCCTACCCCAAGTTTCAGGAACACTGGACCCCGGGGTCCAATTCTGTGGGCCCCTGAACAAGCTACCCCCAGCCACTTCCCATTGTTTTCTATGAGGGAAACATTTCCAAGGTTTCCAAGCAAAGCAAAACCTTAAGCAAAGGCAATGGTAATGCCTGGCCAAAAGCCAGTCCCAATGCAAGTTCCACTCCCAATGCAAGCTGAACCAGCGAAGCCCAACAGAACCACATCAGAACCAGTGTCAAACCAGAGAATCCCAGTATCAAACCAGAGAATCCCAAACTGAAGCAAGGGGGCTTGCCAGGCAAGCCATGGAGTTTAAAAGGCAGCCAGCAATGTCTTGGAGGGCTCTTTTGGAGAAGTGGAGACAGGATGGGCCCTCATAGAGAAGAGCCGGCAGCAGAGGCAGAGCGGCTGCTGCCAGTGAGAGGGAAGAGGAGAGAAGTGGCTCAAAGTGCTGAAGCAAGGTCCATGTCAGGAAAGTATTGCAAGGACATCAGGGGGCAGGAGGAAGCAGCAGAGAGGCTGGAAGAGGAGCCAACTAGGAGCTTAGGGAGCTGTGAGAGCAAGGGCCAAAGGAGACGGTCGTTTCCACACACACACACACCCCCCGCCGCCATACCTGGAAAGGAAAAAGAAAAAGCTTGGAGAAGCCAGCTTGCACCATTTTGCCAGATTAAACTGGATACACTTATTTTAATCCAGTCCATTAGTATCTAGCTTCCCAGATCTGATTTGGGATCCTCTAATTTGGACCGGCATCTCTGGATTATGCCACACATGCATAAATCCGACTATATAACTGGTATGTGAATGCCAGATCGCACACCCACGACATTTGTGTGGTGCCTGATTCAGATCACAACTGAGAGAGCTTCAGCCTCTCCTTCCATTTGCTTTCCCCTCTTGAAGCAACGCAGGAGGCACTTATTGGCACTTATTCTATTTTTACTGTTTTTAACTTTGTATTGTGATGGCCTTTGGCTATATACAATTAAACCTTCTTGCACTTATTGGCTCTGCACATGTGGGAATTGATGAGAACCCAAAACTCACAGCTGACCATTACATTGAGGACAGAGGAAGGGGACCCCAGATCCAACCCCATGTACTCCGTATTATGTAAAGAAGTATGCTAGGAGGTTAAGCCTATGGCTTCACTGAAGAGAGAGTATTTTAGATGGGGTTTAAGGAATATATAGTGGCACTACATAGATATCTTGGGGAAGAAGTCCCATGTAAAAGGAGCCCAACGTATGTGAGGATCCGGGTGAGAGCGCCAGCATTCAGAGCAATAGAGATATCCTTACAACTCTGTATGCTGTTTGCAAATTGTGATTATTTCAGCTATATGACACACTATATGTGGTCTTGCTGTCGGAATGTGAGAAGATGAGTAGGTGTAGTTACGTTGTTTGTTTTCTTAACCCAGACATAGCTTTATTTGAAGTGCATAAATGAGGAAAGCAACTCCCCCTCCCCGCAAGGAATCCTTGTAACAAAACAAAAAGACCCAAGTCTGCAACATACAGTTCATGCTATATATTTATTTAAAAAAACAGGAACTGTATTGATTAGTCCAAGGTAACGGAAAAATCAATGGATGTGCTTGCTGCAAAAATTGATTTGCACATGAACAAACATAATGTTTTAGCTGCACCCACCGCTCAGAGATCTCTCACCCTTTGAGGAGCAGTGTCATTGCAGAGAGGGTGAAACAGAAAGACAAGATTTCAGCCAAGGATTCTCAGACAAGACCTTTATCCATGCATGAATCACAGTGGCCTTATTAGTAATTGGAGAGAGAAAGTACTAGTCAAAAATTCATACATTAGGCACTGTGCACTGGTGCTTGCTGTCTTTGCCCTTCAGACCATCAAATGCAAAGCAGACGTTTACAAAATTAAACAGAAGTGCTGCTGAGAAGAACCGCGGCCACACCAGCTGTGTCACCACCACAGTTATCTTGCAGATACCTTGGGGAGAGGCGGGCGTGAAATTTCTTATTTCACTATGTGGTGTATTTCACAGTGTTACACAATGGTTAGAGAGTCAAACTAAGATCTGGGAGGCCCAGGTTCAAATCTCTACTCTGCTACAGAAGCTTGCTGGATGATCTTGTGTCAGTCAAACGTTCAGCCAAATCTCACAGGGTTGTTGTAAGGGTAAAACAGAGCAAAGGAGAACAATGTCAGCAACTTTGGGTCTCTGTTCAGGAGAAAGGCAGAGTAAGTTCATTTTTTCAGGGATTTTTTTCAGCAGGAACATGGTGGAATGGAGTTCCGGCACCTCTTAAAAATGGTCACATGGCCAGTGGCCCTGTCCCCTGATCTCCAGACAGAGGGGAGTTTAGATTGCCCTCTGCGCCGCTGAGCGGCGCAGAGGGCAATCTAAACTACCCTCTGTCTGACTTCCTGTTTGGGATCCATGGAGGTCTAACGCAGCTCCACTTGCGGAGCTGACCGGACTGCCGTTTTAACCGGCTGGCGGGGTGAAAATAGCCCGCGGCCGACTGCTCTCAGGCGGGGAGCAGGCAAAGAACGCTCAAGACCCTAGGGTGAGCTAGATCTCGGACGAGGGGGGGCTCTATACAATGAGTCTCCCCCCGATCCTTGAGGTCCCACCTTGCGACGGGTCGGCTATAATCTCTGCGGCAGTTTTGGGGCCAATTCGGCTGGCATAAGACCTACATACCCAAGCATCGATTGGGGGAAGAAGCTGAGAGGAGAACTTAAAATCGAAACAGCGATTACAACCCGAGAAAAGTGAAGAGAAGGTAAAGATCATTATCTTCTGAGACGGGACAGATTGATAAAAACAGAGAGAAAAAAAAGTAGATTTTTAAACTGCAACAGACTAGTGAAAAGGAGGGGAAGACTCGGCAGGAATCGAATTTAAAAAGAGACTAAGTTTAAAGAAGTTATTAAAGAAATGGGACTATTGTTTTGAATACCTGTGGCTTTGGAGCTGTGAGAAAAAGACACCATCGCGAGATCTGCTGTGGGAAGACGGGAGACAGGAAGTGCGTAATAACAATAGAGTGGCTGGAGAGAAGCGGCCCTTGCTGGAGGGCAGGAAGTAGGGAATCGCCATTTTTGAAAGGGGAAGGGTCGCGGCTTCAGCGGAAGAGGAAGTAGGCCATCTTGGATTACAAAATCATAGAGAAACCATAGAGAAAAGACGCCCGACATTTTGGACTCTTTAAAACTTAATTTCTATAAGAAGACCGGGACATTTAAAATAGAAAAACGTTAAATTTTACGCCACGGAGTTAAGGAAGAGAGCGGATTCGTGGGAGCGAGCTAAAGCAAGCCCCACGATGTCAAAAAAAGAGTGGCAATCGGCAATAGAAAACCTGGATAAAAACCTGGACAAAAAACTTTTAGATATGATTAAAGAACTTAAGGACACGAAATTGGAGCTGATAAAAGAGGTTAAAGAGGTTACACAGACAGTAAAATCGGAGCTGTCAGAAGTGAAAAAAGGTATGGAAACAATACGAAGTGAATTACAAGGAACGCAGCAGAGAGTTAAAACAGTAGAAGACGCGATGGAGAATTTAGCAGACACGCAACAAACAGAGATGAGATTGGTGAAGGGGAGAATGTCAGTTGCAGAAACTAAACATATGGAGAAGCAGCTACGTTTTCGTGGCTTGCCAGAAGTGGAAGGAAAGTCAGCGCAAGAACAGATGACTGAGGTGTTGGCTGAGTACCTGGGGAAGGAGGAGGAGGAAGTTGTGGCTATCCTAGATGTGGCATACCGTGTGAATTCGAGAATAGCAACCCAGAGGAAACTACCAAGAGATGTGATTGTGCAGTTTACAACACGAAATATGAAAGAGAGGATTGTGACAAAACAGTTTCAAGATCCATTGGAGATTGATGGCAAGACGATTATTATAATGAAGGAACTGCCCAGATCAGTGTTACTGGACCGGAAAAAATATAAAGTGCTAATTCAGATTTTGAAGGACATGAAAATCAGGTACAGATGGGAGTTACCGGAAGGAGTGTCCTTTGAGTTTGGAGGGGCCAAAAAACGCATCAGATCTGAGCGAGAGATGGAGCGATTTATTAAGGACAATGAAAAAGACTTACCAACAAGATCATGAGTATGGAGTGTAAAGTATTATCTTGGAATGTAAATGGACTAAACTCACCGAATAAGAGGAAAAATACTTTTCACTGGCTACTAAAACAAAAATGTGACATTGTTTGTTTGCAAGAGACCCATATTAGAAAGCAGGATGTAAAATATTTAAAATCTGGAAAATTGGGCAAAGAATATGTAGCGGCCTCCAACAAGAAAAAAAGAGGAGTGGTGTTGTACATAAAAGAGGAGCTACAGCCAAAATTTGTTATGAGAGATGTGGAAGCTAGATTTGTAGCAGTGGAATGTATTTGGAATTTAAAGAGAGTGTTGGTAGTCGGACTTTATGCACCTAACGGTGCAAAAGAAAGCTTCTTTGAGGATTTAAGGAAGCATTTAGACGATCTTGCATACGACCAGATAATTCTTGCTGGAGACTTCAATGGAGTGACAGACTTGGAACTAGACAAAAAGACTACAACGGCACAAAAGAAAAGAGGACTATTACCAAAGCTTTTTTTTGAGTTGATTCAACAAGAGACTCTTGAAGATGTATGGAGGAGAGAATATCCTAAAAGCAGACAGTTTACTTTTTATTCTGCAAGGCATTCTACATTATCAAGAATTGATATGATCTGGGCCTCAAAAGACTTAGCATTATGGACTAAGGAGGTAGAAATAATGCCTATGGTAGGCTCAGATCACAACCCAATTATGTGGAAATTTGGAAAAAAGAGAAAAAGGAAAGCATGGAGAATAAATGAGGACTTGTTACAGGAAAGAGAGAATATGGAAATACTGAGAAGAGAGACAAAGTTTTTTATACAATACAACGTGAATAAAGAAGTACCAACCAATAAAGTTTGGGATGCTTACAAGGCGGTTGTAAGGGGCATACTAATGGACTTAAATGGTAGAGCAAGAAAGAAGAAAGAGGAGAAAAGACAAGAGATTGAGGAGAAAATAAAAGCCAAAGAAATACAGCTAAAAAAGAGACCAGGGAAAAAGAAGGTATACCAGGAAATTAAAATACTTCAAGAACAGCTAACAGCAATGAGCAATAAAGAATTGGAGTGGAATCTCAAAAGACTGAATCAAAAAGCGTTTGAGGGTGCTAATAAACCTGGGAAGTACCTGGCATGGCAATTGAAGAAGAAAAGGGAAAAGAAGATAATAAATAAAATTTGCGAAGATAACAAAATGTATTTGGAGCAGGCTACCATTAGTAGAGCCTTTTATAAATTTTACGCTAAGCTGTATAATAAAAAAGAAGTAAACAAAGAATCAATAGCGTCATATTTGGAGAAAACCAAACTTCCAGAAATCTCGGAAGCTTGGAGAAATAAGTTGAATAGTGAAGTAACTGACGAGGAAATAAGTAAGGCAATACAATCTGCAAATCTAGGAAAGGCGCCAGGGCCAGATGGACTTACGGCTAAATTCTATAAGACAATGGCTAATGAACTGGCACCATTCCTAAAAGAGGTGATGAATGGGGTTTTAAGGGATCAAAGGATTCCAGAAACTTGGAGTGAAGCGAATATATCATTGATCCCAAAAGAGGGCCAAGACCTGACTAATGTGAAAAATTATAGACCTATATCGCTACTCAACAATGACTACAAAATTTTTGCGAAGATATTGGCGGAGAGATTGAAGGGGTGGCTCTCGGAAGTCATAGAGGAGGAACAAGCAGGCTTTTTGCCAGACAGACAAATAAGAGACAACTTAAGGACAGTGATCAATGCTATTGAATATTATGATAAGCGTTGTGACAAAGAGGTTGGTTTCTTCTTTGTTGACGCTGAAAAAGCGTTTGACAATTTAAACTGGGACTTTATGTTTGCCACTATGGAAAAGCTACAATTGGGAGAAAGATTCATCAGAGCAATTAAGGAAATTTATAGAGACCAGACTGCAGCAATTGTGGTGAATGATGAATTGACCAAGAAATTGACGATAAGTAAAGGAACAAGACAAGGTTGCCCGTTATCTCCATTGTTGTTCATTTTAGTATTGGAGATTCTGATGATACAAATACGTCAAGATGATGAAATTCGTGGAATAAAAATAAAGGACTATTCATACAAGATCAGAGCATTTGCGGATGACATAATGTTAATTGTAGAGGACCCATTGGAGAACATGCCAAGAGTGATAGATAAGATCAAGGAGTTTGGAGACTTGGCAGGTTTCTTCATTAACAAAAAGAAGTCAAAGATATTATGCAAAAATATGACTAAGCAGAAACAACAATTGTTAATGGAAACAACGGATTGTGAAGTAACAAGTAAAGTGAAATATTTGGGAGTCGAATTAACTGCAAAGAACATAGATCTATTCAAAAACAATTATGAAAAACTATGGACTCAGATAGAGAGAGACTTGATTAAATGGAATAGATTGAATTTGTCATGGTTGGGCAGGATTGCAGCAGTTAAGATGAATGTGTTACCAAGAGTAATGTTTTTGCTACAGACAATACCAATCATCAGAGACTCCAAACAATTTGAAAATGGCAGAGGAAAATATCAGATTTTGTTTGGGCAGGCAAGAAGCCTCGAGTGAAAGTGAAAGTTTTACAAGATGCAAAGGAAAGAGGCGGAATGCAACTGCCCAATCTGAGACTTTATCATGATGTAATCTGCCTAGTTTGGTTGAAAGAATGGATGACATTAAAGAACAAGAAACTATTAGCCCTAGAGGGATATAAAAAAATATTTGGATGGCACGCATATTTATGGCATGACAAAGTAAAGGTCAACTCGATGTTCCTGCATCACTTTGTTCGGAGAAGTCTATACATAATCTGGAAGAAGTACAGAATTTATCTACAAGAAGGAACCCCTTTGTGGGTGGTTCCATATGAGGTGATAGACCCGAGAGCTGTTGATAATGAACAACAATGTTTAACGTATAAAGAAATAACTAAAACTGAAGCATCCAAACTTAGAATAAAGACACAAGAGGAACTATCACCTAACTACGATTGGTTCCAGTATAGACAGATCAGAGACTTATATAATTCGGACTCTGTAAAGGGAGGTATACGAATAGAGAATTCGGAACTAGAGCAGACCCTTCTTAAAGAAGATAAGAAAAGAATATCCAAGGTATACCAAGTACTGTTGAAGTGGTATACCGAGGATGAGATAGTTAAAACACAAATGGTGAAATGGGCTATAAACTTTAACAAAGAAATAACAATGGAGGCATGGGAACACTTGTGGAAAACTACAATGAAGACAACGACATGTATTAATATCAAAGAGAACATTTATAAAATGATCTATCGTTGGTACATGACACCAAAGAAGATTGCGCTAGGGAATTTGAATACTTCTAATAAATGCTGGAAATGTAAGAAGCATGAGGGCTCCCTCTATCATATGTGGTGGTCGTGTGAGGTAGCCAGGCAGTACTGGGGGGAAATAATAAGAGAAATGAGTGAAATTTTACAATTTCAAATTAATAAGAACCCAGAACACCTGCTACTGAACTTGGGAATGGAGGGAATTCCAGCCCAACACAGGACGTTGATATTTTATATGACAGCAGCAGCTAGACTTTTGTATGCGCAAAAATGGAAAGTACAAGAAGTGCCAACTATTGAAGATTGGACTTACAAATTGCTGTATATGGCTGAAATGGACAAGATGACAAGAAAATTGAGAGATCTGGACTCAGGGCAGTTCAACACAGACTGGGAGAAGCTGAAACAATACCTGGAGAAGAAATGGGAGGTGGGAGGAAAACTGTGGCAGTTTGAGAACTACTGAAGTATTGAAGTAGAGGGGGGAGACTTTACCGGGGGGAGAAGAGATAAATGTGAATTAATAAGCAGTCAGATTAATAGATTGACATATATATAGATATATATAGGTTAACAAACAGAACATAGAGAAAATAATTAATTATAAGGACTAAATATAAGGAGCGATTAACTAACAATATTTTCTTTTTTTTCTGACAAGTTTTGTACCAAACTGAATGTCTGAAGATATAGATGGGTCAAATTGATTGACTACGTGAGGAGAGATATATAGAACTATTATAAAAAGATAGAATGAGTAATATATATAGAGAATAAGTCAAATTGTTTGATATAAACGAATGTATGATCTATATGGTTTATGATATATAGAAATACCTGAAATTGAAAAATTGGGATAAATTGTTTATCTAAGATGGAAACAAAGGCTTACAGTTTGGGCATATAATGTTAAAAATAGTTAAGGATGTACTGCTTAGAATAATGGAGAATATATATTTGTTTTAGATAGAGGAAGCTAATAAAAGTAAGGGAAAGGGGACAAAGGGTTGGAAAGCTGTTGGAAGTCAACAAAAAGGGGGGGGAAAGGGAGGGGGTTAGAGATGAAAAAATTGGGGAAAATTGAATGTAAATGTGGAAATAATGGATTCTAACCCAATAAAAATTTTTCAAAAAAAAAAAATAAACTACCCTCTGTCTGGAGATCAGGGGGCAGGGCCACCAGCCATATGACCATTTTTGCTGAGGGCAATTTAAACTTTAAAAACTCCTCCCTTGTTCCAGCTGACTCAAAGTGACATGTCAATGCGTGGTCTTGAGTTCCACCACTGAGTTCCACCACCTCTTCTCCTAGAAAAAAAACCCTGGTTTTTTATAAGTCGCAGTGACATACGTACAGAGGGAAGACAGTCATGGACAGTAAAACATCAATTGATATTGTAGGTGCCATATGTTATACATTTCTTCTGACCTCTGCCAGGTCGGATCCAACCAGCTTTTTTCACTCAATCTTGCTCACCCAATTCCCTTTCATACTACTGTCCTCTTCCCCCATGGTTTATCTGCATGCATCCTCAGCATAGCCTTTTTGGGTGGCCAAAGCAGATCCCACCTTCCTTTTTAACCAGCAGGTGAGTGGATCCAACCCAATGTCCTTAAATATGAATTACTTCAAAGGGATTTGCACTGTGTGTGATACCAGGACTGATCCTGCCTAGAAGATGATGGAAGTAGTAGGGAGTTCCAGCATTCCAGTGCTTTTTCACGTATTTTGCCCCATGTTCTCATCGCTCTGAACCACTGGGCATTTCACATGTGTTTTCTGTGGTGGTTGCTGTGTAGGTTATAGTTGTTGCTGAGGATCTTTTTTAAAAAGAATAAATAGGAATTGTGCACCATGTGCTTACAAATTGGCAGAACCTAATCATTAAAATCCAAAGACATTTAAAAGAAACGAAAGGCAAAGGGAGGGGGGATACAACAACCCCTCAAGCAGCCTTCATCCAACCTAAGAAGTCTTCCTCCAACTTAAGTGGTTCTTCTTTCAATTCAGAGAAAGGCTCATTAGATTAGAGGAAGATTTCACTCAACATAGAAGGAAAGGTGGCTTTTAAATATTTTAATAAATTAATAAATAAACTTTACTCAGTGAAGTGCCCCAACCCGGATAGCCCAGGGAGCTAGTTCTCATCAGGTCTCAGAAGCTAAGCAGGGTCAGCCTTGGTTAGTCATTGGATAGGAGACCTTCAACGAAGACCAGGGTTGCAGAGGCAGGCCATGGCAAACCACCTCTGTTAGTCTCTTGCCATGAAAATGCCCCCCTGGGGGTGGGTGTCACCATACATTGGCTATGACTTGAGGGAACCCTCCACCATCACTCAGTGAAATGGTAGGATAAAGGTAGGATCCACCCCAGTTGCAGTATTGGCCTGTACAATCATTTACCTAAGAAATGACAGAACCTAGTCTCATAAGCATCTTTGAGTGTCAAGGACTGCCAACTTCGATCTCAAAGAACTTCACTGCATGAGTCCAAGGATGCATGCGTTAAAGCTTTAATGATAACCTAAGAGTACAGTACAGAAGACATTTCTTGACTGGAATGCCTGTCCCCTCCCCCTGCTAAGCATTAAACCCTTCAAGCACAACCCACTCTACTTCCCTCCCCCCCATAGCTAAGCTCTAATTTCCCATCTATGCAGCAAAAGCAGGAAAAGTAAAAGTAAACAGAGTTGTGTCTTTCTCCGACCAACTGGCCACATCTCCGTAGCAATGCTGATAACTGCATTCCTTCTCACAGCTTCTCACAGCAACACGTAAGGTTTCTCAGGCCGGTTTGATACACAGCACTTTTAATGCATGGCATCAGAGATTATGTCTACAGACCGACAGTGAACCCCCAATCCCCCCAAAGTATGGCAGGGGCCACCCTGGCATTGAGAAACGCTTCATATCTGAGCACCTTAAAGGAGGGATAATGTCATCCAAATTAAAACATGTCAAGATACTGGATGTGGTTTTGTTTGTTTAAGACAGAGAAAGAACAGCATTGTACCCTCAGTTTTGCTGCCTTTTCTTCTCTCCATGTTCCTGTGCTGATGATTTGTGGTTGTGAATCACCTCACACAAAAAATAAGTCTAAATGTGTCACATGAAATATCAAGATTAGAACACTACTGTGACCCAAATGCCCCACCATTCTGTTACAATGACAATGACAACATTCGATTTATATACCACTTTTCAGGACAACTTAAAGCCCACTCAAAGCGGTTTACAAAGTATGTCATTATCATCCCCACAACAAAACACCCTGTGAGGTGGGTGGGGCTGAAAGAGCTCTGAGAGAGCTGTGACTAGCCCAAGGTCACCCAGCTGGCTTCAAGTGGAGGAGTGGGGAATCAAACCCGCCTCTCCAGATTAGAGTCCTGCCGCTCTTAACCACTACACCAAACTGTAACCTGCTCATCTTAACCAAGGTGTTCTAGAAACTGGTCTTGTGAACATTACTTTCTATAACTAGATTTGTATGTTGTGATGCTTACTAATTTTATCTTCCTAGGTCCTTTTGAAATTGCTTCTTTGCGCTGTCAAATCAAATTTATTATTACGGTCCTAGACCAGCAAAAGAATTACAGGAATGATCAGTTTTACAGAGATAAACTAGAGAATACAGATTAAAAGATACCTCAGTAACATAATAGATTACATTGCCTTACATTTCCTTAAAATATTTAAAATATTTAAAAACTTTAAAATATTTAAAAATATTTAAAATTTAAATTTCGGCATATCATAAAAACCAGGTACCATAAAACCATAAGACAAAACTGTCTTTAGTTGGTAATGAACCATCTCCTGTTCTTTATTGCCATCCAACCAAACTTAGCAACTTTATATGTTATATCCTGGGATCTATCCGAGAGCATTTTTGAAAGTAGAAAAGCTCTATGTCTACCTGGATGGGCAGAAAGTATAGGCCTTATGTAAACTTCTCATAGTTGCATGTGTATTTTACAGTCAAAGATGACATGTTCTAGTGATTCTATTTTCCCATCACCACAGGGACGCAGGCGTTCTTCCAGTGGCATTCTTTTGTATCTGCCTTCCAGGCTTACTAATTGTGAGGCTTACTAATTTTATCTTCCTAGGTCCTTTTGAGATTGCTTCTTTGTTCTGTATTATAGTACTCACTGGATCTCAACAGGTTTTGCAAGCTAAACAGGGTTGGCCTTAGTTAGTAACTGGCTGGACAACCTCCAAAGAAGACCCGGGTTGCTATGCAGTGGCAGGCAATGGCAAACCACCTTGAAAACCCCAGCAGGGGTTGCCATAAGTCGGTTACAATTTGGCGGCACTTTCCACCACCACCACCACCAAATATCACAGCATCTCTCTCTCTTTCTCTCACAAGCTGAGTCACTTTTAAAATGGCCATTTCACAACTAATGATTCAATTCTATGCAGGGCTTTTTTCAGGGGGAACGTGGGGGAATGGAGTTCCGGAACCTCTTGATAACGGTCACATGGCTGGTGGCCTCGTCCCCTGATCTCCAGACAGAGGGGAGTTTAGATTGCCCTTCGCGCTGCTCAGCGGTGCGGAGGGCAATCTAAACTCCCCTCTGTCTGGAGATCAGGGGGTGGGGCCACCAGCCATGTGACCATTTTCTCCGAGGGCAACCCACTGAGTTCCACCACCTCTTTTCCCAGAAAAAAAGCCCTGATCCTATGCAGAAACAATCCTTAGGATTGGAGAATCCTCTATACAGGATTGCTCAGCTATTTTTCTTTATTTAAAAAAAAATCATGGTATAGAAAAAGCACCACTATCTTAAACATACCAGATTTCAAATCCTATTGCAGTCCTGAATTTTTTGAAGGTTCTGGGTGTGTTTGCAATTTAAAACAAGAGCCCTATCCACTTTCCAGAATGTCTAGCACTAAGCCTTCACTAAAGTTATTCAGATGTAATCATGTCTTTCATACTGCTTTGTAAGCATCCAGGCTTAATTCTGAAAATGAAAAATGCCCAAGGAAAAACTGCATACTTTAATCCTAAAGCCCTTTCCTCTTCATCCCATGTATATATATTGGCTGGTTTGAAATAGCAGACAGAAGATATTCAGCCCGTACTCCAGGCACGCTTTTCAGTGTTATGTCTACAGAAAGTCCAAGGTCTATTAAAATAGCTTTGGGGGTTAATGCCTGGTGAGCTGCTGCCCAAATTGAGCTTTGAGACACACACGTACACAACAGGACCCTTTTTTCCAATTTGAGTGTCTTTATTAAATTTTAAATTTGCAAATGAGCATATCTGATTCTCAGTTGTCTGAGGGGAGAATGGAGAATAGCAGTCCACTAGCTGTGAGACAAAAGCCATTCTCATGATTTTCAACAGGCAAAAATGAGATGAGTCACAAAAATCAAAGTATCTGTATGCCAGCTGCAAACTCACCTCTGGGACATGTGTGCGCGCGCACGTGCGCGCGCATGCGCGCGCACACACACACACACAACATTATAGTGGTGATCAAGTTTGATCACCTACAAAAGTCTCCTCTTGCCTAGTATCGAATGCTACTGAATGCTTTCAGACCTCTGATTGTGCAGAAAGTAATCAGAAAAAAAACCAGAGCTAAAAATAAATTATCTCTTCTTTTGAAGGAACTGATCTTTCTCTCAGATTGCTGTCAGTTCAACACAGGTGGTGGTAACCTGGGGCTTGCTGAGGGCATTGTGAGCTAAGACTCCTATCCAATGTAATCAGGCTGATTGTCAATGGCACTTCACTGGTATACAGTGTGCGCTTTTGGGGATTGTTCTTTAACGCCTGCTCTCTGGGTGAAGAAAGTAACGGCAAATGAAAGTTGTCATTTCCTAGCTCTGTAAAGATTTTCTCTTCCCCACCCCACCTTCAGCACAGAATGTCTCCTTCATTTAAAACTTCGTTCTGTTTCCTAAAATACTATCATTCTGTATTGATATGGAGGTTTATCTGTCTATTCCAGTCAGGCGGGGCTAAGTTGTGCTTTTAAAATAACAATGCGGGATTGGATCAGACATCTCAGGTTGGTCTGGGAAGGCTTCCTGGTTTAGATTTGGGTGGTTTTTATATTACAGCATTCCATAAGGCCCTGTGCGGACTGGGACCAGCGTATCTACGGGACCGTTTCTCCCCATATATTCCTCATATATTCCAGTGTATATACGGGACCGTCCCTCCCCATATATCCCCAATTAATTCCAGCATATCTACAGGACCGTCTCTCCCCATATATTCCATTGCATCTATGGGACCGTCTCTCCCCATATATTCCCCATATATTCCAGCGTATATACAGGACCGTCTCTCCCCATATACCCCCAATTAATTCCAGCGTATCTACGGGACCATCTCTCCCCATATATTCCCCATATATTCCATTGCATCTATGGGATCGTCTCTCCCCATATATTCCCCATATATTCCAGTGTATATACAGGACTGTCTCTCTCCATATATCCCTAATTAATTCCAGCATATCTACAGGACTGTCTCTCCCCATATATTCCCCATGTATTCCAGCATATCTACGGGACAGTCTCTCCCCATATATTCCCCGGAGGACACTCCGATCAGGGGACAAACAGCTGTTGGTGGTCCCTGACCCCAAGGAGGCCTGCCTAGCCTCGACTAGAGCCATGGCCTTTTCGGTCCTGGCTCCCACCTGGTGGAACGCTTTGTCTGCTGAAATCAGGGCCCGGCAGGACCTACTATCCTTCCGCCAGGCCTGCAAGAGAGAGTTGTTCCACCAGGCATATGGCTGAGGCTGGGCCTCCGCCGGCCTGAAAAAAGGGGTGTATAAAATCTTAACCCTCCCTGTGAAGGCTATCCACCGTCCTGTTTTAAATGTGTATTAATACACTGTGGTTTTAAAGTTTTAATGTAGATGAATTTTTATTGTATTTTAATACATTGTTATCCACCCTGAGCCCGCTCACAGGGAGGGCGGAATAGAAATTTTAAATAAATAAATAAATTGTGGAAGGATGCTGAAATGGTAGCTCCACACTGGCTGCAACAAAGGAAGTTACCAAAATCTAACCCCACCAGAAGGCAGGGAGAAACCCTGGACTCTAAAGTGGGGAGTAACTTCTGGTTTATGTTGGTATCGGGGAGCCCTGTGCATCAGTAAATGCCTGGAGGACATTCTGGGCTCCATATTCAGTAACAGGCCTGTTCCTCATGCTCAACTTACTCCTGATTTTGTTAGCAGTCCATCCACGAAGGCTGGAATCCATTTGGTACAGTTTTCCTTCTGCATTTTTACAGTTGTGGAGTTGGTTTATTTTCGTTCCCACATGCCTTAAATAATCAGGACTTTCAAGCAAGGATTTGGTTGTCATCAATGGCATCAACAGCAGCAGCACAGCATACAGACACTTTTACAAAAAAATTATGTATGCTTATAAGGACTTATTTAAAAAAAAAAATCCAACCAAGCCAAGGGGAGAAAAATCTCCTGATTCCCACCCACCCCAGCCCCTACCCGGCTTCCACTATCTCCTTCTTTCTGAGAGCCAAGCTACAAGTGACGGATAACACTTGAGCGGCAAGGGAACAGACTCACGTGTATTCCTCCCTGTCCACTTGCGCTCCACTTGTGCTCCACTTGCGCTCCACTTGATCACTAAGGGCCAAGCTACAAGTGATGAATTACACAGGTTGGACACTTCTCAGCTTCCCTCAAGTTTTGATGGGAAATGTAGGCGTCCTGGTCTTGCAGCTTGGCTTTTTCAGCTGCTGTCCAATGGACTTTTCAACTGTCACTTGTCCAACATTCCACCAAGCTGCCTACATTTCCCATCAAAACTTGAGGAAAGCAGACAAGTGTCCAACCTGTGTCATTCGTCACTTGTAGTTTGGCCCTGAAATTGAGGGGGAGGGAAGTAAAGCTGTGGAGATTATCTGGCAGCTCTAAGCCAAACTTCTCAGCAAGCTCTGAAGGAGAGGGGGGCGTGTAAAAATAGCTGACTGGTAGTCAGAAGTTGTGAAGCCCAGCTTTTTTGTGAAGTCATTGGATTGTGTGCACCAATCAAGCCCAGTTCTGTGGAGGTAAATGGGGGGAGGGGGAAGAGAAGAGAAAAAATTCCTAGCTAAAAAAGGAAGCTGCCCAAATAATCATATTGAAACTCATCCAAGGGCTTGACCAGATGAAAATGAACCCCAGCATGAAACCTGTCAATCTTGCTGCAGAGGGGTTATGAGAAGCAAGAAAGAGGGATGCTCATATTTGAGAATCGCCATGATAATGATGATTCTCTGATCAGTAGTAGAATATTGTTGATGTATTGTCATGTGTGCACACACCCGTGCCATTGATATATTCTCTGATCTCTGTATTGATCTACTGTATTGATCTACTGTATGATTTCATGCCATGCTCACGTTGTTGTGCTTTGTATTGTAGCCGCATAGTCATGCCATTCTTGGCCTGCCTGAAAACAAAAGTTTTCACAGAACAAGTAACGAGCCTGTTATCTCTGAAAGTATGCTGCAATGACCTTGCAGCTGGAACCAGCAATGTAACTGTTTCTCAGGGAAGAGAGAAAGACTTTAATTGCTTTGTAATCTTCTGCCGTTTCTATCCACACTAAGCTATTGTGTTTTCACACAACTTCTTAGGTTTTCGTGCCTCAATGCAAACTGCTCTGAGGGGGGAATAGTACTCCCTATATCAATAGTGCCTTTGCTTGTATAATCATTCCTGCCAACTTTCCCATCTATGGATGTACCCATGAACTTAATGGATCTCTAAATAAAAACCTTTCAATCAATGCACTGGAGTCCTTGCTGTGAGGGGTTTGGGGGTCTATCTGCCATGGACTGCCATCCCTAGACCTGACATGTATTAGAATCACGATGGTGATGATTCTCTAATTGGTAGTAGGTAAGTGCTCATGTATCATAATCACCATGACAGCGAATCTCTGGTTGCTGTAACTGATAAATACACCCATTCAGAAATCACCATTTGTGCCCTGCACAAAAGAGGAAGACATAGAAGGCTTTAGAACAGGAGAAGGGAGGGGGAAGAGCAGAGGGTGTGGATGATAGAAAAGAAAGACCTGTCATCAAAAAGTGGGTTGGAGGTGGGTGAGAGTTGGTGGGGGAAACAAAACTGGCAGAAAACTTATGCATAAGGAAAAGGACTACTCAAAAACCAGCTTCTAAAAAAACATCGGGATAAAAGTGGTCTCCAAAAAGTCAAAGGGAAACCTGAAGGTGCAAAAATCCATGCAGAAGCCAGAGGAAAGTCAAAAGAAATAGTAAAACAGTTTGTGAAAGTCAGGAGAAACATTAAAACAATATGGGGCCATAAACTAATGGGGAAAAACCCCTGTGCGGAAAAGGCCATGGTTATAAAATGCATTCTCAAAATGAGACTTAAAAGTGAAACCTGGCAACTTCCTGGAACGGAACCCAGCAGCTCGTTATGCCCTGACAGTAATTTGTCAGAAAGTGTTCATAGAGTTCACAACTCTAGCTGGGAAAATTTCTGGAGATTTGGGGCAGTGCCTAGAGAGGGTGGTATTTGGAGAGGGAAGGTAAATCCAGCAGTAGGACTGCCAACCTAAAGGTGGTGTCTAGAGTTCTTCTGGAATTAGTTCCCCTGGAGAAAATGGCAGCTTTGGAAGGGGAATTCTGTGGCATCACATCTCTGCTGAGCTCCCCCTTCACCAAGCTCTACCCATCTCAAGTTGCACCGCTCCCCCCCCCAAATCTCCAGGAATTTCTTAACATGGAGTTGTCAACTCTATCTAGCGGATAGATGATGCTTTACAGTCCTTGCTCCAAATATTCCATTTTCTCCAGGGGAATTGCTTTCGGCAGTCTGGAAATGAGTTGTAATTCTGAGGGCTCTCCAGGCCTCACCTGGAGGCTGGCAACCCTAGCTGCTCACCATATGGGGAGTTTTCTTGCCAGTGCCCCTTATTTGTGGCAGCAATGTAGAGAATCTCTACTTAATCCATGGAATGACCGGGTCTCAAACGGAACTGTCATACACATGG
Source organism: Eublepharis macularius (assembly GCF_028583425.1). Classification (NCBI taxonomy): domain Eukaryota; kingdom Metazoa; phylum Chordata; class Lepidosauria; order Squamata; family Eublepharidae; genus Eublepharis; species Eublepharis macularius. The sequence goes on along the minus strand of NC_072800.1, from coordinate 18,504,782 downwards.
AGCAGTTACCACACAGAAGTATTTCTAGGAGCCTCCTGCATATAGAGGAGGACATGTCTCAAGAACTGATCCTCAGTTATATCTGCCACATGATTGGAAATAGGAGTGTAGGGCAGCTGGGCATCAAACTAATTCAGTGCACAGTTGCCAACCTTATCTGTGCCTTCCTGCAAACAGGAACCCACTTCAGAGCATAAGCTGGTGCCCTGATTTCCCACTGACTCTAAAGAACCATCCACTGCCCTACGTAATTGATTGATGTGTGGCAAGAGCTGCTGTTTACATGTAGGCATCAGAGGAGCCAAGCTTCCAGGAGGCTCTGTTTGTTGTTGTTGTTCCTATTCAAGGCTGTGCCATTTACAAGCGAAAGTGATTAAGTGGTGTCTTCCAACATCTAAAGCCTCTGAGTGAAATGCAACATGCATGAACAATGGGGACAAGCTGTTCTGCTTCGCACAGCTATTAAACGGCCCGTGCAGAGAAGCACCTGCGTGTTTCCAGAGGTGATGGCCAGTGACACCGAGTAAATGTTCAAAGCCACGAAAAGGTCTTTGACATAAGGTTACTTTTCAGAAGCAAAGTACACAGCTCTAAACAACTGCTGCTGCTTCTGTTTTTCATCACTTGGAGCTACTCAAAGATTTGCAATAGGGTGGAGAAAGTCCCCAGATCTTTGTGTCAAGCCAACGTGTAGTTTTTATGCAGTGGCAGTTTGAGTAAGCAACCAGATTTTTGCCCATCCATGTAAATCAGGCTTTGGAGATTCAACGAGTTCATAATTAATATCGCAGAGGAGTTAGCCGTGTTAGTCTGTGGTAGCAAAATCAAAAAGAGTCCAGTAGCACCTTTAAGACTAACCAATTTTATTGTAGCATAAGCTTTCGAGAATCAAGTTCTCTTCGTCAGATGCATGGTACAGAAACTGGTCAAATATAGAAGAGGAGGGGGGAGAAGGGGAGGAGAGAGAAGATGCAGTTACATCCCTCTCCCCCCCTAATTGCATCTTCTCTCTCCTCCCCTTCTCCCCCCTCCTCTTCTATATTTGACCAGTTTCTGTACCATGCATCTGATGAAGAGAACTTGATTCTCGAAAGCTTATGCTACAATAAAATTGGTCAGTCTTAAAGGTGCTACTGGACTCTTTTTGATTTTGATAATTAATATCGGCAGTGCTGTATCCTACTGAAAATCCTAAAACACATTGGTGTCATGATAAGCACGTTACAAATGAATATTCATTGTAACTCTTCATTTTCTGAACCTCATAGAGAATGTAAAATGCCTCAGTCTACAGAACTGGGACATTAATTTGCCATGTAACCATGAATGGCAGTCAACTGTTTATTTCCCCAACACTCTTATCTTGTGAAGTGCTTCAAAATCCATCTTAGATTCATCTCCCTCAGTACTGTAAGGTGGGTCACTCTTGTTTTTGTAGATGAGAGTATATGACTTAAGTGTATTTCCATATGCAGCCTTGATAAGCCACAGAAGGTACTTAGATTCCAGAGATTTAGAGTGACAATTGATGTTTTGTTATGACAGTCACTCTTTGTCTAATCTGAACAGATTGTCTCTATGGATTCACTGTAATTTGTACTGGGGATCCACCTCTTCTTGACTGTATGTTTCACAAATAATTATCTCTTCTGGTTAGAGCACTGGTCATCCTTAAATGCATTTTTGTAGAAGTGATTTATTCAGTCTACTTAGAGGAGCAGGATTTAGGTCCAGTCAGGGCTTTTTTTCAGTGGGTATGCAGTGGAATGGAGTTCCGGCACCTCTTGAAAATACTTGGCAATCGTGCATGAAAATAATATTAATTCAAAGAATCTCACGTGTTTCTTCATCATTTCCCTCTTGAGAGTTCCGCCACCTCTTTTCCCAGAAAAAAACCCCTGGGTCCAGTAACGCCTTAAATACCAACTAGATTTCCAGGGTATGGGCTTTTGAGAGTTAACGCTCCCTACTTCTGATACATTTAGAAGTATGTAGAGTTTTCTCCAGGTGGAAGGTGGAAGAGGCCTTTAAAGTAAGGATATAAGGTATATAAGAGCCCCATGGCGCAGAGTGGTAAGCTTTAGTACTGCAGCCCAAGCTCAGCTCATGATGACCTGAGTTCAATCCTGGTGGAAGCCAGGTTTAGGTAGCCAGCTCAAGGTTGACTCAGCCTTCCATCCTTCCGAGGTCGGTAAAATGTGTATGCAGTTTCCTGGAGGTAAAATGTAGATGACTGGGGAAGGCAATGGCAAACCACCCCGTGACAAAAAAGTCTGCCAAGAAAACATTGCAACAGTTCTGAAGGTTACTATCATTGCTTTTTTCAGTTTGGATTATTTATAATTATATTAACAAAGAGCAGCTTTGGGGGGTTGTGTCCAAATGAACATCCCAGGTCGATAGGAAATCATCCACAAATGGTTGCTGTGCTCCCAGTACCTCCCTGTGATCTAACCCCCAGCTTGCATATCATTTGAAAATGCTAACATCCCAGGGATCAGCTATTTTGTAGGGGGAAAGGAGAGTCTATCTTCAGTTCATGCTGTCTCTCCTTGGTTCCTTGCCCAGACAGCTGATTGGAAGGATTGTAGTTCTATACAAAGGATGATGTTCATGGAGCCCTGACTGCTGCCTGCTCACACTGTTGAACCAAAGCCCTAATATGCTGAACAATCCACACATTTCGTATGCCAAATGTACTCAAATGCATCATTATTTTAATGTGGTTTTCAGTGCCTCTTGCTTAACAAGTCGTATGTTATAATGGGATTCTTGTTTTTCCAGCTTGACACTGAAATCAAAATCTGTGGGTTTTATTTTTAAATTATTATTCTATTGTGTCATTGTACAGGTTCTTGCGGTTAATATTATTAGTTCCTTACAATTTCTTTCAGTTCTGCCATTGTCTTCTCTTGTTGTGTATGAGGACTTTTGCAACAGAATAGACCATATCATCTGTTATTTGTTCTTAAAGGGAACAAATGGCAGGATATAATGCAAGCTACGGCTTTCCAAAAAGCTGAAGCTTCCAAAAGCCAGGGGACTAATGCCTGTTGGCGGAGTGTGGCTCATTAGATTTGCTTTACTGGCATTATTTTAACACTGAGTGGAATTGTGCTTTTTTAAAATAGCTGTGGCATGAAACTGAGCAATTTTCACTGTGAGGGATTCACCGTGTAATGGTTTCACTCCAAGGACAACCTGAGATTGGCCTGTAACTTTTCTTTCAATAAAATTCAAATCTCTATGCAGGAATGAAAGCAGTCATTTGCATTTCATCTCAAAGCCTTTTAAAATGTGCATGGCCACTCTCCAATGCCCTGGCCAGGCTAGCCCGATGTCATCAGATCTTGAAAGCTAAGCGGAGTCAGTCCCAGTTAGTACTTGGATGGGAGACCACCAGGGAAGTCCAAGGTAGCTACACAGAAACAGGCGATGACAATCCACCTCTGATCATGGCCCTTTTCACACTACGTACCTGCTTCCAGAACATCGTGAAACGCAGCGCAAAAAATGTGGAAGATCGTGTCTTCTTGCAAGAGTTTTGCGCGATGTCGCGCAAAACTCGCATGACATCGCGCAAAACTCTTGAGAGAGGACGCAATCTTCCGCGTTTTTTGCGCTGCATTTTGCAATGTTCTGGAAGCAGGTATGTAGTGTGAAAAGGGCCCATATCTTTCCTTGAAAACCCTAGTATCAATGCAAATCAGCTGCAACCACACTACCCAATGCCCCAAACCTTTAATAAGATTGAGCTACAATTTGTGCACAAGCCAGGATCTGAAGAACCATGCAACTTCTTCCCAAGGTGATTTTGGGCTTATGTGGACCTCCACCACATGGCTACCTTTTATTAAGGTACTTTCAAAACCCATTTAGGATGTTGGACGAGTATCTGTTGCTTGAAAAGGAAAAGTCTGAAATCCTGCTGAGCATGCCAGATCTCTTGGATGGTTTCAAGGTAGCATTTAGCTGTTTTCTGCAACCTTGCATCAATTATGAAGTAAATGTGCCTTTTACTCAGGTATGGTGCTGTTGCCAAATCAAATGGATATCGTTCTGAATGCTTTTCTTGATGCTTCCCAGATGTCTGCCAATAGTGTTACAGGCTGACTGAAGAAGCTGTTTGTTCCTCCAGTGCTGCCCCCTCCCCCTGTGAGTCTTCTTGCATGGGAAAAAATCATTGTTTCCTAACTCTTAAGATATCCTTAGTTGTGTATAGAATTATCAGTGAATTTCATGAAAGCTGTATTTTGAAATGGATGTGAAGATTTCTGCTTACGTGAAATACATTAAAATAATTTCAAGGGATGCAAAAAAAAATTAGTCTAGATGAAATTGTTGGGGGAGGAGCTAATCTCTAATTTACCACCAGTTTTTTTTTCATCTAAAGCAAAAGCAGCTTAGATGGAAAAGTAAAGACAGATTTGATAAGGCAAGCATTTTTTTTTGAGGGCAGGGGATACAATCCTAAGTGGGAAGCAAAGAGGAATGCTGTTGTAACACTTCAATTATGTGTTGTTTATTGTATATCACAGTTAATCCTAATCATTCTGGTTGGGTAACAGTGTGTGAGCCCTGATCTGGATAGCCCAGGTGAGCCTGATCTCATCAGAAGCTAAGCAGGGTCAGCCTTGATTAGTAATTGGATGGGAGACTTCCACAAGGGTTGCTGTCAGTCCTTGGCAGGTAGAATCCCCAAGTTCTCCACAGCAAACACGCAGGTGTATTGGTTGAAGTAACTTTATTAGAGACCCATCAAGTTCAAGGTGCTCAGACAACTGAATTGGCAGAAGTGACGTAGATGGGGTCGGTAGTGTTAGTTATAGGGAAGATTCCCGCCATCAGGATAGGGACCATTAAAGTTTTGGGTGCGAAGAAGATGGGGGGGGGGTGAAAGGGAGAAGCTAGGTTTAGGCTAGACAGAACAAAGAATGAAATCATCTCAGTTCCCAAGAAAGATACATTTCGAGCTGGCCACAACCAGCCTTCAAGGACACTTGCCGGAGGCAGCGGGGAAAGAGAAAGTAAATACTTGTGAGATAACCTACTGCCTTAACATCAATAAGAAACTTCTCATGCCCTCAGACGACCAGTACATAACACAGAATACATTCATGGCAGATATGCAGACAGGCATATATGACAGTTGCAGAGGCGGGCAATGGCAATCCACCTCTATTAGTCTCTCACCATGAACACCCCACTAGGGGTTGCCATAAGTCAGCTATGACTTGAGGGCACTCCCCACCACCAACAGTGTGTGAGCCAAGAATAAAAGAGCATCTTAGAAAAGATAAGTGTGACCAGTGTGTTGCCACCCATCCCCAGCTGCGTCAGTATCAAGGGTACAGGTTTCTGTATGTCCATTGTTTCACTATGAACCGTAGGATATAGCTGACAGTAAAACCCTTTCGTTTTCTTTTACGAAGCTTAGATATATCCCATGATTGGAAATGATTCCTTACCTAAGTCTACCCAGTTATTGTTGTGTTACGAATGGATGAGTGCCATTTAATTCAAGTGGACAGATGTGCACATCACAAACCACTGCCAGGAAGAAGCAATGGAGAAGCCATGTTGTTTACTCACCCGCCTCTACAAAACTGGATGGTCAGATCAAACAGCAATATGGTTAGTTTTGCGACCTGTTCAAGAAGGTTTCCATGGCTACAATATGATCTTTATTGATTATACTGAGCGTCTGGTATCAAACAATACAGCACCTTTTCTGAGCCCTAAGAGAACCTTAATCTTCAAAATCACTAAATTATTGAGGCGACGGACTTTCAATGAAGACTCATCTCCTATTCCAGTACTGTGTACTCTGAAGCATGTTGCTTGAAACACTCGCTTAGTTTGCATTTTTTCTTTTCTAACTGTTCTAATCAGGGATACGCGTGACGACCTCCTGGAGACACAGTACTACTAACCATGATGTCAGACTGAAATCTGTTGTATCACCAAGTGATATGTGCCAGTCCTTCAGATTCAACTTTTAAAGGGCATAGTAAGAGAATGACTGTATTAACACACTGTAGGGTTTTTGGGGGGAGGGGGTATTATGGACCAGATTGCTCATGCAGGGATCAAAGGCAGGCCCTTCAATATGGCATGAGAATTCTTTTGATTCTGGCATGTGTATTGGAACAATGCAGGTCATTTGGGAAGGAATACAAACAGACAGATGGAGAGCTCAGTGCCTTATGGAGTTCCTTGTATGATCAGGCCATTACTTTGCATGATCTCCCATGCAGTTCTGGACCTAGCTGGTGCAGTCTGGCCCTGCTCTAATCCCAGGAGCAGTTTTTGGACTGATGTGGTATCTAAAGTGCTGTCCCAACCCTCACCTCTGTCTGAAGGACATACTGGGGGTGGGAGAGGAACGTAGTTCAATAATTCCACTTGGACAGGTAACTGAGAAAGCAGCAGCCCAAGACCAAGGCACATGCACCTGAAACAACAGCTGAAATTATTCCTCAGGAGAGCAAGCACACAAAATTCTTGCCGTGTGCTGAGCCAAAGAATAAATTAAGTGCAATCGTGCAGTAAAGGCAACAGAATGAATGGACTGTGTGCTTCCCAGCAGGGAAGAAGTATCTTTGGAGTAGTTCCTACCACAAATCTGGAATCTTTGAAATCATTTCAATAATAAATTGCAGAGCACTAAGCTGTGCCCTCAGATGTGTTTGTGCATTTGCTTGCTGCCTCGAGGGAGAGTTGAAGGCACAAATCCAAGGGCAGAATTTGACCCAAGTGGTGATTTATTTCTGTCTAAACTTCCAGCAGAGTTAGAAACGCACTACATCAAGGAACTAGAAAATTCCGTGGAAGAAAAAAATTTCATTTTAGCCCCCAGTATCAATGTTATCTTTGCACAATGGTTTTGATGGATAGAAACAAGGAAACCCAAAATTCCAACATGGCAATGGGCTTATTGGATGGCTTTCAGCAGAGAAGTATCAGTTATGATCAGCGGAAGTTCTACATGCATGTGAAAAGTTAAGGAAATAAAAATTGGTAGCTCAGAGCTGAGAGGCTTGTGTTGGATGCGTTTGGCAAAACAATAAGTGAGAGAGAGAGAATGAAAGAGAGAGAGAGATGAAGTCTGCTAATTATTCAATAGCATCCACTTTATGTCATGTTTTCATACTCATTTTCACCATTTGAAATCTTGGTAGTGATAAACACAAATACGAGCAGTAGCCAGGGCTGCCCATACTTCATCCCCAATTTATAAAATCCCCTGCCTGAGGAGGTCAGGAAAGCTCCCACTTCCCCGGTTTACTGCAAACTATGCAAAACTGAATTATTCAGGAGGCCTTTGTTACTCAGATAATAGGGCTCTGCTATGGGAAGAGGCTCAGAGAGATGCCTTGGTAAAGGTACAGGGACTGTAGACTACTATACTGGGTACTGTCTGCTGATGTAGATACGTTCCTACTGGGTAGTTTCTGTGTCACTAAAAATGTTGTGTTAATTCTTCATGCTTTGTTTCAGCAATGTTTCATCTCTGTGTTTGGATTTATGCTTTTCAAATTTCTGCAACCCGTGCCCTATTGTATTTGTTCATTGAATATCCTAGCTGTTGATCATATTGACATCTCATATTGAGAAGCTTCTGAGCCTGCAGCTGGTTCTGGGGCAGGGGGTTCTGAGTCTGAGAAGGGTGGGGCACATCCTAAGGTGTATTCTAGCTCCTCAGTGCTCTTACTAGACCTTGAGGGGGCTTCTGTTGGAGCCTTAGGCGCTGCCTCCTGGGTTGGTTCTAGGATCCCAGACCCCTTCTTCTCTGAGAGCTAAACCACACAATAAATTACATGAGGACGCTCAAGTGAAGGGAGACAATGTTAGTCGGGAAGCGTAGTTTGAATTTCACCTCTCTCTACATAGCAGGAAAAGATCGTTCCTCAGAGGGTTTGTTAATAATTGACAGAGCCTTCCCAGAGGCAAAGAGGAAATTAAAAAACCCTCTGAAGATCCATCTTTGCCAGCTCTGTCGAGAGTTGAAATTAACAAACCCTCTGAGGAGTGGTCTAGCTGGCTCTGTAGAGAGAAATGAAATTCAAACTATACTTCCTGGCTGACATTGAGAGCTGCTGTAGCACAGTGGTTAAGTGGTTTGGCTGCAAATCAGCACTCTACTGGTTCGAATCCCACTACTGCCATGAGCTCAGTAGGCGGCCTTGGGTAAGCCACTCTTCTCAGCCTCAGCTCCCCAGCTGTATTGTGAGGATAATAATAACACTAACTTGTTCACTGCTCTGAGTGAGACACTAATCTGTCTAGAAGAGTGGTATATAAGTGCAGTTGTTGTTATTATTCAAATTACACACAACACAATCAATATTATCAATCAATAAAGATTACAGGTTGTCACCACTAGATACCTAAGTATCAGCCAGGTATCAGCGCAACATGTGCGCTGTTCCAAGTAACGCTGTCTTTTGAAATTCTGTAGGTGTTATGCAGGGCTTTTTTTGAGGCTCTGGAACAGGGTTTCGGCAGCTCTAGAATCTGCGAGAATGATTCCTTCAGCCCTGTGGGCTCTGCAGAGGAAGCTAAGCTGCTTTGAGTTCATTCGGCTTTCTTGAGTGAGTGAGTGAGTGAGTGAGTGAGTGAGTGAGTGAGTGAGTGAGTGAGTGAGTGAGTGAGAGTGCAACAGATGCTGCTCAGGCCTGGTGCGGGCTCTGCAGAGGAGGTTAAGCTGCTTTGAGTTCATTCTGTTTTATTTTCATTGGGGGAGTGGGTGGGTGGGGCTGTGTGTGTATATGTGCTGCTTTGAGTTCATTCTGCTTTCTTTTCAGAGAGGTGGGGCTGTGTGTGTGTGTGTTGCTTTGAGTTCATTCTGCTTTCATTTCATTCAGGAGTTTCTGTGTATGTGTGTGCTGCTTTGAGTTCATTCTGTTTTATTTTCATTTGGGGGTAGGTGAGGCTGTGTGTGTGTGTGTGTGTGCTGCTTTGAGTTCATACTGCTTTCTTTTCATGGGGAGCTGTGTGTGTGTGCACGCTGCTTTGAATTCATTTTGCTTTCTTTTCATGGGGGTGGGTAGGGCTGTGTATGTGTGTGTGTGTGTTGCTTTAATTTTTTTGTTGACTGAAGTTGACATTGTTATGGTTCCCACAGCTTTTGAATGCAGTCTAGTTCTGTGTTAGTTAAATATATCTGTTATAGTTATTTGTATTAGTAAATATATCAGTTATGGTTATTTGTATTGGTTAAAATATCAGTTATGGCTATTCCAGTTTTAGGAATGGATAGCTGTGTCCAATTCACAGAAGGCTTTCATCAATACAATCATCAGCATATAGGTGTTCTTATGTCTTAATAGCTGTAACTCAAATGGTTCTCCCCACCCTCAGCTGATTAACATCATTGAAATTGCAGTGGACATATGGGTGTTAAGGAAGTTTTTATGAATATTGTTTGTCTGGGACTTTGGAATATTTATGAGCATTTCACAATGTCACAGCTTAGCCATTGGTAAGGTAGAGTTGACAGGCAACAAAAAAAGCCATTTTAAACTAAGTATAAATTTAATGCAGCTAAAGCTGAGTATCTAATTTCGAATTGTTCCAGTAAAGCAAAAGCCTCCCTGAAAATTTTAAAATTCAATATTCATTACATTAGGAATTTAAGACTGTGGAATTTTGAGAAATAATTTTGGAATTTTTTTTCTGTTAGAATTTAGATTTCTGAGATGGGTTTGGGATTTTTAGAGGCCCCCTCCTTCTTGCATATTTTAAAATATGATTCCAAAGAAATGAAATGTTTGGGAAAGGGAAAGGAAGATTTCACTTTTTGTAGAGGATACAGAAAGGAAAAAAAAACCCTTTCTCATAATAATGTAATTTTCCAAGCTTACTAACATTTATCTCATCGTAATGCATTGTGTTGGGTTCCGGAAACCAGCATCATTTCCAGGAGTGGTCAGTTCCGGGAATGACATCATCACGCATTTCTGGGAGCATACATGCGCAAAGCGCGCGCATACATGATAATAGAGAGTTCCACCACCTCTTTTCCCAGAAAAAAGCCCTAGTGTTACGTCAGAAAGCTGCAGTTTTTCCATATAAGTTGCAAACATTTTTGAAATAGTTCCCAGTGCCCCTATGACAATGAGGACTACTGTTGCATTCTTCTTCCATAGTCAAGTGGTTTCTATTGCCAGATCTCTATATTTAATCATTTTTTCTTGTTCTTTTTCTTCAGCACTGGCATCCCCTAGAATTGCAATGTCTATTATCCAAACTTTAAGATTTTGCACAACTGTTATGTCTGGTGTATTGTGTTCAAGGTGTCGATCAGTTTGTATTCTAAAATCTCACAAAATCTTGACAATCCTTTTCTAACACCTTCTACTGTTGTAGTTGTTGTTCTTGTTGTTGTGTCTCCCTTCACTTGAGCATCCTCGTGCAATTCATCTTGTGTGGTTTAGCTCTGAGTCTTCAGGTTCTCCCCACCCACCTGATGAGGAGAAGCCAGCACCCTGGTCCAGGGTAGAGTGCAGAACAATTAAGTATATTAAAAAACTCAATGCTCAGTGGATTTGAAATCTTAGGTATGTTGTCTTGAAGTGAAATGGATCAATCCATTCTAAGATTGCAGACCCTCTTTAGATATTGAGAAGAGATTGCCTGATGTTGCCTAGGTTTCCTGCTACATAAACATGTAAATGAATCTAAACTGGATTCTTGTTAGATTGCTGGCATCTTAAAGGAAACTCAGCTTCATTTATTCCCTCTGGTTTCTGCCATTAGAATATTTTTTCATTATTGAATTGTATTGATATAACCATTAGTGTGGAGAGCCATCTATGACGAGCTATTACACATTTAAAAGTTCTATCAATATGGCTATTGATTTGGGCTAATGGCTCTTTTTAAAGCTTCTGTAGGAATATTTTTCATATCCTCATGTGCATAATAGCTGTATTAGAGTCTATTATTTTAATAGCTTGAAGATCTCCTTGTTCTTGTGCATATATTTCCCCTGAAACCAGGCAATATATATTGCTATTTCTGCTCTTGTATTTGGAGAACTATGGGCTGAATGACAGGTTCATCAGATACTAGCAATCATTTCATTTAATTATATTTAATCTATTCACTGGTATCAGTTCCAAAATGATGAGATTAGGATAACAATTGGGGTTTTGATAATGGTCTAAAAGGAAACCACTATTGTTATTTGTTCATTGAATGTTCTCGTTATTGATCATATTGTATTTGTTCATTGAATATCCTAGTGGTTGTTTTTATAGCCTTGCACTGTATTATCTGCCTTGGGTCTCAGCGAGAAAACCTGACTATAAATAAATAAACAACATCAAATATAATTTTTGATTGTGTTGAGCGCTATATTGGGAGGGGGGTGGGCAAGTATACATTGCTTACGTAGAACATGAATATCTCTGTGGCCAACAAGGGAACGCATTGCAGCATTTACCAATCTCACAAACTTGTTGCATTTGACATTTGTCCTAGTGAAGAAAGATCTTGGGTTGGATCCAGCCAGCTTTTGCATTCAGTCTTGCCCAGTTCTCTTCCCTGCTACAGTCCCACATGGATTTTGTACATGCATTTCCCATGATTATCAGCATGGCCTTTTTAGTGGCCAAAGAGGACCCCACCTTCCTTTTTTGGAAGCAGAAAATTGGCTTGGATTGAACCCCATGTGGAAAGATGAAAAAATAACTGAGTAGAAACTACCTCCTTCCTGCTCTTTCGGTGTCATGGTTCTCACCACTGTCTAGACTATGTCTCTTCAGATTATAAGCAATCATTACAGGCTCTTCCACATACACGTATTGGGTTTTCCAGGGGCAAACTCCAAGTAATTTGCTTCTTTGCCTGCCAATCACTGGCAATCCGGAGATAGCCTATCATTGGCAGGCACCCTGGGCTATCTTTGGGGCTGAATAGGCTCTGGCAAGATGATGTCACTTCCAGTCACACCAGAGGCAATAGCATTGCCCCAGCCACAAAAATGCACACCCGCAAACTAAACTAAGTGCCTGCAACCCCCCCCCACACACACACACACACTGATTGCCAGGGGGCCCTGGCAGCCCTAATAAGCATCCATGCAATTAGATCTGGTAAGCAACATTGGAAGGTAAAAGAATTGAATTTTCCACTAAATTTTCCCTAATACAAAATTTGAGGGTGTAATTTGTACATTTCTACCTGTCCCAAAACATCAGTGTTATTTCCAGGAGAAACAGAAAATGTTAAGACTTGCATAATTATTCAAGCTGTTTACCCTAATTTACTCAAATCAAAATTTTAAGGATTCCTTGCAAATCTGAGTGATTTGAGGGAAATAAGAAGTTTCTTTTACTGATTTATCACCTTTTTTCCAAGCTTTTCAACAAGGAACTTTTTTTTTTTGGCATCTCCCATTTTTATCGTCACAGAAGTCTTATAAGGTAAAATGGGATGACAAACAGAATGTCCCAAGGTCACCCAGTGACTTTCAAGGCTGAGGTGGCATTTGAAAACAGGCTTCGTATGTTCAAGTCTAACACTCTGTTCACTATGTCAAATTGGATCCCTAGGGAGAAAAGACTTTTCGGTGAAATTTCTCAAGAGAGTGTTACCAATGAGCGACTTTTGGGATGTGAGGGTGATCTGTCTGTGACATCACCCATTGATCTCCAGGGATTGTATCCCACCAATAAAACATCCCCTTTTGCACTTGTGGAAAGCAGATGTTGAGTTATAGCCACAGAATGGCATCACTATAATAGAAGCTGCCCTGTAAACAGTGGCCATTTCCACACAGCCAGTCTTGCCCTCCCTTTGCCCGCTTTTTGTGTGTATTTTACTGAGTTGCTATGAAAACTTCGCCTCCACACACATTCCCCAAAAGCCTTTACCTTGAGGTTTGGAAGGACGAGTACTTTTGTTATTGTTGCCCACCTCCCTTTCAAAAAATTTTTTTGCATGCTGAGAGTTTCGGGGGAGGAGCTGGGCTGTGATTGGATAATTCCTCAGAGCACTTTAACCATTCACATGCCCAGGAACACAGAAGAAGTGCTCCAGCAGCCGATGGCAAAAGAAAAGACTAGGGAAAGTGCAGACGAAAGGAAACCAAGAGTCTACAAGCATTTTGCAAAAGGAAGACATCTGGAATCGTGGGGGAAAGCCTCCAGCATTCCTTGAGTGGGTCATCCCTATAAGGACGTGTGGAAATAGCCAGTTTCTGAATAGTACAGTGCAATCCTATGTAGAGATACTCCAGTATGAACCCACTGAAATCAATGAGTTTAGACAGGAGTAACTATGCCCAGGATTGCAGTGTTAATGTCTCCATTTCCAGCCATATAAACATAATACATTGGAAACGAGAGTATATAACTTTTATAGTTTCCACTGCTTTCACTAATCCTCCTATCACTAATCTCTATATTTAATTATTTCCTCCCATTTGATCAGTATAATACTGGACTGTATGGTAGCTAAGCCATGTTGTGTATGTGATCGAGAAGTTCCAATATTTGAACTAGCAAGCATTTATTTCTCATCCTGTTTGCAACAATACTCTTGTTTGCGTTCTGAGTTTGATGTTGGGATTATGCTACAGGTCAGCATGGCTTGGCAGGAAACAAGATGTTTAGATAACATTAATTATGGAGATTCATATTAGGGATGATTACACATGACTAATTTTCCTTATCCTGTCATTTCAGAATCTGACAGATTTAAATTTATGATAATCCTTTAAAAAAAAACAGTCTGTGGCTCTTTGCAATGACAAATTTCATGCAAACACCAGATGAAAATGATATTATGCATATAGTATTTTAGGTGTGAATTCATGGGTGAATTACGAGAAGGTGGCAAGTTAGGCAACATCCATTCACACAGAGAGCTGATTAATGGGGCTGATTTAGAAATATTTATTCGCTTCAGGGTCAGTATGAAACATCTCTTTTAAAAGGGGGACATGGATTTGAGCCAGTCTCTAGAATGGGAATAACAATGTGATTCAGTGGAAAGTTTCAGATTATAGCCATGTTTCTCCATGCATTGCTTGACAAAATCAGAGATTTGAAATTTAGTTGAAAGTACCAGACTAAAAGGAAATAGTTTTACTTCATTTATTGATTCTGAACAAGAACATCCAATAATATATGCCCTATTCATGATGGTTGCTTGTCAGAAGTGTATATACCTTGTATTGATGCTCTGTGGAGTTTTTACTTCTGACAGTTGACTGTTGTTGGCAGGTGGGGGGATGAATTTATTTATAGTAGTAAAAGGGACTATCAGCTCTATCCTAAGCAAAGTCACACCTTTCTAAGCCCATTGACTTCAATGAACTTAAAAGAATGTAATTCTGCTTAGGACTAGACAGGGGCACGAACCACGAAAAAACTGAACCATGTGGTTCGTGGTTCGTGGAGTTTTCACAAACCAGGAACCACAAATTCCCATGAACTGGGGCAAGTTCATGAACAACTTTGTAGTTCGTGGTCCATAGGGTTTAAATGCTCCTTTCTGGCCACTTAGCAGGGGCAGGGAAAGGGGCATTTAAACCCGTGGATCAGCTGCTTGTCAGGGATCTCCCTGACAAGCCCCACCTGCTGTTTAAATGGCCATTTCCCCATTTCACTCGGAGCAGTGGGGAAATGTCCATTTAAAGAGCGGGTGAGGCTTGGCTGGCCGACCGAGAGTTCCCGGCTGGCCAGCCAAGCCCCACCTGCTCTTTAAATGGGCATTTCCCCGCAGCTCCAAGTGGCAGGGAAATGGCCATTTAAACTGTGGGTGGGGCTTGGCTAGCCAGCCAGGAACTCCTGGCCAGGCAGCCAAGCCCTGCTGTTTAAATGATCAGCTGCTTGTTTTGGGATCTCCCTGACAAGCAGCTGATCCACGGATTTAAATGCCCCTTTCGCTGCCACTTTGCAGTGGCACAGACCAGTAGACCAGTTCATGGAGGTTCGTAGAAACAAGCTTCCACGAACCACTAGTTCGCGAACCACGAACCGTGCCGGTTCATGAGGTTTTTTTGGTTCATATTCCGGTTTGTGCCCATCTCTACTTAGGACAGCACTGTAAGGGTATAATACTGTATGTCAGTGAGTGCACAATATAGTATGTTATTACTGTGGAGGAAATCCCATTACTCTTGGTGGCAGTAATATGCATAGGTACCATGGAGTACAAGGTTGGAGGAGGGCATAAGATTTGCAATAGTGACCTCCTAACAACACTTAGACATCTGCATAATATCATGTTTTATGATTTTGTGCTGGCAAGTTTGTTGGCAAGTTCTATCATGTATGGTATCTGATGCAGCAACAAAATATCCGCTGGATCGCCAGCAGATAGAGATATCAGGTGATATATGAAAGCATCCTGTGGATTCATTTTACTTCTAAGAATGGGTTTGCCAAAAAGATCACTGTGGGTAGGGCTTAAACAGCAAATTAATTTAATCTTTGCATTCTCAGGACGGTGTTGTTTAAGGAATTCTTCATATTAGTGACACTGTAGAATTCCCACCCAGCAAGAATTCGGGCTAGGTTTTCTGTGGATTTCTGAACAGGGTGGTGGGTGCAACTACAAAATGGTTAGCGGAGCCAAGCAAAAAATGCCTGCCGCAAGAGGTGGAACCAGCCACAAAATATAAGGGAATGAGATCATGCATCATTGTAATAGTAACTCTTCAACATTTCAGGCAGAAGCTCGGCCTCTTAAAATGAACATGTTATTGTCTTGCATACACACGGTTTACCTTCAGTCACACAGTGAAGATCTTTGCTGTGGTGGCAACTGCCACCAAAGCAACTTTTATAAAATCTGCACTCACAATCAGATCCCCAATGGCCAATCAGAAGCCCTGTTGGGTAAAAGCCACACCCACCTTCTAAAAACATTTGGCAGGAGCCAGGAAAGTTGTTGGTGGGCACCGGGGCACTCATGGGCACCACAATAGGGACCCCTAACGTAGAGACATATCTAGGTTTCCCCACATTTACCTTGTGGGAAAAAAAATTCACAGAGTCCTGACAAAACTTTAGATACAATCCAGGGTGGGCTTTTCCTGCATAAGCTCCAGTGAAAAATAATTGAAGCACACGCAAGTTCCTTTTGCGCTCATGTGCACAAGAACTTCCCATTAGATGAGACCTTGAAGAAGTGATAAAAACCTCTCTTCCTATGTAATCTGAGAAAGTCAGTATCGTAAGCATGATCACCACATAGTGATATCAAAACAATGATCCAATATCAATTAAACTAAGATACTAAACCAGTAAGAATGGATACCAATGGAGCAAAGCACTTGTGATGCTTTTTCAACATAAGATTTTTCTTTACATGATTATCATTGCCCTCTATTACCTCATTAAAGCTAATAGGTGTAAATGACTTGGAGAATGACTTACAAGCTGTTTTAATTTACAAGACAGTAAATCAGTCTGCTTTTATTTTTGAACATTTGCAAGGGTAAATAGAGAGACATCTGTAGCTTGCAACAACTGTGTTTTTTCCGGAGCTCTCCTGATATGAATTAGCATTCTTTGCCAGGATGAAATTCAGAGGCCGTAATGTTTTAAACAGGAACACAAGAAAAAGAATTTCCACCAGTTCTTTAGTAGCCTTTTAGTAACAAGAGTAGGTTGTCAACCTCCAAGAGGCACATGGAGAATTATTGGAATTCCCACTGATTCCCAGACTACAGAGATCAGTTCCCCTGGAGGAAATGGCTGCTTTGGGTGGAGAACTCTCTGACATTATGCCCTCCTGAGTTTCTTCCCCTCCCAAAACCCTGACTTCCATGGGCTCCACTCCTAAACTTCGACGAATTTCCCAACCCAGAGTTGGCAACATTACAACTATTTTTTAAAAAGTTTTTAAAATTCATTCCATTAACAAGTGTTAGCGGATCAGACCAAATGGGAAGATGACACCTCCCCCCCATTTCCCCCCCAAGATTCTGTTACTCAAAGGTGGGCCTCTTTAGATCCAATCATGGCTGAGCCTTTTCTCAGCCTTCACTCCAGGGACCTTTTTAATACTGTTGCATTGCTATTTTAAACTGTATCGTGTAAGACTGACAGATTCTATTTATATGCTTTTTGAAAGAAAAAAACAACCACTAAAATACAGTTCAATTTTTTTTAAAAAACCTTGTTGTTATTGTCTGTCTGGGCTATTAGTGTAGTCTTTTGTATGGGGGTACCAGGTTGGAAGGGAACTTCCATCCAGTGTTGCTATGCTTCTGTGGAGCAGAACAGGACTGAGTCAGGACAGACTGCCAGGTGAACACATCATTGATAACTGGGATACTAAAGATTCTGTTGCCTGGACTGTTGGTTTCTTTTCTTCTCTTCCCATTGGTGCTTCTGAGAGGGGGCGACAACCTTGTTGTTGTTGTTGTTTTTGCTTCCTTGGTCTCTAACTGTAATCTGTAGCCACTCATGGGGGGGGCTGTGATTTCCAGGTAAAGCTGAGCTCTTGGAACCCTGATTTGTGCACTTCCGAGAGTGAGCAGAAAGCACCAGAAAGAACAGGATACCAACTCTGCCATCCAAAGCTGGTGCCTAGTGTTTGCAAATATGTTTTGATAACACATTGTGTGAGATCCTTTGCTGTCCCCTCCTGCTTTGTATGAGCATTCAAGCTGTTGGAAGTGGAGGTCACCGAGTGTACTGGGTGGAACAGAAATAGCCGAGGATCTCTGGCAAGGAAATGTTAATACTGCTACATTTACCTTAATTAGGGCAAACAGATGTAAAAGAGGACTTACAATGTTTGCTCAAAGAACGACTTTGACATTTGAAGCTGGTCCTGCAGAGCAGGGAAAAGTTGCACCTGCCAAAGTGTCCTTTTCTACCCAGCAATGAAAAGTGCAATGGTCCTTTGCATCTGGTCCCTCTCATTAGGATGTTGCGTTAACATTGCACCTGTGTTTGAATCTCACAGCAGCTGAAGCATCCCGTTGGGGCCTGGACATCAGCAAGTGTCTCCTTTTGGCAGGGGGGGGGGGGGAATAAGCTGCCTCTAATCAAACAAGGAAGCGCAAAGCTGTCAGCAAATGATTGATAACGGGAGCCACATGGCAAGCACTAGGGCCTCTGGATGATTTGTGTGTTTCTTCCAGTGTTTAACTCTGGCTAAATATACTGGCAGAGGTTTTGCTGAGAGTGTGGGAGATGGCCTGTGAGAATGAATGTGACTGGGCAAAACGCAGGAGGATAAATGGCTTCTGTAGCAGACCGGCTAATATAACAGAGCAGAGAGAAGATACAGATTATTCTGCTACTCCCAGGCCACTGCCATATTTAGTCCCCTTCCTGCATTTCCCTGGTGACATGGAAGTGGCTGGGGTTCTACTTCTTCCTGTCCTGCCAGGATACCATCAATATGCCCTGGGGTCCCACATTTCATTCGGCATCAGCATTGCCCTAGTTTCTAGGAAGGAAGATACATGGCATGAGAAAGAGGTACAACATGGCTCCTCCCCCACATAGTCCTGGGGGCATCTCATGTTATCAGAGTGGCGCAGAAACAGGCAACACAATATTTTGTGAGATCCTGGTTTTCAGGGCAAGCCCAAACCATAGTTTGCTGGTTTGTACTGTAGCCGCAAACAAAACATATTGGGATTGCCCATAAACGTTTAAGACAGATCAATAGATTTGAGACCAAAAAGGAGGAGGAGGAGCATTTGCTTGTTGGTTCCTCTTAATATGACTCTGAAAGCTGATCCAAGACAGTCGTTAAAAAGACCATCTGAGGCTCGGCCAAGTAATGCCCCCACCAGCCAGACCTAGCCAAGGGCCAAGCTACAAGTGACGAATGACACTTGAACGGCAAGTGAACAGACTCACGTGTATTCATGTGGCTGGGCCGTTCAAGTGTCATTCGTCACTTGTAGCTTGGCCCCAACAACACTGAGGCCCAGCCAGGCAGCCCACCATAGATTCCATAGGCAAGCCAAACGCCACATACAAAGAGAAAGCATGGGGCGAGGCCCTTTCCAGAGCCATTTGAGCCCCATTCCACCGCTGTGTGAATGGACCGCAGTTAAGGTTCATTTTGGATTGCTATCTAACAATAAAATGAATGTATGCTCACCTTTCAAATATCTGAATAACATCAGCCTTATTGTTTCTTTTGATCTATTCTAGGGTAGAGTGATATATAAATATCATTTACTTTTGTCAAAGTTAATATTTTCAGTTACAGTGGCAAAAAAATCCATTTTATTTCTGAAAGGGAATAGTTCTTCTTGAAAATAAGCAGATGTTAATTATATATTCAGAGATCCATACATGTCCTAGGAAACAAATATTTAGTTTAAATTTCTATAATAATAACAAATGACGATACAGATACTGCAAATATATATTTACAAAGAGAAATAACCCCCCAAAATAGGTTTCTGTAAAAAAAAAGTGTTGTGTATTTCTGGGCTTTTATCAGTCTAATGAATTATGGGTGAACCACTCAATTGACAGACGAGCCATTATCTTTTGTTAATGATCTTTAAAAAGCATCATTGAGAAAATCAGTAGCAAGGACTTTTCGTCATAGATTAAAATCACTTGAGAATGCATTTATTGTTTTCTTGGATCTGTGCACTAAAGTACTTTGAAAGTTCAGAATCTTTCTCCTTATATAGTTCTATAGTTAAGCACTTGAGGCAAAAGAATTTCTAATGTTCACTGGCTCAACTTGAACGTTTATGGTTCAAGTACATTATTTTAAGCTGAAGGCTGAAATTGCTGTTGCCAAATATGTTCAATTTACAGGCAAAGTTTGACACTTGACAAGAAAATATTATATTTATAAACATTATAAATTATGTATGATAAGTATTTATATTTAGGAGTTGGGACTTAGATTTTTATCTATAATGTAGCTCTGTTGTTACTCTGATGACTGGCCACTGAGGGAGAAGCTACAAGTGACAAATGACACTTGAACGGCAAGTGTATTTCTCCCTGTTCACTTGCCCTCCACTCAATTCATTTGCTGTTCAAGTGTCATTCGTCACTTGTAGCTTGGCCCTTAGATTACTAATTTGATGTAGTGGTTAACAGCAACAGGACTGTAATCTGGAGAACTGGATTTGATTTCCCCACTCCTCCATTTGAAGTGGAGGACTGACTTTGGGTCAGTCACAGCTTCTCGGTGCTCTCTCAGCCCCACCCGCCTCATAGGGTGATTGTTGTAAGGATAGTAATAATATACTTTGTAAACCGCTCTGAGTGTGGCATTAAGTTGTCCTGACTTGCAGTATATAAATCGAATGTTGTTATTATTATTATTATATTAAATGGTTATAAATTGGGAGGTAAGAGTTCCAGGGTACAGAATTCAACAGTTTGGAAGGGTTTGGTTTAAAGGAAAGAATTCTACCATCACTTTGGGATTGTCTGCCCTCTAAATCATTTCCCGACTTCTATAAACTATACTCCCTCGCTGTTTCACTTACTCCACATATGTAAAGTTTTCTTAGGGCCAAACAAGTAAGGTGCTAAAGCTTCCTTTCAAGCAGCCAGCATTCAAGATCCCAGTTCAGACTGGGAGCATGGCATCGGGGTGGAGGTTAAGTCTTTCCCCCCTGCCATTTTCCCAACCTAAATCAGATCCGTGGATCAACCACGTGTGTCCTGTTAGGACAAACAAAGAGGCTCTCAGTTATCTCTAGGGATGCCAACTTTGGATTAGGAAATTCCCAGAAATTTTGGGGTGGACCCAGTGGAGAGCAGAGATTGGGGAGGCAAGGGACATCAGTTGGGTATAATGTCATAGAGTCCACCCCCTAAAGCTGCCATTTACTCCAGAGGAACTAATCTATACAGTCTGGAAATCAGGTGTAATTCTGTAAAATGTCGAAGCCCCACCTAGAGATTGACAACCCTAGTTGTCTGAGGGCCAAGCTACAAGTGACGAATGACACTTGAACAGCAAGTGTATTTCTCCCTGTTCACTTGCCCTCCACTCAATCCACTTGCCGTTCAAGTGTCATTCGTCATGTGTAGCTGGGCCCTCAGTAATCATTATAACCACCCCTATACCAGTAGGCCAGATGCACACGGGTTTAGATTGAAAGATAATAGCTTTCCTGCATCACAGCTGATCACTGCTCATTGTCTTCACCAGGGCTTTTTTTTTCAGCTGGAACATGGTGGCATGGAGTTCCAGCACCTCTTGAAAATGGTCACATGGCTGGTGGCCCCGCCCCCTGATCTCCAGACAGAGGGGAGTTTAGATTGCCCTCCGCGCCACTGGAGCGGCGCGGAGGGCAATCTAAACTCCCCTCTGTCTGGAGATCAGGGGGTGGGGCCACCAGCTATGTGACCATTTTTGCCAAGGGCAACCCACTGAGTTCCACCACCTCTTTTCCCAGAAAAAAAGCCCTGCACCATTCCAGTTTTCTGCTAAAGATGAGGTGGCCCTATTCTGAATCACCTTTGAAATCAATGGGCTTACACTGGAGTAACTCTCCATAGGATTGTACCATTAGTAACATACGTCTTTCTTCCTCCCTCATGGCATACTTCTCAACCTGCCCAAACCTAGTGGCAATCAGTAGACAGCATCCCAATCTTTTTCAAGATTCCTATCTGGGGGGAAAGAAACCCACTATGGTTTAAAGTACACAACAGAGTAGTTATATTATCCATTAACTGGCAAATTTCAAGAGTAACCATTTTAGTTTTTAGCTACCCACAGTACTAATTTTCTTTCCATTATTGTGCTGAGGGGCCTACCTCTGTGGCATAATGATTTATCCAGACTAGGGGGAAAAATTCACAAGTATAATAATATTGATTATGGCCAAGGAGAAAGTGTTCGCCGCAGGCTGCTTGACACATTTAACTTTTAAAAAATCTTTTGTGTTTATTGTTAAACTATAACACATGCATATGGCAAATGTGTGCTTCCAGCCATGTGTATCATAAAGTGCACATACCAGGGAGCCAGATTCACTTTGAATAAAGAAGCAAACACTTTTCCAAATGCCACACTTCATTACTTCCAGCATAATGTTGTACTTTGAAGAGGTTTAAAATTTATGGTACTGATAAACAAATAAACTGTTACTGGCAACTGTGTAGAAGATTTGTTGGTTTTATTCCCATGGCCAATTAAAAATAACGAGCCCGGTGTACCTCAGCCTTAGGCCAAACAAGAAATGCAATTAGGCAGCACGGCCACTGGTGGGATCCCGATCGCATGGAACGAAGAGGAAGGGGAGGATTCGGAGCACGGATATTTAATTATGGCTGCTCCACAGAACCACATATTTAAAGGGTCATTTCTGTCCTCAAGCAGCTAAAGCCAACAGGGCTATTGTAATACTACCTTTAACATGGGAGGTAGGTGGCAATAAATGTAATAAATGGTAACATCCTTCGAAATAAAATGTAAGCGTTCACTTAGAACGTTTCAAAACTATGCCATCGTGAGAGAGGAAATCGTCTTCCCTTGGGTAGCTGCCAGTCCTCATCAATTACATCTGGTGCCTGAGAGCCAGAGCTATGGTTGCCAACTTCCAGGTGGGCCTGGAGGCTTCCTAGAACTACTATTGGTCTCCAGACTACAGAATTTAGTTTCCCTGGAACAAATAGCTTCTTTGGAGGGTGTACTTTGTGGTAGAAACTAACCCCCCTCCCCTAACCTTACCCTGCCAAGGCTCGGCCCCTCAATTTCCAGCTGTTAGCAACCCTAGGAGCTATGAAGGATGAGAAAACAATCCATTCAGTTGCTAGGCAATTGTGGACATGATCCTCTGTTTCCTCACATCTCAGCTGCTGTACACGGGTGATATTTGCTTAGCTTTTTCATCTTTCTGTCCGAACAGAATAGGGCCGGATGGGCTCTGGTGGAGGGGAAAGTGGCAGATGACGGACACTCCCCCTTCACCTCTGTGAGGGCTCTGAGGAACCAGGCCTGCACTGAGACTCGATAAAAACGTGAGCGTCCTGAGGTGTTTTATTTCCCTGCCTCATCTCTACCTCGCTTCCTCGGATCAGGGAGGATTGCTGCCTAAACCTAGCAGATTATGGGTAGTCTAGCCGTGTCAGTGTTGAAAACCTGGCAGATCATTTGAGGGTAAATGACAAACTTTGCTGTCTGCGTGGCTGAGATTTCTCTGCAGCCTTATAAGCAGATGCTCTCCCCCTGTTAAAATGTCATAATTAGCTTGTGGTTTGATGATGAAATATGTACACAGGAGCGGAATATGCCTCATCAGTAAACAGGGGGGCTTGTTTGACAGTAATGTCATCTTTATTCAATATGTTTTTCAACCAAGCCAAAGGGGAGGGTGAAAGATAGTTGGAAGGAGGATTCAAGTGCCTGCAGGCAGTTAAGTAGAAATTATTTCCTCTTAATTCGCAGGCAGGCATTACAATTTGCATTTTAATTTTAATATTTTAAAGCATGAGAGCCTGTTTAGGTAAATGTGCTAATTAGATCTTTGTAAACAGCCATATGCTGTCATTTTTTTATTAAATTTAAAGGGTGATTAGAATAATGTGGGCTTCACTTTGCTTGGAAGGAAAAGGAATAAACATCCACCCACAAAACTAATGTGGTGCTTTTAGAAGTCTTGATATTAGGATTTTTTTTTATTGAGTTCTCTGTCCAATCTGTTCTTTAAAGTAGGGCAAACAACAGGAGTGGATGTCTGGATGTCTGAACATCTTTCATGCCAGCCATGTCTCCCTTCGTAAGAAATGGTGGTTCTTGTTGGCAAGCAGATGGAGAATACAGGAGTAAATGGGTTGTTTCATAGGCCTTTTGGTCGAGGACCAGCGGGTGTCCCCTCCTATCCTATCTATCCTATCCCAAGATTGCTACCTCTTCTATGACTGCCTTCGGCTATGTGTTTTACCCACAGCTATGACTTATGCAGGTGTTTTATTCGTATCCAAAGTAGTGTATGTATAATGGCACCAGAGTATTTTAATATAAGTTTTTAAATGTTTTTAAAGTTGACTATTAATTTATTGTGTTTTAAAGATGACGTGAACTGCCCTGAGCCCATTCATGGGGAGGGCGGGATATAAGTCAAGTGTTGCCTGTCTCCAGGTTGAGCCTTGAGATCTCCTGGAATTAAAATGGATCTCCAGACTACAGTGATCCATTCCCTCCCGAGTCAACCTCTGAATCTCCAGGAATTTCTCAACCTAGAATGTGCAAAGGGTATGAAGGGAGGGTAGTTTGTGATTAGAAGAAATTATGGAGAGGTGAAAGGATTAGAGTCCTTCTCCCCACTCCATTCCAGGGCCTCAGGAGTGATCAGAGGCACTTTCTGTAGATATTAGCCCCTGGGACATTCCAATATGGATGGCGCTCCCGATGTCATATCTATTTTGGCTGTTTATAGGAGGGGAATATTCAGGGCTGTAGGCAGAGGAAAGTGGCTTCTCAACTTTGAACTAATTTAAAGAGGTTTCCTGAGACCTCACTTTTTGTCATTTTAATATGTAGTCTGAAAGTTGAATAATGTATTCTGAAACTTTGTAAATGGGTTGTTTCATAGGCCTTTTGGTTGAGGACCAGCGGGTGTCCCCTCCTATCCAATCTAAGATCGCTACCTCTTCTATGACTGCCTTCGGCTATGTGTTTTACCCACAGCTATGACTTATGCAGGTCTTTTATTCGTATCCAAAGTAGCGTATGTATAATGGCACTGGAGTATTTTAATATAAGTTTTTAAATGTTTTTAAAGTTGACTATTAATTTATTGTGTTTTAAAGATGATGTGAGCTGCCCTGAGCCCATTCGTGGGGAGGGTGGGATATAAGTCAAATAAAATAAATAAATAAGATCAGGTGATCTTGTTTTGTTATCTTTAATTTCAGCCCATGGCTGTTTACAGCATTAAAAAAACACCAGCAATATAAGTATCAGTACTAACAATAACTAAATCAGTAACATTAAAAATATTAAGATTAGGGAACAATAAAAACAATGTAGCATACGATGATGAACCAAGAAATCAGAAACTAGTATAAAATGTGAAAAATGCAACGAAGTACAGCAATGAGGAATGCAGTCATCATTACACAGTAACAACAGCATTCATTTCCACAACAGCAAGATTCAAGTCCTGTTGCTTTAAAACATCAAATCAATCCACTGTGGAAAGTATTAGAACAAACCTTCTACCTCGTTCTGAGTGTTCGAATATAGTTTAAAAGAGCTAAGAATCAATTCGAGAGTGTGTAGAACTCTACTGAGATCTCATGCATTGGGGGTGCGGCTTGTTCTCCTAGTAGATTGGCCTACCCAATATACTATAGTGGAAAGATTCCCCTTACTCCTGTAGGCTATACGTTCGAGAAGCTGGACTGTGAGAAAGGCAAGCTAAAGTTGTACCATTTTGCTGCCTTATCCTCCATTACTTTGCCAGCTTACTTCCTTGTCAGTCTGCCTCACAGAGGATAGTGAAAAATATGGAGCTTTGACTCTTGAAAGCTCATACTCTGGAAAATCTCATTGGTCTCTAAGGTGCAACTGGACTCGAATCTTGCTCTTCTACTGTAGACCAACTCAGCTACCCATTTCCAGAAGGTTCTTATGGTCTGAATGCAAATCTTGGTTAATATAAGACCGTTCCCTCCCTACCAGCCCCTTTCAGACATTCTAACTAGGGAGGAATGAAGGAGTGTGGAGGGACCACGGCACACATGACCTTAGAACATACTATAGAGCCTGCATGCATACAACACTCTCATGTCTGGGAGCCCTACAACCAGGAGTTCTGCTACAGGAGAGAAGGAAGCAGGGAAGGTGAAGACGTGTGGGTTGACAGGGGGAAGGAACGAGGAAATGGAGATGGAGATTCAGCGAAAAGTGAAGGGGCTCACCACAACTCCTTACCACTTACCAACCATGCAGCTGGGCTGGGCTTGGCTTGCTGGCACTGCACAACTGGGCCCAGCAACTGGCACTGCACAACTCAGCCAAAGTTAAGGTGGGCAGCTAAATGTAGGTTGGCTGATGGATGGGAAGGAGAGAAGGAAGCTTAGAGGAGAGGCTTTGAGGGCTTTCAGGAAAGAGGAGCTGTTGGGGGAGGGTGACATGACCCTCATAAGTCCTTGTGGGGCCCCTGCTTGTTACATCTCCAGATGACAGAGCTTGTGACATGGTGGTCTATCTTGCTATTCCCTGTTATTCTGCAACAGTTATGAGAAACATTACAGTGTAAAGACAAAATAGATTTTTGCAGCATTCCCCTTCCCCCTTTTAAATCCTCTGAACTCCTCGCTATTTGTCAGAACCTAACTTCCACAATTGTTTGAAGCCTGTATAGTAATAAAAATGAAACAGGAACCTCTAAAAAAGAGAGCTCAGAACAGCTAATGGGGTTTGTGATGACAGTTTATAATAAAGGTATGTGCCTTGACAAGAGATGTTTACCAAAGTAATACTGCAAGACTCTTAACTCAATCGTGAGAGCAAACCCATCCTTTAAAATGCAGCATTGCTTGTAGCATTACCATCTCTCAAAAATGATGAGGGAAAACTGATTACAATATTGCATAAGGCCTATACTCTGCGTAGAAAGAACAAGAGCAGAGGAGAAACAGTAATGAACAAATTGCCCCCCTTCATCACACCATCACTGAAAGAAAAATGTAACTAGAGCATGAGAATGTTGTCTACACATGTGCACCATCTCCTTGGTCAGGAACAGGGCTTTTTTTCAGCGGGAAGGCGGGGGAATGGAGTTCCAGAACCTCTTAAAAATGGTCACATAGCTGGTGGCCCCACCCCCTGATCTCCAGACAGAGGGGAGTTTAGATTGCGAGGACAATCTAAACTCCCCTCTGTCTGGAGATCAGGGGGCGGGGCCACCAGCCATGTGACCATTTTCTCCAAGGGCAACCCACTGAGTTCTGCCACCTCTTTCCCCCCCCAAAAAACCCTGGTCAGGAACATTGTTTTTTAACATGTCCCTGGTGCATTCAGGGGTGAATTGGTCATTAAGACCACCAGCAAAAGAGCTAGGATTGCCAATCTCTAGGTGGGTCCTGTAAGTCTCTTGGAATTACAGCTGTTCCAGGTGAGAAAGATCCATTCCTCTGGAGAAAATGGCTGCTTTGGAGCGTGGGCTTTATGGAATTATGCCTCACGGAGGCCCCTACCTCCCCAAACCCTGCACTCTGCAGGCTCCATCCCCAAATCTCTAGGGATTTCACAAGCCAGAGTTGGCAACACTAGAAAGATCCAGTGGGCCAGTGTTCTGAGGCTCTCCACCTCCAGGGTGGCCTCTGCAAAGTGCACAGGGGCTGCTGCAAGAGGGCAGCCCCTACTAGGGGCAGCAGCTGCCACAAGCTGACAGCTCGTACCTTCACTCACACAACAACAACATTTGATTTATATACCACCCTTCAGGATGACTTAACACCCACTCAGAGCGGTTTACAAAGTATGTTATTATTATCCCCACAACAACAAACACCCTGTGAGCTGGGTGGGGCTGAGAGAGCTCTGAGAGAGTCTGTGACTGACCCAAGGTCACCCAGCTGGCTTCAAGTGGAGGAGTGGGGAATCAAACCCGGCTCTCCAGATTAGAGTCCTGCACTCTTAACCACTACACCAAACTATCAGGTGGATTCGAGCCACAGTCTCAGCCAGCATGAAAGCAGCAGCAAGCCTGCTCTTCCCCTCTCCCCTCCATTAGGAGGTGGGGCTGAGGTATGGCCAGGCCCTCTTATTCCTTCCCTTTCCCCTCCATCAAGGGGGCAGAGGGAAACCTGGAGGTAATGTTTTTGCCTCCCAGTCTGCATGTAGGAGCCATGTTTACATTTCAGTGATCGTGTGGGCCAGAGTATTTTGTTCCTGCTTCCTTGCTACACACGTTCTTTCTGTCCTGGATATGAAATGCAACTTTTGACATATCTTGAGATACACCTGGGGTAAAGCAAACCAAGGTGAGGGAGGAGCACCCCTCACCAAGTTGTCCAATTTGAGATCAAAATCAGGCACCACCTCGATTAATGGAATTTAATTAACAATGTGCACGTGAACAATGGCTGCCTCATCACACCATCTTTGGCTCTAACCAGTGTTCAGGCATGACTGTCAAATAAATTATATTGTACAAGATATCCCCAGGGCTTTTTTTCAGCGGGAACACGGTGGAACAGAGTTCCCGCACCTCTTAAAAATGGTCACATGTCCTGGTGGCCCCTCCCCTGATCTCCAGACAGAGGGGAGTTTAGATTGCCCTCCACGCTGCTCAGCAATCTAAACTCCCCTCTGTCTGGAGATCAGGGGGCGGGGCCACCGACCATGTGACCATTTTTGCCAAGGGCAATGTAAACTTTAAAAAACTCCTCCCCCTTTGTTCCAGCTGACCCAAAGTGACATCATTGTGAGGTCTTGAGTTCCACCACCTCTTCCCAGAAAAAAAGCTCTGGATATCCTTATTCATCATACTCATCTAATGTGGTATCTGTTTTATTTGTTCACTTAAAAGTATTTTGGTTCTGTCTTTCCAAAAGGGAAAGGATGACTAACAAGAAGATTTTTCTAAATATCCAGCTAAAAATCTGTGCGCGGGAGACAAAAGCCGACCCAGTTATTATCCCACACACAAAAGCCTCACCCAACCCAGTTATTACCATTCACGCAAAAGCCAATACATTTAAAAAAATCCAAAATGGAAAACAAATGTAAGTCACCAGAAATTCAGTTGTCTAATGTTAGATATTAATTTTTAAAATGCCCTGGGATACCCAAGTCTATTACAGAGGCACTTGAGAAAGCTGAGTTCCTTGTAGATACTAACTGGACTTGCAGAGAAGACAGCTTTATGTTAATAGGGTTTGGTGAACCCTATATTGGGGTGGCGAGTTGGCAAGAGTTCTCTCTTATGCTTTAGCCATTAAGGTTACAGCTCAGTTAGTATTCTGTCCTACTGTCTGGTGGTTCAGGGACTGGTTTGTAACCACGTTCCTGGATATTGTGAAGAAAAGCTTCAAGAAAGGAAAAATCCAGTTGCTGCCAAACATTTTTTGATTTTCAGCACCATTGGTAATTATAAATGAACTCATTCAAGAGAACAAAGATATTTTTATCTTTATTTTGCTCTGCCTTTATCACGGTAAAACATAAGCGGTGTAGAGAATCGCTTTGGCAAGCAGTGAATGATGCATAAAATGAAAAATGCTTATCCCGCACACGCAGCCAGTGCAGTCAAAGTCAGCAATATCACAGCTGCATTCTGGAGTTCCTATAAGCTGGTGTCCTTACAGTCGTCCACAACATTGACCTGATAGGTAGCCCAAACACCTCAATACTCAAAAAGAATCTCAAATATACACATCAGAACCGTCCTCTTCCTAATCCAAATATATCTTTCTGTAATTAACTGTATCAAAATATTAGAGTTCCTTCCTTAATTGAGTCAACCGCCACAAATATAGAGTTTTGTCAAATTAACTTTATTAACATTTTAATTTCCCTCTTTACTTCAATTAGTTTCAGTTAAGAATTCTTGCCCAACACAATTAGTCTTCAAAAGTGAAAATCCTTGTGTTACTCTTCTTCTCAAAAAAGCTATCTTCCCACCACTGAATAATGCCAAGCTTAATTTCAACAAAGTTTTCTTTAAAGTTATTGCTTATCATAAAACTTTGGAACTGGACCTGTGCCTGCTCGGGAGAGAAATCGTGCCAATTATGTACAAATCAGGTATGACACATTTTAGACCCTTCCCATTAATTTCCCAGGAGTGCTAAATATAAAAAAGTCTGTATATCTTCAGTGTTATGAAAACTATGCACACTTCATATTAGTGTGAAGTCCTCAAACTCAATTTAATAAATGTTTGATGATTTCTCATAGTTAATTTATCATATAAAACTAGATGTGATTATATTATAGCTGTTTTCATAAAGTCATCTTTGATTATTCTGATTTAGAAAATGGTGACAAATGAATTGTTTGTAGATGGATAGACAAAAGCCAAACACATAAGGAAATGAGTAATTTCAGACTATTAGTATTGGGGCATTATGTCTTTTATCAGATTTATTTTCAGATTTACAGTGCTCAGCTTTTAACTGTGTAGAGGCAAACAGCTTTGGCACAAGTCAAAACAAGCTATAATTAAACTGCGCTTTACCATGGTAGCACAACCACAGTTTGTTTTGTCATGCCCACATACTCCCCTTTCTCCTCCCCTTACCTATGGAATGTAGTTAAGACTCTGAGTGTGACATAGTGCAGCAAAGCAGCAGGAATGGTTGGATTACAGCACAATATAATAGTAATGTTATATTCATGTACTATGTAAGATAATCTTATGTCCTGTCTTGGATAGCCCAGGCAAGCTTGATCTTGTCAGATCTCAGAAACTAAGCAGGGTCAGCCTTGGTTAGTAATTGGATGGGAGACCTCTGAGAAGACCAAGGTTGCAGAGGCAGCCAATAGCAAATCACCTGTTAGTCTGTTGCCATGAAAACCCCACAAAGGGTCACCATAAGTCAGCTCCTCCACCACCAAGATAATATAATATCAGTTGGCTTGATTAAGGACCACCCCATCCTATCCAGCACCATCCCTTGACCACACTATAGCTTCCAGATTTGAATTTTAGAGTGTAAATCTTCTTCACAACTTCCAGGTGTAGGCACCTGAATTAACAGGAGTTTGTTTGCCTTCTGCAGACCAAGATTCTAAATTGGGATCAAACTAAGAGTTAGAATTCTCGAGTTTCTGGGAGGCAAGCACATGCCAGTTCCCCAAGCACCTGCATTTGGACATCATGAAGAAGGCTTCTCCAGTCCAGAAGTATTCAATATGCTCTGCATGTGAAGGGAGGAGGAGGGGGGAAGAGGAAACAATATTCAAATTGCCTTTCGGACAGTCATAGCAAATCTTGGTTTAGTTAGAGTTTGACTGAATGCAGTCCTGAAGGTCTTATTTGGAATTACAAAAATTGCTCTATGGTCAGATGAGAACACAGACCCTGAAAGATATTGCTATTATCAACTAGCATTTCTTGATCCCCTAAATTTCAGATTTGGGATCTACAGAGTTGTCAGGTAGGGAACCTGCTGGGATGGGTTTAGGTGGATAGCCATGTTGATCTGCAGTAGAACAGCAGGATTTGAGTCCAGTGGCACCTTAGAGACCAACACGATTTTCAGAGTGTAAGCTTTCGAGAGACAGAGGTCTGAAGAAAGAGAGCTCTGACTCTCGAAAGCTTACATGCTGAAAATCTTGTTGGCCTCTAAGGTACCACTGGACTCAAATCCTGATGCTGAAATGGTGTGGTCCCTTGAGGAGCCAGATGATTTTTTTTCAGTATTATCCTACTATATAAAAGGCTAAGCATATTCAAGACAACTCACTTCCTACCCTGGTGTGCCTCCAGAGGGTTCTGCTGAGGAGGGAAGCCCAGATGAGGCAGCCAGACCCCTAGAGATCATGCCATGGTGGGACGCCCAGGCCAGGATCAGGCATGGAGCAATGCCTGCCCCCTGCTTTCACCCAGCTGGGATCAGGAGTGGAGTCGGTGGCAATGCACAACCCCTGTCTTAACACAGCTGGGATCAGGAGCAAAGCAGGTGGCAATGCACAACCCCTGTCTTAATACAGCTGGGATCAGGAGCAAAGCAGGTGGCAATACCCATCCCCCATCTTCAACCAGCAGGGATCAGGAGCGGAGCAGGTGGCAATGCCTGCCGGCTGCCTTCACCCAGCTGAGGTCAGGCATGGAGCAGGTGGCAATGCCCACCCACCCTTACCCAGCTGAGATCAGGTGCAGAGCAGGGGACAATACCTGTTCTCCACCTTCATGCAGCTGGGAGTAGGAGGGGAGTAGGTGTCAATGCCCACTCCTTGCCATCACCTAGCTGGGATCAGGAATGGAGCAGATGGAAATGCCCATTCCCTCTTCACCCAGCTCAAATCAGGAGCAAAACAGGTGGCAATTCCTGCTCCCCCTTTCACTCATGTGGGATCAAGAGTGGAGCAGTTGACAATGCCCACCTCCGCCTTCACTCAACTGGTATCAGGAGCAGAGCAGGTGGCAATGCCACCCCCCTTCAACCAGCTGTGATCAGGAGCAGAGCAGGTGGAAATGTCTGCCCCCCCCTTTACCCAGCTGGTGTCGAGAGTAGAGCAGGTGGCAATGCCTGCCCCCCATCTTCACCTGGTTGGGATCAGGAGCAGTGCAGGTGGCAATGCTTGCCCCCTTCACCCAGCCAAGATCAGGAACGAAGCAGATCTCAATGCCCACCCCTATTCACCTGGCCAAAATCAGGCACGGAACAAGAGGCAATGTGTGCCCCCCTTTACCCATCTTGGATCAGAAGCAGAGCAGGTGTCAACGCCTGCCCCACCTTCAACCCTCTCAGATCAAAAGAGGAGCAGGAGGCAATGCGCACCTCCTTTTACAAGGCTGGGATCAGGTGAGGTGCAGGAGGCAATGCCCAACCCCTTCACTCAGCCAGGATCAGGTGCAGGGGAGGTGGCCATGCTCGCCCCCTTGCCTTCATCCGGTCCAGATCAGTGATGGATGATGAGGGAATGCCTGCCTGCCCACCCTCTAGAGCCTGTTGTCTTCCATAATACCAATGTCATATAACATAAATATTATATTGCATTATAACTGAACTATTTCATCTGCTTTGTAGCATGAATTTTTCTCCTTCCTCCAGAGAGGAATTCTATTTTGTTATAGTTTTTGGTTAGTGACATACATGTGAAATGGAGTATGTTTCCCTAGGGTTGCTAGCCCTGAGTTGGAAAATTCCTGCAGATTTTGGGGCAGAGTCCAAGGAGGGCAGGGTTTGAGAAGGAGAGGGGCCTCAGCAAGTTATGATGCCATTGAGTCCACCCTCCAAATAAGCCATTTACTCGAGGGAAACTGATCCCTTTGAATATCAATTGTTGGGGAGATCTCCAGGCCCCACCTGGAGGTTGGCACCCCTAGTTCCCCTCTTTACCCAAGTCTTTGAATGTTTCCCTGGCCCCCACCATTTTTGTATCTGCAGTTACAGACTCTCAGGTGCTCATCAGTCCTGCGTTGCTTAACTTGAGAAAATTGATACAGTGGAGTTTTCAACTGCAGATACAAGGACTTAGTAGGTGAGATCATATTTGGGAGAGAAATGCAGTTGTGAAAAAGGGGGGAATTATCCCAGTAGTCATGGCAAGGATCTTGCTACATCACAGCCCTGTCCAAAAACCTTTCCGTTCCTTTGTATGGGTTGTTAATGGCCACCCAGATGTTATAGGGAAATTCATGCTCAGAACCTGATGGCAAAATCCGTCATCTGTTTTTTAGTTCCTAGCCTCTGGTAATTAGAGCTGTCGTACGTACATACAAATCACACACATTCTGAATCCACTAACCTACATTATTAAAATTTTGCACACTACCCAGAGTGGAAAAAGTTAATGAAAGAATAAGAGGCTGAATTTTAGGAGATTAAAATGCTGTTAATTTCCGTATGCACTTAAGATTAATAAACTACTAATTAGGCTATGCAAATGAGGACTTTCTGAATTCCAGCACAAACATTCAGTTGGTACCTTATCCATAAATCACACTCTGTTAATGTATTTTGTTATGTAATTGGGGAATAACAGATTGATGAGCCAGTCCAATTAGGTCTAATTTACATGTGTATGGAATTTGTTAATAAAGTATTATGAATCTAATATGCAAGTAAGAGGAAACTCATTATAACATGTACTTCCTTTAGTCCAAACAAAAATGGAGTTTGGTCTTTAAAAATGACTGCTATGTGGCTGATCAAGAAACATCAAAACAAGTTTTTAAAGATGTGGGAAAGTTGCTAAATGCATATTACGAGTGAAGTGCTGAAATCTTTATCAAATGGAGTAAAAATAATGTGTCACTCATGACTCGAGTAGCAATATTTGGGGGTTTTTTTCCAACTCCATGTGCCCTCATTCAGTTTGACCTTTTGTTCTCGGTCCTATCCAGTTTGACATTATTTCAGTGCAATCCTAAAAAGAGTTACTCCAATTGGCTTAGACTGGAGTAACGCTTTTTAGGATTGCACTGCTTCACTCTTTTCTTACTCTCAGATAGTAGCTAGATTAGCAACTGAAGAAGGGAGCGTTGACTCTCAAAAGCTTAAGGACTGAAAATCTTGTTGGCCTCTAAGGTATCACATGACTCATATCCTGCTGTTCGATTGCAAACCCAAATCATACCTAGAGTGTGATTCTATGCAGAGTTACTCAAATCTAAGAGCCAAACTAAAAGTGACGTCTTACACAGGTTGGACAGTAGTCGGCTTCCCTCAAGTTTTGATGGGAAATGTAGGCATCCTGGTCTTGCAGCTGTAATGGAGAGCCAAGCTGTAAAACCAGGGCGCCTACATTTCCCATCAAAACTTGAGGGAAGCCGACTAGTGTCCAACCTGTGTAAGGCGTCACTTGTAGTTTGGCTCTGAGTCCACTGAAATCAGTGAATTTGGAGTAGAGATGGGCATGAACTGAAATACGAACCAAAATTAAGCACGAACCAGGCTGGTTCGTGGTTTGTGAACCACGGTTTGTCAGATCCCATTTCTGACAAACCGCCATGATCTTTTAGACTGGTTCATTTGGTTCATTTTTTGGTTCGTCACTGCAGACAGTCTGGTGCCAATCAATTAGTTTCCTAGGCAACAGGGGATGGACTTCCTGCAGACCTTCTGCTGTCCCGGAAGTGAACCTGCTGGCCTAGAAGCAACCTTCTGCTGACCCGGAAGTGACAATTTTCTGACCTGGATGTGATGTTTTCACGAACCAAACGAACTGGTTCATGAACCATGGGCAGGTTCATGAAAGTTCGTGGTTCGTGAAATTTGACAAACCATATGGTTGTTTTTTTCCAGTTTGTGACCATCTCTAGACTGGAGTAACGCTTTATAAAGAGCAATCCTTCTAAGCCCATTGATTTTAATTCATTTAGAAAGGGGTAACTAGTCCAGTCTCATTGGATCTCAGAAAGTAAGCAGGCTCGACCTTGATTAGTACTTGGATGGGAGACTACCAGAGTAAGTCCAGGATCGCTAGAGAGAGGCAGCCAATGGCAAAACACCTCTACTCATCTCTTGCCTTGAAAACTATATGGGGTCACCATAAATTGGCTATGACCCAACAGAGAAAAAAAATCCTCTGTTTAGGATTGCACTGATAGAAAGCAACCCTAAGCGAGGCTACTCAGAATCCTACTCAGGTCTGCTCAGAGGCATTTACTCCCAGGAAGTGGTTTTAGGGCTTTCTTTCTTTCTTTCTTTCTTTCTTTCTTTCTTTCTTTCTTTCTTTCTGTCTGTCTGTCTGTCTGTCTGTCTGTCTGTCTGTCTGTCTGTCTTATCATTAGCAGTAAAATATACTTGCATGCAATGTATCCAATATGCACATTCTTGAAGTCTCCCTACTTGGCAAAGAGGAAGGGTCCGGTTTCTGGTTTCTATGGCAAATATTCCACAGCAAGGATTTTCTGCTCCTTAGCAAGAGATATGGAGGAGTAATGTACTATGTAAGGAAGAAAATCCTTCAATTTAGCTAATAAATC
The DNA here is from genome assembly GCF_028583425.1 of Eublepharis macularius. Lineage (NCBI taxonomy): Eukaryota > Metazoa > Chordata > Lepidosauria > Squamata > Eublepharidae > Eublepharis > Eublepharis macularius. The sequence continues at coordinate 18,469,249 of NC_072800.1, read as the reverse complement.
TGAATAAAAACAGTGATAAGAAAATCACGGGCCTGTGTTTGAAAAGACTTGAGATTGCTTATGCTGGGCAACTCACAACATCTGAGTCACTGGATGGCCACATAAGATCATCATGCTCTTTAAAATTTCTTTTAAAAAACGTAAAAGGTGTCATTTATCTAGCTCTTTTCTGTAAAGCTTCAAATGGGACATTATTATATCCTGGTAACTTTTAATCTGTACTGCAAGGTTTCCTTCCTTCCTTCTGTCCTTCCTTCCGTCCTTCGGTCCATCTGTCCATCCTTCCGTCCTTCCTTCCTTCCTTCGCTTTTAGGACAGAAGACACCCAAACACAGATGAGTTCTGCCATTTAGAAATACGTAGCACTTTTAATACTATTTTGTATGCACAAAAGACAGCATATGGCACATCGTTTTGCAAAGGGAATTCAGAGTGCCTGGGGACTCTCCCTAATTAAGAATGTGTAACTAGATGTGGCCTAAAACTTAAGCATTTTTCCTGTAGCCTCTTTAATCATCCTTCAGCTATGAGCTTCAAAGCTCAGGCAAAAGTGTAAGCAGAATCCAAGCTGTTTCTGGTTTTTATGCTGCATTTGGTTGTTTAAAATTTGATTCGATACATTTTGGGGGAATTAAAAAATTATACCCCAATTAGTTTTCTTGATACAAGGTAGTCCTTATAAAGAAGCTCCAAACTTCTGCATTTAAAAGCTGCAAATTCTTCAGCTTGAAAAACGTTCTTAAGAAAAATTTGCATACACGTACTTGATTTTCCTCAGTTATTCCCATTTCACATCTCTACTGCACATGACATGATTTCAATGGGCTTTGGTTGAAGTAATTCTGCTTAGGATTGCACTGCAAATGTAGAGGATAGGCTCATATGAAAGGCAAAGTGTAAGACTTGGTACTTACGGCATGTTTGCTGGGCCTCTAGAGCAGCTGGTTGGCCCCTAGGGGGCTTCAGAGGGCAGAGAGACTAGAAAGTGGCATTGTGTGATGCTGCAATGTCAGTTCCAGGTATATACCTGGAAGTGACATCATGGCTTCACATGACACTCTAGGAATTTCCCCAATCTCTATGTTTTTACCACAGAGATTTGAGAAATCCCTAGAGAATCATGTTACATCAGTCCCCAACCCACTTTGCTTCTGAGCAGCAACGTCTAGGAGCGGGAGGTAGCTGACAATAGTGGGCAGGTTTTTTCCTCCCTTTTGTCCAATATGTGAGAGAGGGGCTGGATCCAGCCAGATTTTTCACTCATTTTCATCCAACTCCCCTCCATACCACAGCCCCCTTCCCTTTCTACATGCTGGTCCATGATTCTCCTCCAAGCCTTTTTTGATGTCCAAAGAGGACCTCTCCTTCCTTTTTCACCAGCAGAAAAGCTGGCTGCATCCGGTTAAGGCTGCTGGACTGGACAGACAGCTGGTATGATCTGACAGGCCCCTTCTTATGTTCATTTGAATAGGACGTATGCATGTAGATTCAGATCATGTGAACAATGGTTAAACTTTCTCTGGGATACTGTCATGCTATTCAGACCTCTGTGCACTGGATTTTATGTGCATACATACGATTGAAATGTTATGCCTATGTGTGGATGTCCAGTAGGATAAACATACATCAAGTCAGTGGGGCGAGAAAGTATGATCTTAATGTACTCAACATGGGTAGAGTGAAAACCAAGGAGAATTGGAGCACCATGTATTATGTCCTCAAGACTGAGGGGCTGGTGGTTAAGTATTGGCTCCACACAAAAATAACACAAGGTCTCAACTAACTTTTTGAAGACTAAAATATGAGGTTATAAGATATACATGGGGAAGAGCTACTACTTAGAGGTTACAAGATATTAAGGGTGTGCATCTAGAACGTTTCGGTTTCGGGGGTTCCAGAACAATCCGATTTCACTACTAGTTTGTTCTGGCTGGGCTGCTCCCAGCTCAGAACTGATTCGTTCTCCTCCCCACCCACCAGTTTTGGTCCGTTGAGCACGCTTTGGCTGCACATACGCAAATGAACACTGTGCTTTTTAGGGATCAGAGGGTAAACAAGGCTCTGGGGCAACTCTTTTCGAACTTAAAAACAGCACCAACCATTAGTCCCCCTCCTAGTCTACACAATGATCCACTGAGTTTTTCCTCAAGCACAATAACACACACGCAACAACGGGCCCATAGAAAGCAAGTGTCAGTGGATAAAGCAGCAGCAGCAAGGCATTACCAAGCAGGAGAGCGCTGCAACAAGTCCAAAAAACTATCCTGCTTCATGTTCATTTTTTTCCCTTTTTCTATAGTCCCAGTCACTTATTACCTTTGCATTCTGCTATCCCTGTTGGTTTCACGTTTCCTTTTTCTTTATTCTCACAATGAGGGACGGATCCAAGTCCTTCCTTTGGATGTGCAGTATTCCTCTGCAAAATGGGGAGTTCTCATTGCCAATCTTCTCCATCGCCCAAGTTCAGGCAGGAAGAGTGACTGGCTGAATCCCGCCCCCTGCCCAAGACCTATGATTTCCCTATAGGTTTTCCTTTCGCTGTGGAGCAGGTTTTTGTAATGGCAGAGTAGTCAAATGTCTCACAGGATGGGGGGGAACAATCTGAAACAGGTCTACATGGAAGTCCCATGTTATTCAATAATGCTAACTCTCAGGGAAATGTTTTTTGAATTGCAGCCTATGATTGAAGTCTCCCTTACAAACATTTTCAATGCTGACAGACAGGAAAAGGAAGAGTCTCCCCTTGTGAGAACCTGATTGGTGGGGGGACATGCACTCAAACGCATAGGTCTCATTCCCTCTTCCCGCCAACAGAGTTCATTAATATTATTATTATTTATTATTATTATTTATTGAATTTCTAGTCCACCCTTCCTGCAAGTGGGCTCAGGGCAGATTATAACAAAGAAGTAAAATACAGCGATAAATAAAATCCATAAAATCACAATTTCATAAAATCCAGTTTCAGCAGCACCAACAAACAATCCTGTTGTGTTTTCTTGTAGGAGATGCCTAGCCATCATCAAATATAATAGGGTCTTGAAACGTAATAACGTAAGGTCTCTCTCCCCTTGGGATCTGGTTGGTGCTGTTCAGGAAAATAAGCTGCTGCGCTGCCCTGTGAGGTGAGCCCGCCCAGTACCGAAGATATGAAACAAAACTAAACACACAGACCTTTTCGTGGGAAGGACTCATTTTAATTTAGTTTCCCGGTTTTGGTTCAGTGTTCTGGAAGCTTCTTTGACAAGCCAAACCTGCAAGTTCTGTGTGTAATTTTAGTTTATTTTTTTCTGTTATGCACACCCCTACAAGGTATAACTGGAGAACAACTATTACTTACAGATAACAGGGGCTGGAGCACACTGCTATGTAAAATGAGGTATTTCTTGGTGCCATGAAGAGATTGTAGACCTGCTGCACTTCTAGGGAGAGGAGAAAATCCAGAAGGCCCTACACAACACCAACCAAAACTTGGACTACTTTGAGAGAATCTCCAACTAGATGGCAACATGGGGCTATAGAAAATCAGCTCTTGAGTGCAGGTCCAAAACCAAGACCATGCACTTGGAGTACAAGAAGGTAGTGGCACACAACAGCCGCTCTGGCAATGCGCCCATTACCTGCTCGTACTTCAGGGTGCTGGAAAGCATACTTAGAGGAGATGGAAGCATGAAGCCAAAGCATCTGGCAAGAAGTACGGTCCTTCAGTCACCAAGCTAGAACTACTAGGGCAGAGAAACGGAAAGTTTCCCTTAAGTATGCTGGTGGAAAGTCCAGTCAAGTTCTATCTGATTTATGGTGACCCCTGCTGTGACTTTCAGTGCAAGAGACCAACAGAGGTAGTTTGCCACCTCTGCATAACAACCCTGGTCTTCTTTGGAGGTCTCCCATCCAATTACTAACCAAGACCAACCCTGCTTAGCTTCTGAGATCTGACAAGATCAGGCTTGGCTGCACTATCCAAGTCAGGGCATCTCTTAACTATACTGTTTATAAAACTGTTCCATACACCACTTTGGCAACAGCAGTATTACTGAATTCTAAGATTCCCACACAACATACTGCTTTTCAGGTCGTTCTTAATTCATTCGGCTTCATCAGTGTGCATCATAATTTTAGACCAATAAAAGCAAAATAGGGCAGGCCCTTGTCCCAAGGAGTTTACAATTTGAATTGAGGGGGGGGGACTAAGAGGAGGGCGAACAAAGGAAATAAGGGAAGAGTGTGAATAAATCAATTTATATTTAAACTTAAAGGTCAAATGAGATGAGCTATTGAATCCCACAACTGGACCATTATTCCTGGATGTTGCTAAAGCCCTTGGTTGTGATGGGTGAAATAAATGGTTAACCCACTTTGCAAAACTCTCTCCCTTGGTCTTCTTCTATGAATAATGGGTGGGTTTTTTTAGAAAAAAAATTGCATCATATATGTATTGTCGAAGGCTTTCACGGCCGGAGAACAATGGTTGTTGTGGGTTTTCCGGGCTGTATTGCCGTGGTCTTGGCATTGTAGTTCCTGACGTTTCGCCAGCAGCTGTGGCTGGCATCTTCAGAGGTGTAGCACCAAAAGACAAGGATCTCTCAGTGTCACAGTGTGACCTGCCAACATCTTTTCCACACTGTGACACTGAGAGATCCTTGTCTTTTGGTGCTACACCTCTGAAGATGCCAGCCACAGCTACTGGCGAAACGTCAGGAACTACAATGCCAAGACCACGGCAATACAGCCCGGAAAACCCACAACAACCATGCATCATATATGCTCTGTCTGTTTCTTCAGTTGGGATCCAAAGCGGCTTACATCATTGTCCTCCATTTTGTCCTCACAACTTGGTGAGGTAAATTGGGCTGAGAGGGTATGACTGGCCCAAGGTATCCCAGAAAGATGTATTGTCGAAGGCTTTCACGGCCGGAGAACGATGGTTGTTGGGGGTTTTCCGGGCTGTATTGCCGTGGTCTTGGCATTGTAGTTCCTGACGTTTCGCCAGCAGCTGTGGCTGGCATCTTCAGAGGTGTAGCACCAAAAGACAGAGATCTCTCAGAAATCCGAAGAGCAATCAAACCCAGGATGAATCAAACAACCAAGGAAAAACAGTCACCTACAGGAAAAGTGTTTTTGCCATATATCAAAGGAATTACTGATCAGATGGGAAAGCTTATGGAAAAGCATAACCTTCAAGCAGTATTCAGACCCACCCGAAAAATACAACAGATGCTATGATCAGCAAAAGACAGCAGAGACCCCCTCACCTCTGCAGGAGTATACCGTATACCCTGCAGCTGTGGACAAGTTTACATCGGGACCACAAAGCGTAGCATCCAGACAAGAATAAAAGAACATGAAAGACACTGCAGACTTGGACAGCCTGAAAAATCAGCAGTGGCTGAACATAGCCTAACTCAAACAGGGCACAGTATCTTATTCCAGGACACCAAAATACTGGACAACACTTCCAACTACTTTGTCAGACTGCACAGGGAAGCCATTGAAATTCACAAGCATAAGCAAAACTTCAACAGGAAAGAAGAAACCTTAAGAATGAACAGAGCATGGGCTCCAGTTCTGAAAAACACCAGGCCAACAAAACACTCCACACCCGACAATAGCCCTGCAGAGAAGATTAGCACATCAAGCACCAATCCATATGCAAAAGAACCTCCTCAGGATACAGTGAAGCCTCCCGCCATTAGCATTCCACACCCTGGGAAACTCTTACAGAATGACTCAGCTCAACCCCACCCCTCCTGAGTTGATACAAATGACCTACATCTTTTCCACACTGTGACACTGAGAGATCTCTGTCTTTTGGTGCTACACCTCTGAAGATGCCAGCCACAGCTGCTGGCGAAACGTCAGGAACTACAATGCCAAGACCACGGCAATACAGCCCGGAAAACCCCCAACAACCATTATCCCAGAAAGCTTCAGTAGCAGAGTGCTGTAACCACTACATCAGACTGGCTTGCATTTTTCCCCTCTCTCTCTGCATTTTCTTGTCTTACTATATGCTTTTCCTGCTGGATATTCTCACATAAATGTAATAGTTGAATAGGCTGTGCACATAAGATCCAGTGCTTATAGGTCTGAACCCTGTGATCTATAACCCAGATCAAATCCAGAAGTAGATTAGATCTTCCTTTTTTTCTTTTAAAAAAGAACTCAGGGAAGGGGGGACTGGATCTGGATTGTAGCATAAGGGGATGGGCCACAAACCAGCCGAAACCAGCCTCTGGGTCTCCGTATGCACATAGCCTGCTTTTAAAAACCCAAGTCATGCCAATCAGCAATGCTGGAATGCCCCTCTCTTTTCCCACTAAACACCTGCTCAGCAGGTGCGCCGCCCCTTCTACAAGTGCACAGCTGTATGAGAACATTAATTATGTTCATGTGTGCATCAGAAGGACCAGCAAAGAGCAGACACACAGCTCGCTGTTTTCTTTCAATGGCAACTGTGCGGGCCGGAAACACTCTCTGTCATTTTGAATGGCATTAATTACTATTCAGAAATAACTCACATCTTCCCCTCCAGTTGTTTCCATTCCTCCAACGCCTGTCTTTTCTCTTCTTTGTGTTATCCATGTTTTTTAAGTCCAGCTGGGAGGCCACTTCATCTGAGAGCTGTTCCTATCCTGTGATTTATTCTGGTATTTTTGCATGCTGCCAACTCTGCTGGTGCTAAATAAATGTTAAATCTTTATTATTAAAGTAACTTCTATTTTCTGTCTAATTTTTTGACCTCTCCTTTTGCCAAGGTGCTCAGGGTAATGTCGCCCCCTTAAATCTCACAATAACCTTGTGAGGTAGGTTAACCTGAGAGAGTGACAGGCCCAAGATAGACATAAGCACGAACAGAAAAAAAAACCTGAACATGGTGTTCATTGTTCGTTGCCATCCATGAACAACGAACATTGACGAACATGACTCTTTCACAAACATGTTCGTTGTTCTTTGTTCATGGGGGCCAGCAGGCTGACCTCCAGCCATCAAGATCCCAACCACGCCACTCCCAGAAACCTTACCTGAGCAAGCAGCAGGAAAGGTACCAGTAATAAATAATAGCTTGGCCCAGAGCCTGGCAGCGACCCTGGAGCTTGAAGAGGTAGATCCCTATCCCACCACACACAAAGAAAATTCAAGCTCTAATGCATTGTCCCTGTCTCTCTCAAAATGCCAACAACAACTCTCTCTTCCTCTCCACTGTGCACAACCAGAGCTGGGAGCCACCCTCCCTCCTGCTCTTTGCTTCCTTGTAAGAAATTTGGAGCTCCACACTTGAAGACCTGCCTATCAAACTAAATTGGGCTTAGATTGGGGTTTCCAGGGCAACAGCAGGAGTTCAGACAGAGTTCAGGCAGCCCCTGCCTCTGGTTGCCAAGGGAATTGATTGCAGGTGCCAGACTGTCTGGCTTGACAAACAGCAACAAACGAGGCTTGCAACAACCACCTGTTCATTTAGAATGGAGCCTCATGAACAGCTTGTTCACAAACAGCTGATTGGGCTGTTCCTGCCTTTTTTTAGTTCGTATTGCTGTCCGTGCCCATCTCTAGACCAAGGTCACCGAGAGATCAATCCTAAGCAGGCCTACTCAATAATAATATAATAATAATAATAACATTCAATTTAAATACCACCTTTCAGGACAACTTAATGCCCACTCAGAGCAGTTTACAAAGTATGCTATTATTATATAATCGCTCTGTGAAGTGGGTGGGCCTGAGAGAGCCCAAGGTCATCCAGCTGGCTTGAGATGGAGGAGTGAGAAATCAAACCCAGTTAGAGTCCCGCCGCTCTTAACCACTACATCAAGCTGGCTCTTTCTCTCAGAACCCTACTCCTATCTGTTGGCTTGCTCTACCCTCAGGGTCTAGTTATAAAGGAACCGTGGCTCAGTGGTAGAACATATGCTTTGCATCTGGAAGGTCTTGAGATTCAATCTCCAACAAAAAGAATCAGATAGTAGATGATATTGAAAATCTCTAACATGAGATTCTGAGAAGCCACTGCCAACCAGAGTTGACAGGACTGACCAAGATAGACCAGTTGTCTAAATCAGTATATGGTAGTTTCATGTGTTCATAGTTTCAGGTGGGTAGCTATGTTGTTCTGCAGTAAAAGAGTAAGATGCAAGTCCAGTAGCACCTTAAAGACCAGCAAGATTTCCAGGGTATAAGATTTTGAGAGGCAAAGCTCCCTTTATTAGAGCTTTGACTCTCAAAAGCTTATTCCCTGGAAATCTTTGTTGGTCTTTAAGGCAATACTGGACTCAAATGTTGGTCTTCATGTGTTCATAGTTTCTCCAGTTTGCAGTTGAAGCAACCAGTCTCAGGGCACCTGGACTAGAGATCTTGTAAACTCAGGTTTGGGAAAGATCCCAGCCTGGCTCTGACACAGCCAAAATTTATTCCTTTTAGATCCTGATGATTGTCAATAAGAGATTTTACCATCTCCCATTGAAATCGTTCCTGTTGCATCTCAACCCTATTTTAATGTATTATTGACCCAAAGAATAAGGAATTTTGTTAAAAGCTAACAGTTAAGTGCAGATACTTTTCAACGCCTACAACCAGCAAAACAGAAAAATTCCAAGTAAGCCAGTAATTATATTTTGTAGTAATCATCCTGTACTACAAAGGTAATTATAGATTATTCATTCCTTATAATTGCCACTCCAAATATAAGCATGCATTGAAAAAACATATTTTTGAACATGTAATCAGGTTGCTTAATGTATATATGTGTTTTAAGAGAAAACGGCCCCTTCGGCTACCGGCACAAGCCATGCACGCTGGGGGCCACACTTTGCCTCTACGGAAGGAGGAAAGACAGCGCTGTTCCTGGGCATCTGGAAACCTGCCAGGGGACGGATCCCATGGCCTGTTTAGGCAGCTCCACCTGCCCCCAGCCACAGTTGGTGTGAGTGCTCAGCCCACTCGCCTCACCCAGTATGGTGTACGATTAGCCGGCTGCTGTATTCAGAGCCAGGTAGGAATTTTTTTCTCCTTTCATCCTGATTGGCGTTGGGTGTGTGGGGGGGGGGTTCCACCTACTTTACACCATTGCTAGGCCTGAGGTAATTGGCTGGGTGGTGTTGATTAGGTGTGTCACTGGCAGGAGACAGTTTGGGAATAGGGAGCGGGCTGGTGAGTACCCTAGGCACTTCTCCAATGATGGGGAAGAGGGGTCTGCCAGGAGCAGATGGTACTGCTTGTGACGGCTGCCATGCTGGTGGGCAGACTGCCTTGGGGAACCCCAGGTGCAAGTCCTTCCCTCACTGCTGTACGGCTGAGGCTTAGGAGCTTGAGCTGGGGGGATCCATTTTGCCAGCTGGCTGAGTCTCAGACATCCATTGGATGGCTTACAATTGGGGCTTCGGGGCTTGCCCAGACAGGTCGAGGTGGAGGTCCATGGGGTGACCACGGGGCTTGACCTGTACTGCTAGTTGGCCCTTGCTGCAGTTGTTAATGGTTGTCATCAGTTGTTGTTAATTAATAAAGTGGCCCTTAGATTGAGGCTTGGTATCTCTCTTCATTCCGACTGTGGTGGCAAATAATGTGTTGGGAAAATCTGGATAAAATTGCAGCCCTCCACTGTCTCTAGTTCATGTTGAGCCATGGTCTCTCCTCTAACAATGAGTTAACACAAGCATGTAAAGACTCATGCCCAGAATAAGTCTTCAACTGACAAAGAGAATGATATTAATTAGATATTTAGACAGTTCTCCTAGTTTAGGCCTAATAAAGGAACTACACACATGAAGCTGCCTTATACTGAATCAGACCAATTTTCTATCAGGGTCAGTGTTGTCTACTCCAACTGGCAGTGACTTTCCAGGGTCCCAAGCAGAGGTCTTTCACATCACCTGTTACCTGGTTCTGTTAACTGGAGATGCTGGGGATTGAACCTGGGACCTTCATATGGTGAGAGATGGTCCCATAGATATGCTGTTCCCAGTCTGTTAATGGCTTAACTGAATCCGAAACTCCACAGGGAGCCAGCGCAGCTGACACAGCACAGATGTTATATGGGCTCTATATGATATCCTCATAAGGACACACGCAGCCGCATTCTGGACCCGTTGCAATTTCTGGACCAGACCCAAGGGAAGTCCTGTGTAGAGTGAGTTACGGTAGTCTAATCTGGAGGTGACCAATGCTTGGATCACTGTCATTAGGTCATGGGTTGAAAGGTAAGGGACAAGCTGCCTGACCTGTTGCAGATGGAAAAAAGCAGATCTGGCAACCATGGTGGTGTTTTGCTTCTTGGAAAGCGATAAAGGGTTTTCATCCCATCCTCAGCATGCTGGGTCTGATCACTGTGGCATCATAGTAGCCACTGAAACCTGTGGTCTACATTTTGGTGAAATGACAGTTCACCTCATAGGGAACTGGGGTAAAATATGTTGATTTGGGAGATGATTGGTTTAATTTATACTCAGGTAATGCTCAGGGACTAACCAGGCAAAAATCTGTCTGTCGTATTTTTAGTTAACATTTCTGGGGTGGGGTGGATGATGGCAGTTGATATATTAAGGGAACGTGTCTGCCCTAAATACAAGAGAAACTCATATAATCAATGAATTCTTTGGGATCTTCTGGAGCTAGTATAACCTCTATTGTATGGGTTCTATGGGGCTACTTTCACACAAATGTAAGAAAATGGAAGAAAAAAGTTCTTTTCCAAATCTTTTAACAATTAGAACAATACAACTTTCCCCCCTTTCTTTAGCCAAACTCATAAGAACAACAAAAACAGCAACTATGAGCCCACTATGTCTGTCTGTCACTGCTCAAACGGCTATTGCCTTAAGCGAAAATTAAAATGGGAAGAAACTTAGTATCATTTCTCTGATGTTTAATTATTGCCCCTATATATTTTGCCACAGAACGAGTAACAGAATCATTTGTATCCGATAATAACCATGTCACTTGCGCTCTCATATTAGGTAGTTCCATATTTTTAAGGAGAGCAATGATTAAGCCTGCCCGCAACTCATTAAATATGGGACACTCTATAATCATATGTTCAATAGTTTCAATTTTATCATTTGGGCATCTGCATGTTCTATTAGTATATGGTATTTTCTTTTATCTGCCCTCCAAACCAGCCGAGGGAAGAGCATTCATTCTTGCCAAAATAAAAGCTCTTCTGAGCATTGGTATTGTCAAATGATAAAAACACTTTGGCAGTTGCATCGGGAGGGCAATACCTAAGTAAAGAGTCTAACATACCTTTTGTGCCCTAACAGATGTGCTATTAATGTCCAACTTTCTGACACCCATTTTCATTTGTCTAATTATATCTTTGGTCTCTGTAATCTTGACCGTACTGTTTGTTATTCCTGGCATTTCATTTTCTTTCCCAATAGTTGATTCCATTGACTATTATATTTATCTGCATGGATTTCAAAGTCTTTGAAATCACTCAACTTAAGCAAGTTCAACTTGTCAAATCCACCAAGTGATAAAGTTCTTTGCCGCAACCCTTCCAATTACGAAGCGACTGGAACCCAGGCTTCTGTCCTCTTCTTGGGGAGTCACAGCCCTTATTCACAGTGATAAGAGCACATTAACTGTTACCAGGCTCCTCAGCAACCAGCTTCTTCCTCAGCTGCCTGGTTCTAGCTATGACTCCACCCTACTGGCCTAAACAAATTAGCTCATAGGGGTTACACTAGAACTTTCCACCAGAAGTAAGGTGGGGTCTAAGTTGCTGAAGAAAATATTTTTCTTTGTTCTTTTTTGGTCAGTGATTTTCCAGAATAATGTTCAGAGAGAATCTCAGTGGAGACGGGATGGAAAGAAAGGGCTGTCTTTGGGACTGTTTCCTGACTAAGAGCGATGAAAGCCACAGGACCTAGTTGTCTGAGATGAAAGCTATGGGGCCTAGCTGAAGAGAGAAGCGAGGCTTCAAAATTCATCTGAACAAACCCAACATAAAAATATGGCAGCAGACATTTGACAATTTTCAGATCATTCTGCCTTCTGTAAAATAAAATCATAGGAAGAAGTTTTAGACTTGGAGAAAGAGGAATGTGTTTATTATACCTTTTATTTGTTCCTTTGGTTGGTGGTTTTTTAAGTATTTACTTGCTCAGCTATATAGTTTTCCTTTTTGTGATCAGTGATCCTAATGTCAAGTTAAATATTTCTTTTCATAAAATTGGTGGTTTATTGTGGTCATTCTGCATCTTCGAAAAAAGATTGTACTTGGTCTATGCTACCCAAGGGACCAGGAAAAGCCTAGAGTTTTTACTTTGATAAAATATCTTTTTAAAAAGAAAGATGGATAGTTTAGCTTCCAAAAAGACAAAGTTGACATGTTTTATAAGCTTCTGATGATATAGAGCAGTAAGGTTTTTTATTTATATTAGGAGTGGTGGAACAAGGCTAGAGAGATAAATTATGGTCTGGAGACTTGGGACCTGAGTCACTTGGGTGAATTTCATGTGATAAAACTGGAAACTGTTTCACCACATACATCGTGGTAACATACAGAATGTTAGTCACATGGAATTGCCCAAATCATATATTTCCTAGGATATCCACAACAAATCTGGAGAAACATTGAATCTGGGTCCTTCCTTCTGTTTCTCATCACGCTGGATATATACATTTCTTGCTTGTTCTTATAAGCTGGGAATCTTAAGGCGCATGGGAGGGTGGAGACTTCTAAGAAGTCACTTCCTGTTTTGGATAGGAAATGACATTCTAACACTCTAGGAATTTCAAAAATCTCTATGGTTTTATCATAGCTTCAATTAGCTCCATTCATCCGCTCCCCCCATTTTCCCCCTGCCGCTCCACCCAGTGAGGACAGGAGACAGGGAGCTTGCTAGGAGGTCTCCTGGCATAACCAGGTAAGAGTCAACCTTTTAAAAGTCTTTGACTCTCTTATCATTTATTTAATCTTGTTGATTTCTCCAAATGCAAGTAGCCATTCCATGTTCTTCTTTATGGACTTCAGCAGTTCCAGCACTTATTTTGGTATATGTTGATACCTATTTCTAGGCTTTATCATTCATTGAATTTCATAGAGCAGATTACAGCTATTGTGGTTGGTTCAAGAGTGACAACTAACACATGTCATGATGTTGTACCATAAGGTTGCATGAATAAACCAGAGGTAACTATCAGCTGCAATTGATGATCTAAGAGACAAATTGAGAGGGGTGTTGCTTAAATTTTAAATATCTCATTAAAAACAATGGCCTTTTATTTCACTCCTTCTGTGAAAGCACCATTAAGGAAACTTATTAATTGTTTGGAAAAGAAAAAGGAAGCTAGATGTTGTGTGTGATTAACATATGCTGACTTTGCCTCGCTGAAGTACTAGTTCATAAGTCCGGGACTGCTGTCACTGAGCAAATGAGCTTATTTGTCTTACTTTAGTCTCGGGAGGACAGTTGCCAACAATCCCGTGCTCCTTCATGCATGCACATTAGCACAGATCTACACATTGTGTTGTCAAAGAAGTCCACCAAGTTTAACTTTGAAAAGTTTTCTAAAGAAAATATATGGAGGGTAGATAACTGATCAGGGGTGATGAATTACCTTCTGAGTTGGCAATGCATGAAACATGTGCCGATTAATTTAGAACTGGCTAACAGTGATGCCTAATTTTGAGGTGCAAGAAAAAGTAGTCTGCTCTGCAATCAGTAACCACATTGACTTTACCACCACCCACAAAAAAATAAGAACAGATCAAGCACTAGAGAGATAAGATGGGGTTGCTGGCACAAGGGGTGGGGGTGCAAGAATGACTTTGTCCTCAAGGTCATCATAGTTAGCAGAATGTGATGGATACTCCTGCCAGAGTTAGTACATATCCAAACTTGTATCTCTTTCACACTAGTCATGGCCTTTTAAAGGATTTTTTTTGATGAGTGTGCTGTAAATTATGTGGTAAAGATTCTTAGCCCCTTTTAATAGAAATGTCATTCTCCATTGCAAAGAAATTACTATTAAATCAATTACCAGAGTGGAGAGAGAAGGAGAGGGAAAGAACTGTAGTAGCATAGTGGTTAAGTGGTTGGACTGCAAGTCAACATTCTGCTCTCAGCCCCAGCTTCTCAGCTGTATTGTGGGGATAGTAATAACACTTAATAATAATACTCTGAGTTGGTCACTAATCTGTCTAGAAGAATGGTATGTGAGCACACTTTTGTACAAGAACCTTTCTGAAGTTGAGCAAAGGCTAGTGTGAAGTTCAAATGCTAGGCTTGCCCTAATCTACCATTCAGTCTTTTAACTAAAATCAAACTCTGTTATTGCTTGGTTTGTTTTTTTCTGTGTTAAGGGGTTATGAGTTGTTTTGTTGGTAGCATTATTCACATGACAGTCCCCGTTGATTCATATTACCCCATTATTAATCGTATATATTTATTTAGAAAATGTATATGCCACATCTCTGGAGACCTGCTCAAGGTGGCTTACAATTAAAACAATAAACCAAAGCTATTAAAACACAACCATGAAAAACAAAGTTATTAAAAACAGCAGGGATCCCCAATGTTGGCACCCATCAGCACTATGGCACCCATCAACATCTTTCCTGGCATCTGCCAAGTTTGTAGGAAATGAGTGGAGCCAGGTAGGGCTTTCTGAGATTTGTATGTTTATAGTATAATACTGAAAGTGGCTTTATATGAAGTACTTTTCCTGTGCAAATAGAGGGGCGATAGTTTAAAAACACAGTGGAACTTGCTACACACAACTGGGCTGCATGGTTAAAATTCCTAATTGGAACTTCTGTTGAAGATGCCAGATTTTCACAATGTTAGCATGTTTTGATAATTCAGATAGAAGTTGACAATAATATACTTACATCAAATGTTGTTCCTGTGAGAGAGATTTATATGAATATCCCAGTCAATCCTCATTATGGGGCAATATCCCTTCACTCACCACGTGCAGGATATTCTACCTTCATATATATGTGTGTATATATATAGCGGAGTCAATAGCTGAATCCAGTGAAAAGTAATACCATTCTGCAGATGTATTTGTTCAGATATTATTGAATTTCATTTAATAACTATATACAGTAAAGCAAACAGCAAACTATGAGAGAAAACTTGTTCATGACTTGTACATAAGATAGACAGTTACAGTAACAGACCTTTCTTAACTGACAAAAAAAGGAATGTTCATTCACAACAGGGAGGGGCCAGTTCAATAGCAACAGATAAAAAAACTGACACTATACAAAGTATCAAGCCCCCTTTCCATCTGCAAGTACTCTTCCCTCTTTCTATTCAAATTAGGCTACAGTGTTTTATTCCAACAATCCCCTTCTCACTGTGCCTCATTTGAATTGACCAAATTTAATTTATTATGCAGTTTCTCAAAATTGTCTTTATTTAAAGACTTTGTTAAGATATCAGCTACCATTTGTAATGGTGGACAATACTCCATTTCAATAAACCCTTTCTGACACGAGTCTTTTATTGCATGACATCTTATATCTGTGTGTTGCAAGTGTTGAAAAGCTATTTGGGAGAAAACTACAAGCAATACATTCGGACAATGCTGGTGAGTTTATGTCACACCACATCAAGTCTTATATAAATAAAAATGGGATAGAGCACTTGCACACTGTACCATATACCCCAGAAAAAATGGAGTGGCAGAAAGAAAGAATCACTATCTGATGGAAATGGTTAGATGTATGTTGACAGAATCTAACTTACCACATGAATATTGGGGCAAAGCAGTGATAACAGCAACATATTTGCAGAATAGACTGCCAACAAAAACTACTAATAAAATAGCATTTGAACTTTGGTTTAGAAGAGTGTGAAATATAAGTCACATTAGAATGTTTGCCATACATTTAGGTAACTGTCTGGGGAAGTGACTGTTTTACACTTTCAACTTCCCACCATGGAGAGCTGAGACATTCCTCTTTGCAAGTGCTTATCAGACTTAGACATCTTTCCATTCTACCTCCATTACATATACATTAGACTTTCCCATCTGCTGTATGTGACTTGGTCAGTTGTAGAGATGGGCACAAAATGGCAAAAAACCAAAATAAGCATTTCGTGTTTCATCGCATTCCACAAATCATGAATCACGAACTTACACAAAATTGTCCCATTTCATGACATGGTTCATTAGTTTCATTATTCGTCAGAACCCAGGGCACTTCAATGGCCCTGTTCATACTCAGACCAAACTTGCAGGGAGACTTCAGCAAGCTCTCCTCCACCCACCTTCACCCAACAAGAACAAATGCTTTAAATAAGAATATAAGCAAAGAAAATTAAAGAAAAAAAAGGTAGGCCTCAGTCAAGCTAGGCCCCAGAGCCAGGCAATGATCTGAGGCTGGGTCTGGCTGGGGTGGAGGAAAGAAGGCACCTCACCCAATGACCTTCCCAGCAAGGCTAAGAGATGAAAATAAGAAAGAGAATTTTCAGTCTCTTTTAAAGCAGCAGCAAATCCAGCCAAAAGCTCCCAATTCCACTCTCTCACTTCAAATCCCAGCAGCACTCCCTCTCTCTCTGCCTACTGGAACTGAAAAGCACGAGGCAGAGAGCTGTGCCTTATATAACAAATGCTCACAGAGCAGAACAGGAGGTCTCTGGTTGGCAGACAGACCTGCCTAACAGGGTTTGGAGGGATGAGATTGGTGTTCCCATGGCTACAAAAGGCCCATCTCTTCAGTTGCCTAGGTGATTAAGCCCCCTGCTTCTCACTGTATAGGACAGAATGGAAGCTCTCCAGTTGGCAGTGAGAGCTGCCTATCAAGGTTATGTGAGCTAAGATTGGGGTTTCCAGTGGCAGCAAAAGGTATGCAGACATTCTGGGCCTATGTTGCCTAGGGAATCAATGGATCAGCACCAGCCTGTCTGGCATCACGAATCATTCACAAGTTGAACAAATCGGCCCAAATGTCATGAATTTCATGAAAACTGTGACTCCACGAAACGCGTTTCGCGAAACGCAGATTGGCCTGATTCATCACGAAATTTGATTCATATTTCGATTCGTGCCCATGTCTAATCAGTTGTCCTTCCTCATCCCCTCATTCCTGCAACAGTATTAGTGTGTAAGATTACACTTGCTCAATGTATGCCATCCCTTTCCCCCTCCTTCCCATCTGTCTATTTTCTACCGCTAAATAACAACTTTTTGTTGCACAGTTTTCTTTCCTCTGCTGTTTTCCATCCATTGATGGCACTACTAATGCTGTTCATATGGTCTGACTCTGTTTGCTTGCTTTCATGAATATTCTGCAGCTCTAACCTTGAGGATCCAGCTTGTATTTTCAAGTTGCAAAGCATTGGTGAAACATTCACTTCATTAGAGCTAGCCCCCAGAATGTCCTTTGCATTTAAAATTTTCCATTAAAACTGGTACATGTGGTTTGGGGTCACTTGAAAAAATGCTCCATTGTGCAAATAATAAAATGTTTTTTTTTAAAAAAAAACATCGTGATTTTAAAAATAAATGCCTGTTGAATCTGATGCAGTAGGATTTTTCCTAGGAAAGCCTGTTTCACAATGCATTTGCTAGTCTTTAAAGTACCACAGGGCTCTTTGATGTTGTTGTTGAATTACGATTTGTAATGTATTTCATACTTTAAACAAATAATCTTTATTTAATGCAGCCCCACAGCAACTTTATAGACCGTTTTATTCTCCTGCTGTATACTAGGAAGGAAGACAAAACCAAAACCAATGCTTGTAGCTTGAGATCATGTTTTCCAGTTCCAAGTTTTTAACTGGGGATATACAATCCTGACAATTTTTATTTTTTTGAGTTCGCCTATAGTCAATTAGTCCAAATTCTTTCCTCCTGCATTTTTTAAAAAATATCCCAGTGCAACTGTTTTACACCTGCTTTACCCCTGTCACTTATAACATTTAGCACTCTTCAAAGTCACACAAATGTGTAAATTGCATCAACTCCCTTCAGTCTCTGGATGGGACATGTGTTATCAGATGATTATCTCCTAATAATTAACACCTGGTTGTGACCTTTTATAGACTGGAAATTAATTAAAAATCAGGAAGCAGAGGGGAATTTTCATGATAGTTTTCATGTTTGGAAGAAATATATTTCATGTTTGGAAGGAAAACATTTGGGGTGGAGGCCCCAAGAATTTAAAGTGTGAGCAGTTCTAGTAGGGTTTTTTAAAAAAAAATAATAATCTGGAGTCAGGGAAGACAGTGAAGTAACCTGGTTTGCAGATGATGACAAATTATTCAACAGGAATGAAAATTTAACCGTTTCCTTTAAACCAAATCTTTCCAAACTCTTGCATCTCTTTCCTCTCTGAAGCCTCAAGCACTTTCTCAAATAACTGAAAACCAAATAAATGAGGGGCTCCTAACAATTAACACCTCTTGAGAGACATCAGTGGTCCATTCTGAGTCATAAGTAGAGGTGGGCATGGTCCGGAAAATGGACCAAAATTTTGCACGGTCTGGCCTAGTTCGTGGTTCATAAACACACAGTTCATGGAACTCACCTTTTTCATGAATTTTGGACCCTTTGGGCCGGTCTGTTGGTCTGTGGTCCATGAGTACAGACATCCTGGTGCCGATCTATCAATTCCCTACACAATGAAGAGGATGTCCACAGACCTTTTGCAGCCCTTAAAAACTTAATAGGCAGCTCTACCTGCCGAGCAGAGAGCTCCCATTCTGCTCTATGGAGCAAGGAGCAAGAATGAACTCCCTAGGCAACAAAGGAGTGGATGTTCTACAGCCAATCTTAGCCCTCAAAACCTTAATAGGCAGCTCTGCCTGCCAACCAGAGAGCTCTCATTCTGCAAAGGAGGGGTGGACGTTCTGCAGCCAATCTTAGCCCTCAAAACCTTGATAGGCAGCTCTGCCTACCAACCAGAGAGCCCCCATTCTGCTCTATGGAGCAAGGAGCAAGAATGAATTCCCTAGGCAAGGGAAGGGTGGATGTTCTGCAACCATGGGAACACCAATCTTAGCCCTCAAAACGTAGATAGGCAGCTCTGCCTGCCAACCAAACAGTTCCCATTCTTCTCTATGCAAGCAAGGAGCAAGAATGAATTCCCTAGGCAGTGGCTGGGAAGGTGTCTGTGTTGTGAGTAAGGGGCTCTTCTCCCACCCTTTTCAGTTGATTTTGCCTCATTGCAACTTTTTGGTACTGCTAGCCAATGCAAGTCAATTGGCATTTACGACTCCAGTATCTACTGGAAGTTTCCTAGGGGTGGCTGCTTTAGGGGTCTGTAACTTGGACGTTCGAAATGCAATCTAGACCAAACCTGGAGGGTAGCTGGAGAAGAGGCTGCTGAAGATTCTCTGTGAGATTGGGCTCTCTGGGTGTGAGGGGGGCAGAGCCAGGGCTACTGGAACTGACAGACCATGGACTGACAAACCAGTCTGTGAATGGGGCTAGTCCGTGAAAAGTTCATGGTCCGTGGTCCGTGAAAATCAACAGACCATGAGCCGGTGGTCTGTGGGGTTTTCCTAGTCCGTGCCCACCTCTAATCATGTGCGTAACAAAGGAATGGTCAACCTACAGAGCTACATGTTAGGAAAAAAGCTACTTTTACAGTGCAATCCTATTCAGAGTTACTCTAGTCTAAATCATTGATTTCAGTGGTCTTAGAGAGAAGTAACTTTCTTGAGGATTAACTCTGTTAATCTGGAAGTCATAGACATAGGTGTCAACACTGATGTCTGTTTCTCTGTGAAAGTTCATTTATGAGTTGAACACATTCAGCAAACCTGTACAAATCTTCTATGTCCCCAATCTTCCCTACTGAGTGATACAAACATACAAACTTACTTTATGTTGGGTCAGACGTTAAGTACATCTAGACCAGTACTGTCTGCTCTAATTGCCAATTAACTTCCAAGTTCTCCTGCAGAATCTTTCCAAACCTGTGACATATCCTCATTTTGACTCAGGATATTAGACTGAATTTGGGATGAGCCTAGGATGTTCTGCCTGTCTAGATCCCAATTGGGATTCACTTTCTTTATCCCTGAGATTTCACCTTGGCCTTTAAACTTTGAAAAATAAGGGAGTCAAGAGAACATCCCCCCTCAGTTTCCTTGTGTCTTGGAGATTGTGTATGCACACACACACTAAATCAAGTCCCACGGATGAAATATTTGCTTGCTTGCTTGTTAAATATGTTGCCTTTCCCCCAATAGGACCCAAAGCAACTTACATTGTTCTCCTCTCCTCGATGTTATGTATTTTATTTATTTTGTTTATAGCTTGCCTTTCCTGCTGAGAACATGCAGAGCAACTGCCAGCTGGCTGGGCAGAGTTGCCTCATAAGGCTCCTTTCTCCACCCCCACCCCCCGGCCTGAGACCCAGATTCCATGGAAATGCTCTGTCTCCTTCTCCTTCCAGGGAGGCAAAGAGCAGCCCCTGGCCTTATCAGTGGAAGCTGCTGACTGGGAGGGCTGTACTCTCGAAGGAGTTCAGAGTGATATACATAGCTGTCCCTGTCTCCATTTTGTCCTCACAACAACCCTGTAAATTAGTTTAGTCTGAAAGTTTCAGGTCACTCAGTGAGCTTCCATGGCAGAATGGAGATTCAAACCTGAGTCTCCCAGTTCCTAGTCTAGCACTCTAAACCCTAAACCACACTGGATCAATAAACATTAATTTTTTTTCATTCCACCTTGATTATGTTGAATATGTGAAATTAAAACAAATGTCCCTTCAGAATGGTTATTTGCTGAGGAGTGTTTTTAAAAGAAATGTTCATGTGTTTGATGAATTTCTAGAACATTATGCTTTTGTGTATTCATTGAATAACTATACCACAGTAATATTCTTTTACCTATCATTCTGAGTTACTGTGCAGTGTAAGCTGTATTTATAACAAGATGCTTTTCATATAACAGATTTGTCATATTGTGGTTATTTTTCCTTAGGGTGATATACCTTAATATCAGTGCTAGTGTGTCTTTTTTTATTTGGAATCATATTTTCCTCCTCAGGGTTTGTTTTGATTTAGTCAGAAGCATTTTCCTCCATTTTTCAAATATTTATTAGTGGAAACATAGCAAATTTTTTTCTCATGAGGATAAAGTTAAGTTGTTGGGGTGCAGTTGTTTATTTATGGAAAGCAACAATCATTATCAAGAATGATGTACATCACAAACACTGTGGGAGAGGAAATAAAGTTGATCTTCATGCCACCCCTTAAGGATTTCTACAAATAGGTCATTGAGGGCGTGGAATATAGAAGAAGTGTAGAGCTCTTTCTGCCTCCTTTCCTGACTGGATGATACTTAGGGGCATCCAAAATCCCCTCTTCTAGTCATCTTCTGTTGACATTTTTGGAGAAACTGTTACCCTAAATGGGGGGTCTTCTTCTGAGTTGGAGGAATTAGCATTCAAGGAAACACAGTGAGAGGGGGTAACTACAGGATCTCTACCAACATATACCAGGATATTCCCTTAGAGGACTCTCAAATAAACAGGCAGATGTTAAACAGGAAAGGTTCCTTTATTAAAGAGAAATAACAAGGCATACACAGAGAACACACACAGCATACACACAGAGCTAACTAGGAAGGCAGTGAGGAAAAGGGAAAGCAGGTTTGGAGGAAGGGTGTTATTTACCACTCTTGGAGAGCTTAGAGAGCAAAGAAGGTTCCGCGGAGGGGCAGCAAAGTGACTTGCACTTCATGAGAGAAGAGAGCTCAAGCAAACTTGAGGGTGTGTGGATGGGTACCAAAGCGCACACTATACTGTAAGCACATAGCTAGCAAGCCCAAGCCCTTCATGGCCTTGGTTCCTTGTATTTGAGGGACCTCCTCTCCTCCCGTTCTCCACCACAGCAGCTTTGCTCATTAGAGCAGAACCTTCTGCAATTGCCAACCTGCATTGGGCAAAGTCAACATTATTATATTCAGATCATATAATCATTTCATTAACAAAAGTGGGATTAAAGAGAGATTTTCAGGCATTATTTGTTGTGATAATCAAATGTCTATAAATACCTATAAAACTAGAATTATTTCTTTTGGAATGGCTATTTTCCCTCTAAAAAGCTGAGTGATAGGGGAATATAAAATTGAACAGGTGCAGTCGTAGAAATATCTAGGGATTATTTCTTTTTTAAAAAAAAATATCTAGGGATTATTTCCAATGATAAATTAAGTTGACAGTTGCATATTGAAGCAATCGTAGCTAAGGCCAAAAGGGAAATTGGGGCAACTGTAAAATTCTTCTTTACAACAGGAGTGCAGTATACTCTGCGGTTCTTCAAGAGTTTACTACCATGATAGTAAATCATTTTTTATAAGCGGCTCTGGTTTGGGTACAAGTGATTACTCCTTCTATTAAATTAATTCAATTAAAATTCTTGAGAACTATTTTTAAAATACCTAGATGCATACCTTCTGTGGCCTTTAGATTAGAAACTGGCCTCGTGTTATTTAAAAATTTGACCTGGTTAGCAACTTTCAGATACAGAATCTGGTTATTATTTATTAATGATCAGAACAATTTCTTTTATAGTCTAATGATGCATCCTAATAACCAACCTTGGTTTAACCCAGTAGATAAGAAATTGGCCACCTTGGGACTTTCAATTTCCTTTTTAAAATTATTGGGGCCAAGCAAAACCACTTCAGCAATTAACATCCTTATAGAGAATATTGATTTCTAAGAAACACTGACTAAAGCTCATGGGGGTGTTTTCCTCTCCTTTTTTTATTCAGTTCCAATTATTTCATATCAACCTGTTCATTACTTACCAATATTAACCTTCCCAAGATATATCTTTATGTTTATGCTAGCCAGATTTATTGTGCTTTCATCTGCATTGTTGACAGGGAGATATCAAAAAATATTCCTTTCAGTCACATATTTTGCCCCTGTTCCGATAACCTGGTTAAGCTGGTGGTTCATGTGTTATTTCATTGTAGATTTCATGTCCAAGCATGCATAGATTTTCTGGAACCAGTGCTGGGTGAGGAAAAAAACAACCCCTGTTTTCAGAATACCGCATGATCAAAATGCTACTGGTGGGAGTCAACCAGAAAATTATCATCTCTGTAGCCAAGTTTTTGTTCTCTGCAATCAAAATGCAAGCCAAGTTAGTGTCCCATGTGCAAATTTGTTTAGGTCTAACTTTTAAAATGAAGTTGCGGATTTGGATGAATGTTGTTTTCGGGGTATTAATTGTTGAAGGTTTTTGTTTGTATGGCTTGTAGGCTGCAATTAAAGTAAGTAAGTAAAAAATACCATTTTTTACCATGTGTGTACTGATACTTGGGTAAAGAGTTAGGGACTGGTCTATTCTACAATGTATAATTTGTACAGTTTATGGTTGTAAATAGGATGATATCATGTAATTTTTGCATTGTTTAATGTGTCAGATTAATACTTACATTTTGCTTCGGTTCCATCTATTTTTCTGATTGGTTCCTGGTTCCTACAATCCAGCTTTTATTGCATCGTCCATTGGATGTCCCATCTTGTTGTTTTTATTGTATTGAATTGTGATCTGCATTGAGTGCCAGTGAGAAAGGCAGATTATACATTATGTAAATAAATAAAATTATGCATACAAATTCAGTTCACTCACCTGTCTTCAGGAGTCAAAAGGTACTGATGATCTGATCATGGATTCTCCAGCAGATAATTTAGTTGAAAAAAGCAGCTCAAAAAAAGGACAATATGGATTGGGGTTACAACACTGGGAAAAAAGGAGGAGACTAACCCTATTCATGTCATTTCCCCACAAAAGCCAAGATATTATTTATTATTAGTACCTTTCCTGGTGCCTGCTCAGGTCAGGTTTCTGGGAGTAGTGCAGTAGGGATCTTGACCAAACTTGGGTGATGGCTGGAGGAGAGCCTGCTGGCCCCCAAGAACAGCCAACCATAAACATGTTCGTGAACAGGGCCATGTTCGTGGTTGTTCGTGAGTCCCTGTTCGTGGATGGCAACGAACAACGAACATCATGTTTGGGTTTTTTTTTCTGTTTGTGCCCATCTCTAGTTACAACACTGGGGGGAAAGAAGGAGACTAGCCCTCTTTATGTCATTTCCCCACAAAAATGCCATCTTCCACATACCCATTATGGCTACTTGTTTGTTTGTTTTTCCCTACTAGGGCTGAAAACCTAGGGGGACAGTTTTCAATCAAGGAAATGTTATGTGGGGAGCTACTTCTCTCCATCTAGTACTCGGATCTATTTAGAGATCACCATGGCTTCTTCATGTGCCTAAACCAAATTCTGGACAATCCAGTCACAGATTCCAAGTATCATGTTAGTTAGCCACAGATGGCTGTGGTAGATGGATGGTCTGAGAAGGCAGAGGATGTACAGTAGGGGCCAAAGTTTAAAACATCTGAGAATAACTTCAGTGATGGTAAGAAAGAAAGCAATTTTTTTCCATGTTTAGTGCTTCATTGTTATGCAAGACCAGTCCCATATATCATAACTTGTGTAAAGTAATCAAAATGAGCAGAATTTCAAAAAACATCTAAACCTCATGTCCATCTTAGGGACATAATAATAATAATAATAATAACATTCGATTTATATACCGCCCTTCAGGACAACTTAATGCCCACTCAGAGCGGTTTACAAAGTGTTATTATTACCCCACAACAATCACCCTGTGAGGTGGGTGGGGCTAAGAGAGCTCAAGAGAACTGTGACTCGCCCAAGGTCACCCAGCTGGCTTTGTGGAGGAGTGGGGAATCAAACCCGGCTCTCCAGATTAGAGTCCCGTGCTCTTAACCACTACACCAAACTGGCTCTATGTACACATAGAGTACACATGTGTGTACTGTATCTATGTAAATATTGAACTTTACTTCCACCCTCAAAAAAAACCCCTAAAATGATTAAAATGTTTCTTGTTGATGATTTTATAATATTTTATACCAATTTTATCTAATTAAAATGAAATTAAGGCATTGATAATGTATATGGGCACTGACAAATCTTTAGCACCTGATAGGATGCCTATTGAATGCTATAAAACCTTTTCAGATTTTTAAATCCCAGAATTATATCTATTTTATGATGAGATTTTTGAGTCTGATTCCTTGCTATTGTTGTTATATGATGCTTATATTATGGTGATTCTAAAACCTGACAAAGACCATTTTTTGCCCCATTTCTCTAATGCTAAGGTATTAGCTGCCATTCTTGTTAACAGACTTCCAAAGGTGTTACAGCCCTGGTTCATGTAAACCAGATAAAATCCATCCATGATAGGCAAGGTTCTGATAATCTTAGGTTGGTTGCAAATTTGATTGCAATAAATAGTAAGAGATCTGTTCAAGTTGTTATTTTCTCACTTAACACTGAAAAAGCTTTTGACAAAATATACTGGAAATTTATTTTTGCTACATGACTAATTTTTTTTCTTCATGAATTTTTGAAATGGATTACGATGCTTTATTTATCTCCCAAATAAAGGGTATTAATTAATGGCTTTTTTTTGTACCAGTTCGTGTTGAGAGAGGTACTAGACAGGATTGTCCTCTATCTCCTTTTTTTATCTATATTTGGAACCTCCAGCTTGTTCTATCAGACAAAATAATAATATTCATGGCTAGATATGGGCATGAACGGGTAAAAAACCCGAACAGGCTGCTCAGTGTTCGTTCCCGATGACGAACACGAACAGCCGACCGGAACTGAACATGTCCCGTTACTGAATGTGTTTGGTGTTCGGTGGCACCAGAGCAGCCCCCTTAGCACTTAGAGAGCCCATATTCACAGGGAATATGCAGCAGGCTCTCCTCCAGCCATCACCCAAGTTTGGTCAAGATTGCAGTATGGATCTCAAAGTTATACATTCCCAAATTTGACACCCCCAGGAAACTCCCATACAATACAAACCACACTCCCCAGGGTGAGCCCTCAGCCAAGGAGCCCACTGAGCTTGGCCCCAGGGCCTGGCAGCAGCCCTGGAACCAGAGGGGATAGCTCCCTATCCCACCCACCACACACAGAAAAAAGCCCAGCTCCTATGCACTCTCCCTCTCTCTCTCCCAAAACGCTATTAAGAGCTCTGTCCCACTCCACTGCTTGCTGAAAGTGAAACCAGAATTGGGGGTGCAGTGCCCTTTTGTAAGCAGTGCCCTTTTATAAGCAGAGGACTCATTGAGAAACGCAGGAGGCCTGTGGTTGGCAGTCAGAACTGCCTAACAAGGGTTTGCAGGGATAAGATTGGAGTTCCCATGGCCACAGAACACTCCCCTCCTCCCTGCCTCCCCCCACCCCCCGGTGTCTGCTCTCATGTTACCAATTGTTACCGATTTGCAGCTCCACGCTTGGAAGGAAGACCTGCCCATCAAGCTAAGTTGGGGTGTCTGGGGAGACAGAGGGAGTGCAGACAGAGTTCAGGCACTCCTCCCCTCCATTGCCGAGGCAATTGATTAAAGGCATCTGAGTGTCTGGCTTCCCGAACGATGGCCGAGTGCAACGAACAAGGCTTGCGTTGACCACCTGTTCGGCTGGAATGGCGCATCACGAACATCACAAGCAGCCTGTTTGGTGTTTTTTTTTCATTCGTAATGTTGTTTGTGCCCATGTCTATTCATGGCTTTGTACATAACTCTTTGGAATTTAAAATTATTCTTTATGCAGATCATCTTTTATTGCTTATCTCAGAACTTCAGTCTTCCACTCCTGTATTAAAGAATGTGATTAATACTGTTGGTGGTTTTTCTGACTATTTGATTAATTGGACAAAATCTGGGTTGATGCCATTGGGAGTCAATATTTCACAATGTGTATTTGCTGATGGACATTTTGATGTCACCCAGATGTCATTATGTATCTTAGAATATTGATTCCTAGAGATATTAAGTATATGATTGCACTAAATTTCAACAACTTGATTGCTGATATATCTTTGGATCTACACAGATGGGCAATTTTAAACCTGTCATGGGCACAAAAAGTAAATGCACTCAAAATGAATATTATACCTAGAATTATTATTGGTTTGCTGCAATTCCTTTTCATGTACCTTTTAGATATGCTCATAAAATTAATACTTTATTTCAGAAATGTATGTGGTTGTTCCTTACCAGATTTTTCAAAAGAGGATACAACATCTATTTAAAGAAGGAGAACTTGGCTTCCCTGATCTTAGTTTATGTCATCAGGCATACTTGTTAACTTGTACTAATTATTGAGATTACTCATCTCAGTTTGGATTATATATCTTGGGATCTTTTGGAGGCTTCTTGTCTGGTGCCCCTCTTTAAATGGAGTACATTAAGGTCTATTTATGCTAAAATGGATCCTGTTCCTCCTGCAATTTCTGCATTTAGAAAACTACAAGGGGGGGTCCTCAAGGGCTTGCAGGGAGCATCTAATTTTCCCTTCGCCCACCATGTCCTCTTTCCCTTCTCTGCCTCCATAGCCTCTCCCCCTGTTTCTTCTTCATTCTCTACTTCTCATTCACTTTTGTCTGCCCCCTCTCTTCACCCTTCCCGCTTCCCCCTCCAGTAGCCTCTCCCCATGGCCTAGAGGTGTGGTGCCAGCTAAGCCATGGCCGTTTCCACACTACTCAATTTCATCTGTGGAATGTCGCAAAAAAAAAGTGGAAGATAGCGTCTTCTCGCGTGAGTTTTGCGCAACATCACACAAAACTCATGCAAAAAGAAGCTATCTTCCACGTTTTTTTTGCGACGTTACGCAGCGTTCCGGGTGAAGGTAAGTAGTGTGGAAACGGCCCAGGTCCGGTTGCATGGTGAGGAACCTGCAAGGACTTTCAGGGGGTACTTCAGTTTTTCCTTTATCCTCTTCCTCACACCATTTCATCTTTCCTTCTTACTGGCAGTCTCTATATGCTCAACTTCCCTACATCCTTCTCTGCTTCAAACCTGCTTAACAACTTACCTTTATCTGCCCAACTTACCTTTATCTGTCTTTCTTCACAATATGGACCCAAAGCAGCTCTTTGCCTCAGTATTATCTTCACAACTCTGAAAGGTAGGTTAGGCAGAGAGTGTGTGACTGGATCAAGGTGAGGTTCAACAGCAGAGTGGTTATTCAAACCTGGATCTCACATATCCTGCTCTGAAAATGTAACCACTATATTACAAGGGCTTTGGGAGAATGGTTGTCTGCTACTGAACGATAACAAACAGCCAGGTCTGGGTGAGTCATGCAAGTCATGTGGTATCAGGTTGTTTGGGGGTTTCTTCTGTGCTTGGCCCTAATGAGTCCTCCCTCAAAGTCCAAAACAGCCCCAGAAAGGGCACTGTCCCCTCCCCCACCTTTTCCCTGACAGAAATCAGGCCTGGAATACTGACAGGACTGTTATGGTTGCCTAGCAACAGCCACTAAGGGCATCTGGTTAAAGCTATAGATGCACCTTTTATCATTTTGAGGTTTTTTACACCCCAAATGTATTTTTTCAATTTCAGATTTTTCTGCAAACCTGGGGCATTTTTCAGGTGTGTAGGAAGAGCTGTCTTGTCTGTTCATGGCTTCAATCTCTGGATTTAAGTATCCAAAAATCAGGGCCACGTGCCTATTAGTATGTAAGATGGCGTGTAATGTCATCACAATATTAATTGGACCCATATTCACCTGCTAAATTAACATGATGGGCCAATCCAGATGTAAAAGTTGGGAGGAAATTTTTATGAAAAGTTTGGTCAAATTGAGGGATTTTTACTCTGGACCATTGGTAAGTTTTTGATGACGAGGTTTTATAATTTTCTCAACGGAGATCTAGACATAATTTGTTAATTTTTGCTGAAAGGCAATATTTACAACTGCAACATCTGTTAGAATCTAAATATGGTCCTGCAGCACTGAGTGTTTCAGTCTCTCCCCCACTTCTGGAAACTCTCATTGACTCAATCAGAAAATGAAACCTACAATATTGGTTTATAAATATTTGATGTTGGTTAACAAATACGATATGCAGCGTCTCAGGAATGAACAGAATGAGCTAGAGCATCTAATTTTGCTAGAGCAATGGAATATGGCCTTCAACTCTACATCAGTAGCTTCTATGGATCTCGAGCTGCAACTTGTTTGGCATAAAATTATGTTTTGAGAAAAGGAAACTAAAGCACCTTTTCAGTAAAGGACTAAGTACAGAGTCTAATGCTGGTATTGTAACTTACAGATGCATCTCTTAAGCATATACTTTGGATATGTCCAGTTATTTGATCTGTTGGGGGTGGAGTTATTACTCTTATTGATTTTGTATTAGAATACTGATTAGTTTTTGAGGATGTTTATGTACTTTTAAATTATTTGCTTGTCTTCTGGAGTCTAACTGATGGTCAACAAAAATGGACCCTCCATGCCCTTATTGTAGTGAAAAGATTCATATTATAATGCAGCACTAGAGCGGCAAATGCCCACTTTCTATAATTCAATGGACTGAAGTCCTTGGAAAGCTAGCAGCAGATAGGATTGGTGGGGTGTTCTGCCTCCCCCCGTCTTTCCCCAGAATCAGCTGCTTCAGGCGGCCTCATTATAGAGTAGATCCATAGTTCTGCCTTCCCCACAGAGAAAACTGCACAGAATTCTGCTTCACAGCACACAGGTAATAAAAAAAAATCCCATGTGGATTGGCACTGCAGATCCGCCAGAATTTTTGCATGCTTAAGGTGTTGTGCATTTGGAAATTGGCATAATTGTAATGCAGGAGGGATGCCTGCTGTTCTCTCTTGCACAACTTAAGGGGAGATTTGACTGGATAGTTGTATCAGTGTTTACAGTGCATAAATGAAGCTGTAGTTTGTGATAGGCTTAAAGTGGTTTGTGGATTTGCATTCTTTTCCCTGTCGCTCTGAGTTGGTATCAGTTTAGAAAAGGAAACACCCTACTCAAGCACTAGGGGTGTTTGTTCTCTGAATGCAAAAGCACAGCACTCTACTGCAAACCGAGAGTGCAATTCTCTTGAGCATGAGAAAGGAGAGAGTGTGCACACATCCCATTTTAGAAGCAGGATTATTGTGCCAAGGCTTCTTTCGGCCTGAATTGATTGCAAGGCTGATTAGCTGGAGGTATAGATGCTCTAAATGTGCATTACAAGCAAGAGCAAAAGTCCAGCTCACTGGCAAAAGACATATTCTTTTCCTCAAATGATATACAGTATTTACTTTGCAATGTCATCCAAAGAACTAGATGACAGAAATTAAATTATTCTTTGGAAGAAATAATTATTCCACTGAGTTAGCTTGTGATATACTGGAGTTGCTGGGGAATTGCAGGAGGAAAGCCAGGTTAGCTTGTTGTAGCAAAATAAAACAAGTCCAGTGGCATCTTAATCACTAACAACATTTTGCATGTGCAGCTCCGAAGATATGTAAAGAACTCCCCGGCAAGGCTATTTCTGCTCAGGCACCCGCAGGCTTTCAAAGCGACATTCTCCACAGCTTGCTGTGTAACTGTGGGGAAAGTGAGTCCGGGCTTGGCAACCCGGACTCAATTCACTCAAAACGTATAATGTAGTTTCGACCTTGGTCTTTAAGGTGCTACTGGACTTCTGTTTTATTTTGCTGGAAAATATCAGTGTCAGAGATTGGCCTAAAAATCAGCTCCTGACATTGTTATCCTTTGACATGATGTGCAGACTAATCCTATGCATGTTTGTTCAGAAGTAAGTCCCACTGGGTTTACTGTCCAGTAAGTGTGGATATAATTGCAGAGTTACACCCTTCTCAGCCCAGTGACTTAAGTAGCCTTTAGTCAGACAGAACTAAGAGCCAAGCTGCAAGTGACGAATGACACTTGAATGGCAAGTGTGTTTCTCCCTGGGCCAAGCTACAAGTGACGAATGACACTTGAACGGCAAGTGTATTTCTCCCTGTTCACTTGCCCTCCACTCAATCCACTTGCTGTTCAAGTGTCATTCGTCACTTGTAGCTTGGCCCCCTGTTTACTTGCCCTCCACTTGCGCTCCACTCAATCCACTTGCCATTCAAGTGTCATTTGTCACTTGTAGCTGGGCCCTGAGGAAGGGCAGATAGGAAGCGAGCACTTCATTTAAAGTGACTGAGGGCCAAGCTACAAGTGGCAAATGACACTTGAACAGCAAGTGAACAGACTCACATGTATTCCTCCCTGTTCACTTGCACTACACTTGCGCTCCCCTTGATCACATAGTGATCAAGTAGAGCACAAGTGAACAGGGAGGAATACACATGAGTCTGTTCACTTGCTGTTCAAGTGTCATTCGTCATTTGTAGCGTGGCCCTGCCCCTGAGTTGCCAGCAGCAGAGACAAAGAACCAGCTACAGGTCTTTGTTCCCTCAGCAAGATAAATACTCTGTTTGCCTCCCTCTTTACCCTCCTATGCTCCCTCTCCTTCCCCCTCTCCCAGAAAGCAGGCTTGCAGAAATTATAATTCCTCTGCTTGCTTACCTGCCCCTCTCCCTCTGAAGAGCAGAGTAGGCATTCCACATCATTAGATTTCCCAGCCCTCCCATTATGGTGAAAGGCCTCCTGCGGACACAAGTTCTGTTGTCCACTGCCACTTGAAACAGAGGAAGGGGCGAACAATAATGGCACCATCATTGCTACGTCACTTCCTGGTAAAACCTGATTTACCATAGAGTTTCTGGCAATTCCTAGAGCTATCCTTTTGATGTCTGTGTTTTACCAGGAACTGACCCAGCGACACTGCTAATGTCAAGCACCCCATGTCCCTGACCCCAACCCCCTCCCAATCCCCCCTACACATAATTGCAAGAGCTACATATCATTGCAAGAACCTCTCTGTATCTACTGCTTCTCCATCGCTTGCTTTTCTCTAGGGGGGTCATCTGCCAATCTTTTTAGTGGGGCCGACTCCTGTTGCTACTTGTGCTGCCCAGAGACGGGTCTGCAACCTAAGGTATATTGGAAGAGTAGGTGGGATGCTAGAATCAACAGTATGTGAAGGGAATGACAGGCAAATATTTGTATGGGACTAAAAGTCTTTTAAGAGATGTTTTACAGGAAGGGAAATGATAGAGCTAAATAGTTGTCCATAATCCAAGTGCAAACCATGTATGCCACTGCACTAAACCAATCGTTCAGGGTGCTCCTGTGTACATTTATTACTTTTTGTGAGATCTTATATGTTCCTTATATGTTCTTTTCCCAAAGTGGCTTACATCATTTTCCTCTCCTCCATTTCTTTTCTCACAATAACTCTGTGGATCAGGCTGAGGGTCTGTGACCAGCCAAAGGTAACTCAGGCAGCTTCTATGGCAGATTGGGGATTCGAACCTGGATCACCCAGATTCTAGTCTTACACGCTGACCACTGCACTACACTGATTGATCTCTTGCTCTGGATTATGATGTTGTTTTACTCGGTAATTGTAAAAGATTGCTGACCTCTGGCCCAGAAAGAGAGGGGAAGGGTGAGGTGAGCAGTGGAGGTGGTACCGTAACTCCTCACTGGTGCAAGCAGGCAAGCAGCTGGCACGGCCTTTGTGTGGGCAGTTTTGGTGCTCACATAGAAGCAAACGGTGTGGTAGAGTAAATTCAAGTCTTCATTTGAAGTGGGGGACACCAGCCATCCCAACTGGGCTGAATACATTGGGGAAATAGTTCACAAGCTTAAATCCTTTTTATAACAGATCTCTCAACAAAATCCAAGCAGTGCCAACATAGAGTCTTGGGGAATATGAATCTTGTTAAAATCACAATGCTCCAGGTAGTCATAGCCATCACTTTGACAGTTCTCCCAGGTAGCCCTGCCAAGATTGAATGTGTTGCACATTGTCCAAACAGTTGAACAGGGCAGCAATAATTCATTTCCTGTCATGGCTCATTCCCGCTCATTCATAAGAAAATAAAGTCAACAGTACATCAAGTGTAACAATATTACGGTGATGAGTAGTGTACGCTGGAGAGGCTGCAGACATAGTCAAAGTTATTTTCCAATAAGCATCAGATGGGAATCTGATCATCCTTGTCATGCGACTAGGAAATATTTTGAGTGCCTAATAAACTGTACAGAAAAGAGAAAAACAAAATATCTAGTTTAGTAGTGGAGGCAGCAGACTGAAAATAATTTGATTGCTGCAAATATAAATGTAGACTGTCCCTTCGCGGCATTGGAGTTGCAAAACAAAAGTGTTGCATGAGGAAAGTTTAGATGAGACGAGTAAAAGTAACCTTTATTATGTTTGGTTGTTGTGGGTTTTCCAGGCTGTATTGCCGTGGTCTTGGCATTGTAGTTCCTGATGTTTCGCCAGCAGCTGTGGCTGGCATCTTCAGAGGTGTAGCACCAAAAGACAGAGATCTCTCAGTGTCACAGTTTTCTCACGAAACCTTTATGTTGGCAAGATGGGGAGCTCTCCCTTTTGCAGTTTTGGAGGGGAGCTATAAAAAGGTCCCCATGAAGGACAGAATCTGTCCCTGGGGCATTGAAGAGGTGGAATCAGTGGAGCATTTCCTGTCCTATTGCCGTTTTTACCACGGCATTTATTCAAATGCAATTGCCCTATTACTTAAAAGCTTTTCAAGCTTTTCTGATGTTGATGTTTCAAAGAAGCTTCTAACAGGTGTTAATAATCGGGTTACTATTAGCTATGCAAAAAAAAATTCAGCAGCTTGTAAAATCCGTCGGTATTTTAAATTTTAGTAAATTTTGACTGCTGTGTAGCAGGATTGGCCTTCTGTATTTTTAAATTTGTAATGTACATTTTTCTTATCTTTCGATTTGTACTGGTCATAGACCGAATAAATCTGAATCTGAATCACTGAACCAACCAGATAATATGTCACAAAAAAGGGGTGGTCTTAGTGATTCTGGGACTCTGGGCAAAAGTCCAGACATTCCAAAGAGAGGAGAAAAGCAATGATCAACCTTTTTCGAATACAAAAATATGGGCAAACTTGAAACTATGACGTTCTAGCTAGAGCAGAGAAGGAGGATGCTAGCTGCCTAGTGGAAGTTCTGAGTTTCTTTCTCCTTCATTTACAACCTGTAGGGATCCTCCAGTGGATTATTCTCTTTGAACCTGCAAAGAGAACAAGAAAGTATTATACGAGAACTTTAAAGTAGAGACACAAATCTCTTTTACAGCTATGTACATGCAATGATGAGCTTACAGGGATTGTACTATTGATTGTTTGTGTACATGTAAGAAGTGATGAGTTTATATGTATTGTATTTATTAGATGTATAATTTTTGTATGATCTATTTATACCTATTTATTACACTGTGTACACTTTGCACTTTGGTTGCTTGTTAATATAACCATTTATGGTCATTGATTGTTATTTGAATTTATATTTCTCGGGAGAGTAATTATCTTAACATAGATTGTCCCCAAGCAGTTCTTGTTAGCAAACAGGGCCGGCCCACACTTTGAGGCCGGTGAGGCCACCGCCTCAGGGTGCTAAGGCGCCAGAGGGGCACTGGCCCAGGGGCAAGGGCGCACGCCATGGAGCTGCCGCTGCCGCCACCAGCCAAGAGCGTATGCTGGCAGTGGCAGCATGGGGCAACTGAGCGGGCAGCCTCACGTTCAGTTGCTCTGTGGGCCAGGCGCAGCTGGTGGCCAGGGCGGCCGGCTGCACCTGGCCTGCAGAGCAACTGAACGGGAGGGCTGGAAGGCCCCCCGTGTGCGCACCCAGCCCTGCGTGATGACATCACACGCAGTGATGTCATCACACAGTCCGGTGCATGCACAGAGGCAGCATTAAGCTGCCTCAGGTGCTGGCAATGCTGGAGCTGGCCCTGTTAGCAAATGTGGACATTTTCAGGAGGGGGTCTAAAAGGTACTGACCAATTAGGTGACTGGGGTGGGGTGGGAAGTATTATGGGCTGATGCCTAGAAATTTATTGGCATGCACCCAACTATCCGTGCATGGAAGAATTGTTGCATTCCTCTCCGTTCATACAGTCCTTTCTAATTCCAAGGAAGATAATTTTCCTGAAGTTGCAAGATCTGTCTGGAGGAATGGCAAAACACCACGTGAGCACAAGGAAGGAGGAGCAAATTCCTCCCCTTGTCTCTCTGCACTTGCCTTGCTCCTTCCTTGCTGTTCCTTCATGCGGGTCTCACAATCCTGGGAATGATCCTTCCAGGAGTCAGAGGAGGCTGCAGGAATAGAAGGGAACATGTGAACAAAGTGAACACGTGAAGCTACTTTGTACCTAATCAGACCACTGGTCCATCAAAGTCAGTATTGTCTACTTAGACTGGCAGTGGCTCTCCAGGGTCTCTGGGAGAAGTCTTGCACATCACCTAAAACCTGATCCTTACTGGAGATGCCCGGGGATTGAACCTAGGACCTTCTGCATGTCAGGCAGATGCTCTACTGCTGAGCCATGTCCCCTCCCCAGGTGACAGGATGCTGCCTGTTATGTCCCATATCTAGTCAGTAACACACTTTGTACTGTAGCACCTTTAAGATGCAATCAGTAGCTTCTGATAATGGGATCAGTTGGCTTCTGATGATGAAATCAGTAACTTGTAGTAGAGCCTCAAAAAATTAGATACAAACTCATAAATGTTCCTCTCCACGGAAATCCCCAGTAAAAGGCGAAAGATTTATACGATCTGAAGAGAAACCTCTTACTAAAGATTTCCGTGGAGAGGAACATTTATGAGTTTTGGTTGTTGTGGGTTTTCCGGGCTGCACCACCGTGGTCCCGGCACTGCAGCCCCCGACACCTCGCCAGCAGCTGCGGCCGGCATCCCCAGAGGTGCAGCACCTTCAGAGGTGTAGCAGAGGTGCTACACCTCTGAAGATGCCAGCCACAGCTGCCGGCGAAACGCCAGGAATTTTTTGAGGATCTAAATTTTTGAGGCTCTACTACAAGTTACTGATTTCATCATCAGAAGCCAACTGATCCCATTATCAGAAGCTACTGATTGCATCTACCCCCCCCCTCCACCTACATATCTGACCAGTTTCTTCTTACCCTCCATGCATCTGACGAAGAGAGCTGTAATTCTCGAAAGCTTATGCTACAATAAAATTAGTTAGTCTTAAAGGTGCTACTGGACTCTTTTTGATTTTGCTACTACAGACTAACACGGCTAACTCCTCTGGATCTATGACACTTTGTACTTGCAGCTATGTGCAATGTGCATCAGTGTATGCATCACTACAATTCTTCCAGCTAAGCAATATTTGGTAGCCCTTTATAATGCAGGTTTTCCTGTACAGAAATGAAATGGGGCTTGCAGTTTTTAATACTCTTTAACCATCCCAGCAATCGTGTGAGTCTAAGTGTTTGCTAAATAAAAATGTTTGTGAAATCGCTTTCACATTTGATTCTGGTCTGATGTTCTGTCTGGCTTTAACCTGATTTTAGGATTTCATATGCTCATGAGTATATTTAATGGTATGAAAATTAACTGATTTGGAATAAGAGCTGGAACCGAGGGAGAAGGAACACAATGCTGCAAACCAAGATGGTTGCTAAAAGAATGAAACTGTGTTGTAGTAGAGTTGCCAACTCATGCTTAGGAAAGACCTGGAGATTTGGGGGTGGAGCCTGGGAAGGCTGAAGTATAGGGAGGGGAGGGGTCTCAGCAAGGTATAATGCCACAGAGTCCACCTTCCAAAGCAGCCATTTTTACAGGGGAACTAATGTCTGTCCCCTGGAGATCAGTTGTAATTCCATGAGGTCTCCAGCCCCTACCTGGAGGCTGGCAACCCTGAGTTGTAGCCATGGACTCTCATTCAATGCACAGACTCCTAGAAACATATATGCTGTTAAGTTAGTGAAGGCTACTCTTTGACTTTTAGCTCTCTGCTGGGATATTGTGGCTCCGTTGTGACTGCATACCAAGTATTCCCAGTAGAAGCTATTATGAGAAGGAGGATAGACTAATTGTGTTAGTGCATGTCCAGTCCCATTTCCATTTCTGCGGCAGAAATGAAACACTCAGTCAATCAGCTGGAAACCAAATTCAATCAGGACCCTCTCTTATGTGAGGTATACAAGAAGGTTCTTCAGATAACAGTTTCAGGCAGCCAAGTCATCTGCAAACACGACGAAGGCCAGGGGGGGAAATAAGGCTCCAACTGTTCATACAGTCTTTGGGAAAGAGGACATTTCGTGATTCTGCAATCTGCTAGGCAATTACATTGGTCCCCTAAGCCGGTCCACCATAACACTCCAACTCCTGGGGCAAGTACAGTCCGCCAAATCATTTCTCAGCAAAATCAACATTTCTAGCTCTTCATTTAAAAAAAAATTGCCTCAAGTGTTTGTGCTACTTTTACCATAACCATAGAGAACAATTTTCAGTGGAAAAAGAAATTCTTAGGATGCGGTTCTATGTGAACTTACTTGGCAGTATGTCACACTGAATTCAGTAGAACTTGCTTCTGGAAATGGGCACTTTTGAATGCAGGGCAAAGTGTCAGTCTGTTCTTTCCTAGGCAGCTTAATTGCACCTCGATGCAAATTCAAATGCATATATTATTCTTTTTCTTTTTTTGTATCTCTGGCTTGAAATTGCATTGCTCCCCTAGTTGGAATAAAGAGACAGACACGGGCACTGGATCTAAGGGCCACTTTATTAAATTAACCTCAAAGAGAACCTAAAACATAACTGCGGCAAGGGTAAAGCGGTATAGGTCAAGCCACGGGGTCACCCCTAGACCTCCACCTTGACCTGCCTGAGTGAGCCCCAAGCATTGAATGCATCTAAGGCCGGGCCGGTGGAGCCGCCTGAAGAGACTGCTAGCTCCGCCCACCCAGCAAAGCCCGGGAAAGCTGCTTCTGTTCTTTCCCCTTCCAGGAGGGCAATGCACAGCCCCCTCCTTGAACAGCTAAAGCTGCCCAGAGGCATGACCATATTGCATGTAGAAAATAAACACTACTTTGGGGGATTTAATGAACAAAGAACTGGCTACATGGAAGCCATTCTCTGTTGCATTTCAGACAGTGGTATCCCATTGGTGGTTTCCCAGTGCTCCAAGTGAGTTCGAGGGGTGAGCTGCAACTTCTTCAATGAATGGAATCCACCCCAGGATGGAATAGGGTCATACCAGTACTGCAAACAGTCTATAAGAAAATGTTTAATGCTTGCATGATCTTGTCAGATCTCAGAAGCTAAGCAGGGTCATGATGATGATTAAAAAAACAACAGAC
Source organism: Eublepharis macularius (assembly GCF_028583425.1). Taxonomy (NCBI): domain Eukaryota; kingdom Metazoa; phylum Chordata; class Lepidosauria; order Squamata; family Eublepharidae; genus Eublepharis; species Eublepharis macularius. The sequence continues at coordinate 18,431,227 of NC_072800.1, read as the reverse complement.
AGATTAGATCTAAACCAGCTATGTTGCACCCAGAAAAAATGGTGCATAGCTCATTGGTGCATACGGTGCATAGCTCACCCTGGATTTGAAACAAATGGAAATTTTCTTAGTGCATACCCCTAGCAGGTAGCCATGTTGATCTACAGCAGAACAGCAACATTCAAGTCCAATAGCACCTTGAAGATCAACAAGGTATAAGCTTTTGAGAGATCTTCGAGATCTTTTCAAGAGATCTTCAGGGTATAAGCTTTTGAGAGTCAACCCTTCCTTCATCAGGTATCTGACAAAGAGAGCTTTGACTCTCAAAAGCTTGTTCCCTGAAAATCCTGTTGGTCTTCAAGGTGCTATTGGACTTGAATTTTACCATAGCCTTCCAGCCCTAAGAAGAACAGGTAGGGTTGCCAGTCTCCCAGTGAGGGCATGGGATTCCCTGCTTCCACCCTTTACTCCCTGCCACCACTCACCTGGCTGGTGGGGGGGAAGGCGTGAGAGGTGCACTCCTGGCAACGTTGCTTCCAGAAGTACTGTGGCTCGCGTGATGACATCACTCCCAGAAGTAATGTCATGGCTCTGCGTGAAGACCTTCCAAAGGCGAGTACCAGGTTCCCCACCCTTCCCACCAGGAGGGTAGGGAACCTGGTAACCCTAAGTGCAAGACACTTGGTGACCAGTTGCACACAAACTTGTACACAGATTTGTTACAAAACCATTATTGTAACTAAAAAGACCATAAATACAAATAAGTATATCAAATTACAGTAGCTGGTTAAATTTGGTGTGACATCTGAGCAATGGCTTTTGGGCCTGGACAATCAGCTTCTAACTCTTTCAGATGATTTTCTGTTTTGTTTTAAAACTGTGGTTTCTTAAAGATATGTAACAACATAGTATCTGTAGTTTTACTTCTTGCGCTTTGTTTTTTAACCCAGTTATGGACATTTAGTAAACCATTAGTAATGACAAAGTCAGTGGCTAACATTCATAAATAATATTTTTAAATGGTATTTTACATGCCTTTTTTAAAAAAATCAATCTGTCATGAATATAATTCTGTTAAATCTAACTTGCTGCAAAACATTGTGCATTAATAATGGCAGTTAAATAATTAAGTATCCATTAAAAATAAGAGCAGAAAAGTTTCATAGCCATATTTGTGATATATACAATTGGACAGGGCCATTTATTAATGTGTTAATAAAATTATGGTCATTACTACTTGGTTAATTTAACTTTGAAAGTTAACTGGACAATTACTGCTTTTAGCATAGAATCCATTACTGACTAGCAAATGAAGAACCATAACTCCATCCCAGTTAAAGTTCATTGACATCGAAACTACCAGTTGTGTTTAATGGTTTACTGAGATTTGCAGACTGCTTCACATGAATCTTGATGCAAACCAAAATGTGGGTTGGATGGATTGTAGTAGGATGCACGGTGAAATTGTCATCAAGTCACGTCATGGTGAGATGAGATCTGGTAAGACAAATAATCATTTAAAGCTAAAATATTGTTTTGGGCTCCATGAAAAGCAGATCATAAATGTGTTGTTACAATCTAACTAACAACCCATCAGTGGAGCAGCGAAAAAACAGTTTCATCATCTGTTTATGGCACCTCACCATGTGTCGAGTCAATGTGCCTCATGCAATAATTGGAACAGAAAGTAAAGAAAGTCCCTGTGTGATGCACCAAAGCACTTAGACACAGGGCTTTTTTTCAGTGGGAACATGGTGGAACGGAGTTCCGGAACCTCTTGAAAATGGTCACATGGCTGATGGCCCCGCCCCCTGATCTCCAGACAGAGGGGAGTTTAGATTGACCTCCGCGCCTCTAAACTCTAACTCTAAACTCCCCTCTGTCTGGAGATCAAGGGGCGGGGCCACCAGCCATGTAACCATTTTCTCCGAGGGCAACCCACTGAGTTCCACCACCTCTTTTTCCAGAAAAAAAGCCCTGCTTAGACATATGTGCAAGACTCTTTGGATGCTGGCCAGAAGAGCTAAGTAAATTTGCCACAAGTTTACTTTATTAGTAAGCACAAAAATCAGAGGGTTTTTAAAATATATTTTAACTGATCTCTGCTTTCTTTTGCTACTTTTTTTTACTATGTATGGAAATTGAAGGGTAAAGCCTTCTCTTTACTTTGTGGAAGTGTTTATGGCTGTCCTATATCTGTCTGTGACCTGATGAAAACAGTTAAGTGTGGTATACACAATAGGTAATTAAGGTGATATAGTTGTACAGGTTAGTACAGTTTACAAAAAATATTAGCAGCATAACTCAAGAGTCTGCAATGCCTCTGCTGCAGCCTTGCATTAAATTGTCCTTTTCCTTGGAGAGATTGGGAAAGGAAATGCAGTATATAATGAAATTCTTTCCAAACCGGCTATAGTCCTGCATAAAGCAGAGCTCCCTTCACAGTGGGAGGAGCTGCTTCGTCATGGTGCAATCTCATATCGCAGGGGAATGTGTGCACATAGCTCCAAACCTCCTTGGAGGAATGAAGGATACAAATGTACTAGAGCAGGGATGTACTAGAGTAGTCCATGGACCTGTAGGGAGCTTCAGGCATCTGTGGACCAAACATCAAAAAATGACTTCCCACCCACCCCCCTTCATTTTCCTTCCTGTTATTTTGAAAATTCTTCTTTTTGTCAAATTGTGTAAGGTATTGTTTCACTGCAAAAAAGTGTAGGGTGGCATGGGATGCTGCAGTATGGTTGGGTAATATACAATCATCATCCTCACCATGTTGTTACATCTACGGTAGAGATGGGCACGAACTGAAATACGAACCAAGATTAAGCACAAACTAGGCCGGTTTGTGGTTCATGAACCAGTGGTACATCAGATCCCATTTCTTACAAACTGGCCCGAAATTTAGACTGGTTCAATTGGTTCTTTTTTTGGTTCATTGCTGCAGACAGCCTGGTGCCAGTCAATCAGTTTCATAGGCAATAGGGGATGGACTTCCTGCAGACTTTCTGCTGACTCAGAAGTGAACTTCTGCTGGCCCAAAAGTGACCTTCTGCTGACCCAGAAGTGATGGTTTTTCTGACCTGGATGTGACATTTTCACGAACCAAATGAACCGGTTCGTGAACCAGGGACAGGTTCGTGAAAGTTCGTGGTTCGTGAAATTTGATGAACCACGAACCACATGGTTCGGCTTTTTTCCAGTTCAGGCCCATCTCTAATCTAGAGTAGTTTCCTGTTGATAGGAATTAAAGAAAACCTACCATGCCAATATGATTATGGATATCTGTCTTTGTTTACAACAGATCATCATAACTTTAAGGCAAAATTCAGTCTTTTTAAGCATTCATTGTAAAAATGTTTGTTTCAGGCTAGTTATTATAATGTTGTTTAATACTTGTGGATGCTCAATGTGAGTAAGACAAGGAAATAGCATGTATTTACAGTTTAATATAACGAAATAAAAAGTGTGCGAGAAGGCACTGATCCATCAGATCTGCAGATTTAATGAAAACCATATCTCATACATCTTTCATACACACAGCTGGCCTAAGCTTATTAATTTCATTTTTGTGCATTAACTACTGCTCTGCGTGTATGTGTTTATGTGTATTTTTCTGGGGAGGGGGTTCATAGTTGTCATCATGTTCTGAAAGGAGCCCATGACCCAAAAAAGGTTATGAACTACTTCACTACAGAGAGATAAAAGGATATTTAATATTTCTCAGGAATATGATACGTGGTATGAATAATCTACATGGCATGTAGTCTAATCTAGCCACATTTCAGAACTCTGGTGAAAGATGGCTTTGATATAATGTTGACACGTTTCCATGTTTGCAATTGATTTTTTTGTCACCCAAAGCCATTGATTGACTAATTGATGAATTTGTTGGTTCTTTTACAACACCATGTGAATTAGTGACCTACACCTAGTGGTGAAGTGGTTACCATGTTTGACTAGGAGCTATAACAACAACAACAACAACATTCAAATTATATACCACCCTTCCGGTCAACTTAACACCCACTCAGAGCAGTTTACAAAGTACATTATAATTATCCATACAACAATCACCCTGTGAGGTGAGTGGGGCTGAGAGAGCTCCGGGAAGCTATGACTGACCCAAGGTCACCCAGCTGGCTTCAAGCAGAGGAGTGAGGGATCAAACTCGGCTCTCCAGATTAGAGTCCCGTTGCTCTTAACTATTACACCAAACTGGCTCTCTAAGAGACCCAGGTTTGAATCCCCATTCTGTCAAGAAGCTAGCTGGATGATCTTTAGTAGAGATGGGCACGATCCGAATTACGATCCAAAAAACCCCACGATAATGGTGATCACGCGATCATGACTCAGCGGATCATGATCGACCACAGCCAATGATCCAGCGATCGGGAGGGGGGCTGGATCGGGGCTGGATCGTGCTCGGATCGGGAAGCCAGACACTCAGGTGCCAGTAATCTATTCCCAAGGCAATGGAGCCAGGGGAATGCCTGAGCTGTGTTTCCCCTCCTTCTGTCGCCCTGGAAACCCGAATGGAAGCCCAGCTTTCCTTGATCAGCAGGGCTTCCTTCCAACCACGGAGCAGCAAAGCAGTCACCAGTTGGGAGAAGACACCCAGGGGAGGGAGGGGGGAGGGGGTGTTCTGTAGCCATGGGCACTCCAATCTCATCCCTGCAAACCCTGATAGGCAGCTCTGATGGCCAAACACAGAAGGCCAAACACAAACACAGATGCCGCTGGCATCACCCACCGTTCTTTTTTCACCAGTGTGCTCCCTTTTGGCCTGGTGGGTGGGCACATGGGGGGTGCCACCGGCAAGCTGCCAGACCCCCTGCCCCCTGAGGGGAGGCGGCTCATCACTGTCTCCCCGTGCCCAGTGGCCGCCGCCAACACTCACCTTCCCACATAGCTGGGAGTAGCAGTGCGCCCCACTTTGGCCTCCACGATCCACGATCCACGGATCGGGAACGGGAGATGATCGGTATGGATTGTTTAGTCAGGATCGTCACCAGCACCGATCCACGATTAGCTGGATCGGCAATTTTTTTTGGATCATGCCCATCTCTAATCTTGGGCCAATCACACATTCTCACCCTAACCTACCTCACAGGGTAGTAGTTGTGAGAAAACAGAGGATAGTAGAACAATGTATGACACTCTGTGTCCCTGTTGGAGAGGATGGTGGGGTATAAAGTAAGTAAATAAATACCCTTTGTAGTAGTGAATTCGACCATTTAATTATGAATTGTTGCATAATTATTATCCAGTAAATTATAGAAATGGGAGCAAAAGTTCTCTTTATCTACTTTCAGTCAGTGGCTCTTAGCTTTTATGGCCCATGAAAACCTCCTTATTCAGAGGAAGTGTACTTCTGAAAACAGTTGTGACTGTGAGAAAGTAGCACAGAAAGTACTTTGGAACTGGTGCAACTCCGATTTCATGTGCAATTTGGGAGGGACGGGGATATTTATTCAATGAAGACAATTAACCTGCCAAACCTCAACCATCAGCAAAAATGTTCACACAAAACCACTGTTCTTCATACTTAAAGAGAACTGCTGGTGGACCATTTAACATTTTATGTAATGCCATTGCTATCTGTATAAGAGTTGCAGCTCAATTACTTAAACTTGTTCTCTTAATCTGAAAATTGGATACGATATTTTTCTTATGCTTTAGGGAGATGGCCAATATGCTGTGGAAAATTACAGTGAAGCTAATGAATTCTAGCCTAATGCTGAGCTGTGCCATTTTCCTCCTCCTTTGCCTTTGGTTGAGTTATTTCGTAGCTCTGAACATGGACTTTCTTCTTTGCAGTCATCTACTGGCCTCTTTAGACATTATACGTAGACTTGAAGGTCTGGATCAGATATGCGCTGCAGGGTCCCCTCAATTCCCGCACTCACCGTGCTAATTTTCCATGGCAGCTGTGGTGCATTTTTGCCTTCACCACCACCACCAGGTACCACTTTCCTGACATGAAACAGTCCAGAAGAAGGCAGTGTTTGTCCCATTATGGAAACCCACAAGTGTATACATATGTTTCCCTAATAGACCAAATAGTTCCCCCTCTCCCAGAAGGCTCAATGCCTTCTCCATGCACATCTGAGAGCCAAGCTACAAGTGACGCCTTACGCAGGTTGGACACTTGTCAGCTTACCTCAAGTTTTGATGGGAAATGTAGGCGTCCTGGTTTTACAACTTGGCTCTCCATTACAGCATGGTACCGCACATGTGGGAAATGAGGAGAACCTGCAACTCCCATCTGACTGTAGCGCAGATATTACCACAGTTATTACCAGAACATCAATATGGGAACATATAACACCGGTACTGCGCCAGCTGCATTGGCTACCGGTGGAGTACCGAATCAGGTTCAAGGTTTTGGTACTAACCTATAAAGCCCTAAGTGGACTGGGACCAGGGCCTAGCAGTACCTGTGGGACCGCCTCTCCTCATATGAGCCCCAGAGGACTCTTTGCTCAAGCAACAAATATCTGTTAAAGATCCCTGGCCCTAGGGAGGCCCGCCTAGCATCGACCAGGGCCTGGGCATTTTTGGCCCTGGCCCCAACCTGGTGGAATGCTCTGTCTTGCAAGACCAGGGCCTAGCAGGACTTGTTATCATTTCACCAGGCCTGCAAGACGGAGCTGTTCCGCCAGGCATATGGGTGATGCTAGGCGGTGCCCCTCCCCCCTAGTGGGGGGGTGAGATTCTGTGCCCTCCCACCCAAAATCATCTCACATCTTTATACGATCACTGTAATTTGCTCTATAGACGGTGATAGGTGAATGTATAACGTGCTGCTATGTTTTTATTGTTGATAGCTGTATTTATATGGTGCTAATATATGTTTTAAATGAATGATATGTATTATTTATATTTTAATGGCTACTGCTAATGAATTGTGTAGTGTGTTTTAAATTGTTGTGATCCACCCTGAGCCCACTTGGTTGGGGAGGGCAGACTATAAATTTAAGCAAATAAATAAATAAATAAATAAGACCGACTGGGGATCCCAGGCCCAACCTTTTTACTCCATAATGTATATACAGGCAACAAACATCAATTCCAAGTTAGCTACTTGCAGGGCTCATTTCAAGGAGGAATGCTCAGAAATGCAGTTCCAGCAGTTCCCCAAAGAGGTCACATGTCAGGTGTCCACGCCAACCTGACTCTTGGCCATTTGGGCCTGTTTCAGCCTGGATTTGGGCCGAAATGGCCCAAATCGGGCCTCTGACGGATGGCCCGATCCTGACCATTTTGGGCCCCTTTTCACCATTTTGGGCCCAATTTTGGCCCTGAATGGCCAGGATTGGTCCAAAACAGCCAGGATAGGTGATGTCAGGGGGTGTGGCATATGCAAATCAGTTATGCTAATGACACACTTCTGGTAATGTCAGGGGGCATGGCATATGCTAATGAGTTATGCTAATGAGTTCCTCCAGCTCTTTTTCTACGAAATGACCCCTGGCTACTTGTCTTACTTTCCCAGTAGTGACTGGTGCCCCCAAACCCAACACAGCGAGGATGTTGCTCACTGAATAGTCACTGTTGCGCCCAGCTTGCAAGCTTCCCCATGACATCTGATTGGCAGCTATCCTCAAGAAAGCTGAATTAGATGGGTGGACTGTCCTTGGTCTGGTCAGGCAAGAAAGCTTTATATGTAGATCTGTATAACAGTCATATTATATTGGTCATAAATTAAGTCCTATTGCATTGCTTTCAATGCAATTTGCTCCAGCTGGTTTTTTGTTGGATTAAGCCCATTTTAAAATGAAATAGAATTAAATCATTCTGATGAATGATTGGTGTACCCATCCCCCTCCCCCCATAAAACTGTTGTAAATGTAAATATTGGCATGGGCTAAAGGAAAAAAAATGACATCATCTCATTCTGGGTGTACATGATACAGAAGGTGCTCTTTACCTTATATCAAGGTTGTTGGCAGTCTGTCCAGTTTTGCTCCAGGGTGACCTTTCTGTCCACTTGTTCATCTGCTCACTTGAGACTGCTCATTGTTTTCTGACATTTGCTAAACTACAAAAAAGGATGTCCTTGGAAATTTGTGTCCATCTCTTGGGGAAATCGCTAAGACATGTCTCTGTTGTGATAAATCTGTACCAGCCAACTCAACACTAAGCAAATGTCAAGCAGTCAGAGAATATACCATGGCCAGACAGGGAAAGCCACACAATGATAAAAAAAATCATAACCTCCTCTGACCCGAATGGCTTTTCTGTTAGTCTCAATGAACATGCAGCTGTGGATCAAAGATAGTACGTAGCCCATGCTTTGATAATCAGGTGAAGGGAGGCAGAGAGCGAAAGGTGTCAAAAGGATATCGCAGAGACTGCTGAAGTGACAAGAACGGCCTATTGTCTACAAGTTCACCCAGGAGGCCTCAGATAATATTTTCCAGCTCGCGTGCCAAATGGTAGGCTCTGGAATCCGTATTTAAACAGCATGCTGTAAAGGCCATATTTTTCAGACACACTGCACATTGCTAACAGTGGTTTCCTACAAATGCTCTTGCAACTAGAGACGGACATAACTTTCCCCCACCCTGAGAAATTTTGCTAGCCTGAACTTTGGACTTCCCTTGGCGTTCTTATATGTCCCCCCGCCCAGCACAAACTCAATTGGAATTTCACTTTAGACTATATTTTGGTGGAAACTCTTATAGCTGCAATTAGAAAATTCTGTATGTTTCTCAGGAGTCTTAACTAGAGATGGGCACGAACCCGAATATGAACCAAAAAACCCCACGAACCAGCCTGGTTCATGGGTTGCGAACCAGTGGTTTGTGGAAGTTCCTTTCCATGAACTTCCATGAACTGGTCTACTGGTTCTGGTTCATTTGGTTCATTTTAAAGGGCAATGCCCCTTTCTGTGCCACTGCAAAGTGGCAGGGAAAGGGCAGTTTAAATGGCCATTTCCCTGCCACTTGGAGTGACAGGGAAATGGCCATTTAAACTTGTCCTGACGCTTGCAAGCGGCAGGTATCCTCGCCTCTTTTAATGCCTCTGAAATTGGTCATAGGGTGTTGGACAGGGCAGGATAAAAATGTTTAAAATAAATATATTGAAAACACACTGTTGTCACATTCTTGGAATACCTGCATGATGTCATGGTTTTGTGACAATAGAAAAAAGCAAGAGTCCAGTAGCACCTACAAGACTAACAAAAATTGTGGTAGGGTATGAACTTTAGTGAGTCACACAGCTCACTTCTTCACACTCACGAAAGCTCATGCCCTACCACCAATTTTGTTAGTCTTGTAGGTGTTACTGGACTCTTGCTCTTTTCTACTGCTACAGACAGACTAACATGGCTACCCATCTTGATCTGTCTCCATGGGTTTGTGAGGTTGTGGTAATGTAGCAGACAGCATGCTTCAACTCATGTGTGTTTTGGAATTAGAGGATTCAGTTCTCTTGGGGGGTTATTAATTCTCCTTATTTTCCATTTAGAATCTAGAGAAAGGCCACAATTTTATAATGACTGCTCTTTGGCAATGATTGACTGCAAAGGGTCTTTGTGATCCTGAGCTAGAAAGCATCACAACAGTGCTGATAACATAGACAGAAATAGCTCATTTTCTATTAATCATGACTGTTTCTTGTTATGTTTGTCCCAAAGTTAATGTGACACCATGTCTAAAATAAATCGCTATTGTGACTGCACTTCCTAAGTGATAAGGCAATCCAGTCTTGGCCATTCGGAGCAGCATTATTCAGTGTCTCTGATGATAATGAGGCAACTTTGAGATAATTACTATGGAATTAGCATAATACGCCACAGTTTCTTGAGGTCCTGCTTGTGAAGTGATAAGTGTAATGAAATAATTGAGGTTGTGGGCACAATAAGGCAGTCACCTCTCTCGGTCCCTCTTTAGAGCACATTTTTCACCTCTTGTCCCTAATCCTGTGGGGTATTGCTATCTCCGGGCAAGCACAACCCTCCGGAGTTGCATCATTGTGCTCCACTTGAAGGAGAGTGGAGGAAGTTCTGAGAATGCTTCAAGTGGCTTTTCATGCTGAATTTTTCTTCAGCAGTGCTTAGAGGGATACAGAATAACAGAAGGTTTTGGTGTTATAACAAGTGCTGGGAAGCAGATGAGCTGGAAAGCATATGAAACTGCCTTTTAATGAGTTGGTCCTTTGATCCACTGACTCTTGTAGTGGAGAAAGCTCTCTGCTTTCTTGGACTGGTCATTCCCAATACCTATGACTTTTACTTCCCAATTGCCCGGCAGGGAATTTCCTACTTCAAGCCCCAAGCTCCTACCCTTAAGAAATTGAGGAACAGGAGGAAAAAATGTCCTCAGAGTGATGTTCTAAGGATTTCCCCTGGTCTCTATGATCTTTACCATAGAGATTAGAGGAAATTACTACAGCATCACCCACAAGAGACATCACATACTACCCAAACTTCATCCTCCCACAGGCACTTCCCCTCAAATCTCATGGCGTTTTCCTAGACTTTGTTGCGAGCCCTACTGCCCCTTGAAATGGGAGATCCTAGAAATTGAATTCAGGATTTAGGATGACACTGAAAGTCACTAGTTGTATAATCCCATTTAGCCTAAACCCAGTGGGCACAGACTAGAATAACTCTGTATTGGATAGTGCTGTCACATACCTGCTTATTGGCATTTGGTATAAGCAGGGACACTATTTATGTAGGGAAGCAGTTACTAGTGACCCATTCCTGCATTTAAGACAGTTTATAATTATAATCTAGGAACCTTTTTACGAGTCCTTCGAACTGAAAGATCACTATTATTAAAAAATTGAACGAAACAGGCCTATGTAGTAGGCATGCCCGCCAGATAAACATTGCTGTAGTTTTTTGAAGGCTTAAAAAGAAACATAACGAATCCTCCACTGTACCTTTTACAACATAATCTTGATTATATCTAGGAATGGGCTTTTGACCCCTCGTCTTCCCCTCTTTATATCTGAAATCAGGACAGGTCTGCTCCAAACATCCTCCTAACCATGCCATCCCTACAAAGTTCAAGGTAGGGTACAGAAGAAGTGCGTTGGCAGACCATCTTGGATTCCAGGCAGTAACAATACAGGAGGTGCGCATTGTATTTGGGGAGGGGTCATGGCAGAGCACCCCTGCTTGGCTTGCAGAAGGTCTTGGGTTAATTCCCCAGAATCTCCAGCTAAAAGGACCAGGCAGTAGGTGATGTGAAAAGATCTCTGCTTGAGACACTGGACAGGTGTTGCCAGTCTCAGTAGACAATACCGGCTTTGAGCGACCGATAGCCTGATTCAGTATAAGGCAGCAGGATTTTTGTCCAGTGGCACCAAGAAGGTTTTCAGAGCATAAGTTTTTGAGAGTCTGACATTCCTTCTTCAGACACAAGTAGGAATGGAGATCCCTGAGCCTTTATATTCCAGTCAAAGCTGGGTGGGATATTACAAGGGAGGGCATCAGGATGTAAAGGTACAATGCAGCTTGATTAGAGCAGAGATTGGCATCTGTAGTGAGGTAAGAATCCTAAGTCTCTGTTCAGCCTCTGGGGGTCCATTTTTCTGAATTTGTGAATGAACTTTGTTTCAGCAATCTCACTTTGTAATCTCCCCTTGATGTTTCTCTGCTTGAAGACAGCCACTTTTAGGTCAGCAATGGAATGTCCTGGAGGATTAAAATGTTCTCCCAGTTGTTTTTGTGATTTCTAATGTCAGATTTATGTCCATTTATTCTTTTGCATAGGGACTGACCTGTTTGTCCAATGTAGAGAGTAGTAGGGCATTGTGGACACATGATAGGAAATATATAATGTTGGAAGATCAACAAATGGATGATCCTGAGATGATATAACTGGTGTTCTTAGGTTCAATGATTGTGCTACTGGAATATATATGGGGACAGAGTTAGCATCTCAGTTTGTTGCAGGCTCTGGTCCCAGAGTCTGTGTCAGTATTGGGAAGTACATTATTGTGAGCGAGAAGGTTAGGGGGCTGTGTGTGGGCAAGAAAAGGTTTGCTCCCAATGCTTGTGAGAGAAGACTATCATTGTCCAGCATAGATTGCAAGTCATTGATGATGTGTTGAACTGGTTTCATCTGAGAACCTATAGTGTTCTGTTGTTCTTTCGTTTGGACCTGTCTTGTGGTAGATCATCCCTTGGTATCATTCTGACTTTGTTGTTCTGTTACTACATTAGGTGTAGTTCCAAAAATATCTGTTGTAGATCCTGTAGGTGAGAATCTCTGTAAAAGAGATTAGAACAGATGTGGTTGTAACGTAGAGGTTGCCTGGAGATGGTGGATTGTTTGGTTTGTTTAGGGTGGTGACTGGAGGTGGGTAGATATGTTTGTTGATTGGTAGGTTTCCAGTATAAGGTGGTTCTTAAGGATCTGTCATGTATTTGTACAGCGGTGTCTAGAAAATGTACTTCCTGTGTAGATTGATGCATGGTCAAGTTAATGTTGGGGTGGAAGTTGCCAAAGACCTGGTGAAATTTGTCCATTGCTTCTTTCCCCCATGTCCAGATGATGAAAATGTTGTCAATAAATCTCAGGTACAGGAGAGGTGTTAGCAGGAAGGAGCTGAGAAAGTGCCGTTCCAAGTCAACCATGAAAATATTGGAGTATTGCAGTGCCGTGCAAGGGTTGATGGCTAGGCCATCGATTTGAAAGAATAAATCTTCACAGAATCTGAAGTAGTTGTGGGTGAGAACAAACTGGCAGAGCTTCGTTGCAAGGTCAGCTGTGGTGTTGTCAGTAATGGTGTTCCTAATGGCTTGTAGTCCATCTTTGTGGGGGATGTTGGTGTAGAGAGACTCAACATCCATGGTTGCCAAATAACATTACCCAGCAGATTGTCAATTGTACTTTTTTCAGAAAGTCTGTGGTGTCTCGCACATAACTGGGGGCATTGATCGCATAGGGTCTGAGAATGGAGTCCATGTACCTAGACATCTCAACAGTGATGGTCTCGAGGCTCGAGACAATAGGGTGTCCTGAGTTTCCAGGCTTGTGTATTTTGGGCAGAAAGTGCCTGGTCAAAGTGATGTGTGATGTGTCCAGATAGATTTGTTCCTGTAAGTATAAGGTAGTATAAGGCAGCTTCATATGCGTTCATCATGTTCTGCTACCTTAGCTGAGTCCAAGATACAGTGCAGAAAAAGAAACTCTGCAGCCCACCTTAGACCCCCACCTCACTGAAACCAGCACAAGAGGTAATGGCAGGTGTGTGCCACACCTGTCACTTCCCAGGTTGCCATCCCCCTGCTGGTTTGCTGCCCCAAGCAGTAGCTTGGGACTCTTAGGTGATGAACTGGCATATCAACAAAAACAGGTTCTTTTCAGATTTTGTCTTTGACCTCTACAATTGGCTGTTAATCTGTGCAAGAAAACGACTACCTTGCAGGCGGCAATTCTAACAGGTGAGCATTTTTGTTGCCCTGATTAACATAAAATGCCTCCTAGTAGCTAAATCTGACAAGAGGTCTCTCTTGTTGCTACACGGGCCCCAGCTGCAGTCTGAAGGATGTCAAATGTCAGTGATGAAAGCTGAAAGTAAGTTCTCTGATGGTATAAAAACCTTTCCAGTTAAAATGTAATTTAATAATTTAAATCGTTTGGATTGGTTTAGTAAAGAAAGAGTAGCCCCTGCCTTTTCTTTTGTTTCATAGCAATAATTTATGATCTAGCTCACCGGCTGATATTTAAAGAAAAGAAAAAAATTGTGTTCACAAGGCAGAATTTAAACCCAAGGGGAAAATGATTCCATGGCAATTCAAAGCGCCCCCCCCCCCATTTCATCTTGAAAATAGTTAGGCCCACATTTCTGAGGGACCCACTGCTTACTTCACCATTCTGACAATTGCCATTCCATCCATCTGCACACACACACACACACACACGCCATCAAAAAAGGAAGAAAAGGAATACTGCTGAGATTTCGTTGAAAGCAAGTAACAAGTCTAATGGAGTGGTGGAAAATGCCATCAAGTCATAGAGACTAACAGAGGTAGTTTGCCGTTGCCTTCCTCCCTCTAACCCTGGTCTTCGTCGGAGGTCTTCCATCCAATTACTAACCAAGGCTGACTCTGCTTTGCTCCTGAGATGTGATGTGATTGGGCTTGCCAGGGCTATCCAGTTCAGGGTAACAATACTAATAGCAACTAAAGGTAAAGGTAGTTCCCTGTGCAAGTGCAGAGTCATTACTGACCCATGGGGGGATGTCGCATCATGACATTTTCTTGGTAGACTTTTTGTTACAGGGTGGTTTGCCATTGCCTTCCCCAGTCATCTACACTTTACCCCCAGGAAACTGGGTACTTATTTCACCGACCTCAGAAGGATGGAAGGCTGAGTCAACCTTGAGCCGACTACCTGAACCCAGCTTCCACCAGGATGAGCAGAGCTTGGCTGCAGTACTACAGCTTACCACTCCAAATTTTCACAGCATACAAGGAAATAAAACAAAACTGTGGGTTTACTTTTGACTTTACAATAAATGTCTCATTGTGGGAGGATAGATTCCCAACCACTTTGAAAGAGGCAGTTGTGAGATCTCTCCTGAATAAACAACTAAACAACTACCTCCCAATGATTAACTTTAATAAACAACTACCATCCAGAGACGAAAGTTATATTCTTGGACAAGGTGTTCAGGCAGGCAATGGTTAAGCAGCTTCAGGCAGTCTTGGCTTCAATCTGGATTCAGATCTGGCTTTGGGATGGAAATGGCCTTGATCGCCCTGACTGATGACTAGAAGTGTGCAAAACACAACAACAAGCTGGAATACACCTGGAAGTTGCTGGTTCAGTTCAGTAAAGCAGCTTCTAGAATGGTGAAACAAATTCGAGAAATGAAACTGTAATGATCCCCCTCCACCAAAAAAAGCAATTTTGCTCTAGAGAGGTGAAACTGACTGAGCCTTCCAACCTTTTAAAACTCAGCCTCCTGGCTAACGTTGCATCTCCCTTCACTTGAGCATCCTCATGTAATTCGTCTCATGTAGAGAGACTCTTGGTGCCTACTTTACTTTCTTGTAGGCACCCAGGCAAAACACATCTTCTTATCCAGGCTTCTAATTAGAAGTTTTACCTTCCCCGTTTTTTTAATATTGTGTTTTATGGGGTGTTTTTATGCTCTTTATGCCCAGTGACTTGTTTTTATGGTGTTGTGTTGTTTTAATTGTAAGCCACCTTGAGCAGGTCTCTGAAGAGACAGTACAGAAATACCTTTAAAAAATAAATACAAGAAATCTTGTGTAAGAACATAGTGGTAAACACAAGCCAAGCTGAACCAAACCATTCAGGTTGGTAGTTTCTCTATGTCCTTTCAAAGCAGCCAGCCATGTCATTCTGTGGCTACGAATGTCATGCTTCATGGTAACGAAGATCCCTCTAGGAAAAGAGTTAAATGTTACCTTATAATTATGATACCCGTGACTATAGCCTACAGCTGATGGCTGATTTGACAGCTAATGGAGCATTAGGATGTTGAAAGCCTCTAATACTTTAGCAAGCTAGGCATTAACTGCTCCACATGAGAGGTCTAAGGGGATTATTACTGGTATAAACCATATTCAGTGATTTGTAGCTGAATTTTTTTTCTTGACTCCATAGAATAGGAACTGTGGTGCAGCTGAGTTGAAAATGCGGTAATTCTTATGTGATTAACAAGCAATTTTCCACTAGCCACTAGGCTGGACATGTTCTACAGTAGATGGGCAATTATTATTGATGTCATCGTTGGGGGGATTACTCTTTCCGTTAACGTGAACATCTTTGGGTCCTTCTTTTGTCTTTAGATGACCCGTACTCTTACCTAGAGTGAATTTTTGTACATTATTTCCCACAAATGTTATTTTATAAATAAGCTGAGTGCAAGGTTGAATGACTTTTGTGTGAAATTAAAAAGCAGGACCTGATTTTAATTAGCATTTTTGTAAACAATTATGTAACTGAAAGTCTTTGGGTAGGGCTATAGCTATTTTATACAGGAGTGCAAAAACATGCTCCCGCCATGATAGCAGCAGCAGCAGCAGCAGCAAGCATCTTGGGAATGGATGAGAAGAGAATCCACATGCCTCAGATTTTGCCACTTGGATGCATTTTCTGGACAGTAAAAATGGGTTGTCTGTATGCTGCACATGTTTGAAAATGCATTTATTTATTAGCTTTCTTGCTTGGTTTTCTTGCTTTGCTTTGCTTGCTTGTTTGTTTACTTCGTTTTGTTCTGGATGACTAGTCAGTTCTGATTCAGATATCGGTGCGCGCTTAAGAAGCCCCAGACATCTAGTTACCTTTCCTATTTCACATCATTTAATTCCTGGCAAGAGGCACACCTCAACAAAGCTTTTGGCTTGTTATGGGTATAGCACAACAAGTAATACTATTAGAGAAACTTTGTTACCATTTATTACAGCATAACTATTTTGCATCTTTAACACTGACTAACAGTCGAAACACACGAGATGAAATACCTAGATTCAACTCGTGTTCTCTTACCTAAAGGTTTGTCGGGAAGTGTAGGCGTCCTTGCAGCTTAAAGTTTAGCATTTACAGAGCAGCAGAGAGGGATGTGCGGGGGTCCTTGCAGCTTAAAGTCTCCCGGTGCAGCCAGGCGTCGCTCTGCAGGGCCAGGCCAGGTGAGGGGAAGGGAAAATGCCGTGATGCACCTTGAGAGTGGGAGGAAAGGTGCCCCACGCCTGCACTTCCCTCCTCGCTGCTCTGTAAATGCTAAACTTTAAGCTGCAAGGATGCCTGCACTGTAAATGCTAAACTTTAAGCTGCAAGGACACCTACACTTCCGGGCAAACCTTTAGGTAAGAGAACACGAGTTGAATATAGGTATTTTGTCTCATGTGTTTTGAGTCTAACTCAGCAGAAAATTGGACCTATTAGAAAATTACACTTATACAAATAATTAAAAGCAATTACATGAGTTCATAAAAAATATCTTACCCCCCAAAAGCAAGTCACAAGCAAGGAGCCCCTTCTAAGAAGAAGCTTCCAATCAATTCAGCTTCCCGTATTTATAGGTTTTTAAAATAGTCACCTAACTATAGCCAGCATGCTGAAGTTAAGCAGGTCTGAGCCTAGACAGTGTTACCAGAATTGGTCTCCTTGCAAATAAGAGAATAGTGGGTGAATTAGCAGCACGGAAGACAGCTATGCAAGACGCAGTAACTATGGGATCTTTTCCACCAATTTTTACAGAGTCTCTTCCCAGAGAGCAGATGAGGCTGGTGCTTTAAGTTCAAAGGGCAATATTTTATTAAAAGAAGAAAATGCATACACACACAGGAGTAAATAGTAAAAACGGTTACGCACACACAGAGTCCTAGGAAGCTAGTCAGAAGTTGGAATAGAGGAAGGGAGGGGGAAAATATATCTACTTATCCTAAAGAGTAGTCCAGTCCATGGAGGGAGAGAGTAGCTTCAAATGTTCAGCGTCGTCAGCCAAGAGAGCAAGAGGCTGAGAGCAACCTCAAGGGAGCAGCACTTCAGATCCAATAAAAGGGTGCATGATTTGAATGGAGCCAGGGCACTACTCTTATAGGGTAAAAGTGCCCTGATGTGGGAGAACCCACCTAGCCGTTGGAACAAAGACTCCAACAGTCAGTTCTGGGAACAACAAAGGTTTGATTACCTTGATTGCTAGCTGCCAGAGTGTGTGAAAGAGAATGCAAAGTCTCTTCTGGGACTGCACAAAACGGGCAGTTCATTAATGGAGTTCACCGGAGCTGATGAATTTAGTTGGGGAAAGTACCTTCCCAGGAATGAATTATAAATACTTATGAATGCTGATTGATTTTCTCCTCAATCATGTCCAGGAGATCTCATCACGGAAGGAGGGAAAGGAATGTGTTAAGTGGGGTGACTCTGCGAGACTTTTGTTGCACTGGATTCCTTTCAGAACTGGGGAGACTGCAAAACTAATCACCACTGGTCGCTCTGCATTTACATTTGGCATTCCATTCATGCCTGTGTCTCCCAGGTGGAACTCAGCAACTACTAGCTGGAATTCCCCTGTTTGCAGGCCAAACTGCCATTTTAATCCAGGGGCCTTGTGATTTTATATCACAAGTAGCCATGTTAAATGGATATCAAAGATGGCGGAGGCCGGGCCAGCTGTTTACAATAGGATTTGCATGGGAGACTTCCTTGGAAACCTGGATGTGCTGCTCTGAGTTTCATAATGCATAAATTCTGAATTTTAAATACAATAAATTAAATGCTTCCTGGCTTACAAAAGGAAGTGCACATGCTAACTTCAGTGGGTGTGAGGTGGGAGACAAGGAGTCATTCTATTCCCCTGTTATTTAAAGCAAAACTGGGAGGGCTCTAAAATTTGCAACAGCCCTCTTCTGTCTTGTTCATCACTAACTCTCAAGTCCATACATTCTGCAACCACAGGTTTAGATTTACCTATACATAGATGATTATCCAAATTTGCTGCCCTCACAGATTTTTTCTTGAGTACAGAGTTTAGCTTCTCTTGGCATTAATCTTTGCCTGGACAAAGAAGTTTATTTTTTTTTTCCAACTTGGAAATCACAAGGCCCCAAGGAAGCCCTAATCTCAAACGGCAGTTTTTTGTTCCAATTATAAATCACAAAGCTACTGCTATCCACTCAACCTCCATCTTCCAATGGTACTCTAGTAGCAGATTATAGCAACTTGGCAAGAAAAGGGCAGAAAACAATTCAGAGTGCTGAATTTTGTTGGGTACATGACTAGAGATGGGCACGATCCGCATTACAATCGAAAAAAACCCACGATAATGGCGATCACGCGATCGTGACCCGGCGGATCATGATCATCCACGGCCAATGATCCAGCGATCGGGAGGGGCCTGGATCTGGGCAATCGGGCTCGGTTCGGGGATCCAGACACTCAGGCGCCAGCAATCTATTCCCCTGGCAATGGAGCCAGGGGAATGCCTGAGCATTTGCCCTCCTTCTGTCGCCCTGGAAACCTGAATGGAAGCCCAGCTTTCCTTGATCAGCAGGGCTTCCTTCCAACCATGGAGCAGGAAAGCAGTCACCAGTTGTGAAAAGACACCCAGGGGAGAGAGGAGGAAGGGGGTGTTCTGTAGCCATGAGCACTCCAATCTCATCCCTGCAAACCCTGATAGGCAGTTCTGACGGCTAAATACAGATGCCCAAACACAAACACAGATGCCGCCGTCATCACCCACCGTTCTTTTCTCACCTGGAATACCAGTGTGCTCCTCTTCGGCCTGGCGGGCGGGCACATGGGGAGTGCCACTGGCGAGCGGCCAGACCCCCCACCCCCTGAGGGGAGGCGGCTCATTGCCGTCTCCCTGTGCCCACCAGGCCCGGCGGCTGCTGCCACCACCCACCTTCCCACATAGCTGGGAATAGCAGCGCGCCCCGCTTTGGCCTCCACGATCCACGATCCACGATCCATGGATCAGGAACAGGAGATGATCGGTGTGGATCGTTAATTTGGGATCGTCGCCGGTGCTGATCCACGATCAGCTGGATCATTATTTTGGGGGGGATCGTGCCCACCTCTATACATGACGACCCAACCCTATGGAGAACATCAGCATGAAACAGGTTCTCATTTGAATTATCTTCTTCTCTTCTGTGCACAGAGATGGATACTGGCTTATTTCTTATGCAGGTCTGGTTCACAGTACCTTTTCACCACATAGTCTTGAGCTTGTGTATATGTACATTAGAGGTGCACACTAAAAAAAAAAATCAAGTTTTGAATCCAGAAATTTTGAACGAACTATTCAACGTTATTGTTTGTTTCTTTTTTCTGGATGGGGCGTTGCCCACTCTGCTCTCAAATTCGTTCGTTTTTTTCGTTAACATGAGTTCTGAACCCATTCTTTGCAAAATGCCTTTGAAGGCTTTTGCGGGCAGCTGTTTTTGCAGTTAATGGCACCAAAATAGGACAAAACACGGTCATCTCTCTAAACCATTGACTGAGTTTGAAAGCACACACAATGCAGGATTCTGTGTTTATGAGAATGCTCGAGGAAGGTGTCAAGGTGAGTGTTGGCTGAGCATGTGCATGCTGCTCTTTCCAGGGGGGTGGGGTGGGAAATGAGGCTCTGGGGCAGGTATTTTCACTCTTAACCAAAACCCACATTGATTTTTAGTCCCTCTCTCTCTAAACCATGAATCCACCAAGTTTTTCCTCAATGACACTACATACACACAACAATGGACCCTGAAGAAAGTGAGTGTCATCAGGAGCAGACACTATGGCAGGAAACTGGTTGGCAAAGCAGTAGCAAAGTGGTGGTGGTAGACAAGCAGGAGAGCATTCCAACCAGTGCAGCAGCGACATTAAAAGAACCCTGGTTTATATTCACTTTTTAATTTTTCTATAATGCCAATAAATTATTACCTTTGCATCCTGCTGTTGTCTGTTGCTACCATGAGTCTCTCTACACAAGAATTCTCAAGTGTAGAGAGATGCAATGTTAGCCAGGAAGCATAGTTTAAAAAGACAGAGCCAACGGCTCTGTCAATTTCACCTTTCTACAGAGCTGGCAAAGACAGAGGGTTTATTAATTTCCTCTTCACCTGACAGAGCCTTCCGGGAGGTGAAGAGGAAATTAACAAACCCTCTGAGGAGCAATCTTTGCTGGCTCTGTCTTTTTAAACTATGCTTCCCAGCTAGCATTGCTTCTCCCTACACTTAAGTGTTCTCATGTAAGACATCTCGTGTAGAGAAATTCCATGTTTCCTTGTGCTTTGCAGTTTTGTTCACACAATGGGGGTGAATCCTTCTTGTTTTGACACTCAGCATTTTGTTGCAAAATGGGGTGTTCTCACATTAATTGCCACCAATCTCCATCGCCCAAGTGCAGGCAGGCAGAATGATTCATCCCGCGGCTTTTTTGAAGTGCAGAATGTATGGTGCAAGGCCTGGCCCTGGACCTGCCTTTCACCCTCCCCTTTATTCCCGTGCATACTGATCAGTAGTTCTTGAAACCACTGCTGCCTCAATTACTGATTCTTACCCTCCCTGCAGACACAACCGTCTACAGAGAGCCCTTATTTTAAACAGAAGTTAATGAAAGTTGACTGGAAATGTTGTCATTGTTTCAGTGTGCCATTGTTTATGGACTCTATCTCAGGCCAGCATCAAAGCCGATCGTTAATTTAAGAAGCTTCATTGCTCTGTGCTGCGGTATAATTAATCCATCACAACAGCAGGCCCCTATTGTCACACTATTGTCGGAAGTGGGTCATGAGCAGAGTTTTTCATTTGCAGGCCCTTGACAATGAAAGTCTTTGCCTGTTGGAGTCACAAGAGGAGAGCTGTTCCTTCTTGTTAAACTTCAGATAAAATCTTCCTTTAAGAAAGAACGCTGACCTGATTAAAACATTACCTGTGTAGTGTGGTTGCCACAACGTATACTCCAACCCTGGATCGTGGAGGTTTCTAATGGAAAACCAAGCAGGTCACAGGAATGTCATACTGATTTCCCCCACCAGCATCTCTTTTCCCTGGATGCCAACAGCACAGCTATGGCAAGCTGGTAATTAAATAATTTCTATGCTGGTTTAAATTATGAATATTCCACTTCTGAAGTTGCATACGACAGGGACAACAAAGAGTAATTAAAACAACAGAAAAAGCATTGCAATAAATATCTAATGACAGAATATATATCTTAAAAAACAGACCATGGTAGGTCAAATATTGCTCCCCATGAATCAGTAGTTCAAACTCTTTAGTTCATCTGCCAAATACCCATGAAAATAAATGCTCCAGAAGTCCAGCAAAGGGGAGCATTATGGCAGCTCCTCCAGGTCATCCCAGATCTTTGGGATCACAACAGAAACCTTTCCAATCTCTATTTTGCCATTTCTATAGAAATGGATTTGAGTAAAGCTTTACTAAGGTGGCCCCATGGCGCAGAGCAGTAAGCTGCAGTACTGCAGCCCAAGCTCTGCTCATGACCTGAGTTCGATCCTGGCGGAAGCTGGGTTCAGGTAGCCAGCTCAAGGTTGACTCAGCCTTCCATCCTTCCGAGGTCGGTAAAATGAGTACCCAGTTTCCTGGGGGTAAAGTGTAGGTGACTTGGGAAGGCAATGGCAAACCACCCTGTAAAAAGTCTGCCAAGAAAACGTCGTGCTGCGATGTCCCCCCCATGGGTCAGTAATGACTCGATGCTTGCACAGGGGTCTACCTTTACCTTTACCTTTACCTTTACCTAAAGCTTTACTAAAAGAAATCAGCTGTGTGTGGAGGGGGGGTCATAAAAGATATATGGTTGCCAGGCAGTGCCTGGCAGTGCCTGACAACCAGCAAGGGGGGAGAGGCAGCAATGCAGGATAATTTTTTTTAACATGACCTTTTGTACTTACCAGTTCTTACCAGAAGTGACAAAAGGTAGCTCTAGGAATCGCCAGAAACTCTATGATTTTACCATACCTTTCATCACTTCCAGTTAGAACTTCTGGAAAGTACACAAAGCTGCATTTTTTAAAAATAATTATCCTTTCACTGCCCCCCCTAAGCCACAGCAGACAACAGAGGCTTAGCTGCCCTATACATGGAGAGGCAGCCTCCACTACAGAAGCTTTTCTTCCAAAGGAAAGGTTACCTCTGACGAAGGCAGGCTCCTTAAGATGGCAAGGAAAGATTCAAGTTCTGCTGAGCAGAGAGGAAGAATGCAAACCTGACTGTCAGAGTTCCACTACCTATTATTTTTCCTGTTAGCTGGTGAGAAATGTGTGTCAGTTCATAAGAAAACATTTATCTCTTCTGTACCTCTCCGCAAAACCGTGTGTGGGTGTGGGTGTGGGTGTGGGTGGGTGTCCGAAGACAACTCAGAAGTAAAAGTCAAACTTTAGAAAAAAGTAATCTATGTCACCAAACCAAGCTGCAGAACATTTATAATGTCAGCGTGGTATAAGAAGTGGTTGTCAATCTGGCCTTTCATTTCCTCGGGGACTGTAATTGCATGCTGACTTTGAGAGACTCGAGTTTTGTTTAAGTTTCTGCTTTCTGGGTCTACTTGGTAAACTAGGCCAGGGGACCAGGGGCTCTAGTCATTATTTCTTCTATGGCAACAATGAAAACAAACACTGAAGTAGAACAAATCTCTTCACTGTTTATGCAAGTGTGTCTCATTTTATTCTCTGAACACATGCTTTTATTCCTTTTCCTCAACAAAATTTCAAGGAAAAAAACATGAATCAGTATATATAATACAATTGAGCCTTCAATGAACCTCTTCAGATGCTGTCTTTGATTAAACACATATTATTATGGGCTAGAATCACTGACACATTTCAGCAAAGCTGTGCTTCTCCTGTGCCACAGAATGGCAATCCACTTGGCTTGAAACGATCCGTTAAACTGGGTTTATAGCTGCTCTGGGTTGCAACTTAGAAAGAGTACGCAAGCGATTAGTCTCTAAGTGGCTGGTATGTTGTTCAATAGGCTTGCAAGTGCCCTGTCATTCTACAGGGGAATCTGATGTGATGGCAAGGATCCTCAAAGTAATATGCTGATCGAATTAAAATGTTCTGGCCGTCAGATGGAATACCTATTTTTTCAGAATTTGTCGAGCATTTTTTCATTGATTTCTAAAAATATGGATGGCAAAGGTAGCTGAGGCTCCTTGTCTTCACTTTGGTATCTAGGATTGCCAACTCACACTTGAGAAATACCTGCAGATTTGGGGGTGGAGTCTGAGGAAAGGGAGGGAACTCAGCAGAGTATAAATACCATAGAGTCCACCCTCCAAAGCAGCCATTTTCTCCAGGAGAACTGATTTCTGTAAGCTGGGTGAGCTTGTTCATATGCTTTTCATATGTAAGTTGCTTTACACCAGCCCACATCTGAATATGAGTTTGGCTATCATGGGCCCTCCATCTACAGCAAGATACTCACGCCTGCCCAGAGTAGTTTTATAACTCTTCTTAGAAGTATTTTTAATAGTTTTTTATTTTTAAAAGTGCCATTCTGCTTTAGAAGTAAAAAATTTCACCATGACATTGACTTGTACGTAGACTGCAAGAGGAAGCAACCAGAGACAGGAAAACACAACACAGAGATGCCTCCCACCACAGCAATGCTCCCCTCCCTCCCTGCATCTTCATCGTATGTCTCCATTTTCTCTTTAGCAGTGCTAGACCTGGGCACCTAACTGCTCTGCTTTGATGCAAATGCACGTGTCCTCCCTCTCAGCTGCCCTCAAGATGCATGCACAGAGAAGACCGAAGCCTTGGAACACGCCAGTCACAACAAGCATCAGAACTTTGCCCTGGTGATTCATAAAATGCTAAGCTTCAGTGCTGCTTGATGACTTGGATGCTTTACTATGTACCAAAAATACACACATGCACACAGAGTTATCCTTAAGGCTAAATACGAAAATGAAATAACAAGCTAACTCTTAAAAAGTGTTTAAATGTTAGGCCCAACTATTTGTTACACTTTCCCTGGGATGTCTGCAAGTCAAGCAGAGAGGCATGTTCTAAAGGTCCCCACTTCCCAGGTGTGCATGGGCCCGATTCAGATGGGGACTGTGGTACATCGGATGGGGGAGGCCTAGACATTCCTCTGGTGCCATTTTCCCAACCTGGGGCAGTACATACACCAATAATCTACACGTTATGTTTCCCCAGTGGGGCAAATGACCCCAGGGCTGTTTCAGGTCACAAAAATGGCACAAGGGGAGGACTCCCTCTCTCCACCTGCCATAGTGCTGATCTGAATTGTGTCCTTGTGCCACTGGGGAGTGTAGAATGTC
This sequence comes from Eublepharis macularius, assembly GCF_028583425.1. NCBI lineage: Eukaryota > Metazoa > Chordata > Lepidosauria > Squamata > Eublepharidae > Eublepharis > Eublepharis macularius. Next base: position 18,406,504 of record NC_072800.1, on the reverse strand, counting down.
AGGACATGCTTCTTCACCCAACTTAGGGGCATCCCCATAGGAAACATAACGTGCACAGGGCCAGTGCCACCATTGAGGTGGTGAGGCAGGCGCCACAGGTGCTGGGGTGCTGGAGGGGGTGCTGGAGGGGGTGCCGGGGCAGAGGTGCACACCACGGAACTGGCATCCCTGGCCCGTGGCTGCTACAGCCAGCCCCGTGCCGCCGCTGCCACCACCGCCGCTATCACACGCCCCCAGCTGGGTGCAGCAGCTGCGGGCCAAGCATGGCAGGCATCTGGGGCGGTATATGGAGTGCAAGCAGCCTCCGTGCGCCACCCCAGCCAACTGCTGGCCAATGGGCCCGGCTTTTGCTGCATAATGACATCATCACATGATGACATCATCATGGAGTCTGGGGGCGCACGTGCACGCTGTGCATGTGCACATGGGGATTGCCACAGGCGCCAGAAACCCTGGTGCAGGCAATGAACATGCAGTTAGGTGCTTTAACTAGGAGCAGGCCGATGATGCTCCAGACTGAAAATTCCAAGTACAAATTACAGACTGAAAGACTCAAGTAAAGCCGAAGATGCAATTCTCCCTATATCTTCTCAACACGTCGTCCAACTTACCATTAGTCTTATCTGGTTTGAGGTTCCGACAGATAGCTGCTCTCCCCAAAATCTAATGAATCTAAAATAAATTAGATTTATAAGGCTGGAATATCCTTTCAAGGAATCACTTAACACGTTTAGAATTAGACTGGACAAATCAGTTTAGAGTGTAATGCATTTAGCAAGCTCGTACTGGCCCTGCATTCAAGCAAATTATCTTAATATGCCTTTACCATCTCTTAATTTGTATGAGTGGCATACAACCATACCAGTATGTTTTATGAAGCAGGACATAGTTCAGGTGATATAACAAGGGATTTCATGATATTTGGTCTTAGTTTGGTTAGGAGCTTGATGGGCTATGGTAATCACTGCATTTACTCCAGGGTAAGGTTGAAATCACACATGCATTGTAAAACACCAGAAGAACAAAATGCAATTGTAAATCGAGCTTCCTGCAGGAACATTACTCTATTCAGATACCTGATATATGCACATTAAAAGCTCCTTCTCTGTTTGCACATGTGAATTTGGTGTACAGGGACTGCAGTTTTAATACAGATATGAATAACAGGTTATATCAGTGGTATAACCCAAATACCTGATTGCAGAATGACTCAACCATCAATCCCACTATCAACTAATCAAATGTTATGAGAATAAGTAGATCTACTCAGAATCATATTCAAGTCTATTCAATGGAACTTACTTCCTGGAAAGTGTTCTTAGGATAGCACTGTATATTACCTAAAATGAGAGGACAGTTGTTTGTATTTATATATCTTCTCAACAAGTTTCTCACATTAGAATCATTAAAACAATAAAATCTAACAATAAATAGCAGCATAAATATTTAAAACTGCAGCAAACATTAAACATTCAGTAATTTATTTTAACTGGTAATTTGTTAATTTTAAAAATAAATAATATTCCAATATAAGTTATAGCAGGTGATCAGCTCTAAGTTTTACTCTGCGACACTATGCAGAATTGCACCAGTCTAACCCCATTGATTTCAGTGTGTTTAGACTGGAGTAACTCTGCTAGGATTGCAATGTTAATCTATTTAATTTGCAGATTAATCAATGAAAGTTTTGCAATTTCATCCTTTGCAATTTTATTCAAAAGTAAGTCCTGCTTTGTCCAGTTTGGCTTTCTTTCGATTAATTTGCATTGGACTGAAGTCTTGGAAGAAAGCACCATTAAGATAATTATGGCTTATTTTTATGTAAACTTACAAAACCTCAATCGGCAAATATATTTTTCAAATATTTTGATTCTAGTGTTTTGCTGTAATACGGAATGAAAAAAATGCACTTGAAATTACATTGTATTTAGAAGAGCTATTCATATTATTGGATAGCTTTTTCTGACTTATACTGGCTCGCAAGCATTGATAGAGTTGTTTTATGGATATTTTTCCCTTTCACAATCCAGATAGTGTTGTCAACCGCATTGCAGATTCTGCCAGCATATCACAAGTCCTCTGTATCAACGGATGACAGGTGTTCATCAAAAAAGCATTCCACTAATTAGCAGATTCTCGTAATTCACAGCTGCAATACACTTGTGATGCATTTCAAGGGCCAAATGATACCACACCTGTGAATTACTGATCCCTTAGGTTGTGTTAACTTCAAGTCCACAGATTTTGCAGCTGCAAACTTACTGTCAGTTTTAAATTAAGATGTGAGCTCATAAAATCTTTCCCTTGTTGATGAGGAAGCATCACTCATTTCCCCCCCATAAAATTCACTCCCATGACTGATGGGTTAAAGGAAAGGATCTCTCGTTCCCAAACACCACAGTCTTTGCCATTGTCTTCATGAATGAGATGCAAAGGTCTTTATTCACAGATGGCAGGAAATTAATAATTATTTATAATTTTAAAAAATTCCCGGAAGATCTCATAAGGAAAAGCTGTACAGAGAACACAGTAGACCCTCTAGCAATGTAAAAGTTTGCCAGGTAGCACATATCACTTCTGGAAAATTGCCTTTCCCGGCTTGATTTCCGTGACTGCTACCCAGAATTGCTGAACAGGTCAGCAGTTCTGGGTAGAGGACATTGACACCAGTTCTCCTGCTCCAATGTTAATATTTATTAATAAGTGAATAGAATAATTAATAACTGAATTAATAACTGAATAAAATTTCTGTATAGAAATTTTACTTAAAAAGACAAAATAAGATATAACAATAGAAAGTACATAAAAAGGAACTTATACAAACAGTATATTAAGATTAATTTGAGTCTTATACAAACAGTAGATTTAGGATTGGTTTACAACTTAAAGAAGCACTATATTTGAAATTGGATTAAAGTGATAGAAAATTACAGTCCCCAATTTTTTTAAGTAACAGAACTTAATTATATAAAAGCTCTCCTTCCCTCTCCTTGATTACTTATACAAACTTTAATATCAACTATTTTGATTAGTTATTTCCCTGTGTTTTATCCTCTTATCTTTATACTGAGTTACTTTAATTAATCTTAGTTCTGGCCTTAATAGTCAAACAATGCAATCCTAAAAAGAGTTACTCCAGTCTAAGCCCAGTGATTTCAATGGGCTTAGACTGGAGTAACTCTTCTTGGGATTGCACTGAAAGAAATCCTTCTATTTTTCCCCAAATTCAGCTGTTGGTCTGTTATGTACATAACTAGTTAATTTGGCCATTGATGCATATTCATAGACTTTATCTATCCACTCTGACACCTCAGGGCATACATCTGCTTTCCATCTCACTGCATACAGCACTCTTGCTGCTGTAACCATGTAATGAAAAAGGTCTTCCTGTTCTTTTCTGACATTAATTGGCAGGATGTTTAATAACATGTTTTTTGGATTCAATTGATGTTCACCGCCCAGAGCCCCTGAGGATGGGCGGTTTATAAACCGTTGTTGTTGTTGTTGTTGTTGTTGTTGTTGTTGTGTGGGGTGTGTGCATGTTCTTTTGGTCCATAAAAACTGCTCAGTGGAAGCCACTCAGTTATTTGAAATGGCCCAAACTCTATCTTCATCATTTTCTCTGAAAACAAAACACAAAATTTATAGGCAGAAAGTTGGTGTTGCCTGTTTATGGCAAAGCAAATGCTGAGAAAAAAATACCATTCCTCTTTGAGAGTGTGACTAATTGGTCAATTGTGAAGGGTAGAAGTGCCAAGCCATATATAGAATAAACACAGATCTCTTTTCAAAGGAAGAAGGAGGGTCACTATAACTGACACCGTTGACTAAGAGCAGCGGCATAGCAAAAGTAAGCGCTTTATCCCTCTTTCAGTAGTAAGTAATTAGCCAGTCACACCAGACATTAATGAGTTCTATTGATCATAACTTCATCAGTGGAATGAAACTGGACTTATTTTGGAGCAGCCGTTTGATACAAAGGGCTCAATGAATATGCAGAGGGCTCCAAGCTTCTTGTGCCAGAAAATCATCATGTTCTGCAGACCAAAGATAATTATGGAATTTGGGTGACCAGTAAAGGAACTGGTAACTATATTCACTTCCAAATTGTTATAATAATCTCAGTTTGTATTGCTGGGGAAGGGGCGCTGAATTTATTATGCCACATGAAAGACGTACTGATCCATATTTTGAAGACAGACTGTCATTATATTTGCAGGAGTCAGCAGCTATGTTTTAATATCTATGCAAAAGCACTGTGGCCTAACTTTCGTAGGCAAGAGGCCACTCGCTACGTAGGCATCTGGCCTCGGTACCATCGACAGCAATATTTCACCCAGATGATTTCAAGAGGTTATTTTTCTGGCCTATAAAATACCTCTCAAAATGCTTCTGCAGTTGTACCAAATAAGGAAACAAACAACGAGTCCCTGCCCCAAGCAGTTTCCAATCTACATTTGAGAAAAACAGAGGAGGACAGGAACCGGCACAGATAAGTTGTAGGTCTGAGCAAGTGCAGTTACTTGTATATAGCCTTTGTCTCTTGCTTACTAAATTAGGGTAAAGGTAGGTAGCAATCTATATATGTACAGGCAAATGAGCGATTAAGAAAATGGCAAAAAGAAAGGAAAATATGTATTTGGCACAAGTAGTAAAGATGTGTATTTGATATTTTTGTATGTAGATTCATGCAGGCTTGGGTTGCCTGCTGTTTCCTCTAAAAAGGTAAAGGTAGTCCCCTGTGCAAGCCCCGAATCATTACTGACTCAGGGGGGGATGTCGCTTCATGACGTTTTCTTGGCAGACTTTTTTACGGGGTGGTTTGCCATTGCCTTCCCCAGTCATCTACACTTTACCCCCAGGAAACTGGGTACTCATTTTACCAACCTCGGAAGGATGGAAGGCTGAGGGCCAAGCTACACATGACGAATGACACTTGAACAGCAAGTATATTTCTCCCTGTTCACTTGCCCTCCAATCAATCCACTTGCCGTTCAAGTGTCATTCGTCATGTGTAGCTTGGCCCAGAGTCAACCTTGAGCTGGCTATCTGAACCGGGCTTCTGCCAGGATCAAACTCAGGTTGTGAGCAGAGCTTGGGCTGCAGTACTGCAGCTTACCACTCTGCACCACAGGGCTAAATTAAATACAACTGCAGCTCCCTTCACTACTACTCTGTACCATACCTATTCCCCACAACAAGGGTGACAGGAAATTCAAGGGCCAGACAGACAGTGAAAGAGAATGATACTCGCACATCTTGGCTTCCAATTATCTTCATCTAACTTGTCCCCAGATGGAGGAGGAAGGGGAGAAGATTAGCCAGCCAAGTGGGCCACTGGAAGATAGGGTGGGGCTTGGGCTAAAGAAGAATCCTAGGAGAACCCTGAAATTCCATTGCTAAGAATGATCAAGTTACTCACACAGATACATTATGAATTGCCAGGACCAAAGTCAATTAGTCCAACATCCTATTTCTAAGTATAGGCAACTAGATACCACGTGAATCTTAGAACCATAGGATGGAAATGGTGACCATTTCCTATCGTTTATATCTTCATGCCTCCTATATTGGGCTTGCCAGGTTCTGTCTTACTCCTGATGTTGTACTGGCAGTAGCCAGTGCTATGATAGATACAAGCACCACAATTATAACTAAACTAGCAACAAAGCCCGTTGTGGAGGGGAAAATACAACGAGCTTTAGAAAAGGGAGGGTGGGTGGGCAGGCATTTGCTCCTCCTTTGTCAATGACTCCAGCTGGTGAAGGAGGGGGGTGGGCATTGTCATCTGCTCCACGCCTGATCTGCCTGATCTCAGCCATGTGAAGGGGTGGTGGGCTTTGCTACCTGCTCCATGCATGAAACATGCCGGGTAAAGGGGGAGCATTGCCTCCTGTTCTGTGCCTGACTATGGCTGGGTGAAGGGGGGCAGGCATTGCCGCCTGCTCCAAGCCTGATCCCAGCTGGGTGAAGGGGGGGTGGACATTGCCACCTGTTCCCTGCTGGGTGAAGGGAGGAACAGGTATTGCCTCTTGCTCTACGCCAGATCCTGACAGATGAAGATGGGTGGTGGGCTTTACTACCTGCTCTGCTCCTGATCCCAGCTGGGTGAAGGGGGTATGGGCATTGCCATCTGCTCTGCTCCTGATTCTGGTAGGTTGGGGGGGGGGAGGCATTGCTGCATGCTTGGCTCCTGACTCTGGCAGGGTGAAGACAGGGTGGGCATTGCGGCCTGCTCAGTGGCTTATTCTGGTAGGTTGAAGAGGGTGGGCATTGCCACCTGCTCTGCTCCTTATCCCAGTTGGGTGAAGGGAAGAAGGGCATTGCTTCCTGCTCTGCACCTGATCCCAGCCAGGTGAAGGCGCGAGGTGGGCATTGCCTCCTACTCCACTCCTGATCCCAAATGGGTGATGGTGGGGGGTGAGCATTGCCACCTGCTCTACTCCTAATTAGAGATGGGCACAAACCTAAATACGACCCAAAAAAACCCACGAACCAGGCTGGTTCGGGGTTCATGAACCAGCATTCGTGGAAGCTCCTTTTCACGGAACTTCCACGAACTGTATACTGGTTTGTTGGGTCGTATTTACAGAGGCAGTTTAAATGGCCATTTCCCCAGGGAAATGGCCATTTAAACTGCCCCTTTAAGGGACTTGCAAGGGTCTCCCTGAAGGCTTTGTCAATTTCACCTCCCCTTCGGCTTTGTCTTTTAAAACTATACTTCCCAGCTAGCATTGCACCTCCCTACACTTGAGCATTCTCGTGTAAGATGTCTCATGTAGAGAGACTCTGACATTCACCAGGGAGGAGGGTAATTCATTACACCCCTCCCCAAACCTCTGCTAACTACATTGGTGATGTATGGGTTCCCTAATGGCACAGAGAAGGGATCCCCAATCTTTTTGAGCCTGTGGGTACCTTTGGAATTCTGACACAGGGTGGTGGATGCAACCCCAAAATGGCTGCCACAGTAGATGGGGCCAACCACATGGAAAGCCCAAGTGCAAGAGAGAAGAGGGGTAATTTTAAAAATACACTGGGAAAGAGAGGTGAGAGAGAATAAATCAAACACTGTGGTGGCAGCTGCTGCCAAAATAATGTTATTTTAATCTGCATAGCCAATCAGATCTTCAGTGGCCAATCAGAAGAGCTGCTGGACAAGAGCCCCACCTGGCCCCACCCACCTCCTAAAAATACTTGGTGGGCTCCAAAAAGGGTGTCAGTGGGTACCATGTCTCTCACAGGCAATATGTTATGGGCCCCTGTCACAGAATTGCTTCAGACGTCCAGAGAAGCGGCATGGAAACATAAGAGACTGGTTTCCTCCCCCCAACCCAAATTCTTTGGGTTTTTCAATATTCATAAGCATCTGATCTATAAAATGCAACATTTCAAACTATTCAATAATTTTTTCTACATGGTGTATGCTTTCCTGAATGCAATTCAGTTATCAATTAGAGCTGGAAGAGGTAGTATTCAGACATTTCCAAGGTCAACTTTTGTCCATTCCCCTTAGCTTGGGGGGGGGGGGGAAACCCTGGTAACTACTCATTGAACAATTGAGTTTCTTCATTTGTTCCTCCTGGCACCTGGAGATAAAGACCCCATAATCAAGGGGATATGATAGCATTCTCCCCTTGGCCAAATACACTGCATAATGAACAGTTATTATGAGACATGAAAAGGAGAAAAAATCCATTATATATCGACATTCAGTAGCCTTCCTTGGTTTTTAAAGGCAGTATTCGAAGTAATATGTTCACGATACCTAAAGAAATATTTATTCCACATTATGAAGTTTACCCACAGTTCAAGAAATATTTATGCCTCATTATGAAGTTTACCTACATGTGTATGCTTCAGTTTAACTTTGCTATGACCCAAAATTCTTTGAACATTCAGAGACATTCATTTGGGAAGTGAGCAATCTCCTTATCAATGTTATGAGCGCTGTAATTTTGGTTTTACTCCAATTTCCTACTCTAGAAGGAGATTGAAGATCTACCAGCAAAAGCTTCAGAAGAAAGGAAGAGTCCAGTAAGAAGTTCCAGACTAGACATGGGCACAAATCGAAACATGAATCAAATTTCATGAGGAATTGGGACAATTCATGTATCGTGAAAATGCATTTCGTGGGGCGGATTCGTTCAATTCGTGAATGCTTTGTGATGCCAGACAGGCTGGTGCCAATCCATTGATTCCCTAGGCAACATAGGCCCAGAATGTCTGCAGACCTTTTGTTGCTGTGGAAACCCCAATCTTAGCCCACATAACCTTGATAGGCAGCTCTCCCTGCCAACCTGAGAGCTCCCATTCTGTTCTATAAGAATAACAAGCAGGGGGAAGATGGGCCTTCTGTAGCCATGGGAACACCAATCTCATCCCTCCAAACCCTGTTAGGCAGGTCCGTCTGCCAACCAGAGATCTCCTATTCTGCTTTATGTGTTTCTTATATAAGGTACAGCTCTGTGCCTCCTGCTTTCAGTTCTAGTGGCAGAGGGAGAGGGAGGAGCTGTTGCTGGGATTTGGAGTATGAGAGAGTGGATTTGGGAGCTTTTGGCTGGATTTGCTGCTGCTTCAAAAGAGACTGAAAAGCTTCTTTCTTATTTTCTGCTCTTGTCCTTGCTGGGAAGGTTGTTGGGTGAGGGTGCCTTCTTTCCTCCACCCCAACCCACCTCAATCTCAAGGCATTGCCTAGCTCTGGGGCCTAGCTTGACTGAGGCCTCCCTTTTTTTTCCTTTGATTTTCTTTGTTTCTTCTTCTTCTTTCTGCTGAGGCCTCACATTCCCAGTCAGTGTATTGCAATCTTCACCAAACTTGGAAGGTGGCTAGAAGAGAGCCTACTGAAGTCTCCCTACGAGTTTGGCATCTCTGGGTATGAAGGTGGTCATTGTAGGGCCCCAGGATTTGACGAATCACAAACCTAACAAATCATTTTGTGAAACGAGACAATTTTGTGAAAGTTCGTGGTTCGTGGAAAGCGACAAGCCACGAAACTCAGGGTTTGTTTTTTTCCTGTTTCATGCCCATCTCTATTCCAGACCAGTCCACATACCAAAAAGTCCACATGGCAAAAAAGTGGTCTAGGAAATGTGTGCTGGGGACTTTTCCCAGGCATATACTGGGCCCCATTATGTGTCAAGTTATTGTTGCTTGGGTAGAGAGGGTAAGCCCTTTCTTCCCCAACCAGTGTTTTCCTAACCTTAAATCACCCCTGGGAGCTGTTATTTGACTCACTGGGGAAAGTTACAAGTAACCCTTGGTATTCGAAAGTATCTCCATTGGGGCCAATAGTAGCTCCTCATGACCATTTCAGGTTCCGAAAATGGTGCAGGGGGGAGACTTAATCCCCTTCTTCCTATGCACAGTGGTAACAATCAGTATCAGTCTACCTTTCTCACTGAGACTCAAGGCAGATTACACAATGCAAATTGATGCAATCAATAGGATGAGACAATGGATTAGGATTAGGATTACAGAAATCTGAAACAAGGACAGAATATTAAAACATAGTTTAGACAGTGCTGAAAACTGCAGGAACAGTGTTGAAAAAATGGGACGGTGTATGATAAGATGTCAGGAGCTTCACAGCTCTCTGAAATCTCACACACAGCAATGACTAGAGGTAGGGTAGTCACTGGCCATTTCCACACATCCTTAAAAGGAAAGCTCACTCACAGAAAGCTGGCGGTTTTTCTTCTTCACTCCACATGTCTCCAATTTCAAAGCAGTAGCAGGCTGTTAGGCTTCCGTTTTTTCAACGCCTTTTTGGGAATGCAGGAAAGTGCAGGAAATTGTGTTCCCATAAAAGGTACCAAAAAAATGGAAGCCTAACATCTTGCGAATGCTTTGAAATTAGAGATGTGTGGAGTGAAGGAGAAAAGCAGCCATCGTTCTGTGAATGGGCCGACCCTTTAAGGACGTGTCAAAATGGCCACCCATTCTCTACTGACTCTCACGGCTCTTTTATCTCCCAGCACTGTCCTTTATTCCTGTTCCCACCCCGAGGACTACTTGACCTGACTGTCCCAGCCTGAAACCACAATTAATGGCAGAGCTACATGCCCAGCTTCTATAAAGGCTGGGGGTGTCAGCAAACTCCAGCATTCATGTTGAAGCATAGCCTGACTGACCATTTTCTTTGGCAGGCATGGTCAATTCTCTGACCAAGGGACAAAGTTGAGCCCGCAAGGTGTTAGCAGCACCACTGGGGCTCTACTTGCTCTCCTTGTGTCTGGCCAACTACAGCCCCTGTCTCCCTCCAATTACGTATGCCAGCTCATAAACATCACCACAGGCAGATGTTTCAGGGGGGTTTTGGAACTTCTGTTCTATGTCATTCTGCCTTAGTATTTATGCAGTTCACAGTCTCCCTTTATAAGTCACTTCCATTGAAGGTATATGGCCCTACTTTTTCTTTTGGGTTGCACAATTGTCCTTAATTGGAACAGTGTAAATGAAAAATGAAGTTGACACCAGCTTATTTTAGCTATTCCTTTTTAGGCTGCTGTAGCATTTTAAAGGAGGAAAAAGAAGTACTTAGACCTTGCTACTGTGGCTCAACTAATTTGAAAAGTTAGGGATCTTTAAACATGACATTTGTATTTTTATATAAGCAATTTACAGTCTAGGAACAACAGACAGTGAGGGAGGAAAAATGCTGAGAACTGACAAAATGTCTTATTTTACCTCTGTGTGTCCTTAAACACTCCGTACAACACAACTAGCTTTCTTACTTTTTTATTTTTTTACTCTTATTAGCCAATCCACCGGGAGATATTTGCTAGATATCTAACAGTACTTACATTTTGTATTAGCAGTTTGCCAATAATAGTACAGCTGTGAATGTAATGCTGTGACCTTCTTTATTTCACCAGAAAAGATTGACATTAAATATAGATGTCAAATGGAGGGGGGGGGGTGTTCCACTAGAATTAAATAAAGCCTGGCATCTGCATTGGCAAAAATGCATGAATATAGCAGCCAGGAACTACTAACTAGCTTATCTCATGTAGAAAATGCCGTTGGCTAGAAATGGTGTTGTCTTGCTCAACACTTCTGTCCTTTTAAGTCTTACACTCAGAGCTGAACTAAATGTGATGAGTTACTAGAGTTCTATGTGTCTGCTTAGCTCAAGGTTTGATGGGAAGTGTATGTCCTTGCAGCTTTAAGTTTAAGGTTTACAGAGTGGCAGGGAGGGAAATGCAGGCGTGAGGCTCTTGTCAGGCACCCCCGTTCCCCTCCGCTGTGGGGGGGGATTCAGGGCCTCTCTCTTCCCCCCCTTCCCCGCACAGCAGACAGGGTGCCTGGCCACTGCTAGCTACTAGTGAGGCTTCAGGCAGAACCGGGTGAAGAGGTCAGCAGACAGGGTGCCCGGAGCTTTGCTGCATTCCCCCCCCCCACTCGCCCAGCCCACGCCCGAAGCCACACAGCCCTGAGCTGCATAGCCCAGCATCTCCTGCCTTTCCCCCTGCTCACCTGGCACATCACTTCATCTCCCCCCCCACTGCTCTCCCAGCCCCTGCACAGCGACGCTGGGCTATGCAGCTCTGAGCCGTGTGGCTTTGGGTAGGAGCTGGGCGAGCAGGGGGAAGATGCAGCAAAGCTCCGGGTACCTTTCTCCCCACTCGCCCAGAGCATCGCTGCATTCCTCCCCGCTTGCTCGGCCCCTGCCCAGAGCCTCATGACCCAGAGCTGCATAGCCCGGCATTGCTCTGCGGGGGCTGGGCAAGTGGGGGGGGGAATGCAGCGATACTCCGGGTGAGCGGGGAAAAGGTGCCCAGAGCATCACTGCATCTCCCCCTGGCTTGCCCGGTCCCTGCAGGAAGCTGTGTATTGCTTCATCTCCCCCCTCATTCACCCGGACTCCACAGAGCAATGCTGGGCTATGCAGCTCTGGGCTCTGCAACTTCAGGTGGGGGCCAGGCGAGCGAGAGGGGAAGATACAGCAATGCTCCGGGTGCCCTGTCTATTGCTGACCTCTTCGCCCAGTCCCACCCGAAGCACCGCCAGCAGCGGTCAAGTGCCCTATCTGCTGTGCAGGGAAGGGGGGGAAGAGAGGGGCCCTGAAACCCCCACACACACAGAGCAGAGTGGAAGGCGGGCACCCGGCAAGAGCCCCACACCTGCACTTCCCTCCCTGCTGCTCTGTAAACCTTAAAATTAAAGCTGCAAGGACCTACACTTCCTACACTTCCCATCAGACCTTGAGCTAAGCAAACATATGTAGAACTCTAGTAACTCATCACATACAGGGCCAAGCTACACATGACGAATGACACTTGAACGGCAAGTGGATTGAGTGGAGGGCAAGTGAACAGGGAGAAATACGCTTGCCGTTCAAGTGTCCTTCGTCACTTGTAGCTTGGCCCTTAGTTTGGCTCTCAGTCTTATGCATGCTTGCTCAGTGGATTCTGTGGGACTTAATCCCAGGTAGGGCTGTAGCCTTTAATTCATGGAAAGATACTACCCGCCCCACTGCTTCTTTATTCGTGCTTCAGTATATTTTCCAACACAGGGAGCTGGGAAGAGGAATCCAGTCTCTGATGTTTCCACATTACTTCTCTAGAAGTCTGAGTTGACTCTGCCATTAGGAAATGCATACCTCATGTGACCATTTCTTCCTCTTTTCCCTGCCTCTCTTCTAGCTCCTTAGCTCACATGTCTCTATGTCTTCTAAGAGAGACAGTGGGAGAGTCCTTCCTATTCTGGGCTGTCTGGGATAACAGGCCTCACAATCTTGCCTTTTCCCTTCTGGATGACGCCCGTGTGGTTGCTTTTCTGGCCCCTGCCTGCATAGCCTTCAGAACTGGCCCAACTCTTCTGGTTTGTTGTTGGCTGAGAGCATGTAGAACAGCACCGCTGGAAGGTCGAGCATTGAAGCTACCCAGTGGCATGTCTCTGAACACATCTGAGAGTGACAGCTCCAGGGTTTATCCTGCTTCCTCTGAATGAGCTGCTTGACTGCCCCCTTTTGCTCCTGAACAATCTGCCCTTGTTGGGGATGCCCCCTAAGTGGTAGGGCCTCTGGGGAACTCATACTGCTAGTATCCTGTTATCTGTGTGTTGGCTCATTTTCTTATCTGCTCTTCATGTCCTTCTTTCTGACAGTACCTCAGTTGCAATCTATTTAGGTTATAACCTGCATGATTGCTGATGTCACGTGTGAATTGTATTGTTTGGTGGCAAATAAATAAAGTTGTAAAAAAACCCAGAATATTTTCTGCTGGTTCTGCCCCAGGCCCTCCCAGCTATCAGAGTTTTTCTTTATTATTTTAAAGCTTAGTAACCCTAGCTAAGACAAAATCAAAAAGAGTCCAGTAGCACCTTTAAGACTAACCAACTTTATTGTAGCATAAGCTTTCAAGAATCACAGTTCTATGGTTGTTGGGGGTTTTCCGGGCTGTATTGCCGTGGTCTTGGCATTGTAGTTCCTGACGTTTCGCCAGCAGCTGTGGCTGGCATCTTCAGAGGTGTAGCACCAAAAGACAGAGATCTCTCAGTGTCACAGTGTGGAAAAGATGTAGGTCATTTGTTTCCCAGGGTGTGGAATGCTAATGGCGGGAGGCTTCACTGTATCCTGAGGAGGTTCTTTTGCATATGGATTGGTGCTTGATGTGCTAATCTTCTCTGCAGGGCTATTGTCGGGTGTGGAGTGTTTTGTTGGCCTGGTGTTTTTCAGAACTGGAGCCCATGCTCTGTTCATTCTTAAGGTTTCTTCTTTCCTGTTGAAGTTTTGCTTATGCTTGTGAATTTCAATGGCTTCCCTGTGCAGTCTGACAAAGTAGTTGGAAGTGTTGTCCAGTATTTTGGTGTCCTGGAATAAGATACTGTGCCCTGTTTGAGTTAGGCTATGTTCAGCCACTGCTGGTTTTTCAGGCTGTCCAAGGATGACCTTCAAGCAGTATTCAGACCCACCCGAAAAATACAACAGATGCTACGATCAGCAAAAGACAGCAGAGACCCCCTCACCTCTGCAGGAGTATACCGTATACCCTGCAGCTGTGGACAAGTTTACATCGGGACCACAAAGCGTAGCATCCAGACAAGAATAAAAGAACATGAAAGACACTGCAGACTTGGACAGCCTGAAAAATCAGCAGTGGCTGAACATAGCCTAACTCAAACAGGGCACAGTATCTTATTCCAGGACACCAAAATACTGGACAACACTTCCAACTACTTTGTCAGACTGCACAGGGAAGCCATTGAAATTCACAAGCATAAGCAAAACTTCAACAGGAAAGAAGAAGGATACAGTGAAGCCTCCCGCCATTAGCATTCCACACCCTGGGAAACTCTTACAGAATGACTCAGCTCAACCCCACCCCTCCTGAGTAGATACAAATGACCTACATCTTTTCCACACTGTGACACTGAGAGATCTCTGTCTTTTGGTGCTACACCTCTGAAGATGCCAGCCACAGCTGCTGGCGAAACGTCAGGAACTACAATGCCAAGACCACGGCAATACAGCCCGGAAAACCCCCAACAACCATCGTTCTCCGGCCGTGAAAGCCTTCGACAAATCACAGTTCTCTTCGTCAGATGCATGGAGGGCAAGAAGAAACTGGTCAGATATAGAGGAGGGGAGGGGAGGGAGGAGTAGATGCAAACAGCTCCTTCTGATATGGAGATCAGTTTGCATCTGTAAAGGAAATCAGTTACTTTTGATAATGAGATAACCATTCATAGTCCCTATTCAGTCCCAGCCTGGTTCGTGCTTAATTTTGGTTCATATTTCGGTTAATGCCCATCTCTACTCAGTTCTCATGGGTGGCCATATTTTGTGAGGACCAAAGTAAACAGGCTGTGTGATCTGGCACACCACTGAAGGGATGAAACACAACAACAGAGCACGGTGTGTCAAAATCGTAAAGAATAAAAAAAACCCTGTGAATGAGCCAATATAAAACTCACCAACATATTATAAAGGAACTAAATATCTGCTGCTGTGTAAAGCTGTTGCAAGGTTGTTTACCAATGAATGCTGCTCTGAAAAGGTGTGTTTAATAAATCAAAAACAATACATCACCCACAAGGAAGATGCTGAAGCAATATACACACAATCAAAGTCCACAACGGGTAGCTGGTAACATCCCCTTTCAAACAGAAATCTTCATCAGATACAGTACAATATCTTGCTCCCAAATAGTTGTAATGGTCTCTTGCCAACTATGTAAGGATTACAGGCTGTTGCTGACATTTTGTGACTGGCTACGATAAGAATGTGTGAAGCTTAGCTCTTGAGAAATAGTGGGAAGAGGTGCTTTACTGTATAGGCACAATTCTGCCTGCTATTCTTGCTTATTGTGGGAAGAGTCTGAATTATTTTTTTGAGTTCTCCTAAGAAAAGTATATTTAGTTGTGGCTGATTCCCTAGTGAAGAACCTGAATGTATGCACTGCATTTTGTACAACTATATGACACATCTTTTCATAGCAGCATGCATTGGTGCACAACCTTGCAACAGCTTTACACAGCAGCAGATATTACATAATGCATATTTAGTTTCTTTATAATATCACACCACTGAAGGGAGCAAAATGTACCCCTTGCATGAGACATGGGAGTGACCAGGGATGTTTATCCCCCTGCCCTACCCAAAGTATTCCCCATTTTGTTACCCCATTTTGTTGTTTTGTTGAATACCGAAAGTATTCCCCACAGTATTGTCCCCCATTTTGTTTAAGGGGACTTATGAAAGTACAACAGAAAGTATGACACAGAGATCAATGGCCTAACCATCTGTCCAGAAGAGAGATGCCAGTTGCACTCCCAACATCCTTTCCGTCTGGGGCTGAAGTCATCGCATGTGGCTAGGCTTGCAGTAGCTCACACATTTTGAAGTGATTGTTCTTTTTTCCTGTTATATAACCAGAACAGGGAGAGATCTGTCAGGTGTGCCGCACATCTTGAAATATAATAAATTTGGTTTCCTTTGTCTGTTGAGAATGAACTCAGCCTATATAGAGACCCGCTGGATGAAGTATTGCATTGTAACAGAGAGGTGGAAAGCAGAGGAGAGGTTGTGTTAATTGGCAATTACCTGTCTTTGTCAGATCCTTTTTTTCCATTTCACAACTGTGGATTAATGTGAGTGCCACCACCAAATATCTATGCTCTCAGAAGCCCAGAAATGCTAATTTCAAACCCATGCTCATTTTTAAAGGATGCTTAATTAGAATGCTTTCTCTTTATTAAATTTCATTTTCCAGAGTCAGTGTAGGAGGAAGGGCAATTAACAAAATGACTTAAAGTCTAAATGAAAGCAACTCTTACTATTCTCCAAGGATCTACCTCATCATAAATACATTTTCTATATGCGGGGGGGTAGGGGAGGAGAATTTATCCTTCTCTGGAAAGCATCGTTTGTCATGCATTAGTTTGTAATGTGTCACCTGGTGTAAGGTTTTGCATTTATTTTTGTAATTGTTAGGAGCATGGATTCCAATTCACTCAGTTTTGATGTGTCCCTTTTTGCACACCCAATCCATTCACAGCCAACTCAGTATCCACTAGAGCCCTGTGTAATTCTTTTAGCAGATGACAGATGAGGTGATTCTTTGTAATTAAACACACACGCAGTATTTTCCAAACTGAGTGGCAGAGCAACAAGCATGTTGCAAGAGAACTGCTAAAGTATCACAAGACATACATACATAATTCCTGCAAGCCCAGAATGGCTACCAGCACAAGAAGTTGCACATTATATCTCAGTGTGAATTCCTGTTCTAGCCAAGTACCATTTTGCAGGGTACAGTGTGGGTGTACCATTTTGCAGGGTGCACCAGCCAACCTCCCCACACCTTTCCCCCGCCTCTGCCAGCCAAGTGAATAGTGGAAGGGAGCAGCAGCTGGGAGTTAGGAATCCTGACTAGCCATGGGCACGAACAGAAAAAAAAGAACATGGTGTTCATTGTCGAAGGCTTTCACGGCCGAACGATGGTTGTTGTGGATTTTCCAGGCTGTATTGCCGTGGTCTTGGCATTGTAGTTCCTGACGTTTCGCCAGCAGCTGTGACTGGCATCTTCAGAGGTGTAGCACTGAAAGACAGGGATCTCTGTGTCAAACTGAGAGATCCCTGACACTGAGAGATCCCTGTCTTTCGGTGCTACACCTCTGAAGATGCCAGTCACAGCTGCTGGCAAAACATCAGGAACAACAATGCCAAGACCACGGCAATACAGCCCAGAAAATCCACAACCATGGTGTTCATTGTTCATTGCCATCCACGAAGAACGAACAATAAACATTGACAAACATGATCCTGTTCACGAACATGTTCATTGTTCATTGTTCGTGGGGGCCAGCAGGCTTTTCTCCAGCCATCAAGATCCCTACCGCATCACTCCCAGAAACCCCACCTGAGCAGGCAGCAGGAAATGTACCAATAATAAATAATAGCTTGGCCCCACAGCCTGGCAGCAGCCCTGGAACTTGAAGGGTTAGATCCCTACCGCTCCACTCCCAGAAACCTTACCTGAGCAGGCAGCAGGAAAGGTACCAATAATAAATAATAGCTTATCCCAGAGCCTGGCAGCAGCCCTGAAACCTGAAGGGGTAGATCTCTATCCCACCTCACACAAAGAAAATTCAAGCTCCAATGCAATCACCCTGTCTCTCTAACAGCAGCTGTCTCTCCCTGAAAGCCAGAGCTGGGAGCCCCCTCCCCACTGGTCTTTTCCTCTTATAACAAATTTGGAGCTGCAGTCCACACTTGGAAGGAAGACCTGCCTGTCTAGCTAAATTGGGCTTAGATTGGAGTTTCCAGGGCAACAGCAGGAGTTCAGACAATCCCTGCCTAAGTTGCCAAGGGAATTGATTGCAGGTGCCAAACTGTCCAGCTTGATGAACAGCAACGAATGAGGCTTGCAGCAACCACCTGTTCATTTAGAATGGGGCCTCACGAACAGCTTGTTCACGAACAGCAGATTGGGCTGTTCATGGGGTTTTTTTTGGTTCATATTGCTGTTTGTGCCCATCTCTATACCTGACTAGGGACTAGAGATGGGCACGAACTGGGAAAAAACCAAACCATGTGGTTCATGGTTCATCAAATTTCATGAACCACAAACCACAAACTTTCACGCTGCCCCTGGTTTGCGAACTGGTTCATTTGGTTCGTGAAAACATCACATCCAGGTCAGAAAATCATCACTTCCGAGTCAGCAGAAGTTCACTTCCTGGTCAGCAGAAGGTCTGCAGAAAGTCCATCTCCTGTTGCCTAGGAAACGGATTGATTGGCACTAGGCTGTTTGCAGTGATGAACCAAAAAATGAACCAAACACACCAGCCTTAAAGGTCGTGGCAGTTTGTCAGAAATGGTATCTGACGAACCGTGGTTTGCGAACCACGAACTGGCCTGGTTCATGCTGAATTTTGGTTCGTATTTCAGTTCGTGCCCATCTCTTCTAGGGACCCCAGATCCAACCTGCATACTCTGTCATGTGTTAATATCATATGTCAGGCTCATTTCCTGCGCACTTAAGGGAAGAGCAACCCAAATAAAGAGGGGGAACAAGGTACAGGGGATCTTATAGCTAACAATAAAAGCTTCCTAGTTGACCTAACAGTGAGCATGCCTGACCCAAAAGTTGGGATAAGTTTCAGACATACATTGGTGCAAAGGGATATCCTTCACTAATATGGCTGATCTTCCTGTAACCCTTGGACAGATCTGGGTACTTTCATCTGGGCTGACTCTCTCTTATAATTCCTTGAATCAGAAAACGCTGCTGGTGACCCCAGCATTATCACACCCAAATCATCAGTCAGTCACCCAAGAGACTTTTGGCTTGGTTTGGGAATACAGGTCCATCACACCTCATATCCCATCACCAGATGTAATTATTGGCACCCCGTGGCATATTTTATCAGTGACAATCTTTGGATTTGTGGGTGAAGGACGAACATTTGCTCAGAGCCATGCTGCATGAAACCCCACCTTGAACGGCCAGCAAAAATGCTGTAATAGGCATGATCTGCTAAAAGTTAGTTGTGTGACTGTCCCATTGAAGTCGCTGGAATAGAACTTAGAGGTAAATAACTCAAGCCCCATTGATTTTAATGGGATTTAGTTCCAGCTTTCTTTGGTGCCTGTCGTTTCTAAATGGGGCAGATAAGAAAAGTACTGTTTTAACTTGAGGTCAGTTACTCTGTTTTCAAGAAAATAGCTTTATTTTGTTGCCTGCATTCTTGGATAGGGACGGTTTTGCCTCTCACATTGTTTCTTTGACAAACAATTATGCAAAGAAGCTTGATGAAGATTCTAAACACTGAATACTAAAAATATTGGAACTCTTCATTTTTAGAAATTCAGTTGCACGATCACGTGTCATCATCACCCATCAAATCTGCCAAGCAGAGACTTTGTCTTTCACCAGGCTCTCCACCCACCAGCTCATACATATTCATACCCCCCCCCCTCTTATCAGCTGCCAGAAGGATTATTTCTCTTGATACACAACATAGTCATTTGGGTTAATTGCTCTTGAACACTCTGAATAGTCTAAAAGTGGCTGTATATGGTCTCATCTCTTTTTTAGATTTAAGGATGCTCTTTTCAATCAGACATTTCCTTTCATTCTAAAATAGTCTCTAATTTCAAAACTCCTGTCTTTTTCTTTCCTTTTCAATAATTCTGTGCTGGAGAGGCAAGACATTTGAAGTTCTCCCCTTTTCTCGTTCATAAACTTTATTTTGCTCCCAATAATCTCTCCCCCTCCCTCTTCCATCTGTGCAAAGCTGAGCCGCTTCTTCTGTGGTAATCTTTGTAGAAGTCCCAATGGGTATCGACAAGCTTCTATGCAGCCAAGGATGCTTAGTGCCAATGTTGTTAATTACTGCTCTGGTTGGATGTGCTGATACAGTGAATAAGGAGTCAGGCCTACTCTCTTCTTCTCCTGAGGACCATTTCTCAAAAGTGCTCTCTCTTCCTTTTTTTTCCTCACCAAATGTTGCAGGAATGTAGCTGCTTTTAAAAATCAGGCAAATGCTGGGAGGATAGGTCAAAGCCATCATAGCCCCATAGAACTTCCCTGTGCCTAGGCAGTTTATCTCCAGGCATCAGGGATGGCCGTGTTTCCTAACCAGGGTTCTACAAAACCCTGGGGTTCCGCAAGACATCATCAGGGGTTCCAAAAATGAACAAGACCAAATATCACAATGACAGCAAACCTTCTATTGTTCTTGGATTTGAACTGTAGTTTAATGTTTAAGTCAACTTTCTTTGATATTTGGGGGGAAAGATTAAATGAAAATAAACAACATTTTTCCTATGATGTAAGCTGACACACAAGGATTCCCACACACAACAGAGGTTTAACTCTTGAAAGCTCATACTCTAGTTGGTCTTTAAGGTGCTACTGGACTCGAATCTTGTTCTTCTACTACAGACCAACATGACTCCCCCACCTGAAACGTAGACATAGACACAGACAGACAGACAGACAGACAGATATAGCAGCTCCTTCCAATTACATTTTCTTGACAGTAATTGAATAGTGTTCCCTGCCATCAACATTTTCTGACCTGTAAACGTATTCATAAGTAAGGGGCCCTCAGGATTTGAAAAATTAATTTTGGGATTCCTCCATGGAAAAAAAAGGTTTGGAAACACTGCCTTAATGCCCCATGAACTTCCCCCATGCCCCATGAACTTCTTTCAGAAGGTCTGTGGGGATAGTACCTTCAGGCAGCACTTACATTCGGCAGCACATAGACTAAAATTGGAATGATACTGAGAAGATTAGCACAATATGAGAGCCAGTTTGGTGTACTCGTTAAGAGCAGCAGGACTCTAATCTGGAGAACCGGGTTTATTCTCCACTCCTCTGCTTGTAGCCAGCTGGGTGATCTTGGGTCAGTCATGGCTCTCTCAGAGCTCTCTCAGCCTCACCCACCTCACAGGGTGATTGTCGTGAGGATAATAATAACACACTTTGTAAACTGCTCTGAATGTGGTGTTAAGTTGTCCTGAAGGGCAGTATATAAATCAAATATTATTGTTTATTATTATTGTTCATATGCAGGTGTCCTGAATACTTTGCTTGCTCAAATCTCTCCCCTTGAAATGTATGGAATTTAAAAGAGCTTAATGCCAACTGGATTGTGCTCATAGTTTCTTTTAATGTTAAGAAGCTCCCATCATCAAACATGGGCTGCTGCCACAGAGGGAGCTTTCCCCTGTGTGGACAGCTAGATGTCCCCACATTTTAGGGGGAGTTTCTACTCCACATTATGCTCTTTCCAGACATGACTCCTGGGGCTCCCCAGGGCTTTCGCCTTTGAGATTGATCAAAGGAAAACATCCTTAGCCCTGACTCCAAGGAGGAAGTGCAGTGCGGCTGCAGGCAAAGCATCTGTGTGGATACTCCACAGCGAACAGCACAGAGATGGCACAGGCAGGGCTGGCGTGCCCATTGAGGCCAGGTAGGTGCAGGGTGCCGGAGGGGGTGCCGGAGGAGGACCGGGGGGCAGGAGCGCACGCCAAGGACCTGCAGCTTCCTAGCCCTCCTGCCCCGAGCTGCCGCCACCGCCAGCACATGCCCCCAGCTGGGCTCAGCAGCCGCAGGCAGGCATCTGTGGCGGCGCAGGGAAACCAAGTGGGAGAGCTCGGAGGCCACCTGCGCGCCGTCCCAGCTGCCCGCCACAGCAATTGGGCTAGCAGCGTGTGCACCCGTGATGATGTCACACGTGACTTCATCACACAGGCCAGTGCGTGCGTGCGTGTGTGAGCGCGCACAGGCACCCAGCCCGCCGGCCAGATGCAGGCACCAAAAACCCTGGCGCCACTGCTGGGATGCCCTCCTCTACCCCACTCACTGCTATTTCTATAGCAGGGGAAACCTTAAATATTTTACTGCTTATGCATGGAAAGACACAACAGTGGATATTACAAAGTAAAAATTAGAAGAAAATGGTTGAACAGATCGATCTTGCAGTGCCCACTTTTTCTTACAGGATTGTTTCCCTCAGCTTCCTCACCCCCACCCCATAACAAAAAAGCATCCCAAACAGAATTGGTGTTGGTTTGCAGGTTTCTTTATCTACACAAAACACCAAATCCCTCAGCTCATCTCCTAGTTCTTCTTCTTGGCGACATTTGAATTGAGCACCTCGTATTTGGTTGAAATTCACCATTTTAATGAATTCAAACCGCAGGTGCTTAATGAAGGCTGGAGAAAGAAGATAGCCCCCCTCCCCCCACATAAGGTTTTCAAGGCAAGAGACGTTCAAAAGTAGTTTGCCATTGTCTACCTCTGTGTGTCATGTTTGACTGTACCCGTTCATCCATGCCAATATTAATTCTGATGCTTAGATGCTTAGGTGCCAGTTAATGCCAATTATAACGCAGTTGTGTTCTACTGCCAGTTATTGTAATCATAAGCCTGGTGTAACTCAATTTCTTGTTGCTAGTATTATAGGGGATTCTCAAACGTTCCCAGGTGGCTGTCTGTTTATAACTTTGAACTTTTCCTCTGGACTATGATATGTCTCCCCTCTTCGTGGCATGATAGCACAAATATGCAAAATGTTCTCACACAGAAAAGAAAAACAATGAATGGATTGGGCATTGGGAGGGGGAAGGAAAGTTGGGTAGAAAAGAGATGTGTTTCTCCCATGTTGCCATTCTTGTCAAACTTCTACTAGAACCACTTAGTTGCTTACCTTACTCCTAAGTAGACCTTTGGACCTGACTGTGGAAAGATCTGATTTCTGAATAAAAGTCATTTAAC
Organism: Eublepharis macularius; assembly: GCF_028583425.1. Classification (NCBI taxonomy): domain Eukaryota; kingdom Metazoa; phylum Chordata; class Lepidosauria; order Squamata; family Eublepharidae; genus Eublepharis; species Eublepharis macularius. Next base: position 18,383,765 of record NC_072800.1, on the reverse strand, counting down.
CAAGGACCTGTGTCTTGCTATAATGAACCAAGGATCTGTCTGCTGTATTCTGTCATCAAGAGCCTGACACGGTGTAGCAAACCTAGACTTCCTTGATGGTCTCTCATCCAAGTACTTACCATAGTTGACCTGACTGAGCATCTGAGATCTGATGAGATCTGTTCTAGCCTAGCCATCAATACCTGTTTTTAAAAAAGATTTGGTGAAATGCAGATCTACCATTCTTTTGTCTTTAGGCACAAGCAACTAATGCAAACGATTATTTGAGTGAGGTGAAATGTCATCTATCCATGTTCAGCCTGTGGCATAAATGAATATTAACTATGAAAATAAGAGTTGTGAATCAATGAGAGCATTTGATTTTAAATAAGCCAAGTGTCGGGATGGAGAAGGCAAGTCACTTCATATACTCGTGGTCTCATTTTAAATATACTTTTTAGCAGGGCTTTTTTCTGGGAAAAGATGTGGTGGAACTCAGTGGTGGAACTCAGGACTGTACAATGACATCACTTTGGGTCAGCTGGAACAAGGGGGGAGTTTTTTAAAGTTTAAATCACCCTTGGTGAAAATGATCACATGGCCAGTGGCCCTGCCCCCTGATCTCCAGACAGAGGGGAGTTTAGATTGCCCTCTGCACCACTCCAGCGGCTCAGAGGGCAATCTAAACTCCCCTCTGTCTGGATATCAGAGGGCAGGGCCACCAGCCATGTGACCATTTTCAAGAGGTGCTGGAACTCCATTCCACCGCGTTCCAGCTGAAAAAAAGCCCTGCTTTTTAGCAATTGGCAGGTTTTACCTTGCAAAGTGTTATCTTGCCTGTCTTCTATCCTTACATTTTGTGATCGGTACACAGTGCATACTCTTCCCAACAAATACACGCTCTCTCACATGACATACCTCAATGTATAAACCAAATCTCTGGACCTTTCCTTCCGCTTTCTAGGTCCTTCATAAAATGAGAGGCAACAGTATTGGTGAAACACAATTCCTTTAAAATGCTAGATGTGGCATCAAAGAAATTACATATCTGATAGCATTTAAAAATCTCCCCAAATTTGTTTTAAAATGTTTGATTCCTATTCATTTTAACAAACGCAACATATATGTGCATTTGCAGCTATTTTTGCTTTTTTAAAAAGGGCATTTAAAATGTCAGATATTCTCCATCACCTTATAATTGAGTTTTTGCTGTAATTTTGAAGCTGTCACATTGTTAATCATAGACCAATTGTATACCGCTACCAAGTTAGAGCTGCCCCTCCCCAACCCATACCCATATACACTGTACAGATGGATTCTGGAGCTTTAAAAATACAGTATTAGGTCACTCCTGAGATAGCAAAAGAGAGACATACCTTAACTTTGAGTTGCTGAATTGTACAGGTTGACGATTTTTCAGGCAAGCAATGTAATACTAAGAAGTCTATCGACAATTATAGAAATATATACTTCTAATGGATAATATCCGTCTGCAGTAAACATCTCCTGCAAGACAAGACTACTGCAAGGTTTATTGCATGTATCTCCTACTGCTTTGTCTTCTACCTTTGCAGCCCACTTTCTGTATTATGGCATTGTCATGACTTAGACAGGTTTTGGTTTTGGTTTTTGCTGCATCATTCACTGGAGATCCTCAGAGTCTGAGCAAATTGTTTTTTAAAAATTTTGTAATCTGCCTTGGATCTCAGCAAGGAAGGCATCCAATAAATGAATGATTGTTTTCTTCAATATTAAAAACCCCACATTAATACACACACTTACTTCCCATGTGCATGCTATGTGCACACATGCTCCCAACATTCCTCCTCTGCAGAGGAATCCTGATGTGCACTGTTTGAAAACCACCCCTTTGAAGGCAGTTTTCACTATGAGTGTGCACGTACCCCCTCAGCTCCTTCCTTTGTCCTGTTCCACTCATTTTCAAACATGACAAAGGAAGAAGCCACAGTGTGTTCGTGCACACTTAAAGTGAAAACTGCCTCCAATGGTTTTTGGTCAGCATGCACAGGGATTCCTCTGCAGAGGGGGAGCGCGTGCACGTGCTTCTCCCCACCACTGTTCTCCCCCCTTGCTGGCCAGGTGAGCAGGGCAGGGAGATGTCAGGGAGGCAGGGGATCCCTCGGCACGGGCAGGGGGGTGGGAAGCCTGTCACTGCTCTGAGTTGTCACTAATCTGTCTAGAATAGCGGTATATAAGCACACTGTTGTTGTTGTTGTCGTTTGTTGTTATTACAAACTGACAATAAAACTGCTATAATAAAGTGGCTGCAATGTTGTATTGGAATTTATGCAAAAAGTATGCACTGCCATCTGTGAAATATTGGTGGGAACATAAGCCTGAGAAAGCTGTTGAAAATGAGAAAGTTGAGATCTTGCAGGATTTCAAAATCCAAACAGATAATGTTATGTAATACCCTGGATGTTACTGTAGTTGAAAGTAGGAAGGTCAGATTGATTGATGTGGCAATCCCAGGTGATGCTTAAATTGAGGAAAATATATTGAAAAGGTAACAAAATATCAAGATCTAAGATTTGAAGTTCAGCGTCTCTGGGAGAAACATACAGCAGTTATTCCAATAGAGATAGGAGTGTTAGTGGCAATTCCAAGAGGACCAACTAAACATCTAGGTGATATTGGCATAGACAAGACAACAACTGGTCAGTTGCAAACAGTTGCTTTACTTGGAACATGCCACATGCTGAGATGATATCTCACCGACTTCTAGACTCTTGGATAAAATCCAAGTTGATGAGGGACCAAAAATTCCAGCCCAAACATCTGGTGGACTGTGATAACATAAGATAACAGTAATAGCAGGGCTTTTGTTCAGCTGGAATGCGGTGGAACGGAGTTCCGGAACCTCTAGAAAATGGACACATGGCTGGTGGCCCCACCCTCTGATCTCCAGACAGAGGGGAGTTGAGATTGCCCTCCGCACCACAGCATGGAGGGCAATCTAAACTCCTCTCTGTCTGGAGATCAGGGGGCAGGGCCACTGGCCATGTGACCATTTTCGCAGAGGGTGATTTAAACTTTTAAAAACTCCCCCCTTGTTCCAGCTTACCCAAAGTGATGTCTTTGGTCCTGGGAGCGTGCACACATTTTGCATGTGCACGTGGTACCAGGGGCACCACCTCCCGCCAAGAGTTGCCCCCTGTGCTGGCAACCCACTGAGTTCCACCACCTCTTTTCCCAGAAAAAAAGCCCTGGGTAATAGTAAATAATAAAGTGAACCCATTCAAATCAGACCACAGTGTACTTACAGTTTAACCAACATAAATGCCATTGAGCAAACATGAACAGAGTCAAAATACATGGGAATACAAGATCATTCATTTGAACTGCAAAGACATCAAGTATGACGTAGTGATTAGTGTCAAACTAGAGCTAGGAGACCAGATGCAAACTTCCACTTTGCCATGAAGATCCTTGAGTTACCCTAGACCAGTCACATACTCTTAGCCTAACCCAACTCACAAGGTTGTTGTGAGTATATAATGGTGAAGGGAGAACCATGCATACCACCCTGAGCTTCCTGTAGGAAGGGCAGGATACAAATCTACAAGACAGAAAGAGAGCCAAGCTACAAGTGATGCCTGACACAGGTTGGACACTTGTCAGCTTCCCTCAAGTTTTGATGGGAAATGTAGGCATCCTGGTCTTATAATTTGGCTCTCCATTTAATTGAAGTTTACAGAACGCCCCCCCCCACACACACACACACAGCAGAGGAGAAGGGGGGCACCCAGCAAGAGCCCGACACCTGGACTCCCCTCCAGGCCGCACGTTCTCCTTCTCATAGACTGCCGCTCTGTAAACTTCAATTAAATGGAGAGCCAAGCTGCAAGACCAGGACGCCTACATTTCCCATCAAAACTTGAGGGAAGCTGACAAGTGTCCAACCTGTGTCAGGCGTCACTTGTAGCTTGGCTCAGAGTTACATCCTTCTCAGCCCATTGAATGTAATGGACTCAGAAAGGTGTAACTCTGCTTAGGAATGCAGTGCTAAACACTCACTCTGTATATGAGCCATCATAGATAATGCCATTGAAAGAACTATCATATTATCTAATGATAATCCAATATTTCTGAAAGGAAACATTTGGCTGAGGACTGAGTGATATAGATGCACATGGAAGCCACATACATACAGTTGTTGTACAGTCATAGCTCGGAACAAGCCTTTGAATTAGGCAAAGGCAGAAAAACAGAGCAAGGTGGCTAAACTCAGATGTGGCTGTGTTAGCAAAGAACTCCCTTGGCAAATGATGAGACAAAAAGCATTGACTGGACCATAGAGAATTCAAAGTACTGCCAGGGGAGTGAATTGGAAGAGTAGAAGAAATTCCCAGCCTTCTTCCTCTTGCTAAAGTCTCATATTCCTGCTGAGATTCTGCTGCTGGAGGTCAAGGAACCCTCAGGAATAGTATGGGGGGGGACCAAGTGGGGGTCAGCAATGGGAGGGGAGAATCTGCAAAAATTGCACTCTTTCGTTCTGCCAGCACAAGTGATATTCCATCGGTAGATCATCCAATCTAATTAGTTTTACAGTGAGGTTTCTGGCTTCTTCCTTGTTGTCAAGGTTTTCCTGAAGATCTACAATGAGAAGGATCTGAAACTTTCCAAATGAGGCTGTTTAACTGTCCTTAGCTCAGCTGCGAAAAGGAGAGAAAGAGAATTTTTAATGCTCTTCCTCTCTTGTCTGCCAGCTCTGCATTGTTGGAAGAGTAGTCTGTATTATCTTAAGGCACAGTGTCCTAAAATAAAAAGAGCTAATCTATACAGAAACAGCTGCAAGGTAGCTTAGTCTTTTTACAGCAGAAGACAGAGCACCATAATAAGAGATCAATCCCATTTCTTTAAGGAGATTCATAAACCCACCCAACCACTCTTCTCTAGTGGAGCGCATTAGAAACAAGGTTCAGACAGCTTATCTGATTGTCTTTTCCAAAGCTTAATGCAGCAGAAAGGCATAGTCCCCATACATTCGACAACAATTTGGACTGACTGTCCTTTGTCTTTTATTTCTTATTGAGCTTCTATTTTTCCCCCAACCCATATATTAGCAACAGATATGCACATTGCAGAACTATCAGTATACAGGAGTGGTAACAATTAACCACCTGCATATCATGCTTTTGGGCAGATACTAGAGATTGGCACGAACCGGGGGAAAAATGAACCATGCGGTTCATCGTTCGTCAAATTTCATGAACCACAAACTTTCACGAACCTGCCCCTGGTTTGCGAACCGGTTCATTTGGTTCATGAAAACGTCACATCTGGGTCAGAAAAATCATCACTTCTGGGTCAGCAGAAGGCCACTTCTGGGCCAGCAGAAGGTCACTTCCAGATCAGCAGAAGGTCTGCAGGAAGTCCATCCCCTGTTGCCTAGGAAACTGATTGATTGGCACCGGGCTGTCTGCAGTTATGAACCAAAAAAATGAACCAAACGAACCAGCCTAAAGTTCGTGGTGGTTCATCAGAAATGGGATCTAATGAACCGCGGTTCACAAACCACGAACCGGCCTGGTTCGTGCTTAATTTTGGTTCGTGGTTCGGTTCGTGCCCATCTCTAGCAGAGACTCGGGGGATCTTGCAAAACAAGTTAATTGTGATGCTAGTTGGGGGTTTTTTTCTAGCCTAACTCAATTGAGTGGGTGGATCAGACTGAAAGCCAGAAGAACTCAATTCCACAAAGGTGTACAATGTTTTCCTCTTATTAAAAGTGAGCTGAGAACCCAGAAATAATATGAGAATGCTGCTTGCATTGAAGAACCCTAATAATTTTTATCAGATTTACATCTCCTTTTCTCAGGTCAGAACAACACGCAAGGGATTATTCCAGTGCATCCTCATAACATCTTTATTAGGTATCTTAGCCAGAGGGAACCTTGCCCAGTGATACCTGCACACTTGAGGCCTCCCGTTTCTGAGTTTGATACTATCTAATCTGTTGCACAACATAAGCTATCTAATTGCAAAAGCTTATTTAAGGTGCCAACTGGTAAGGTCTCCATCCAGACCAGATTCACACATTAGAGAGAGAAGATCATAACAGGCATGACACAGGGCAAGACTTGGGGAAACAAAGCACAGTAGCAGTTATCAGGCACAGGTCAGAAGGCTTTGGGTGCTCACAATTTCCTGTTGCCGTGCAAGAAGAGATGTATGATATTTATGAATCAGTGTTTCCTGGGCATCTCTTTTTTCCTATTTATTCAGACAAACTAATAATAACATCATAATAATAACATTCGATTTATATACCACCCTTAAGGATGACTTAACACCCACTCAGAGAGGTTTGCAAAGTATGTTATTATTATCCCCACAACAACAAACACCCTGTGAGGTGGGTGGAGCTGAGAGAGCTCCTAGAAGCTGTGGCTGACCCAAGGGCTGATTCCGCACACGTTGGATAATGCACTTCCAATCCTTTTTATAGATCATTTGGAATGGATTTTTTTGTGTGTGGAACAAAAAATCCACTTCAAACGATTGATGAAGTGCATTGAAAGTGCATTACCCAACGTGTGCGGAATCAGCCATAGTCACCCAGCTGGCTTCAAGTGGAGGAGTGGGGAATCAAGCCCGGTTCTCCAGATTAGAGTCCCACACTCTTAACCACTACGCCAAATGGGGCATATGTTTACATGACATTATAACAAACATATACATTAAAAGTGCAGAAATGTGTTCTCTTTCTGCTACACAGAAAGCTCCTAAGCTTTTATATATACAAAAGTTGTACAATTTGATGTCCTAAGGTACAAAAAGATCATTTATAAAATTATTTTACATCCCACTCCCTCCATTTTACTATGTAGTCCGAGACCCTAGAACTGTTTTCACATAATGATCTGGGCAGCAGTCTCCCCACTCCAAATCTCCTGGGCATCTCCAGGTAAAAGGATCATATAATATGATGTGATGTGAAAGCCTGACACCTGCTGCTAGTCAGAGTGACAATACTGACCTTGACAACCAAGGAAGGCAGCTTCATGCATTTGTCAAAGCCCTCCTTGCAAGTAGATAATTGTATAAAGAACTTGCATATCTGGTGAGCCACTCTCTCTTCAGTCTCCCCCTCCATTTGACTTTCTAAGCCAGACAATCAGGAACCAGAATAACAGCCAGCTCCAAATATTTCCTAATATTATGGTTGTTAATGTTTCCATTTGAATTTGTCATAGTGACAGGATTAAAACAGAGTGTGTTCCATTCAGGACGGACAAAATAATGTCTGACTGTGCGCTGCTGTCCCTCAGTCCAGGCTCTTCTGGGGTCTCTGTCTCTTTACTTCAGACTCGGCTTGGATTATAATGACAATGGCACAAATAATTTATGAAGTGGAACTCTCTGTACACTCAAAAAAGGCAAGTCAAACAATGCATTTGGCATCTTCCCTGGCTTAGCATTTGCTTTGTTGTCAGAAACGCATGAAACTTCTGACTGACATCAAAGTAAAATAGACTCTTCTGCTCTGTGTAATGAAGGAAATATAATGAAAATCAGAAATGTTGTGCTACCTATGGAGTGAAATAGAATTAAAAATAAGAGCCATGCCTGCTTCATAACACCATTGAGTTTCTCACACGCACCAGGGCACAAGAGTTTCTCCAAAAGAAAATTTGGGATTGGATCCAGCCAGCTTTCCCCCTCCATCTTACTCAGTTCCCCTCCTATTACAGCCCTCATGCAGCATAACCTTTTTGGGTGTCTGTGGCGAAACGGGGCCTTTCCTCCCACTGGTAGACCCTGCTCTGCCTACCCCTCCCTTTTTGCCTCTGGCCAGGCACCTGAAGGGGCTGTCTCCCTTTCCTGTATTCGGGTAGTTGCTGCCACCACTGTCCCTGTATGGGGTCCTGGTTAGGCGGGACAGCCTCCTAACGCCTCCTCTGCTAGTGGGCCCAAGCGGTTGGGGGACTGTGGAACAGAAGAGCTTTCTTCCTTCATAAATTCCAAAACGAATTTATTTAATTTCTAACTATACACAGGTAAATATACAGTGAACGGAAGGAATAATAAAACAGAAACCCCATGCCCTAATTAGATGTTGTGTGGGGCAGGCCCAATCTTTTGATACCTGGGGTTACACTAGATCTCCCTCTCCCCTCAGAGCCATCCCTCCCTCCACTCTCCAGCCACCAACGGTCAACTTCCAACTCCCCTCCACCAACTGACTCGCTCTCCCTCCAATCACATTCCACTCCAGAACTGGCCCCTCTCCTCTGCAGCCCATAGCAAGTTAACTCCACAAACAGAATGGCGGTTCTCCACAGTGTCCAAAGAGGATCCTCCCTTCCTTGTCCACCAGCAGAAATGCCAGTTGGATTCAACCCTATGCCTACAAGACAGAGAAATGGAGGTGGGACACAGAAATAATAAACCATCGTTTCCAGACTTAGTCCCAGTTAGCTTACTTTTAGGAATAAGGAAAGACAGAAATCCAGCTAAGAGAAAACTGTATTTGAAAATAAAATTTTTAACATGTCTTCTCTCTACAGTCCAGCATTCTCTTGGCCTCCAAAGTATATTTTTCAGTGCTGAAAGGCAACATTTTTTCCATAGTTAGTCTGGGATTAAAAAGCACTAGGAGTAGCTGTTAATTGCAGGAGATTTTTTTTTTTTACGATTTTAATCCCACCTTTCATACAAGGCTCTCCTCTTTTCCCTTTTATCTTCATGGCAACTCTGTGAGATATAATATTATTATTAGGTTAGGCTGAGACCGTGCCTGGGTGGGCATTTGTACTGGGATCTTGACAGACTAATCCACTATTACCCTACCCACTACACTGCTTTGGCTCTTAAATTTACGTCCATCTATCATACCTGAGGGACGGATCTCGTTGGATGTGTTTTACATTTGCACCCCATCTTTCCCCCACAGAATCCAGAGTGGCATTTAGGCTTCACAACATTTCTGCGCACTAAAGAGCCAGAGGAGTTAGCCATGTTAGTCTGTAGTAGCAAAATAGTAAAGAGTCCAGCAGCACCTTTAAGACTAATCAACTTTATTGAGGCATAAGCTTTCGAGAACCACAGTCCAGGGTCTTGAAAAATAGAGCATTGATTCACTCAAGCATCTGTGCCTTTTGATCATCTCTACAAGATTCCTCTTTTGGGAGGGGATCTCAGATGCTTCGCTAATGAGTTAGGGACCATAGACCTCACCACTATGTTGCCTTACATATTATCTGTTGCTTTAAATATGTACTCCTATGTACTACCTGTGCTTCATGTTTTCTAAAGTCAGTCCTAGAATTGATTATGTTCTGTTTCAGCGTCTCTACAATTCTGTATTGGATCCTTGCTAATGCTATGTCTTTGTGAACTTGTATTTATTTACCCTACTGCATTGTTTGTGGAAATGTCCTTGATACTCATTGTACTAATCTCACACTATGTAATCCACCTTGAGTCAAGGGTCATTCACACATTCAAGAAAATTGGGGTCATTCATGCAGGCCTCCCCTTGACCTCCACACATTCAGGTACTGAAGTGTTGGACGGGTCGTTACCTGAGGGCTCAAAGAGATGAGGGGGTTCTGTTCAATGGAGCTCCCAGGATTTTCTTTGTCTCTAAAAATCGAGCATGCAGGGAGGGGAGGTTAAGTGTTCCCAGTGTGCCATTTTCTTGACCTGAAATGGTCCCAGGGAGCTTCTAGTTGCCCCATTGGAGAAACAGATACAGGCACCTGTTTCTTTTCCCCAACAAGGCAAATTGAGCTTCCCCAGGGCCGTTTCCAATCACAAAAATGGTATATGAGGGGGAAGATTTAATCTGTCCTCTGGGACTGTTTCCACGTTTGAGGGGTGGCAGTTAGGCTCCCTTCTTGCCATCTCACTCATGTGCCTCCACCTGTGTGTGCATCCTTCCTTTGCCCATTCACAAGCTCTCCCACCACCTGCAGTCACAGCTGCCCATGCTGCTGCATGCCCTTTCCTTGATGGTGCTGGTTAGTGGGTGCAGCTAGGAGTGCCACAGCCATGGCCACCTGGAATGCTGATGCTTTGTGCACAGGCATCAAAGGGGATGTGTGAGTAGGGAGTCAGCAGCATTGGAGCCCAACAGAAACCATTGGCTTTGCAGCTGCTCCACTTCACCATATGCTGATGCCAGCCCTGTTCCCCTTCTCTATGGCCACACTCCCAGTCCCAACTGGCTCTCTGTACATCTGTTTTTAGAAAAAGCCTCAGAGCTTCACAGAAATCCCAGCATCCCATCTGTCTGAGTCCTCAGATCTAGCCAACCTCTCAGGGATGTGTTAGGGATAAATGAGAATAACCCCACAAACCTCAATAACCCCTGAGCTCCTTGAAAAGGGGAGGAGTATTAAATACATAGAGCATTTACTCCAGAAAGTATGATGTATTTATTTTGAGGGGAGCTCCAGAGAGGTAGCCATAGTCAGGGCCGGATCTAGGGTTGCGGGCACCCAGGTCAACCCAAGTCCGGTCCCCAAACACACACACGGCACGCACATGCCCCCGGCACTGCATGATGATGTCACTTCTGTGACGTCATCACGCAGGGGCAGAGTGTGCCACCAGCGGAGCGGTGGCAGCACGGGTGGCTGAGAGGCTGCCCGTGCCATTCGCCTGCCCTGCTGAGGGGGTGGCCAGCTTGCCACGCACTCCATATCCTGCAGGGCAGGTGAATGGCGCGGGTGGCTGCTCAGCCACCCACATTGCCACTGGCACACTCCTGGCGGCTGGCAGCTGTGCCCGGTGCCCCCTCTTTGGCTGCACTGGGGGCAGACTACCCCCCTGCCCCCCCATCGATCCAGCCCTGGCCATAGTGATCAGCTGTAACAAAATTAGACAGAAATCCGGTAGCACCTTGAAGATTAATAATAAATGCTATCAGTCATTAAGGTGCTACTGGATTAATAATAAATAGATTAATAAATAATAATAATAATAAATTAATAATAAATGCTGTCAGTCTTTAAGGTGCTACTGGATTGCTGTTCTATTTTATGGGGAATTTTTTACACTTTATGTTATGACTGTGAGCCCCATGGTGCAGAGTGGTAAGCTGCAGTATTGCAGCCCAAACTTTGCACATGACCTGAGTTCGATCCTGGTGGAAGCCAGGTTCAGATAGCCGGCTCAAGGTTGACTCAGCCTTCCATCCTTCCGAGGTCGGTAAAATGAGTACCCAGTTTCCTGGGGGTAAAGTGTAGATGACTGGGGAAGGCAATGGCAAACCACCCCGTAACAAAAGGTCTGCCAAGAAAGTGTCGTGACGCAACGTCCCCCCATGGGTCAGTAATGACTCGATGCTTGCACAGGGGACTACCTTTAACTTTACCTACATTACGACTAACAGAATGGCTGTGCCTAATCCATCTAGTACATATTTTAACAAGCCACTCAAAAACCATCGGAGCATAGGAAGCCTGTGAATAAGAAATCTATACTAGGCTGGAGGTAAGGACGTGTTCACCCCTCTTAGAAAACCATTCAAGTAGAAAGACCCCAGATATGATTGAAAAGGAATGGATTTTTGTGTTTTTCAAATTTTTTTAAATTTTGCTTAAATTATTAAAAGTAATTGGAATCTTGGGTTATAATAGTTCTTGCTGTGCTGTCAAATATTGATTTTCTGAGCCTTTGGGGCTGCTTCTCGAAACAGTGGATAAATACTGTCTTGAAATAAAGCCCTCTTTCTGTTCGGTCATGCATGTGCTTCGGGGAATCATTGCAGGAGAAGGTGGGGGTAAGTATTCAGTCAAATCACTTTAGGTTTGTGTTTGTGAAGAACAATGTAATTAAAAAAACATGCACAACTTCACAGTGAAGGCCATTAGAAGGTAGATTAGATATATGAAGACACGAACAGTAACTTTGGTGGAATCTTGCTAAGATCAGATGCATTTCATATTTGAAAAATAAGTACTTGGGTAGTAAACGAATGGACATAAAATAAAGATAATCTGCCTGTTAGCTGCTTGTATTAGACTTGCCAAGTCTCCTGTCCCTGCCACCACTCAGCAGGGCAGCAGGGGGGAATGGGGGAAGAGCACTGTGAGCCACCTTCCCTCTGTGCCCGCTGGCCCCGCCCTCCACTGTGATGCCTGCTGCTCCCGGGTGGGACGATCCCTCGGCCTCAGACTTGGCCTCCAGGGGGAGGGGGTTCCATCACCTGGTCCTCCCACGCCCGTGCCTGCTGGGCAGTGGCTTTTCCCTCTCTCTCACCTGCAGCCACCCCAGCCTCTTCCTCCCCGGCCTCATTGGGATTCCCCCTTTTGTAGCACCCACCCTCCCCTCTCCCCTGGCCGCCAATCGGCCGCTTGCTCCCTCGTCTCCCCCTGCACGCTGCTCGGCTGCTTGGCAGGCCTTGGGCCCGTCCGCTCTCCTGGTGCCCCACCCGGCTGGCCCGCCATCTCTCGGGGCCTCTTCTCCTCGCCCGCCATCTCCCGGGGCCTCTTCTCCCCACCACTTCCCTCCGTCGCCGCTTCCCTCCACTTCCCTCCCCGCCGCTTCCCTCCCCGCCGCTTCCCTCTGGGTAGGGTAAGCAGGGCCGTGTTGGGGCTGGGGCTGAGGTTCGGGGTGGCACGGGATCCCCAGGCACCGAGCTCCAGTCCAGGGCCGCTGCAGCTGGCACCGGACAAGCAGTTTTCGCACTGATGGCATGACATCACTTCCAGCCAAAATCCACACCGGAAAACCATGGTTTTTGGGTGACCCTAGTGTATCACACACTGACATGGTATTGTCCCTTCCAAGTTTTTGACAAAAGTGATGTTGTGCCATTGGTATGACATCATGCTCCCTGCTCTCCTCCCTCTCCCATCAGTTGCCAGCCAATGACTGGCAACCCTAGCTGCCAGTCATTGGCTGCCAGTCACTTCCCAACATTCTGTCACACTCTAGTGTGACCAAGAGACCATAGTATGGGCACTGAAGATGGAAGCACAGGACCACCAGCGAAGGTTTTACCACCCACCCCATGGTGTCCCCTGAGCACACCCCATACAAGCATGCTGCTTCTACCATCTTTATTGTTATAACTAATAATAAAATGAGTGGCTCATCAAGATAGAAAACTGGTCTGACTCCCTAGATTTGCAGGAGGAAAAGTACTAGTCCGTGAATTAAAAATAATAACAACAACATTCAATTTATGTACCATCCTTCAGGGCAACTTAATGCCCACTCAGAGCTGTTTACAAAGTATGTTATTATTATCCCCGCAACAAAACACCCTGTGAGGTGGGTGGGGCTGAGAGAGCTCTGGAAGAGCTGTGACTGACCCAAGGTTACCCAGCTGGCTTCAAGTGGAGGAGTGGGGAATCAAACCCGGATCTCCAGATTAGAGTCCTGCCACGCGTAACCACTACACCAAACTGTCTCCCCCCACTCCACAAGTTCTGATAAGTACAGGACATGCCTTGTTGTCATTCGAGTGTGGATAGTTAAGAGTCATTAAAGACAAGAGAAGGAGATTAAAAAATTGGTCTGCTCAAGACCCTAAGAGCTTATAGGATCTGGAGGGAGAGATTTGGAGCAGGAAAAAAAGTTGCCTAAAAATTCTCCTTCCCCACTTTCCATGCAGGTACCCAGTTTGTTAATATCTATTGAAAATGTAAATCACAGTGACTGGGAATGCTATTATGATGAGCAGGGGTCATTTCATAGAAAAAAAGCTGGAGGAGCTCATTAGCATACCTCATCAGCATAACTCATTCACATATGCCACGCCCCTTGACATCACCAGAAATGTATCATTGGCATAACTGATGTGCATATGCCACACCCCCTGACATCACCTATCCTGGCTGTTTTGGACCCAATCCTGGCCATTCAGGGCCGAAATTGGGCCCAAAATGGTAAAAAGGGGCTGAAAATGGCCGAAAAGGGGCCCAAAATGGTCAGGATCAGGCCGCTGCTGAGCAAGAGAGTGATCCACCACCCATCAGAGGCCCGATCCGGGCTGTTTCGGCCCCAATCCAGGACAAAACAGGCCCAAAATGGCCGAGAGTCAGGTGGGCGGGGCCACCTGACGTGACCTCTTTGGGGAACTGCCGGAACTGTGTTCTTTCACGTTCCCCCTCAAAATGAGCCCTGATGATGAGACCTTCCTCAGTGAAAGGGATTCTACAGTTGGTGAGCAAGCATAGAAAAAGCTGGCATACGCTGCGTGTAGCATGCGTACATGTACACACACACAATACTATTCAAACTATCCCTAATGGTGTGTGTTTCCCTAGAGCACTGTACAGCTATTATGATCTCCTTACATATGTATTGTGAGTTTTTATGTCATAGAAAAACTCCCTAAAAGCACAGAAGTAATAAATGGACTCCTCCAGACTTTTTTAAAAAGGCTTTTAAAAAAGAAAGTTACACATTTTTGGTCCTATTGATTTCAGTGGGAGATTTTTAAAAAAACCAAGTTAAATTAAATCAATTGAACTCAAAAGTGCTTAATTCTGGCCAGACAAAGACTTAACCCAATATGATGTAATGGTTAGAGTTTGGGACTAGGATCTGGAAGACTCAGGTTCGAATCCCCACTCTACTATGAAAGCTTGCTGAGTGACCTTGGGCCAGTCACAGATTCCTAGCCTAACATAATTTACAGGGTTGTTGTGAGAGTATAATGGAGAAGAACAAGGAGAGGGTCCCCATTGAGATGGAAGGCAAATTATAAATAAAGTAAATAAATACCTAAGAACTTCTATTGGAAACTAGAGAGTCTGACTGAATCTGGGACCTTCTTCCCAGGAGCCATTTTTAGCTAAGGCCCCTTTCTTCCATTCCCAGCTAGTCACACTTTTTCAAGAGTAGTGGTGGTTGTTAAAAGAAAATGTGGGCTTTTCTATGTATTTAATCATCATGACTAATAAAACCTTATGAACAAGCAGGACTTTTTTTCTGGGAAAAGAGGTGGTGGAACTCGGGTTGCCCTCGGAGAAAATGGTCACATGGCTGGTGGCCCCGCCCCCTGATCTCCAGACAGAGGGGAGTTGAGATTGCCCACCGTGCCGCGCAGTGGCAATCTACACTCTCCTCTGTCTGGAGGTCAGGGGGCGGGGCCACTGGCCATGTGATCATTTTCAAGAGGTTCCGGAACTCCGTTCCCCCGCGTTCCCCCTGAAAAAAAGCCCTGTGAACAAGTAATTTCATGGAGGCTTTATTACATGAATTGATTCTCTCTCCTGAGCTGAGATCCAGTTGGGGCATGCCTGATGCCAGTCTCACCATTTGTGTTTTTGTTTCCTATAATATTTGTTCAAAATGCTCTTGATTAACTAACGATTGCTTTGGGTTTTAAGTAAGAGTTTGTAATTGTCCGTTTGGCTGTTTTAAAAAGCCTAGTAGGGGGCGGAAAAACCACAACCAAATCATGAAACCTTAAAAATAGACGAGCATCCTGCTCAAAGAAAGTGCTTGTAAATGTTATTCTTCCAAATGTTTTCTGGGAGAATCAAATTGTCACTTCTGAACAGATGGCTTGGTCTTGGCTCTCTGACTTTAATCTTTATGGGTCCCGATGTTCCTTTTTGTATGTGCAGTGGATTTCCACTTCTTCCTGCTGAATTGCTCTGTGCTCATTCTGGTTTCAGCTTGAGTGCTGAAGTTTTGCTAGTCGTTTCTTTCCCCCTTTTGAAATCTATTGAGTCTGGGGCCCTTGATTTTAAGGTGGAATCGCATATCTTATACAGAGCAGTGTTTCTCACACCCTCCTCTTTGCAATAAAAACAACTTTGGTCAAAATCTATTTCCCCTACCAAGTGTAAAGTCTTTGATATTCCATGGTTGGAGCAAAAGGATGGAGTCAGTTTTCTCTTGTGCTCTCCGTTGTGCTGTAAATGTTAAGTAGGTTGTGCTTAGGGCAGAATACTGCGAACAAAAGTCCCAAATAGCTGTTTTCCCCATGCAGCTTTTTGATGGGGCAATCTAGCACAAAGAAGGTGTGGGGGGTGTCTTCCATTATGTCTCACCCCTCCTTGGTTTTAGATCCACCCTCACCCCCATCCCAGTTTTATTATAGAGTTCTGATGATTCCTAGAGCTACCTGCTGTCACTTCCAGGTGGTACCCAGAAGTGATGTAGTGATGTCAATAATGTTACTGACATCACAAACATGTCCTGGTGTCCTCCACTGCCACTCCTGCCCCACTGGTCACCGGGCTTGACCTCAATACTTTTCTTCCACTGGCTTTGACCTGGAGGAAATGTGAAAGTAAAAAGTTATTTGAAAATCTATATGCATTTATTTATTATTTTATTCTGCTTTAGAAATCTGTATCCTGTGATCTCTCGACCAGTAAACAGGGCGATTTAGAAATAAATCAAGATTAACATTTTTTTTAAAAAATGAAAAAACATGTTAAAGCATGAACATCTGAGACAAATGTGTGCTGGAAATTAAAGACAACTTGCAAATCATGAGTGACTGTATACAAGACACAGAACTTGTGCACCCTGTAAATGGCGAGGCCAGGAAAGGAATAAAGACTCCCATTCAGGGCTTTTTTTCAGCTGGAACATGGTGGAACGGAGTTCCGGCACCTCTTGAAAATGGTCACATGACCGGTGGCCCCGCCCCCTGATCTCCAGACAGAGGGATGTTTAGATTGCCCTCTGCACCACTGGCACGGAGGGCAATCTAAACTCTCCTCTGTCTGGAGGTCAGGGGATGGGGGCCACTGACCATGTGACCATTTTCGCAGAGGGCGATTTAAACTTTAAAAAACTCCCCCCTTGTTCCAGCTTACCCAAAGTGACGTCATTGTATCATCTTGAGTTCCACCTCCTCTTTTCCCAGAAAAAAAGCCCTGCTCCCATTCACTCACTGGCAAACCACTCCCTCCCAAGATCACATTGCAAAAGAGATACAGTCATCTGGGCTAATATGACATGAAACTACAGAGTTATTAAGGGAATTTAGTGGGGACAGTAATATTTACCATTCAAAGAAAAGTATTAATGATAGTAAAATTTAAATTTTAGATAGATTTAAGGTTAATGGAAATTATTTAGTTTATTAATGTAATAAGAGTTAATTATATACAGAGAGAATAGAAAAATAAGTTATAGGATAAGGTATGGGTTGGAAAACTGTTGGAAGTCACCAGAAAAGGGGGGAGGGAAAGGGTGGGGGGAAATTGATATTTAGGTTTAATAATTGAAATAATGTTTGTAAATTTGTACTCACCTAATAAAAATTTTTTTTAAAAAAAGAAAGAAACTATATGTAGCATTTTGTTAAATCCTTAGCAAATATGCTTCATTGGCTCTTTGGAGGTTCCATTCTTTTGCCGTAATTTCAGAAATAGTATGGAAAATCCTGTTGCTCTGATGTGGGCTCCAGTGAAGCAGATGAATACCTTTCTTCCAGCTCCCAGATATATATAACATTAGGTAAAACTTCTGGAGACCTCCACTGGGGATTTCATGGCAAGAGACAGACAGAGATGCTTTGCCATTGACTGTCTCTGCAAGCCTCATCTTCATTGGAGATCGCTGATCCAATTCCTAACCAAGGCCGACCCTGCATAGCTTCTGAGATCTGATGAAATTGAGCTTGCCTGGGCTATCCCTACACAGGTGCCCCCTAAAGGTGTTTGAGGTGCTGGTGTTGACCAATTATGACATTAGCCAGTTCCTACAAATTGCTGTGAAGTCTGCCAAGAGACATAATCTTTTGGTGACAATGGAGGGAAATGACTTTTGCAACTGCGGCTGGCGAGGGCGGAGTGGCCTCCTAAGGCCCTTACTCCGCCCCACCCAGCCAACCCATATTTGGATGTGAGGGGGTGGTGCTGCCTCCCTCCTTCCAGCACAGCAATCAACGGCCCCTGGCTTAAGCAGCTTTGCTGCATGCCAGGAAAGGGCCGCATTATGAGGCAAACACGGGGTTTGTTTCAAATTTGTGGGTTTCCTCAGTGGCACAAATGGTGCCCTCGGGGACCGTTTTAGGTGTAGAAAATGCTCCTGGGAAGGGGGAGGCTGAAGCCCCTCCACAGACTGTGGTCTCCGTCTAAATTGGGCAGTAAGTGAGTGATTCCACACATGTTGTATAATGCACTTCCAATCCTCTTTATAGATCATTTGTAACGGATTTTTTTGTGTGCAGAACAAAAACTCCACCTCAAATGATTGATAATGTGCATTGAACGTGCATTATCCAACGTGTGCGGAATCAGCCTGTATATGCGTATTAGGAACCTGCAATTCACATCTTGGGAACCCAGACAAAACCTGTGTCGGCTTGTAAATCAGTGCTTTAAGAGACTGTGAGTGTCTCAATGTTATCCCTCAAGTGTATGGCTGAATTTGGATGGCGCTCTTGTAAGTCAAACTTCCTGTCTGCTGAACACAGCCAACAAAGACATTTAATTTCACTGCAGGGATTGTGATAGAAAGTAAACCATAACAAGCCAGCCTCGTTTAGTAGTGTTGCAATGAGAATATGTATCTCAACAAGGAAAAAAACCATCTGTACTGCAGTGGCTTTTCAGATTCAAGTTCCAAAAGTGAATCTTCCCCACAGCCTAATGAAGCTGTCAAGAATTCTTTTTCCCTGAGATGCCGCTGGATGCCTGACGTGACAGATACCGTTCCTGCTGCTGCTGTTTTTTTTTAACAGCTTGCTAATTCTGGAAGGAGATGGGTCTCTTTCACTGCACTGCTTGTCTGAGTGGGGCTGGGGAATATTGAACACGAGTAGACACGGTCCCTGTAATGAAAATGCAGCAATCCATCCATGCAATAAGCTTGTTCAGGGAGCCAAGAGAAATGTTGTTTACCTCGGTGAAAAGGGCATTTTAATCAAATCTCTGATAGCCAGGATGATATTTTGCATCTGCTGTTTTATTTCCTGCAGATATGTGTGAAGTACCCTTTTTTTTAAAGCTGTATATTACAAAAATGATAAATGTATATTCCTTAAATGCACTTTTTGAAAGCCAAATCCAGCAAATGTAAAGTGAAAGCAGCTTTACACTTCTCTGCCCATAAAAAATAAACTCCAGAGCTAAATCTGGTGCATGGATATGATGCTCAATACCTCATTAACTCCCAGAGTCAACCCAAATTACCTACAATTTACAGAAAAGCAAATATACAGAAATGCAAATATAAGAGTAAGTCTTAAACTGTCTCCCCTGTGCTCCGTAAGTATGGTTCTTAGGGTCTATTGTGCAACCTGTTTCAACCTGATTCCTTTTCTAGTTTAGGGAAGGGAAGTGCTTTGATCATCCTGAAAGACAACCTTCACTGGGAAAGAAGCAGGCCGTTGGTTCTCACGGAGGCTTTTCATAGCACCAGTCACGGTGCCGGTCTGAGCTGGTTGGTTTGGGTATTGTGGGTGCCTTCCTTTGGTGATTCTATTCGCATCTGGATGATCAGTTCCAGAAAGTGCTGGGATCAAACAGGCTCTCGACTAGACATGGGAACAAATGGGGGAAAAACCCCGAACACCCTGTTCATCGTTCGGTGCCATCCACGAACAAGGAACAAGGAACATGGACGAACATAGACTGTTCCCGGACATGTTCGTTGTTCATTGTTCATGGGGGCCAGAACCACCCCCACCCCCACTTAGCCCCCCTCCCCTCAAACTCACTTACCTGGCCCTTTAAAGATCCCTTTAAAATATCAGCTGGCAGGCAGCAGGGGGGGATTCCCCCCTGCTGCCTGCCAGCTGATAGTTTAACGGGCCCTTTCTTGCCACATGCAAGGAGCAGGGCCCTTTGAACATCCCACAAACTGACCTTCCCAATGTCCAATGCCCACCAAATTTGTAGGGGACATAGTCCTCACTGTCCTCTGAAGAACCCCCAAGTTTCAGAGAGATTGCACCCAGGGAAAGGCATGATCCACGGGTCTCCCCTTTGGCTGTCATTTTCTCTTCACAGTAGCAAAAACGGGACTCTCTGCTGGAAGTACTTTGAAGGGTTAAAGCCAGAAGGAAAGCCAGAAGGAGTTCAAACAGAGTTTAGTCCCTCCCTGCCTCCAGTTGCCAAGAGGATTGATTGCAGCAGGCGCCAGACTTTCTGGCTTGCCAAACGGCTGCCGAAGGCAACAAACAAGGCGTTTAATGACCACCTGTTTCAGTTACTCAGTGGTGAGGAAAAGGCTTTCTGTGCATGCTCAGAGGTGGGAGGAAGGTTCTTCCAGGACTCAGCCCTACTCTTTGAAACAAACTCCTGGCTTAAGTCCTGGTGAAGTCTTGTCACAATTCAAACTACATAATTGCAGAAGGGTAGCCATGTTAGTCTGTTGAAATAAAACCCAAACAGAGTCTTCTTGAGGCATCTGAAAGACTAGATTTATTATAGCATAAACTTCATGGCTAGAGCCTGTTTTACAGGATGCATGACCTGAATCCACAGTCAGCAGATATAGCTACACATGGATATAGAGGAGAAAAAGAGTGACCAGGACTCAAACTTCAAAGGCCATGAAATGCAAGGTGTATTTTAGACATATCTGTGCAAAACCTCTGAAGTACAAAATCAGATAGGGTTGCCAACTCTAGTATGGGTAATTCCTGGAGATTTGGAGGCAGGGCAATACCTGGGGAGGATGGAGTTTGGGGGTGGGAGGGAGCAGAGCAGCAATGCAATGTCATAGACTCCGCTCTCCAAAGTTCCTATTTCTTCCAAGGGACTGATCTCCGCAGGCCCCACCAAGATTGGCAATCCTAAAACCAGCACAGACGATGGTTCACAACAGCCATAACAGTGTCTGTTTAAGCCTTGATTAACACAATCATATCTACTGTTACATTCTAAATTCAGCAATTATTTGTTTAGCAAAATTTCTTTATGTCTATAAGGAAAGTGAGTGCTTACAACATCCAGTTAAATGCATTTGTCATAGCACTATGATCCCTTTCAGCAGGGCTCCTTTCAAGGGGGAACGCGCAGGAACGCAGTTCCGGTAGTTCTCCAAAGAGGTCACGTCAGGTGCCCCAACCCACCTGATTTTTGGCCATTTGGGGCCCATTTTTGCCTGGATTTGGCCCAAAATGGCCAGGATCGGGCCTAAAACAGCTAGGATTGGTTCCAAAATGGCCAGGATCAGGCCTCTGACGGGTGGTGGATCACTCTCCTGCTCAGCAGAAGCTCAGTTCTGACCATTTTCGGCCCCTTTTCAGCCATTTTCAGCCCCTTTTTGCCCAACTGGGCCCAATTTTGGGCCCAATTTTGGCCCTGAATTGCCAGGATTGGATCCAAAACAATCAGGATAGGTGAGATCAGGGGGTGTGGCATATGGAAATCAGTTATGCTAATGACACATTTCCGGTGATGTCAGGGGGTGTGGCATATGCTAATGAGTTGTGCTAATGAGTTGTGCTAATGAGTTCCTGCATAACTCCTGCCCCTGCCTTTCAGAGAATAAGTTTAATGTTAAAGTAATTAAAAAGAAAAGAAAATTACATCCCAGAAAACTGTAGACTCTCTTCCATGAACCCATCTTGTGATATTTAGGAATTAAGTATGAACACATGGCGCTGCCCTGAGCTGAATCACACCATTCGTCCAGCCAAGTCAGTCCTGGCTACTTTGACTATCAGCTGTTCTCCAGGGTTTCAAGTGGAGGTCTTTCATATTATGGACAACCTGATCCTTAACTGCCAGAGACTGAACATATGACCTTCTTCTGCCACTGAGCCGCAGCCTCTCCCCATGGGACAAAACACCTTGAGCTATAGCTGGCTTTTGCTGCCGTTTCACTGCTCTTTTGTGCCCCCGCTGTATATGGTTGAAGTAGTTTTGCAGCTTCAAGCTCAGTGGGAGCACAACAGATCAACAGGATTCTACATGGTTTTTTAAAAAAAACTGGTCTGTTGTTAGGCCTGTTGTTTTGGCCTGGATTGGACCCAAAATGGCCAGGATTGGGCCTAAAACATCTAGGATTGGTTCCAAAATGGCCAGAATCAGGCATCTGACGGGTGTTGGATCACTCTCCTGCTCAGCAGTGGCCCAATTCTGACCATTTTGGGCCCCTTTTCAGCCATTTTCAGCCCCTTTTGCCATTTTGGGCCCAATTTCGGCCCTGAAGGGCTAGGATTGGGTCCAAAACAGCCAGGATAGGTGAGATCAGGGGGTGTGGCATATAGAAATCAGTTATGCTAAAGACACATTTCTGGTGATGTCAAGGGGCGTGGCATATGCTAATGAGTTATGCTAATGAGTTGTGCTAATGAGTTCCTGCAGCTCTTTTTCTACGAAATGACCCCTGTTCTACACCATATGCATCTGTTGGCATATAGCCTTTATAAGCCAACCTGCAAGTATGATGAGTTTATGTTGCCAACAGGAATGGCCACACCCAAGGAACACTAGCCATGTAATCCACAGGTGTCACAATGTTCTAGAAGAAGAAGGACATGCATTGTTGGCCATCTATGCAGTTTTAATCCTAAAATTCACAGAATATTCAACCATTCATTTTACTTCTCGTCTACAAAAAGAGATGCTTAGGACTTACTCCTAATGGATATATACATTGTTAGGGTACTTCACAAGCCACAAACTTGAAAATTTAGTACTTACGTCGTCCAAGGAAGGTGCCTAGATTATGGAAAGCTTGGCAAACTGAATTTGCATGTTGCTTCCCCAAAAACAGGGGGCATGAAGCTCATTTTGGGTGCCATCCTACAAATAAATTCCTGGGAGTAAGCCCCACTAGATAAACAGAACTTACTTCTGAGTGGACCTGATTAGAATTGCTCCATTTAAGTTCCTTGAGGTCACTCTAGCAAGATGTTTGAAACCACTTAGCAGACCAAGGGATCAGCTGCTTGGTGCTGATTCTATCTGATGGAAACAAAAGATGAGTAAGACGAGCGAAGAAGATAGTGCTCCTCCATCTTCAAGCCACTTTGAGATCAGTAGGCAAAAAATGGGTAAGAGGCCCATATTCCTGCATAGATTTCTACTGCTTGGTCTCCAATTGAAATGAATCTCAAATCTTGCTTCTAGCCGGAACATGCTTCAGTTTCTAGCAGAACAAAGTAAATTACTACACTTTGAAGTATCCTCCTTGTGTTTCAATGATTTAAGCAAGTGTTTGATTTGCCTTCTTTGGTTCCACTATGCTGACAAGGAGGATGGTGTGGATCTATTCCTGTTGTTGTATACTATTTGCAAAGCATTAAAGAAGAGATCTTTCTGACAATGAGTTAAGAAGCGTATGGATTAGGTGTCTGTTTGTACAACAATCGTGTATGTTCTTCAGCACTTAATAAGGAGACTTTTCTCCTCCTAACATGTGAGTTGATTACATTTTGGAAGGGTTCCAACTATCACAAAAGCAAACAGCTGTTTCTGTTATGTTTAGGGCAAAGCAATCCAGTCAGTTAATTTAATACATAATTGTTTGTAGAGAATCAAGTGAGTGTTATAATTAGCACTGGGCCACATTTGGAAAGAATTGTTCCTTTTCCAATGGCCTTGCTCATCAAGGGTGTGTTAAAACACTGTTTTCAATTGAAATAACAAGGATTTGGGGTCCAGTCTTTAAAATGTCGGTCCTTTTCATTTTGGGGTCTTGAATAATTTTACTATATGTATGTGACTGCAACCAATTTATGGCAATCCAGTCAAGGAATTTTCAAGGCAAGTGAGGAGTAGAGAGGAGCATGAAGAGAAAAACAAACAAACATGATGTTCAGTGTTTGTTGCCGTCCACGAACAGGGACTCACGAACAACCATGAACATGTTCGTGGTTGGCTGTTCATGGGGGCCAGCAGGCTCTCCTCCAGCTATCATCCAAGTCAAGATCCCTACTGCACCACTCCCAGAAACCTGACCTGAGCAGGCACCAGGAAAGGTAACAATAATAAATAATAGCTTGGCCCCAGAGCCTGGCAGCAGCCCTGGAACCTGAAGGGGTAGATCCCTATCCCACCACACACAACAAAAATTCAAGCTCCAATGCACTCTCTCTATCAAAATGCCAACAGCAACTGTCTCTCCACTGTCTGCAAAGTCAGAGCTGGGAGCCCCCCTCCCCCCTGCTCTTTGCTCCCTTTTTGTAACAAATTTGGAGCTCCACACTTGAAAGGAAGACCTGCCTATCAAGCTAAATTGGGCTTAGATTGGGGTTTCCAGGGCAACAGCAGGAGCTCAGAGAGAGTTCAGACAATCCCTGCCTAAGTTGTCAAGGGAATTGATTGCAGGTGCCAGACTGGCTTGACGAACAGCAACAAACAGCAACGAACAAGGCTTGCAACGACCACCTGTTCGTTTAGAATGGGGTCTCACGAACAGCTTGTTCGTGAACAGCAGATTGGGCTGTTCATGGCTTTTTCTTTTTTTGTATTGCTGTTCGTGCCTATCTCTAGTGAGGAGTGGAGGTGGTTTGGTTTGCCATTGCCTTCCTTTGCACTTCTTACTTGGTGGTCTCCCATCCAAGCACTGACCAGGCCTACCCTGCTTAGCTTTTGAGATCTAACAAGATAAATCTCTACCATACTGCCTTCCCCAAGTTCGATTACAAGCCCTAGTCCAATTTATACCCTGTCTTTCTCTCCAATGGAGACCCAAAGCCGTTTACCTCATTCTCCTCTCCTCTATTTTTTCATCCCAACAACTCTGTGAGGTAGATTAGGCTGAGAGTATGCAACTGGCCCAAGGAAGTTTCCATGGCAGAGTGATGATTTAAACCTGGATCTCTCAGATCCTAGTCCAGCATTCTAGCCACTACACCACAGTGGATCTCAGTGTGTCCCTGACGGCTCTACACCACCTTGAGTCTTTGGTCTTGAGTGCACCTAAGTCCCAGCTCAGGAAGGTTGGCCTCTGAAAGATCAGTCATGGAATCCCTCTGTGAGGATTCAACAGAGTCTTAGTTGGTCTGAGATCTTCTCTATCTTCACCCCAGCTCCACACTTTACTCCTGGTTTAGGGGTAGGTTGTCAGGCTGCTGTGCCCTACCATCGTCATCTTCTGCCCCCTTCCAGTTGCACCTTGTTTATGTTCGATGTAGTCAATTGCATCACGGAGGCGCCCAGTGATCCCAGCCACAAGGTATCTCACACATACATTGATTACCACTACCAGTATAAGGCCCCAATCTTCTTCTGATTCTGATAAATGGAGAACAAGCATTTCACAAGGGATCAAAAAGTGTTTCGGATCTGAATCATAAAAGGGAAAAAAGGGTGTGGGTATATTCCCTTGGAAATGTGCCTCCAAGTTACTAGCCTACTAAAATGATTATTCACCCACTTTCCTACATTTATCTGTGCTAATCATTTGTAGTAGACAGAAGGCTGGAAAGACACATCTTGTTTCCAGGCAAATATGGTCACAGTGGAAAGTGCCAAGGGTGGGTGTGTCTGGGGCTTCTAGCAACCAGGCTCTTCTGTGCCAGTGGGGCTCCCTTTCTACCACTAGCCTTGTAGCCTGAGATACAAGTTGTAGAATCTGACTGAACTCTAACTCAGGTAACCAAAAGAACCAGTCTCCATCTTCTGGGTTCCGGCCTTTATATTTCGAAAATGTATATATGCTGCATCTCAAGAGACCTAAAATTCCTGCTCAGTTCAAACACCTCTGGATATTTGACCTACTGCTCCTCTTGAACTGTATTACTGGCCTCAGATCTGGCTGACCAGTTGCTGCTTTTGGAACTTGGCCTGCCTTCCAGGTCGCTATTCACCTCTGGTGCTTCTGGACTGGGAGCCAGGTCTCAGTAGATTTCTTGGGGGGGCCTCTACAAAAGCTGCAACTCTAGCCAGGTTATCTGAATCCCACTGCAGTCAAGGTTGTCTCAGGCCAATCATGAGCAGCATTGTAATCCTTGGGGATTATAGCTATGGATTTTCCTGCTTCCATGTGGCCACAATTCCTCATTTTGCTTTCGTTGTCGCTGTTAATGCATTAGACCTTCTACGTGGGGGAGGGTATTCTCTTGGGGCTACTATTTCCCTCTCACTGTTGGAATATTTTTTGCTGGTTTCTTGGGAATACATGTGTGTGTGCGTGTCTGTGCGTGTGCGTGTGTAGCTATAGCATTATGAGGGGTAAGGGGGGTGCCAGAGGAAATTGATGGGAAATAGTACTGTGCAAATGGGGGACCCACGAGGATTTGTGGGGGGCATCTCCTTTTCCCTCCTCCCCCCATGTTCTCTTTCCCTTCCCTGCCTTCCATAGCTTCTCCCCCTTTTTCTGCTTCCTTCTCTCCTTCCCTCCTGCCTTTGCCTGCTCCCCTGTCTTCACTTTTCCCCCTCCTCCTAGCAGCCTCTCCTTTATGGCCCAGTGGTATGGTGCCGGCTGAGCCAAGCCCAATTGCATGGTGGGGAACCTGCAAAGTCTTGTGGGGGGGCATCACTTTCCCCTCTATCCCCTTCCCCACACTTTTTCCTCTTTCCCTCCTCCTGACAGTCTCCATAGGCTCATCTTTCCCTACATCCTTTTCTCTTTCAAACACACTAAACAACTTTCTTTTATCTCCATCTTCATCTGTGTTTATTAATTTACTTTTATTTATATGCTGCCTTTCTCCACAATGGGGACCTATAGCAGCTTACATCATTCTCTTTGCCTCCATATTATCCTCACAACAACCCTGAGAGGTAGGTTAGGCTGAGAGTGTCTGACTGGATCAAAGTCACCCAGTGAGTTTCTACAGCAGAGTGATGGTTCAAACTTGGCTCTGCCACATCCTGTGCTGAAATTCTAACCTGTATACTATACTGGCTTGGGGTGGGGGGCTGCTGCTGAACTGTAGCAAGCAGGTAGGTCTGGGTTAGGGTTGCCAGTCCCCTGCTGGGGGGAGGAGATCCCCTGCCCTCACCCTCCACCCCTCGCTTACCTAGCCAGCGGGGGGAACATGCCTCCCGGAGTGTGCTTCCAGGCAGCACAGCATGCTCCTGCACGGTGTAGCGTGCTTCTGAGCACTGCAGTGGCCCGATTTGGGCTGGATTTGGCCAAATTTGAGTCCAATTCAGTGTGGATCAGGCCACTGCAGAGCGTGGGAGTGCTCCTGTGCTCCCCAGTGGCCAGATTCGAACCAATTTGGGCCTGTCTCGGCATGATTCAAGCCACTGTGTCCAGCAGTGCTCCTGTGCTCCACAGTGGCCAAATTTGAGCTGATTTGGGTCTGATTCAGCCCAAATCAGCTTAGATTTGGGGCAAATTGGTCCCAAATTGGCCCAAATCAGGCCCGATTTGCCCCCCTGTGGAGCATGGAAACACTCCCAGGGAGGTACATGAGCAACACAAGGTCACCACTTCCTGGAAGCGCCATCATTGCATAGGCCAGGAAAACTAAAAGGTGGGTGCTGGGCCTTGGACCTCCCACCTGGGGGGTCAGGGGACCTGGCAAACCTAGCCTGGATAAGTCATGCTAGTCATGTGGTATCAAATCACCCAGTAGTTGCTGTTGAGCCTGGTCCCAATGAGTCCTCCCTCAAAGGACCAAATAACCCTAGAAAGGGCCTTTTAGTGACAGAAATGAAGCCTTGAATATTGGCTAATGGTTGCCTAGCAACAGACACTGCGGGCATCTGGTTAAAGCTCCAGGCACTCCTTTTTTCAGGTGTGTAGGAAGATCTGTCTTGTCCTTTTATGGCTCATGTCTCTGGATTTAAGTATCCTCAGATCAGGGCCATTTGGCTATTAGTATATAAGATGTGTACACAGGGAGGTGCAGAAATGTATACCTCCCCATCCACACTGTGAACAAACCCGCTTTAAGTATGATCTTTCTGGAAAGATTGTACCAAACAGGCTTGGGGAAATGTGCTATCAGGCAGGGAGAAACGTGCAGAAGGTCTGCAATGGCACAAGGATATTCTACAAAAGCTAGAAAATATATTTCTGCAATTTGGAGGGGGGGCACAGAGCTGAAAGGCTATGTGGAAGCAGTCCATGTCTATATTCCTGCTCACTAGTGCAATCCTAAACACTGTTATGCCTTGCTAAATCCATTGATTTCAATGGAATTAGAAAGGTGCAATTCTGATGAGAAGTATACTTTAATCTCATTCACTGCAATGGATTTGGACAGCCTGATTAGATATGGGATTGTAACCCTCTCAGATGGGAAGATGAGTGTTATCCGCAGAACTCCTAAAGGTCACTGAGCTCTCTTGAAAATATCGCCACTTCAAACACCTAAACGAGCTTTCGATTTCTTTGTTGGTGCCCCACTCAGACACATGGAAAATCTTTGAAAAATGGATCCAGAGTGATAAAATTAATCTTCTTTCTTTCTCAAGCAACTGTATTTTGAAATAATAGGTTTTATTAAATGCTCACTAGAATGCAAAATGGTCCCCTGAAAGCCATATATTCTTCTATTATGTCAGAAATAAATATGTTATTGACTGTTCCGAGTTTAGTTCATACTACATTAACTCTGATAGGAATGTTTTCATATTAAATGAAATGGTTCTCAAGGAGATATATTTTATCATATGAGCAGCATTTCTTTTTTTATGACTTGGGTGATCTACGGGAATACAAACAGCCCCTGTCCATTTTCTCTGCCTGCAGTTCTCATCAGCGGGAGGACAATGGCCCTCGTAGAAAAAAATGTACAGTTACTTTAAATATATAATTAATGAAAGACACAGATATTGTGTTTGTGAGTATGCAAATCTTGCAGGTTCCATTACAGATACCATACAGCCACTTTTGTGGGGAAATGTCTCAGATATTCACCATGGGGAGAGGTTTCAGGTGAATGCAGCTCCCAAGAGAACTGGATTTGAAGGAGATCCTTTTGAAAACATGAATTTGGGTATCAGCAACACCATTTCCGTGTCCACAGAGGTGCCCACAAGCTACCCATATACCAAGGCTAAATTATATCAAGCCTGCACAATTGGTGGCCTGAATTCAGCCCACAGCACTATCTGATGATTTAGTGCTGCTCAGTAACCCTCTAACATGTGTTGCTGTCTAAGTTTTCAAAAACAGGAGACTCCACAAGCATACTTGTTGTGTGACTGCTTAAACCGATGGTCACCAGAAAGGCTGCTGCTGTATTGTGTGTGTTTGTTTTAAGGACTTGTATTTTGTTAGAGGAAGGTGTCACTCTTCTTCGCACCCTGTGTCCTGGTTACCAACAATGTGAGATAGCTTTGAGCTTCAGAGCAGACCTTAGCAGGCAAAAAGTAGGACTGAGCACAGAGAAACAGTAGAGCAACACACATCTGGGTTGTTGGATCAAACAATCCAGAAGGTGCGAAGATTGTGGATCTTTCCCTTGTTCCCCTACCCTAGGATCATGGGACCCATATTGACCAATAGTTAATAATGGACTAAGCCAGGGACCTCAGTCTTGTTGAGCCTGTGGGTGCCGTTAGAATGCTGAGGACAAGGAGTAAGTGTTGCTACAAAATGGCTGCCACAGAGGGCATTCATAAAATGGCTGTTCTGGTTGGGCCAGACCGAACACAAAATGCTTAGAAGTGGCAAGCCAACCATCCTCCTACAATGGAGGCAACTGTTTCTACATGTGATCCTGCATCTACAAACTAGGTCATGCCACCTTGTTTCCTGTGACGTACTCTCTGCTCCACTGAGGAAGCCAGGACTAGAGATGGGCACGATCTGCATTACGATAGAAAAAAACCCACAATAATGGCGATCACGTGATTGTGAACCGGCGGATCATGATCGTCCACTGCCAACGATCCAGCGATCGGGAGGGGCCCGGATTGGGGCGATCGGGCTCGGATCGGGAATCCAGACACTCAGGCGCCAGCAATCTATTCCCCTGGCAACAGAGCCAGGGCTGTGTTTGCCCTCCTTCTGTCACCCTGGAAACCCGAATGGAAGCCCAGCTTTCCTTGATCAGCAGGACTTCCTTCCAACCACGGAGCAGCAAAGCAGTCACCAGTTGGGAGAAGACACCCAGGGGAGGGAGGGGGGAGGGATGTTCTGTAGCCATGGGCACTCCAATCTCATCCCTGCAAACCCTGATAGGCAGCTCTGACAGCCAAACACAGTCAAGCGGCCAGACCCGCCGCCACCACCCACCTTCCCACATAGCTGGGAATAGCAGTGCGCCCCGCTTTGGCCTCCACGGTCCACAGTCCACGGATCGGGCACGGGAGATGATCGGTGTGGATCGTTAATTTGGGATCATCGCCGGTGCCGATCCACGATCAGCTGGATCGTTAATTTTTTTTGGATCGTGCCCACCTCTAGCCAGGACTGAGGATTTGTTTGGGGATGCTTTGTTGAAGAAACAAATGGGCATCAGGAAACTCATCAGTGGGTGTCAAGGGACCCAAGACCACCACCTTGGGGATCACTGGACTAATTGCTAATAATCATAATAATAACTGATGGTAATAATAATGGACTAATAGCTGTACAGCCGCACTAAGGAGGGAGAAGGAAGTGAAACCACCTTCTCCTTCTTCATATGGGGTGAGGGATTTCATAATTTGTTCCTCACCAAGCCAAATACAGCATTAGTATTAGCAGCACAGAGCTGACATTATGCCTTTATTATCAAGACCACAATATCTGGCTGGTGAGCTGCATTTGGTCTGGTGGGGGCATGTTTGCAGGTATAGCTAAGTCATCCCCTGTATCGCTACACAAATAAACCATACATATGCAGAGGTGAATCTAGGCAGATGGTTTCCATTTCCAGCATCACCTTGGTATATGTAGAGTTTCTGGCAGCCAGAAGCAACTGAACAACAGAAATGTGACCCTTGAGAGACACAAGCATGCTCCAACTACACTACAAATGCTCCATGATGTTGTTTTCTGCTCTCAAACGTTTGTGACTGTCTTAAAACTGTAATCAGTCGTAGACATTGCAGTTCAGTCTGTTTGCTCTTCAGTTTCTTTGTAGCTGCAAATTCCAGCGCATCTCGTACACCCAACTGCTAATTTTACTTTCATACACTTAATCATTTACTTTCATCTTCATTAATCATTTCTACTTATAATCTCTCTTTTGATAAATGTAAGCAATTTTCTTCCCTTCTGGTGCTGTAATTAGCTACGTTTGCAAGGGAAGCATTGACAATGAGGAGTCTTAGGCGCTGTGTGGGTAGGGGGTGGGAACAAGCTGACCCTTAGTTCATTAACAGGGGGGCAGGAGCCTAAGCAATACGGGATAGTGTAATCTGTGGATCCAGTGAAGAAATCTGAGCTAGGTGCTCCAAGTCTACTTCGATATTTAAGGTCTGCTGTTAAATGGAAATTATCTGACATACACATAAGATGTCCGTCAGTAACATTCTACGCCTAAACACGCTTGCATGGCATTGCCTCTCACTTCCTTCAGATCCCTGATCCCAACAACCAACTTGTCCACAAAGCCTCTCCCATCTGCATTCCTCATCCTACAATGTTTAAATACACATAACTGTGTATATTGCTGTTAACTTACTTCCAGGAACGGCCCACTCACCATGCAGCTCTAAGCATCAGAGGCTGGAGGCTGCCATGGACACTAGCCTCCCCACAGCACTCACAGCCCCACTTCTGCCACCAGCCAGTGGCTGGGGTGTACCCAACAGGACAGCTGGCCAGAAACTCAGGTGCCTGCATATCTGACTGGTGGCTCCAGGTGCATGCTTGCTTGCTGTCTGTCCAGGCAGAGTCTCAAGTGCCTGCCTAGCCAGCCAGTTTCTCAGGGCACGCCTGGCCCGGGGTGTGTGTGTGTGTGGCAGGATTGGCACTCAGGCTGCAGGTGGCACACCCAGGCCAGTCAAGCAGCCTAGGGCATCCAAAACGCTCAGGCTAGCCCTGGTTACTTCTTACTGCCCCCCTCCCCACTGTGAATGGTACAACTGCACAGAATGTTGGAGATCTAATATTGGATCTAGCATCCCTTTAACTTTAGCTTAAAATGGCATGCTCTGAACTCCACCTGGTCTTGAAGCTCAGCAGGAAACGATGGGCAAGTCACTCTCCCTGAGTCTAAACTACCCCAGTATTTTTTTTTACAATAAACTGGGAAAGGAGCACAATATGCACAGCACTAAGTCCTTGAAGGAAATTTTTTAAAAAGAAAAGAAATTCTTGCTCCTGTGGTTTTTCACCATAATTGATTTAGATCAGGGCTTTTTTCAGCTGGAACGCAGTGGAATGGAGTTCTGGAACCTCTTGAAAATGGTCACATGGCTGGTGGTCCCGCCCCCTGATCTCCAGACAGAGGGGAGTTTAGATTAATCTAAACTCCCCTCTGTCTGGAGATTAGGGGGCGGGGCCACCAGCCATGTGACCATTTTCTACAAGGGCAACCCACTGAGTTCCACCACCTCTTTCCCCAGAAAAAAAGCCCTGATTTAGATATTTATATTCTGCTTTCTCCCCAATGGAGAATCAGTGTGGTTCACATCATTGTTCTTCCTTCCTCCATTTTATGCTCACAGCAATAACCTTATGAGGTCACTTAAACCCAGAAAGAGTGACTGGCCCAGGGTCACCCACCAAGCTTCCATGACAGGTGAGAGACTCAAACCTGCATCTTCTGGATGCTAGCCTGACACTCTAGCCATTATACAGGCTACTCTCAACTTTGGGAGTGCTCACAAGAAGAAAATGAACAACCACGTTGCAGGGCAGGAAAGATACAAGGAAATAAGACAAATTAACATATCGATCATACAATTATGCTTCAAAATACTAGCTTAAATGACATGCAGTATGTTGAATACATCTGTAATGATTTTAAATATGTGTGTGTCTTTAAATGCTTGGTGTGGTACAGATGAAGAATGGGGGTGAAAGAGAGGGATGAGGGAGTGAGATGATTGGCTGATGACTGAGAGTGTGGGCGGAGTTAACTGCAGTTTTTATTTACTGCATGGAGAGAAAAGATTCAGTATGGGCTAAGTAGACAAGCTGTGTGCAGCCTGAGGGTGTCTATGCATTTCTGAGAAAAATATTCAGTCTGGGCAGAGCAGGCAACCTGTGCGGAAGCCTGAGGGGATTCTCATTCCAGTTCATTTAGGCAACCTGTGTGGAAGCCTGAACTGTGGGTGTCTGTGAGAGAACATTCATCCTGCTTTCTGGTGTTAACAGGCAAACTGTATATGCACCTGAGAGAAAGTCTATGTGTATTTGAGTGAGAGATTAATTTAGCTGAAGCAGGCAAACTGTGGGCACGCCTGAGAGAGAAAGTTTATGAAGATCTGTGTGACTGAGCCTATGTGAGGAAACTTTAAGAACTAATAACTATCTTCGAAACCATTAAGCTTAAGTACTAATGTGAAACCAAGTTTTTTTTGTTTTTAAATCCCAGAATATCTGTCATTCCTATATATCCCATTCATATCTTCAGGGCCACATAGACCCATGAAGGAGCCTGATGCTTGGGCACGTTATTAAAAGGGAAATTTAAATTACTTATTTTGGAATATAATTTTTGGTTGCAGCTATCTACCCAGTGGGTTTATGAAGAGGGTTAAAGGAAAAATCTAACTGAAAAAGAAAGGGGGTCATAACAACATCCCTCCCTTTTTCCAAAATGCAGCTGTAGGCATGTTGGAAAGGCATATACTCACAGTTTAGGGCTCTTGGGATTTTGAATCACAGCCTTCCAGAATTTCACTCTGAAGAAGAAAGATATGTCAACAGACAATTTCCAGCCATTCTATTGATTGTAAATGTGTAGATCTGCTTTGATAACTATTGAGCAGTTTTTCACTGGTCTGCTATACTTATGTCAGGTTTAAGATCATTTTGGCCATGGGTCTATTCTTATTGTATCACAGAAAATATAACGAACAGGTAATAAATATAGATCCATATACAACCAGACACACACAACCTCATCAGCTTCAAAGGGATTAAGCGCACCCGATACTGAGCTAGATTGTTTATTTAATTTTTAAAATGTCTGTCTTGCTAAAAGGTCTTTTCAAAGCCCCCAGGGCACCTTACAAAGGATACAAACAATAGCAGTAAGGTATCACATCAATACAATTCCGTGTATTACAAGAGAAAAAATTACCGTAGTAAAAATCTGTAGCAGCCACCATAATTCCCATTAAAAACTGCAGACTATTCTAGGTAAAAGTTCATTCCCAGAGCTCCTCAGAACAGAATGGCCATTACTAGACACTTAATGGCCCTAATTGAGCAAGCCTGAAATTCTTTTGGGGAGACAGAATTCATGGTTGTCATAGAATGAATTCCATATATATTTGCTTCGGACTCTAACCTATCATCACAGGCAAGACTACATGACTGTTGTTTAATCCAGCCAACTGAACCTGTGCCTCGTATAGTATTCAAAAATTACTAATGAATGCACGTACAATCCATGTAAAGTATGCACTTCACATCACATGAAGCTTCCTTAGACCATTGTTCCATCAAGGCAGCGCCGGATCTAGGGTTGCCCGCGCCCAGGGCAACCCTAGGCTGGTGACCGCGGCGCGGGTGGCTTCCCAGCCCCGCACGCTGGGGTGGCTTCCCAGCCCCGCATGCTGCCTCTGTTACGCCCTGTGTGATGACATCACTCAGGTGACATCATCACGCAGGGCGTAACAGAGGCAGCGTGCGGGGCTGGGAAGCTGCCCGCACTGCTTTCACCTGCCCCACAGGACAGGGGGCGGCCGGGACTTCCGGTTTGGGATTCATGGAGGTCTAACGCAGCTCCATTTGCGGAGCTGACCGGACTGCCGTTTTAACCGGCCGGAGGGGTGAAAATAACCCGCGGCCGACTGCTCTCAGGCGGGGAGCAGGCAAAGAACGCTCAAGACCCTAGGGTGAGCTAGATCTCGGACGAGGGGGGGCTCTACTCAAGGAGTCTCCCCCCCGATCCTTGAGGTCCCACCTTGCGACGGGTCGGCTATAATCTCTGCGGCAGTTTTGGGGCCAATTCGGCTGGCATAAGACCTACATACCCAAGCTTCGATCGGGGAGGGAAGTCGAGAGGAGAATTTAAGATCGAAACAGCGATTACAACCCGAGAAAGTTGAAGAGAAGGTAAAGATCGCTATCTCTTGAAACGGGACAGATTGATAAAAACAGAGAGGAAAGAAAGTAGATTTTTAAACTGCAACAGACTAGTGAAAAGGAGGTGAAGACTCGGCAGGAGTTGTATTTTAAAAGAGACTAAATTTAAAGAAGTTATTGCAAGAATCGGACTATTGTTTTGAATACCTGTGGTTTTGGAGCTGTGGGAAAAAGACACCATCGCGAGACCTGCTGTGGGAAGACGGGAGACAGGAAGTGCGTAACAACAATAGAGTGGCTGGAGGGAAGCGGCCCTTGCCGACGGACAGGAAGTAGGGAATCGCCATTTTTGAAAGGGGAAGGGTCGCGGCTTCAGCGGAAGAGGAAGTAGGCCATCTTGGATTACAATAACATAGAGAAACCATAGAGAAAAGACGCCCGACATTTTGGATACAAAAAAATTAATTTTGGCAAAGATTGGGACATTTGAAAAAAAGGAAAACGTTTAAATATACGCCACGGAGCTAAGGAAGAGAGCAGATTCGTGGGAGCGAGCTAAAGCAAGCCCCACGATGTCGAAAAAAGAGTGGCAATCGGCAATAGAAAATTTGGACAAAAAACTTATAGACATGATGAAAGAACTTAAGGACACGAAATTGGAGCTTATTAAAGAGGTCAAAGAAGTTACACAGACAGTAAAGTCGGAGCTGTCAGAAGTGAAAAAAGGCGTGGAAACGATTAGTAGTGAATTACAAGGAACGCAGCAGAGAGTTAAAACAGTAGAAGACGCGATGGAGAATTTAATAGACACGCAACAAACAGAGATGAGACTGGTGAAGGGGAGGATGTCAGTTGCAGAAACTAAACACATGGAGAAGCAGCTTCGTTTTCGTGGTCTGCCAGAGGTGGAAGGGAAGTCAGCGCAAGAACAGATGACTGAGGTGTTGGCTGATTACCTGGGGAAGGAGGAGGAGGAAATTGTGGCTATCCTAGATGTGGCGTACCGTGTGAACTCGAGAATTGCAACCCAGAGGAAACTGCCAAGGGATGTGATTGTGCAGTTTACAACTAGAAACATGAAAGAGAGGATTGTGACAAAACAATTTCAAGATCCATTGGAGATTGATGGCAAGACGATTATCATAATGAAGGAACTGCCCAGATCAGTGTTACTGGACAGGAAAAAATATAGAGTGCTAATTCAGACTTTGAAGGACATGAATATTAGATACAGATGGGAGTTACCGGAAGGAGTGTCCTTTGAGTTTGGAGGGGCAAAAAAACGCATCAGATCTGAGCGGGAGATGGAGAGATTTATCAAGGACAATGAAAAAGACTTACCAACAAAACCATGAATATGGAGTGTAAAGTATTATCTTGGAATGTAAATGGACTAAACTCACCGAATAAGAGGAAAAATATTTTTCATTGGCTACTAAAACAAAAATGTGATATTGTTTGTTTGCAGGAGACCCATATTAGAAAACAGGATGTAAAATATTTAAAATCTGGAAAATTGGGCAAAGAATTTGTAGCGGCCTCAAACACGAAAAAAAGAGGAGTGGTGTTGTACATAAAAGAGGAGCTGCAGCCAAAATTTGTTATGAGAGATGTTGAAGCTAGATTTGTAGCAGTGGAATGTAATTGGAACTTAAAGAGAGTGTTGGTAGTCGGACTTTATGCACCTAACGGTGCAAAGGAAAGCTTCTTTGAGGATTTAAGGAAGCACTTAGACGATCTTGGATATGACCAGATAATTCTTGCTGGAGACTTCAATGGAGTGACAGATTTGGAACTAGACAAAAAGACTACAACAGCACAAAAGAAAAGAGGACTATTGCCAAAGCTTTTTTTTGAGTTGATTCAACAAGAGACTCTCGAAGACGTATGGAGGAGAGAATATCCTAAAACCAAACAGTTTACTTTTTATTCTGCAAGGCATCTTACATTATCAAGAATTGATATGATCTGGGCCTCAAAGGACTTAGCGTTATGGACTAAGGAGGTAGAAATAATGCCGATGGTAGGCTCAGATCACAATCCAATTATGTGGAAATTTGGAAAAAGGAGAAAAAGGAAAGCCTGGAGAATAAATGAGGACTTGTTACAGGAAAGTGAGAATATGGAAATACTGAGAAGAGAGACAAAGTTTTTTATACAATACAACGTGAATAAAGAAGTACCAACCAGTAAAGTTTGGGACGCGTACAAGGCGGTTGTAAGGGGCATACTAATGGACTTAAATGGCAGAGCAAGGAAAAAGAAAGAGGAGAAAAGACAAGAGATTGAGGAGAAAATAAAGGCCAAAGAAGCACAGTTAAAAAAGAGACCAGGGAAAAAGAAAATACATCAGGAAATCAAAATTCTTCAAGAACAGTTAACAGCAATGAGTAATAAAGAATTGGAGTGGAACCTTAAAAGACTGAATCAAAAAGCTTTTGAGGGTGCTAATAAACCTGGGAAATATTTGGCATGGCAATTGAAGAAGAAAAGGGAAAAGAAAATAATAAATAAAATCTGTGAAGAAAATAAAACGTACCTGGAGCAGACTACCATTAGTAGAGCCTTTTATAAATTCTATGCTAAGTTGTATAATAAAAAAGAAGTAACCAAAGAATCAATAGCATCGTATTTGGAGAAAACCAAACTCCCAGAGATTTCGGAAGCTTGGAGAAATAAGTTGAACAGTGAAGTAACTGATGAGGAAATAAGTAAGGCAATACAATCCGCAAATCTAGGAAAGGCGCCAGGGCCAGATGGACTTACGGCCAAATTTTATAAGACAATGGCCAACGAACTGGCACCATTCCTAAAAGAGGTGATGAACGGAGTTTTCAGGGATCAAAGAATTCCAGACACTTGGAGCGAAGCGAATATATCATTGATCCCAAAAGAGGGCCAAGATCTGACTAACGTGAAAAATTACAGGCCTATATCATTACTTAACAATGATTATAAAATTTTTGCGAAGATATTGGCGGAGAGACTGAAGGGGTGGCTCTCGGAAGTCATAGAGGAAGAACAAGCAGGCTTTTTGCCGGACAGACAAATAAGAGACAATTTAAGGACAGTGATCAATGCTATTGAATACTATGATAAGCGTTGTGATAAAGAGGTTGGTTTCTTCTTTGTAGACGCTGAAAAAGCGTTTGACAATTTAAACTGGGATTTTTTGTTTGCCACTATGGAAAAGCTACAACTGGGAGAAAGATTCATCAGAGCAATTAAAGAAATTTATAGAGACCAGACTGCAGCAATTGTAGTGAATGATGAACTGACCAAGAAATTGACGATTAGTAAAGGAACAAGACAAGGTTGCCCGTTATCTCCATTGTTGTTCATTTTAGTATTGGAGATTCTGATGATACAAATACGACAAGATGAGGAAATACGAGGAATAAAAATAAAGGACTATTCATACAAGGTTAGAGCATTTGCAGATGACATAATGTTAATTGTAGAAGATCCATTGGAGAACATGCCAAAAGTGATAGATAAGATCAAGGAGTTTGGTGACTTGGCAGGTTTCTTCATTAACAAAAAGAAGTCAAAGATATTATGCAAAAACATGACTAAGCAGAAACAACAATTGTTAATGGAAATAACGGACTGTGAAGTAACTAGTAAGGTGAAATATTTGGGAGTTGAGCTGACTGCAAAAAATATAGATTTGTTCAAGAACAATTATGAAAAATTATGGACTCAGATAGAGAGAGACTTGATCAAATGGAATAGACTGAATTTGTCATGGCTGGGCAGGATTGCAGCAGTTAAGATGAATGTGTTACCAAGAGTAATGTTTTTGCTACAGACAATACCAATCATCAGAGACTCTAAACAATTTGAAAAATGGCAGAGGAAAATATCAGATTTTGTTTGGGCAGGCAAGAAGCCTCGAGTGAAAGTAAAAGTTTTACAAGATGCAAAGGAAAGAGGCGGAATGCAACTGCCCAACCTGAGACTTTATCATGATGCAATCTGCCTAGTTTGGTTAAAAGAGTGGATGACATTAAAGAATAAGAAACTATTAGCCCTAGAGGGATATAAAAAAATTTTTGGATGGCACGCATACTTATGGCATGACAAAGTAAAGGTCAACTCGATGTTCCTGCATCATTTTGTAAGGAGAAGTTTATATACAATCTGGAAGAAGTACAGAATTTACCTACAAGAAGGAACCCCCTGGTGGGTGGTTCCATACGAGGTGATAGATCCGAGAGCTGTTGATAATGAACAACAATGTTTAACGTACAAAGAAATAACCAAAACTGAAGCATCTAAACTTAGAATAAAGACGCAAGAGGAACTATCACCTAACTATGATTGGTTCCAGTACAGACAGATTAGAGACTTATACAATTCGGACTCTGCAAAAGGGGGCATACGAACAGAGAACTCGGAACTAGAGCAGACCCTTCTTAAAGAAGACAAGAAAAGAATATCCAAGGTATACCAAGTACTGTTGAAATGGTATACCGAGGATGAGATAGTTAAAACACAAATGGTGAAATGGGCTATAAACTTTAATAAAGAAATAACAATGGAGGCATGGGAATACTTGTGGAAAACTACAATGAAGACAACGACATGTATTAATATTAAAGAGAACATTTTCAAAATGATTTATCGTTGGTACATGACACCAAAGAAGATTGCGCTAGGGAACTTGAACACTTCTAATAAATGCTGGAAATGTAGGAAGCATGAGGGCTCCCTCTATCATATGTGGTGGTCGTGTGAGGTAGCTAGGCAGTTCTGGGGGGAAATAATAAGAGAAATGAGTGAAATTTTACAGTTTCAAATAAATAAGAACCCAGAACTCCTGCTGCTAAACTTGGGAATGGAGGGAATTCCAGCCCATCATAGGACGTTGATATTTTATATGACTGCAGCAGCTAGACTTTTGTATGCGCAGAAATGGAAAGTACAAGAAGTGCCAACTATTGAAGATTGGATCTACAAATTGCTGTATATGGCTGAAATGGATAAGATGACAAGAAAACTGAGAGATCTGGACTCAGGGCAGTTTAACACAGACTGGGAGAAGCTGAAACAATATCTGGAGAAAAAGTGGGAGGTGGGAGGAAAACTGTGGCAGTTTGAGAACTACTGAAGTATAATAAAAGTATAAAAGAGAGGGGTGACTTTACCGGGGGAGGAAGAGAAATGTGAATTTATAAGCAGTTAGATTAATTAATTGATTGAGATATATATAGATATGTAAAGGTTAATTGATAGAATATTGATAGAGAATAATTAACGGTTTAAACATGAGGATTGAGTAATTAACAATATTTTTTTTTTTACTTGATAAGACTTATATGCACCAAACTGAATGTATAGAAGAGTTAAAACGACTGATTATGGGATGAGTTATATAGAAATACTATAAAAAGAAGAAATGATTAATATATAGAGAACAAATTAAATTGTTTGATTTAAATGTGGGAAACTTTTATGGTTTACGATATATAGAAATACTCAAAACTGGAAAATGGGATAAATTGTTTATCTAAAGAAGTATAGTTTGGATGTATAATAAGTAAAAGAGTTAAAGATGTACTGCTTAATATAATGGAGAATATATATTTGTTTTAGAAAGAGGAAGTTAATAGAAGTAAGGGAAAAGGGACAGAGGGTGGGAAAGCTGTTGGAAGTCAACAAAAGGGGGGGAAAGGGAGGGGGTTAGAAACGAAAAATTTAGGGGAAAATTGAATGTAATGGAATGTAAAAATATTAATGTTCTAACCCAATAAAAATTTAAAAAAAAAAAAAAAAAAAAAGGACAGGGGGCGGCCGGTTTGCCATGCACCCCCTGCCCTGCAGGGCAGGCAAAAGCAGTGCGGGGAGCTGCGAAGCCACCTGTGCCATTCGCCTGCCCTGCAGGACAGGGGGCGGCCAGCTTGCCGCGCACCCCCTTCCCTGCAGGGCAGGCAAAAGGCAGCGCGGCGCAGGTGGCCCCGCAGCCCCCTGCACTGCCTTTTGCCTGCTCTGCAGGACTGGGGGTGCGCAGCAAGCTGGCCGCCCCCTGTCCCGCGGGGCAGGCAAAAGGCAGCGTGGGGGGGCTGCGAGGCTGCCTGCGCCCTCTGGCAGCTGGCAGACTACCCCCCCTGCCCCCCCTTGATCCGGCCCTGCATCAAGGTTAGTACTCTCTACTAGAGATGGGTAGAAACTAAAGTACGAACCAAAGTTTATGATGAACCGGGCCAGTTTGTGGTTCATGAACTGTTGGTCCATCAGAGCCCATTGCTGATGAACCACCATGAACTTTTAGGCTGGTTCATTTTTTGGTTTGTCACTGCAGACAGCCTGGCGCCGATCAATCAGTTTTCTAGGCAACAGGGGATGGACTTCCTGCAGACCTTCTGCTGATCCAGAAGTGGCCTTCTGCTGGCCTGGAAGTGACAATTTGCTGACTTGGATGTGACATTTTCATGAACCAAACAAACCGGTTTGTGAACTGAGGCAGGTTCATGAAAGTTCGTGGTTTGTGGTTCGTGAAATGTGACGAACCATGAACTGCATGGTTCATTTTTTTCCAGTTCGTTCCCATCTCTACTCAGACTGGCAGCGGTTCTCCAGGATCTCAGGTCTCTCAGAGTCCCTCAGGGTCTTCACATCACCTGCTTACCTGATCCTTAACTGGAGATGCCTGGGACCTGAACCCTTCTGCATATCCCCTCTCTCAGTACATGCATTGTGTAATTCTTACATTACATTTAGTACATGTAAGCTGCACATGTGATTGAAACCACACACATATCTAACTACTGGTCTGTGGTTTCATTTGTATAGCAAATTCGTGTTGGCTCTTGCTTACAAACAGATGTACATGATGCAAGATGTACATGAGTTTTACTGTAACGTGCAAACAGGGCTATGGATATAGTCAATT
The DNA here is from genome assembly GCF_028583425.1 of Eublepharis macularius. Classification (NCBI taxonomy): domain Eukaryota; kingdom Metazoa; phylum Chordata; class Lepidosauria; order Squamata; family Eublepharidae; genus Eublepharis; species Eublepharis macularius. The sequence continues at coordinate 18,342,001 of NC_072800.1, read as the reverse complement.
GATAAATGTCTGCCTACCCATAAATGTGTGCTGATTCTCTCAAGCAGGCTATCTTCATATACACCTTGATAATTTTAACACAGGTGAAGAGACCTGAGGGAGCATCGATAAAGCATGCTAAATCTGTGCTGGTCACCTAGTGTTCTAAATGGGAGTCAAACAGACAGCTCTGGACATTTAATGGTCCTCACAGTGACCTGTAGCCTTCACAACTCACTTCACAGAAAAGGAAATGATGCTCTTGGTAAGGTCAAGGAATGACTCACCAGTGGCTGCTACTACATGACAAAGGAACCTGATGTCAACATTTACTCTTATGATTTCGTCTTAAGTTCAGGCCAAAAATGGATATTAATAACAACAACAACATTCAATTTATATACCACCTTTCAGAACAACTCAATGCCCACTCAGAGCAGTTTACAAAGTATGTTATTATTATCCTTACAGCAATCACCCTGTGAAGTGGGTGGGGCTAAGAGAGCTCCAAGAATCTGTGACTTGACCCAAGGTTCCCCAGCTAGCTTCAAGCGAAGGAGTGGGGAATCAAACTCGGTTCTCTAGATTAGAGTCCTGCCACTCTTAACAACTACACCAAACTGGCTCTGGATGAACAATTATAGATATAGCCCACTAGACATCTGCTGGATAGGGAATTTAGTTCATCAACTCATTTAAGTTTGATACATTTATTTTAAAATCTTGGGCCCTGCTGGCCTACAGGCATGCTACATCCCATCATAACTTAATCAGAAGTGACCACCATTTGAATTCTTCTTAGTGACTACTATTCTCCTGATCTTAACCTATTCATGAAAACCATTTTTTAACCTACAACCCAGCTCCCTCAGAGTATCCTGGAGCTATAATGCTTAAATAAACCGTCTTGGTTATCCTGTACACCAGAGAGCAAATTTCACATTCTCAGTGCAGTCACATGCTTCAACACTTAAATTTAAATGTATAGATTTCTGATATATTCCCCTTCTTTAGTGCTGGTTTTTACATTAGAATAACTATATTGCAAGATAGATTGTTCATGCTCCATGAAAATCGCAGCCGTGATTCTTTTCCTCCTAAGCATGAAAAAGGAGCTGCAATCTTGCATGTATGCTCCTTCCAGCATTACACAGCTTATGTGAGTAGATCACTTGTGCAAACAGGCATGTGTATTTTTTTCCAAATCCTGTGTTTGCATTAGACACTAACAGAGTTACAAAAATGCCACATAGCCAGATGCTGGTGTTCAAGAATGTTGTTACCTGCTCCCAATCTTGGCACAAGATTGGTTCCTTTTAATAGATTGTTTTCTGATGCTTAGGAATTTGCAATATGTTTCTAGCCATAGCTATTAATAATAAAGTATTAATTGGATTCCAAAGAAACTCGTGTGCAAAGGATGCAATAACTATTTATGACTCTATCCTTTTAAACTGTATTCATGTTTCATCAATGTCTCTCCCCCCACAAACCTAAAGCTATCTGTAATGACTGCTAAGATGATCAGAATCATCCATTTATAGTATCAGAACCTTTTCTGTGTTCAGCATAACTCATTCTGCATTCCCTTTTCCTTGCAGAGGGTAATCCGTACACCTGGTGGATTGGGAAATCCAATGAAAAACACTACTACTGGGGCGGCTCTGGGCCAGGAATTCAAAAATGTGCCTGCGGCATTGAACGGAACTGTACCGATTCCAAATACTACTGTAATTGTGATGCTGATCATAAACAATGGTAAGTATGTTGTCAAGCTCCCATAAAACAGTCAGCCTCTCATAAACCTTAAAATGCCATGCCACCCCATGTGATTGATTGGTTCTGGATAAGCAAAAGACAATGTGCCATGCATAATGCAGTTGTGGGATTCATTTCCACTGGATGTGTCATGGCATCTAGCTCAGACGGCTTTTTCTACAAGGGCACAAAAGGTAGCTTATTATCAAGTGTTATTAACCAGTATAGGTTAATGGAACCTTCATGTTCAGATGCAGTACACCTCTGTGTTTTGGGGACAAACAGTTCTTAGTCTGTTTATATGACTATTGTCCTGGATAGGATTGCCAGGGGACGGGACCTGGCATTCACCTTTGAGGACATCTTTCTGCGCTTACTTTGCGTGCATGTGCATCCAAGGCAGAGCAATGATGTCATTTCCAGGAAGTGATGTCATTGTGCAGGGCCCAGTAGTGCTCCTGCCCATTGCAACAGGCTGATTTGGGCCCCAATTTGGTCCACTGCAAAGCACAGGAGCGCTGCCAGCCCCTGCACAATGATGTCACTCCCCGGAGTGATGTCATCACGCCACCCTGGGAGTGCGCCCGAGAGGCCTGTTCCCCCACCTTTCCCCTCTGCCAGCCAGGTAAGTGGTGGGAGGGCAGAGGGTGGGAGCAGGGGATTCTCTGCCCCCACCGGGGAACCTGAGATGCCTAGTCCTGGCCAAGAAGGTAAATTTCATTAGCTTCATTTGTATGTGTCTGAATATTCCAGCCATTGATTCCTGGCTCCCTGTTTTTTGTGTGGTTGTTTTTAAATAGCTTAATTTTAATAGTGAACACTTAATAACACCTCTGGAAGAATCACATTTTTATTTATGAGAGAGCTAGATCCATTGTTGAATTTGTCGTCATGTTCATCTCCAGTGATTATACAAATAGGTGATTATAGCTCTGAAAGGCTCAGTAATGACATATTTCGTATTTTTATTTGCTTTTTTTGTTGTTGTAATCTGCGTGTTGATATTTGGATCAATAGTGGCAGGCTGACTATTAGAATTAAGACGTTAATTCATGGCGTTATTAGTGACTGCTGAACTATGGAAAGTGCACAGTGCCTTTGGAATAAAATAGGTCATTAATAGCGCAATCCTAAGCAGAGTTGCACCCTTCTAAGTCTGTTGAAGTCAATGGGCTTAGACAGTTATATAGTGTTCAGGACTGCACTGTAAGAATGTGGATTAACAGGAAATGAGAGTGAAAGAGAGGCATTTTTTACATTGGCATTCAGATGAATGGAAGGGAAGCAGAAAGAGTCAGAGCTGTAGCAAGCCTAGAAAGTCCTAGACAATGCAGTTGAAAGGAGCTCTGCCGCAGTTCAGAAGAAAATATTCCCCCTTCCCGCTGATGGCAGCAAGAAGTCCTCTTTTCAAATATCCTGCATGCCCGGTTGCTGTGACTTCCAACAGTGCTCCTTCCTTGCTCCATGACTTGGGACTTTTAAGGTTAAAACTAGGGTTGTGTCGTGGGCTCTGAGTCCTCAGAGGATGAAGACCTCAGGGAGGATGACAAGAGAGAGTATTCCAAGCCCTTCCAGGGTCAGCCGCTTGGAAGACCAGCAGGGAGTGGAACAGCAGGAGCCCTTGCCAGAGCAGGCGGAGGAATCCAGGGCAGACTCAGAGACAGAGGCTGTTCCCTTACCTGCACCAGCTGTTGAGACCAGGGCACATCACCACCCAGCTCCCCTGAGCCTGAAAGGCAGCGCAGGGTGCGGCAGCGTCTTGCTGCACAGGAGAGGAGACATAGTGCAAGGCTTCAGGCACTCAAACAGCGGCGTAGTGACCTTGAGTCCTAGCAGGATGCAGCACTGCCCTGGAGGGGATTGCTCTTAAGCCAGGATGCCCTTTCCCTCATTGCAGAAGCACCCACACACAGACCTGCCTGGCTCTACTGCGACCCAGCTCTGCTCTGACTGCTCTCTTGGCTCTAACCTTTGAATTCGGTGCCCTGGACTACGCTCCCTGCTTGTTCCCTGGTCGGTTTGGTTGAACTCTGGACTTTTAGAGAAGCTTGTGGCAGACTCCCCACCTGCATTCCAGCACAGGTTGCCAGTCCCCCCGCTCCCACTCTCCATCCCCTGCCCCCATTTACCTGGATAGCGGGAGAAAAGGCCTCCTGGGGTGTGCTCCTGGGTGGTGCGGCACACCCCTGTGCACCTCAGTGGGCTGATTTGGGCCACAAATGGACCAAATTGGGCCGATTTGGGGCCTAAATTAGCCCGCTGTGAAGTACAGGAGCTCTCCTGGGCCCTCCCAACAGTGCGCTCGTGCTCCTCAGTGGGTTGGGTTGGGTCCATTTGGGACCAAAATTGGCCCACTGTGAAGTGCAGGAGCACTCCAGGGCCAATCATGCCACCCTGCAGTGCTCCTGTGCTCCACAGCGGGCCGATTTCGGCCCAAAACAGGGCTGAAATCGGCCCGCTGTGGAGCACAGAAGTGCTCCCATGGATGGCACAAGACCTGTGTGATGACATCACTTCCCAGAAGTGACGTCTTTGTGCAGCTCAGGAGCACACACACATGAAGACATCTCCAAAAGTGACTGCTGGGTCTCCTGCCTCCCGCCCGGAGAGTAAGAGGACCTGGCAACCTTAGTTAAAACCATCACTCACTTTTGTAGATATTCATACTTCATTTTTCTCCCAAACGGGGAGCCAAAGCAAGCTTAAAACATCATTCCCCCCCTCCTCCATTTACCCCCACAATTGACCCCTCCAACGTTCCTCCCAGGTGTGCCTCTGGGCCTGCACAACACTGTCACCCCTGGAAGTGACATCATTGCCCACCCCAGAAGTGCTCCTGTGTTTCACACTGGCCCAGTTTGGGCCCTACACAAACTAAATCACGGCCATTAGGAACCCAACTAGGCCGCTGTGAAGCACACACATGCTCCCAGGCCTCCACAATGATGTCACTTCCCAGAAGTGATGTTATCACACCACCCCGGGAGCGCGCATGTGCAAGGAGCAACATAAGAGCAACAAAAAAATAAGTGCTGAATCCACCCTCCCACCGCGAGGGTAAGGGGATCTGGCAACCTTTGGCCCCTTGGTCCCCACCCATTACAGGGCTTTACTAGCATTCTCTGTAGTGGCCCCCACCAAATCATTCAAGAGGAGGGGGGATGACTGCAACATAATTTCTGGCTGTATAATCTAAAGTTATGTCACTGCATCATGGAATGCGGTAGAATTTCCTTAAACTACCATAGAATGTTGGGGAAATCCTAGAATGTCCTGTGACATGGTGATGACATTTCCAGTTATGCATCTGGAAATGACATCACAGGATGCTGTTTCAGTGAATCTCGAACCCATGTCACAACTCTAGTCCGCACAGTGTGATTAAGTATGTTTGAGTACTATCCTTTTTCAAAAAACCTTCAACCCCTCCTTTGTCTTTATGCACAAAAGGCTCTCCCCTCCTTTTCTGTTTTCAATAGGACTTCAAAGCTATAATTTGATATTAAGGCACTGCCACCTGCATAAACCATGAAATCATATCTGGAGCTCTGAAATGAAATATAGTGTTTAACTAGGGATTAGCCTTCTCTATCCATTCCGCCAGAAATGGTACCTTATTCTATACTTATTGTGCATTAGTGAGGTTGCTTGAGTGCGTCATGATTTGAAGCCTTCTCCGGCGTCACTCAGGCTTCGGGGACAAATGAGATGGCTCGCATTATCTCAAGGATTTGCATCTCGGAGGCAAGAGAGGCCAGAGGTATGGGAAAGAGGGAGAAAAATAATAAAGAATCATCAAGTTGTGCATTTAAATGAAAATTCAATTTAACATGTCAAGACATTTTGCCAAAAAGAATGTTATGTTTGATGTATTGTCGAAGGCTTTCACGGCTGGAGAACGATGGTTGTTGTGGGTTTTCCGGGCTGTATTGCCGTGGTCTTGGCATTGTAGTTCCTGACGTTTCGCCAGCAGCTGTGGCTGGCATCTTCAGAGGTGTAGCACCAAAAGACAGAGATCTCTCAGTGTCACAGTGTCACAGTGTGGGAAAGATGTAGGTCATTTGTACAAATGACCTACATCTTTCCCACACTGTGACACTGTGACACTGAGAGATCTCTGTCTTTTGGTGCTACACCTCTGAAGATGCCAGCCACAGCTGCTGGCGAAACGTCAGGAACTACAATGCCAAGACCACGGCAATACAGCCCGGAAAACCCACAACAACCAATGTTATGTTTGTTTGTACATTTTAGCAGGCTTTTAAAAGAAATAGGTTTTTTGAAGGGATGCCACATTTAATCAATTAAATAACTGTTCAATTTCACCAAATTAAAAAGGTGTCCTTGATTAATCAGGCAACATGTTTTTCAAAACCATGAGGATGTATGCATGCTGTGACGCGTATGTAACAGTATAAACACCAAGTTGTGCATTCTTAATACGCATTATTTCTGCAGGTGTACACAGATTGAATTATACAAGTAGGATTTCTTTCAGATGAGAGACCTATCTTTTATCCCCTTTCTACCTTACTTTGTTTCCTGTAACTCCCATATTCTTTTTCATCCCACTAATTTTATTCATATCCTTCCTTCATTATTCACAATTGCAGCACAATCCTGAAATGAGTTCCAGCCATGGGCTTAGAAGTGTATTAACCCTGTTTGGAATTGTGCTGTTATTCCTTCACTAAATACACAGAGAAAGCAAGGGGGAGGAAGAAGTTAAAAATGAATTGCACATCAAAACTCAGCTTCTTACTGGAAAGCTAAAAAAGTGAGGATAATGTTTTTTAAAAAAGAAAAAAAAGTGATGCAACCACTGAATGCCGACATGCATGTTTTCCCCCTGTCACAGCTGGTTAATCTTCATTGAGATCCAAATAATATTTGGGATTGTTTAAAAGTGAGCCATAATATATGTCTCTAATAGAAATATTTGGGCGCAATCCATCAAGAACTTATTTTGCACTGGTTGTCTTGAAATGAATGGAAGTTGTGCAGGAAAATGTAATACTGCATTTTGTCCTTTCCCAAAATTTCTTACATAGCCAATGAAACTTTTCTAAGATAAGTAATTTATTTTATATCCTGGCATTATGTTTTCCTTATGTATAAGCAAATTCTGTTCTGTTACCATACAGACCTGCAATCTTTTACATCTTAAAAAACTAGGTTTCTATTTTGTCATCAGTTTGTCAAAATAGTGTTCTGTTCTAGTTAACATGCATGATTTTAATTTTCTCTTCATTTGTATGTTAATCTACAGCATGGAAGATTAATAAAATACCTTGGAAGACTTTAAAAAAAAATTTGAGACTGCCTCCTGCTGCCCAACTGTTTGGGGTCAGAGTAGACCCATCTAGAGCTTGATCTGAAATGGATCCCTTGAAGCTGTCCCCTAACTACCAGGGGTGTTCGTGGGAGTCCTCCTTACTGCTCTCCATCAAGACAGTGCATCCACCATCTACCGTCTGAAGCAGTACAGCCCATCCCACTATCTCAGGATTCTACCACTTTGTTCTATGGAATGTCTAGGCCAAGCCATTCTCTCTGTACCTGCAATGCACCAATTCTTAAGCTCTCACTCCGTGGCTTTAGACTGAGAGTCTCTCATGAGACATCTTGCACAAGGATGTTCAAATGAAGGGAGAAGCAATGTTAGCCGGGAATATGAGTTTTAAAAGACAGATCGAAAGGCTCTGTCAATTTCCCCTCTCTACAGAGCCAACAAAGCCAACCCTCAGAGGGTTTGTTTATTTCCTCTTCACCTCCCCGAATGCTATGTCAGTTTCACCACCACCCCCTTCTGGGAGGCAAAGAGGAAATAAACAAACCCACTGATGAGCGATCTTTGCTGGCTCTGTAGAGAGGGGAAATTAACAGAGCCTTCCAATCTGTCTTTTAAAACATGGCTTCCCGGCTAACATTGTGTCTCTCTTCACTTGACCGTCCTTGTGTAAGAGGTCTCGTGTAGAGAGACTCCAAGAATAGCCTGTACACTAGACTGTCACGTCTATCCAGTTTAACTGCCTTGGGTTTAATTATTCAAACCATCACCTGTTCTGTGATTCATTTAATATCTTCTACATCAGTTGTGTAAGACAAGATCTTCTACCCAAACAAACCCATCTGCTTTCCAAACATTCACCACGTTTGAACATTAAGTAAACATCTAGGATTTTAAATTCCCGGTGAGCAGCCCATGGCGGTTTTCTGATTTCCCAGGAAATTAGTAATGCTATACATAAAATGCCAGGGTTTTTGAATGATAAAAGCCTCATAAACAGGCCATAAAGTCTTTTACAAACGAATGAAGCAGCATTTCATTTTCTAACAAGGTCATCTGCCTACTGGAAAAAATACTAACACAGAAGCCTAATTGAAATGAAAATAATTCTACGAGACATATGTCCATGTTTACAAGCAGACCAAAAGTGACATGTATCTTTTTCTTCCTGTGCTTTATAGCAGGTCTATTTACATAATGAAAAAATAAACCCTGAACCCAACCCTACATCTGTTAATTACCTTTCTGGTGTGCTATTGCATTAAATGTGTTTACAAGTCTTGGAGCATTCAATTGCCAATAATTATTTGTGATGAATGAAGGATAAGTGTTCTAAAGATAGTTATTTTGCTCTCCTTTTTCCTCCTAACAACATCATCTTTGTCTAACTGAAACATTTCATTTAATGCCAGGCAGAATCCTCCTCCTGCCCCCAGCGGATGTGCCAAACGTTATGTTTATAGCCCAATTTGCAGCTAACACCTCAAATCACCCTTTTAAAAGCTATTGCCATTATAAACAGTGTCTTCCGAAACCTTTTCATAGCTTGGAAACTTGAAATGGCTCTTTTCTTCCTGCCAATTACAAAACGATTAACATCTTCATCCAGTTTGAACTAACCACTGTAAGGTGGAACTACCACATTATGTGGGAGATTGGGGCCACTGCTGAAAATGGAGATGATCCATGTTTAATTCTCCTATGTTTATCCAGGGTCATGTATGGACTAATCAGAAAAGGTAGTTATCATTGAGGAACAAAGTGGACTTTTATATTTGAAGATAGATACAAGAGGAGAAGTTTTCATTAGCATGGTGGTCTTTAATAGGAAACACCAGCCAAGCACCAAGATGTGTTCTATACTGGAGAACAAAACAAAGGATAGAGCCATGGAGAAGTCTTCTCCATTGGTGACTGACCTTGTTTTGCTCTCTTGCTTCTCTCAGTGTAAACAAAAAGAGAGACAGGAAATATAGTGCCCTGCTCTCTACACATGCTCACTAGCAGAAAGACTTTCCAAAAGGTAGCAAAAAAGGTGGCTCATAAGTAGACATGGGCACGGACCAAAAAAATTTAATGAACCAGCGGTTCATGGTTTGGGGCTCCTGATGAACCCGAACTAATGAACTGAAATGAACATTTCCTGCTGATGAACCAGTTCAAGGTTCGTGGTTGATGGGCATCAGAACAGCCCCCGTTGCACTTAGAGAGCCCATATTCCCAGGGAGTGTTTAGCAGGCTATCCTCCAGCCAGCACCCAAGTTTGGTCAAGATTGCAATAGGGATCTTGGAGTTATACCCTCTCCAATCCAAGGCCCCCAGGAATTTCCCATTCGATACAATTAGAGCCACCAGTTGACGTTGGCCCAGTGTACAAGGGGTTGGCCATCAAAACTGCCTATCAGGGTTTGCAGGGATGAGATTGGAGTGCCCGTGGCTACAGAACACCCCCCCTTCCCCCTCCCTCCCCCCGGGTGTCTTCTCCCATGTAACCAATCGTAACCAATTTGCAGCTCCATGGTTGGAAGGAAGACCTGCCGATCAAGGTAAACTGGGCTTCGATTCGGGTTTCTAGGGCGACAGAAGGAGTGCAGACAGAGTTCAGGCATTCCTCCATCTCCATTTCCAAGGGAATTGATTGATGGTGCCTGACTGTCTGGCTTCATGAACCGCTGGTTCGTTGGCCATGGATGCTCATGAACCGCCGGTTCGCGAACAGACGATCAGGCAGTTCGTGGGGTTTTTTTGGTTCGTAATGTGGTTCGTGCCCATGTCTACTCATAAGGAGTGATGCAGTGACATCACTTCCAACATGGCCCCAGAAGTGATATAATTATGTAGGAGGCAACACTCTAGCATTCACCCCAAACTGTAACATATTATTTTGGGTAAATGTTAGAGCACTGCCCCCTACCAATCATATAACTCCCCAGGTCGTGTTGGAAGTGAATGAACGAATGAATGAATTTATTTGCAGTCAGAGACCATAACAATGACAATACATCCTTATCAATCAATAAAATAATTAAATCCAGCGTAAAAATGTAAATGACATAAAAAAATACATTTAGTATTTAAAATCTTATCTTAAAAGAGCAGGAGACTATGTATGGCTATTCTTTTTATTATGGAATTTAACCAAATAGAGACAGAATTTGGCTATTTGCCTGGAGATGGATTTTCATCGATTAGGAGTTTCTCCAGGCAGGCCTTATTTGCTTCTGCAATTGGTGTGTCTAAGAGTAGGGAAATAAACTTGTCCCTATAGACTTGATGGAAAGGACAGTGAAAGAACATATGAATAAGTGATTCCACTTCACCAATGGAGCAATGTCAGCCTCTGTCCTCGTATGAGAGGACACTTCAATAGTCATTGAAGGGATAACTTCATATCAGGCTGGGGTGTGTTGGAAGTGACATCATGTCATCATGGCCGACACTAGTCACTTCTCCATTTCCCCAGAAATTTTTGCCCCACTGCCCAGCTCAGCGATGGTGGAGAAAGTTGGCAATGTATGGTAAGCAATAGTCCTGGGCTCCGTATGTGATCTCAGGCCATCAGTCTCTCTTTGCCTAACCTACCTCACAGGGTGGGTGTAGTGAGTATCAAATGGAGGAAGGAAGAGTGAGTGGTGTACATTCCTCTTTGGTGGAAGGTCAGGATAAAAACATACTCAAAGGAATAAATAAAAATATGTATCCTCTGTATATCTTGAACATATTATAGTAATGCCCAAACCATTATTCACAGCTCTTTTTTGAATACACAACATTGTATTTTATATTTCAGTGAAAGGAGAAGCCGGGAAAATTATAATTCAGTTAGTGAAATTTCATTTCCTTGACTGTTGTTAGACTAAATTACTACATCTTCCTTGTGGTGGAAGAGGTGAAACAGAAAATTGCCATGTTTCCTTACAATTCCTTTCAAGTCCTCGTGGACCAATCTGTCCAGGAAATGAAGGCTAGAGAGGAAAGGAATCCTACACATGTATACCTGTTTTGTTTCAGGACATCCTGGGAAAGGATAAATAGACTAGAATGTCCCGTTCAGTTGCAGGACTCTGTGTGCATCTAAAGTTGGGAGGAGGACAAATGAAAGAATCTGTCTTGGTTCCACCAGTACAGTTTCTTGAAATTGTTAACAATAACTATAATTCAAAATAATTATAATTATTTTTTCATTTATCAGTGGCTTATCTGTACATTTTTGCATATAAAACTAATTTGAACTCAGGGATTGGGGGGGGGGGGTGTTATACTATGTCAACACTTTCTTTCAGAGGGAACTTAAGGCTCTTTGTAAACCTTATATATTATACCGAAAGTAGAAATCTGGAAATTATTCAAAGATGTTATCTATCTCATTATAATTACAGGATTATTCGTTTCCCATTTGGTTATTAACCGGAATATAACATACTGTGAATGTAATCCTTTTTCAGTTGGAGCGATTTCCTTTGGGAGAGTAGGATGGCAGAGGCCATTTTTGCAATCAAAATTTACAGAATACTTAAATAGCAGAAGTATTATTATCTAAGTACTGAATATTCCAACGGTGATTATTTCTGAATATTGACAATGAAGTCAGCATGCTGGACTAGTTCTGTAATTAACTCACCCTCCTTTGTGAGCCATTAATGCTTGTAAACATCATAGAATTCCAATGAGTTCTCCCTCGATGGAAAGCCCCATCGTTCCCATCAACAGAAGTTTTTTCCCACAAAAGAGGCTTGTCCGGTCCCTGCTGTCCTTCAGGTGGTGTGGAAGCCTCAGTATATAGACAAGGACAAACCAACAAGGAGAGCGTAGCTCAAGGAGGCAAAAGGGAAATGCAATTAAGTCAATTACAGTATATTGAGACATATAATATAGTCGTACAGTATATCAAACAAAAGTCCATATGTAGTCTCTAAAGTCCAATTATGTAGATATATAATAGATACATATAATATAGATAATCATACAGTATATCCAGCAAAAGTCCATATGTAGTCTCTAAAATCCATATGTAGTCTCTAAAGTCCAATTATATAGAAATATAATTGGACTTTAGAGACTATATATGGACTTTTGTTGGATATACTGTATGACTATATTATATGTATCAATATACTGTAATTGACTTAATTGCATTTCTCTTTTGCCTCCTTGAGCTATGCTCTCCTTGTTGCTTTGGATGATAGGAGGTTTTCCCTGCTAGGTAATATGTAGACAAGGACATACATCAAAGGAGACAGAAGCTCTTCTCTGATTCTTCATACTCTAGTTCTTTATGTGCTTGGTTGGGAGAGAAAGGCTAATTCCGCACACGTTGGATAATGCACTTTCAATGCACTTTATCAATCGTTTGAGGTGGATTATTTGTTCCACACACAAAAAAATCCATTCCAAATGACCTATAAAGAGGATTGGAAGTGCATTATCCAACGTGTGCGGAATCATTGCCCAACAGCTAACTGGAAACTCATTTGTGATGGGCTGATGTCTATCGCATTACTGTAATGCTCTCTACATTGGGCTGCCCTTGAAGTCAGCCCTGAAACTGCAGCTGGTTCAGAATACGGTTATTGATAGGGTCTAGCCTACAGGAACGTATCTTGCTTCTCTCAAAACAGCTCCATTGACTGCCATTTATTACCGAGTTCACTTCAAGACGCTGGCTATGACATTTAACGCCTACACAGTGTGGACTCATATATGTTCCGATGTGCCAGATGTGGACTTCAGGCTGCCACTTAGTAGTTGTTCTCCTGCTTAGGGTTGCCATGAACTGGAGCTCTTGCCTTTTCTGTTGTAGCTCCTACTCTAGGGAATGGTTGATCTGGAGAGATGCTGTCCCTAGAGGTATTTAGGAGACACTACAAGACTTCTTTACTTGATAGGGTTTTTAGTGATGTCAGAGAATTTATTGTGTTTGTATTTTTAAATTTGAATTTGTAAGTTGCCTTAAGCCATGGGCAAGGCAAGGTATAAATATTTTAATTAATTCCATTTATTGTGGTCTCTGTATAGAGAGGTACAAGCTATTCTCCCACAGTTTCAGGGAGGGTGGGGGCCTCCCACCAACGACTCCAGCTTTCTACTGCTGCTCCTTCGATCAGAAGGGTAAAAAATGCTTTAAAAATCACTGTTGATGCGGCATCACTTCCAGGGAAAAGCCAGAAGTGATGTCATACAGCTCTAGGAATAATTGAAAACTCTATGGTTTTATTCCGAAAGTGATGGAACACCGTTGCACTGACAGTGCCCTGCCATGTTCCTCTCCCTCCAACTCCCACTGGTTGCCAGCCACAACTTTCAGGTCATATTATGTGGAAGTCTAATATTTCTGTGCACCTCTCTGGTTCTCCACATTCTTTGTTAAAAACAGTTAAATGGATCTAGGGAGTCAAACTCCCTTTGCTCAAAAATGAAAAGATGGCCCCTTGGCCTGTTGATAACTTTACTGTAATGGTTACTTTTTTATACGGTATTGTCACAAACAGCCTTAAAATGCGCAGCTTTTAGCAACTGAATCATAAATATATCCTTGCTGAGAATCCCTCCCCCAACTAGGTTACCAACCTAAAGGTGGGGCGCATGTGTGTGTAGTTCTTCCAGCATTACAACTGATCTCCAGACTTAGAGATCAGTTCCTGGGAAGGAAATGGCAGCTTCAGAGGATAGACTCCATGGCGTTACATACCTGCTGAGTTCCCTCCCTCCCCACATCAAGCGCCACCCTCAAACCTGCAAAAATTTCCCAAATTAGATTTAGCAACCCTGCCTCTAACTGAAATCTGAAAGCAACCGCCTGGTTTTAGTGGTAGAAGAGAACTATAGGGCTCTAGGTAGGAAAATACCTGGAGATTTGGGGGTGGAGCCTAGAGAGGGTGGGGTTTGGGGAGGGGAGGGGCTTCAGCAATAGAGTGCCATAAAGTTCATCCTCCATAGCAGTCATTTCCTCCAAGGGAACTGATCTCTGTAACCTGGAGATCAGTTGTAATTCTAGGAGATCTTCAGCCACCACCTGCAGGTTGGCAACTCTAGCTGACTGTGACCATACGCTTAAAGTAAAATACCAAAGGCTCCACTTGTTTTTGACACTGTTACGGTTATGCCAATAAAGGTTCTGTCTTGTCTTGGTAAATACCAAATATCCAAATTAAATGAATGCCCAGTCTTGTGATCTTAGAGGTTTGGGATAGGACTAGGTTGCTCATCTTTTGGGGGTGGGTAGGGGTCCTTTATTACTGTTCTTCTTTTACAAAGTATAATAGACAGTAAGAGGAGATGTTCAGTTTTCTTTCTTGGGTGAGACCCATGTCTGTTTTTAGTGAAAAGATTATACAAGGCAAACCTGGATTTGCCATCCAGGTATGTTTTCAGTGGCTATGCCTACAGCCATCCCTGTATAGTGTAAGCCTCATATGTTTAAGAGCACAGAGGGACAGCACACCAATCAACTGAGCAATCAGTTAACTGCCTATTCAGAGAGGCCTGTGGCCTTGCTATCACAGAGGGAGAGAAGAGGGCTGTGGCCACAACCCCAAAGCCCACTGCTTTTCCTGGGGGGGGGCTCCAATTTAACAACCTGGGATGAGGAATTGCCAGCCTAAATTTCCCGCCCTGTGGGACTGAGTAGTGGGAGAAAAAATGGGCTCCAAATAGTGACACTCTAGGAATTTCCCATAATCTCTATGGTAATAGGGACTAGCAGAAGCAGCCTATAGCATCATTCCAAAGTGACATCACATCCTCCTCAAACTCCACCCTCCCCAGGCACCACTCCTCAAAATCTCCAGGCACTTGCTGAGCCAGGATTAGGAACCCTGATCCTCGGCCACGTGGCCCTGTTGCCCAGCTCCAGCACAATGCTGTGTTAGCATTCAAGGGGCACCACAGAGAAGGCAAGGTCAAAGGCAAGACATGCAAGAGGAGCCTTGCCTACTTATTGCTGCGTCTTGCAAAAAAAAAAGGCTGTAGGCTGTACTTCAACACCTGAAAGAGATGCCCACAGCCTCACTCCCATTGAACAACAATAAACTGCTATGTGTTGGTGCTGTGCTCATCTCTTTCACAGGCCCACCTCGCTCTGACTTCCATCCCTTACAGGGAGGAGCAGGAGATGTACTTGATCGATTGCTGAATATTCCATGAAGCCCAGAGTGCTTGTGATGAGGGTGGCAGCTTTCTGTCTAGATGTCATGATGGTGCCCTATGTTAGCAAGGGCAGAAGTTGGTCCTGTGGCAAGCGGTGGGGATCTGGCAGCATTGCAGATCTTGTCCTACCGGCACTGCTAGAACTGCAGGCATCTCCAAACATTTTTGTTTTTCTTAGGTGCCCTTAATTTTCTTTATTTTGAATTCATTTTTTTGAAAAATTTGTAACTATGAAGTTCCAGGGGGAAAGCCACAAGAACTGTTCAATTAATCAGTCACATTTATGGAGCCTTGCAAAACATTAACAATATTTTTTAAAAAAACCTAAAACTTAATTTCATTTTTTCACAATATTAATAGACTAATTTGTTTTTATAATACCTTAATAACAAACACTTGATACTCATGGGCATCTTTTGTAATTTTAATAAATGTTTTAAAAAAGGTCAGCCAATATTTGAACAATTAATCACTCCATAATGCAGTCTTAAGAAAAGTTATACCCTTCTATTGAAATTAATGGGCTTGGAAGGGTTTAAGTCTGCTTTGGGTTGAACTGACATTTTCTTTTGGTTTACCAACCAGCCATCCCTAGGTTTACACTTAGAACGTTTTAGGAACACACCTTCAAATATTTGAAATTCTGGCCAATTCACACAGTATCCCAGGGATACATATAGGTTTGCCCCCACAGTCGGAAGAACGAGACAGACACAAGGCTTTGGAACTAAAGGCCGCTTTATTAAACATAATATCAACACTAAACTGCGGCAAAGGCAAACTAGCGGCACAGGCCAAACCGTGGGGTCACTCCAGGACCTCCGCTTTGACTTGTCTGGGCAAGCCCCGCTGCCCCGAGTGTGAGCCATTCTTGGAATAGCCTCAGCCTGGCTGGCCAGGCAAAGGGTTCCCCCTCAAGCTCCTAAAGCCTCAGCCGTACAGCATGAGGGAAGGACTTGCACCTGGGGTTCGCTGGAGGCGGTCTGCACAGGTGGTGGTAGCCATGAAGCATACCATCCCTCCTGAGAGACCCTATTTCCCCACCAATGGGGAACTGCCAAAGGGGTGCTCACTGGCCCGCTCCCTATTCCCCAACTTTCTCCTGCCAGGGGAACCTACTAGGCAGCACACCACCAAAGACCTCAAACCCCCGCTGCAGTACAAGGTAGGTGAAAAACCCAGCCCCCGCATGTTGTCAATTTGGAGGCTGGGAAAAAATTCCTACTTGGCTCTGTAAACAGCAGCTGGCTAATCCTATACTGAAACAGGGTGAGGAGGGTGGACCGATCTCAGGGAGAAACTGAAAGCACGGAGGCAGCTGCTGCAACTGTCTCCGCCCCCCACTTGATGCCCGTAAGCCCAGGAAAGATTCCTGTCTCATCCTCCATATGCGGAGGCTAACCCAGCCGCCAGCTTAAGCAGCTGCACAGCCGCTGGGATGGGGCCGCATTCTCCAGTGGGTCAAAGAGTAGCCCCTCAGGGCAATTTCAAGTAAAGAAAATGGAATGGGGGGAAAGCTAAGACCCTTTCTCCATGGACACTGCAGTTGTGATCCAAATTGGGCACCACACATGCAGAAATTAAGAACAACCCTTAGCTCACATGCTTCCAGTTTGAGCACCACTAAGACGTACCCAGGTTCTGCTTTTCTTTGGTATGTTATGTGGGAGCACATTGTGAAAAGTGGCAAAAGTGAACCAGGTGTGGTATCCATTTGCACAACTCTCCACACACATCCTTGTGAGCCATTTGGGGCCTTTAAAAAGCAGAAAATATGAAATGACGCAGATGGAAGTTCATACCTACAGTATGACATCAGGATTGCCAACCTTAAATGGGGCATGGAGTTCTTCTGAAATTATATCTGATCTCCAGGCTACAGAGATCAGTTCTATGGGAGAAAATGGCTGCTTTGGAGGCTGGACTCTATGGCACTATTCCCCTCACCAAACTCCACCCTCCCCTGTTGCCAGCTAGAGATGTCACCCCTAACAAGCATCCACATCAGTTGCTATTTACAAGTTTCCTTTAAAGCATGTCGGTAGATGGAGAAAGCTGTATTTTAAAAGAAATTGATTAAACTACTAAGGGAAGAGAGAAGGATGGAACTTAAAACACACTCATCACAACTTTAAAAGCAGCGAGGAGTTAACTGATTTACCGGAGGAACAAATACACCGTGCAGGATAAAAATGGTTCTTTGAGGGCACTGGGCCCCCTCATACATTAAAGTTACTCAAGTAGCATAGCAGAAAATATGCTAAATGGAAAGCAATAATGTCTGTGTTCTCAAGTGGATTTATAGCTCTCTGTTCTGGAAAGAGAACTCACTAGCTGCACTGGGGACATAACTCCTCACTTTCTCTGAAGTCAAGCCAAAAGGCATGGAATCGCCTTGCGTGTGGCCACTCACCCCTCTCTAAAACTCAATATTAAAATCTTTATTTTTGATATCCAGATATTTAGTTCCCTATATAATATTCCCACCCCTTCCAAAGCAAAAAGAATAAAATGGAATTTGCTGCTGCATGATTTCAAACCAGCGATTCATCAATCCTGCGCTGGACTTAATTTTTTTTTTTTTAATGAGAGGAGCAGGGAAGAATGGAAAGGAGGGGAGGGGGAGTGGCTGGCTAGATGAGAGTAGCCAATAACAATGCAGTGGACTGGCAGGGCGGGAGAGGGGGAAGAGGGTGGAATGCCAAAAATGGAATGAAGGGTATGCACGGGGAAATGGCCTACCACAAAGTGGATTTTTTAAAAAAAGTTGGGGGTATAAATGCTCCCAGGAAAGCTGAGGAAATGCTGCACAGTGACCAGAGTTGCCACTCATGGAGGCAAATCTGGTGCAGACAGTCAGGAAAAAAATACTGGGAACTGATCCAGCAAAATTGACCCAGGCAGACTCGGTTGTTGTGCATTAGTGAACATGTGAGCAGATACATAAAAGAGAGAAACAGGATTCTGTGACATTCAAACCCGAAACTGGCCAGTACTGATATCCACTGTTTTCAGACAACATTTTAAACTGTTTTTTAAAGCATAGCAATTATGCTTCTAATTATTCTTGTAATCACAGATGGAAGGCAGCCATTCCAATGAGATATCATTCTAAAACTTGACAGCGGGTTTTCTTAAGTACTTTAATTGGACTTCCTTTAAAATAACAGAAAGATTTTTTTGTCTTGCATCTCTTCAAAAGGACTTAATAATGAATGGTGACCAGGAAATTCTATGGTTTCTTCCCCTCCCTGCTCAGCAGCTTTTAATGCTGCCAGCTAATGATGCCAGACCACAGAAGTGCTGAAGTTAGTGAAAGATTGGCCTTCCTCCACTGTAATGCATGACAATGCCCTAAAGTACACCATTTGGGATATTTTTGTGTCATTGCCAAAGCAGAAAAGGCTTTCCTTTCAAAAGATCTGGAAAGGGAGCCAGTTTGGTGTAATGGTTAAGAGTGGCAGGACTCTAATCTGTAGAGCCAGGTTTGATTCCCCACTCCTCCACTTGAAGCCAGCTGGGTGACCTTGGGTCAGTCACAGCTCTCTCAGAGCTCTCTCAGCCTCACCCATCTCCCAGGGTGATTGTTGTGGGGATAATAATAACACATTTTGTAAACCACTCTGAGTGGGTGTTAAGTTGTCATGAAAGGTGGCATATAAATCTAATATTATTATTATGAAATTTTTGTAGACATTGTATTTGGTGGCGGGGGGGGGCAACTGCACATATTAGGAGTGTCAACAGTCATCTTTTGGAAATGCTCTGGCTTGGATTTCCTGTGTTGAGCAGAGAGCTGCCCTGTAAGACCCTTTCCAACTGTGCGGTTGGTGAGATTCTCTTTCTTCATCTTCCCCCATCACAATTTATCATGGATTGATAAGGCATTAAAACAACACAGTGAGTGTACTGCAACAACCTGTACTGAAACCTCCTTCAGTGGATCAATTCTGGCTGGCTCATGTACTGAGAGAGACTAAAGAATAATGTTGTGGTACATTTCGGTTCTTAGGACTAGAACTTCCTTATCAAGTTCCTCAGTGTGCAATGATCTCCACGGACAACTCTTATTCAATAGCTCATGCTTTGCCATTTCTTTTTTTGCGGCAATTCAGGAGAAAAGATACTGGGTTCCTGTCTTACAAAGACCATCTACCTGTCAGCCAAGTTATAGTTGGAGACATTGATCGGCCTGGCTCGGAAGCAAAGATCACAGTGGGCCCTCTGCGATGCCATGGAGACCGTAAGTCTGCTCTTAAATGCTCTTGTCGGTAAAGAGTTCATTTTGGCAAGTCCACGGAAAATTGAAAAGCGGTTGTAACTTTATTACTGAAATTGGTGCTTTGAACACATGACTCTGCCTGACGCCCATCCAAAGCCACCTTTATAATACTTCAGGAAACATATAGGGAGAAATTACCATATAACCACCCATGTAAAGGCTTGGTTTTGTATCTGAAGTGTGGGCATTCGTCTTTCTTGTGGGTTAAATGAGGCAAGTTTGACTATCCCGCTAAGTTTATGATGATATAAACAGTAATACAAACAGCAGCAGAGCAGCACTCAACATCTGTGATGCTGCTGAATGCTGCTGTTAATGCCATTAGCATTACTATTTATATTGCAATAAACTAACTTTATAGAGATATAAATAGCTGCATAATGGCTAAATGCATCACTGGAAACTTGGCTTATGGCTGCATAAAATCTGACGTTATAGCTAGCGAGGAACATCCATGTTAACTAACAAAGGTGAGGGCGGGTGTGCAAGCCAAAGCTGGGTTTTCATCACTATCTGTCTGGGCTTGGAGCAAAGCAAAGACTTGAAACAAGGAAGTACAGATCTTTTTGACTGACCAGTACAGAGCCGGATTCTCAATGGTGGAAGCTCCCATAAAGTCTGGTTCCTTGAAAGATTTTCCTATTGTTCAGGGTGAGGCTGTGCCGACACAAAATGATCAGTTTCAGATTTGATGGTTTTCAGTTCATGTTTAGGGGGTCTGCTTCCCATGGATCTGTTTCAGAGCCCAGACTTTCATTTCATATGACGCTGAAGTTCCAGCAGACCTTGGATTCAGCACAATTGCTCAGCAGTATCTGTTGGAATAGAAGTGACTCTGCATGCCTGGACGCTCAGGGGGGCACTAGAATCCCTTTTACTAGAACAAGACTGTGGATTTGTGTGGTGCCTCTCTTTGTCTGAACTGGCTCCTCTTTCTATGCCCTTTTTGCTCTCTCTCTCCAAATGGTCTTGCAAGAAGCAAGACACTTAGACTTAGACACTTAGAGCTCTCCTGTGCAAGCTTGCAAGAGTTGCATCCATACTCCCGTGCAGTCGGATTTGCTGGCCACTTGTTTAGATTAGGTTTCTACATTTCTTCTGCTACTACAAAAAGTAAGTGAATGTAAATCAGCTTCAATAAAAGTAAGTTTTATCTGTTGCAATACACTGGCTTGGAGCATGTTCCACCAGATATGATTCCTTACTTTCCTGACTGTGTAACTTTTCCACAACTAACACATATCTCCAATAGTATCAAGGGATTCAATTCTTGTCATAGTCCTTATTCCTGTGAATGGTGGCTTTCCCTAACGTTGCTGTACCTAAAGTGGGGAATGGTTGTGGATGCTGAATACAAAGAGAGAAGTCTCTCGGTCTTGGCATGGGCCAAGGGGTGCTTTCACTCTGGCTTGTTGTTGGTTCATGAGTTAGCAGAATAATCTGCTGGTGGTATACACTTTGTCCTTACTGTGTGTGTCTTTGAAACTCCTAGTATAATGAGACTGTTAAGGCTTGTCGTTGACTCTGATTTTCTAAGCGGTGATGATAATAATAGTTATGGTCTCTGTTCTGTTGATTTATAGTCTGGCTGAGACTAGTCTAAAGAAAGTTTGCCTGGGAATATTGCCAAAAATTTTCACATGACATTCTTTATTCAATACCGCAGGCTGCTATTGAGCGTGATCATTCTTAAATATCGTTGCCTCAGGCCTTCAGTATATAGAGCCAAGCCTCAGCTAAGTGTCTTAGAACATTGTTGTTCCATCTCATGGATGTGTTCTTATCTGGTTCTTTTTTAGTAAGCCAGCCTCGCTTTACTGTTGTTCTTTTCCATAAAGAATGTGTTGTACCCAAATATTATTTCATCGGAAGGGGTTTTCCAGGGAAAGAACTGCAATCCAGAATGGTTAATTGACATAAAAATCTATTCTGAAATAGAATTCCAATTATTTGGGTCTTCAGCTTTGAGGCTGCAAGCTAATACGTTCCTTTTGGACAGACTTGAAATCATTGGCAATAAACCTTCCATTACCATAGACTCTTTTGTTTCTCTGAGGATTTTCTTAATATCTTAAAAGTGGTCAATGTTCAAACAATTCTTCCAGCTTTTTATGCACCCATCTGTTTAATGTGGCAAAAGTTTCCTGGGATTTGCCTGAGGTTTATCTTGTGCATTAGAATAAAGATATCAAATAATTCTTTTCCAATTTCCCACCTAGCTGTGGGGGAATATTTTCTACATATTGTACTATGTCTTCCAATTTGTGGCAATTCTCTGGTATCAGCTTAGCCAATTTTTAGCTATCTGGCCTTTGTGTATTGCTGCTGAATCAGAATCAAATAGCTGTGGGCATCTCGACGCTCCTTGTCTATTCAAGATACCTCAGATCAAGATCTTCTGCCAATTCTGCAGCAATAACAAATAAAAACTTAGAGTGATTCTGCACACATTGGATAATGCACTTCCAATCCTCTTTATAGATCATTTGGAATGGATTTTTTTGTGTGCGGAACAAATAATCCACCTCAAACGACTGATAAAGTGCATTGAAAGCGCATTATCCAACGTGTGCAGAATTAGCTTAAAGCTAATTAGTTTGTCCAGTTCTTCTGGTGTATATTTATCACATGCCCAAAGCAGCATGGGATGCCTCCAGACAGCAGACATTTTCACCGTTTGGTGCAGAGAAAATGGTGCAAATGGTACTTCTCAAAAAGAAGGAAGAAGCAAAACCAAGATGGTAATATTCAAATCATATGATCTAGCTTGGAAAGTTTGGTCTACTCCTTAGTTTCAACCTTCCCAGTGACTTCCATATTATAGGCTCACATTTTGGGAAGGGATGGCTTTTATTGCAAAAGTGGCAGCCATAGACTTACAGTAGGTGAAGCAGACTTGCATAAGTTGGAAACCAGTGACCTGAACACAGCCTAGCACCCATGTGTTGTGGTCCACTGGGGATTGACTTCCTTGATCCCCAGGAAGCTGGCAGGCAACTGGCAAGCCACAGCTGATGGCCTGAAATGATGTCTGTCTTGGTTAGGGTTACCAAGTTGCCTTCACCTCCCGGCCCATGATGCTCCTCTGGGGAGTGATATCATTGTGCAGGCTTGGTGTATGTGTGATTTTTGCTTCAAATGGGCCAAAACAGACCCATTGGGGGCCAAACTTGGCCCGCTGCAAAGCACAGGAGCGCTCTCAGGGCAGCGCATCACCCCAGGAGCATGCCTGGGAGGCCCATTCCCATGCCTCCTCCCCCCCCCCGCCAGCCAGGTAAGTGGAGGCAGGGAGCAAAGGATGAAAACGGGGGATCCCCCACCCCCACCAAGGGAATGGGATCCCTAGTCTTGTTGGGTTGCAGGCCTAATATAAGGTATAGTAGCTCCCGTCCAAATCCATTTTGACTAGTACCAGGATCTCTGTTTTCAAAGTATTGGAGTATTCCTCTTGCCTTAGCGTGGATAAAGTTCCGTTTTGTTTAAATATCGACTTCAAAGCGGTACTTTGTAAAAGATAAGTTAGATCAGCTGTATAAATTCCACTCGCTTGTAGAAAGTAAGAATTGCCCTCAGAAAAACAGGTAAGGGAGCTTTTCTAAATTGGAAGAGAGTTGGTTCTTTATTTTTCCCCCTTTCGGTCAATGTGCTATATGTAACTAACCAAAGCTATGTGCGAACAAGCGAGCTTACATACTAAGTTTCTGGGCTACTAACTTGGTGCACTTAATTGCAAGACTCACATAAATAGAAAGCACAAGATTTGCCTATATTGTGGGGGGGGGGGGAGGAGATTGCAGTATGAGGAATCTTGCAGCTTCTTCAGACATGCAGAACCCTGCTAACAATACCAAGAAAAAAGGTTGTGCCTGAACGAACATCTACTGAAAATTCTAAATGTGGCCATTACAAATTTCGTGTTGGCAGTCATAGTTATTATTTGATGTATCACAGTGTGTAATTCTCTTGCTCTTTGTTTGCATAAGTAAGACAGATAGGAAAGGATTTGATGGGTTTGGGGTTTCATCAGGGGTCATTTCGTAGAAAAAGAGCTGGAGGAACTCATTAGCATAACTCATTAGCATGCCACACCCCTTGCCATCACCAGAAGTGTGTCATTGGCATAACTGATTTGCATATGTCACACACCCTGACATCACCTATCCTGGCTGTTTTGGACCCAATCCATTTTGGCCATTCAGGGCCAAAATTGGGCCCACAGTGGCAAAAAGGGGCTGAAAATGGCCGAAAAGGGCCCCAAAACGGTCAGGATTGGGCAACTGCTGAGTGGGAGAGTGATGCACCACCCATCAGAGGCCCGATCTGGGCCGTTTTGGCCCTAATCCAGGCTGAAATGGGCCCAAAATGGCTGAGCCAGGTGGGCGGG
The DNA here is from genome assembly GCF_028583425.1 of Eublepharis macularius. NCBI lineage: Eukaryota > Metazoa > Chordata > Lepidosauria > Squamata > Eublepharidae > Eublepharis > Eublepharis macularius. The sequence continues at coordinate 18,318,163 of NC_072800.1, read as the reverse complement.
GCCACCTGACATGTGACCTCTTTGGGGAACTGCCGGAACTGTGTTCCTGCACATTCCCCCTTGAAATGAGCCCTGGGCTTCATAAACATTTGAGCATAAAGAACACTATTTGAAGACCTGGGCCCAGTTTCTCAACTGGAAGAAAGGAGAAGTGAAGGTATTTTTTCACATTCCAAATTCATTGTTGTTGTTGTTTTAAGTCAGCTACTTCTGTGGGTGTTATTTGCTCAGTGATTCTCTTTCATCTCATAGTTCTGATGCACTACTACTTTAAAAAAAATCTTATGGAGTTTCATTTTTGAGATAAGAAGGACTGCTGCATATATTGTTATAGTATGACTGAGCGTCATGAAGTCCAACACAGTATCCTGGGCTTAATGTACAGCAGAAGAAAAACTGGTCTTGAAATGTTGAGAATTCAAGAATCAATCAAAACTCTGTTCTCACAATTGTCCATTGATCTCATGAGTCATGACCTCCAGAGAAATACAACACAAGTTTTATGCACTGATTTTTTACTATATTTTATGTTTGACTCTTATGCCACTTCTGATTTTCCCTCTAGCTTATAATTTCCTATTTCCTTTTTGGAAAATATTAATTTAAAGGAGTGATACATTCGTACAGAGCTCCTGGATAGTGGAGGAGCAGCTATAATTTTCTGTTGCTGGTGTCTAAAATAAACAGCAATTTCTCATTTTTGGTATAATTTTGAGCATGTGTAGTCTTGACTCTTAAATGGGTGATATCCAAGAATTTCCTTCTTTAAGGAAAAAATGGCCTTTTCATGTCATTGTAAGCATGGTCTGTGATTATGGTTCTATCTGGGGCTTTTTTTCTGGGAAAAGAGGTGGTGGAACTCAGTGGGTTGCCCTCGGAGAAAATGGTCACATGGCTGGTGGCCCCGCCACCTGATCTCCAGACAGAGGGGAGTTTAGATTGCCGGTGCGGAGGGCAATCTGAGCTCCCCTCTGTCTGGAGATCTGGGGGTGGGGCCACAAGCCATGTGACCATTTTCAAAATGTTCCAGAATTCCGTTAAACTGCATTCCCGCTGGAAAAAAAAACCCTGGTTCTATCCTTTCATTAGCTTTATGGCAATTGAAAAGTCATCAGTAAATCGTTGATTTATTTTATTCTACCTTGCCATGCAGATTGATTAAATCCTTGTCACCTGTGAACTTTTGTTCAAAAGAAAATCCTATCCTACTGGTAGAACATTGCACTAAAGGGAATACATCCCATGGAAGATGCTGGGCAGCAAACATCCAGCTTCTTCTAAACATGTGTTTCAAGAGTAAATGTACTGGTGGCCAAAGTGATACATTTGCCATGACATGCCTAATTATTGAAACACAGGACTTACAGTGCAATCCTAAACAGAGTTACTCTGGTCTAAGCCCACTGATTTCAATGGGCTTAGGCTGGAGTAATTTTGCTTAGGATTGCTCTGACAGTGTTATGGTAAGAGGCACATCATGCATTCTAATGATTAGAAATATATTGGTGGCTTTCCAAAACCATGCTGCTTTGCTTCTGATCAGGTTGTAGTGGGGGGCTGGTTTGGGCTACCCATCACATACTTGTGGAATTCTACTTTCTGTCTGCTATGATTGGCTAGATTGCTAGTCTAGAAGCTCAGCTCCTTTCTTTTCATTTTAATCCATTGCACAAGATGTGCCGCTGATGTACCACTAATATGCACGCACCACGTAAAGCATGCAATCTTACCCAAAGTAAACATTTAAATGTCCATTGTTTCTAATAGAAGAGAGTTAAAACCATGCTTAATTCTGTGTTTAAAAGCAGTGCAGGAAGGAGATTAAAAAGCTGTATATGTTATGTCCAGTGGGGGAGGGGGGAGGATTATAGAGTTAGAAGCTTCTGTGACAGTGATAAAAATGTGTATCTGCAAAAAATGTGAAATTTGTTTCCTCCTCTCTCTGGTGCATTCAGAGGGGAGGGAGGATTCCCCCACATGGGGAACTATGTGGGCTTAGAGACAGCACATGTCAAATGGCCATAGAGCCCAGTTCATCCCGCCCCGCCCCTTCCACCTGTGGTAACTTCAGTGCGGCTCTGTCTCCCTTTGCATTAAAGACAACCACTGGGAAGAGAGATATGCTGCTCCAAGTGTTGGCTCATGGAAATAAGAGCTCAGCCAGAACAATCATACACACATTGCCCCTGGTGGACATTAGTGCCTGCACATTGATATCTGCTACCAGGTATGTTCCCTGGAAACATAGATTAACGCCGACAGAATGAGTTTTGGCAGGAGGCACTGGTCGTTTTGAATCTTCACCCCATATTTTCTTTCAAAACTAAAGGGGCTGAGAGTCTCTCCTAACTGCAGAGAAGTTAGCCGTGTTAGTCTATAGTTGCAAAACAGTAAAGAGTCCAGTAGCACCTTTAAGACTAACCAACTTCATTGTAGCATAAGCTTTCAAGAACCACAGCTCTCTTCATCAGATGCATCTGACGAAGAGAGCTGTGGTTCTCAAAAGCTGATGCTACAATAAAGTTGGTTAGTCTTAAAGGTGCTACTGGACTCTTACTATCTCCTAACTGCCTCCCTCTCGCCACCCAAGTCAGTGCTCCCAAAGCTTCCTTGTGTAGGGAACTAACATTACTAGTCCAGATAGATCACATTGTGCTAGTGGAGAAGACATTCTGCCTAACGATAGCTTTGAAAAGACTAAAGGGATCGACTTTGACAATGCATTTATGGTCCCCATTTATCAGCGCTGTAGTGGGATTTTCCAGATACCATTACAGCTTGCAAAATAGGTGTAATAGTCCCCGCTTGCCATTTTGATAAGGGTCACGCAGTTCATTTCATCAACACGCTTTGCCTATTCTCCATTATTGAGCTGCTTTCTTGTAGACTTTCAGCAGAAAAAGAATGACCTGCTGGGTCATCTTACTAAAACATTTCTAAATAAATAAAGCCAGGCTATCACCGTTCTCTAATGTCTAATTAAAATGGTTTCATCTTTCATACCACAGCCGCTCTTTTTTTTCTTGTTCACCTGCTACCCTGTATTATACAGTAAAGTTTCCTGGGATTTATTAAAACATAACTTCTATTTTTGATCTTTGCGTGGTACGAGGGGTGAAGGAAACTAGGAGAAGAATAAATGTTCCTTAATAACAGCAGAGAGACATCATGATCTGCTGGATATAAGGCCATAAAAATAACATGCAAGAATCCCATGTTCCAAGTGGCCCCGCCTCCTGGACTTAAGGGGTTACAAGGTATATGGTTATGCTTTCCAGGTGCCCACCACAGGTGTAGCAAATTCACAGTGGTTTACCCCTCTGCCTGCTGATTGCTGGTGATCGCCTGCCACCAGAAGGCACCTGGGGCAAATGGCGGTGCACATGCAGCCAGCTAGCACGAGTTCACTTCTGGAAGTGACATCATTTCACTGGGCACAGGAGTGCTCTCATGCTTCACGCAGGGCCAATTTCAGTCCCAAACAAGCCAATTATTCAAGAATAGACCTTGCACAAGGCATGGGAGCATGTATAGAAGTGACGTTTTTGCACATTTGCTACCCAAATGGGGGTCTCCTTGTGCGTTGGGGGAATTAGCATGCAAGGAGAGAGTGCATGACTGTAGTTTTCAAAGATAGAGCTGCAAGATGTCTCCGGGGGACAGGAGAGGAAGAAATTCCTTTGCAGTCGCCACCTGGCCACCACCTCTGTTAGCTGCTTGGACCACTCCCTTCCCATACGCTCTGAGTGTTGGCACAGGTTGTTACCCACTGCCACCACTTTCCTCCTGCCTTCACTCCCTTCCTCTGTGCTCTGGGTGGCTTCTTGCCCACACTCCTGGAGGGAGTGAAGGCAAGAAGTGGTGCTGTAGCAAGGATTATCAGCACGCAGGGGCAGCTCCAGGGCTGTTGCCATCCACTCGTGTGTGTGCGCAAAGAATGCACGTGCACCTGGACTGCGTGATGACATCACTTCCTGAGCGTGATGTCATCACTCAGGGCACGCCACCCCTGAGAAGGCACCCATGATTCCGTGCGCTCCCAGCCAGCAGCTGTGAGCTGGCCACCCTATTGGCATGGCAGATAGCCAGGGCGATGTGCAGGTGGCCTCCTAGCCCTCCCACTCAGTTGCCCCACACTGCCACCACCAGCATGTGCTCCTGGCCAGGCATAGCAACTGCAGGCCAGGTGCAGGCATCGGCACAACATGTGGCTGTGGCAGCACACAAATAGCCTCCCAGCCTTCCCACTAGCCACCAGCACTGCTGCCACCAGCTCCACGGCACACGCTCCCAGCCAGCAGCTGTGCCCAGTGCCCTATCTTTGTCAGTGCTGGCAGCAAGCAACCCCTCCGGCCCCTCCCCTAGATCCAGCCCTGGCAAGAGGAAGGCAGCAGTGGCACACAACAGTCCACACTGCCATGCAGAGTGTGGCAGAGGGAGAGGGGAGGCAGGCAAGTAGCTAAAGCGGTGGGGCAGAACCAACCAAGCAGTGTGCAGAGGAGGCGGCAGCCAGGCAGAGGGCTGTGAAGGAACGAACAACGGACTCTTGTCTGATTGCAGAAGGTAGTCTGGATACAACTGTTATTTAGCCACAGATCTGACACCCCCCAGCCCCCAGTGCATGGCTATTTCTTTGAAAATTATAGTTCCCAGGTAAAATTGTGTTACTGGCCATTGGTGCCAGGCGTCTCATTTAGCTTGACCCTCCGTGGTGGTGGTCAAGTTAGGAAGTGTGGACATGGGCATCTCCTCATTTTGTTTTTTAGTCACAATGCTGCTGGAAGCTTTCTAGTGCAGCACTAATTTAAGCACTCTTTCCAGTTCCATGAAAATGGGATCCAGTTTGGTGTTGTGGCTGAGAGCAGTGGAACTCTAATCTGGAGAGCTGGAGATGGAACAAAATTGCTCTCCTTCTTCTTCCATTAGAGAGCCAGTTTGGTATAGTGGTTAAGAGTGGCAGATCTCTAATCTGGAGAACTGGGTTTCATTCCCCACTCCTCCACTTGAAGCCAGCTGGGTGACCTTGGGTCAGTCACAGCTTCTAGGAGCTCTGTCAGCCCAACCCACCTAACAGGGTGATTGTTGTGGGGATAATAATGACATGGTTTGTGCTCTGCTCTGAGTGGGTGTTAAGTTGCCTGAAGGACTGTATATAAATCAAATATTATTATTATGTTATTATCTAGTGTGTTAAAAAAGAACACAAGGCATGGACTCAAAGTCACCTAATGAACAAGATGGCTTCTTAAAAACAGCCCTTTTAATGTTTAGAATGTATTCTAGAGGGATACTGAAAGGGTAACCCATCTTCACTCACTCCATTATGCCTTTATAATCTACTTAAAACAGAAACTGAGCCGCAGATGCATTTTGGGTGGCTGGTATTGAAAAGTTTTGTTATATTTTCCTTTGGCTTTCTTATCCTTTGGGGACTTCCATTCAAGTTCACTGTAGGAAGTAAATAACTAAGGAAAAGAGGAGGAAAATACAGCAGAATGTTTGCAGAGCTGTCGTTTCATCAAAGGGAGGTCCCAGATGTTGTAAACCGTAGAATTGGAGTTCAAGGTGGAACTGCACCTTATAAAAGATCTCAACAAGCTCTATCTTATTTTGATAATATATGATCCATGGTAGGTGCCACCATAAACCAAACAGCAAGCCCCAATGCCCTGTATTTTCTGAATGAATAGCACTGCAGTATTCAGCACTATTACCGATTTAGGCCCAGCAGTCCGTGTCTGTTTGACCTGATTCAACGTACTGCACCCAACTTGAGTTAAATATTCTTGGTGATTTGCACATTTTACATCGACCTTGTTCTGTGAGGAGTGAATTTCTTGGAAGAATAACGTGAGGAGCAGTGGTTCCCTTAACCTCTTTGTTTCCTTTTAATGCTCAGATCGGTAGCTGAGTCGTTTGGAGTGATTTCTTCTTGGGCCTTGTTTCTGCAACAGATGTGAATCCCAACTTTTTCAGAGTTGTAATGTTGTTTATTAATGTATAGTACTTTCTGCCTCCTAGACTGTTCATGTAGATGTACAAGTCATCTTGCTATCTAGATTCAGGCCCTCTATCTCCCAAACATGGTCTTGTAGGTAGGAACTACTCCGGGTTTCAAATATCTGCTGAGCTTACAGAGGCAGGGTGAAAAAACTTCTTTGCTGAGCCTATTGTAGGGTTGCCAGTCCTCTGCTGGGGGCAGAGGATCCCCCGCTCCCACCCTCCACCCCCTGCCCCACTTACCTGGCCAGTGGGGAGAAAGACAGGGGAATGTGCCTCATGGGGCGTGCTCCCAGGTGGCGCAGCGCGCTCCCGCATGCTGCAGTGGGCCGATTTCAGCCTGAAATGGGCCCGATTCAGCTTGAAACTGGCTGAAATCAGCCCTCTGCAGAGTGCAGGAGCATTCCAGGGCCCGTCTCACCTCCCCGGCAGTGCTCCCACGCTCTGTGGTGGGCTGGATTCAGCCCCAAAGGGGCCTGATTTAGCCTGAAACTGGTCTGATTTGGCCACAAATAGGCCTAAATTAGCCCTTTGTGGTGCACAGGATCACTCCAGGGCCCATCGCACCGCCCCTGCAGCGTTCCCACACTCCTCTGCAGGCCGGTTTTGGCCCAAAACAGGCTGAAATTGGCCCGCTATGGAGCACGGAAGCACTCCCAAGGGCGGCATCTTGCCTATGCAATGATGTCAGTTCCCAGAAGTGATGTCATCACATAGCCCCGGGAGTCCATGCGAGGATATCTGTACAGTAAGTGCCAGGTCTCTCACCTCCCACCCGGAGGGTAAGGGGACCTGGCAACCCTAGCTTATTGGATTATCCAAGTATGCCCTGAGGCCTCTGGAGGAGTTGGACCTTGCCAACCTCCCCCCCTCCACAATATTGCAAAAAAATGAGATGACGAGGGAAAGCGGAGCAGGAGGAAGGACTTATCTACTCGGAGTGGACCTTCAAATACATGGGGAATAGAGGGGCAGGAGGTAGGTTTGTTCTCTGTTTTTTCACCAGGAGTACAGAATATGCTAGCATTTTGGGGGGGGGGGGGACCACCAGTAGGGAAAAAAAAGAAGTCCTGTTTAAAGAGGAATTAGAAAATTTACTGCCTCTGCTGGGGGAGGAAAGCCTTACCATGAATTAGGATTGCCAATTTCCAGGTGGGGCCTGCAGATCTCCCAGAATTACAATTGACCTCCAGGCTACAAATAGCAATTTCCCTGTGGGAAATGACTCTTTTGGAGGGTAGATGGTATGGCATTATACCCCACTGAGGTCCCTCCACTCCCCAAACCCTGCCCTCCCCAGGCTCCACCCCCATATCGCCAGGAATTTTCCAACCCAAAGTTGGCACCCTTACCATGAAGTAGTTTATTGGGGCAAGAGATTTTCTGTGAGTGTCTCAGATCTCAATACAAAAATAAGAAGACTTAAGTTAAAAAATTGAAGAAGAAGAAAGAAGACAACGACTAGGGCATCACTTTCACAGGTATAGCAGTCTCATGTTACAAATGCCACTTGAGCAGGAAAGCGTACAAATCTAAATGAAAGAAACATTATTTACATGAATATATTTTCAATATAGTCCATGAATACATTTCTAGTATCAAATTGCATCGGTTATTTGTATTTTAAATGTACTTGGTTAGAATTGTAACATTCAGATGAGGGTATCGCCACCCTCCATGGAGGCACACAAATACAGCACTCACAAACTGAGAGCCAGTCTGGCCTTGTGGGAAGAGTGTTAGAAATCTTTCCTTGGCATGAAACTCACTTGGTGATCTTGAGACAGTTATTCTCATGCAACTTAACCTGCCTCAGTATTTAGGTTTCAGCATCAGATTTCTAGAAGCCTGGAGTCCTTCAGTTCTGATAACCATCAGCCCCTTTAATTTATCATCCCCTAGCCTTTATTGCCCAGCAGTCAGAAATACTAATATCTTTGTTTCCTATTTCCCTTTCATGTGTACACTTTGTGCTAATTTTGTATGCAAACAATGGGCCTGATCTATCATCTGTGTCTCTTTTGCTGGCACCAAGAGGGTATGATCATTTTAAAAAATGTACAATTGGGGAAGCTTTCCAGCACTGGCTTTGAGGCATAATAGAAATGAGCAAAACTTTATGCATACAATGTGTAATAATATCCCGCTTGGAAAGAATTCTTTTCAAAATTGCAGGGAAAGACAAGATGTGATCCAGCCATACTTTTACACCCTATTAATTTAAGCAGATGCCAAACTGTCACACTGATTTTAGTGAGGGGTGCATTGTGCAGCTCTATGTTTACTTGGAAGTAAGGCTCCATGAGTTTAATAGGGTTTATTCAAGCACCAGGTTAAGATAAGAACAGCTCCACCTGCTCCACATGGAGTGTATGTCGTGCATTTTTGTGCTTGCTATTACTCTCTCCACATCTGCAAGAGCAGCTGTGCTTGAAACTATTAGAATTAAATGACAGAGCTTGGCTTTTTCATACAAAAATCTGTGAATTGGGGCATGCGCTGTGAGTCTGACACATCAGGATCTCCGACATCACTATGTCTTTTTCCTGTTCTGTAACAAAGCCTGTATTAAGAATTTATTAGTGAAATACCTATTGTTATGATGGGCAGGTTTCAGTAGAGAGCTGCTGAGTGGCAGGAACCTACATGAAATGTAGTATGCCATGTCTGTGCATTGCACCCTGGTTTTATTTATTTACATTATCTGGTTGGGCCACCCTATGTTATCAATGCAAGGCAGGTTTTCATGCTTTCCTTTTTCCTATGGGAGTGAATGACAGCTGTCTGTTACATGGAACATCTAAAGTAATGCATTCATAGCACCAAGGAGGCTCTAAACTTGTTTTGTATCCCAGGTGACCCCAATAACCTCTGCCATTATGGACCAATCTTTAGACCCTTTCTCTGTTTGCATAGCCCCATCTTAGATTCTGTTTCTTGCCAGACATTCCTAAGGAGAGAGATACATTTCTAAGTCCATGGGTTTAGAATGATGTAATTCTATTTAGGATTGCACTGTTGGTCACTATAAAGTATAAGAATATTGGGAACTAGCTAAGAGAGAGTGTCTGTGTTTGAGATGTGACAAACAAACCACAGTTTCGATGTATTGTCGAACAAACCACAGTTTGTTCATGATATGAATGGCCTTGAAATGCTGCTGCTCACCTGCTTCTCTCCCTTATCTTTGTCCTACACAGAATCAAAATTAAAGACTTGCTGGTTTTAAAAAAGAGTTTTGTCTTGGCGCTGCTCTTTCAGCAGCCCAACTTCTTACCCAGCCCCTTGCAGTGCCTCACAGCCCATAACCTGCTGTGGGAGATGTGCTGCACTAAGCTACTTGGCACCCACCTCTTTGCCTACATCTGCCATCTTCCTGCATCTCCTCAAACTGGTAACCCAACCACCAGTGCCTTCTTAATTTCTTGGACCGTACATAGATGGGTCACCATATGAAGTAAGTTTGGACTTGTGGGTCACCATACCAAAAAGATTGGGAACCATTGAACTACAGTACCTTGGTCATATGGAATGTGATGCACTCTCTTAGTATGACGAAGCAATTGTGCTGGGTGTCAGATGGGAAAGAGTCAGATGATTGGCACTAGAGATGGGCACGAACAGCAATATGAACAAAAAAAGCCACGAACAGCCCAATCTGCTGTTCACGAACAAGCACTGACTTTGGGAGGGGTTTTGAAAGACCTGAGTCACATTGAGGTGACGAGAGAGGAGGTTATGCGACTGCTAGATAATTTAAAAACTGATAAATCACCGGGCCCAGATGGCATACATCCAAGAGTTCTGAAAGAACTCAAGTGTGAACTTGTAGATCTCCTCACAAAAATATGTAATCTGTCATTAAACTCTGCATCTGTTCCTGAGGACTGGAAGGTAGCTAATGTTGTCCCCATCTTTAAAAAAGGTTCCAGGGGAGATCCGGGAAATTACAGGCCAGTCAGCCTGACGTCAATACCGGGTAAGTTGGTGGAAACTATTATCAAAAATAAAATTAGTGGGCACATTGATGACCAAAAGCTGATGAGGAAAACTCAGCATGGGTTCTGTAAGGGAAGATCTTGTCTCACCAATCTGTTAGAGTTCTTTGAGGGAGTGAACAAACAAGTGGACAAGGGAGACCCGATAGATATTGTTTATCTTGACTTCCAGAAAGCTTTTGATAAAGTTCCTCATCAAAGGCTCCTAAGTAAGCTCAGTAGCTATGGGATAAAGGGCCAAGTCCTCTTGTGGATCGAAAACTGGCTAATTAATAGGAAACAGAGAGTGAGTATAAACGGGCACTTCTCACAGTGGAGGGTGGTGAGCAGTGGGGTGCCACAGGGGTCGGTATTGGGTCCAATGCTTTTTAACTTGTTTATTAATGATTTGGAATTGGGATTAAGCAGTGAAGTGGCTAAATTTGCAGATGACACGAAATTGTTCAGGGTGGTGAAAGCCAGAGAGGATTGTGAGGCACTCCAAAGGGATCTGTCGAGGCTAGAAGAGTGGGCATCCATGTGGCAAATGAGGTTCAATGTAGCCAAGTGCAAAGTAATGCACATTGGAACCAAAAATCCAAAATATAAATACAAGTTGATGGGGTCTGAACTGGCGGAGACTGACCGAGAGAGAGATCTTGGAGTCATGATAGATAACTCACTAAAAACGTCAGCACAGTGTGCGACTGCCATAAAAAAAGCTAATGCTATGCTAGGGGTTATTAGGAAAGGGATTGAAAACAAATCAGCCGGTATCATAATGCCTCTGTATAAATCGATGGTGAGGCCTCATTTGGAGTACTGTGTACAGTTCTGGTCGCCACACCTTAAAAAAGATATCATAGCACTGGAAAAAGTACAGAGAAGGGCAACTAAAATGATTAAAGAGTTGGAACACTTTCCCTATGAGGAAAGATTGAGGCGCTTGGGGCTCTTTAGCCTGGAGAAAAGACGACTGAGGGGAGACATGATAGAGGTTTACAAGATAATGCACGGGTTAGAGAAGGTAGAGAAAGATGTGTTTTTCTCCCTTTCTCACAATACAAGAACTCGTGGGCACTCTATGAAATTATTGAGCAGTCGGGTTAGAACAGATAGAAGAAAATACTACTTTACACAAAGGGTGATAAACACATGGAATTCGTTGCCACAGGAGGTGGTGGCAGCTACAAGCATTGCCAGCTTCAAGAGGGGACTGGACAAATATATGGAGCAGAGGTCCATCAGTGGCTATTAGCCACAGGAGATAGATGGTATTCTCTTTGTGGGGAGGTGGTGCTCTGTTGTCTTGGTGCTGGAAGGAAGGCAGTGGGAGGGCATCTGGTGTCCTGGCCTCACTGACAGTCCTTTAGATGGCACTGGATTTCTAGCCACTGTGTGTGACAGAATGTTGGACTGGATGGGCCACTGGCCTGATCCAACATGGCTTTGCTTATGTTCTTATGTTCTTAAGCTGTTCATGAGGCCCCATTCTAAACGAACAGGTGGTCATTGCAAGCCTCGTTCCTTGCTGTTCCTCAAGCCAGACAGTCTGGCACCTGCAATCAATTCCCTTGGCAACTTAGGCAAGGATTGTCTGAACTCTGTCTGAACTCCTGCTGTTGCCCTGGAAACCCCAATCTAAGCCCAATTTAGCTTGATAGGAGGTCTTCCTTTCAAGTATGGAGCTCCAAATTTGTTACAAGAGAGCAAAGAGCAGGGGGGAGGGGGGCTCCCAGCTCTGACTTTGCAGACAGTGCAGAGGGAGAGACAGCTGCTGTTGGCATTTTGATAGAGAGAGTGCATTGGAGCTTGAATTTTCTTTGTGTGTTGTGGGATAGGGATCTACCCCTTCAAGTTCCAGGGCTGCTGCCAGGCTCTGGCCCAAGCTATTCTTTATTACTGGTACCTTTCCTGCTGCCTGCTCAGGTCAGGTTTCTGGGAGTGGTGCAGTAGGGATCTTGACCAAACTTGGAACTGCAGCAGATCCTTCTACTGTTGCTGCAGCTGAAGCTTCACTGACGCAGCCGCTTTCTCCAGAGCAGCTCCCCGGGAGCAGGCAGCCCACAGGACACCCTGGGAGAAAGTAGCAGCTGCCCGCCCCCAAGATCAGACTTACTTGGGCTGTTTTCATATGTCTTTAAAATAGTGCAAGACTCACTGAACGCAGGTGGCTTTGTCGTACGATTTCTGACATCACGCAGTCATGATGCCATTTTCTTGGCACCCTCGTAACTGCCTGCATCCGGGTGACATCAGAAATTGGTCAGGGCATACTACTAGTAGTATGTATTGGAGCTCAAATGCATCAGGTCCCTTGGAGACAAGTGGTAAGTATTCTGATCCACTGCAGCCCTCTAGATCCACAGGGTGATCAAGGAGGGGGTGTCAGAATCAGTGTGGATAGTACAGTCTACAAGCACAGGTATTATGCAAGGCTTTGCAGACTATTTTAACTCCTTTTTTAGGGAGAGAGGGGGCTGCTTCTGCACTAATATTAAGCAGCCCATGGAAGCTGCAAAACTAGCCATGCCTGCCTGTGTGTCTACTTGATTGCTACCTGTTCAGCCTGTATATTTGTAACTGAGCAGATACAGCAAAGCCTCCAGAACCCATGTATCTCCAAGGATCTGGCTGTTTAGAAGGCTACCAAGGAACTTCCCCTTTTGTGCAGTAGGGAAGCTGTTAGGTATTCAGTTGCTGTCTTCTGTAGACACTGCTGAGCATTTAAGAAGACCATCAGTTATGGCGAATTCATGTGCTGCTGACCCCTTACAGTGTTCTATTATAATAATAACAACAACATTCGATTTATATATCGCCCTTCAGGACAACTTAATGCCCACTCAGAGTGGTTTACAAAGTATGCTATTATTATCCCCACAGGAAAACACCCTGTGAGGTGGGTGGGGCTGAGAGAGCTCCAGAGAGCCCTGACTAGCCCAAGGTCACCCAGCTGGCTTCAAGTGGAGGAGTGGGGAATCAAACCCAGCTCTCCAGATTAGAGTCCCGCACTCTTAACCACTACACAAAACTGGGTCTCTGGGGATTAAAGTCTGGCCCCCTAATCTTGACACATCTTATTGAATTGACTGTTATTGAAGCAAGGAAACAGACCAGAGAGAGAGGGAGACTCAGACGTGGTTCTCGCAGTGAGATGATCCAAGCCAAAGACGGAAGCTGTCAAACAGAACATTGCAGCCCCAAACCAGAGGCTTTATTTCCTTAGTGGAAAGGAAGCAGGGAACCCAAGGAAGTCCTGCACTAGAAAGAGGGTGCAGTATGCATAATTCCCTTCCTACAGCTATTCTACCTGTATAAGTAGCTAACTCTTGCTTAAGAACGGATGTAGCATAACGGTTAAGTGGCTGGGCTGCAAATCAGCACTCTGCTGGTTCAACTCCCACTACTGCCATGAGCTCTGCAGATGGCCTTGGGTCAGCCACTCCTCTCAGCCCCAGCTGCCCAGCTGTATTGTGGGGATAATAATGACACTGACTTTGTTCACCAGTCTGAGTGAGGTACTAATCTATCCAGAAGGGCAGGATATAAGCACACTGTTGGTGTTGTTAAATCAATGCACTAAATAATTCAGAGCTAGTGGAAGTTATTTAAGAGTGGCATGGAAGCACTGCTTATTGGACAAAAGGATTATTGGAGAAAAGGATGGAATGGTGTATATGATTAGTAGGCCCCATTTGGTACTCAGTGCTAGGGAGATGTACAGTGTAAGATAGCACAGGACAAAAAAAACTCCCAAGAACTAAACTCTGTAGTTGACACTCGCTTCATAATGTTCTTATTACCGCCCGCCCCCCCCACACACACACACACACTCACAAGAACAGAGCCCTAAAATCCTTCTAGTGGATACCATAAAATACCATAAAATATAGTATTCTTCCCAAACGTGTGCTCTTGAATTCACCTGCTAGCATATTATTTCTTCAATATATAACACTGACTGAATCAGGAGGAGAAATTGGAAGGTCAGAACATAAAACTTTCTTCTCCCCAGGATTAACAAGATATAATCAAACAAATGATGGGTTTCCTGTAGAGAGAATATTTTTTGTTCTTATGTTGAAGGAATTAGGAAGATTTCATGGGCCCTAGTTCTTCTCTTTTTTTTGGCTACAGGACAAAACCCACCATAGGCCCATATGGAACAAGCCCTTTCCTATACAATCACTGCTTCCTTCCCCTACTCTACCCTGCAGGAATTTTTTTCCTAGCTTATAGAATTCTGATTTTAGGAGGCTATTGGGAACGCAGAGGTTGTGAGAAACTTTCAACCACAAGTAGCAGCTCTGCACTAATGCCACAGTAGATCTGGGAACAAATTATGGTCTAGCATAGTAGTCAGCCATTATTTCTGGTCACCAATGGCCCCTTCTTCCTTCTGAATCCTTGGCACATTCCAGAAATCTCAGAGAAAAGGGCTGAGTTGTGTCTCCTGTTAGGGCCTCAGATAAAAGACAAAAGGTCTGCTTGTTCCTTCTCCTCCTGCACTTCTCTCCAGTGCTTCAAGGAGTGGTAAAGATTTTTTTTTCCCCATTTTCCAGATTCCTAGTAAGACACACTTGCTCTCTCTCACCTCCAGCATGGTCCCTGGAACTTGTGGGGGCACCAAAGCTCAACTCAGACAACCAAGTTGATGCTCCTTCTACTGATTCAGACTGTGAGGAAGCATGTTCAGCTACCTTGGTGTCCCAACTATGGTGTATCTTTCTGCTTGGAGCAGTGGCAAATATTGGCTGATTCTGCACACGTTGGATAATGCACTTCCAATCCTCTTTACAGATCATTTGGAACGGATTTTTTTGTGTGCAGAACAAAAAATCCACCTCAAATGATTGATAAAGTGCATTGAAAGTGCATTATCCAACGTGTGCGGAATCAGCCATCCTCTGTACATACTTGGGACCTGCTGGTCTTGCTGCTCCTTTGCTGCAGCCCATCTAGGTGCGTTCCCTGAATAGACCCAGCAGTCCCACCCTCATCGCCTGCCTTGGGAGTCTGCCATCCTACATAATCTCCCTTTCTGCTGACTTTTTACAATTTCCGCCCTTCAAAAACCAACACAAATACCTCCTTTCCTCCAAGTTCAGTATTGTTGACAGCAAACTTTGGGGAAAGTGCTCACCATTGGCAAGCGAGTTTGTGGAGCTCTAAGCTGATTGTCTCTCCTGGAAATGCAATTGGCTTGGTTACTCTCACATCACAGAGAATTTGGGCAGCTGAGGATCTGGCAACTAGAATCAAGGTACCTTGAAAATGATCTTCTGTAGCATGAACTCTCCCTTATATTGCCGGTTGGAGACTCCCATCTCCGTATTCCATCACTATCAGATGTCCAATTGTTGCATACATGGGTTGGAAAATTCCTGGTGATTTTGAGAGAGGAGCCTGCGGTTGGTGGGGAGGGGCGTTAGGGAAAGGAAGGACCTAAGCATGGTATAATGCTATAGAGTCCTCTCTCCAAAGCAGCCATTTTCTCCAGGGGAACTGATCTCTATCATCTGGAGATCAGTTGTAATTCCAGGAGATTTCTGGGCTCATTTGTAAATTGGCAACCCAAATTGTTGGCCTTCTTGATAGAGATACCTGCCTCAGGGTGGAGCCTGGAGTTCTCCTATGAGAAGAGTTACAGAAGAACTCCTGTTCTCATTTTTTTTAAAGTCTCTAGCCCATTCCATTGTGGAAATATGCCTTATTCTTATAAGAAAGGAATAAGTTGAATGGACGGAAGAGCCCTCAAACTGCTTTCTTTCTTTCTTTCTTTCTTTCTTTCTTTCTTTCTTTCTTTCTTTCTTTCTTTCTTTCTTTCTTTCTTTCTGTCTGTCTGTCTGTCTGTCTGTCTGTCTGTCTGTCTGTCTGTCTGTCTGTCTGTCTGTCTGTCTGTTCGTTCGTTCGTTTGTTCGTTCACTTCAAAATGCTCTAATCCTTTTAGGAGACCAAATCCTGCAAATATTTCTGCAGCCCTTTGAATGTGGCTTGGCTTTTTAGCTATCTTTATGGTTGGTACCAGAAAGCCACAAAAATGTTCACAAAGGAATTCCAGATCATTTAAAAATGTAGTTACCTTTCTTCCTCAGCACAATACCAGGGCTGGGAGAAAGTGTGGGGAAGACAGCTTCCTTTGCTCTTCCTGATGTCCCCATGCAGTTAAATCAGATTGTTTACATGGATCCGTGACATTCGCACCCTTCAAAATGAGGATTTTTGCATTGGAAATCAAACATCATGAAAATTCAACACACGGCTCTCGAAACACTTCTGTTAGAGTGATCATTATTATTCTCTTTTTATAGGTAAGGAACTGAGAAACTGGCTGAGCACAGAGTTAAAGAAATCTGTGATCACCCCAGGCCAGCACTCAACTCTACAGTGCCCATATTGGCTGTCAATATCTACATTCACTTTAAAGCATAAGCCTGCTCTAAAGGAGTTTTTGTGCTTAACGCTCAGTAAAATATTACAGGAGTGGAAAATAACAGCCAAGCTGATCCTTGAAGTCTACAAATAATTTCCGCTCAAAAGGATAGGATTGATTGGGTACCTAAAGGTGGAGTTTTTCTGAAAAGTTCTGTGCCTATTTTCTTAGCATAAGTTGCATGATTATGAAGAGTTTAATCGAAAAATGGCCATAACAATACCCTCTACATGATAATTTATATCTGGTGTGAGATGGCTTGACTGAATAAAAGAAACCACGTCCTCCAGTTTGCAAGATCTGAGCAAGTCTGTTAATGATAGGATGTTTTGGAGGTCTTTTATTCATAGGGTCGCCATAGGTTGGAGGCGACTTGATGGCACATAACACACATTTTCTTGAACATGTTGTATGGGTCGCCTAGAATTTTTCCTTCTTTCCCTGTAACTTAACGTCCTACAAGCCATACATCAGAGTATTTTATAAGTAATTTATAACTGCATAGGTAAATATGGCTAAATCACATTTTTCCTTCTCTAAACAAAACCGGTTGAAAACAATCTAGTGCATGGGATAAAAGTAGTGGAGTTTTCTTGTAGTATTCAAGGTGAATGTAGTATTGAATAAACTTGGCTCATTTTAAGTGGAAATTACTCTTTGACACTTATGAAAAGGTAAGTAAAAAATTCCCAAAATCAGTAGACAAAGCAGCAAGCATAAAACCTCAGCCCATTGGGCAGCAAAAAGCTGCAGTCAGAAAAGACTCCAAAACATTATTGTTTAGCTTCCAATAACTAAAACTGCACTGATGACCTGGTGGGGAAAATCTCTGTATATTTTCTAGTGACTTGATCAGTGAAGTTCTCTAGTGGCTGTTCGTGGAGTTATTGCCTTGGGATCAAGTGGTCAGGGATGCTCTAGGAGGAAACATAAATTTCTCCAAAGACTGCAACAAAATTAAAAACAGTGGTACACAGTAACCAATCTGTCACTGAAGAGCACAAGAGCTCCCCTTTTTACATGCATGCAGAGGACCGGTTTAAGCACATTTTTTTATTCACTGAAAAGGGGTAGCTTCAAAAAATGAGGTTGTCGCTTTTTTATCACTGGTCTTACACACAGAAATACACACACTTATTGGACAAGTTGCATAAAGCATTTTCAATGCTGACAGCAAGAAGTAGGGTTTCCCCCCCCCCCAGGCATTTCCTGAGAAAAGTAAGAACAAGTTGCAAACCATCCTCAGCCATCCCTAGCAGACATGGTCTATTACACCTGTATTGGAGGAAAGTAAAAAGTAAGCCATCAAACACTGAGTAAAGCCTTTTGCGGTGGCATTCTATATACACAGAGCAGGAGCCCACCAGCCTCACATACTGGGAACATGCGAGTCCTCACAATGCACTCAACACATGCAGTCACCGTATCTTGTGAATAACAACAACAACAACAACAACAACAACAACAACAAAGCCTTTATTGGCATATCTCAAGTTATTGATACAGGCAGTAAACAAATATAAAGGTAACAAGGGTAATTTGAGTATAAACATTTAGACGTTTTTCAATCGATCCTTGATTACCAGGCTTAAAAATAGGGCTACCTTTTCAGTTATTTCGAAGGACGAGTCATTCAAAAGATGGTACACCATCAAGGCCTCCGAATGACCCAGCATATTAAATAAAATTGGGTCTAAGAGACCCAATATACACAGAGCAGGAGCCCACCAGCCTCACATACTGGGAACAGGCGAGTCTTCACAATGCACTCAACACATGCAGTCACCGTATCTTGTGGATAAGGTAATGAGTGGATTTTCTGCAAAGGTACCAGTTTTGGTTCACATGAATGGAAGCAAGATCTCCACGGAAAATGCAAAGCTTTTTTTCTGGCACTACATGCTGCTACACAGTACTAGCACCTCTTTCAACAATATCAGGGCCTCTTTCAGCCAGCAGGCTTTTGGCTTACAAGGTGGCAAATGTAAGAACTGAAACCTATTCACATAATGCAATGTTTGTACATGTTGCACTCCCGAAACATGCAGCTGGTGGACTCTCGCTCCACATGAACACAACGGCAATGTTATCCTCAGCAGAGGGCTGTTAACTTGGGGCAAATAAAGTCTGCGCCTGTATTTAAAATTAGCGTGGTTCAATGTATCACCATCACCGAGGAAAAATGGCAGGAATCTATAACCTGTGCTTAATACTTTATATACCTTCCCCGCTTGGGTGTGCCTTTCCTCAGTTTAGCCGCAGTAGACTGCATGTCTTGAGTCCAGATTGAAAGAGATGATAAAATGCTTTGTCTTACATATACCAAATTTCAGCATTCCGTCTGTTGAGGAAGCACCTTGATGGTTTTGATACTTCACATTGTGCCATTTAATGGAGAGGAGAGACACCCCTACATGCTCAGAGGTACTCTTGACTGGGTTGCCGGGTTGCCCTGGCAATTGTTGGGAAATTAAGCGGAAGGGGAAAGGGGGTCACAGCACTTCCCAAGTTCTCCCCTGTGCAAAGCATAGAGTGTCCAGATACCTCTGCATACTGCCATGATGACATCACTCCTGGAAGTGACATTGTTGCATTGGGGGGCGGGAGCAGACAGCGGGTGATCACTGGGCAGTTTACTTCCTGCTGCTGATCAGCCCTCTAGGAGTTGGCCTACCACTAGCAGGCACCAGCAACTCTATACTCTGATAACTTAATATTTAATATCCTACTATATAAAAAAGTGTGTTCCTGACAACTCACTTCCTTCCCTGGTGCGCCTCCAGAGGGTGCTGCCGTGGAGGGAAGCCCAGATGAGGCAAACCATCCCTCCAGAGAACGCGCCACAGTGGGAAGCCCAGACTGGGATCAGGCACAGAGCAGGCAGCAATGCCTGCCTCCCACCATCACTCAACTGGGATCAGGAGCAGAGGAGGTAGCAATACCTGCCCCCACCACCTTCACTCAGCTGGGATCAGGAGCGGAGCAGGTGGCAATGCCCACCCCCTGCCTTGACCAAGCTGGGATCAGGAGTGGAGCAGGTGGCAATGCCAGCCCCCCTTCACCCAGCTGGGACCAGGAGCAGACCAGGTGGCGATGCCAGCCCACTCTTCAGCCAGCTGGGATCAGGCGTGGAGCTGGTGGTGATGCCGCCCCCCCCCCATCTTCACCCAGCTGGGTGAAGGTGTGAAGAAGTTGGCAGTGCCTGCCCCCCACCATCGCCCAACTGGGATCAGAAGCAGAGCAGACAGAAATGTTCACCCCCTTCAGCCAGAATCAGGTTCAGAGCAGGCAGCAATGCCCACTACCCCTTCACCTGGCCTGGATCAGGAGCAGAGCAGGTGGCAATGCCCACCTCCCCTTCACCCAGCTGGGATCAGGTGCAGAGTAGGTGGCAATGTCCGCCCCCCCCCCCGCCTTCACCCAGCCAGGATCAGTCATGGAGGAGTAGGCATTGCTCGCCTGCCCACTCTCCCCTTTCTAGGGGCCATTGTATTTTTTTCTCACAATGGGCTTTGTTGCTAGTCCTACTATATAAAAGACTAACCATGTTCCAGACAACTCATTTCCTACCTTGGTGCACTACCAGAGGGTGCTGCCATGGAGGGAAACTCAGAAGAGGCAGCCCGTCTCTCCAAGGGTGCACCACGGTGAGAAGCCCAGGCCGGGAGCAGGTGCATAGCAGGTAGCAATGCCTGACCCCTCTTCACCCAGCTTGGATCATGAGCAGAGCAGGTGGCAATGCCCACCCATCCCTTCACCAGGATGGAATCAGGCGCAGAGCAGAAGGCAATGCCTTCCCCCCTTTTTACCCAGCCGGGATCAGTAGTGAAGCAGGTTGCAATGCCTCCCCCCCTTCACCCAGCCAGGATCAACAGGTAGCAATGTCTGCCCCCTACCTTCACCCAGCCGGGATCAGTCATGAAGGAGGAGGCAATGTCAGCCTGCCTACACTCCCCTTTCTAGGGCCTGTTGGAATTTTTCCCACAACGGGCTTTGTTACTAGTATAACTATAACCTTTTAATATTTATATCATATCTTATTGTGTGTGTGTGTGTGTGTGTGGCAGGGTTGCATACAGAGCATACAATAGTCATGTGGCTCTTTTATTTGATGGTAAATGCAAATGTGGCTCTCTGCAAGCTGCAGAGTGAATACCATTGGTATATTGATATTTCATATGTCACATGGCAAAAGAACACATTTCTCAAAACGTCCCGCAGTTACGGATGCCAGACCTCCCACTATAGCAGGGGCCATCCCCACATCCTGACTTAAATAGGGGGACAGACTATGCCCCAGCATTGTGTTAGCATGTTTACAGTACTGCTAGTAAAAAACGGTGGTAACATACAAGTACTCTAGCATTTTACAAAAACTCTATGGTAAAACCATGAATTTTTTTTTTGCTAGTGAAGCAAGTACACTAGCCCCCTCCCCCCATTTCTCCAGAGATTGCTTGTTGTGCCATGGCAACCCTATTTCAGTGGCAGGAGGGGAAATGGCCTAAACAGGGACAGGGGCAGGGGAATGGCTGCTGGGTGGGCAGGACCAGAAAAGTCCAAACCTTCCTGCCCACGTGGCAGCCATCCAGGCTTTGCTGAGAACTTTCTTAAAACGTTGCAGCAAATCAAGTTTTCAATAGATTGGGGAGAAAACCAGCTGGTGCATGAATGCACCATGATGTTGTGGGAAGCAGGGAAATAAAACCACTTCCCAACAGTATCAAACCCAGGCCTAATAATCTATGTGGAAAAGATCATCCTAATGTACAAAAGAAGAATGTACTGGTGTTTGTCATTCATTTGATATTTTGGTAGGTTAGCTCATCTGTGTGTTATGTCATGCTCTCCCTTCCTATTTGAACACTGTTCATGTTCGTTAAAAGTGTCGGGGAAGTAAACATCATCACTTAAAATCAGCTATGGGCCTGCCACGCTGCCTCCGTTGTATTTACACATGAAATGCCTGTAGTTCATTGTAAATGAGCTAACTTCGGGAAGCTTCCTGGAATTCATTTATTAGTAAAATGAGAAACATTCCAAACACAGCTTGAAGCACTCAGCTGAGGAACTAATTAAAGACAGATAGCTGCGTGGGTAAAAAGAATAAGTATACTTGGTGTTTAGAAATAGGTCCTCTCTTTGATCTCCCTCTGATACTGTGCAGGAAATTAAGTCATCATGTATTTTAATGTGCCGACAAACAGCAAGACCTTTCCTGTAACATTTAGGAATAGACTCTTGCTGGAGGTGAGGTTGGCACATGTGCTATGGGTAGTGCATCTGATGGATAAATACTCTTAGTACAGCAGGACCTGGAGTCTTGTCTGTATGCACCTTGTGACTGAGCCACATAGAACACTACCCACTTGATCAGGAAATGGAAGAGTAATAATAATAATAATAATAATAATAACAACAACAACAACTTTTGATTTATATACCGTCCTTCGGGACAACTTCATGCCCACTCAGAGCAGTTTACAAAGTATGCCATTATTATCCCCACAACAAACACCCTGTGAGGTGGGTGGGGCTGAGAGAGCTCCAGAGAGCCCTGACTAGCCCAAGGTCACCCAGCTGGCTTCAAGTGGAGGAGTGGGGAATCAAACCCGGCTCTCCAGAGTAGAGTCTCACGCTCTTAACCATTACACCAAACTGGCTCACTGCATATATTTGCCAAAGACCATTCCTTAATTCCTAAAACAAAAAGTGCCAGGCAAAGCCAGTTTTGGACCCCCACCCTGTGGCCTCGAAATGCTTCCTTCCCAGTCCCAGCCAAGTGTGGGAGTGTTCTGGTGGATCAGAAGTCATGGAAAGACCCTCTATACTTTCTCAGTGGTGTTTGCATTATTATTCATGTATTAGATATGTTCCAGGTGTGGCTTTGGCTTTTCAGATCCAGTTTTTAAAAACAAGGAGAGTTCTGGAGATAGATGGTTTGAAATGGGGGTGGGGAGGGACATGGGGAACTCAAGGGTGAACCTGATGAGAGCCATCTCAAATTAAGCCTGGGAGGAAGGCTGACACACACATCTATCCTATACATGGGTCATTTCTTAGAAAAAGAGCTAGAGAAACTCATTAGCATATGCCATGCCCCTTGCCATCACCGGAAGTGTGTCATTAGCATAACTGATTTCTATATGCCCCACCCCCTGTCATCACCTATCCTGGAGTTTTGGACCCAATCCTGGCCATTCAGGGCCGAAATTTGGGCCCAAAATGGCAAAAAAGGGCTGAAAATGGCCAAAAAGGGGCCCAAAATGGTCAGGATTGGGCTGCTGCTGAGTGGGAGAGTGATCCACCACCTGTCAGAGGCCCGCTCCGGGCTATTTTGGCCCCAATCTAGGCTGAAACAGGCCCCAAATGGCCAAGATTCAGGTGGGTGGGGCCACCTATCATGTGACCTCTTTGGGGAACTGCCGGAACTGCGTTCCAGCACGATCCCCCTCGAAATGAGCCCTGATCCTATATGATCTGAAATAAATTATTCTACTGAGTTAAGTATAGAAACATGAGACAACCATCGGCTTTTGAGACCCTTTGCTATAATACAACTTAAAAATGTTGACACATGATGCACCTAAAAGACAAGCTACAAAAAATCAAATGTCAAAAATTAACAAATTTCTGAAACAGCTGCCTGATTTGAGCTTGAGGTGAGGGTTACCAGGTTCTCCCAATGTAAAACTGGGAGGAGACTGTGTGACTGTGACTCATGAAGCTCATACCCTACTACAAATCTTGTTAGTCTTATGGATACTCCTGGACTCTTGCTCTTTTCTAGTATCATATTGGTGGCATGACATCATTTCCAGGGCAAACCCAGAAGTGATGTCATGCTGTTCTAGGATTCAGCAGAAACTGTATGGTAACTGCTAAGCACGACGACACCCACCCACCTCAGGTCTCCCACCAGGAACCAGCCATGAGCTGGCAACCCTATTTGCAGAGAGCTTCCAGATGATGAACTGCAGTGCTGCTGGATATGTAAATTAAGTAAATTCATTGTTAGCGACGATCATCTGACTCTTTCCCATCTGACACCCAGCACAATTGCTTCATCATCCTAAGAGAGTGCATCACATTCCATATGGCCAAGGTGCTGTAGATCAATGGTTCCCAAACTTTTTGGTATGGTGACCCACAAGTCTAAACTTATTTCATATGTTGGCTCATCTATGGATGGCCCAACAGATTGAGAAGGCACTAGGGGGTGGGTTACCAGGTTGAGGAGATGCAGGAAGATGGCAGATGTAGGCAAAGAGGTGGGTGCCAAGTAGCTTAGTGCAGCACATCTCCCACAGCAGGTTATGGGCCGTGAGGCACTGTAGGGGGCTCGGCAAGAATTGGGCTGCTGAAGGAGCAGCGCCAAGACAGGGCCTCTGCTTGCACCTGCCACTTTCTCTCCTTCTCTTGTTTTTCCATGTGCTGAACAGCTCTCACCTACTCTCCAGCCCTTTTCCCTCTTCTTTCACCTACTCTTGTATACCTGCTAGTTTCCAGACAGCTTTCCCCCCTCCCTCATTATTGTTCCAGAGGGGGAGGACAAGGCGAGATGTGAGAAGGTAGAAAGGAAGGAGAGAAAGAAAAGGGTGCAAAGGGCAGGAGCCACCTAGCTTGCTAGCTTGCAACACACTTTCAGAGGCTTCGCGACCCAATTTTGAGTCCTGACTCCCACTCAGGAAACACTCTTGTAGAGTAAAATGTATGAAGGATGATGCGCACGATAATTTAGGAGGCAGGACACACCCTCAGCCTGCGCTGCTTTTTATTATGAGTCTAGATTAAATGGAAATGTTGTTTGAATGCACCCCTGTGTATTGTCCCATTGAAAATCAGAAGTATTCACAAACAGTGTGATCTTTCTCTCCTCTGCCTTTGTAGGTATTTCTGAAAGCATTACTGCATCCACTAAACCGACATGATGAGCACTGGCAAATTACCTGTGTAAAGTGTTTTATTTAAAGGGGAATTTTATACAGCTGTCCACACTTGATAGGAAATATGCGGCCATTAGCATAAGTATGATCACATATTTCTTTTTCTTTTATATTATCAGGAGATGAATGCAAACTATCAGAACTGCTTGTTGCTTATTGCTCTTAAAATATTTATTGAAGCTGTGTTGTACCAAATGTGTGAAACGCAGTGTGTGACCTTGAGTCGGTCTCTTTGAGATCCATTTTCACCATCATTCTACAATCTCTCCTCTACGCGTTGTTGTAAACAATATTATGCAAAATGGCTCTAGAGTTTTTTGTATTGCCTGGCACTTGGTGGTGTATGTTGGGTAACGAATGGTGGCCTTCTCAGCAGCTGGCATCTGTGCCACACGCTGTCTGCCTTGGTGCAGAGGAAATAAAACCTATTTCCTGTTTGATTTGGGAGGGTGGGATTGAGAGCTGCAGTTTTATTCCCTTGCCCCACTCTTTGTATTTCCTCTCCCCATTCCCTTTTCTCTCATGTATCACTGAGTATTTTACCTCAGACACAGCAAAGAGTGGGGCAGGGAGTGTTTTTCCAAACCTGGCCCTACTAATCCTAAATTAAACTTGAACTCTAGGAAAGGAATCTTTTTTCCATTACTATCGCTTCAGGTGGATAGCTATGTTGGTTTGTAGTAGAAGAGCAAGATTCAGGTCCAATAGCACCTTAGAGACTAACTAGATTTCCACTCGAAATCTTTCCTATCATTAACACAAAATACCTCCTGCACCTTTTTAAAGGGAAAGCATCAAAATGGGTGTGTGGAGGTTTCCTTTCGTGGAAATTCTGTAGCTCACCTCGCATTTTACTTTTACCTGTAGGCCGGGCTTTTTTTCTAGGAAAAGAGGTGGTGGAACTCAGTAGTGGAACTCAAGACCGCACACTGATGTCACTTTGGGTCAGCTGGAACGGGGGGGGGGGTTAAAGTTTAAATTGCCTTCGGCGAAAATGGTCACATGGTTGGTGGCCCTGCCCCCTGATCTCCAGACAGAGCGGAGTTTAGATTGCTGAGCGGTGCAGAGGGCAATCTAAACTCCCCTCTGTCTGGAGATCAGGGGAGGGGCCACCGGCTATGTGACCATTTTTAAGAGGTGCCGGAACTCTGTTCCACCGCGTTCCCGCTGACAAAAAGCCCAGCCTGTAGGCCAATCATCTAGGAGGGGGAAAGGGATACTAGTTGGGTAACTATATCTCCTGCTTTGGTGATCCCCAGTGAGAAGCCAGCCTGGCTCCCTTTTCAGCTAGATGGCAGCCATTTATGTACAACTCAGGGGGTCTCTAGACATGCAGGTTTTTAAAGAGTTGGGTCTGGGTTCCCGAAGTCAGGTTTCTGCAGCCATACAGCAGTTAAAAAGTTAAATAATAAAGGAGAGCCCAAATGGCCTCAGAATGCCTGTGGGGAGGGACTCCGCTCTCCTCCCTCAAGCAGTTTTCCCATGTCATAATAGCACGGTTGGGGGTCCCTCTGTTTTTAGTGCTTCAAATGCACAGAATACTCCACACGTAGCAGAAAAAATTAAGGAAAAAAACTCTCTCCTGTGCTATTTTGACACAGGGAAACAGCTTGAGGGGGGAGGGAGGAGCCCCTACGCCCCCACCCTGAGACTTTCTGAGGGCGTTCAGGCTCTCCTTTATTTTTAACAGCTATTTCCCAAAGCTGCTGTGTAGCTGCAGGGAACTTGAGTTGGGTCTGGGGAACCTGCATGTCTGGAGAAACCCTCGGTGCGGGAGTCACGGAGCATGAAGCTATCCCAACTGCTTGGAGAGTGGAGGGGAATGCTGGCTTTTATGTCTGCAGAAGAACACTCGCCACAGGGTACAAGTCTGTCTGAACCATTGCAATATATGAAATTATCTCTGAGTGCCAAAAGTTTCCATCTGACATAGGAGAGTTTTTTTATGGCAGACGGCAGTTTCGTTGGTGAGTGATCAACTTTTTCACTTTGGTCCCCAAATGCATTTAAGCAGAACATGTGGAAACAGAAACCTCTGGTATTACTATACCACCTGTGAATAAACACAGTCTCATTCCTTGCAGCTGTTTCAGAATTTATTAAATAATGGAATTAAAATGCCTTGAACTTAGCACTGCATTAATTTGCATTCTTGGTGGTGGTGCTGTGTGTGTAGGGCTGAATTTCATGGCCCTCTGAGGCACTTGGCAACACCTGTCAGGGGGAACTGGAGTGAATAGCACCATTTCTCCAGGAGCCATGCTCTTTGATTTGTGCTGACAGCTCTGAATATACCCTCTTGCACATACTGTATGCTGCAGTGTTGTCTATTGATATCCTTTATGAGCTTTATTGCCCAGCAGAATAAATGTTCTCCAGAGATTCCAAGTCCTGCAAAGAATAGCTATTCTCCACATTAATTCAGGTAACACTGGACATGCCGCTCTTTTCCTATAAGCTTTCAGTGGCAGCCTTTTTGAATCAGCAAGACTGCACATTTGTAGCTGCAAACTGGACCTGTAGAGCACTTAGAGAGGAAATAGTGCCTTTAAACATGTGCATAGTACCATGAACACTCAACTGAGAAACATCAGTGGTTCTCTTCATACCAACTGACAGTAGGATCTGGTCTAGAGATGGGCATGAACAGCAATACGAACAAAAAGAAGCCACGAACAGCCCAATCTGCTGTTCTAGAACAAGCTTTTCGTAAGGCCCCATTCAAAACAAACAGGTGGCTGTTGCAAGCCTCATTCGTTGCTGTTCGTTGCTGTTCATCAAGCCAGACAGTCTGGCACCAGCAATCAATTCCCTTGGCAACTTAGGCAGGGATTGTCTAAACTCTGTCTGAACTCCTGCTGTTGCCCTGGAAACCTCAATCTAAGACCAATTTAGCTTGATAGGCAGGTCTTCCTTTCAAGTGTGGAGCTCCAGATGAGTTACAAGGGAGCAATGACCGAGGGGAGGGGGCTCCCAGCTCTGACTTTGCAGACAGTGGAGAGGGAGAGAGACAGCTGCTGTTGGCATTTTGATAGAGAGAGTGCATTGGAGCTTGAATTTTCTTTGTGTGTGGTGGGATAGGGATCTACCCCTTCAGGTTCCAGGGCTGCTGCCAGGCTCTGGCCCAAGCTATTATTTATTATTGGTACCTTTCCTGCTGCCTGCTCAGGTCAGGTTTCTGGGAGTGGTGCAGTAGGGATCTTGACCAAACTTGGATGATGGCTGGAGGAGAGCCTGCTGGCCCCCACGAACATCCAACCACAAACATCTTCGTGAACAGGTCATGCTCATAAGTGTTTGTGAGTCCGTAAGTGTTCGTGAGTCCGTAAGTGTTCGTGAGTCCCTGTTCGTGGAGGACAACGAACAACGAACATCATGTTCAGGGTTTTTTTCTGTTCGTGCCCATCTCTAACCTGGACCCAAGCCTAATCCAGATCAGTGCCAAATATCCAATAAACATCCAAGAAAATTATCCATTAACTGGATTATATTTTTAACCAAGTGTGATGGAGGAAACTGCCTCTGTCCACATCTGATTATGAGCAGGGGAAAGAGTGCATTTAAAGATGTGTGGAGTGTCATGAGCAGTTCTTTTCACACCTGTAAATGATGGGAAAGGCTGACAAAGCTGAGCCAAAACATCTTTCATTTAGCAAATAAGCAATACTACTTGGCATCTTATATATTGATAGCCAAGTGGCCCTGATCTGAGCATACTTCAATCCAGAGACTGGAGACATGAAGAAACAAGACAGATCTTCCTACACATCTGAAAAATACCCCAAGTTTGCAGAAATATCTGAAATCTAAAAATATATATATTGGGGGTTTTAAAAACCTCCAAAATGATTAGAGGAACTTCTGTAGCTTTAACCAGATGCCCTCAGTGGCTGTTTCTTACCGATCCCAGACCCCCACTTACCTAACCGTGGGGGGGCGCATCTTCCCTGTGGGCACCCCTGTGGCGTTGCACTCTCCCGTGTGCAGCAGCCACCAGGATCAGGCCCATTTTGGCCTGGATCGGGGCCGCTGCGGAGCACGGGAGTGCTCCTGCACTCCGCAGCGCCTGAAAACGGGCCCAATTTGTAGCAAAATGGGCTCATTTTTGGGCTCATCTTTGGGCGCTGCAGAGCACAGGAGAGCATGAATCGGGCCCATTTTGAGGTGCTATAGAGTGCAGGAGTGCTCCTGCGCTCCACAGTGCCTCAAAAACAGGCCCATTTCAGCACAGGTTGGGCTCATTTTGAGCCCCTGCAGAGCCTGGATGTGCTCCCAGGGGCTTCCTGTGATGACGTCACTTCTGAAGTGATGTCATCACACCTGTGCATCACACCTGTGCATTGCTTTGCGCACGTGCACCCCCTCTCCCCCAAGGTCAGGCCCCTATCCCCCGCCCGGAGGTTGAGGGAGCCTGGCAAGCCTATTGTTGCTAGACAACCATAAGCCAGCTTTCCAGACTTAGTTTCTGTCAGGAAAAGTCAGGGGAAAGAGGCAGGGCCCTTCCCAGGGCTGTTTTGGCCTCTGAGGGAGGACTCATTGGGGCCACACCCAGCAGCAACCACCACGTGACTTGCATGACTCACTCAGGCTTGGCTGCTTGCTACTGCTCAACAGCAGCTCCCCTAAAGCCAGTGTAATATAGTGGTTAGAGTTTCATATTAGGATGTGGGAGATCCAGGTTCGAATCACCACTATGCTGTGGAAGCTCACTGTGTGACTTTGATCCAGTCAGATACTCTCAGCCTAACCTACCTCTCAGGGTTGTTGTGAGGATAATATGGAGGCAAGGTGAATGATGTAAGCTGCTTTGAGTCCCCAGTGTGGAGAAAGACAGTATATAAATGAAATAAATTAGTAAACATAGATGAAGCTGTGGGGCAGATGAAAATTAAGTTGTTTAAGGGGTTTGAAGGAGAGGAGTATGCCGGAAAAGGTGAGGATATGGAGGTTGCCAAAAGAGGAAACAGTGTGGGGAAGGGGATACAGGGGGAAATGAAGTATCCCCTGCAAGTCCATGTAGGCTCCCCACCATGCTGCTGTGCTGAGCCATAGAGGAAAGGCTGCCTGGGGTGGAAGGGGGTGGGAAGGAGAAAAGGAAGCAGGGAAAGGGGGAGAGGCTATGGGGGCAGGGAAAGAGGATGTGGTGAGAAGGGAGAAATGAGATGGACCCCTGCAAGTCCTTGTGGGTCCCCCTGTCAGGGCTTGTGGTGGCCACCGCTGGGCGGAGGCCTGGCATATCCAGCCCAGACATCAAAGGGGTGCCAGGAATGCTGCAGGACCCTGCTCTGTGGAAGGAGGGGCGGTATACCTCACCCAGACTCCCTCTCAGTCCACTCACTGGCCTGCTCAACCTACGCCACTCACCCCCTTTGACCTCCGCCATCTCCTCCTCTTCCATCAACTTTCCTCCTCGCCTCCATTCACACTCCACTCCATCACTCCCATCAGGGCTTTTTTCTGGGAAAAGAGGCAGTGGAACTCAGTGGGTTGCCCTCGGAGAAAATGGTCATATGGCTGCTGGCCCCATCCCCCTGATCTCCAGACAGAGGGGAGTTTAGAATACCTTCTGCTCCGCTGAGCGGCATGGAAGGCAATCTAAACTCCCCTCTGTCTGGAGATCAGGGGGCAGGGCCACCAGCCATGTGACCATTTTCAAGAGGTTCCAGAACTCTGTTCCACTGTGTTCCTGCTGGAAAAAAAGCCCTGACTCCCTCTCAATCAACCCACCCTGAATGGTCTCCTGAGCCAGCTTTTATAGGGTTTCCCTTGGCTGCCTCCGCCCTTCCCTCCAAGCTCCTTCTCTCTGGCTGCCCAGCTGTGTCTGCTCTCAGGTGTTCCTTCTCTTTCATTAACTCCTCCTGCCTTCCCTGCCTCTCTAGCAGGGTGGGGCTGAATGTAAAGGTGTCCCACCTGAGGCTTCCTCCAGGTGTGCCTTCTTCTCTCCCTCCCTCATTCTCCTTCAACTTTCCCTGCAGGACTGGACTGGCAGGGCCTTTCCAGGTGCTGCACCTTGGCTGGCTCTGCCTCTACTCATGAGGTGCCCTTCCAGCTAGCATCTGGGCTGCCTGTCCCTTGGAGCTGGGCATGGCTGTGCTTCCCTGACTTTGCTCCTGAGGTGCTGCCCTGGCCGGTATCTGGGCTGCCTGTCCTTTGCTGCTGGCCTGTTCCTTGCTGCTGGGCATGGCTGCCCTTCCCTGGCGGGCTTCCCCCTCTGGCTCTTCCCCTCTCACACTCGCTGCTGGCTGTGTTGCCTTCCCTGGAGCCTCTGAGCCCCCTGACTCTGCTGCTGGGGTTCTGTAACTGCTCCAGCCCCCTGACTCTGCTGCTGGGGTGCTGTGACTGCTCCAGCCCCCTGCCTCTGCTGCTGGGGTGCTGTGACTGCTCCAGCCCCCTGCCTCTGCTGCTGGGGTGCTGTGACTGCTCCAGCCCCCTGCCTCTGCTGCTGGGGTGCTGTGACTGCTCCAGCCCCCTGCCTCTGCTGCTGGGGTGCTGTGACTGCTCCAGCCCCCTGCCTCTGCTGCTGGGGTGCTGTGACTGTTCCTTCTTGGACAAGTGCCTGTGGAAGCAGCTGAGCGGCTGTCTCCCGGGGGTCTCCCATCCTTTTCTCCAGGTAAGTCCAGGGGCTGGGTTGCAGACCCCGGACACCCCCAGCTTCTGATTGCATGCTATTTTAAAAGCAATGTATCAAAAAAAATAATAAAACCACTTATTTCCATAAAATGGGAACAATCTAATTATCTCAGCTACGTGAGCAAAGATAAATGGTTCCATTTGAACTATAATCCACAATAGTTTATCATTATTAGAACAATTTGCTATGTTGTAGCTTTGATACAGAAAAGGCACCCCCCCCCTCACACACACACACACCCATACACACACACACAGTTCTACCTAAAAGCCTTCTGGAACGTATTCAGTCAAAACAGCTTTTGGATTCAAAGCTTGTTTAAACTCCTGTCTTTTGTCTTTTGTTGAACTACTCTCATTTAAGAGTGTTTGTGCAACATGAAATTCAATCAGTAATGTTAAAGCTACTATTCATTTGTTTAAGATTGTCAAATATGTTGCCAGAATTGCTTTGTTGGTTATAACCCTACTGAATAGTCTTATTTTCTGTTGTGGAAGTAATTTATTTTAGCCGTTGAATAAAAGTTATAGCTCTCTTTGGAACTGGAGTTCCATTAAGGTAAGTTACACATACAACCAAACTCTCCCCCGCCCCTCATATGCTCTCAGTGTAAGTATTCAGTTCTAATTCTTTCCATTGTATGCACTCTGTGGAACAAAACATAGTGAAACCTATGGAAATAGACCAACTCACTGTGAAAAGGCCAAGGGCTGCAATTCTGCATAGTGTTTATATCCTACTGGCTTTGAGGACTGCGGTTGACATAGTTACAGATTTGGTCTCTGTAATCTTCCCTTTAGTTCACATTGAAGCATTTCGCACATGTTGGATAATGCACTTCCAATCCTCTTTATAGATCATTTGGAACGGATTTTTTTGGGTGCGGAACAAAAAATCCACCTCAAAGATTGATAAAGTGCATTGAAAGTGCATTATCCAACGTGTGAGGAATCAGCCTTTGTAACTCAGAGTTCATGTATTCCAGAGTATACACATTTAAACTGAGGAATATTTGTAGCTTGATCCTATTTATCGATGCTCAAACAGTAGTTCACTGATGCCAAAGGAGCTTCCACTGAGATTCATTTAACAGTGACTAGTGTGTGCATAATGGAATTCCCAAATCAAAAATATAAACAGAAATCGCTGTTTTGAATCAAAGATGCTTGGGAATAACAAAACACCCTTTCCAAAAATACCTCCCCCCACTGCAAGTTCCAATGTTTACCAGCATACAGCATGAACATGTTTTTTTCTTTGATTTTACTGGTTTCCTGGACAATGGCCTTCCTCCCTTCTAATCAGACCCTTGCAAGGGAGGAGTGCTTCAAGCTGCAGAGAGCTGAAATTCTCTTTCCTCCATTCTTTGTATAGATGAGAAAGGGGTTTTTTTCCCTCTGAATGTAGAAGGCCTGGATTTATTCAGGGGTCTGTAGAATTCAAGTGCTTCACTTGACATTTGTTTAAAACTTGGGCGGGGGGGGGGGGGTTGGTGGACAGGCAGAAGATGCTCTGTTGCAATTTTTTTGATAATTGGTTGAAAAATGACAACTCTAGCCTTCCCCACGAAAACTTCTCCCGTAGTAAATAATGGAAGCATTGTGGCTCTCCTGCACAAAGAGGGGCCTACCTCAGGAGTCTATAAAATCAACACACATGCACACACACACACACACACACACACACCATTCAATCTGCTTGAACCTTGGCGTGTCTTTTCATTGTAGGGAGAACTGAGTTCTATGCAAATTTGATGCAATTATCTTTATAAACAGCTGCCTCAGACCTTTAAATAAGTTCCCTATTGAACATAATGGTCCTGAAGAAAAAAAAGAAGATTTGAGTCCTACCTGGAAATAAACAATCACGGTAAAAGTCACTCTTTCCCAAAGTCCAGGGCAGAAATTATAACGAAAATTTTCTTGGTGCAAACCCCTAACAGTGACTGGCCTGTTAGAGAGGTAGTAGCTAGTGTAGTGGCTAAGAGTGAAAACTGGGAAATCCTTGGTTTCAAATTTTGCCTTTGCCAGGAATTAACTAAATACCTTTATAAAAGCCATGCCTTCTCTGTCGTAGAGCCTCTCTACAATAAGGAGGTTCGAGCTTGAAATTCCATTAGGGCCAGGCCAGGGCCATTTTCACACACCTGTAACCCTCCAGAAAGTCACGCAAAACTCACGGCACGACAGCATCTTCATAGCGTGATTTTCCATCGTGATCCTGTTTAATGGCACGATGATGTCAGAAATCATGCCATTAAACAGGATCATGACGGGAAATCATGCTATGAAGGCACTGTCGTGCCGTGAGTTTTGCGCGATTTTCCGGAGGGTTACAGCCGGGCATGTGAAAACAGTCTTCGCCAAATTACCACTGGAGGGGGTGTTCTCCTACCCAGAAATCCCTCAAGTGCTGGAAATGAAGGTTGGAAATGCAGCAGGCAGGAAATGCTCTTCTGTTGACCAGGCAAAACTAGAGTGTTGGTCCTTTGCATTTATGCCTATCTGTAGACTTCTGTCTGACAGCCAGTCACGGGGTTGTAGCAAACTGTACTTGAAAAGATCTCCGATTCTGAGAGTACACACTTATGAGTATTATCTCCCATTTGTAATGGAGTGTGTCTCACTGCAATATCTTGGATATTCTATTAGCACTGCTGCTTTATCAGATTAGGCACATCACTGTGCTCATACAGTAAAACAATGGGAAAAATATTTTTAAAACATTATATATGAGATGGCTGGGGGGGGTGTTAAATCGAACATGGTGTAAGCCACTTTGGCTCCCCGTCAGAGAGAAAGAATTCCATATGGAAGATTTTGCAAAAAATACATAAGATAAAATGATTCTGGTCCCCCCTCCTTGCAAAGCTTACAAATGATATACTCTGGTTTCTCTTCCGATCGCTTACAAATGATGAGGACATTTATGTGATTTTTTTAAAAAAAAACTGCTCAATTGTGAGATTGATCAGGAGGACCCCAGTTGTTAGTTTTGTTAGATCTGTTGCTTCCCATTAACCAGAATCAACAGATATTCCTTTAGATTTTGAAAAAGAAAAAGAAAAAAGCTCTGCTTCATTTTCAGATGCAGCAGAACAGACTCCTCTGGTGTTTCATAATGAAATATGTTCCGCTGAATACCTCTCTCCTGTGGTAGTTGTGACATAAATCTCACACTTTGTCCCACAAGGTGTGCTCCAAATAGAGTCCTGAGCTACTGGGACTGAAATTTGTCTCTGTTTCTCCTCAGTAGTATTAGAAAAGTGAGAAATAACTTTGAAATCAGAAACATTTCCCAGGCTTGTAAAAACTTGTTTCGCTCATCAATACTCAGAAGAACATTTTACTAAGAGCCAGTCGACATGACATGACATTGAACTGAAGTGTTTTTTATACTGAGTGCTTCCACTCCAAACTTTGTGTGACAAATTGAAAAGCAGGTTCCAGGCCTTCTAGGACGCCTGGATTGTGTTTTGCCCATGGATAGGCAACAGGAACAGATGTATGTCAGCTTATATCCAACAGAGAATGTCAAATATAACTTCTGTGTAAAATCTTTTCTTTTAAAAGATGGGCACTTCACTGCACTACTTTCTATATCTGTGACCCCAGCTCTCTCTCTCTGGAAGATTAGCAGTTATAGACATTACCTAACAGTTGTCCTTTCCCCATAAAGAAATCTCAGGAACTTGAATTCACAGGGGAGAGGGGAAGCTAAAAATTTGCAGTCCTCTCACCAAACTGTAATTCTCAACATTATTTGGGAAAGCAATGAGATTTGAGGCTGATATAAAATTGGTAAACATTGTATTGTAGACATATCTTCATTCTCTAAAGTATTATAGTTATTTAAATATTCATACCCCATTTTTCTCCTGAATGGGGAGTCAAAGTACTAGAACATCGTTCTGGCTTATTCAATTTTATTGTCAACCCTGTAAGGTATGTTTGGTTGAGAAAGTGTAATAGGCCCAAAGGCATCCAGCAAGCTTCTGGGACGGAGTAGAGATTCGAATCTGGGCCTCCAGGATTGGAGTTCAATGCTGTAACCACTACACCATGCTTAAATTATGTTAAGGGATTCTGGGGTGGCATTTATAAAACCTCTGGCAATGAGCAGCTGAGCCATGCTAATGTCACTGATCAGGTGGGCAGAACGTTCTCTGGCTGCCATTATCTGAGGGCCAAGCTACAAGTGACGAATGACACAGGTTGGACACTTGTCTGCTTCCCTCAAGTTTTGATGGGAAATGTAGGCGTCCTGGTCTTGCAGCTTGGCTCTCCGACTGCTGTCCAATGGACTTTTCAACTGTCGCTTTTCCAACATTCCGCCAAGCTGCCTACATTTCCCATCAAAACTTGAGGGAAGCTGACAAGTGTCCAACCTGTGTCATTCGTCACTTGTAGCTTGGTCTTGAGTTGAACAAGCAAACAGATTTAAGTAAGGTTGCCAGCCCCCGCCCCAGCAGTTGGTGGGGGTGGGGGTACTCACCTTGATTGTAAGCACACATGACGGTGGGCCCAGTCAATGATTTCACTTCTAGCATGACCTGGATGCAATGGCCTTGCACCAGAGTGGTTCTTTAACAAGTGTCATCATCTAAGCACCCATTTCCCCAGCCACTTTCTTCCCATGCGCACCCAGTTCCCCGGCTAACCTCCCCCCACCAATCAGTTGGGAGATTGCCCACTGTTAGCTGGCTCCTGTCAAGGCTAAATATAAGTATAGTCAAACAAGGGCCTAAGAAAGGAGCAAGCAGAGGTTTAAAGCCACAAAGGAAACTAGTGAGGAACGTGGAAATAGAGTTGCCAGCAAGCCAGGAGGAAAGTGGCCTCCCACTTTAACAGAGGAGTTATATGTAGACAGCTGAATCTTTTCGTGGCATGGAGGTAACCAATATCCCATTAAGCTTCTGTTAAAACAGGATATTTTCCCTCCAGACAGTTATGAGGAGGAAAAAAGAGAGCCTGAGGGAGGAAAAGAGAAGGAAACTGGAGAGAATGGGAAGACAGGCGTATACGGTTCGTGAAATTTGACGAACCACGAACCACATGGTTCGGTTTTTTTCCAGTTCATGCCCATCTCTAACCAGTACGCCTACATTTCCCATCAAAACTTGAGGGAAGCTGACAAGTGTCCAACTAGTGTCAGGCGTCACTTGTAGCTTGACCTTCTAAGTCTTGGAGTTTGGGATTCTGGTTCCTTTGGAATGTTCTGAAGTTTTCCTGTTTAGAATGGGGATGAATTGTGGTCTGACCACCCTAACCACCAATAGCTGATAAAGAAGTACATACATTTTTTCTATTTTTTACCAAAACTGGAGGGAAAATCCTTCCAAGTGTCATTGTGAAAAGTGCATATGACTTCTTTGAAATAAAATATAACACATCTATATTTTATTAACTAGAGAAACTGGATCAGGGAATCCCAAAACAATTTAAAGTGTCCTTCCCTGTGCATGTACAAATATATTTATTCTCTGCTTTTCTGTAGGTTTAGTGAATTTAATTAATGATCCACAATGGAATGTGTTGCCCAGACCTGCTACAAAAGCTATGAGGTTTTTTTTCCCGTTAACTTGCAGCTGAACGACAGAAAGCTACATTACTCATAACTAAAGAGAGCAACATTTTTCTTAATTGATTTTTGAACACTTTGTCATGCTAAATACCTACAAGAAGTCATCCTACATTTACAAAGATAATCTAGTAATTCATAACCGCATTTAATTGCTCTCATAATAGATGTGTAACATTTATTAAAACAAATTTACTTACAATGGTTGTTGCTTAAATCTTTCGAGCGAGTGTGGTGTGGATAGTCTTGCCCCGGGGAGACCCAAGTTCAAAGCTCTGCGCATCCATAAATCTCACTGCTTTACTCTGGGCCAGACAGAATGTTTCAGCCTAATCTAAACTCATAGGGTTGTTAAAATGAAATTCCACCATATCAATGAACAAAAGCTTTTTGGGAGGGTAGGCAGGATAAAAATGTCATAAATACTATTTCCCTTCACCCAAAGTCAGGTATTTTATACATTTCTGTTGAAGAAATCATTAATTTAATATGTTTATTTGTTCACCTGTTATCAACTGTGTAAACTGTGGTGAATAACACTGTCTTTGCTATTATACTACCATAGGCACCTGATAACAGCAGCTTTGTGGGCAGGGGAGAAAACTTCTGCGGCAGCAATAAATGAGATATAGGATTTTTCTTGTTGAATGAACTTCTGTTGCTTAGAATTGAGCTGTCAAAGGAGTCCACTGTGGCAGGTTTGCCCCTGGCTGAATTCTTGGGTACACTGATCCCCAGCCTTGCTACAATACTTGCCAGAATTTGTGGCATTTTGTTACAGGGTTTCATAAAAAATGAAGAAATTGTGCATTAAATAGAATGTAAGGTAACACTGACACTTGTGATCTAATTGGATTCATCCTCAACCACGAAGCTGTAAATATTATACCGATGAGAAACAGAATACATGCAAATCTGAGACCAATTTGAGATTGATTAAAGCATTAATGTGTATACTGTCTGGAACAGGTTAAAGGAATTATTGTTGCTTCTTTAGCCAAACTGGCTATAAAGCAGGCTTGCTATGTTCCCACTGGTGGCAGGAATCCCCCGCCTCCAGCAGGCACTTCCTGCAGCTGCTCAGCTGGGAGGGTGGTAGAAAATAGTGGGGAAATGGGAGGAACGGACATCATTCCCTGTGCGCCTGGAAGTGACATCAGCATGCCACCAGTGACATGCTGGTCACATGTTGACATCACTTCCAGGCCCACAGGGAGTGACATCAGTGCGCCACTGATGAGATCATTACGCCATTGGCACACTCCCCAACACAGTGAGTAAGTCTCCTGCCATTTGCCCAGCCTTGTGCTGGCAATGTTACTATAAAATATGTCTTTGCAAGGCTGGAAGGGAAAGGTCTGCTTACTGGCTGTGCCCCAACTGTAAGAGTTTCTGACCCTATCATGGTAGTCTTTACTTCTGAACAGCAATAGAGATGAAACTGGTGAATTTACGGCTTTTGTTATTAATGTCATTTTGGTTTAGTTACCTGTCTCTGAGGTAAACTGTGTCTAAATAGCTAGCACTTGGGTGCCCAAATGGCCCCACTGCAAAGCGCGGGAGCACTTCCAACCACACCTCCAATGATGTCACTTCCTGGGAGTGACATCATCGAGCCGCCCCAGGAGCATGCCTTGGAGGCCTATTCCCCCACCTTTCCCCTGCCCCACCAACCAGGTGAGTGGTGGAGGGGGCAGAGAGTAGGACCAGGATATCCCCTGCCCCCACTTGCTGTTAACCCTCTGGGCAGCCCTGGCTTAGAATCCGAAGAGATAAAAGAAAATCCATGGTGCTGTAAACAGGCAGGAAGTTAGAACCCCACAGGGAGAAGGCAGACCAGGTTTTTAGAGCCCAGGCTCAGCTAACCCATGGCAAGAATAGAGGACCATGGACCCGTGCCACTGTAAGACCATCTGTAGCAATGCCACCTTATTCAGTACCATAGAAGCCCTAAGAAGTTAATGATTGGATTCCACGTTGCTGCCAGGACACCAGCTGCCTCTGATTAGTGCATTAGTACTTCATTCCTACAAATAGCCATTTCAGTATATCCACTCACTAGATCCTGAATGGCAAAGCACAATTTAATTTTAATGAATGCACAATGAGTGTTCACCATCAAAATGTAATGGTGCAGCCCAGTTAGGGTTGCCAGGTCAGCCCACAGCTGGCAACTGGAGAGAGCCTGGGTGAGGTCATTGTGTGATACTGCAATGTCATTTCTGGTCAAAAACCTGGAAATGATGTTACTGCATTGTGCAGCACAATTCTCCAGATCCCTGTGGGAAATTCCTAGAACATTGTGCGACATGGTGGTACCACTTCAAGGTTTTGACCAGAGATGGCATCGCAGCCTCATGCAATGCTGTTTCCCCTCCCTTTTTGTTCCTGCTGATCATTTGAGTAATGGCATGGCTTGGGGGGGGGGGGCAAAGGGCAAGAGGTTGCCTGCCAAAGTGGGCAGCTTGGCACCTCTAGGCCCAGTAGTGCAGCCCAGAAGCCTATAGGCTTTGGCTTGTGGCCATGATGTAATTGCCCAGCATTAGGGTTTGGAGGCTCAGACTTTGCTGCCGCGTGTATAGCCAGGCAATGTGGGAAGCAGGGAAGGTAAGAAATCATGTTTTTCCTGTGAAGGCAAATAGCACCTCTGGGTCAGATGATACAGGGGGGTGTTGTGGTCAGATCCCACCTGCTCCACCTCCCCCCAAAAAAGAACTGTTATGAGATCAGAGAGCCAATCATGGACTTCAATTATTGCACCTTGAGCCCCCAAGTGTTGGAGCCACAATAAGGATGCCTCCACTTTATACTTCAATTGTGCCTGATCCACAGATAGTCCAGCTTAATACTAGTCATCCACTGGATTATATTTGTTATCTCAGATGTGGGGGAGCAGTCGGCCTCTATCCACCTGGTTTTTTCACTGCAGCTCCTTTCAGTGTGCCCTGATGTATTTCAAGCTCTATATCCATTGTACATTGATTTGGCTAAGACTCTCTCCATACTTCCCCCAAGAGGGGATTGTACACAGCCGTTTCTTTCAGAAAGTTGTCACTCAGTCCAATAATCAATCCATTTTCTTCTGGATGCTCACAAAACTGATTATTTCAGGATTTTGTTCTTGTGACTTTCCAAGGACAGATGTCAAGTTAAAAGACTTTTTCCTGGGCCCTCCATTTACTCTCTCTCTCTCTCTCTCTCTCTCTCTCTCTCTCTCTCTCTCTCTCTCTCTCTCTCTCAGGCCTCATGTATATACTTTTGCTAGTAAAGAGAAATCTCACTTGTCATCCAGGAATAAGGAGTCCACTCTATTTATACTGCTCATGCCGTGCTCTGAAATTCCATCCATGAGGATAAATCAAATGCAGTCTCATATCAGCGCTCTTTTTTTAGTACTCG
Source organism: Eublepharis macularius (assembly GCF_028583425.1). Lineage (NCBI taxonomy): Eukaryota > Metazoa > Chordata > Lepidosauria > Squamata > Eublepharidae > Eublepharis > Eublepharis macularius. Next base: position 18,278,194 of record NC_072800.1, on the reverse strand, counting down.
GAATGGGAGCAGACTTGTCAACACTGCTGAAGGATGGATAGTGACAAACCAGCACTGAAAGTCACAATGAGTTACTATATTTTATAAAGTACACATACACTTCAGGGGAAATGCTGACATGTTAGAAATTAATGGGACCTTTGCTATTACCTTTAATGAAGTCAAACATTTACCCATTCCCTTATATATATTTTTCTCCCTCTTGCTACTCACTGGCTGAGTCCAAACCACTTACCTTCTTCCTCATACATTTTCATGAATGTCTACTGCTCCCTGTCCTTTCCTTGGTGCGTGCTGCTTTGACACTTTTCTTCTTGGTGCCGTTTTCCTTTTTTCTTACTGTCCCTTTCCTCAGCCCTATTTCCACTCATTATCATATGGGTCCCATTGGTTGCACCAGCTCACGTTTTGTCAATGTCACGATGTCACATGGCTGTGCCTGAAGTGATGATGTCATGGATATTCATATACAAAATCTGGTGGATCACCAAAGCTAAAGGCTTCAGCAGCAATGTGGGTAAACAGGGCCAAGGGCTGTGAGGGCAAAGAAGGAAAATGATGCCCATAAGAATCGGCAGCCAATGGAACAGAAGCAGTGAACATTATCAAAAGAATGCAGGTGTTTAGCAAAGTTGGTTGACTCTACTCCTTTTGAAGTCAATACTGAAATAAGAGCAGGGCCGTTTCCACACGGCTTACCTTTGCTTGTAATGACCCGGAACATCGCGCAAAAAAAGCGGAAGATCGTGTTTTCTCGCGCAAGGCTTGCACGACATCTTGCAAATCTCGCTCAAGAAAACGCGATCTTACGCAGTTTTTTGCGCAATGTTCCGGGTCGTTGCAAGCAAAGGTAAGCCGTGTGGAAACGGCCCATATTCTGCAAAGCCCAAGTAATTCTGTTACTACCTTCTGTTTAATGACTTACGTTGTAATCAACCATGGTCAACATGAGATCGTAGCTGCCATGTATAACCTTGGATGGTGTTAATCTTGTGCAAGCTGCATCAAGTAGCTGCTGTAGCATAGTGGTTAAGTGGTTTGGCTACAAATCAGCACTCTACTGGTTTGAATCCCACTACTGCCATGAGCTCAGGAGGTGGCCTTGGGTCAGCCACTCCTCTCAGCCCCAGCTCCCCAGCTGTATTGTGGGGATAATAATAACACTAACTTGTTCACCACTCTGGGTGAGGCACTAATCTGTCTAGACTAGCTTGATACCTGCACTTCGCTACAGTATTTAACTACTTTAAATCCAGTTTTAATACTTATGGGTATGTAACATTTTTTTGTTTTGGGGGGGGGGGGGTTGAGTTGGTTTTGTAGTATAATAGCATAGTACCTGAGCTTCACAAAGGTGTTTGAATAAAGCAAAGTGCGTTGATGCTGAAAACCAATGAAGTGAATTTCGAAATGTAACATTTATTGAAGAGATTTTAAAAGGAAAAGATTGTAGTACAATAAATAAAGTAAAAAATACGTACAACTGGGTTTTTTTCTACTGAAGGACCTCTTTGTAGACCACATTGGTGGTTTTCCCCTCAGGTGCTAGGATCACCAAGCTGCTGGGTGAGCTCACTCTGCATCAGGCCACATAGAACTGCCCATGTGAGAAGCAGTCCTCCCTCAAGTCAATTCGTGCCACCTTCAGTGTCTGGCCCTGGGACTTGATGATCGTCATAGCAAAGCAGACCTTGAGGGGGAACTGCAGTCTCTTGAACTCAAAGAGGTTCTCTGATGGTATGACTGGTATGCATGGTATGAACATCGACTCCCCCGAGCACTACTGGTGAACAATATGGCCTCGATGATGTTCCAGTGGAGGGTTTTCACTCGCAGTCTGGTGCCATTGCAGAGTTTGGGTGGGTTGAGGTTATGGAGCAGCATCACTGGAGCCCCCACTTTGAGGAGAAGCTTGTGGGCTGGGAAGCCAGGAGGATTAAGCATGTTGAACTCCACGGGTTAGTGGACCACGTCATCTATTTGCACCACTGAGTCCACAGATCTGTACTCCATTTCTGCCCCTTCAAGGCAGTTAAGTTGTGTTTCATTAATGATGGCAGCCTTGTCATTCTTGGGGGTCGGAATGGCATGCTTGCACAGCCAGTCCATGGACTTCTCCGTGATAGTGACGATATCAGGGTATATTGTGGCTGTTAGGTCTGCTAGGGTCATCACTAGGCCTGCAGGGATGGTCACCTTTCCCTTGGACTTGGGATACTCTCCATCACCTATTTTTAGCTGTAGTTCAGAGAATTCCCCAGCAGACCCCTTGCCTCTCAAGTTCTTTCTTAGTGAAAGTTTCCTGATGAGGGGCCACAGATATGATGCCTTGACACACACACAGTGACTTCATTAGCTCAAGTTCCCCTTGGGACTACTGGCAGAGTCTGCCAGACGTCTCCAGCCAGCAGCACAGTGATTCCCCCATCACTCTCTCATTGCCCCTGACATCTTTGAGGGTTATGCTCAGTGCCTCAAAACACCCCTTGTGCGCCATGGTGCTCTCATCCCAAACAATGAGCTTACAGTTCCACAGCACTTGGGCCATGTTGCTTTGTTTTGAGATGCTGAACAGGGGTGTTTCTGCATGGAAGAGGTTAAAAGGCAGCTTGAAGGTAGCGAAGGATTATAGGCCATGCCTGAGTGAGCCTTGACCTTCCATGGAAGTGAGCGCCTCTTTACTCTGCCACTCTGTGCACCTCGGGGTGCTCGGGGTGCTCTTGTACTCAAGTACCACTGCTGCTCGGTGCACCACAGGAGTACGATGTGCATATTTCTTTGCTGCATTGTTACCAGAAGTGGTCTCCTTGCAATAAATAATTTGTGGGGGGAATTAGCAAGCAAGGAGAATGAGAGGGGTAACAAGCGGGAAATCTCCACCAATTTCTACCAGGTCCTTTCCCAAAGTAGCAAACAAGGCCAGTTCTTGAAGTCAAACAATATATTTTATTAAGAACAAGGCTTCATGCACATACACACAAAGTTACTTGGGGGAAAATAATTACACACACACACATACACGCACACACAGTCCTAAGAAACTTAGCCAGAGATGAGGAATAGAGAGAGGGAGCAAGTATATCTACCTATCCTGGAGAGTAGTCCAGTCCACGGTGAGGGGAGAGAGAGAGAGAGAGAGAGACTTCAAACATCCAGCGTCCTCGGCCAAGAGAGCAAGAGGCTCAGAGCAAATCTCAAGGGAACAATGCTTATAGATCCGGAAGCGTGAATGATTTGAATGGGGCCAGAGCTCTACCTTTATAGGTAAAATGTGGCCTGAGGTGGAAGAGCCCACCTAGCCATTAGTACAAAGGCTCCAACGGTTAGTTCCTGGGTTAGACAAAAGGCTTGAGTACCTTGACTGGTAGCTGCCGGGTGTTTGAATACAAATGTGAAACTAGTTCTAGCGCTGCACAAAAAGGATAGTTTACTGATGGAGTCCACTGGAACTAAGTACTTTTAGGGAGGGACTGTTCTCTCCCAGGAATGACTGTATATACTTATGAATGTCATTTGATTAGCTCCACAGTCAAGGACAGGAGATCTCATCATGGAAGAAGGGAAAGGAATGTCTTAAGTGGAGATGATTCTGCAAGGCCTTTGTTGCACTGGGCACCGGTGGGGCCGGAGAGATAGTAAATCCAATCGCTTCTCAATCACTCCACATTCCTGTGAGGCATTCCATTTATGCCGTGTCCTCCCGAGGCGGGATTCAGCAACTGCTGGAGGTCCTCTGGTGACCAAACAGCAGCCATTTTAACTCCAGAGGCCTGAACATCTTTAATATTACAAGCAGCCATATATAAAACTGCTATTAAAATGGCAGAGGCTGAGCCAACCGCTTACAGTATCTCTAAGTTGCTTCCTCCTTTTAGTGTCAGTGTATCTTGCACGATGTCTGCCAGGAGGCTTCTTGGGAGCACCACCTGAGCTTGTCTCCCTCCTCACCCAGTGAAACATCCGTTGGGGGGAGAAAGGGGGCGACCAGCTCTTCTGAGTGGGGGTCAGTGGGATGGTCACTTTGCCCTGAAGGTGATGGCTGTGAGAGGTGTGAGGTGGAGTTGGACTGAGGGAGGGATGGTGTGGTGGGCACTTCGGCAGGTTCATGTGAGAGGTTCACATTGAAATGGCCCATAGAAAGGTCATGCACCATCTCCCCATGAACATTTAAAAACTCAGTTGCCATACTGACTTTTATATAAAATCCCTTTTCAGGAGTCTTGTACTGTCTTTCTTCAACTGTCTGCAATTTCCTTTACCTCATTTTTACCTAAGAACACAGAGTTCCACAGCTGATCCATCAGCCTGCCAGCCACACAGGCAAGCCAGGACCCACAGGGAGACTGGCAACCCTAGACTGGGAGGTGTATTTTTACCTCAGGACACATTCGATGACTCTCAATAACAAGTATATACTCTTTAGAATGTTGGAGAGATGACCAATCAAGGCCACATGTAAAAATGACCTCAGGGGAGAGTGGCAGTTGGCGGGGGAGGGGGAGGACCCTGCCAGCCCCACAGGGAAGCTGTATCCCTATGGGAAAAAACATTTTACCCCTTTTTACCCCCTTAGGGGGCAAATTTCTTAAAATCCCTTCTTAGTGAGTCCCTACATCACAAAAGGAACGTCCTGCCCAAATTTCATGCTTCTAGGTCCAGGGGTTTGGGCTGGGCATTGATGAGTCAGTCAGGACTTGTCTTTATATATATAGAAGAAGAGTGGTATATAAGCACAGTTGTTGTTGTTGTTGTTGTATACTTATAAAGGCATAGAAATTTGTCCATTAAAATAACACCATGCTTTACTTTGTTATTGCTCATACAGTGAGGATTAGCTTGGAAGCCATGGCTTTAGACCTCCCTCCATTCCCCCTTTATGCTGTCCCTAGTGGACTCCTGTCTAGCAGGAGCAATATTTGGGGGGAAATTTGGGGCTGCACTGGGGTGGGGAGGTGATGAGGTACCATTCTGCAGAAGGAAATCCTTTCTTTCAAATGAGATTTACAGCAGAATCCAAGCCAAATGATGGATTTCCAGGCTTCACAGAATATCTTCATGCTCTATGGGAGCCATATATGTTATTGTATGTCTCTAATCATTTGTGTCTGGACTTTCACATGAACTCTCACTGTGAGTTTAGAACTGTTTAGAAGCACAGCAGTGGAACCAAATGGAAGGCCCACAAATTATACCATGGTACATGAAAATCTGTGATGTGCTAAAAAGAGAAAGGACAGGTTTTTAGAAGACTGGTATCTCAAGAAGTGGGAAAATAAGGTGCTTTGTTTTGTTTTTTTGAGGAGGCGGTTGTAAAAATAGTTTTGAAAGGTGTATGTTTGATATAGATACCAAAGTTATATTTTATAACAAAATTACAGTCTGTTTTATTTAAAGGAAAATGTACAGCATTAAAAGTTGAAAAGGATGAATATATTCTGGTGTCTATAATCACCTACATTGTTGATGTAAAATAATAATAATAATAATAATAATAATAATAATAATAATAAAAATACAGTGTGCTTATATACCACTCTTCTAGACAGATTAGTGCCCAGTCAGAGCTGTGAACATAATCAGTGTTATTATTATACCCACAATGCAGCTGGGGAGCCGGGGCTGAAAAGTGTGGCTTATTCTAGAACTTGTTTATTAGATGGGGCTGTACCATTTCTAGGTGGAGCTTCAAAGAAATTAAAACTCAGTGAGTTCCTCACGCCCACAGATAACTTCTGTATCACCAAGTCTATGTATATTTTAGTGGCTATGAACGGTTAGCATCATCAGAAATGTACAATTCAAACTGGGAGAATTCATTTTAAATTCAGAAGCTTCTATCTACTTTTCAATGTATCTATTTCTTTAAATAAACTATCTTATGTTAAGAGAAAGAGAGTGTGTGTGATTTGCAAATGAGTTCACACAGGCCACGTGAAAGTTAAGTGCTAACAGAAAATGATCAACATTCTGAGCCAAATGATTGAGATATTTCTCCTTTCATGAGAATTAAGGATGTTAACTGTACCCAAATCATTCCTGGAAATCATTATCATTCTCAAGCATGAAAAAAGTCAGCCTATAGCCACTCACTGACCATAGGTTTAGATAGACACTTAGAATGACTTTGAGTTAAATTATCTTGAAGAAATTCACCCCTTACATTAGCAAAGGAAACTGATGGCTCACAGGGCCTAACTAGCTCATGCAAAAACTTTATGCATTGGTCCCACCCCACCCGCCTGCTCCCCCCCCCCATGAGAAGAATACCAACTAGCTAGGAGGAAAGCCCCAGAGCAGTTCCACTTTTTCATTGACTAACATGGCCCTGGGGCTTGGACTGACAACACTGACTTGTGAAATTCTTGAAGATTTAGGGCTGTGCCTGGAGAGGACTAAGTCTGGAAAGGAGCTCAGCCAGGATATAATTCCATAGAGTCCACCCTCTGAAGCTGCCATTTCCTCCAGGGAAAACTGATCTCTGTAGTCTGGAGATCAGTTCTAATTCTGGAAGGACTCCAGGCCCACTTGGGGTTCTTTTCCCGATATCCCTTACTACAATTACAGGAAGTGACCTGTCTCTCAAGCATCCTTTGCTTTGGTCTGAGGCATCTAATGGGCCCATTGTGGTGACTTCCACCTAGCAAAATGTCCCAAGCATACTTTCTGACTGTAAGACAGCAGACATTCATTCACTCACAGTGCTCATCAGATCAGTAGGGATTAGAGATGGGCATGAACCGGAAAAAAACAAACTATGCGGTTCATGGTTCGTCAAATTTCACGAACCATGAACTTTCATGAACCTGCCCTGGTTCGCGAACCGGTTTGTTTGGTTCATGAAAACGTCACATCCAGGTCCGAAAATTATCACTTCTGGGTCAGCAGAAGTCACTTCTGGGTCAGCAGAAGGTCTGCAGGAAGTCCATCCCCTGTTGCCTAGGAAACTGATTGATTGGCACCAGGCTGTCTGCAGTCACGAACCAAAAAACAAACCAAACAAACCAGCCTAAATGGGATCTGATGAACCACCATTTGCGAACCACGAACTGGCCTGGTTTGTGCTTAATTTTGGTTCATATTTTGGTTTGTGCCCATCTCTAGTAGGGATGTTTTGTTTGGTACTTCACTTTATGCAAGGTGCCACTTCTTATCCTGACAAAGCCTTCAATGGCATGAGGAAATGCAGGAGCAGCTTCTTAGAACATCATCTAATTGTAACAATGAGAGGAGAGGGTTGCTTGGGGAGAAAGCCTGCTAGCTACAAAAGGCTTCTGTGCCAGTTCTGGCTAGCAACCCCATTTAATACTAAATGGGAGTAGAACTAGGAAGGACCCTTTAGCCTGAGGGGCCAGATCTTCCCCAGACAGTTTGCAAGGTAGGGAGCAAGCAGTGAGTCTAGTCCCTAAGCTAAACAAGAGAAACCATCTCTGCTTTCAATTACCTCTAACTCCATCAACTACCTCAAAATACTCGCTGGCTTAATGTTTAAAGGAGGCTTTGTAAAGAGAGAGAGAAAGAGAAGCTGTCCTGTTGCAAATTTAAAAGCTTGCTCTTAAACAGGACAAAGCAGTGTTCCAGGTAGGGTAATTTGCTCACTGACCTCATTTTGGCTCCAGTCTTGAGTAGATCAACACTCATGTTACAGAGCTTCTCTTATTAAAAAAGCTGTCACCATGTTTAAACGTTTATTGGCTTTGTGCATATGCTGTTATTGTCCTCTGCCATAAACTGTTTGATAGCGTTGTCATCCCAATTAAAATACATGAAGCCCAAGTTCTGACCACCCTGTCTGGCTTGAATTCTGCGATGACTTAATCACTTCCCATAATGAGAGGAAACAGCATCAAGGGATTCTGAATAGTAAACATTTTCAGAAATTGTTGCAAGATGCTTGAGTGAAAATCAAATATGGTTGGGAGCCAGGATAATCTATCACTGTGTGATAAACGACTTCACCACAGTCTGTCTCTCTCAGCTACTTTTCACCTGTTGGAGGTTGTAGGAATAGCAGAAGAAAGGACAAAATAAAGTTAACAGATTATCCTCAAGGAGAGCCAGTTTGGTGTAGTGGTTAAGAGCATGGGACTCTAATCTGGAGGGCCGGGTTTGATTCCCCACTCCTCCGCTTGAAGCCAGCTGAATGGCCTTGGGCTAGTCGCAGCTCTCTGGAGCTCTCTCAGCCACCTCACAGGGTGTTTTGTTGTGAAGATAATAATAGCATACTTTGTAAACTCCTCTGAGTGGGCATTAAGTTGTCCTGAAGGGCGGTATATAAATCGAATGTTGTTGTTGTTGTTGTTGTTGTTGTTGTTGTTGTTGTTATTAAAAGGCTACACAAACAACTGATGTGGTTAATAGGAATGGAAATATCAGAGCCCAGTTAAAAATCCCTGTTAAAAGATTTCTAGTTGTCATGATTGGCCTTCCTCAAGCATACTATTTGATCCTAAACATGTTTATTCAGGAGTTCAGCCCCATTCAGTGGGAATGCTTTCTAGGAAAAAAGCTGTAATGGAGAAAACCACTGCTTCCCTGATTGTTCAGAGCTGCCCACCAAACCAACTCTTGCCCCAGTCTGTTGTAGACGTGGGCACGAATGGAAAAAAACCCAAACAAGCTGTTCATTGTTCATTGCCATCCACGAACAACAAACAACGAACAGTAACGAACATGACCCTCTTCACAAACATGTTTGTTGTTTGTTGTTCGTGGCCCTTTAAAGATCCCTTTAAACTATCAGCTGGCAGGTGGCAGGATTCCCCCCTGCTGCCTGCCAGCTGATAGTTTAAAGGGCTCTTTCCTGCCACGTGCAAGGGGGAGAGCCCTTTAAACACCCCACAAACTGACCTTCCCAATGTCCAATACCCACCAAATTTGCAGGGGACATAGTCCTCACTGTCCTCCAAAGACCCACCAAGTTTCAGAGAGATTGCACCCTGGGAAAGGTATGGGTCTCACCCTTTGTTGTCATTTTCTCTTCACAGGGGCAAAAACGGGACACTCTGCTGGAAGCTACTTCGAGGGGTTACAAACTGACCTTCCCAATGTCCAATATCCACCAAGTTTACAGGGGATGTAGTCCTCACTGTCCTCCAAAGACCCCCCAAGTTTCAAAGAGCTTGCACCCCAGGAAAGGCATGATCCATGGGGCCCCCCATTTGCTGTCACAGTGGCAAAAACGGGACTCTCTGCTGGAAGTACTTTGGAGAGTTAAAGCCAGAAGGAAAGCAAGGAGTTCAGACAGAGGCTGCTTCCACACACGTTGGATAATCCACTTTCAATACTCTTTACTGAACATTTGAAACTGATTTTCCATGTGTGGAACAAAAAATCCACTTCAAAAGGATTGCGAAAGTGCATTGAAAGTGTATTATTCAACGTGTGTGGAAATGGCCAGAGTTCAGTCTCTGCCTCTGTTGCCACGGGAATGGATTGAAAGGGGCTAGACTGTCTGGCTTGATGAACGGCTGACGAAGGCAACGAATGAGGCTTGCAACGACCACTTGTTCGTTTAGAATGTGGCCTCACGAACAGCTTGTTTGCGAACAGACATGGGGGTTTTCTCGTCCGTAATGCTGTTCGTGCCCATGTCTAGTCTGTTGCTCCCAATGGCCTGGCAGTTCCTTGCCCGTCATGGCATCAGATCCTTTATCCTTTCTTTAGCCCTGCTCTTCCTGTAAAGCCAGCCCTACCAGGATGGAGACTGAGGTGGTTTACTCAGGTGGCATTGTCTGTGTGCCATTAAAGAGTGGGGAGACTGTCAGTTATTTTTCATGAAGTGAGATTTTAAAACCTATTTCCTACTTTGAGCAGATTCATCTGATGTGGGGTGCAAAAATCATGGGGTTGGATTCCAGGGAGCCACAGTGGGCAGTCAGGCTCCTCAACCAACTGTTATTAGTCTTCTGTCTCTCTTCGATGTTTTTAAATCCCTGTAGGCAGCTCCTATGGCCAGTGTGACAATGATAGTTCCCTTCCATCTGCCCACCCCCAACAGCTTCACTGTGACAGGAGCTTGCATACAGGCCATCTACACCCAGTCTCTTTACAGTGGTGGCTCTCCTAGGTGACCACAGCTCACCTTGATTCCCCAGTGACCTTATTTGAGCAAAGGTGGCATCCTTCTTGGTTGGGGAATGGGCAGGGACTCCCCCCTCCCACACCCCTGTTGCCCCTGCTGCTGGCCCATGGGTGCTGGGCATCTGTTGGGCTCCTCCACTAGTACTGCCAGACCCAGTGCATCTCTTGTATGTGCAGTAAACAGGTTTGTTTTGTGGAGGATTTTAAAGCCTCATCATAATTTTTGGAGGTGTGCAGTTTTTTCTGCAAATATGGTAGTCCCCTCAGGTTTGCAGAATCATCTCCTTTGTAACCAAGTGGTTGTGATTCTCAGATTTAAGCATTCACATGTGGGTCCACTTGGCTATTAGATACATGAGAAGTGGGAGACCCTCAAGGACTTGCAGGGGGGCATATCATTTCCCCCTCCCCCTCCCTGTCCTCAGCCTCAACCATGACCTGTCCTCACAGGTAAGTGAGGGGGGAAAGAAATCACCCCATCCCCAAAAGGCTACATGCTAACAAGCCAGGAGGCCAGGGCCACCCTCTATGGAGCTTTGTCCTTGAAAGCTGTTTCAGGTGCTGTTTCACCTGTAGCTCATGACCTCTTCTGCTTTTTCTCTGTCCTGCATCAGAGTTCCTCCATCTACTCCCAACAGCAGTCCAATTGCCACAAGGTAAAAGAGGCAATTGGACCACTGTTGGGAGTAAATGGAGAAACTCTGATGCAGGGCAGAGAAAAAGCAGACAGGCTTAATGACTTTTTTTGCCTCTGTTTTCTCCCTGAAGAACTCAGGCACATCTAGAGATAGTAGAAAATGTGACAGGACACCTGAGTGGCTAGTTGACATTGACAGAGAGGTAGTGGAGAGCCACCTGGCTGCACTGGATGAATACAAATCCCCTGGGCCAGATGGGGCGCACCCAAGAGTGCTGAAAGAACTTTCTAGAGAACTTGCAGAACCCCTGTCCATCATCTTCAAGGCCTCCTGGAGGACTGGGGATATGCCACAAGATTGGAGAAGAGCGAATGTTATCCCAATCTTTAAGAAAGGGAAGAAGTATGACCCGGGAAACTACAGGCCGGTCAGTCTGACTTCTGTTGCTGGGAAGATATTCGAGCAGATTTTAAAGGGATAAATCTGTAAGCATCTGAAGGACCGCTCAGTGATCCGGGGAAGTCAGCATGGTTTTGTTCCTAACAGATCTTGCCATTCCAACCTGGTTTCCTTCTTTGATCAAGTGACCAGCTTACTAGATCGGGGAAACTCTGTTGACGTGATTTATCTGGATTTCAGTAAAGCTTTTGATAAGGTCCCCCATGACATTCTGATGGGCAAACTGGAAGACGGTGGACTGGACTATAGGACAGTTCAGTGAATAGGGAACTGGTTAGAGGACTGCACCCAAAGAGTGGTAGTCAACAACATTTCATCACATTGGAGGGAGGTGTCCAGTGGGGTGCCGCAGGGCTCGGTTTTGGGCCTGGTACTTTTCAATATTTTTATCAATGATCTGGATGAAGGAGTGGAAGGGCTGCTCATTAAATCTGCTGATGATACCAAATTGGGAGGAGTAGCAAACACCCAAGAAGACAAAATTAAAATTCAACAAGACCTGAATACTCTGGAGAAGTGGGCAGCTGTGAATAGGATGCAATTCAACAAAGACAAGTGCGCAGTATTACATCTGGGCCACAAAAATGGGAAGCACAAATACTGGATGGGGGATACACTTCTGGGCAGTAGTATATGTGAAAGAGATCTTGGGGTAAGAGTGGACTGTAAACTAAATATGAGCAGTCAGTGTGATGCGGTGGCAAAAAAGGCTAATTCAATCCTGGGTTGTATCAAAGGGCCCATAGCGTTGAAATTGCAGGAGGTCATAGCCCCTCTCTATACTGCCTTGGTCAGGCTGCACCTGGAGTATTGTGTGCAGTTCTGGAGGCCTCACTTCAAAAAGGATGTGGACAAAATCGAGAGGATGCAGAGGAGAGCAATGAGGATGATCAGGGGTCTGGAGACTGAGCCCTGCGAGGAAAGGCTGAGTGCCTTGAGAATGTTTAGTTTGGAGAAGAGGAGGTTGAGGGGGGACATGATTGCTCTCTTTAAATATTTGAAAGGCTGTCATTTGGAGGAGGGTGAGGAGCAGTTCCAGTTGGCAGAAGAGAATAGGACCCAAAGCAATGGGCTTAAATTACATGCACAAATGTACTGGCTGGATATTAGGAAGAACTTTTTCACCGTCAGAGTAGTTCAAAAGTGGAATCAGCTGCCTAGGGAGGTGGTGACTAGCTCTCCCTCACTGGCAGTTTTCAAGAAGAGGCTGAATGAATATTTGTCAGAGATGCTTTAGGCTGATCCTGCACTGGGCAGGGGGTTGGACTAGATGGTCTGTATGGCCCCTTCCAACTCTATGATTCTATGATTCTATGATTCTCTGGCCAGGACAGTGCCAACCAGCCCCGATCTCCTAAAAGGGAAAAAAAAGCATCAACCCAAGATGTTTTAACTCAAGAAGAAATGAATTGAATAAGTCAATTTCACTACAATCAGCACGGTAGCCTTGTTTACATGTTACGGTGAACGCGCATGCATCTCGCCTGTATGTAAGAAAGCACCAATGAGCATTCACTTTTTGAATCAAACTGGGGCCAGTACCTGGATAAATGTGGAGTTTGTATCACAGGTTGAGCTGTACATGCATTCAGTGTATCATGAGAATTACTCGATGCACATTCAAAGAACAATCAAGTGTACACAGTATACAAGTGGCACATGCGTTCACGGTAACCAGGGCTCATTTCGAGGGGGAACGCGCAGGAATGCAGTTCCGGCAGTTCTCAAAAGAGGTCACATGTCAGGTGGCCCCACCCACCTGACTCTTGGCCATTTGGGCCCATTTCGGCCTGGATTGGGGCCAAAAAAGCCTGGATTGGATCGGTGCCAGGCGGGGGAATCCTCCTCTGCCCAACACTGATCCAATTTGGGCCGTTTCAACCCCAAAGGGCCCAAAATGGCCACTTTCAGTCATTTAGGGCACCTTTTTGCCCTTTTGAGCCCAATTTTGGCCCTGAATGGCCAGGATTGGGTCCAAAACAGCCAGGATAGGTGATGTCAGGGGGTGTGGTATATGCAAATCAGTTATGCTAATGACACACTCCTGGTAATGTCAAGGGGCATGGCATATGCTAATGAGTCATGCTAATGAGTTATGCTAATGAGTTCCTCTAGCTCTTTTTCTACAAAATGACCCCTGATGGTAACCTGTGAACAGGGCTAGTGAGTGTGACTAAGCCATATGTTTTCAGATGAAGGAGAGTATTTTAATTTGCTAGAAGATGTTGTCTCCTCATTCAGACTTTTATATGGCAGGTCATGTGTATTACAGAAAGCATCCATTCAAGCAGCAGATTGATTCCTTTGGGAAGTGTGAATTTCATGAATTTCGACAGCCTTTTTAAATGTGCCTCCTGAATGACTCTTTAAATGGTGGTGAGCTCAGCGATCTAATTGAGTGGGCAGTTTCCAAATTTTAGTAGCGTTCATTAATGGCAGTTATAAATTTCCCTTAAGGAGACAGAAGAGATGCTTTAATTCAAAAAAATCTAATTAGTCTCGGAGGCGTATACTGTACAAAATATAGCAGACTTGGGATTTTTGTTTTGTTTTTACAGGGTTAGTTAACTGCCCCAGTTTTTTGTACAAATCTGTCTTGTTACAAACTGGAATGGATATAGAATCCAGCTGTGCTGTGGACAAGCTGTAAAGAAAGCTACATTAATCCTAAATGCCTAATATCTAGTGAGTGACGTTTGATGCCAGAGTCTAATGTGGTATACATCATAGGGACTGTGTTTGGGATTGCCTGTAGGTTTCAGACGTGCAGACTGCGTGGGGTACAGAGTTCTGGTAACTGAGCAACAGGACTCTAATCTGGAGAGCCAGGTTTGATTCCCCACTCTTCCACTTGAAGCCAGCTGGGTGACCTTGGGTCAGTCACAGCTCTCTCAGAGCTCTCTCAGCTCCACCCACCTCACAGGGTGATTGTTGTAGGCATAATAATAACATACTTTGCAAACCACTCTGAGTGGGCATTAAGTTGTTCTGAAGGGCAATATATAAATGTTGTTGTTTTTTGTTGATGATATTTTGAATGAAATAACTTTCCAGTCCTCATAGTTGCAAGTTATGGTTGCCAACCTCCCAGTAGCACCTGGAGATAACTCATCTCCAGATGACATACATCAGTTCCCGTGGAGAAAATGGCTTCTTTGGAGGGTGGACTGTTTGACATTATACTCTGCTGAGTGCCTTCCCAAACCCTGCTCTGTCCTGGCTCCACTCCCCAAATCTCCTGACCCAAAATTCACAACCTTATTGCGAATACATGCTTGAAAGTGTGAGGGCACTGACTGTTGTTATCTCAGAAGGTCAGATATGATTCCAAGAGTTAGCAGATACTCCTGCCAAATGTTTCTCTCTGTCTCTTTTGCTCTGTCAGATTCCAGTATATTGAGTATAAAATTAAAATTTTATTTGCCTGCATTCTCTATAGGATTATTTAATGTGTATCATGAATCCTTGCTCCCTAACATTGGTCATTATTATTATCCCTTTGTTCCCTCAAAACAGTTATTTCTAGAATAGCCTCCACAGAAGCTGCAATGGTGGTTGAATATGTTTTTCAGCAATTGGTGATTGGGCTTTGTAGCCCTGCTTAATTGTGCCATAAGCCAGGGGCCAAAACTGGGAGGAAGGCAGAGAACAACATTTGCACACTTGACTTGAACAATGCATTTTACTAATTACAAATTCCTTCAGTTTGGGCATGGGATGGGGAAGGAACAAAGGAGGTGAGACAGGGAGCCAAGCTACAAGTGATGAATGACACTTGAACAGCAAGTGAACAAACTCTCGTGTATTCCTCCCTGTTCACTTGCGCTCCACTTGCGCTCCACTTGATCACGTAGTAATCCACTCCACTCAAGTGGAGTGCAAGTGGAGCGCAAGTGAACAGGGAGGAATACACGTGAGTCTGTTCACTTGCCGTTCAAGTGTCATTCGTCACTTGTAGCTTGGCCCTGTGACATCCTGCTGCTGGCAGTGGTGGCTTCCATATGCCCACTGAGCATGTCCAAGGGAGGGAAAGTTAAGGTCGGAAATAACTGGAGAGATACTTTATGCCTCCTACCAGCAACTCGAGGAGGGGGTGCATGGCTAACATGCCAGTCTTCGAGATAGCTGCCTGCACCTTTGGACTGGGGATGCCTCCCCCATACAGTTATGCAGAGAGCTCCCCCTCCCACAGCCTTCTGCTGAACATCCCCAGCCAGTTGTGACAAAAAAGGATGAACAGAGTGAAGAAATGGTTGTTTTACTATCAGGAAGGCAAGCCCCCAGGCCACTCAGCCAATCTGGCTTCCAGGTACAATTTCTCCCCAGCCATATTAACAGCATTTGCCTGTTGGCCATAAGTAAAGATGACTAAAAGTCTGGAAAAGAATTTAACCCTGGGCAGGAGAATGTGCAAGCAAAGCATCGCTGAGTACAGACCCAACTTAGACTGCCTTTGTGTAGGTCCAGGACAGACTGAAGCGGAGTAGGCTCCACCCAGCCCACCCACGATGGCCTCTCACACTGGGACAACCCACCTCCAGTGACTGGCCAAGGAAGCATGGCACGGTGCCACCATTGAGGCGGTGAGGTGGGCGCCATGGGTGCTGAGGCACTGGAGGGAGTGCCGGGGGCACACCACTCAGCCACCCACACACAGAGCAACCAACCAGGAGAGATGAGAAGATGAACACGCGCCTCCCCAGCCACCCACAGCAGCGCAGGGCAGTTTGAGTGGGCGGCCTCCTAGCTCTCCCACCCAACCGCCAGCCGCCCCACAGTTTGGGTGCGTGTGTGCGTGCAAGGGGGCAGAAGCAGGCCTCCCCTGCATGCCTCCCCCTGGCCTGGCCTCTGCCTCCTCGGAAGCGGGGGTCCCACTCTGTGAAGAACCATGGCGCCCTCACTCCCTCTCACTCACCCTGCACCAGCCACTTCATCTCCCCATAGCGCGCCCAAAGAAAGCTCTTGTTGTCAAGCCCAGGCACCGGAGCGCTGCTGGAAAAGGCTCGGGCGGGCGGCTCTTCCTCGGCATGCTGCTTGCAACTCCCATAGGGTGGCCAGGGCTGAGGAGGCTGGTGCAGTAGGGGGTGGAGGGCAGGCCTGAAGCTCCGGGAGAACTACAGCCTGCATCTGGAGTTTGGCAACCTTTCTTACAGGTAGGTCTTCCAGGTCCCTGCTTATGGTGGACAATTTCCTGCCAACCCCCTCCTATGCCTGCTGCTATTGGGAGGAGGAAAGGGTGGGGAAAGGCCTGGCACACTGGAGGCACGCAAGCATGGCAGCACCACTTCTGGGTTAAACCAGAAGTAGCATGGAATGCTCTGCATTTCCTTCGAAACTCTGTGGTAAAACCATAGAGTTTTTGCAAAACCCCTGGCACATCCTCAGCGATGTGTGCATGGGATTGACGTCAGCATGTTGTCAGCAATTTGGGGGTGTCACCAATAATGTCATGATGTTGACACCAAGAGGGCCTCCAGCAGTGGATGAGTGTCCCATCAGTTGTTAGGGCGGACTGGCAACCTTATTTATAGGGCATCTTTAGGCCAAATGGTAGTAAGAATGAATGTTTTGTGAACCTTTATATTTAACTTAAAGGTAGGGTCACCTAGAGTGGGACTGGACCTCGCCTTTATCAGGGGCTGCTACTATAAATAGCAGCTCCAAGAGGAATTTTCTGTTCCCTTCCTCTTAAATAACTTTTAGGTGCATTTGTGCTGGAGAGACAACAGCATGTAATCATTATTATTGAAGTAAATCCTGATACCAGGTGTGTCCATCCGAACTCTAGGGGGCACTGTAACCTATAATTCTACTGTTCAGAGCTTACTGAGCACTCTTATTTTCCCTGCCTCTTGTTGTGCTCTTCTTCCTCTGGCTGTTAGTTCTTGTCCTGAAGGTCCACCTGCAACTGGGAGGTCAACAGTTACTTGTTGCTTCTTGCCATCCTGTCATCGCAGTAAACTGTATGCTACAAGCATGGGACGGAGACTGGTTTAGCTCCTTGACTGCTGATAATTTGCCCATGTTGTAGCATCACCACACTGTGCTTTTCACCCACCCCCACTGTGCACCATTGGCTGCCTCCAGCTGGAACAGGAAAAAGTGCAGCGTTTTGTGCAGCCTAGGCCTATGGGATCTGGGAGAGAATTCAAGACAAGGTTGCTGTTTTCAATCGCAGCTCCTGTTGAAAATTACATCTTGCTCTGCCCAAAGGAAGAAAGAACATTTCATATACAATCCAGGACAACCTGACATTTATCTTAGGATCAAAATACATTATAGTCCCCTATTCAGAATTTATTTCTTGAATGTCATTGCCTGCTCACATTTCTCACTTTCAGAGCACTGAAAGGTTACTTTGGTCTTCCATGGAAGCCTGATGAGCCCTCTATGCATCTCTTAAAATCACGCTATTTTTCTGAATAAACCGAAATTTTGTCGTTGTGTGTCTCCAGCAAGAAAAAGAATCGCTCCAGTACGATCGTTTGTGAAATAATGAAATCTAAAAAGCAAGGTTTCCCCTCGCCCCCATTCTTAAGGTGACTTTTGTCCTTAAAAGGCTTTTGTAAAAGCGGCCTGTTAGGTAGACTTTGGAACTATGCCCTTTGTTACGCCACAGACAGATTGCACAGAAGTGAGAGAAGCCAGCAGTTACGGTGATGAAAGCATGTTGTAGACAGCAAGGATAGTTTGCAGAGCGCTTGTATCAAATTGGTAACATCCAGTTTTATGGTACTTCACTGATCATTTGTGTCAGAACTGTGTTTTGAAAAGAATAACACTGCAGGAGATTTTGAGGAGTCTAACAGCTCGTCTGTTCAATACACATCAGACTGTAGATCCCACTTGAAACGTTCTTCAAGGGGTACCTGGTCCAATTAGGAAACATGAAATGTATGTGTCATACAGTTCGCTGTGTCACATGGAAGGTTTCCGCTGGGAATTCATTATGATATCTGGTGGTGATGTGGAAACTCTCCATGCCGCTGGGGTGATAATATATGCTGAGACTTTATACATATTCCAGCAGTTGTCATTGAGATGTTGTTTCTAGTTAGTAACATATTGTGCACAGGACCTGGCCCAAAAGGTTATGTATGTGTGCATGTCTAATGAATATTTTTGAATGAGAGTTTTTGGTGGTGGTGGAGGAAAGTGCCATCAAGTCCCAGCTGAGTTAGAGTGACTCCTGGTGGGGTTAACACGGCAAGAGACTAACAGAGGTGGTTTGCCATTGCCAGCAACCCTGGTCTTTGTTGGAGTCTCCCATTCAATTACTAACCAAGGTCGACCTTGTCTAGCTTTCAAGATTTGACAAGATCCAGCTTGTCCGGGCTACCCAGGTCAGGACATGAGAGTATTTATGGAAGACAAAACCCAGTAGAGACTCATACTGACATGGGCCAAATGAGAATGGGGCCGATGCTGATTTAGATTTCTAGTGATTTGAACCTTGAGTATCTTACAGTGAAATCCTAAGAAGAGTTACTCCAGTCTAATCCCATTGAAATCAATGGGCTTAGACTGGAGTAATTCTGTTTAGGATTTCACTTCCAAGCACCTAAAGTTCTCTAGAGATACCTTTGTGGGGGAAGTTGGTGATAGTTTGGCTATGTTATGCTGCCAGGTGTCAAGACTGGTGAAGGTGTGATGCCCTCATATGGTGCATCATTAGAGCTGGGCTACACTACCGGGCTACCCCTGTTGTGCAAACCACAAAAGAAGAAAAAAAACTAATGTATACATGGACAGTTGCAGACAGGGAATGGGCCAGTCAGTGTATCATTGTATGCCTGCATGGTAGGTTCTTCAAAGACCAAAAAAGAGTACCAGCCAATGCAATCTGTCCCTGAAAACTCCTGTACAAGTGCATCACAATGGCACCTGTACTTCCAGGGCTGGCCCACTCCCTTTCCACCTCTACTACCTGGACTAAGATTGCCAGCCCTATCGAGGTAAATGCTGGTGGTGCCCGGAGAGGGTGGAGTTTGGGGGAGATGGGCGTCACTTCTGGGTGACGCTGTAGGAATTTCCTCCAATCTCTATTGTAAAGACTACAGAGACATGGGGAAATTTCTAGAGCATCACAAGGAAGGCTGTTTTCCTGCCATTTTTTCTTCTACTTCTTAGTTTGTTAAGGATAGAGGATTGGAACCACGGGCAGGGTTTTATTCTCCTCAGGCGGGCAAATGGCTAGCCCAACCCAGAAGCATTGTATGCAGGGCTTTTTTTCTGGGAAAAGAGGTGGTGGAACTCAGTGGGTTGCCCTTGGAGAAAATGGTCACATGGCCACTGGCCCTGCCCCCTGATCTCCAGACAGAGGGGCATTTAGATTGCCCTCTGCGCTGCTCAGCGGCATGGAGGGCAATCTAAACGCCCTTCTGTCTGAAGATCAGGGGGCAGGGCCACCAGCCATGTAACCATTTTCAAGAGGTTCCAGAACTCAGTTCCACCGCATTCCTGCTGAAAAAAAGCCCTGATTGTACATATGATGTTCCTTCTTTCCTGAGCTGTCATTCAGCTGTGGCCAAGTGGGGCACCCATATGTGCATCAAATTTGCCTGGAGGCCTACTGAGAACTTGCTATGAAAGAGGAGCTTAGTGTTTTACAATTTTTTAAAAAATGCTCATTTCATAGCAAATGTACATGAGTGCTGAACTTTTCCACTTGTTTCATTATAGCCATTTTTATTGTTACTTGGCATGACACACCGCTTAGAGGTGTCAACAGATAATTATGGAACGGTGATCTTGGTTTAGCAATTCTCAGAATTCAATGCAGTCATTACATTTTCTGAATGCTTCCCAAGCCAACATTTATTTTGACAAAGTTTGGTAGATAGCTAGGAACAAGTCAAAAAGGGACTATATTTTTCTCCAAATCTATCATATAATCTTATACAGTCTCTTGGGGGAAAATTGGAACCTCACGGGTAAAAGTCCCTAAATGGCCTTTTGGGGGTAGAAGAGATGTTATCCTCCCTTTAAAGTTTCTTGTAGATATTTTGTTTATTAACTTCATAGGCATGGTGTATTAACTGCATCCAGCAGAGCTTTGCAGCTACGTAAGTGCTGGTGTAATAAAAACATGTTATTTTCTTCAGCTAGATTCACAAACATTGTTCAAGGTATAATTTTTAACTCTGCCCTGTCACAATTGAAACTCCAACCCTGCCATCAAGGTTGTGCAAACAGATTTCCATTGGATTTAAAGTTTCTAGTATTCTGGGAAAGTGGAGGATTGTTCACCTGTATGTTCTATTCTATATAAATCTCCAATAAATTAAGATTTCCTTGTTTTGAGGTTATGTAGCTCTCCAAGAAACCTGCTAGGTGGAGGGTAAGTGAAATTACAGCTTCCGTTCAAAGGATAAAAGCTTGTTTATGTGGAAAAAATAAATGTGTGGTTTAAAAAGGGGATCACTCATGGCTGGTGCCCTGCCCCACAAATGGGGTAGCGCTCAAAACTCTACCCATCTACTCTGCCCCATCTACTGGAGCTTCCCTCAGGCTTTGGGTAACTTTTTGAAGAACACTATCACCTTGACAATGCTATCCTATGCAGTGCTGCCCCAATCTATGCCCACTGAAAGCATTAAACTTAGACTCAAGTAACTATGCCTAGGTTTTCACTCTTAGCAAGCCTGATAAAATTCCCCTTTTAGCAATTACATGTGACAGGAATCTTAAAAGTACTAAATGAAGTGATTATATATCTAAGTATGGTGTTTGTTATAAGTGGGTAATAATAGTAATAACATTTGATTTATATATCGCCCTTCAGGACAACTTAACACCCACTCAGAGCAGTTTTAAAAGTGTTATTATCCTCACTACAATCATCCTGTGAGGTGGGTGGGGCTCTGAGAGAACTCTGAGAGAGCTGTGACTGACTCAAGGTCACCCAGCTGGCTTCAAGTGGAGGAGTGGGGAATCAAACCTGGTTCTCCAGATTAGAGTCTTGCTGCTAACCACTACACCAAATTGGCACAGTAAGGTTTTCGTTATAAGTAGGTAAAAGCTTCTGAAATTAAAAATAACAAAAAATGATTTTCTTCATTTATTCCTCTCTTCCACCTCAAAGCAGCTTATATCCTTCTCCTCTCTTTAGGAGACCCGGTATTCACCATGTCTTAAAGAACCACCCAAATGGGCACCAAGGAAAGCGAGAGAACATTCCTGCAGCCAGTGCGATGATGTCACTCTTGGAAGTGACATCATTGCATCCCGCCAGGAGCTCACCCACTGTGGGCTTGCCCAGGAGGTATTTTGCCTCCCAGGCCCATTCGCCATGCCTTTCCCCCCCACCAGCCAGGTGAGTGCTGGTGGGGAGTGGAGGCTGGGAGCAGGGGATCCCCTGTCCCCACCGGAGGACTGGCAGCCTTATGTCTCCTCAATTTTATCCTCACAAGAACCCCGCTGAGGTAGGTTAGATTGAGCGTCTATGACTATTCATCACCCAGCAAAGTCACCCGGTATTCAAATCTAGCTCTCCCAGATCCTATTCGAATGCTTTAACCACTACATTCGAGAAAAATAATATACTTACTGACTTTATATGATACTAACAATTAGCAGACACTAAAGTATATAAATTTAAAGTAGGAAGTAGTTGTTTGCAACTGTGTCGGTTCAAAAGCAGAATCCAAAACAAGAACACAATTAGGGTTGTCATTTCTGAGTTGGGATATTCCTGGAGATTTTGTGGTGGGGACCTCAGTGGGGTATAATGCTATAGCAGAACCGCCAACGCAACCATTTTCTCCACGGAAACTAATCTCTGTAATCTGGAGATCTGTTGTAATTCCAGGAGATCTCCAGGCCCCGCTTGGAGGTTGGCAACTCTAAACACTCCCATGAAACACCTTTTGTCTTATACAACCAAAATAACACCAAAGCAAAACAGTATGTTTTGTGTCGTGTTGGTTTGTCTTAATAAATGGTATAACGTGGAGTGTGTTCAACACCTGGTCCTCGCAATGACACTGTAAAAGAGTCTGTTACCTATGAGCAAATCATTGATTTTCCAGCCAGACTTCGAATCAAATTATTTTTAAGTAGAACAGTTAACCATTAGGATCAGCTACTCTGTTACAGATTTCCCTTCCCAATCCTGTTTCATTCTTGCAGTGTTTCTGTGCTGTTTTTTTCCATACATAATTTGGGGGTGGGGTTATAGTTGTCTGTTCCAAAGAAATGACATTTGTCATAACCAAGCAATCACCTAATTAAGGCATGCCTGCAAGCATTTCCTTCCCTCAATCACATGCAAGTTATTTAGAGTAGTTTTTATACTGTGTCCCATGGAAACTTGAGGTTCCTTGAAACTTACTCAAGGTTTCTTGATGAGGAGATTACTAATGACAGACATACATGCCTGACCACTGCCAATTGTCCTCCCTCTCCATCCCATTCTGGCAACTTCTTTTCTGAGACCACAACTGTCACTCACTTCTGAACTCACAAGCCTCTTTTATGATATATTCCAGAAGTATACACACTTTCTCTTCCTTGACAGCTCTAGATGCTCTTTTTTTCTATAGTGTGGCTTAGTATTCTCTTGTCATCTGTAGGATTTCAGAGTAGAGATGGGCACAAACCAAAAATACGAACCAAAATTAAGCATGAACCAGGCCGTTTGGTTCATTTTTTGGTTCGTGACTGCAGGCAGCCTGGTGCCAATCAATCAGTTTCCTAGACAACAGGGGATGGACTTCTTACAGACCTTCTGCTGACCTGGAAGTGACCTTCTGCTGGCCTGGAAGTGATTATTTTTCTGACCCAGATGTGGCGTTTTCATGAACCAAACGAACCAGTTCGTGAACCAGGGGCAAGTTTGTGAAAGTTCGTGGTTCGTGAAATTTGATGAACCACGAACCGCATGGTTCGTTTTTTTTCTGCCATCTCTATTTCAGAGTAACCACACACTGACTGCTGTTAATTCTCTCGAGGAGTTTCTCTGCTGGGCATCAGGCTGTTCTTTACTCTGATGTTATGGAAGCCCAACACATGGAGATGGCAGAGAGGTGAGGAAAGCAAAGATGGGAAGGGGAAGGCTGAAAGGAGATTTAAATTCAGGGGTTAATTTGAGTCCAGTTGCTCTGGAGCTTTTCACCCTTTTTCCTGGACATGGACTGAAAATTCAGCATCACTTTTGTCCCAGTGTTTGTCCAGAATGTTAAACCTAGTGTACCACTAACTTAACGACATGCTCTGTGCCTCTGCACTGGCAGAAGAACTGATAATGCCTCTTTCTTAAGTCCTTACTGATTGGCACATCAAGGGTACACTGCCAGGAATTTCTTCTCTGCAGTCTGTTAATTGATTTCAGTGGGATTGCACAAGATTACATCCCAGAGGATTGTACCCAGACATTTGCAATGAGGCTACAAACCAAAAATTCTCAATTGTTCTCTTTCCTAGGTCAATCTGTGTTGATTTACAGTTATTTTATATTTGACCTTAGGTCACAATGAAGCTGAAAAAGTATGCAGAAGGAATTTAACACATGTTAAAAACATAATCGATCTAAGTTATTGTGAAAAAAAACAGTGGCTTGGATCCTGTGATAAATTTCCGCTTGCAGAAGCTGCGTGAGTATTCCTCACTGTCCATTGGATTGTCCACTGTCAGCTGGCAAAGGGAAGGCCTAAAGACTAGAAGAAGATTGAGGATATTGACTTTAAACTTTGTAACATTGGTAACTGGGAACTCTTCAGTCATTTCGTATCATGCACATAGCATATTAATTGTACAGAGAATAAGTCATATTTAAACAGCCAACATATCCTTGAAAACATATTACATATTTCCAGGGCTTTTTTTCTGGGAAAAGA
Source organism: Eublepharis macularius (assembly GCF_028583425.1). NCBI lineage: Eukaryota > Metazoa > Chordata > Lepidosauria > Squamata > Eublepharidae > Eublepharis > Eublepharis macularius. The sequence goes on along the minus strand of NC_072800.1, from coordinate 18,254,181 downwards.
GGTGGTGGAATTCAGGACTGCACAATTACATCACTTGGGGTCAGCTGGAACAAGGAGGGAGTTTTTTAAAGTTTAAATTGCCCTCAGGGGAAATGATCACATGGCTGATGGCCCCGCCCCCTGATCTCCAGACAGAGGGGAGTTTAGATTGCCCTCCGCGCCACTCGGCTCGGAGGGCAATCTAAACTCCCCTCTGTCTGGAGATCAGGGGGCAGGGCCACCGGCCATGTGACCATTTTCAAGAGGTGCCAGAACTCCATTCCACTGCATTCCTGCTGAAAAAAAGCCCGGCATATTTCTATGGTATGGTGGTAGAAAGTACCATCAAGTCATAGCTGACTTACAGTGACCCCTGCTGGGATTTTCAAGCCAAGAAACTAACAGAGGTGGTTTGCCATTGCCTGCCTCTGCACCTGTGGTGTTCTTTGGAGATCTCCCATCCAGTTTATTAACCCAGGCCAACCCTGCTTAGCAGCCAAGATCTTACAAGATCTAGTGTACTTGGACTATCCAGGTCAGGGGATACATGGGAGTTATTAATGTCTGATGCTGTAGATTGTCTGCATAAAAATCTTCATAATATACCTTTTGAGTGAGTAACATCTTGTCTATTAAAAGATTCATTCCAAATGTGAAAATATTTCAATGCTGTCAGAAATGTTCAGTTTTTCCATTGGAAATTGCCAAAAAAAAAAAACCCACCTCTGGGGAAGAAATGGAAACACTCTTTCCCCCACCCCAATTGTATTTTTTTATAAGCCTTCACATCTCTATTTCGTCCTACAGTACCTCTTGATAGACCAGATAGATGTATTGAAGGTCTAATTCACGTATGTATGTGTATAATATAATTTCACTTAGAGCTGCCATTTGCCCAGAGGATGCCTGCTCCAGTGGGAGCAAAACTGGGGGGGGGGGAGGGGGGAGAGAGTCATGCACTTCCAAGTTGAGACATCTCAACACTCTATGAATTCTCCAAATCTCAATGGTTTTTACAATCCTAATTTCTCAGCACTTGATTATTGTTGCCTAGACGTCTTGGTGCTATGTGAGCACTGAGTTGGAGATGAAATGTGAGATTATATGAAAGTTTGGGCTTTACAGAGCTGCTTTAGAGAGCAGCCCTAAACAGGTCTACATCTACTCAGAGTCATATCGAGGTTTTTTCAATGGAACTCACTCCCAGGAATGCGTTCTTACGATTGCCCTGTCAGTCATCGAGTGAGGAGTGAGCCACTGGTACTTTAAACGTGCCCAAGATTTCACAGTGCAACTGCAACAAAGCTTTAATATTCTGGTAGGTTTGACCAGCATTTTTTTTATATTCTTGTTCCCCGAAACAATTATAATTGCTTCTAAATAGCTTCTCTTATGAGAAAACAAAAGGATACAAATTACTAAATGTAAACTGGCCTTATTAAGGACAGAACGATAATGCAGTCAGATTCCATTATGTATTTGCTATAGGAATAATTGCTTTTCTCTACCGCAATCTATTAAATTTTCATTTGACAGATACACCCTGAGACAAGCTTCACAAGGAACTATTAACTTTTCTTTGAAAGGCTGAAACCAACACGCACCGTATTAATTCCAGCAATGCAATAATTAAATGCTTTTAACGGTCTTGCTTTTTGCGTTTCAAAACTGCTTTCCCACGACCTCTTCTCCTCGCTTCATATCCCTTGGTTACCTCTTGGTTTTAATCAGTTCATACTCAAAGTTACCTTTCTGACTCTGGGGCTGAAATCCTAAATGTAAGTAAATCACCCTACAATTCGTAGGGCTTACTGCTCAGTAAACACGTTTAGGGCAGGGATTTGAATAATGATAAATAACAGCTCAGAAAATAAAAATGCACATGCTGATCGTTTCTAACTTTGAAGTTAAAAAAAATCTTTAAGAAAGATTGGAAGCTGTATCAGATTTGGAAGAAGGTATATGCAGTAAACTGCCCTTAAAGGCCTCCCTAAAATTGCTACATGCTGTACAAAAATAAAAATAAAGCATGCTCTTCTTCCAGTCTCCAGATCTCCATTATTCTGTCAAGGGTATAACAACAACAACAACAACTGCGCTTATATACCGTTCTTCTAGACAGATTAGTGCCTCACCCAGAGCCGTGAACAAGTTAGTGTTATTATTATCCTCACAATACAGCTGGGGAGCTGGGGCTGAGAGGAGTGGCTGACCCAAGGCTCATGGCAGTAGTGGGATTCAGTGTCAAGCATCCCTGGCTACAATTCCTCATTAAGTCCTAGCGATGAGAGTGTGTTGAATTTTAGACAAATCCTAATTCAGAATTTCTACATTAGGTTCTCACTTTCCTCCTCTTTAAGTTTTAACAAAATATGGGATTTCTCACTTGGTATATGTGCTATTGCTATTTATTAGCCCTATACCTTTCTCTTTTTTTTTTTGAAAAATTTTTTATTGGGTTAGAACATTTTTATTTTTACATTACAATCAATTTTCCCCTAATTTTTCGTTTCTAACCCCCTCCCTTTCCCCCCCTTTTGTTGACTTCCAACAGCTTTCCCACCCTCTGTCCCTTTTCCCTTACTTCTATTAAATTCCTCTGTCTAAAACAGATATACATTCTCCATTATATTAAGCAGTGCATCATTAACTCCTTTAATTATTATACACCCAAACTATACGTCTTTAGATAAACAATTTATCCCATTTTCCAGTTTTGAATAATTCTATATAAACCTATATATCATAAACCATAAAAATTTCCCACATTTAAATCAAACAATTTGATTTGTTCTCTATATATTACTCATTTCAACTTTTTATGGTAATTCTATATAACTCCTCAGATACTCAATCAATTTAACTCTTCTATACATTCAGTTTGGTGCATATAAATCTTGTCAAAGAAAGAAAATATTGTTAGTTAGTCAATCCTCATGTTTAAACCTTATCATTAATTATTCTCTATCAGTTGACCTATACATATCTATATATATCTCAATCAATTAATCTAACTGCTTATAAATTCACATTTCTCTTCCTCCCCCGGTAAAGTCACCCCTCTCTTTTATACTTTTATTATATTTCAGTAGTTCTCAAACTGCCACAGTTTTCCTCCCACCTCCCATTTCTTCTCCAGGTATTGTTTCAGCTTCTCCCAGTCTGTGTTGAACTGCCCTGAGTCCAGATCTCTCAGTTTTCTTGTCATCTTGTCCATTTCAGCCATATACAGCAATTTGTAGATCCAATCTTCAATAGTTGGTACTTCTTGTACTTTCCATTTCTGCGCATACAAAAGTCTAGCTGCTGCAGTCATATAAAAAATCAACGTCCTATGATGGGCTGGAATTCCCTCCATTCCCAAGTTAGGTAGACATTCCCTATACCTTTCTCGTTTGATTTGGTTATCAGGTTTCATCCTTTCCTAGATTAGCCAATATGTCAAGCTATGACACTGTGCTAGAGCAACTATTGTTACTTCTGAATCAAAAACATTTATTAAGTGGAGAGTCAGTTTACAAGAAGAGGTTGCTAGTGTTTTGCCTGGTTTTATTCCTTTAATAATCTCTGAGTGCTGATATCAATTGACTATGTTATTTGCTTGCCCCAAACCACTCTGTGAGGTTCATGTCTGAATAGGATTTGAACTCAAGCCCAACACTTTGTCCGTAGGCCTTCAATATTCCTCATTGTTATGCATACTTTCAAGTCACAATGATTCTATCTCTTTATATCTGGAATATTCTTAGAATATAATTAGTCCAAATTATATCTACTTTGATAGGAAGTCTAAAAGAAATGTGTATGTTTAATTGTGTGTGAAGTTATCTGCCTCATCATTTTTAATTTTGGAGACAAGAACCCACATCCTGTTTCTCCTCTTTTAACCTTTAATTTAAAAAAAAACCTAGACTGAATAGATTTCCAGAATAGCAGAGTCTAACCATACAAATAGCTTCAAACCTCCGTTGATGGTCTGAACTCCCGTCTCCTTGACCTCTGCCATCTCTGTTTTCACCACCTCTCTTGATCAGCTGAGGTTCTAGTGACTCTTTAATGGCAAGGGAGTCATTGCCTTTTCTTTCTTTGATTGGTTGAGCTGTTCTGATGTCACAAAGAAACTGGTCTGCTTCGGCCCAGTTGTTTGGGGAGGATATTTTAGTATCTGAATTGCAAAGTAAATGAGTATATGCAGGGCTTTTTTTCTGGGAAAAGAGGTGGTGGAACTCAGTGGTGGAACTCACAGCCACACAATAACATCACTTTGGGTCAGCTGAAACAAGGGGGGAATTTTTTAAAGTTTAAATTGCCCTCAGTGAAAATGGTCACATGGCTGGTGGCCCCGCCCCTGATCTCCAGACAGAGGGGAGTTTAGATTGCCCTCCACGCCACGGCACGGAGGGCAATCTAAACTCCCGTCTGTCTGGAGATCAGGGGGCGGGGCTACCGGCCATGTGACCATTTTCAAGAGGTGCCGGAACTCTGTTCCACCGCGTTCCAGCTGAAAAAAAGCCCTGGTCCTATGTCACATTAGACCAGCAGTTCCCAAAGTGGACAGTATTGCCCCATCAGGGGTGGTGGGATAACTTCAGAAGCAAGCAAGTGGCAGGGGGTCCTGAAGGTGGGCCCCTCCGAGCATTTTGTTCACTTATTTATACTTGGCCAGGCTACAGCCTAGAGTGGAACACCTTCCTCACTTCAAGTTTCTGTCTCTGCATGGTTCTGAATTTTAGTAAACATGCCACTGGAGCTCTAGTCAGACCAGGTTAGTTTAATTAAACTAAAGTTGTAATTGGATTCTGAAGAAATGTGTGGTTAATTGTCACTGTTTTATATTTTGTGAATTTCATTGTGTTTATTCTCCTTAGTGGGTCGTGCAAACTGCTATTCTGAATAACGCTTTTTATAGGGCAGGATAGGGTAGGGTAGGATAGGGGCACTGGGGACGAGTTTATGGAACCGAGGGGGTAGTGGCCCGAAAAAGTTTGGTAACCATGCATTAGACTGTCAATTTTATGCAGTATTTCTGGGGATGTTTCGATGACACGTAGGGGTGCAGAAAGCCAGGCGAGAAGCAACAAGTTTACTTTCTGTATACATGTTAGCAGGGCTCATTTCGAGGGGGAACACGCCGGAACAGAGTTCCGGCAGTTCCCCAAAGAGGTCACATGTCGGGTGGCCCCGCCCACCTGACTCTCAGCCATTTTGGACCTGTTTCAGCCTTGATTGGGGCCAAAATGGCCCTGATCGGGCCTCTGACAGGTGGTGGATCACTCTCCCACTCAGCAGCAGCCCGATCCTGACCATTTTGGGCCCCTTTTTGGCCATTTTCAGCCCCTTTTTGCCATTTTCAGCCCAATTTCAGCCCTGAATGGCCAGGATTGGGTCCAAAACAGCCAGGATAGGTGATGTCAGTTGGTGTGGCACATGCAAATCAGTTATGTTAATGACACACTTCTGGTGATGTCAAGGGGTGTGGCATATGCAAATCAGTTATGCTAATGAGCTATGCTAATGAATTCCTCCAGCTCTTTTTCTACGAGATGACCCCTGCATGTTAGTGAATTAACCCTTTTGAATTTATGGGATGGATCCAACTAGCTTTTCTGCTGGTGAAAAAGGAAGGGAGGTCCCCTTCAGCATTCTGAAAAGGCTGAGAATCAAGAGTAGCCCATGTATAAAAGATGCGTGGGACAGGCACTGTAGTAGAGAGAAGAATTGCTACCGAGTAAAAATCCATCTGGATCCAAACCCCGGAGATCATGGTCCACATATCTCCAGCAAGCCTGTTCTTTCACTGTCGAGCTGTTAAACTTATCAGTTCTCATAGGAGTCCTCTAAATTTGCTCCAAATCAAACAATTCAGCATAAAGGAACTTTTTCTTGATTAGCTTGCTGCCCACTTCCTTTCCTGATCTCTTTGTATAGACGCCAAAACAAGGAATAAACATACCTCGCACGTATCATTCTTGCCAGTACTTTTTCATGCATTCTGATTTGTCCATGAATTTACATTATATATTTTGAACTGCCTAGGGCTGTAAAATTAACCTTGTGTTAAAAGATTATGCAAGATCAAAGCTGCAGGCCTCCGTTCCAAAGACCTATTTCAATAGTTTGATAAGGACATGCTATTATTTGTATTGCTTCAAATTAAGGATATCTTTATGTTCTGGGAGAGAGTTTGACGAGCTGTTTAGTGCTTGCTCCAATTATTCCTTGGAGGAAAATTACTTTACACCATCAAGAGGCCTACGTATAATTTGGGTATAGACAATGTTCTAAAAATATTTTGTTTTGAAACCAACACAGCTGTGAATATTTTCCTCCCAAATGTGCATTGTTATTTTTGGATAAAATATACTCCTGTATCCATAATGATTAATGCACCTGTTGCCTGCAAAAGAGCTGATTTTCCAGTGCTTATTCTTGTGCAGCTCATGAATAAATTACAAAGTCGAGGTTAAGAATCATGGCTTTTCAGTTATCATCTGCCTCCAGTGAAGCTACAAACAATGGGAGCCGCGTCAAGCCTTTAGAATACCTAAAAGCAAAAATGAAAGAAATTTTGACCTGGGAAATGTCTTTAATATTAGAGTCCCATAAGATTTATGACAGCCTCTGGCTGCAGTTGCCCTGAAGACTCACTCTCTTTACGTCTTCAGAAAAAAAATATTGAACAAAACCCAAGAGAATGATATTTCTGCTTGGCTGCGGAATAAAGGTGAATGCTTGAATGCTAAGTTTGCAAAATGTCTGCAAAAATACGCATTGTGAGTGCTAGTTTGCACAAAACTGAAAATTTAATATCTCAACCTAGTAAATAATAACTGGGAGAAATTTGGTGATCGTTGAGGAATGTGGTGACACTGCAATCCTAAGCAGAGTTACAGCTTTCTAAGTGCAACTGTTGTCAATGGGCTTAGAAGAGTTTAGCTGTGCCAAGTAGGGCTTTTTTTCAGCGGGAACGCACTGGAACGGAGTTCCGGAACCTCTTGAAAATGGTCACATGGCCGGTGGCCCCGCCCCCTGATCTCCAGACAGAGGGGAGTTTAGATTGCCCTCCGTACCACTGGCAAGGAAGGCAATCTAAACTCCCCTCTGTCTGGAGATCAGGGGGTGGGGCCACCGGCCATGTGACCATTTCCGCCAAGGGCAATTTAAACTTTAAAAACTCCCCCCTTGTTCCAGCGGACCCAAAGTGACGTCATTGTGCGGTCCTGAGTTCCACCACCTCTTTTCCCAGAAAAAAAGCCCTGCTGCCAAGTATGCCATTAGCACAGTAAGTAATGTTCCATTTAGAGTTGCCAACTCTGGAATGAGAAATTCCTGGAGATTCCTGGAGATCTGGGGGTAAAGCCTGAGAAGGGGGTGGTTTGGGGAGGGGAGGGACTTCATCAGGTTATAATGCCACAGAGACCACCCTTCAAAGCAGCCATTCTCTCCAGGGGAACTGATAATCTGGAGATCAGTTGTAAATAATTCTGGGAGATATCCAGGCACCACATGGAAGCTGGCAACCCTACTTCCATTCTTTCTGATACTTGTTAGTGCAAAACATTATTCAAGAAATGAATCAGGAAATTGTTTTCATAATGGTGAACAAAATGTGTCCCTTTTAATAATATAATATCACAATATCATAATATAATATCACAATCAAAATAATATAATATCACAATTGTAAATGCATGCAGCATTTACAATTATGATTATACTGAGGTATCCAAAGTCAGAAGTCACTTAAGGAGAAATGGGACTTGAAACCCCCTGTTTCTGCCAACATGGGAGTGTAGAAGTTACCATTTAAGCTTCTTCTTCCTCTTCCTTCTTCTTCTTCCTTCTTCTTCTTCTTCTTTCATAGACCTGTTGAAGCTCAAAAAGTAATGACGTGTCTATACCCAACTGCCATCCCTATGGGCCTCCATCTTGTCTCCTTTGCTATACATGCAAATCACACGGCTAAATTGTGAGGAGTTTCAAAGGGTGTTGTCGTCAACGTTTTGGTGATTCCCACCCCTCACTTGTCCCCGTTCCAGCTATCTCAGGTCCCTGGGCCAGTACATGATTCCAGCTACATGACAGGCTGAACATGTACGAGCAGTATGAACTCAGTCATTTCTTAATTATGATCCTCAGAGATAAAAAAGAACATGAGGTATAAATGTAGGACAAAATGAAGTAAAAGTATCAAGAGAAGAGTGGGCACTTCTTCGTGTCTGATCAGCACTTGGCGTCACTTTGACGGGTTGTCTGTGAGCCCTCAGGAAATTTTGGTCAGGTGGCTTTTGGTTCCATTTTGAATACCGTCAAGCTTCCGTTTGGGCTTCTTCCTTGGCTGTTTTGTTGTAATGAAATGGGTTTGCCTGCTAATTAGCTGCACTGAGCATTCTTTAATCACAGGAATGATTTTTCTTTATGTTCTCAGTGCAGTAAATGCTTGTCAGATTTGCTTCTGATAACCACAGCTCAAAGCAGCTGTAGTGTTCATGTTTCTAATGTCTACAGAATACATAATGTAAGTCAAAGCCACCAGAAGGGATTTCAGTTTGCCAGTTCCAGATTCACTCTTTACCATCCATGCCGGTTCGAAAGAGGTCCTCCTGGAGAACACCTTCAACATAGGCCTGGGATAGGCAACTCCCTGGCATGTGTGCCAAAGAGCAATACCTAAGATCATTTTGCTCAGTACACAGAGATGGTTCTCAATCCAAGGGACTGAAGCAAGGCCCTGTGGCACTGGTAGCATCAGTAAGGTTCCCAGCACTGCCTTTGGCAAATGCCAGGAGATTTGGGGGGAAGTGTCTGGAGAGGGCAGAGTTTGAAGAGAATATGATGTCATTTCCATGTGATGCTCTAGGCCACCTCTCTTAGTCTCTGTCATCTTTACCATAGAGACTGTGGAAATTCCTAGAGTGTCACTGTGTGGACACAATTTTTTCTCCACTCCTCAGTTCCTTGGAGATGGGAAATTGGGAATAGGAGCAGGTAACCCCAAGGTGAGTAAATGCAATGCCTGATTCTCAGAAGGGTTCAGCTTGCTCCTAGTGTGTCTACACCCATTTTCTCCCTTCCCCTTTAGTTCACCAGCCACCAGCATCTTCACAGATGGATGTGGGGGGTGGCACTCAGGCCCCAAAGCTAGCATTCCCCTGATGTAAGGAATTCTACCAGGGACAGCAATTTTCCATGAGAACTATCTTGAAATCCAGATCAGTAGAAAATAGTTACAAGTAGAGATGGGCACGGAATGAAAAAAAACGAACCACTCGGTTCATGGTTCATTAATTTCCACAGAACACGAACTTAACGAACTCACCCAATTTCTGAACCGGTTTGAGGTTCGGGGGGGGGCAACACCACAGCCAGCCACCAAGCCACCAGGGTCTCCTCCCTCTCCCACTCTAGAGAAACTGAAACCAGGAATCACATGGCTTCCCCTATTTATGGAAAAAGCCAAGAGATTGAACAACACAGGAGCAGTCTGGTTGGCAGAAAAACCTGCCTAACATGGATTTGGAAGGAAGAGATTGGTGTTACCATGGCTGCTGAAGGCCTATCTCCTCAGTTGCCTTGGAGATTCTAACCCTCCCCCTGTCAGGTCCAGTGTGTGTTTAAACTGTACTGACTCCATTTTCTAATGTTTCTAGTGTCTAAGTGCTTTCCCCGCAGGTGCACCAGTTCCCAGGCAGCTTTCCCACCGGAGGAGACTGTTTTGTCTAACACTGTTCCATCAAGCATTGGCCTTGAAGGAGAGCAGCTTCCCAAGACTGAAAGATGTTGTTTTGAGAACTGTGGGGGGAGGCTGATGCAGATGGGAACTGTTACTCTGTACCTCATGCTTTGCCCTTCATTGGTAACAATGACTGTGTACCATCCTGAGTCTTCTATTCAGGACAGTGGACTATAATGGACCTTTTCTGCAGTAAAGTTTCCTTATTCAATCAATGGACTCTTGTTTGCTTTTGAAAGGGAACCTGTAGGAAGAGCCTTATCTAGCCACAGGCTGACATTTTGTTACCAATCATGCCTGAGTCGGGCCCAGCGGAATCCAAGGTAGTCCCGGACAGGGATCCTTTGTTTGATCCGTATGCGTCCCCCGACAGTCAAACAGCGCAACCCCAAGAATCTCAGGAACCGGTGCCAGCCGGGACTGGAGCTTCGACTTCTACTCCGCCTCTCATCGACCTCGGCAGTGAAGGGACAAGGCCGACGGCTGCCGCTCTCCCTTTGATCTCGTTACCCACCCCGTCGGAGTGGGGAGCCAGACCCCGAGAAACGCGAGAGCGCCGGGCCGGAGGACTACATCCAAGAGTTTCGATGGACGGACGCCGAAGCCTAGAGACTGTCCCTGAGCTGGATAGCAGCCAACCGTGGCTGTTTTGGAACAGGACGACCGAACAGACGGACGGGAACACATCCCGCCGCGGCACCCTGAGTTGGGATTATTGGGAACTTGCCCCATGGAAAGAGCCAACGGAAGTTCCTGAACAAAGTTGGGTGCAGATGCAAAGTCGCACCCATGCTGTAGATTCCGGCATCTCGGCAGTGACAGGTCTAGCCAAAGGAATTCTAGCAGCGAGATCGCGAGTCGATCAAGGAGATCCTCCGCCTTGGGGGCCGTTTTCCCCGGTGAGTACAACCGAGGGAGGTTCCGTGATGGGGCAAACGGGTCCAAGCCGAATGCAACAGTTGGAAGCTAGGCTGATCGATATGGAGGAAAGTTTGGCTCATGCCATTCACCTAATCTCAGCGATGGGGGCAGGAGAGAGAATATCACCTGAAGAAATGGCTGTACAAATAGCCACCCTCCAAAGCGTTATGTCCTATCCAGTGGAGGACGCCCCGCAGCAGCCGCTGCCTTCGGGAGAGGAGGAATCCTACCCTGGAGAACCGGGAGAACCGCCCGCGGAACTCCCTAGATTAGACGAAATTCCGCCTAGCGGGGATACTCCAGCTGAGGTGCCTGGAGAGACTCCAACGGAAACCCCTAAATCGGACGGGGATCCACCTCCCGAGGAAACTCCAGCTGAGGTGCCTAGAGAAGGGGAAGAAGGGCCAACCCGTCCAACCGAGACGACGGTGATACCCCCTCCCGCTTCTCCAATAACGGTTCGGCCGGATCAGACGGAAGAGCCTCCGGCTCCTCCTGGGGAGGAATTGCCGCAACAACCGCTAGAAGTGGTTCCCATTCAGCAAACCCCGAGGGACGGTCTACCGGCACCACAAGACCAGCCTCTGCGTCCCAGAGGCACGACACCGGGAGGGGCAAGCCCGCGCGGCCCACCACCCATCAGGCCTTCGCCGCTGCGGCCCCTTCCGCTTCGACCGCAACTAACCCCTTTGCCGCAACCGATACGTTTGCCACTTGATCAACCCGTATTACCACCTCCGAACCAACCGGTGGGGCCTACACCACTACGACCCCACCAACCCGCCCCTCAGCGGCCGATCATTACTCAACCGCACCGGCCACCTCCACCTCAACCGCTACTGCCGGCACCTCCGGTATTGCCACCACCAGCCCGACCAAGGTTGCAGCCGCCTGCCAGACCACGGTTACAGCCACCGGCCCAGCCGAGGCCACCACCGCCAGCCCAGCCGGTGATGCCGCCGCCAGCGCAACCAGCGCCGCTACCACAACCGGGTCCCCAACCACTTCCCCCCGTACCTCAAGTGCCATTGATGCTTCCAACGGACTTCTACCCAGCACCGGCTCCGAGGCAAGACCTCCCGATGGGCTGGGTGAAACTGGAAGCTACGTTTGATGGGGATCCCTCCAAACTGGGATTTTTCCTAGTGCAAGTCGTGCAATTCTTCAACCGGTGGGGACACCTCTTCGGCAGCGAGGCCAGTCAAATTGAGCATCTCGGCTCCCGCTTACAAGGCAAAGCAGCGGACTGGTACGTAGGACTATACAATATCGGGGCCCCGGAACTCAATACTCTCCAGGGGTTGGTGGATGCTATTCGAGCACAATACGAAGACCCCTTAGAGGAAACCAGGGCCCGAACAGAATTGCAAGCCATTAAACAAGGCAGCATGTCGGCAAGGGACTACATTACAAAATTCCGACAATTGGCTGCCAAATGCCCTAGGTGTGAGGAGTCCACCAAAATCATCCTGTTCAAGCAAGGGCTAAACCCGAGACTTCTGGACAGAGCCCTTATGCAGGACAATCCCCCTACGTTGTTAGGTTGGATCCAACTTGCATGCGAAGTCGAAAATCGCATTTTGGAAGTCCGTTTGGTTGAACAACAACAACAAACGGGACAAAGAAGACCCTTGACTTTACAGAAGGGAGGACGGGGAGCTGGGTACGCCACTCGTGGAGCAAGAGATGCTAGATGGCAACAAGGACTGTGTTTGCAATGCGGACAAGCCGGTCACTTTGCAGCACAATGCCCCTACCGGCCTGTGCAAAGACCTCCGCTTCAACTACGGCGTCCAACCCTTGCTCCATTTCCTACTCTCCAACGCCCGATTCCCGCGCCACGCGCGAACAGAGGCCGCGGCGCTGCCCAAAGGCCCGCCTCAGAAAGAGGACTGGAAGCGGAAGAAGTTATGGAATACGACCCCGCTTCCCCAAACGCAGAGGTAAATCCAGAAAGCCCCCAGTCGGGAAACGAGATGGATCTGTCGTAAAAGGACCCAAACGACAGATCCACCCCAAGCCCGTCCCTGCGCGGAACCGGCCACCTGGGTCCATCTTATTCATGCCAGTGACTTTACTTAACCCGGAGAGGAAGATGCACATCCGAGTGCAAGCCCTCATCGACTCGGGTTGCTCAAGAGACATCATCGCCCCAGCCCTAGTCAACGGACTAGTTCTACCAACTCGTGAATTGCAAAATCCAGTAATTTTTGAACAAATGGATGGCACCAATATGAACCCTGTTACCACTGAAACCATTCCAGTAATCACCGGCATGGGCCAACACTGGGAGAAAAGGTCTTTTGTCATCAGCTCCACTGCCAAATACCCGTTAATTCTAGGCAGCAAGTGGCTATGTGATCACAATCCCTACATAAATTGGGCAGAAGGATGCATCACTTTCAGTCACGCTAACTGTAAGAACCATCGCTGGAACCAAAACTGGGGTAGTGATCCAACTCACACCGAGAAGGCTCTTCTCACCCAAGACGAAATAAACCAAATACCCGAACCGTACTGGCCCTTCCTGAATGCTTTCTCCGAAGAAGAAGCTGATACTCTACCCCCGCACCGACGAACTGACTGTGCCGTGGAAATCGTACCTGGAGCCTCATTGCCCAAAGGACGACTCTATCCCATGAGTCTCCATGAACGAGAGGAGCTCCGAAAATTCATCGACACCAATCTTCAAAGAGGGTTCATCCGCCCAGCCAATAGCCCCCATGCCGCTCCGGTACTCTTCGTGAAGAAAAAAGATGGGGGACTTCGGCTGTGCACGGACTTTAGAGGACTTAATGCTGTGTCCACCAACAACGCCTATCCCATCCCGCTCATCCGAGATCTCCTCAACGTCGTGGCCCAAGGTAAGATCTTTACAAAATTAGACTTAAAAGATGCTTACTTCCACGTCCGTATCAGGGCAGGGGATGAGTGGAAAACCGCATTTAACACCCCCCTCGGACAGTATGAATATTTAGTTATGCCCTTTGGATTGGCGGGAGCCCCGTCTGTATTCATGTCCATGATAAATGAAGTTCTACACGAATTCCTCTATAAAGGTGTAGTGGTGTACCTTGATGATGTATTAATTTATTCGGACTCGGAGGAGGAACACATCCAAATGGTGCAAAAAGTCCTGTCCACTTTGATGAATAATAAACTACCCATTAAGCTGTCCAAATGTGAATTCCACAAAACCGAACTCACTTACCTTGGGTACTGTATCTCCCCAAAGGGGTTAAAAATGGATCCAGCCAAAATACAAGCGATCCAAGAATGGCAAACTCCCACCACCCGCAAAGAAGTGCAGTCCTTCCTGGGTTTTGCCAACTTCTATAGAGACTTTATAGCAAACTTTGCTCAAATCACGCTCCCCTTAACCGAATTGTTAAGGACAAAAAATAAAGGGGACCAGGCTAAAAAACCCTCCTCCAAAATACAATGGACATCCGATTGCCAAACTGCTTTCGAATGCCTAAAAGAGCAATTTGTAACAGAACCCATCCTCTGCCACCCCAACGAAAATTACCCTTTCATAGTGCAAGTCGACGCCAGCGATACGGCGATAGGAGGGGTATTATTGCAGAAGGGGGAGGATGGGAAACTACGGCCCTGTGCATTCCTGTCAAGGAAATTTTCAGAAGCAGAAAGGAATTGGAATGTGTGGGAGAAGGAAGCTTTTGCAGTAAAAGCGGCCCTCACTAACTGGAGACATTGGCTGGAGGGGGCGCGATATCCCTTCGAGGTCTGGACAGATCATAAAAATCTGGAGGCCCTTCGAAGCCCTCGCAGACTGAATGCCAAACAATTACGATGGGCAGAATTCTTTTCCAAATTCAATTTCACTTTAAATTACCTCCCGGGCAAGACTAACTTTCTTGCAGACGCCCTATCGCGCATGCCCCAACACAAGAGCAAACGGGAGGGAACTGTAGACACGGTCTTCTCCCCTACGCAATTGGGAGGCGTGGTAACTACCCGCAGCCGCGCAAGCCAGCCCCTCCCGCATAACCAGGAGTGGAAATCGAAACTTAAAGCCGAGGTGGAAAAGGAGGGGGATAAAGCGCCTAAAAGCAAACTGGCTCAATCCCCACAGGGGGACTGGCTAGCTGGAAGCAAATTTTATGTCCCAGACAGCCTCCGACGGGAGGTATTACAACGATGTCATGATGCCCCCACTGCTGGTCATTATGGATATCTGAAAACGTTGCATCTAATACAACGGCAATTCTGGTGGCCGGGCATGCGCAAAGACATTTCCCAATACGTTAGCTCCTGCCCCATTTGCCTCAGCGCCAAAACCCGGAAAGGGAAACCTCCAGGCCTCCTACAACCATTAGAAACGCCTAACAGACCGTGGGAAATAATATCTATGGACTTTATCACTGATTTACCCCTTTCGAAGGGACATAATTGCATTTTAGTCGTGGTAGATCTGTTCTCCAAACAAGCTCATTTTATTCCATGTACTGCTATACCCACCGCTCGGAAACTGGCAGATTTATTCTTAAAACACATCGTAAAATTACATTCTTTTCCGTCCAAGGTGATTTCGGATCGCGGCGGACAGTTCGTTGCCAACTTCTGGCGGGAGCTTTTGCGAATGTTGAATATTGAGCAAGGAATCAGTTCAAGCCACCACCCACAAACCGACGGACAATCCGAAAAAACTAATCAAATTTTAGAGCAGTTCCTTCGTTGCTACATTAATTTCCAACAAGATAATTGGGTGGATCTTCTTCCTTTAGCTGAGTTCTCATACAACAACAGTGTGCATGCTTCCACTGGGGAGGCCCCTTTCAAAATTGTATATGGAACTCACTTCAATCCCTTCCCGTTGGACACTCCCCCCCTCCATTCCTCTAGTTCGCCCGATGTATCTTCCTGGTGGGGGGAGGCCATGCAACAATGGACTCTTATTAAAAAACACCTCGAGAAAGCCAAACTGGATTACAAGAAGTACGCAGATCGCCATCGTGTGGCCGAATGGGATTTACAACCTGGGGATCATGTTTATATTTCCACCAAGAACCTGAAATTAGCTCAGACAAGCCGCAAACTAGCATTAAAGTTCCTTGGGCCTTTCCCTGTGCGCAAAGTAATCAATAAAGTGACTGTTGCTATAAATTTACCCAAGAACTTGCGCCATGTTCATGATACATTCCATGTCAGTCTCCTTAAAAGAGCTCCCACCGACGACAAGTGGCACATCAAAGCTCCACCCATTCCAACTTTGATAGACGACCAAATACACTACGAAGTGCAACAAATTTTGGACTCTAAATTCAAACGGAATCAACTTTTTTACCTCATTAGGTGGAAGGACTTTGATTCTGGATACGATGAGTGGGTGAACTCTGTACATGTTCATGCTCCTAGATTAACCAAAGCTTTTCATACTCGTTACCCATATAAACCAGGGGGGGATCTATTTTAAGGGGGGCAGAATGTCAGGTCCAGTGTGTGTTTAAACTGTACTGACTCCATTTTCTAATGTTTCTAGTGTCTAAGTGCTTTCCCCGCAGGTGCACCAGTTCCCAGGCAGCTTTCCCACCGGAGGAGACTGTTTTGTCTAACACTGTTCCATCAAGCATTGGCCTTGAAGGAGAGCAGCTTCCCAAGACTGAAAGATGTTGTTTTGAGAACTGTGGGGGGAGGCTGATGCAGATGGGAACTGTTACTCTGTACCTCATGCTTTGCCCTTCATTGGTAACAATGACTGTGTACCATCCTGAGTCTTCTATTCAGGACAGTGGACTATAATGGACCTTTTCTGCAGTAAAGTTTCCTTATTCAATCAATGGACTCTTGTTTGCTTTTGAAAGGGAACCTGTAG
Organism: Eublepharis macularius; assembly: GCF_028583425.1. NCBI lineage: Eukaryota > Metazoa > Chordata > Lepidosauria > Squamata > Eublepharidae > Eublepharis > Eublepharis macularius. The sequence continues at coordinate 18,237,712 of NC_072800.1, read as the reverse complement.
GAAGAGCCTTATCTAGCCACAGGCTGACACCCCCCCCCTTTTCCTGGCTGGATAGGCCAGCGTGGGAGCTCTCTAGTTGGCAGGGACAGCTGCCAATCAAGCCTGGAGGCCTCAGATTGGGAGCAAGCTAAAGACTGCCACTGTTGCCTAGGTGAGGGAATATTTGGCGCCAACACTGTCCAAACTGGCAACAGAACGGTAAGAAAAGTTAATTTGGTTCGGAAAAACGCTGTCCCACGGAATGTGTGGTTCTTTGACTAAGAACCGGCCGTTCCATACAGAATTTTGTTCCATAGTTCGTTTTGTGCCCATCTCTAGTTACCAGACATGAGTAGGGCATATGGAAACCTCAAGCAGCTTCCATTTGCCCTACTGAAAGAAAGATACAAGCAACATACAAATAATCTGCCTGTGGATCGCCGCATGACAAATAACAGCTTTATGGGGCTGTTCCAATATCACATGGGGAGGGAAAGGTTTAACGGCATGGATTTGGAAGGAAGAGATTGCCATGATCCCAAGCCAAATCAGGGCCTGGCATGGTATAATTGGCAAGACTCAGCCATTGGCCATCTATGCAGATGTGTTGACTGTACATGTCTTATATCTGGAGATGCCACATGCAAGTCACCTCTTCATGCAGGAGGCCTTCGTTTCCAAATAAACATGCTTAAGATCAAGATGTCAGTCCGGAGAAGAGCTCTGTGAATACAGATTTTCTGCTGCTTTGAGTTTGGTGTGTACATAGTCCTTTTTCAAAGACAGAGCGAGAAATTTCAAGAACAAGCGGTTAAAAAATACACTATGGACATGTCATTTCGATTACCAGTTATTAAGCCCCGGCTGTTTCATGTTTTCTCTTGGTATCTAATATTAGAACTCACTGGAGTTCCCACTGAGTACCAATGATAAGAAGTCAGTGTTTTATCTTTGTCTGCTTCTGATAACCCACGCAAAGCCCTTGAGCTCAGATCGTGCTGTTTATATCGTCTGAGAAAATCTTCATGCAGATAAAAAGCTTGGTATCATTTGTTTTGCACATAGCACTTCTCTACACACTCACACACCCCACCACCACCAAACTATATGCTGTCCTTTTCAGAAATTTCAGATTTGTCCACAAAACTCTTATTGTGCCACCCCTAAAATGATACGACTAAATGTTCACCATGTTCTGGATAATATCAATAATAATCATATTAATGCTGTATTAGTAAATGGTTCCCTTTTGTGCAGGTACAGAGAAGGGATTGGAGGAGAAGATTTCTCTACCACTTATGTATATATGCCATTCATAGCCAGAACCAGGGCTCTTTTTCTGGGGAAAGAGGTGGTAGAACTCAGTGGTGCAACTCAGGACCGCACAACGATGTGGTCTTTGGGTCAGCTGGAACAAGGGGGGAGTTTTTTAAAGTTTAAATCGCCCTTGGCAAAAATGGCCACATGGCCGGTGGCCCCGCCCCCTGATCTCCAGACAGAGGGGAGTTTAGATTGCCACTTGGCACTGCAGAGGGCAATCTAACCTTCCCTCTGTCTGGAGATCAGGGGGCATGACCACCGGCCATGTGACCATTTTCAAGAGGTGCCGGAACTCCATTCCACCGTGTTCCAGCTGAAAAAAAGCCCTGGCCAGAACCAATTTGGGGGTTGGTAGAGAAGTCATTGTGACCCAGCCCAGGTATTTCTACAAGTATAAGGGGGTCTGTCATTTGTAGAGTATCCGAGGCAGTAAAGGGCACTGTGCCTTCTCCCCAACTCACCTCATGGGTGAAAAAGAGGCTTCTTTTTTCCTCCAACGCTTCAGTGTATGGGAAGGAAGAACTGAGCAGTGAGCCTGACATCCTCCTCTCCCGTGACCATTTTGTAGAAGAGTGGAGTGCTCAACCTAATGACAATGTATGACTTTTAACACTTTGGGGGTAGGGGTGTCTGTTTTAAGTCTGGTAGCTGCTTCAGTATCTTCCTGCAACAATTTTGTAAGTTATGTCATGGATAAGATTGCTCCTATTCATTTGGAATTGGGGTTAAATGAGGTTGCTATAACTCTCCTGAGCTTGTCCATTGTCCTGTTTATAGAAACAGAGATTATGGTGAAATCCATGGTGCAGCACATGCCACTACTTGTATTCTTGCCCCTTGCCCCTCACAGTTATTATATTCTGCCTGGGAAGGCTGGCATCCACCTCTGGAGAGTGGATAAGAGCCAGTTTGGTACAGCGGTTAAGAACTGCAGGACTCTAATCTGGAGAGCCGGGTTTGATTCCCCACTCCTCCACTTGAAGCCAGCTGGGTGACCCTGGATCAGTCACAGCTTTTAGCAGCTCTCTCAGCCCCACCCACCTCACAGGGTGATTGTTGTGAGGATAATAATAACATACTTTGTAGACCGCTCCGAGTGGGTGTTAAGTTGTCCTGAAGGGTGGTATATAAATTGAATGTTGTTGTTGTTGTTGTTGTTGTTGTTGTTGTTGTTGTTGTTGTTGTTAAATGCCTCCTTATATGATGAGTCCTTTCCAGCTGTCTTAAAGGAGGGTATTTCTTGGACTTTGTTGGGAAAGTCATCTTCGGACCCTCAGGATTTAAGTAATTTCCTCCCAACGTCCAAATTCACATTCTTAGAGATGGTGCCCAAGGAGCTTGGCAGTAGACCACTTCAGGATTTTTTTTTAGTGGAACTGATCATCTGCAACCTGATCTGGATAGGGTAGCAATTGTCCCCAAGTTTCCAGCCTGGGTCTAGTCTTGAATCCTGCATTGCTGCTTGAGGGGAAAGGTAGCAGACATATCCAGGACTGCCTCATTCCAACTTAGGCTGGTTTGGAAGCTGTGGCCATTCCTAGAAGTGATAAACCTAACCCCAATTAATCACACCTTGGTTGCCATGAGGTTAGACTACTGTCATGTGCAAACGAGGATGCGTTTGCAATCAGTTTGGAAACTTCATCATAATGTTGGCCAGGATGGTAACTGAGACTCCCTCTTTGCAGTGATCATTCCCCCCTGTATTATAGCGAGAATATTGACTCTTCGTTTCTAGGCCCAAGTAAAAGTGCTGGTATTGATCTTCCAAACACTAAATGGCTTTGGACCGAGGATATCTGAGAAGACTTACCTGCTCCTATATAAGCATGCTTGGAGCATGGAATCAACTTCGGCTGGCATTTGCATGCCATCCTCAAGGGAGGGGAAGTTGGTGAGCGCAACTTCTTTGCTGTGGCCCCCAGGTATTCCCTCAGTAGAATAAAAATCTCAGAAGCAGGGTTTTTTTCTGTGAAAAGAGGTGGCGGAACTCTGAAGAGGGAAATGGGGAAGAAACACACGGGATTCTTTGAAATCATATTATTTTCAAGTACTATTGCCGAGTATTTTCAAGAGGTGTCGGAACGCCATTCCACCGCGTTCCCGCTGAAAAAAAGCCCTGCTTAAAAGAAACTATTGGTTTATAAAAACTTTTAGAGGGATTCCCAATTTTTTTTAAAAAAAGCTTTCTCTATGAATGAGAGAAACAAGATCTTTTTGTGTGCCTGTCCAAGCTTGCAATCCCCCAACTTTTATTTGCTGGTGATTACATTTGCACTTTTTAATTGTCTTATTCTTGTATCCTAAAATATGCTGAAGCCACTTGGAAAGCCCATAGCTGAAAGCTGGGATATAAATGCTTTAATTAAACAAACACACACATTTACTAGGAAACATGAGCAAAACTTAAAAATGTTTTCAAGGATGTGGGTGGTGGGTTAGTTTTAAATCTTATGTCTTGCTGCCCTCTAGTGGAATTATTTAGAAACTGACACTGTCGTTCATAATTTGAAAGCGGGCCTTTTTTTTTCCAGAGGGCTTAGTTCACATACCATGACAAAAGTTTAGAAGATGCTAATTAAAACAATTTGAAATCACTCCAGCTCAGCAGGCATTAGTTCCAGAAGGCAATTCATTTAAAGTCTCTTGAAGATGTACCTTGATTTATTTTTTGCCTATTTTCTCTTTCTTTCTTCTACCCAGTGGTGTCCCTTAGTCTCAGGGCAGGTAACAAAATTATCAAGCATGTTAAAAACATAGATTTTTAAATGGCCTTGATCCAGGCAGATTTAAGCACTTTGGAATCCATGTCAGTGGGAAGGACTGAAGAATGTATTTAGTTTTAACTCTCCCATTGAAGTGAATAGAAGTTTAAAGTGTTGAATGTTGGTTCAAAATACTCCTCTCGAGTATACTCTGATATATCCGGAAGTACAGAAAACCAATTTAATAACAACAACAACAACAACAACAACAACAACAACAACAACAACAACAACAATTTTGCTTCTCGTTCATTAATGGACAAACAGTTGGAAAATCAGCATGGGGTTTTATTTTTGTATATGACTACAGCAGCTAAGCTTTTATATGTGCAAAAATGGGAAAGCACAGAATTGCCTTCAACTGAAGATTGGATTATGAAAATGATGGCGTTAGCGGAGATGGCTAAACTTACAGCTTTAATCAAAGATAAAACATTGTCTACTTTTTTGGCTAACTGGAATCCCCTTATTGACTTTCTGCGTGAAACAAGGAAAAAATATTTGATGATTTGTGGCTTTGATTTTTAAGATGATAAATCTGGGAAAAAGCAAATAGAAGGGAGGCAGTAGTGGAAAAGAAAATTTTGGAAAGATTAAATTTTAAGTATGATGTTTGTTTTAAAAAGATAAATGTAGAGAAGAAATGGAAATGAAATATGTATTACTGTTTTCTTTTAGTTCTAAGTTCTGTCTTTTCTTCTTGTAAGCTTTTCTTCTTTTTTTGCTTTTTGCCCTTTTTATTGAGCTTTTAATTCTATGAATAAAATAAAATTTAAAAAATTGCTTCTAGTTCAGAATATACCTCTAGCTGTGGAAAGAGTCTTCCTCCCCAACACTCCTCTCTTCAAACTTCCGTAGTTCTTATTTGCTTTACTAAACATGCGCAGCTGATTACTGATTTTACAGGCCCAGAAATGAAGTATAGGGCTAAGTTATGGAGAAAGGTTTGAAGAATATCCGGGGCAGCTAACAACTTGGAATTGTGCTAAAACTAAGGCTGGAAAATATATTTTAAAATTCTCATGAAAAGCAACCACAAATGAACCTTGCATCACCTCAGCCTCCAGCAAGCCAGAAAAGCCTGGCAGAATTAAAGGGTTCTTGGTGTGTTTTCTGTTGAGGGATTTTCTCTTCCTTTCCAATTTTGGAGAACCCTCTAAGCATCAGTTTCTTAAATCTTTAAGGCAATCAACACTTTGGTGGTATAATGAAGGAAAAGTTTATTGAGAAATCTCACATAAACCTGATGCACAGGGCCGTATTATCCATAAGGCTGACAAGACCAAAGCCTAGGGCCCCCCCCAGGGATGAGGGGCCTGTCAATTTTGTTTTGCCGAGGCAGAGCCCCACATAAATTACAATTAATTGATTCTTTCATATAACCTGTATTAATTTGATAATTAACTGCTTTCTTATTGAAGTGAAATAAATTGTCTCTTATATTAAAACAATTATCCATAAATTATATTTTTAAATGAATAATATAATATTTATTCACTTTGAAATATTGCAGTATTGAACAATTATACCCCCAAAACGTGATTCCTGAAGAGTTTTACTCACGCAATAAAAATATTTTTTTAAATGTGAATAAAATTCTTCAGGAGACCCTCAAAATGGATATAGGGCTATATGTACTGCGGTCTAGTACCTACCGTACCAGGGTCAGGCTGTCAGCTGTAGCGGGGTGAAAGACTGAAGTACTGGAGGGGCCCAAAATACCTGCAAGCCTAGGGGCCCGGCCATGGGTTAATATGGCCCTGCTGATGCATTCTTATGTCAAAAGTGCATGCCCATAAAAGATTATGAACTTGCATGTATACCTTCTCATAGATGGAACAAGATAAACAAACTTGTTTATAGTAATAGAGAATTTGCACAAAACAAGAAAATGAAATCAATGGAATTTCAAAGATTTGCAATTAATACAAAAAAAGTGATGGGTCAGTCTTAAATTGTAACAGATCATAAAAACAACAGGAGGTAAATGTCACCAGCTTGGCCACTGCCTGTTATCTTAAAGTACTCTAAGAAAAACACATCAAGGGATAAGAGAAAGTGTTATGTAGAATTCATAGTCTTCAAGGTTTCATCCTTGGAATCTGGGAAAAGCAGACAATCCTAAGCAATCTCTTTTGTTTCCTTAGAGCAGCCTTTCTCATGTCACAATCCTCTTTATATTACTCAAAGAATATGTAAATAGCAGGCAAAAGTATTTGAGTGAAAGCAATACCCAAGGCCAATTCTAACTTTTAGCTACGTGAACCAACATGGAGATATCGTTTCTCTATTAAAGATCCCTTAACATTTTCTAAAGATTGAAATAGACCGTAACAAAAGAATCTGGGGGAGGGCTTTTTGTAATGAACGGGCTACTGCAATTAAAACTAGTTGTCTCTGGATCCCTTTAAACATGCCAGGGCAGATCTAGCCAACTTTTTCACTGACTGTCACCCAGTTCCCCTCCATACTAAATCCACTGCCCCACACGGTTTTTGTACCTGAAGTTCGCATGTTCCTCAACATAGCTTTTTTGGGTGGTCAAGGAAGGCCTCCTTCCTTTCTCATGAGCAGAAAAGCTGGTCATATCCAACCCTTCATATTCATGGCGGAAGTGTATTGAGTTTTATCCATGATAGCAAGACATCATATTTCTGCAGTCCAAGACAGAGGTCTCAAGTGAAGCCCAAAGCAAGCCATTTTATCTAGAAAGAAGGTGGGGAACAGCAAGAATATTGTGCTGTGTGGCAAAGAACATAAAAGTGCATCAACCACAAAAACTTAGCTGAAGTTTCTTAAGCCGCTTGTTGCATTCAAGCACTATATTAATATGTGTGTACAGTAAACATTGCAAAATAAAATCAGCAAGACCTACGTTGGCTGTCAGGTGAGTTTTTACTTTCAGAATTAAAGGCAAGATTCAACCCATTTTCATGATATCTCCAGGAAAAGTTGGGGATAGTTTCCAGGATTCTGCTCGTCATAATAGTCACAAGGTATTTTCATCTTATGACTAACATAAGATATCCCCGAGCCAAGTTTGCCCCAATGTCACTTGTGATGGGTGAGCCCCTTTTCCGGTTCAGAATAGGATTGGATGCAAGGTTTTATTTTCAAAATAAATTAAAAATAAATAATTTTCACCAAGACCCATAATGTCTTGTAGCTGTTCTGTCCCAACCTCTGTGTATATATTACATTGCCCCAACCATTAAAAATATGTCCTGTGACATGTCGTCACACTGGGCTAGAAAAACAGAAATTTTCTGCTACCGCAAAAAGAGACAATTGCATCCATATGGGCAAACTGAGGCTGGGCGCCAGCAAAGAATACACAACACTCAACTTGGTTGATGAAATGGGCGACATCTTTCTTGATTACAGCAGCATTGGCAAGGCATAGGAATTGCCTATAGGAATTTCAAGGCAAGAGATGAACAGAGGTGGCACGCTATTACCTACCTCTGTATAGCAACCCTGCACTTTCTTGGTGGTCTGCCATCCAAGTACTAACCCAGGGAGACCCTCTTTGCTTCTGAGATCAGATGAGGTCAAGCTCATGTGGGCCATCCTAACCCCTTAAATTTCCAGTATTCTCTCCTTGAAAGAAAACTGACCGCTGAAAAGGCTGCCTACTGCGAGAAAAGTCGAGAACAAGAAACAACGGCTGCTTCCACACACGTTGGATAATGCACTTTCAATGCTCTTTAGTGATCATTTGGAACTTCCAATCCACTTCCAAAGGATTGCTAAAGTACGTTATTCAACATGTGTGAAAACAGCCAACATCTTCAGAACCCCTCATTGCTTCTTTGGCTGGCTGCCATTCAAAGCATCCCAGCCAAACTGGCTCCTGCCTCCCGTTTGCAAACAAAGCCAATCCTGATGTTTAACACCCTGATGATCTCCAGAACCTTTTATTAAAGAATAAATCAACGTTTGGCTTTATGGCATCATGGGCTGCCCAAGACAGTCATTTAGCTGGTCAATTTCAGTGCAGCCATAAAACTCTGAGTAATGGGACTGGAGCTGGTAGCAATCTGAGCTATTTGTATTAGGTAATACTGTAAATTAAAGTTCCCAAAGATGCATTCAATTTACATTTAATAAGAGTTAATATATTCCTATGATAAAGAAGAATGGATTATTTATAACGTTCGCAGAGGGCTAAGTAGGGAGCCGCAGCCGTGGGGGTGGAGGAAACGGCAGAAAAATTTGCAGCTCATATTTTCTTGCTGCTTTTGTGAAACAGAGGAAAGGATGCAATTTTTAGCCCCGTTCCCTTCAGTAATTACAAACTGCAGAACCATCTCCTCGCATCTCTTCCAGCTGATTGTGTTCCAGGCTTGCGGAGAAAATCTTGTATATATCACATTGAAACCATTGGAGTGGGTGAGCTGGGGTGGTCTTGAGAAAAGAAAGGAGGAACGGTCACCTTTCCCAGAAAGATCCCAGAAGATAATGGCACATCCTTTGATTCTGCACATGTATAGAAGCTTGATGGGATGTGATATGGGGAGAAAAGGTCAGCATCTTAAAATTCTCAGTTTTTTCATTAAAAAGCAAGTTTCTCTTCCTTCTGGCTGCCCAGATAGGGGCTGTTTTCACACTACTTACCTGCTCCCAGAACATTGCAAAACATCACGCAAAAAACACAGAAGATAGCGTCTTGTTGCGAGAGTTTTGTGTGATGTCGTGCAAAACTCTTGCAAGAAGATGCTATCTTCTGCGTTTTTTGCATGATGTTTCGCAATGTTCCGGGAGCAGGTAAGCAGTGTGAAAACGGCCATGGTCTGTGCCTACCAAAGTTAAGCCTTTTTGTGCCATTAATTTCAATAGCCAAGTTAAGCACATGCTTAAACCCCTTCCACTGAACTGAACCTAAACGTTACTTGTTTTGCCCGTTGGATTTCAAGTGAGTGGGCGATGCCAGGTGAAATCTCCAGAGCCAAAGAGGACTCAGTAAGTTTTCCTATATAAGGTGGGACTTCCGTATACTGCGTAGCTCATCCTCCCGCCATGAACCAGGTCAGAATAAATTGTGCAAATGAAGGCCATTCATGCAAATTAGCAAAGTTTCTATCAGCTTCGAAACTGAACGTTTCTGAATAATCAATTTAGGTTAGTGCAGATTTTTTATGTGAGTATATATCTCTGGCCGTGAGCAATCTTGGAGGTGTACCCCGAGTGAACATTCAGAAAGGATGTTTATCTTGCAGTGTTATAAGGATTGCTCTTCCAGCTAGTATTGATTGTCTCCATAGTTTACAGCTGGGCTGAAGCTAGCAGCTCGGCTAAAGCGACCTAAGCAAGTTTATGACTGAGGTAAGATTTGAACCAAGGACTTTCCAGTTCATACTCTTAGCCGCTACAACAGCTGTCTCTGCAGACATGTATGCAATTGCAACTGGAAACGTAATGAATGTGCTCATAAATCCCAGGTACAGCCAGCAGTAATTCTTACCACTGGGGCGGCAATTTTTACTGTTGCTGTGATCATGGACATCACAGCCGTTTATATCCTTGATGCACTTCTTCATAATACTTTTCCCCGTGAAGCAAGTACCTAGGGCAGATCTGGAAAGAAGAATTGTCAATTCTGTATACTGAGGTCAAAAATAAGAAGCTTTAGACTGCAGGAAGGAGATAGGTTTGTGTTAAATATTAGGGAAAACATCCTGAGTATAAGAACAGTTCAGCATTGAGGTAGTCTGAATTTTTCTTGATTTTTTTTTCAAGGAGGTTAAGAAAATACAGCACGGGTATTTCTCTCTGCATCATGTCTTTTGCAGGAAGCCGGAGGAGAAGATTCCATATCTCATTTTTATGTATGTTTCTCAATTTATGCATAAAAATTTATGCATAATTAGATTTAGATTTGGGGGATCATACCATTTCCTTGAATAACATTAGAAGCTGCACCAGTTTCTCAAACTCTTGGAAGGCTGCACCTTTTTCAATCTAGAGCTAGAAAGAATGGAATCTGCTTAAGAGAAATGCCATTGGTCTCTATGAGACTCTTCCAAATAGCCTAAAAATCTCAAAATTCGTATGGCTTAACTGGGCGCTCCGGGAGAGGCTCCATATACAGAACCATGCAGGCTGCCCTGAGCAGTCCCTTGAGAGGAGCTGTGGGAGAAAAATGGACTCAATAATTTTCTGCTTTCAGGGTGCTTTAGTGGAAATTCCAGGATCAAACCTGAGCCATCTTGCATTCAGAATATGTTGTTCCACTGTTTGCCTCTGGTGCACAGCTACCTACTTGCACTTACAGACTCATGTCTTTGGACCTTGAAACTTGAGTCAAGCTTGGCACTGTACATCCCAGAAAAAAGAGGCAAAGCATGTTCAAATCATACACTTTCATCCTACTATATAAAAGAGTAAGCGTGTTCCAGACAACTCACTTTCTACCCTGGTGTGCCACCAGAGGATGCTGCTGTGGAGGGAAGCCCAGGCAAGGCAGACAGTCCTTCCAGAGAGCGCACTGTGGCAGGAAGCCCAGGCAGGGATCAGGAAGGGAGCAAGTGGCGATGCCCTCCCCCCTTCACCCAGCTGAGATCAGGAGCAGAGCAGGTAGCAATGCCTACCCCCCACCTTCACCAGCCAGGATCATGAGCAGAGCATGAAGCAATACCTACCCCCCTTCATCCAGCAGGGATCAGACATGGAGCAGGAGGCAAAGTCTGCCCCCCCTTCACCTGGCCGGGATCGGTCACAGAGAGGGAGGCAGTGGCCGCCTGCCCGCCCTTCCCTTTCTAGAGCCCATTGTATTTTTTCCCATAACAAGCTTTGTTACTAGTTTAGAATTAAAAGACAGCATAAAAGTGGAAAGGTAGAACATATTCAAAACTAGCCAGTTGGTCTAGCAGACTTGATTTGAAACAAACATCTCTTGAACTGCAATCAAATATTCGGTCACTAAGCAATACCCTCTTCTCCCCCTGAGGATTATACCTACCTCTATTAAAACATGCAAATAGATAGTGTGTCCCCTGAATCTTTCACAAGGGTAATTAAAGACCAGAAATGTTCACTCACATTTTTGAACAAATATCTGTCTTAGAGCTGGATTTATACACAAATTAAGTAGGCAATAGTTTAGACCTTCAAATTATGAGAGGCATCGATTTTTTTAAAAAATGCAAAAAATTATTAAATTACTATTCTTTGGAAATGCTGTGGGACCTCTTAAACTTGGCATAGTTTAATGCCTCAGCATGTCTTAATCTTACCCTGATTTAGTTTCATATACAAGCAGGCATCTTTGATCCCCATTCATATGAACCTAGCAACAAAGCCCATTATGGGGGGAAATATAACGGCCTCTAGAAAGGGGAGGGCGGGAAGGTGGGCATTGCCTCCCCCTCCATGACTGATTCCAGCCAGGTGAAGTTGGGGGCAGATATTGCCACCTGCTCTGCTTCTGATCCTGGGCTGGTGAAGGGAGAGCGGGCATTGCCACCTACTCCACACCTGATCCCAGCCAGGTGAAGAGGGGTTGGACATTACTTCCTGCTAAGTACTTGATCTCAGCCGTGTGAAGGTGGAAGGCGGGTATTGCCACCTGCTCTGCTCCTGATTGCGGACGGGTGAAGGAGGGGACAAGCATTGCCACCTTCTCCATGCCTGATCCCGGCTGGGTTAAGGGGGGCGGGCATTGCCACCTGCTCTGCTCCTGATCCCGGCAGGGAGAAGGGGGGTGGGCATTGCATTCTGCTCTGTGTCTGATTCCATAAGGGTGAAGGGGGTCAGGCATTGCTGCCTGCTCTGCATCTCATCCCAGCAGGGTGAAGGGGAGGGCGGGCATTTCTCTCTGCTCTGCTCCTGATCCTAGACAGATAAAGAGGGGTTAGACATTGCCACCTGCTCCATGCCTGATCCCAGCCAGGTGAAGGCAGGGGGTAGCCTGATACCGGTGGGATGAAGGGGGCGGGCATTGCCTCCTGCTGTGCACTTGATTCTGTCTGGGTGAAGGGGACAGGCATTGTTGCCTGATCCATGTTTGATCCTGGCCGTGTGAAGGGGGTGGGCATTGCTACCTTCTTTGAGCCTGATCCCAGAGAGTTGAAGGGGAGAGGGCATTGCCACCTGCTCTGTGCCTGATCCCAGCTGGATGGAGGAGGGAGCAGGCACTGCCACTTGCTCCACGCCTGATCCCAGCCAGGTGATGGTGGGGGCAGGCATTACCACCTGCTCCACTCCTGGTCTTAGCTGGGTGAAGGCAGTGGGCAGGCATTGCCACCTGTTCCACTGCTGATCCCAGTGGGCAGTGGGCAGGCATTGCCACCTGCTCTGCTCCTGATTCCAGCTGGGTGAATGTGGGGGGCAGGCATTGCCACCTTCTCCGTTCCTGATCCCAGCTGAGTGAAGGTGGGGGCGGGCATTGCCACCTGCTCCACTCCTGATCCCAGCTGGGTGAACATTGGGGGTGGGCGTAGCCACCTGCTCCGTGACTGATTCCAGCCTGGGCTTCCCGCCACGGCCCACTCTTGGAAGGACTGGCTGCCTTTTCTGGGCTTCCCTCCACAGTAGCGCCCTCTGGAGGCACACCAGGGTAGGAATTGAGTTGTTTTGAACATGGTTAGCCTTTTATAGTAAGATAATTAAAAATAATCATGATCTTCCCCCTTCCTTTTATCTAGTAATCCACTATCTTTTTTTTCCATCCATACTTTCTGGAGACCAGTGTAACCTAAGACATACTAAAAAGCATTAAGGAGAATAGCATTTATTGCTTGAGAATCAAGAGAACCTTAAGATCCTATAATAATTCTATAAAGTCTAGATAGTGTAGAAAGTCAGCGTGATTCCATCCCATTCCATTCCCATGTAGGAATTTTAAGTGCCATTTTCTTGAGAATGAATCGATTTCCACAAGCAAGTGTTAAAAACAACATTTTACTGTACTGCCATTGAAGTTGTTAAGATTTTTGCCAACCTGTTTCAGGGAGCTCTTTTCAAAAAACGAGATTCTGTGCATTGTTCTTATCTCTCTCGGAATCTGAATTGCTTATTGTTCGTACATAAGGTAGTTGGCCTGACTTCTGGATTTTGCTTGATCTAAGCTCATCTTCAGTTGTGTACTAGCAGTTGTGTACAAGCAGAGCTTGTATTGGCCTTGCAGATAGCAGCCATTTATCATTTGGTGTAAAGAGGAAACAGCCCTCTCATTTTCTGTGTGAAAAATCCAACCTAGATCTGTCTGTATAACATAATTCAAATCTGAACCTCCTGGAAAAACAAGCTCTTTTGTATGCAGGCGATATTGTTTTTGTGTTCTTACAACAATGCACTTTTAATAGACTTTTATTTTTGTTTCCCCCTCCTCCTAGGTATTTACAGACATGTGCAAAAGTTATTTCTTTCTGTAGAAATAAATGCATTGAGGTAAGATTGTAGTTGCAACTGCTGCCCCTATCCCTGGCCTTCACACATTCGAGGAGCACTTTCACATGAGCTTTGGTGATTATGTGTGTATGACAAGCAGGCGTGATCTCGATTTGCCCTCCATCCCACCCCACAAAAACAACACGTTTATTTCTACATAACATAAACTTAGAGCTTTTGTCCAGGAAAATGAAAAGTTGGATATCACATTTGCATATGTCTCTTGGCTTCCAAAATTCTTTCATACCAATAGAGTAACAATGCTCAGAAAAGCAAGATTCAAGTTCAGTAGCACCGTAAAGACCAACAAGATGTCCAAGGTATAAGCTTTTGAGAGCCATTCCTACTTGTATCTGATGAAGGGAGCTTCAGGTCAAAAATTTATATTGTGGAAATCTTGTTTTTTAAGGTACTACTGGACTCTGATCTTGCTCTTCTACTGCAGACCAACCCAGCCACTCACCTGAAACAAATGCTCAGAAAGCATCTTATCCAACATTTAGATACATTTCAAATGGTTCCATCCTTTTCAAAGCAATATTGTCTACCAGTTAGCTAATTTTATTGTTATGAATTGCTTTGAGGACCGTTGTAGTTGAAAACACATATACCAAGACTATATAAGGAAGTAAAAAATATATATATAAATATAATGTGCCAAGTCCTTCACAAACCAGGATCCAGGGTCATGTACATGCTATTTTTTCCCAATGTCTTTCTAAGTCAAGAGAATTTACCATAATGAAACTTCAAATCTATGAAAACGATTATGAATATCACATCTTGCAAGGCGTTCTGTCCTGTTATGCCAAGGGGCAATTCCTTTACATTGGATTGGATCCGATCAGCTTTTTCACTCAGGTTACATTTTTTAATGAATCCTGGATCCAGTTTGCTTTCCCTGCAGCCCCACAGCAGCTGGACCCCAGAAAGTGGGCCCGACTCATTAGAAAGTGTTTTGTGTAGTTTGGCCCTTATTCCTACTCTGCATTGGATTCTTGCTAATACTATGTCTTTTAAACTTGTATCTATTTACCCTATGGTATTGTTTATGAAATGTCCTTGATACTGTATTGAAATGTACTTGATACTGATTGTACTAATCTCATACTGAGTAATCCGCCTTGAGTCTCAGGGCCAAGCTACACATGATGAATGACACTTGAACGGCAAGTGGATTGAGTGGAGGGCAAGCGAACAGGGAGAAATACACTTGCCGTTCAAGTGTCATTCGTCATGTGTAGCTTGGCCCTATGTGAGACAGGTGGACTATAAATGACATAAAATCAGGGCATTTTTTCAAGGGAAAGAGGTGGTGGAACTCAGTGGCGGAACTCAGGACCTCACAATGATGTCACTTTGGGTCAGCTGGAACAAGGGGGGAGTTTTTAAAAGTTTAAATTGCCCTTAGCGAAAATGGTCACATGGCCAGTAGCCCTGCCCCCTGATCTCCAGACAGAGGGGAGTTGAGATTGCCCTCCCCTCTGTCTGGAGATCAGGGGGTGGGGCCACCGGTCATGTGACCATTTTCAAGAGGTGCCAGAACTCTGTTCCACCACGTTCCTGCTGAAAAAAAGCTCTGCATAAAATAAATAAATAAATAAATATTACAGCCCCCAGCCCATGTGGCTTTTGTAGGTGCAAGTCCCATGAGTTTTGGCATAGCCTGGTGGTCGGAGAGAACCCCCTCCCTTTACCAGAAGAAAAGCTGGTTGGATCCAACCTTTAAACACTGGCGTGGCCTCATTCTTGATGGGAACAAGAGCTCACAGGTGAATAACCTTCTGCCATAACAGGAAGACCTAATAATCTGAAGGTTAGCTAGACTTATACCAACTTGCAAGGCTGAGGGCAGAAATTAGTTTTTCTTCTAAGAGAAGTAAGGAAAATAATGTGTTCAACCTGTTTATCAGGTGATGACAAAGTGTTCAGCACAGTGTAATCTCTTCCAAAGGAAACCCGCTCAGAAAAGTCCAAAAGCTGGCCAAACTTTTCATTGCTCAGGGAAAGGAGAGCATGAGGCACAATATCTGCAAATTCCACACACAGAATCCAGAGAGAACAAGAGGATGTGTTGAGTGTAATTGTATAGATCATTTTGATCCATTACTGTATGGGTGAAAGCAGTTTTGAATTCACATCTATCATAGCTGAAATAGGAGAGCATTCTTATATACGATTCCAGTAATGGCTTGGACATAAAAATTTGTTTTGCTGCATATGAGAACCCTGGAGGTTTGGGGTCTTTTGTTATATATAAAAAGCAGCCTAGAGTGCTGCATTGACTTTGCCACACTATTGCCTAGCCTAGGCTAAATGCACTGGACTCTTATACAGTTCTGCTATTTCAATTTCCCATTTCAATAGGAGATATGTGTAAGAGAGAAATCAGTTTTTCAGTCATGGCGTAAGCAAAGAAAAGAGGGCAACTACCTCAAATGGGATTCTAGCCGATATCACTGAAATGGGAATCTAAAGGGCAGCATATGCTAAAGTATCGAAAGAAATGTGTATTATGTAGCCAACATGAATGAACTCTAAAAGTTATTCAGGAGGTATGTCTTACTTCAAACCTATTTACATAGTCAACTGCATTTCCTAGTTCCCCCACAGGGACAATCATGCTTATTGATGTCATGTGAGGTTATCCCAGAGTGTTATTCTGCTATATCAGAGTTTGCCAGCGCAGGTCCCACTTGCTTCTCGA
Organism: Eublepharis macularius; assembly: GCF_028583425.1. Classification (NCBI taxonomy): domain Eukaryota; kingdom Metazoa; phylum Chordata; class Lepidosauria; order Squamata; family Eublepharidae; genus Eublepharis; species Eublepharis macularius. The sequence continues at coordinate 18,221,551 of NC_072800.1, read as the reverse complement.
GTCACGGAGATAAAATCGAAAGGGTCTAAAATGAAACAGAAAAAATAGGCAGCTTTGGATCACTCACTCTCTGGCTATTTGACTAGCAAGGAGCCAATCGTGAGTTCCATGCCAGCCATTTTGAGACTGGCTCCAGATCTCATGTCAGCCATTTTGTGATGGCGCTTTCAAAACTTCCTCAGAATTCCAAAAGTGCCCACAAGCTCAACAAGGTTGGGGACCTGTACATACTAAAGTGAAAATATATCACAGTATCTGAGAACATGAGGGCCAAACTAGGTGTGTCATTTATAATGGACCACAGTCTTTGAAAGATCTAGAGGAGTTAGCCGTGTTAGTCTATAGTTGCAAAATAGTAAGGAGTCCAGTAGCACCTTTAAGACTAACCAACTTTATTGTAACATAAGCTTTCGAGAACCACAGCTCTCTTCATTAGATCTGATGAAGAGAGCTGTGGTTCTCAAAAGTTTATGCTACAATAAAGTTGGTTAGTCTTAAAGGTGTTACTAGACTCTTACTATTTAAAGGGAAATTATAGGAGCCCAATTCTGATTGGGGCCCTGCGGAATCCAAACCACCCTCCTACATTGTTGTTAGCCTTCAAAAGGAGAGGACTGATGCATGTCCATCTTTTATCCATCTTTTAGCAGTGCAGAAAACCCGGCATCTTTCAATAAAACTATTAAAGAAGCAAAAGCATTAATCCCTCCCGTCTTCTCTTCCTATATGGTCCTAATCCAGTTGAGATCCCTGAGTTGCTGTAATTGAGCTTAAAAATACGCTGAGATGATCCAGGAGTGGGTCTTGTAGCATCTCATTTGTTTGGTTCCTGAGCGGCCAAGTTTCTGTGTCGAATAGTGCCCTGCCAGCAATTCAATTTAGACCAGATGCTATTGCCTGAAGCCCCTCTCCACAATATGAGGGGGGGATATTCTAATGACTGTGAGATGCTTTTTCTTAACTGTTTGCAGTACTCCCTGGTATTAATACTGACTCTCTCTCTGTGAAAGAAGGCCCTTTGGATGCAGTAGCTAGAGCTGGTCACATGATAAACAGCTAAGGAATCCGGAGTGCATACATCTCTGTAATGAGGCCAGTAGCAATGCCATCCTAAACAGACTTACTCCTTTCTAAGCCCATTGGCTTCAGGAGACATAGAAGGGTATAACTGTGCTTAAGATAGCCCTGTAAGCCCGCTCTCTCCATGTTCCCAGCACTGTCTTCTGCATAGAAAAGTCAGCCTTGGGCCTCCCTGAACAGCCATAGCTAATGGGTTTTTGAGAAGCCAGCATCGGTCACACAGTGGGGACACTCAAGATTAATTCATCAAATGGACAAGAAATGCCTGTCGAGAATGTGTCTGAAACTCAAACGTATTGCATGGAGTTTCATGATTCTTTCCAAGTTTTTTTTAATTCACCCAAAGCAGCCTGCAGAGTCAGAAAAATGGTGTTTAGACCCTTTGGCCTTTTCAAAAGCTTCTTCCCCAAAATGATTTTTCACCGTAAGGAGGAAAGATGTAGAGTACCTTTACCTTCCTTATATCTCCCTGAGGATGAAAGACTGCTTGGGTAGGATGATTTTGAGCTGAGAAGTGACAGAAGGAGAAATGGTTAAGCACTGTGTCTTTGCCTTTTTCCCACTCTGATATAGCCTACCACCGTCCATTTAGGATTAAAGAAAACACATGGAATTCACTGCCAGAGGTTGTAGTGATGGACATAAGTAGAGACAAACCGGGAAAACTCCGAACCGTGTAGTTCATGGTTCGTCATGTTTCGTGAACCACGAACTTTCACGAACTTTGGTTCATGAAAATGTCACTTCTGCATCAGCAGAAGGTCTGCAGAGAGCCCATTCCCCCCTCCAGTTGCCTAGGAAACTGATTGATTGGTACCAGGCTGTCTGCAGTGACGAACCAAAATATGAAATGAGCTCTCAGAAACCAACGATTCGCAAACCACGAACTGACCCGGTTCATGACAAACTTCCATTCATATTTCGGTTCGTGCCCACCTCTATTCACAAGCATAGATGGCTCTAAAGTGGGACTAGATACATTCATGCAGGAGACATCCAGCCATGGTGACTAAAGGGAACCTCCATATTTAGAGGCAGAAAACCTCTGAGTACCAGTGCCAGGAGTCAACTACAGAGGAGGGCCTTGGCCCTGTTGTTGGCCCTCAATAGCAACTGGTTGACCATTGTGAAAGACAGAATGCTGGACTAGATGGACCACTAGTCTGATCCAGCAGGGCTCTTCTGATTTCCTTACATTTGTACAAAGAGTCGCAGAACCCCGTTTAATGTCCGGTTTGAGCCTGACCACCAAATGCATGCAGATAGTTATTTGACAGGAATCAGACCAGACCTACGTCTCCAGTTTGGGCGAGGCAGCTAGTCAACGCACCTGACATGAAAAGGCTCGTAGAGCATTCCTCTTGTGTTTCAGTTATACCTGTATGCAAGCACCTTTAAAATGGTATGGAAAAGTTGGTTGCTGTCGAGTGGATGGCACTTTGATAGGGAGGAAGAAGCAGTTTGGTGGGATGATTCTCAATGGCAGGAGTTGTGTGTACATGACAAGAATGCAGAAATCCTGCAGGAGGCCTTGTGGAACCTTCAGGAGGCTTGGAAAAGCACCTCTGCTGCTTTATGGAATAAGCTGAGAAGACGGATATAACACAGGAAATCTCAGTCAAGGTACGTTCAGTAAGAAGGGTGGGAATACTGCCCCCACCATGGAATGGCTGAGAAGGGAAATTAATGATAAGTGAGCAAATTTTCCTTTCTCTGATTGTTTGGGAGTGGAGCAGTCTTTGATGTAGTCAAGATGCAGAAAAGCTGTCCGTATCTAGGGATAAATGTGGGTTTCACCAGTGGGCCAAAGAGCATCCCTGGGGCCAGTTTAAGTCAGGAAACCAACATGAGGGAAGGTCGAGGCATTTTCTTCATGTGTTCCGTGGTCCCATTCCCTATGTGCAACATGCATATGAGAGGTGAAAATCTGCAACTCATATGTGATTATTACATAAAGCGAGGGGCCCCTGATCCACCCTGTGTACTCCGTCATGTGTGAATCAGCCTCACTGAGCACCCCAAAAAGAGGAGGAACTAAGGAAGGGAAACATTCCTTCCTCTCTGTTTCCGAAGTTTTGCAGAATGAGCTCTTCCCCACCTTCAAAGATACTAAAGCAATGCAGTCAGGATACAAACCAGGCTTAAACATTTGCATCAGCATATCCTGCCACTTTTTCACCTCCCTCCCCGCTTCCCTTTATCATGCAAATGGAAGTAATATTGAGTTTTAATTTGGATTTTACAGAGTTGCTAGATGAGTTGCGTTATGATTCATACTTGTTCTCTGTTGTTTCAAGCAGTGTACAAAGTCAGTTGGCGTGCGGCATGATTGCCAACAGAAGAAAGGGCTGAGGATGAAACTCTGCAGTGCATAACAAGCTGTTCACTGAAGTTTCTGTCCCTTTCTGTATTTGCCTTGTCCTCTGAGGCATGCCGATTTAGACACCTCTTGTTAATACAGTTCAAGAAAGGGGATTAATTATATTAGAAAGTACATATTAGGGCTTTGGTCTCTGTAATGTCTTTTAGTCATTAATTGTAATGTATTTTTTGAAAAAAATAACCCTTTGGAACTGCAAAAGAGTCATGCAGCCCAGAGTGTCCTCGTAAATCTGCTGGTAGCTGAGGAGCATTTCCATCTCTTAGGCAGACTGCAAAATGCACCGTGCAAATCAATAGGTTAGCAGAGCCAAAGGAAGAATTCTGGGTTTGTTTGCTTAACTTGGTTTTTAACCTTGCTTACCCATAAAAAATAATATAGAAAACAAGTGCAGAATAGATCTTCCTGGCCTTCACAGCCAAATGAATATTGACAAAGGGGAATCACCTATTGGAATATGCAACTTCTAGCATACAAGAAGACACATGAAAAGCTTTTCAGATAAGGATATGGGTCACTACCTTCTTTCTTCTGCTAAATGTCATCTCCTTGTTTGTACCCAGAATGCAATTCTCAGGCTTCCTTCCTGCAGCTTCTTGGATTTTGTTGCCTGACCTCACTTCATGCTGGTATGTAGTTAGGACTCCAGCTAAGACTTACTTTCTAGGCAACCATGTTAGCACCTAAAGTAAAATAATACTTTGCTTTCCGCTCACTGGCTGTGCCTCTCCATGCACTAAATAGCCACTGTGCCGACATCATCTAGTTTGGCAGTAGAAGGGAAATACTCTGGGAGGAGCTATCATGGGGAGGTTATGAGCAATAGACCATGCTTTTAGGGCAATATGTCACAGTAAGTATTTGCGGTGGGTCCATGCAAACAGGATGTAGGCGAGAGATAAATTTGTTTATTTTTTATTTACTTTATTTATGATCCAACGTTCTCACTGAGACTCAAAGTGGATAACAGAATACTAAAAACAATGCTAGCAGACAAAATAAGACATCCAGTAAACCAAGGGTCTCCAGCATAGTACCTGTAGGCTCAATGGTGTCTGTTGACACCTTCCTTGGTGACGGCTAGAGATGGGCACGAACAGCAATATGAACAAAAAAAGTCACGAACAGCCCAATCTGCTGATCGCGAACAAACTGTTTGTGAGGCCCCATTCGAAATGAACAGGTGGTCGTTGCAAGCCTTGTTCATTGCTGTTCGTCCTGCTGTTCGTCAACCCACAGTCTGGCACCTGCAATCAATTCCCTTGGCAACTTAAGCAGGGATTGTCTGAACTCTGTCTGAACTCCTGCTGTTGCCCTGGAAACCCCAATCTAAGCCCAATTTAGCTTGATAGGCAGGTCTTCCTTTCAAGTGCAGAGCTCCAAATTTGTTATAACAAGGTAGCAAAGACCAGGGGGGAAGGGGGCTGCCAGCTCTTGCTAGTCTTTGCAGAGAGTAGAGAGGGAGAGAGACACCTGCTGTTGGCATTTTGATAGAGAGACAGGGAAAGTGCATTGTAGCTTGAATTTTCTTTTTGTGTGGTCAGATATGAATCTACCCCTTCAGGTTCCAGGGCTGCTGCCAGGCTCTAGGGCCAAGCTATTATTTACTATTGGTACCTTTCCTGCTGCCTGCTCAGGTCAGGTTTCTGGGAGTGGTGCGGTAGGGATCTACCCCTTCAAGTTCCAGGGCTGCTGCCAGGCTCTGGGGCCAAGCTATTATTTATTATTGGTACCTTTCCTGGTGCCTGCTCAGGTCAGGTTTCTGGGAGTGGTGCAGTAGGGATCTTGACGTGGAAGATAGCTGGAGGAGAGCCTGCTGGCCCCCACAAACAGCCAACTACAAACATGTTCATGAACAGGGCCATGTTCGTGGTTGTTCGTGAGTTCCTGTTCGTGGATGGCAACGAACAACGAACATCATGGTTGTTGTGGGTTTTCCGGGCTGTATTGCCGTGGTCTTGGCATTGTAGTTCCTGACGTTTCGCCAGCAGCTGTGGCTGGCATCTTCAGAGGTGTAGCACCAAAAGACTTTTGGTGCTTTTGGTGCTACACCTCTGATGTCTTTGGTGCTACACCTCTGAAGATGCCAGCCACAGCTGCTGGCGAAACGTCAGGAACTACAATGCCAAGACCACGGCAATACAGCCTGGAAAACCCACAACAACCATCGTTCTCCGGCCGTGAAAGCCTTCGACAATACAACGAACATCATGTTTGTTTGTTTTTTTCTGTTCGTGCCCATCTCTAGTGACGGCCCAGTGTTTTTAGAAAGTAGGTGGGGCCAGGTAGGGCTTTTGCCCAGCAGAGCTTCTGATTGGTCACTGGAGGTCCGATTAGCTGTGTGGGCACATTAAAAGGCATTCAGTTAAGCAGAGCTTCTGCCTGACATGCTGCTAACCTCATTCCCTGATATTTTATGGTTGACTCCATCCTTTTGTTCTCGTACCTACAACCCTGTGTCAGAATTCCAGATGTGCCTGCAGACTCCAAAAGGTCAGGGTCCTCAGCAGTTAACAATGCAAAAGGACTAGGATTACAGATGTAATCTTATCTTTCAATTTCATTGGACTCAGGACCTTGTTTATTCAAACAATAGAGATGCACATGGAGTCTACTGCTGGCTTACTGCCAGATGAGCCTCTCCTACTGCGGATTTGCAGCCTGTGATAATACAGCATCAAATTACAGTTGGAAAATCCGGATTGCTTCTTGAAAAAAGATTTGGTGATAGGTTAAGTTGCAGAGAGTTTGGTTCCTTTCAGCAGAAATAGTCAGGTAACAGTAAGTGCCATTCTAAGCAGAGTTCCTCTCTTCTAAGGCCTTTGAAGTCCATGGGCTTAGAGGGGTGTCGCTCGGCTTAGGATGACACTGCAAAGCTCCCTTTCAAAATGCACAACCCACCACCCTCCGTTAACATGTTTCAGAGTTACGAGATAGACCTGCTGTTTTTTCTTTCCAGATTCACTTCAGAACCAATAGGAATTGTAATACTGTACTCCCCACTGAAGCAATGGTAAAAAAAAACAGTACTGTAAAGTACTTTGCTGCTGTAGTGATTTTTCAATAAATGTGCATACTCTGGTTAGTTGAAGTACCCTTGTCCAGAGGGTGCCGCACCTTCTTATTCCAAGTATAATATATAGGTCACAATTACACTATATACAAACTGGTTTAATAAGTGTTCCTTTCTGCAGGGATTTCTGGGAACTATAGCTTTTGTGGGAGTGGGGGGGGGGTCTCTAGGAACTATGTTGTACTTTACCAAGCAACACTACATGGGATTCTTTGGGGGAAAGCCCTGACAGCCAAGGGGCTCTAAAAGCAGTCTAAGTTTGAAGTTTAGATATACATTATAGCTAAGTACCAAGAAAATCTTCAAAATCAGTCATTGAAGCATTATAAAGGGATGGTACGTGTGGGCTGAAGTATCGTGAAACTACTATTGGTCTGGTTCCATCACATTTTCATGAGTAAAAACTTTGTGTGGAAAAACTCTTAGGACAAGAATAATATCTGCCACCGGAAGTGACATAGAAACGAACCAAACAAACCATTTGTGAACCTGGCAAGTTGGTGGTGGTTTGTGATTCGCCGCTTTTCACAAACCATGAACTGCCATGAACCGTGATTTTTCCAGCTCGTGCCCATCTCTTTTTGAGAGACGAGTGGGCTTGGGCCAAGATTACCCAATAAACTGCATGGCTGGCCTGTGGGGATTTGAACTCAGGTCTCTCTAATCCTGGCCCAGTACTCCCAATGGTTCTCTGTGCATGTGTGTAGTGCAAACAAGAAACAGCCTACAAATATATGTAACCAACTTTTATTTTATATTGAATGATTTTTTCCACTTTAGTTACTCAGCTTTTTAAAAAAATATCACTACAACATAAAAAATAAAAACATATAGCTAATTGCTATATTTTAATAAAGACCAACTGGCTGATTCGTCTTTGAAAATATATGCCATGCCTTTAGGGTTCTATCAGCTAAGAGTAAGCGTTTTCAGGGGATTCGGTTCGGAGCACTCCTTTCTTTTATTCAGCTCAAGAGTTTTCTACTCTCTCAGACTCCATTCTTTTTACACATCCAGTATCCATTAGTGCATGCAACCAAAGTTGTCTGTCAGAACAAAGTATTTCAAAATACTGCAGGCTTTCCCCCCCTATGATTTGAGTCGCAGCTCTCCAGCAGTGATAGATTTAATCTCCAGATGGGTATATCAATAACATGAATCCCTCACATCACTTATATTACTTTAGTTCAGTTGGAATGCTTTTACGTTGTTTTCTTTCAGTCACTTCAGGGCAGGCACAGCATTAGCTAAAAGATTGAGCTACAAATGAGAATGTCTCTGGTTTCAGTCCCATCTCTGCCATGAACTCATTGTGTAGCCTTAGGTAAACCACTCTGTCTCCCAGTTTTCCTTCCCTTCTGAAATGCCTCCCTCAGACCTGCATTTTCTCTAATTCCTGCAAACCCCACCCTCTGTCATCACTCTTTTGCCCTCCCAGTTTGTCAAGCATACTTGAAGTATCACCTTACTCCCACAAGAGGCTACTGTGGTCATTTTCAAGGGCTCTGCTTTGGGTATCCTTATCATCTGAGGTGAGACGGGTAGCAACTAGAGATGGGCACGAACAGCAATACGAACAAAAAAAAAGCCACGAACAGCCCAATCTGCTGTTCATGAGCAAGCTGTTCGTGAGGCCCCATTCCCCACGAACATGTGTTCGTTCCAAGCCCTGTTTGTGGCATTCATCAGCCCTTCATAAAGCCAGACAGTCTGGCACCTTCAATCAATTCCCTTGGCAACATAGGCAGGGACTGTCTGAACTCCTTCTGTTGCCCTGGAAACCCCAATCTAAGCCCAATTTACCTTGATAGGCAGGTCTCCCTTCTGATTTTCAGTTTTAGCAGACAGTGGAGTGGGAGAGAGCTGTTGCTGGCATTTGAGATAGAGAGGGAGAGTGCATTTGAGCTTGAATTTTTTCTGTGTGGTGGGGTGGGGCTCTGCTTCCTCAGGTTCCAGGGCTGCTTCCAGGTTCTGGGGCCAAGTTATTCTTTATTATTATTACCTTTCCTGCTGCCTGCTCAGGTCAGGTTTCTGGAAGTGGTGGGGTAGGGCTCTACCCACCCTCAGGTTCTAGGGCTGCTTCCAGGCTCTGGGGCCAAGCTATTCTTTATTATTATTACCTGTCCTGCTGCCTGCTCAGGTCAGGTTTCTTGACCAAACTTGGATGATGGCTAAAGGAGAGCCTTTTGAACACTCCCTGTGAATGTGGTCTCTCTAAGTCCCAAGGAGGCCATTCTGGCCCCAAAGAACATCCAACCACGAACATGTTAGTGAACGGGTCTTGTTCGTTGATGTTCGTGAATCACTGTTCGTGGATGGCAACGAACAATGAACATCGTGTTCGGGTTTTTTTCTTGTTTGTGCCCATCTCTAGTAGCAACCCAAGGGCCTTCTCAGTCATGGCACCAAAACTATGGAATTCCCTCCCCAAGGAAATTCATCTGCCCCCCCTCTTACTGTTATCTTCCACCAGCAGGTGAAGACTGGCCATTTTGTTTGGTGTTCCTCAGTAACTCTCCTTCCTGTTTATATGTTTTGTTTAATTGTTTTTGTTTTATATGTGTGTGTTTTAAAGATAGTATTAAAGTTTTTGATTGCTTGCCACCTTGGGGGCCGTAGATTCGGTTAAAAAGGTGGCATTAAAATGCTTTAAAATAAATAAATAAGTGCCCACAAAAGCTTATATCACGTTTTTCTTAGCCTTTAAATATTCATTGGGCTTTTTAACCTCATAATATCTTATCTAAACATTCAAACATTATTTGTTTGAAATCTCGTGAGAGAGGCCAGCAGTCTATCACAGAGCAAACTGGGTCACATGTGGAATGGAATGTGGATCTTTGGGAAATCCATGTTCTTGATCCAGATTTGGGTTGGCAACTTTCCAGGGGCTGCTCGTAACATGACATGCATCTTTTCTTGCAGAATGTAAACTGAATTTTATGATACATTTAAGTTGAACATGAATTGAAAACATCTTGGATTACACCAGTTTATCAATATAAATAAATAAACTGTAGATGAGCTTTTTTACATAAAAAGTGAAATGATTTAGTTTCCTTAATGTGGAGAGTGCTGTACCAGGTTCGACATTTAAAATTTCAGTGTGATTCTTTCTAAGTAAAACATAATTCAAAATAAATACTGAAGAGGAAAAAAATCCTTGTTTTCCTTTTTCTCATGTCTCCACAGAGAATTATTGGAACGCCGCGTTATTCACTGATTCGTCTTCATATCTTCACTTCTCCACCTTCCAAGGAGAAACCAGTGCTGACATTTCTTTCTACTTCAAAACAGCAGCTCGTGAGGGAGTGTTTCTTGAGAATCTGGGGAATGCAGATTTCATCAGACTTAAACTGAAATGTGAGTACATTCTGTCATTCCTGCCGTTAATGGGAAGAAGGGTAAGGTGCTGAGCATCATTCGTTCATCATGTGCTATAAAACCAACTACTAAGCAATGCCCACCCCAAAGTGTCTGACATTGCGATCCTTTCTAAGCACACTTTCCTGGAATTAAGCTCCATGGAATGCATTAAACAGACCTAAGTAAGATCCCGAGTAGATGTGCTTAGGATTGCTCTCTGCCCTTTCTATTGGGTTCCAGGATGAATAATAAGTTGGCTCTAGTGGTACATTTCCAGTTAAGGAGGGAGAAGGCAGTTTTCACTGATTTCCTCCTTCCCATGCAAACCTCCAATTCATCGCTTATGCTGTTCCTGGAGTTCCTCTGCTTGCCCTTTCCTGGAGCCCCCCTGTCCAGGGCCGTATTAACCCATGGCCAGTCCCCTAGGCTTTCAGGTATTCTGAGCCCCCTCCAGCACTTCAGTCTTTCACCCCCCACTACAGCTGACAGCTTGACTCTGGTGCAGTAGGTACATAGCCCTATATCCATTTTGAGGGTCTCCTGAAGAATTCTATTCACAATTTTAAAAATATTTTTATTGCATGAGTAGAACTCTTTAGGAAAACACATTTTGGGGGTATAATTGTTCGATACTGTGATATTTTGAAGTGAAGAAATTTTTATTATTTATTAAATATATTTATTTATTTATTTTATTCAATTTATATTCCGCCCTCCCCGCATCAGCAGGCTCAGGGCAGATTACAATCAGTATAGTAATTTAAAATATATATAACTTTTAAACCAATAAAACCACATAAATATTTAAAACACATATAATTTATGGATAATTGTTTTAATATGAGACAATTTGTTTCACGTCAATAAGGAAGCAGTTAATTATCTTATTAATAGAGGTTATATAAGAGAATTAATTAATTGTAATTTACATGGGGGTATACCTCATCAAAAAAAATTGCTGGGCCCATAGTCCCTGCGAGGCCCCTAGGCTTCGGCCTAGTCAGCCTTATGAATAATACAGCCCTGCCCCTGTCCCTGGAGGTCCCCCATTTGGAGTGCATTTCAAACTGCATTGGGAGGGGGGAGATGAGAAGTCCTGTTCTCCAATGGAAATCCTTCTGTCAGTGGAAATTACTGCCAGATCCAACCTTTTGTCTTTCATTTAAAGAATGCAGTCCAACACAGTGTACTTGGGATGGATTGCAGTTGGTGAATCTAGCACTATCCCTTTGATATTTAAGCAATGTTTGCACATAGGCTCATTTCTTGCCAGACACTCCAATTTCTTAGGTCCCAACACTCTCCCCAACATTTTTTAAAAATTTAAAATCAGCCATGAGGAGTTGCTGGTTTGAGTAAGGAATGAAGGGTGTCTTTAACCCTTTCACCTCTCACCATTTGCCTACACAAAATCAGCCTCCTTCAGCTGCTTGCAGGGGAGAAATGATCAGCTCAAGTTCCTGTGAAAAGGAAGGCAGTCTGCAATCAACAACAGCAGGGCTGAATCCACACGTCCTTGGCTGAATCCACACGCACTTACTTTCCCCATTTTTGCGCAATGATGGTGTTCGTCTTGATCCTGCTATCACCAAGCATGTGTTCACATCCCTCCTCAAATAGCGTCTGTGTGGCGCTATCATTAGTTCACGTGCCTATGGAAAAGTGTGATATAGGGCGGAGCATTACCTACCGTCATCGCTGACGAAAGCACATTCATGCCCACTTCTGTTGGTTTTTTTTCAACCTGTATTCAGATTTGCGTTATATCACTGTTTCGATATATAATCTTGGAACCAGCTCTGCCCAAAGCGAACCTGGGATAGGCTGTTATTTTGCCCGCCAATTTCATTTAAATTGCTTGGTGCAGGCTCCTCTTCCGTGTGCTCTCCTGCCACCAGTTAGCCTGGCTGCTCTGTTTCTTCTCTCTCTCTCTCTCTCTCTCTCTCTCTCTCTCTCTCCCCCCTCTCGGCATCCAGGGAAGCCAGGCTTGCCCTGTAACTCCCTGTCACCAAGCAGTAGAGGTGTACAAAGGCTGCCTGCCCCAGCTGTTTCCCACCCCCCACCCCCGCTGCCCATTTTGCTTACGATTCAATGGAGGAAGTTGGGAAGAAGGATTGCCCACTTTTCTTTGTAGTAAACACTATTTTGAAACAGTGGCAGGTTGGAGGGGGAAAGATCTTAAGTGAACGGTTCTCCCTCCCCCACTTCCTTTTGTTCAGGAGAAATCTGATGAATCAACCTAATTAAAACCAATCTATGAATTCAGCATCCATTTTTTATACTCCAAATTACAACCTCTATGCTTGTCCCTCCCTTGGTCTCTGTTAAAATCAACAGAGACGTTGGTAAAAGGAGGGAGTGGGTGTGTGTTTTGCCTCTAGCTGCCAGATCAGATTCATTTTATTGTATATGGCCATTGGCCTTCACAATATCAAAACACTCTTGAATGTCAGTATAATACATAATTAAAATTATCACGTAATCAAACACTTCAAAACCACATAAAATGCCCTACTAAAAAAACTTTAAAATTAATAAAACCTTCTAAAAGCAATCACAGCGAATCAATGGCTGATTCCTTTGCTCTGATCTTCCTAGCAGCTAAAGTAAAAAGCTGCCCACTCTCTCCTTTCTGTTTCATTGTCCCTCTGTTCCAGGATCTAAATTGCTTTAGACGGGAAATGCAATGGGTTCCTTTTAAAGCGAGAGATCGCAATAGCACAATTAACATATTTTTTTAAAAAATGGTTTCGGAGGAAACTTTTGACAGGAGCCTGCAGAGGCTTGCAAGATTCCAGTTTGTGGGTGGATGCAACTGTTCTGAGGAAGCACCAACCAAGAAAGGAGGAGTGGCTGAGTGGGCATTCTCTGAAGAAGCATTTCTAAAGATTCTCATGCATACAAAAATAACACAAAAGAAGCGTATCCAAGTGGGAAAAGCATTAAAAGCCATTCTCAATTGAACTGCGAGAATGACGGGATTGAGTGGAATGATTGCAAGAACATGTGAACAGCTTTGAGTATAGTGCTGAATCCACACAACCTTATATTAGCGCCAGTAACAGTAGTTGTGAACTGCCTAGCACATCCCATCCTTAAATATGACAATAGCTTATGACATGGATCTGCCATTTAAATAGTTAAGTGCAAGTTGGTTTGTCCTGTTTCTATTTGGGGGAATTTTCATATTTAAGGATGGGATGCGCTAGGCATTTCACAACTACTGTTATTGGGACAACACCCCGGCTCCAAACTCAGCCAGCCATTGTGGCGGGGGGGGGGGGGCTTGTTTATCCTTTCCTGTGCATGAACTGTGCCGAGAGGTGCCAGGCCTCATCCCCCTCCCCCAGTCTGCTCCACCGACAAGTAAGGTTTTGGTGGATGCTGCTCAGCACCAAGAATGTTCCATCCCAGCCCACCCCACCAAATCACAAACAAATGGCTGCTGATGATCTGATGTCTCAGGGGTTAGCCCTACTTGTCCTGAGCAACCTACCCTATTCCTGCTACTTTCTCTTTTCCTAAACTTCTTGAAGCAACATAGAACAGGTGAAGAAGATCCAAAAATTTCTGGTGGCCCCCAAATGACCAACTAATATTCCCTAGCACTAGCCAAATGCTTTCAAGGGGGACCTTTTGTGGCCTCCTGACAGTCAGCTCCTGTAGGGTGGGCCATCCAATCCTGTGCCTCATTGGAATCTAGAAGGGGCCAGGACAACAGCATTCCTGGCCCCATTGGGCATGAATGAATTTATTGATCTGTCCATATAAAGAAATATATGGTTGGTCATGATAAAGCTCAAATTCTCTCATTTTGTAAACAATGGGTGAATCTCTGATGTAATTAAGCTAAGAGCTTCCACTAACAATGCCGTTAGACTTCTCCACCAGTTAATGTTCACTTTTATTTTCATGAACATTCTGGGGAATTATTTGAAGAGAAAACATTTGTCAATGTGTTAAACTCAGCTGTATCTTTGCAGGCCTTTATGTACCCTAAACAAAGCCCCCAAACTTTATTTCCTGAGCAAAGAGAGTACATTTATGATGGAGGGGGGAATCGGCTTTTCAAAATAGCTGACAAGATATGTTCTCCTGAAGAACACATTGATAAAATGTGCCTAGGAGAAGGGCTAAAGCGTTTGGCTGGCCCATTTATCATAAAGCTTTCTTTTCGGTCTTTCACTTGTCAACATTCGAGGAACAGTTGGCAAAGATGGAGAATTATCTCAAGCTTCATTTTTACATACCTCAGTAAATTTGCAGAACTGTAATTACTTTTACAGCCTGTTGGTCAGCTGTCACATCCAAGGTTAACCTAAGTAAAAATTGTTTTCAGAAAGTAGATTCACTCCACTGTGTTTCATTCCACACACACACCCCACCACTTCACATGTTCCATGTATTCTTAAGTGTTTACCTTCTCTGCTAATCATAACATGGCTGGGGCATTCATATGTCTTTGCTTATCAAGGCAGACATCTCTGAGACACCTACATGGCAAGAAGACGTAATTCTTTTTAAAAAGGATTTAAAATGACCAAAGAAGAAACATTATTCTTGTTTAAAAACTAATAAGAATAACTTGTGGATTTGTACACTTGTGTGGGTTTCCTCAGAAGTCCAAATAGCACCCCTCCTGCCAAGCATTTCTGATCAGGAAAAATGTGCAAAGGGAAGGCTAAATCCTTTTCTCCACATGTGTCGTAATGGCAGTCCAAATTGGGCATCGCAATCACAAGAATTGAGGGGAAACGGAAACTCATGTCTAACTGTTACACAGGATGGGGACCCTAGACCCGGTCTGTGCACTGCATAATGTGTAAGGTGACATTATGGGATCTCATCACTTCATCATAGATCACTGAGGCCTAAATGTGAGGGTCTCTTTAACCTCAAGTGAAGAACCTAAGCCAACAGTCTGGTAGGTAACAAAGAAGATAGTGGCTGCTTCCACATGTGTTGGATAATGCACTTTCAATGCTCTTTAGTGATAATTTGGAACTGAGTTTTCATGTGTGAAATACAAAATCCACTTCTAAAGGATAACTAAAGTGTATTGAAAGTGCATTATTCAACGTGTGCGGAAATGGCCACTGTCCTTAAACTTGTGACTATTTTAGAGGAGGTTTGGGCTTACATATGAAAGTGAGTCATTTTCCCACAGACACAAGTCTAAGGATATGTGTCTTCTGGCCTCACAAAGTAACTCAACTGTGGCAATATCTCTCATCTGGTGCTAAGTTTATTGAACTTTAGGCATCAGATAAACGTTTCTTTTCCCCTCTGTTGGGGGTTCTCTCACCAATTTTTTCAACCCAAGCTTTTTTGGAATGACCGCTCTCAATTAGTTTTCTTTCCTTTTTAAATTTTTATTTTTAAATATTTATAAGCATAATGTGACATTTCAGAATCCAAGACCATATTCAGCATCATACATCATGTCATATCGTCTATAAATTCATTTACAATCTAAAATACAATTAGCTTTCAGTCTCAAAACCTAATTTATTAGATAATTTAAGAACTTATCTATCCTCTATAATAATTAAAACAGGGTTTTTTTTCTGTCAGTATGCACTGACAATATCGACACCTCTTTTTGCACTACCAGCAACTCTTTTAATCGGCAACTTTGGGCCTCCACGGTGGCAAATATCATTATAGAACCTCTTTTTTCAGAAAAAATCACTGATTAAATATTATATCAATCGATCTTAATATAACTTTTATCATAATAAAACCCTATACAGTCCGTAATCACCATTCTTCTTCTACGCTTCTAACTTACACTCTCTTATTATCCTATCTAATATGATATTCCTTCCTTAGGGTCCTATCCTGCCACTACAGTCTCTATTTAAAAAGCACAATTATACAAATTAATTGTTAAATCCGTTTTATATCTTGTTCATTTTTTAATTGAATCTTGGTAGCTGTGAATTACTTCGTAACTTCTTTTTTGTTCCGATGGCTTTTTGTGGTTTGAGTAGTTCATGATATTTTGATTGTTATGATAGATTTAAATCTGTGGGAAGCTGCCTTGGGAGAATCTGCTAATGAGGTGGGATATAAAGCTTTAAACAAATAAATAAAATTAAAATATGGACCAGCATCTTAGACAATTGAAGGAAGAAATGGAAAGAACAAGTAGTAACTAGGGATGTACATCTAAAAAAATTTTGCTGTGTTTTCAGATCCAGAGTTGTTGAGTGGAATGTTTAACATGATTAGGTAGTTTTCCGGGTTGAAATTTTTTAGTTTTTTTCCGTTCTTATGATTTTTGTGGCTGTTCTTTTCAATGCGGAAGGGGAGAGGGAACTAATTAGAGGCTCTGGGGCAGCAGTTTTTGCACTTAACAGGACCAAAATTGCACAGAACACAGTTCTCCCTCTAATCTAAAGAACCCCTAAGTTTCAAGCAGATTTAACACAGGGGAGCGATTTTACAGACCCCCAAAGTAGGTCCTTCTTTGTGCAGCTGCTGCTCTAAGTTCTCTCTACTAATTCCTAAAGTGGCTATCAAGCAGCAGCCAGCAGGACAGCTCTAACCAGCCACCAGTATTTTTTTTAAAAAGCCTTATCTGCATTCATTTCATTTCCCTCCTCTTACAGTGACTGATGATAAAAAAATACCTTTTCACTGAAAAAAAGCATTTTCTTTCCTTTCTTGTGGCTTGTTTCCTTTCAGAAAGTGAAGAGGGCTTCTGTTGCAGACCACCACCCCTGCCATCTTTGCATTTTCATTATGCTCTCTGGGGGACTTCTGAGGTGGGGGTGGAGTTCTTGTTTTTCAACCAAATGTCATCAAAATTGTCTTCTGCCTGTCCTTCAAAGAACCCCCACGCTTCAAGCAGATTGGGCAAAGTGTTATAATTCTTCAGGCCCCTGAACAAGCCAAGGCTTTTCTACTTTCATAAGAAAAATAGTCTCTCTCCAGCCCACAGAAGGGATGAAGGAGGAAGGGAATTCTCTAGGAAATCAGTAGAGATCAAAGTGAAATGTGAGCTTATGCTGAATTGCTAGTAAACACTGGAACTATAAAAAAACACCGATCTTTTCAGGGAAGACTTTTGTGACAACCAAGCAGTCAGGAAGCATTTCCTTTCCACAGAGACTCATAGATCCAGAGGAGTTAGCCATGTTAGTCTGTAGTAGCAAAATAGTAAAGAGTCCAGTAGTACTTTAAGACTAACCAACTTTACTGTAGCATAAGCTTTCAAGAACCACAGTTCTCTTTGTCAGATGCTTGAAGGGTAAGAAGAAACTGGCCAGATATATATAGGTGGTGAGGGGAGGGGGGAAGTAGATGTAAATCAATTTGCTTCTGGTTATGAGATCAGTTTGCTTCTAATAATAAAATGAGCTCCTTCTGATCATGTGATGACCATCCATAGTCTCTATTCAATCCAAGTCTGACTGAGTCAAATTTACATATTAATTCCAATTCAGCAGCTTCCTGTTGGATTTTGTTTTTGAAAGGTTTCTGTCGGACTACAGTGACCTTTAAGTCCTTGATGGAATGTCCTGGTAGATTGAAGTGTTCTCCCACTGGTTTCTGAGGGGGTACGGGCATTTCCACCTGCTCTGCTCCTTATCCCAGCTGGGTGAAGGGAAGAAGGGCAGGTTCTTGATTCCAGCAGGTTGGGGGGGGGCAGGCATGGCTGCATACTTGGCTCCTGAATCCAGCAGGTGAAGACAGGGTGAGCATTGCAGCCTCCTCAGTGGCTTATTCCGGTAGGTTGAAGAGGGCGGGCATTGCTACCTGCTCTGCTCCTTATCCTGGCTGGGTGAAGGGAAGAAGGGCATTGCCTCCTGCTCTGCTCCTGATCCCAACCAGGTGAAGGCGTGAGGTGAGCATTACCACCTGCTCCACTCCTGATCCCAAATGGGTGATGGCGGGGGGTGGGCATTGCCACCTGCTCTACTCCTAATACCAGTTGGGTTAAGGTGGGGGATGGGCATTGTCACCTGCTCCACTCCTGATCTCAGTTGGATGAAGGAGGGTGGGCATTGCCATCTGATCTGCTCCTGATCCCAGCTGCATTAAGATGGAGAGTGGGCATTGCCATCTTTTCCACTCCTTATGCCACCTGGGTTAAGGCAGTGGGTGGGTAAAGCCACCTGCTCTGCTTCTGATCTCAGCTGAGTGAAGAGGGGTAGGCATTGCCATCTGATCTGCTCCTGATCCCAGCTGGGTTAGGTGGGGGTGGGCACTGCCATCTGCTCCATTCCTAATACCAGCTGGGTTAAGGTCGGGGTGGCATTGCCACCTGCTCTGCTCCTAATAACTGCTGTGTTAAGATGGGAGGGGAAATTCCACCTGCTCCACTCCTAATACCAGCTGAGTTAAGGTGGGGGGGCATTGCCATCTGTTCTGCTCCTAATACCAGCTGAATTAAGACAGGGGGAGGGCATTACCACATGCTCCACTCCTTATACTAGCTTGGTTAAAGTGGAGGTGGGCATTGCCATCTGCTCTGCCACTAATACCAGCTGGGTTAAGGTGGGAGATGGGCATTCCCACCTGCTCCACTCCTGATCCCAACTGGCTTAAGGGGGATGGGCATTGCCACCTGCTCTGTTCCTAATACCAGCTGGGTTAAGGCAGGGGGTAGGCATTGCCACCTGCTCCACTCCTAATACCAGCTGGGTTAAGGCAGGGATGGGCATTGCCACCTGCTCCCATCCTGGGCTTCCCATCATGGTATGTTTTCTGGAGGGTCATGGTGCCTTGCCTAAGCTTCCCTTTATGGCAGCGCCCTCTGTTGGTGCACCAGGGTATAAAGTGAGTTATCTGAAATATACTTACTCAATTATATAGTAAGATTAAAACATTTGTATTCCACTTTTCTATACAAAATAGGGTTCCCAAGGCAGCAAACATTAAAATACTAAAAACAATTTAAAACAACAGTTTAAACATTTTAAAGTTAAGACAATATTTAAAGTGGTGCAAAAAACACAATTCAATTAAACACACACACACATACAAGACAAAAACAAGAGAAGAGGCCTATATCAGTAATTCAGGGTAAGTCTTCACCCACTAGTGGAAGACAACAATAGGGGGGCACCTGAACACCAATAGGGAGACAATAGGGACACCTGGAAGACACCTTCTAGACAGAAAACACAGCTATGAAGCACAGGCACTCACATATAGACATGGGCACGAACAGCATTACGAACGAAAAAGACCCACAAACAGCCTGTTCGTCTGTTCACAAACAAGCTGTTCATGAGGCTCCATTCTAAATGAACAAGTGGTCGTTGCAAGCCTCGTTCATTGCCTTCATCAGCTGTTCATCAAGCCAGACAGTCTGGGGCCTTTCAATCAATTCCCCTGGCAACTGCAGGGACTGAACTCTGTCTGAACTCCTTCTGGCTTTAACCCTTCTAAGTACCTCCAGCAGAGTCCCGTTTTTGCCACTGTGAAGAGAAAATGACAACAAAGGGGGAGACCCATGCATCATGCCTTTCCCGGGGTGCAATTGTTGGGGAAATATTTCCTTTATACCGTGGGTACCCTCCCCAATTAAGGGACACATGGCTTTTGTAGGTCAAGAGGGCAAAGTTTATTGCAACAAACGGAGTTCCAGTCCAATCACTCAGTTCCTGGAACTCAAAGAATCAATAGCACAGTCACCAGTATTTATTATTGGAAATGAATATTGAATCAGAGATGTCTCTTTCCCATTGGTTGATTCCCTATTGGTTGTCCTTTCCTTATTGGTCGATTTCTTCTTACTTTACACTATCCTACACATTTTATGTTAATATATCAGTTATACATAAACCACAAACCCTTATGTCATCTTATGTTAATATATCAGTTATACATAGACCACAAACCCTTATGTCATCTTATGATCTATTTCCAGAAATTCTTTTGAACTTCAAAGTCCTCTTATGATCTATTTCCAGAAATTCTCCTTAACCTTTAGTATTTTTGATCTTTATTTAGCTAATATATTCAAACTGGCCTATTTTCTCCTTATGACTTCGTTAACTTTTCCCTTATCTGATTATCCTGTTACAATCAATCTGATTATCCTGGTACAATCACCAAGGCAATTTTAACTGACCGCCTACAGGCTGGTACATTCCCCTGGTCACTCATCCTAAACATAGCAGATGGTTTGAAATCTCTAACAAATATATTTTCTTTCTACTTACTTCTAACTTTATTTTAGTCTAACTCCATAACTTTTATTTTTATATACTTTCTAATTATATAAGATGTTTATAGAATATATAATTCTATTCCCACACAATCTCTCTGAAACTTGGGGGGGTCTTCGGAGGACAGTGAGGACTATGTTCCCTGCAAATTTGGTGGGTATTGGACATTGGGAAGGTCAGTTTGTAACCCCTCAAAGTGGCTTCCAGCAGAGAGTCCCGTTTTTGCCACTGTGAAGCGAAAATGACAACAAAGGGGGAGACCCATGCATCATGCCTTTCCCTGGGTGCAATCTCTCTGACACTTGGGGGGTCTTTGGAGGACAGTGAGGACTATGTCCCCTGCAAATTTGGTGGGTATTGGACATTGGGAAGGTCAGTTTGTAACCCCTCAAAGTGGCTTCCAGCAGAGAGTCCCGTTTTTGCCACTGTGACGCGAAAATGACAACAAAGGGGGAGACCCATGCATCATGCCTTTCTCGGGGTGCAATCTCTCTGAAACTTGGGGGGTCTTTGGAGGACAGTGAGGACTATGTCCCCTGCAAATTTGGTGGGTATTGGACATTGGGAAGGTCAGTTTGTGGGATGTTTAAAGAGCCCTGCTTCTTGCACGTTGCAGGAAAGGGCCCTTTAAACTACCAGCTGGCAGGTGGCGGGGGGAATCCCCCCTGCCACCTGCCAGCTGATAGTTTAAAGGGATCTTTAAAGGGCCACGAACAACGAACAACAAACATGTTTGTGAATAGGGAGGTGAGTTTCTGTGCCCTCCTGCCCAAAGTCATCTCACACCTTTATATGATCGTCTATAGGTGAATGTATAACGTGCTGCTATGTTTGCAATTTTGATAGCTGTATTTATATGGTGCCAATGTTTTAAATGAATGATTTGTATTATTTATATTTTAAATGGCTATTGCTGATGTATTGTGTACTGTGTTTTAAATTGTTGTAATCCGCCCTGAGCCCACTTGGTTGGGGAGGGCGGACTATAAATCTAAGTAAATAAAATAAAATTAATAAAATAAATATTCGTTACTGTTCATTGTTCGTGGATGGCAACGAACAATGAACAGCTTGTTCAGGTTTTTTTTCCATTCGTGCCCATGTCTACTCACATGTAGCATTAAATACAAAATTCAAAAAGAATATTTACTGCACCTTAATCAAAATTTGCATCAGGGACCAGATAAAATTGGAAGCATAATCAAGCACCCAGGATGCTGCTTTCCCTCCCCTGATACATACATAATGCTACCTTATTTCCCATCGCCCAGACAACTTTCATTTTCTCTACCTGCCCTTTTTATACTAAAAGCACCTGAAAAAAATCCTGAAAACTGAAAAAGAAAACCCACCATGCAATTAACACGAACCCTGCTAATTAAATAGCCTCCCTAATCTTTCCCCTAATTCATTTTAAATCAAATTTCTGGTGTTTTCCAGGCAGAGCTTTCCTGTCTAAGAAAAGCACATTTGATAAAGCGTTTTAGCCCCCATTTAGCACACATATGACTACACAAGAGTAGCCACAATTGTGGTGGAATACTGGGCTCCTGTTTCAGAGGAGGGTGAAATTTAAATATCTTAAGAAGAAAACGATGGAAGGGATGATGTATCTGTATCTTAAAACGTATCTATGTAAAATGAAAAAAAGTTATCTTTTGTCTGCATTTGCAAGCAGCATTGGCAAGGAAACTTCTGTTCATCTAAGAGATGCCACTTGGCAGCTCATCAACAGTCACCACCTCTCAGTTGTCAAGGAGCAATCAAGCTATCAGGCGCATGTAATCAACTCACAATGTGAGGTAACATTCTCCCGGCACTGAGAGAATGTTGCATGGGGATATACTTGATTATCCACAGCTCGGCTGCATTGACTCAGAGGGTTGCAGCCTTGCAGTATGGAACCAAATGCAGTTTTTTTAAAAAAGAAGAAACAGTTTTTAAAGTTAAGACATATTGGAGGAGTAGGTGGGATCCTAGAATAGCCAGTATGTATAGGTCATAGCAAGATGGTTTACAGAAAGGGATATGATCGAGGTGAAAAGTTGCCATGAATCCAAGATTTATGCCAATGCACTAATAAAATGGTGTGGCGCTCCTGCAAATATTGATGACTTCTTGTGAGATCTGGGCCGATTCTGCACGGCTTACCTGAAGCCGGAACGTTGCGGGACGTTGCAGGACATGCCGGCAAAAACACGAAAGATTGCGTTTTCTTGCACGAGTTTTGCGCAATGTTGCACAAAACTCATGCGAGAAAATGCGATCTTCTGCGTTTTTGCTGGCATGTTCCGCAACGTCCCGGCTTCAGGTAAGCCATGCGGAATTGGCCCTGATGTGTGGCACTTCCTGCTAAGAGGCTCACAACAACCAGTGTTGGGCAAGCTTTCCTATTGGCCAGGCCTGTTGGGGAACTTCTCAGCCCCAGTCTCCTGCCCTTGAAAAATGGGAAGTGAGGGGAAAATGGTCTCTATAGTGACACTCTAGGAATTTCTCCTAGTCTCTGTGGTCTTTACCATAGAATTTAAGGGAAATTCTGAGAGCATTACCTGATAGTGGCATTGCTTTCTCCCCAAATACTATTCCCCGGCACATACACCCCAAAATCTCCCACTCTTTGCCTAGGCAGTGTTAGGAGCCCTACCTTTGGGCTGCAGAAACTTTATGGATTATAAATCAGCATGTCATTTTTCAATAATGTTAAGTTGTATATTTCAGTTACACACATTTCATACATTTCTGACAACCGTGTTTCCTAGTCTGTCTGGGTTGCTGAACCCTCCATTAAGTGAACAGCAATGTATTGGGCAGTGATGTGAGGCAATATAAAAGTTCTATCTGTGATGTTTGATTCAGATAGAGTGAAAACCTGAAATTTACTTATTATTATTGCAGGGGGTTTAGAAGGCATCAAGCAGTCACATAACACTTTCAATACACGTTAAATGCTGGAAAATTCCAGCAGTCCAAAACAGGGCTGTTTTCACACACCCTTATTGGAGCTCCATAGTATCGCAATTGTTCCACTATAGTCACAGCTATACATACATCCTTGTAATTCACCCGTGAACACCTGTCATCCTCCTGTAATTGTTGCAATTTCTTCAAGAATGCAGATTTCCCATTTATTCTGCTGTGTAACGCTTCTTTGGCTCTTTTTTCCGCCTTCATTAGAACGCTTGGAGATGCTTCTCCAGAGACCACCCACTCAACCCCTCCTCCTTTTTCATTTTCAGATTTTCCCACACACAACCCGCAAGCCTTCGTGGGCTTCTGGCAACAGTGATCTTGGTCCCTGTTTTTAAAAAGGCAAAATGGGCGGGAAGGTGCTTTCGTCAATTGTGACGCAAGCTCACCCATCACCCACAATTGCACTTTTTCTGCAGAATGCGAACTTCTGGAAATGCAATGAAGTGCGCCAAGTCAAGGCAATATGAACGGTGCATCATGATAGCAGGATCACAACTAACAGAATCATAGTGCAAAATTAGCAGAAAATTTAGGATATGTGAAAACAGCCCAGAACTCTCCGTACAAAGAGCCTCCTAGCAGGAACAGCTGGTGTGGGCTTTCCAAGGTTTGAGTCGTACTGCTGGGACAAACCCCAGGACAAGATGTAGGATCAAGATTTGATTTTTTTTTTTTTGAGAGCCACTGTTGCAATCTGTGTCTTTGTAGGTTTTAACGTGTCCAGCTCTCAGCATTCCTGGTGTTTTATTTTTAATTATTTTATTTTTATTTTACTTCATTTATAGCCTGTCGTTCTCCCCAGTGAGACCCAAAGTACGTTCCATCATTTTCCTCTCCTCTCTTTTTTTCCTTCATAACAACCCTGTGAGGTAGGTTAGGCTGACAGTATGTGACTGGCCTAGGGTCACCCAGGAAGCTTCCATGGCAGAGTGGGGAATCGAATCTGGAGTCTTCTATATCCTAGTCTGTCACTCTAGTCACTATACAACACAGGCAGATCAGAAACCCCTGGTCCTTGGCACCTTGTGACTAGAGATGGGCACAAACAGCAATACGAACTAAAAAAAGCCACGAACAGCCCAATCAGCTGTTCACGAACAAGCTGTTTGTGAGGCCCCATTCTAAACAAACAGGTGGTCGTTGCAAGCCTCGTTTGTTGCTGTTCGTCAAGCCAGAAAACCTAGCACCTGCAATCAATTCCATTGGCAACGTAAGCAGGGATTGTCTGAACTCTGTCTGAACTCCTGCTGTTGCCCTGGAAACCCCAATCAAAGCCCAATTTAGCTTGATAGGCAGGTCTTCTTTTCAAGTGTGGAGCTCCAAATTTGTTACAAGGAAGCAAAGAGCAGGGGGGGAGGGGCTCCCAGCTCTGACTTTGCAGACAGTGAGGGAGAGACAGTTGTTGTTGGCATTTTGAGAGAGAGAGGGGGAGAGTGCCTTGGAGCTTGAATTTTCTTTGTGTGTGGTGGGATAGGGATCTACCCCTTCAGGTTCCAGGGCTGCTGCCAGGCTTTGGGGCCAAGCTATTATATTTTATTGGTACCTTTCCTGCTGCCTGCTCAGGTAGGGTTTCTGGGAGTGGTGTGGTAGGGATCTGGATGGCTGGAGAAGAGCCTGCTGGCCCCCATGAACAACGAACATGTTCATGAACAGGTCATGTTCGTAAACGTTCATTGTTCGTGGATGGCAACAAACAACGAACACCATGTTCTTTTTTTTTCTCTTCATGCCCATGTCTACTTGTGACTAGTAGACAAAAGTAGGTATGGAAAAGAGAAACACCTACAAAGATGGAGGCTTGGTGGTATCACTGGCTTCCCACAATGCACAAACTGGGATCGAGATCCATTCTGTGTCTGCAAGGGAAGACAGCCTTCTCCCCATCCCCACTTTCAAAGAAACTATGAGAAATCTCTTATAGTTTAGCTGGCAACCTTAGGAATACCAGCCATCTATCATTTTTTTTCCAATCTCATTATGGGAAATATTGTCAAACAAAGAGGCGTAGCACATGAGCCTCAGTAAGAATTGCCCAGAGAGATGTCAAAATGAAGCCAAGATACAAACGCTATAGACTGACTAGGGAGCAATCAGGACCAGGCATGAAAAAGGAATGATTTGAACATTATCAACCATCTTCTGGCAGCTCGTTAATGACACTGGACAGGCTCCAATTCACACTGCTGTGCCACTGCAAGTCTGATAGAAACAAGTGGGATTTACGGTTGCAGAGAGCCACCTCTGGAAAAGGACCTTATACTCATTATACATATGCTACTTTGAGTGAAAGCTTTTCCAGCCCTCCTCAGATGTACCTCCTCCAATTCCCCACTCTTCACGAAAGAGATCAGTATGCCTTGTCCTGGTTTTGAACATGTGCATCTACTTGGCCACCCTTTGCAGATACCTCTTCTGAAAGCAGCAGCAGCACTAGACATGTTGGTGCTGGAAGCAGAAAATCCAATCTGCACCCCCATGCCATTAGAAACATGTGCTATCCTATGCAGTTTGGTGCTGTTTAATACTACCCCCGAATTCGCAGCATGGTTGATAGTTAATAGTTCTAGCTCACTTTCCACTGTTTTTTTTAAAGACTTTGTACCCTGCCTGAATGGCCCAGGCTAGCCCAATCTCATCACACCTCAGAAGCTAAGCAGAGTCAGACCTGGTTAGTACTTGGATGGGAGACCACCAAGGAAGTCCAGGGTTGCTATGCAGAGGCAGGGGATGGCAAACCACCTTTGAATGTCCCTTGCATTGAAAACCCTATGGACATACACACACACACACACACACCTCCTCAAGTGCAGAGACCAGACAGCATGCTATAAATACAAACAAGGTATGTCCAAGAACTTACTGCTGCCCAAGAACTTCAAATGTCTAAAATCCAGCCCCAGTTTTACTGCTGCTCCTTACCTGTCCAATATCACTCATGAGCCTTACAGATGGGCATTTTCCAGAGCCCGATTTGAGGCACTTCCTTCTGCCGTATTGCAGGGTAAATTTGCTCGTGTGCCAATGCATGAACGCCTATGCCCATGCATGACCAACATGGTGGAATCAGTCACTCATGTTCTCTTATTCTGCGAACTATATCAAGAGGAAAAGGCTTGTCTTATACTGCCCCTCTTGTCTAAATTTAACCCCTTGCAGTCCTATCTCGACTTTAGACCAGAAATCTTGCGCAACCTCCTTTTGGAAGACACTCAGAGCTCAGTGACTTATGCCGTGGCCAGATTCTGTTCCTTAGCCATTAGGAAACGCAGACTCCTTTTAGCTGAAAATGTGGTATGATTGCTTTTGCAGTTTTTTCTTAACTCTCTTTAATCTTCATTGTTTTTATTTCATCAATTCTTCCAGCACTAATGCTCTGATCTTATTGTTATGCCCTGATGTAATAACTTATTTTTTATCGCAGATTTGTTTTGTTTTACTGGCTTTTGCTGTAATAATAAATGACCGACTGAAACAAGGTATAACGTTTGATGCTGTAGAAAACAAGATGCATGGAGACACTAAAAAGAAGCAAGTTAAGGAACACAATGTTCAAGTCTGCATAAAAGTGTGCTGGTGAACCTAGCCTTGGAATTTGGATTGTAATTAACCACTTGGGCTTATTTCATGGAACATAAATCTTGCCCTATGGGCAACACTGGCCTGTGGCACAACTGGTTCCTTCTGGTCTATGCCTGTGGCCTATTATGATCTGGATGGTGTGAACAACAGGAGACATACCATATTGTAGAGGATTGCATTAGATGACCTTGACAGCTGATATGGTGTAGTGGCTGAGAGGGCCGTATATCAAGTGTATCATTTCAGCCATGTATTCAGAAGATGGCCTAGGCCTCAACCACCCATCTGCCAGAGTGTATACTAATAAGAATTTTCAGAGTTGTTATAAGATTGCTGATTACCAAGCTATTGTATGCGAAGCACTTGAAACATTCTAAATTGCTATATGAATTTAAAGTGATGGTGTTTCTTCACGTATCTTCCAAGCTTACAATTCTTGTTTCATGTTTTAAAAATGAATGTAATTTTTTAAAAATGTAAATCAACATTAAATCAGTAGCTTTTTTAACCCTCATCAGTAACTTGAAACAGGAACAGAACTTAGTCATCATAATGGTAATGAGCGTAGTAAAAAAAGTTCACTTCTGTTTCACCTTTGGTTTGTATTCAGCACTAGAGAAGGGCACAAACAGCAATACGAACTAAAAAAAGCCATGAACAGCCCAATCAGCTGTTCGCAAACAAGCTGTTAGTGGGGCCCCATTCTAAACAAACAGGTGGTCGTGGCAAGCCTCGTTCATTGCTGTTCGTCAAGCCAGACAATCTGGCACCTGCAATCAATTCCCTTGGCAACCGGCGGCAGGGACTGCCTGAACTCTGTCTGAACTCCTGCTGTTGCCCTGGAAACCCCAATCGAAGCCCAATTTAGCTTGATAGGCAGGTCTTCCTTTCAAGTGTGGAGCTCCAAATTTGTTACAAGGAAGCAAAGAGCAGGGGGGAGGGGGGCTCCCAGCTCTGGTTTTGCAGACAGTGAAGGAGAGGCAGTTGCTGTTGGCATTTTGAGAGAGGGGGGGGGAGTGCATTGGAGCTTGAATTTTCTTTGTGTGTGGTGGGATAGGGATCTACCTCTTCAAGTTCCAGGGCTGCTGCCAGGCTCTGGGCCAAGCTATTATTTATTACTGGTACCTTTCCTGCTGCCTGCTCAGGTAAGGTTTCTGGGAGTGGTGTGGTAGGGATCTTGATGGCTGGAGGAGAGCCCGAACAACGGACATGTTTGTGACAGGATCATGTTTATCAGTGTTCGTTGTTCATTGTTCTTGGATGGCAACGAACAACGAACACCATGTTTGGGTTTTTTTCTGTTTGTGCCCATGTCTATTCAGCACTCCATCTTGAATTTTACATTCTTGACCTGGCTATAGGATTTATGAGCAAAAGAAGCACAACTCCTATTGTTAGCACTTCCCTGGCTTTTTTTCATGCTGCTTTTTTTCATGCTTCTTAGGAATTCACTCCACATTATTTTAATTTCATCTCACATTCAGTATGTGCTATGTGATATATATTTTATTTATGCATTTTATTTACGGGGTGCTGTGTTTGATATTATGCACCACTGAGGAAGGCCTTTGGACTGAAACCTATCTGGTTTTATTGGTTTTGTACATATGGCTATTAATTGTATTGTTATACCTCTGTATTAATGATTTTACTTTATGTAAATACAAGGCTTCAGTACGTACATGTGCAACCATATGATGCTTTTATTCTAATCTATGTATTCCTATTAAACTTTATACTGGTGTTTTCCATTTATATTTTTAGCTATTTTCCTCAATTTGATATATATTTATTTTTTGTTCCAACCTCTTTGGTTACCCATGGTAAAAACTTGCAACATGAATTCCTCCTCCTTAATTCTGTCCCATACATACGAATTATAAAGGAAACATTTCAGTTTTATTTCTGAAATAACCTAAATTGTCCACATCTGGGTCATGAAATTGCAGCATATCCCAAACCACCTTGAACATAAGATGGTAAGAGCAGCCATGCTAGATCTCACCATAGGTGGCGGGCAAACTCCCAACAGTTTGCCCCTTTGTCCGCTGATTGCTGGCAATTGGCGGGAGGTGGCAAGCTGCCCAGCAGCCACCTGCCCCAGCAGACGATCTGGGCAAACATGCCGTGTACACGCTCCTGACTGGGTGGGACAATGTCACTTCCGAAAGTGACATCATCACACCTGATTGTTGTCACGCACACAGATGAAGGAAAAGAAGCCTGATAAGTACCCCCTTGCACCAGTTGCCAGGGAGACTTGGCAACCCTCTCCATCCAGCCTGACATTCTCATATGGTGGCCAGCCGGATGTCATTAGGAGACCTAGAAGAAAGGCATGGCAGCCAAATCCTCTCCCTATGAACATGGAGGTTCCATTTAATCATTGAGGCTACAACCCTTGATGGAACCTCAAATCCTAGTGAAATGTGCTCACTCCCCCCCCCCTTCAGCTTGCGCTCTGCTTCCATTACTTTTGCCACTTCTCTCCCTTGGTTGTCATTCCCTGACTCTAACAAGCAGATAAGTTTAAGATTGGGAGAGGGACAAAGATGGAGATCAGGAGAGCTTGTCACAGGGAGCATTTCAGGCTAAGAGCTTGCCCTGTATTCTGAAGGAATCTGGGCTTAATATATAGTGCCTAGAGGGAAGGGGGGGATTCATAAAGTTAATTTCCAAACTTTCTACTGTGAACTCTGCACTCATTGCTTTGTAAATCTCTGGCTATTGGTCCCCAATTAGGGGTGCCAGGTCTGGCCTGGCAACCAGCTGGCAGCTGGGGGAGGGAGGGGCGTCATCAGCCGTGGTTGGAAGTGACATCACGCCTCTCTAAGAAACACTGGGAACTGTCACGTCAAACAACATTAAAAGACACATTCTCTTAAAATATGAGATTGGGGAAAAATAAGCAACAATACTAATTAGGTAAGGTTCCTCTCGTCCCTGCCTTTGTTAGATGGATGGTCAGAAAAATGCCTCCAGCATAGGAAATGGTCCTTAGCAATGAGAACCAGAAATAGAACATGCTTGAAAGCATTTTTGGAAATAAATTTCTGCTACATCTTGTTTTTCATCAATTTCCTTTTTTTTTTAGTTCAGTAGCCTGGCATACAAATTTCTGTCTCTATGGTCCAGCAGTTTTCACAATGTGTACTTTAAATTATGCTGGTTTAGTCCATAGATTACTCACTTGACTTGTGCTTTTCACCTCCAAGAAATTCAAACAGCAGCCGTGAAGGCAGGGTGGTTTTATCACGCTTACAGCATTTTCCTCAATAGGTTTGAGAAGTCTCCCCCCCACCCCTTCCTTTTTCTTTCTCTGATTTTTTTTCTTTGCATTTAGTACATACCGGTTGTATTCCCACATAGGCAGTACCTCACAGGCACAATTCACAATTTCCCCCGACAAACGTGAATTTTATTAGACCTAAATGAACAAAAGCAGCTGTCCAAATTCAGATTTGAAAATGGAATAATACAGGCAAGGAAAAGAAAGTGCTCTGTCTTGCGTCTTTCTGTTTTGATTGTTTATGTAGCAGCTTCAATGTCTGTATGCTTGAAAGAAGAACAGACGCAAAACAGGTTGAGTTCCAGCTTAGAAGACCTCACAATACAAAATTGGCCAATGGACAAAACAACTGGAAGAGAGAGAAGAGTGGCAAGGATGAATGCGGACAAAAGCAATCCTAAACATAACTTCAGTTGCGAGTGAGGACTGCGGGGTTTAAGGGTACAAGTAGACAATTCTGGGAGATCTGTGATCAGCTCTCCAAGGGTATTTTTAAGGATAAACAGTCGACTGAGGAAGGAGGTCTGATTTGTGATGGGGTCATGGCACAGGACAGGAAATCCCTATCCTCCACGCTGTTGTTTTCCAATAATGAACAAGACAGGGGTTGTTCCTGCTATGGAAACAAGACAGGAAGACTACAGATACCTTTCTCTTTTCTCTGCATGTGGTTCTGGGTTTGAGTGTAAAGGGTTAAAATGCCTCTTCCTGCCCTTACACACACACACCATGACCTTCATCCAAGTTGCATTCCCTTTCATTTTGTTCTTTTTATTGCTTTTATTATGGAGTTAGTTTTAATATTCTGTTTGTTTTGTACTTTAAATTGCTGAGAG
This sequence comes from Eublepharis macularius, assembly GCF_028583425.1. NCBI lineage: Eukaryota > Metazoa > Chordata > Lepidosauria > Squamata > Eublepharidae > Eublepharis > Eublepharis macularius. Next base: position 18,190,794 of record NC_072800.1, on the reverse strand, counting down.
TTCTAATGTACTGGAAAGGGGTATTTAGAAGGGTAGGTGTCTTTTTGCCGAGAAGCGGTTTTTATTTTAAACACTATTTACCTTATGGAATATTTCTATCCTCATTTTCATAGGAAATCATAGAACTGGAAGGGGTCCAACAGACCATCCAGTCCAACCCCCCGCTCAATGCAGGAACAACCTAAAACATCACCGAAAAGTATTTGTCCAACCACTCCTTGAAGATTGCCAACTAGGGGGGACCCACCACATCCCTAGGCAGCCAATTCCTTTTGCAGATTACTCTTAACATGAAGTTTTTCCTAACATCCAGCTGGTACTTTCTTCCTGTAGTTTAAACTCATTGTTTCAAGTCCTATCTTCTGTTGCCAACAGGAACAGCTCCCCTCCTCTAAGCAACACCCTTTCAAATACTTAAACAGAGTAATAGTCAGGTTCTGGCACTCCACTGCACACACTCCATGATATGAGTTAAAGATACTTTATTAGAGATCCATCAGTATCAGCAAACACAGACAAGGGTATTGGCAGAAGTGACGCGTAAAGGTTTGGAGGGGTTAGTTATAGGGCAAGTTCCCGCCTATAGGATATGGACGGTTAGGATTCTGGCACAAAAGAGCCAAGAAGGGGGGGGGATTTTGAGATAGGAGGAAAGAAGAACTGGAGAACAGAAGCGAAAAATGAAGTCATTTTTAGTTCTCAGGCTCAAGCCGGCACTCAAGGACACATTCTCAAGCAGCTGCGAAAACAAAAGTAGACACCACAGTAGGCACCTGGAAGATAAGCAATTCCCAGCCAAACAGGCCACTGATATGCAACTTCATATACTCTCAGAGTATCAGTACAGAGCACAGAATACAGAAAAATACTCATGGCAGATATGTAGACATATATATGACAGTAATAATGTCTCCCCTTAACTTTTTCTTTTCCAAACTGAGTGTTCCCAGGTCCCTCAGTCTTTCCTTGTAGGGCTTGGTCTCTAGGCCCCAGATCATCCTGGTTTCTCTCCTCTGCATCTGTTCCAATTGGTCCACATCCTTTTTGAAATGAAGGCCATTTCCACATGTTTTTAAAATAGCGCAAGACTCACCAAACGCTGGCAGCTTTGTAGCACGATTTCTGACATCACCTGGATGCAGGCAGTACCGAGGGTGCCACGAAAACGGCATCATGACGGGGTGACATCAGAAATTGTGCGATGAAGTCACCAGCGTTCAGTGAGTCTTGTGCTATTTTAAAGACGTATGGAAATGGCCGAAGTCTTCAGAACTGCACACAATACTCCAGGTGGAGCCTGACCAATGTAGTATATAGTGGGACAATGACATCCTGTGATCTGGATGCTATGTGATGTATCCAGCTGCATCTTAGAACTTTTCAAGCATATGACCACCCTCCTTTGGTTCTGGGGGGGGGGGGTTGTCTCTGTCCTTGGGAAAGTAATTTATTTATAAGTAGGTAAGGTAAAGGTAGTCCCCTGTGCAAGCACGGAGTCATTACTGATCCATGGGGGGACGTCGCATCATGATGTTTTCTTGGCAGACTTTTTTACGGGGTGGTTTGCCATTGCCTTCCCCAGTCATCTACACTTTACTCCCAGGAAACTGGGTACTCGTTTTACCGACCTCGGAAGGATGGAAGGCTGAGTCAACCTTGAGCCTGAACCCAGCTTCCGCCGGGATCGAACTCAGGTCATGAGCAGAGCTTGGGCTGCAGTACTGCGGCTTACCACTCTGCGCCATGGAGCTCTTATATAAAAGTATTTATATATTTTTATTTATGTATTTGTTTCTGATATTTTTCTCCTACTTTTCCTATTATATCGAAGTAACATCATAAAGTTCCTGAACAGCATCACATTTATGAGCTTAGATAATTTTTTTAAAATCACATTTGTAAAGATGTTCCATTTTTATAAAAAAAAAATCATCTCTGTTTTAATTTCAAATGAAATCTCCATTGAAGAATCAAATGAAAATAGTGTTTTTCAAATGATAGCTGGATGGACCCTTACAACTTTTTTGAGTTGGACTTGCCTGATTCCCCATCTTTGAACGGCTTTTATCCATGCAGGTCTCTTGATCCCTAACAGATTCTTTAGTGGCTTCCTCCTTCTTCCACTGAAGGAAAAGCTTGTAAGGTCCATTCCAGTGTTTGCATAATGTCTGTGTATTCTCACATACCTTTAACATTTAATAAAATGTGCGGGGGGGGGGATGTCTCATGGTTGGTATTTCAGCTGCAACCGATGTCTCCTTTTCATTCGATGTTGGAAATGGCCCAGTGGAAATCATTGTGAGGTCCCCCAATCCACTCAACGATGACCAATGGCATCGTGTCACTGCTGAGCGAAATGTTAAACAGGCCAGCCTGCAGGTCGATCAGCTCCCACAGGAGATCCGGAAGGCCCCTTCGGAAGGCCACACACGGCTAGAGCTGTATAGCCAGTTTTATGTTGGTAAGTAGATGCTGTATGTTGTTGATAAGTACAAGAACGGATGCTATACAGTTCTTTTCAGTTGCTTCTGTTTGACTGTGCTCCATCCATTTCATACATTTCCTGGACCACTTTAAGTCTCTCTACACGAGACACCTCGGTCAAATGTAGGGAGACACAATGTTCGCCGGGAAGCATAGTTTAAAAAGGCAGAGCCAGCAGAGAATTTTTGCAAAGGCCAGATAGAGCAATCTCTTTGAAAATCTTTGACATTCAGTCATATTCTTTATGTTGTTGATTTTTTCAAAACAGCTTTTCCTATCTGTTTTAGTGAAGCAAGCTCTTATTCTCCATTTAATTGCAAAAAGGTTGTTGTATAAGATTTTTTTAGTAGCAGTAGTGAAGAATTTTATTCATGAAATACAAACTGGCCTAGTGAATAATGGATGATTGTGCCTTGGAGGAGACTGGACTGCCATTTCAGCTGTACTGGTAATCTGGTAGCTGCCAAGACACTGAAGAATCTGTACTTCATTTTAATTTATTTCTTGACTTCTATTAACATGGGAAAACATCAAGTCAAGAAATGAGTTTTCGTCCCTGTTTCCCTCTTCTCGCTGTTTTGCATACTTCTGATTCTACCGAGAGGATTTGCCCTGTCTGCATTTAGGAAGACTTCTTGCGCAGATGATAATTTTAGATAGCTTTTCCTTGAGTGCTATAGCAGAGCTAGTTTTGCTTTTTCATCTGTAGTATGTCCATTGGCTATGTATAAAGGTGGAAAGACTTGTTAGAAAGAGAGAGCCCTCTGGCAGGTGAATCCATGAAACTGGCTTCTGTGGGGCCATCAGGGCTGGACTTTGGGAGAGAAGGCCAGGCCCTTTGCTCACAGCCTCAGCAGAAATAGGCACTAAGTTCACATTCGGCGTATACAAAGCATTAAGTCCAGAGTTCATAATTACATAACTGCACCACCAGCTGCCATATATTAACAAAGTACAGGAGGAGAAAGGAATTGAGATCAAGAGACAACAATGGGTCAGGCTGTGCAGTTCGATCTAGGAATCTGAGAGTCGAACCACACAATACGAATTACACGAGACCAAGCAAGTGTCAGGAGTCCTGTCTTACCCCCAAATGCCGGTGTCCAGCATTCTATCGATGAGCATGTGTCCTGGTCCAGGCACGCATTCAAAATTTTCTGCTCCAGTGTAGCCGCGACGGCAGGTATATGCAGTCACTATCAGTAAGTCAGCAATGCAGAGCGTCCTTATTTCCTATATCTTCCGCTTCCCATCTGTGCAAAGTGGAGATGCATGATGGGATATCTTGGAGGTACGTGGAGAAAACCCATGCCACAGCGAACACGGGTTCAATGGAGGTCTTGCAGTCCTGGCGCGTGTAGTTGAAAACAACATTGGAACAAGTGTAAGTAAGCTTTCATGTCATTCGCGTGTAATTCGTATCGTGTGGTTCGGCTCTGAGTTTCAGTCATTAGAACCTCCAGCAACTTGTGTGTGGTATATAGGTGCATTTATTTATTTTTTTAATGTAGCAGTCAGGACTGGAGTTCTCCTGGAATTACAATGGATCTCCAGACTTCTGAGATCAGTTGCTCTGGAGGAAATGGCAGCTTTGGAGAGTGGACTCTATGGCATCGCATCACCACTGAGTTCCCTCCCCCAAACTCTGCCCTCTCCAGGCACCACCTCACCAGTCTCCAGGAATTTCTCAAGTTGCAGTTGGCAACATTAGGGAAATATGCATATTCTAGTAAAGTATTTATACAGCGCAGGGTACCTGTATATATGCTTTATAAAGCATGAAATAACTATTTAATTTAGACTATTATAACCTTTCTAAGACCAATAAATTCACCGCAGTGAAAGAGGCTCTTTGGTCTCTGCTGCATGATTTATGGGCCTGCGGTGAGTATAGTGATAGGCGTTCTCCCCTGGGTTTGATTTGAAATTGGACTATATAAACAAGCTAATTTTCAAAGACGTTGGAAAATCAACCCTGCTCTGCTGCCTGGTAAATTTGGTGAAAGGGGAAGGCAGGGGTGATGCAGCAGGGCCTGAGGACAGATTTGCCATGGTAGTGGACCCCAAGATGAGCCCAGGCCCAAATCTGAAAGAATCTGGGCTCGCCTCATTTGGTGAGAGACTTTCCAATCTTCAGAAGTTTGTAAAACAAGCTCCATCCAGTTCCAGATTTGCCCCCATTAGTAGCCAGATCAAGCCCTTGTTTTGTATTTCCCTAAACAGGTGGGTACTAAAGGATTTTTCATACATTCTGTCTTTAGGGAATTATGCCTTGTTAGATGTTATTCATGGGGACATTCAATCTATATTCTAGTTTCACTCACTTTTATATTTTGGATCTTTTTATTTAAATGTCACAGTTTTATTCAGTTATACGATTAAGCTTTATATCAGTTCACTGGGAGGTCACAGGATATCGTCCAAATAAATTAATAACTGGTAACAACAGCCTGAGCTCCATAGATGGAGTGGGGTGGAGTTTACTATTATTTACTGTTTGGTTCCTGGTAACAAGGGAATGTTGAACACTGAAAATCAGCACAACAACATAGTTTAGTTAGGCATCTCTTATGATAGTCTGCAGTCTGAATTCATTTGCAGAAGAATTGGGCTGATAATGGCCAGTCTCCTGTCTTTAAAATAGTTGGTTGTAATGAGCTTAATTGTTTGGGGAGGGGTCTCCAATCTTGGCACAGATTGGTCAGAGGAATCAGCTACGAAGCCCCTTCCCTCAGCGGTCAACTGCCCTGCCCCCCCACCATCTTTTCTGCTTCTGCCCACTTAACCGCTGGGGGTGGGGGTGCGTTTGCAACTGCCACTAATCTGAAGTGGAACCAGGAAACATGATGGTGGTCATCTAGTGGGAGTTGAAAATGCCGTAGAAAATGGAATATAAATTGAATGTCCCCAAGAATAACATGTAACAAGATATGGCTTCTGGTTATCCATTACTACCCAGGGGTAATAACAGTGTCGTTGCTCATACTTATGCTGTCCTTTTTATGTTCTTCTCCAGGTTCTGCAGGCGGACAGAATGGATTTCTGGGCTGCATTCGCTCTTTGAGAATGAATGGGGTCACACTGGATTTAGAAGAGAGAGCCAAAATTACCCCAGAGGTGAAGCCTGGATGCTTGGGTCATTGCACCAGCTTTGGGATGTACTGTAAAAATGGTGGCAAGTGTGTTGAAAAATACAATGGCTACACTTGTGACTGTTCCAGGACAGCATACGATGGCTCGTCTTGCACAAAAGGTAAGGGTCTAAATATGACAACCAAACCATATTTCCAAGCGAAACAGCTGTAAGCTTTACATGATACACAGAAAATATGCATTTCTTCCTATGCCTTGCAAAATATAGTAAGTTCATAGTTTATTTCCTCAGTGATGTATGGGAGAGCTGAGTCCAGTTGACATAATCAGCAAAGTCATATAATAACGTTTTTTCCTAAACTCTGCCTCCTTCAGGCTGCAGATGGGTGGAATGGATTGTACATTTGAATCTCCCTAAAGGAAACAAAATCTCCCTGAACATAACAACAACAACATTCAATTTATAATACCGCCCTTCAGGACAACTTAACGGCCACTCGGAGCGGTTTACAAAGTGTGTTATTATTATCCTCACAACAATCACCCTGTGAAGTGGGTGGGACTGAGAGAGCTCTGAGAAGCTGTGACTGACCCAAAGTCACTCAGCTGGCTTCGAGGAGTGGGGAATCAAACCTGGCTCTCCAGATTAGAGTCCTGCCTCTCCTAACCACTACAGCAAACAAGTAACATTCCAGGAAGAAGGTTAGGCTGAATCCTTTTCCCCTGATGCTAATTCTGTGTGCAGGAAGTTTATCTTGTGAGGGATCGTTCAAAATACAGCATCCCTGCAGTGTGAAGTGATACAGGGAGAGGGTGTGGCACGCAGAAGGCCCCAGGTTCAATCCCCGACATCTCCAGTTAAAAGGATAAGGTTGTCGGTGATGTGAAAGACCTTCACCTGAGATCCTGGAGAGATGCTGCCAGTCTGAGTAGACAATACTGACCTTGATGGGCCAAGTGTTTTATACACACACTCAAGGATTGTACAGTGTATGGAGAGCCTAAGCACAGTGGAAACACAGGGTGATGTCCACACTGCTCACTCAGCGTGCCTGTTCCCTGTCCAGACCCTCCAGATGTCCATGTGTTGTATTTATTTACTTCATTTGTACCCCGGCTTACTTTCCAATGGGGACCCAAAGCAGATTACATAATTCTCCTCTCAGTCGGCTGAGAGAGTGCCACGGCCCAAGGTCACTTAGCAAGCTTCCATGGCAGAGTGGGGACAGAACCTGGGTCTCCCAGATCACAGTCTGACTCTCTAACCACTACACCACACTGACTTTGCTATACGCACTGTTGTATTCCTGTAGGAATTATGTCCATAAAGTCAAATGTGGATTGGCCTTGGCCATGTGGTTATTTCATCCACCTAAAATCCAGGAAATTATTTAGGCCTAAATCATGGACTTCAGGTGTTATATCTGAGCAAGTTGTATATCTGATACATATATATATACATATACATGTGTGTGTGTATGTGTGTGTATATATATATACTCATATGTGTATGAGTATACATACATATATACACCCATATATATATATATATATATATATATATATATATATATATATATATATATATATATATATATATATATATATGTATCAGGTGTGTGTGTGTGTGTGTATCACTGTAAGGCTTTTTTATTTACTAGAGTTTCTAATGGAGTATAGGTTGCAAATATTTTATTGCATTGTATTATGTTTTATTAAGTTGAGGGAAAACTGGGGTTTTATTGTTGCTTTATATCTAATTATATAGTGTCATTCACCTTGAGCCACGGGGAAAGATGTTTTATTAATTTTTAAAAATTGTTTCTTTATTTAGATATTTTTACCTCTTATTTCTCCCGGGTAGGAACCCAGTGCTGCTTACAGCATCATTCTCTCTCCTCCATTTGATCCTCACAATAACAACCCTGTGAGGTAGGTTAGGCTGAGCGAGAGAGAGAGAGAGAGAGAGAGATTGGTTCAGGGTAGCAAGCTTGCAAGTGGGGATTCAAACTGGGACTCCCAGATCCTCTGTGGACCCTCAAACCACTACAGTAAATAATAAAAGGACCAGAGAAGGGCCTGTGCTCCCGGGGGGGGGGGCAGACGTACTACCTCTGGGCTGTGCATAGTGAGACCCCCCGAATGGACTACAGGACTAGAAATGCCGCAAAGAGCGCATCCCAGAAGCAAATACATTCTGCTTATTCTTTTTTACACATCAGTGCTCTTCCATTTGAATGCATTTAAGGGACCAGTAAAAAGGAGTCATATGGAAAGTCTAAGCAAATAAATGCCATTGCCGCTGGGGACTGGCTTAGATTGCTTTATAACCAGCAAACGGTTCGCAGGGCAAGCATAGGCTTCCCACTGTGGGGATATTTTTATTGATGACATTCATGCCTGGAATTCCTGATTGATGGCTTCTATGAAATGGCGCTGCTTTCAGTCTTAGCCGGGTCAGAGATCCTACTTATGACGGGCAGGGCTTTTTTTCTGGGAAAAGAGGTGGTGGAACTCAGTGGGTTGCCGGCACACGGGCAACTCCTGGCGGGAGGTGGTGGCCCTGGTACCACATGCGTGCGCGCAAAGTGCACACACGCTCCCAGGACCTCACGAGGAGGTCACTTCGGGTCAGCTGGAACAAGCGGGGAGTTTTTAAAAGTTTAAATCACCCTCAGTGAAAATGGTCACATGGCCGGTGGCCCCGCCCCCTGATCTCCAGGCAGAGTGGAGTTTAGATGGCCCTCTGCCCCACTCCCCTCTGTCTGGAGATTGGGGGCGGGGCCACCAGCCATGTAACCATTTTCAAGAGGTGCCGGAACTCCGTTCCACCGCGTTCCAGCTGGAAAAAAAGCCCTGCTTATGAGTGATCCATTAGGCGGTTGAGTTTTTCAGTTGTTGTACCAAGGACATGGCTGTCAGTATAGAATTTGACATCTCTTTCTATTAAAACATTTTTGATGGGGGTGTATATTCAGCTACACTTGTTCTTCTACTGATCTGAGAAATTGTTATGACAACAGGCTGAAATAAGTCCAAAGTCCCAGAGATTGCTTTCCTGACCTTCTTTTGGCCTTAGTTTAGGTAAGTTTTTCCTCTGCCATGGTGGCAGGCCACCAGCAGTTAATGGAATTTCTGAGGGCCAAACCTCTTGGTATTCATTTTTGCATACTTAATAGTGGGCTTTGCTACCTGATCCATGCCTGATACATGCCAGGTAAAAGGAGGAGCATTGCCTCCTGTTCTGCATCTGACTACGGCTGGATGAAGGAGGGCAGGCATTGCCACCTGTTCCAAGCCTGATCCTAGCTGGGTGAAGGGGGGTGGGCATTGCCACCTGCTGTCCACTGGGTGAAAGGAGGAACAGGCATTGCCTCCTGCTCTGCGCCTAATCCTGGCAGGTGAAGATGGGCGGAGGGCTTTACTACCTGCTCTGCTACTGATCCCAGCTGGGTGAAGGGGGTGCGGGCATTGCCACCTTCTCTGTTCCTGATTCCAGCAGGTTGAAGGGGTGGGCAGGCACTGCTGCATGCTTGGCTCCTGACTCCAGCAGGTTGAAGACAGGGTGGGCATTGCGGCCTGCTCAGTGGCTTACTCCGGTAGGTTGAAGAGGGTGGGAATTGTCACCTGCTCTGCTCCCTATCCTGGCTGAGTGAAGGGAAGAAGGGCATTGCCTCCTGCTCTGCACCTGATCCCAACCAGGTGAAGCTGCGAGATGGACATTGCCACCTGCTCCACTCCTGATCTCGGATGGGTGATGGCAGGGAGTGGGCATTGCCTCCTGCTCTGCCACTAATACCAGCTGGGTTAAGGCAGGGTAGGGCATTGCCACCTGCTCTACTTCTAATACCAGTTGGGTTAAGTTGGGAGATGGGCATTGCCACCTGCTCCACTCCTAATACCAGCTGGGTGAAAGAGGGCAGGCATTACCACCTGCTGCGCTCCTAATACCAGCTGGGTTAAGGCAGGGGGTGGGCATTGCCAACTGCTCCACTCCTAATCCCAACTGTTTCAAAGGTGAGCAAGAATTGCCACCTGCTCCTCTCCTAATACCAGTTGGGTTAAGTTGGGTAGTGGGCATTGCCACCTACCTCACTCCTAATACCTGCTGGGTGAAGGCAGGAGGGGGGCATTGCCTCCTGCTCCCATCCTGCTCCCAGCCTGGGCTTCCCACCATGGCACCTTTTCTGGAGTGACATGGTGCCTTGCCTAGGCTTCTCTTCATGGCAGCACCCTCTGGTGGTGCACCAAGGTATAAAGTGAGTTGTCTGAAATACACTTACTCAATAATATAGTAAGATAAGCTTTTATGAGTTATATCTGTTTTCTACAGATATAAGGATATCTGTGCATCAAAATCATGCAAATATGCCTAAAGCAGACGCATCAGTATCGACAGGAAGAAGTCCATTAGCAAGATAACTTTTCAATGCCCAGCATTAGAAAATTGGTGGCTTTCTAAAGCTGCAATGATATATTATCAAGGACAAATCTGGATGAGAGTGGAAGGGGGCTGTAAAATAAACTAGAAAATGGCTTGAAGTTTACTGTAATGAAAATCCCTTCTCCTGTGTACTGTTGAAGAGACAATTTTCACATCCAGCACTGTAATGTAATCACCCAATTGGGGCTGTACTTCTTCAGAAGAACATTACCCCATTGTGTCCAACCAGTGGTCCATCTACTCCAGCAGCATCCTGTCTTACAGTGGCCAATTATTTACCCTGGAGGGCAAACAAACAGGGTTTATAGGCCAAGGCCTTCCCTAGATGTTGCCTCCTAGCACTGATGGTTCAGGCTAGTCCAATCTCATCAGATCATGGAAGCTAAGCACAGTTAGCTCTGTTTAATATTTGGATGGGAGGCCTCTAAGGAAATCCTGAGTCACTATGCAGAGGCGGGCAATAGAAACTCACCTCTGTCTCTTGCCTTGAAAACATTATGTGGTCGCCAGAAGTTGGCTGCAACCTGACGGCACTTTTCACCATCATATTCCAGGCCATCGCTACACTATCTGGCAGTGAATACCACAATTGAATCATTTGTTCAGTAAAGAAATTGTTCCTTTTGTTTACCCAGGATCTATTGCCTATTAACTTCACTAACAGTTCAAACCTAAGCAAAGTTGCTCCAGTCAAAGCCCATTGAAATCAATAAGCTTAGACTGGAGTAGCTCTACTTAGAATCGCACTGTAAATGTCCATGAATTCTAGTACTGTGGAAAAGGTTAAATTGTAGGTGAGGCCTGACATGTTCGAATGTCTCATAAGTGACCTTGTTACAAAAAAAAGCCTTCACCAAATAGAAAAAATAGAGTTATTAGGGCTAGTCTACTCTAGAGCAGAACCTTTTCTGCTGTGGCTCTGAATCTATAGAATGTATTTCCTGCCTCTATTTACCTGCTGCCGAATCTTTTAACTTTAACTTTTCAGCACCAGGATAAAATTCAGAAATTGCTAATGGTATGTTGGTTTGATTTTCTGTGTTATATACCTGTGCTGCCTTTAATTTTGTTAATGAGGCCCTCTGCTGCCTCTTTGGGGTTATTTGTATTATTGCTGATGATTGTTTTAAAGAATTTTTTAACTGCTATGTTAGTCTGATTTTAAAGTTGTCACTTTTTTCAGGGTTTTTTTTGGTATTTGTAATGCTTATCATGTTGGAAACCACCTAGAGAATTTCGACTGAGAGCAATGTATTTAAATAAATAAGAAATAAATAAACCTTCTTCCCTGCGGTGCTGCCTGCTTTTCTATGCTTGGGAAGTATTTCTACTTGAGAGAGAGAACATTTAAGCATTCGCTCTCACATCTGTAATATGAAGTGGTACACCCAACAGGCCTCTCTGTGATTGTTCTGAAAGTGAAGAGAGGGAATCCATCCAAAGTACAGTTGACTCTATTGAGTGGCTATTTAGAAGTGGCAATCCTTCCATAAATCTGTTTCTTGCCCACAAGCGGAGATATATCTGAGGGAAGACAAAATCTCAGCCAAGTTTCTGAATAGTAACAGAGCTAACAAAACTCTGGAGAGTGGAGAATGAAATATTGATCTAGCGATTTCTTGCAGGCACAAGAACGGCAAGGCACACGTAGCTCTCCTCACCCCATAAATTCTTTCCAGTTTACTTCTACTAGTTACCAAGCAAGTATATTATCATTCCACAGTAGTTCTAGACTGATTTCCCAGTAAGCTTTATTTTTCAAATGTAAATATTATAGGTTTGTGAAGTCTGCCCTTTTCAGATTAGGGTTATATACCTTCCTTGATAAAACTGTTGGTAATGCTTTACAGGCCCAGTTTTTATTCCCCTTATCTCCAATGGATGGTTAAATTTTCCTTAATTTGTATTTCTTCAGTATCTGTCAATAGAACATGATTTCACTGCATATTAGTTTAGAATTATGGGAGGTAGATTTACAGGAAGCCAATCTTATTCTAATATCTTTATGTCTCTTCTGGTTTTATCCCCAAAGGGCCAACATATGTGGTAACTTGTTGCTATGGCAGAGCTTCTAGGACTTCTGAAGTTTCCTGTTTCAAAAAGAGGGCAAGTCTGGAATAGAGATGGGCACGAACAGAAAAAATAACCCAAACATGATTTTCATTGTTCATTGCCATCCACGAACAGGGACTCATGAACAACCACGAAGATGGCACTGTTCATGAACATGTTTGTGGTTGGATGTTCGTGGGGGCCAGCAGGCTCTCCTCCAGCCATCATCCAACTTTGGTCAATATCCCTACTGCACCACTCCCAGAAACCTGACCTGAGCATGCAGCAGGAAAGGTACCAATAATAAATAATAGCTTGGCCCAGAGCCTGGCAGCAGCCCTGGAACTTGAAGGGGTATATCCCTATCCCACCACACACAAAGAAAATTCAAGCTTCAATGCACTCTATCTATCAACATGCCAAAGGCAACTGTCTCTCCCTCTCTACTGTCTGCAAACTAAGCCAGAGCTGGGAGCCCCCTTCCCCTCTGCTGTTTGCTCCCTTGTAACAAATTTGGAGCTCCACACTTGAAAGGAAGACCTGCCTATCAAGCTAAATTGGGCTTAGATTGGGGTTTCCAGGGCAACAGCAGGAGTTTAGACAAGAGTTCAGACAATCCCTGCCTAAATTGCCAAGGGAATTGATTGCAGGTGCTTGATGAACAGCAACGAACAAGGCTTACAACGGCCACCTGTTCGTTTAGAATGGAGCCTCATGAACAGCTTGTTCGCAAACAGCAGATTGGGCTGTTCATGGCTTTTTTTTGTTCGTATTGCTGTTCATGCCCATCTCTAGTCTGGAAGCATTCCATCTGACAATATGCTGCTCTTTGTTCATGCCTGCTGTTTGCAGCCCTTTTCAGTTGTTATCATTCTGGCACTCAAAACACAGTCCTCGTGATACACACGGTGGCCATGTTGTGTGAATAGCGCAATGCTTATATTTTCCAGTTTCACTGCACATGATTGGATCATTTTAGGTGACACTTCCGGTGTGCTGAAGCTAGAAGCGTATGTACGTTGCCGTATTCACACACAAAGATAACTATGCATATCGGGAAGAATGCAGGTAACAATCTCCCCTTAACATGATTTGAGCACCAGTCTCTCCTACTGAAATCCATAGGACGCAAAAGTGCTTGTGTTTGTCTGGATTAATCCCTTAATCTCTACCCTCTATTTCAGAGTCTCTGTACACAAGACATCTTACACAAGTATGATCAAGTGAAAGATCTTACACTGTTCTCCCATTGTGGATGCATCTGCACTGCTAGGGAGACAGAGTACACTTGAATATAAGACAACACAGAAAGTAAGTCACTTGAGCATCACCGTGTAAAGCTGTCTTGTGTAGAGAAACTCTCAATCCAGATTAATTAAGAGATACAAAAAAATTAAAATCAGTTGAAATGTAAAACTAAGACCATCCAATTAAAACACACAATTAACAGTACTACTAGTCTCTATCATTAGCAAATAATCTATTCCCTCATAAATTCCACAAAACTGATATGTCAACCTCCCAAAAGGCATCAGGTCCTGATGCAAACTGTCACTTCTGACGTCATTCCCAACACAACATGAGATGAGTACTCCCTTAAGCACCTCCTCAGGACTCCCAGTCTCCCTCTTTGAGCCCCATGGTACCTGGCAATCCAAGATGGTGAGGATGGAATGGACTGTACCACATCAGACTATAGAAAAGGGATTTCCTCATCCCCAGATATTAATTCTTTCTTGTAAGGGGAAAAAGAACACAGCATATAAAGACCTACGCTAAAACAGTTTCTCCCTGGTGTGACCTCTTTTAGTTTTTCCCAAGAAGTTTGTTTACATGGGGAAACATTAAAAATTGACCTCCAGTCTGAGATGGTACAGTCCATTTTGCCATGTCAGGATTCTACCACCTCATTCTGCCGCCCAGTTGGACAAGATCCAAAGAGTGAAGATGAGCTAAGGGACAGAGAAGACCTGAGGAAGTAGAATGGATTATACATAGGGGTCCATTCCCCCCATGGGGGCAGGGAATCCCCCACCCACCCCACTCCTGTTGCCTGAGAGCAGTGGTGGGAGGAAAACATATTAAATCACATTGCCCCATGAAGCATCATATAACTTTTGATGAAAAAACAGAAATGACATGGGGTCGCTCTAGAAATCACCAAGTTTTTCCTCAGAGGTACAGCGATTCCTAGAGCTGCTTAGGTCACAGGAAGTGAGTGATGCCAAAGCTGGTATAGTGCCCTCCCCCCATATACCCACCCACAGCCCTCCTGCCTGCCACCACCAGGCAACCATAGTAATACCCCTTCTGACTGCTGATGGAGAATCACATTTTAGAATGCTTCCTTATGTTAAAAAGAAAAGAAGTGAAATCACTTTATACAGAAAACCAGCACAGCAGGAAAAAAGAGGAGGAGGAATCTTTCACCCTGCTGTGCTAGTTTTCTATTTGTTTGGAGGGGTTTTTATGTAAAGGAACATTCAAAGCTGGAATCCATCACCTATCATCTTGTGATGTGTTCTGACCAAGCTTAACCATGCCACTATGAGTTATACTCTTCTAAGCCCCCTGACAAATGAAATTAGAAGAGTGTAATGCCACTTAGAATGGCACTGTAACTCTCTAAACTACCACTAGTCTATCCCTACTTAACTGGATTCGTTAGTAGAAGTAAGTTTAATTGCCAAAGGCAAATTTTTAAAGGTGTTCTTATGCTGGAGATGGTTAGGTTAATTGTTTATTATTTAAGGTTATGCTTTTTGTGGTTTAGTTTAGTTAGTTTAGTTTATTCATTTTATCAGCCCATAGGCCATACGCTATAACAAAGTTTAAGAATTAAAAATAACAGTTAAAGAAAAGGTTGCCATGTCCACAATGCAGCTTTCGCAAAGGCTACTCATTAATAGTCAAATAGAAAAGAGTCCAGTGGCACCTTTAAGGCTAACCAACTTCACTGTAACATGAGCTTTCGAGAACCACCACTCTCTTCGTCAGGTGCATGGAGGGTAAGAAGAAACCAGCCAGAGATATATAGGTGGTGAGGGAAGGGGGGAGTAGATACAAATCAGTTTGCTTCTGATAATGAGATCAGTTTACTTCTGTTAATGAAATCAGTTACTTCTGAAATAACCATTCATAGTCTCTATTCAATTCAAGTCTGACTGAGTCAAATTTACATATGAATTCCAATTCAGCAGCTTCCTGTTGGATTTTGTTTTTGAAAGGTTTCTGTTGAACTATGGTGACCTTTAAGTCCTTGATGGAGTGTCCTGATAGACTCAAGTGTTCTCCCACTGGTTTCTGGATGTTGCCATTTTTAATGTCAGATTTGTGTCCATTTATTCTTTTGTGCAGAGGTTGGCTGGTTTGTCCAATGTACAGAGCAGATGGACATTGTTGGCACATGAGAGCATATATGACATTGGAGGATGAGCAGCTGTAAGAGCCAGAGATAGTGTAGTTGACGCCATTGGGCCCTGCATCTGACGAAGAGAACTGTGGTTCTCGAAAGCTTATGCTACAGTAAAGTTGGTTAGTCTTAAAGGTGCTACTGGACCCTTTTCTATTTTGCTACTGAGGACTAACACGGCTAACTCCTCTGGATCAGTAATAGTCTTAATTTAAAGGAGTCAGGCATGTTTGAATGCTTCAGTAGCCATTTTTAAGAACTCTCTCTGGCTAGTTCGTGCTTTGGACAGTGAAAGAAGGCATGGGACAGCGAGTCAACTTCAGCCAAAGGGCAATCACAGAAGCTCTGGTCCGAGGGTATCTTGAGGAAGCGGCCCTTCATCTGAGCTGTTGGCCAGTTCAACCCACCTCATTAACTTAGTATGCTGGTAGTTCCAAAACTGAGGCTTTTTCTGGCAGGGAATGAAGAAGAAAATACTAAAGGTTTCCTTTCTTTCTTAAACAAATGATAGGTTTTGTTATTATATTGCAAGGTGTTTCATGCTCTCTTCAAAAGGCACCTATATTAAGATTTGATTATATGAAAATTAAATAATCAAGTATATATCCTGGGTTGATCGATAGGCGTAATGATGAGTATTTCCATCTGGTTTTTTTTTAAGTTTAATTTTCACTAAGGTTTATAATTTTGGGGAGCTCTTATGGTCCTGCCAACACAACCTTGGATGCTGGGCATTGGAATAACATTTTAAATGCCTGCGAATGATCATGCCCTACTGCAAGGCAGCTGTGCCCATCCACAGGCATGCTGAGTTGTGCTTTTGGGACCAAGAGAAAGCTGTTTTAGCATAAAGTAGGAGAAACCCCTCCCCCCCCCCAAAAAATGAGACCGGTGCTTTGGAGTATTCAGATCTAAGTTTGGGAGTTTGGTTATCAATCAAAATTGGATGTAGCAGAGATGAAAGGTGTGAAATGGAATTGCTTTTCATGTCAGTATTTTGGAACAAATTTACAGTTTGCTGCAGAATGGCGGCTATAAATCTATCACAGATGGCTTTGAAAGCACAGGACAAGCAGTTGTTTTATAGGACTGTATACGGAGTTTTCTGAAATGCTTTAATCCCACTTTGGAAAATCCTGACAATGGGATAATGGAAAACCGTAAGGTTTTGTGAGCACTGGAGTTTAAAGTGTTGCAAAGGAGACTCATTAATATTATATAGTTGTCGCAACACTTTCTAACTTTTGTCTACATACATGTACCAGGACCAGCTTAATTTTGTTAAATGCAATGGACTGGATCCAACTGCATATTCTTCAGGAGAAAAGGAAACAAATGGTCTACTTTGATCACCAAAAAAGGCTATGCTGGGGATCATAGGATATGAATTGACAAGAGGCATGGGGGATGGGGCAGGTGCAGTAACAAGAGGAACTGAGCAAAACTGAATGAAAAAGCTGGCTTGATATCAGGCTAGGATCTGGGAGACTTCAGGTTTAACGTCCCACTCTGCCATGGAAGCTTGTTGGGTGATGTTGAGCCAGTCACAATCACTCAACCTCAGGGCTTTTTTTCAGCTGGAATGTGGTGGAACAGAGTTCCAGCACCTCTTGAAAATGGTCACATGGCTGGTGGCCCCACCCCGATCTCCAGACAGAGGGGAGTTTAGATTGCCCTCCGCTGAGGACAATCTAAACTCCCCTCTGTCTGGAGATCAGGGAGCGGGGCCACCAGCCATGTGACCATTTTCTCCAAGGGCAATTTAAACTTTAAAAAACTCCCCCCTTGTTCCTGCTGAACCAAAGTGACGTCATTGTGTGGTCCAGGGAGTGTGCACTCACTTTGCACGCACTCATGTGGTTCCAGGGGCACCATCTCCCGCCAAGAGTTGAGCCCTGTTCTGGCAACCCACTGAGTTCCACCACCTCTTTTCCCAGAAAAAAAGCCCTGCTCAACCTAATATACCTCACAGGGTTGTTATGAGGATAAAATGGAGGGAGAGGAGAATGATGTAAGCTGCTTTGAGTTCCCGTTGGGGAGAAACGTGGGGTATAAATGAAATAAATATCTAAAATCCAATAAAACTGGAGCTCTGACTTTTGAAAGCTCCTATCCTGGAAATCTAATTGTACTCAAAGTTGCAGCTAGACTCAAATCTTGCTCTTCTACTGCAGACCAACATGGCTACCAGCCTGAAATTATATACCTCTTTGATGATAAACATCAGTAATGCCACAAGGTTTAAAAATCATTGATTTAACATGCTGAAAAAATTATAGGCAAGCGCATTTGAAGAAAATGATGTGGCAGTAAATGAGAGCATTGCGGTTATTGAGCCTGCCCTTCAAATAATGCCATATATATTCATTCTCTTTTTGTTTGTTTCTTCTCCCCCCACCCCTCCCCCAAAGAGGTTGGAGCATTTTTCGAAGAAGGGATGTGGCTCCGGTATAACTTTTCAACCGCAGGAAATAATATGAAGGACTTAGTTAGCAGGACTCTCTTGAGCTCAACAGAACCAGAGAATTCGGTGTCCGACTTGACCCTGAATAGAGAAGAGCTGAGCTTCAGCTTCAGTACCAGCAAAGCCCCCAGCGTCCTTCTCTACATCAGCTCTTACACCCAGGACTACATGGCGGTGCTTTTGAACGCCTCTGGTAAGCGGTTTGTTTCTGATGTCAGAATTTGTCACAGATATTGGTTACCTCAGCGTCATTTCCAAACCTAATGTGTTTTTAAAGTGTTACTAAGCCAATTCACATGCTGAGCACTCAACAACCTCAGATATTAATAATAACAACATTCGGTTTATATACTGCCCTTCAGGACAACTTAATGCCCACTCAGAGCAAGTTTACAAAGTATGTTATTAATACCCCCACACCAGTCACCCTGTGAGGTGGGTGGGGCTGAGAGAGCTCCAGAGAGCCATGACTAGCCCAAGGTCACCCAGCTGGCTTCAAGTGGAGGAGCGGGGAATCAAACCCGGCTCTCCAGATTAGAGTCCCGTGCTCTTAACCACTACACCAAACTGGCTCTCAGTTCTCTATTGTGAAAACGAGTGGCTCTGAGGTACTTAATTCACAGTCTCCATCTCCCCAGTCCCCAAGACTGGGGATCCCTCTCATCTTATCCATTTCTTATTTGTAAACTAAAAGTAATTCCCAACTCTTTAAACTCGGGGTCACTTCCCACATTACCTTTTAATTTTTACACCAAATATGTTTTAAGTGTGTAAAAGCGTGAATGTGAGTAACGTGCTTTCAAAGTACATGTACTGTACAAAGAACATTTGTCAGGCTGCCATGACTGGCTGCAGTTTTGTGTTGACTGTGTAATCTGTGAAATGGCCGATATGGAGCTCAATTCATGACGGCATAATAGCATGGTGAAAGGATGTGACAGTTAAAAGGAGGGAAGGGGTTTAGAACTAGTACTGAGAGGGGAAAGACAGAAATAACTGACTGTTCTTTATCTGTAGGAAATTTACAGATTCGATACAATCTTGGAGGCACCAAAGAACCACATAACATCAATGTAGATCACAGGAATGTGGCGAACGGACAACCACACAACATTAATATCACGCGGAAAGGGAAAGAGATCACTCTTCAGGTAAACACATAGCAAAGATTGTTATGAAGCAGTGTAATGATTAAATTAATACTAAGGAAGGAGCTAATTAATAATGGAGAATGTGGTATTCACAAACTTATCACAGGCAGGGGTGAGGCAATCTAAGCCATTTATCCATCAAAAAGAGACTTTCAAAAAGATACTCCAATGGGAAACTGCTGAACTGGAATTCATTAAGAGGTTTAGCATTATTTCCCCCAGCAGATTGAACCTACCAAAGATTTTTATCTCCCTGTAAGTATTAATCTCCTTAGCGAAACCTGGGACTCCCCCACGCGTGTTGACTAGTTTAGCATACTAAGGAATGGTATTTGTATTTTTTCTTGATTAGATTTGAATTTTACATTTCACACTTATTTCTCACATTTTCATGACCCCTTGATCCCATAAAATAATATAGTGTGAATCCACCCATTGCATCTGAAGAAGTAGGCTCTACTTCTGTGTTAGTTTGTAAGATAACTCCTTTAAATCCTTGGAAATCACCTTTTAATAAAGGAATTAGGACAAATTTAACCTTTCCTACATCATTGTTAGACTCTAACAATGATCTATTTTGTTGCATGTGGGTAATGTTGGAGATGGTACAGAATTTATCGCTGTAACTCAAAATGGATTAACAGTTTCAAACCAAATCGGACACTGGCCTTTTCTGCACCGGTGATTTTTGCTGCTTTTGGCCCCAAACGCCCTTGGGTTTCCTTCCGAATTCCTGATGTTTAACTCCCCATTTAGATTTCAGTGTGGCTCTTTCCAAATTTCTCTTTGGATTTTCTGCCTGCTCTTATTCCTTGATGTTTTTCTCTTTTTTTTTTTTACTTTTATTTTATTACAACAAACGACAAGCAAAGATTCACATAAAGAGACAAAAACATAAAAACAAACACATTTTATTTCCCTGATGTTTATTTCCCTGATGTTTATTCCCCTGATGTTTTTCTCAATGCAGTTTCGAGTCGGCTTTTTCAAGCATGCAGAATGTTCCTTTCGGTGTTTTCCCCTCCATCCTCTGTTCCACCCTTCCCTCCCTTCAGGCCACTTCTTGCAAATTTCTCTCCCCATCCTCCTTTCAGCTCCTCCCTCCCCCTTCCCCCTCACTCTATAATGCTATAATGTCATTATTCTTGGTTTTTAAAAAAATCCCCAATATAGGAGAGCAGTGATCCAGGTAGACATTTTTGTTTGGGATTTAAGACACACACACTCCACCACCCAAATTGGAGGGCCCCGCGCAGGCTGACACAGAAGTGGGAGGCAGAGGCCAGCACCAGGGGCAAACCAACACAATCCAATGATAACAACGTTACGATGTTATAATGTCATTAAGTTTTCTTCACAAAAAAAAAGAAGTGTGTCATAACAATATAATGACAGTTAATTTGTGTTGTTGCTACATGGATTTCTTTAAGGTTTCTATGCTTTTGAAGTCAAAAGTTCTGTGTTTGGGGTGACTCTATGCCAATGCTGCACACAGACCATGTTGGGTTTCTTTCCGCTTTCATTTCTCTTTTTTAACCCTGCTGCTAACCCCTTAGTGCTTGGTACCTTTGGTCATCATAACATCATGATATTGTAATGTCATAACAGGGCCGGATCTAGGGCTCCCGGTGCCCAGGACAACCCAAGTCCAGCCACCCTTGTGCGTGCACGCACGCCCCCAGCACTGCATGATGATGTCACTTCCGTGACATCATCATGCAGGGCGGGCATGCCACCAGCAAAGCAGTGGCAGTGCCAGTGGCTGGGAGGCCACCTGCGCCACTCGCCTGCCCCACTGAGGGGGCAGCCGACTTGCCGCGCACTCCCTGTCCTGCGGGGCAGGCGAATGGCACGGGTGGCCTCCCAGCCCTCTGTGCCACTCGCCTGCCCCTAAGGACAGGGAGCGCGTGACAAGCAGGCCAACCCCTTAGCAGGGCAGGCGAGTGCCGTGGGTGGCCTCCCAGCCCTCCGTGCCATTCGCCCGCCCAGCTGAGAGGGCGGCCAGCTTGCCGCGTGCTCCCTGTCCTGCTGGGCAGGCAAATGGTGCGGGCAGCCATTCAGCCACCTGCACTACCGCCGGCATGCTCCTGGCAGCTGGCAGCTGCACCCAGCGCCCCCTCTTTGGCAGTGCCAGGAGCAGACTACCCCCCTGCCCCCTCCTCGATCCAGCCCTGTGTCATAATGTAATAATGCAACTGGGAATACACAAAAATATAAAGGGGGTGGTGGTGGTGACATTGACGATGGTGCTGACCATGATGTCCACACCTCACTACATACTTCTCTTTATTTCATGGTGGTGCGGACAAAAAAGGACGGCACCTACACAAGTCTTAAAAACAGTGTGCAGAAAGATAGATGGCCAAACCAATTCTGATCCTTGAGGGGTGAACACTCAAAAAGAAAGAAGTAAATCGCTGGTGTAGAAAAGGCCATTTTTTATTTCCATTGATTTCATCAAGTTCTCAAATTTCCCATCCAAGTTAATGGGGTTGACAACTACTTAACTTTTGCTGAATCGTGCCCATTAAGGGGGGGACTAACATTTGTCTCTGGACTTATTTTTAAATTACTGTAATTGATTTTAGGAATAATATTCTGATTTATAGCATCGTGTTTTTTCTTGTTATTAGTTCTGATTACATTAAGATGCAATATCCTTTAAAGACAACACACTCCCCCGGTATATTTTTATTGTTTTGACTGCTGTTTTATTAGAGTGAGCTATGCCAGCATTTGTGCGGAGAATGGCTACTTCCTCTTCTAGTGGCCTACTTCCTTATAGCCACAAGATGGCAGTATATCATAACTTTTAGGAAGACTTGTGGCTTGTTTTACCCTCTAGTAACCTACATATCTCCTGCCTTCAGTACCCACGAGGTTTGTCTTTTTAATAACCAAACTCAGAAAGTAATTAAAACCACTTGTGGATTATGAACCCGTCCCCTCTACCAAATGAATCACTGGGAGGTACTCCATCTTTCCAAATAGGGTTGACTATATGAAGAAAATGCCGTGACCTGGATAGCCCAGGCTAATATGATCTTGTCAGATCTCGGAGGCTAGGCTGGGTCAGCCCTAGTTAATACTTGGATAGAAGACCAACAAGAAGGTCCAGGGTCTCCGTGCAGAGGCAGGCTGTGGCAGACAGAGGCTGGCAGCAAACCACCTCTGTCCAGTTCTTGCCATGAGAACACTATGGGGGACTGCCATAAATCAGCTGTGACTTGATGGCACTTTACATATCCACCAATTTTTAAAAATTCTGATAAGGACAGTGTTACCTTCCACTGAGTTTTTGACACATGTCTGAGGATTTATGATACAGGTAGACAGACAGACAGACAGACAGACAGATCAATCATCGATGGTTTGAGAATATGTTCATTGTTGGTTCTAGGATACATGCAAAAATGTCGATGCCAAAGTTTCCCATTTGCTACAAGTAGTGCAAAACAGCAACATACATCCAAGTGACTGATGAAGCCTGCTTCTATTTGCTGCCATAAACTCCACGCCCAGAACATATATTCTTAGAGTACACCACGCAGTATTCTTACTAATTTGGAGTTACAGCTTTTCTGATTTATCCCAGGTTTATTCCAGTTAAAACATTCCCCTCGGGTGTTGCTTGTATATAGGAGCTGTGATAGGATAAAACACCTGTCTCTTCCATTTCTCTCTTTTGGTATAATAAGAGATGTCAGGAGATCAATTATAGCCAGGGCTTTTTTTCAGCTGGAATGCAGTGGAACGGAGTTCCGGAACCTCTTGAAAATGGTCACATGGCTGGTGGACCCGCCCCCTGATCTCCAGACAGAGGGGAGTTTAGATGGCCCTACGCACCACTGGAGCGGCGCAGAGGGCAATCTAAACTCCCCTCTGTCTGGAGATCAGGGGGCGGGGCCACCGGCCATGTGACCATTTTTGCGGAGGACAACCCACTGAGTTCCACCACCTCTTTTCCCAGAAAAAAAGCCCTGATTATAGCACTGATAAGCTTGCTGAATAGTCGTTTGATCACCATAGTATTCGTGCAAGATTTTTTTTACTACCGGTTTTCATTTTGCCTATAATCCCCCTAGTGCTGTATTCACCATAAAGCATAACAGCTCTCAGGCAGTGGACTCCTTTGCAAAGCCACAATAGGCTTCTAAGGCCATTGATTTCCATGAAGGGCATAACTCTACATAGGAGCACACTGAAAATCACATGGCCTTTTTTTGAAAGAACACCCCTGCTTGATTGGACCAGTAGTCCGTCTAGTCTTGCATCCTAGAGTGCCTGTCAAGGCCTTCCCCTGAAGTTGCCTCCTAGTACTGAGTTTCAGAGAGTTTATTGCCTAAAGAACTGAAACAGAAACACAGTCCTTCTCTTTGTATGATCTTGAAAGGCTGGGAACCCCTCATGCCCCTTAGGCAGCTGTTCGCTTGGCAGGAAATCTGGGTTCAGTTCTTATCAGTTGCATAACCCTCTCTCTGGATAAATTATTACATTCTCTGTTCTATAGTGTCATATTGGGAGACAGATAAACAACATTTCCCTGTGCATCTACTTGAATTGCCTGTTTGGACTGGATCAGCTAACATCTCTGTGTAATAAGGGCCTAGAATTATCATGGGGTCATATCTAGAAATGCCCTAATTAGCAGGGTGTAACAGGAAAAGGTAACATACTTTCCTGATCAGATTCCTAGGCTGCTTCCATGAAGACGTTTTGCTTGGCTTGTGCATCTGAACTGGAGTGCTTTTTTTGTGTGTTAGCATCCACATGATGTCATCCTCAAATCCTCCACTTTCCAAGTTTTCCCCTGCTTTGCTTCGATCTTTCCCAAGCCTGCTTTGCTACGGTCTTTTTCAAAAGAACACGGTCCAGGCATGTGTGCACGCCATCTGGATGAGAAGGTGGCATTTTCAAAGATCCGACCCACGTTGGTGACATTTTCCTTCTGTCGGCCCCTTACAGCCAGCGTTTTCCCTTCCACTCCACTGGAGGGCTTCCCAAGCAATCTCAACAAAAACTGCTTTCGCTTGGGGGGGGGGGCACTTAAAGAGCCCTCTAGTGGTGTTGTGAGGGAAATGATGGCTGTGAGGGGCTAATGCAGAGATTGGGGTTTAGGCAAGTTTTGTTCAGGTTGCCTGGAAAGGAAAAGAAAGTTTGCCTGGGCAGGGCAGGAATTCATCCACTCATGCAGCCATTCTGTTGTTTCTGCGTTCATAGCGACTATGAAAGCAACACCAAAAATCATTGTGGTGTGGATGTAGCCTTAGAGTTGGGAATATAAGCTTCCGGAGCAGGGAACTTAATCTTCTTTGTTTGCTCAATAGAGCTCAATGCTACTCAGGGCTTTTTTTCAGCAGGAACGCGGTGGAATGGAGTTCCGGCAGCTCTTGAAAATGGTCACATGGCTGGTGGCTCCACCTCCTGATCTCCAGACAGAGGGGAGTTTAGATCGCCCTCCACGCACAGCGTGGAGGGCAATCTAAACTCCCCTCTGTCTGGAGATCAGGGGGTGGGGCCACCCAGCCATGTGACCATTTTCGCTGAGGGTGATTTAAATTTTAAAAAACTCCTTCCCTTGTTCCACCTGACCCAAAGTGACATCATTGCGTGGTCCCGGAAGTGTGCGCGCACTTTGCACGTGCGCGTGTGGTACCAGGGGCGCCACCTCCCACCAGGAGTTACTTCCTGGGCTGGCAACCCATTGAGTTCCACCACCTCTTTTCCCAGAAAAAAAGCCCTGATGCTACTTATTCAGGAAAATGAATAAGGAACTGGGCCAAGGAGTGCAAAAACACATTCTTGAAACCTATTCCCTTTTCTCTAGATCTCCGCATTTGCTCCCCTAAGAAAGATACTTCAGAGTTACCATGCCTGTGACCTGTTCTCAAACTGAGCCTATTAAGAGATTAATCCCTTTTTGATTAGTGTTTTCATGTGTCACATTCAAGGATCACTCTGAAGAAATTCATGCTGGGGGAGGGAATCACGATGCAGCAAGTTTCACGGCACTCTGAAATATGGACACAATCAAAGCAAGTTTTGAATCTTTTTGGATTTTGAGGTCAAAAGTTCATGTTGGGGTACTCCGACTGCAGTACAGACTGGAGTGTGAGATTCCTGGCGATTTGGGGATGGAGGGTAATTTCCAGAGGGGAGGGACCTCAACAGGGAATAATGCGACCCTCCAGAGCAGCCATTTTCTCCAAGGAACAACTCTCTAGTCTGGAAACCAGTTGTAAGAACTTAAGGAGACCACTGCTGGATCAGACCAGTGGTCCACCTAGTCCAGCATGCTGTCTCGTACTGCGGCCAACCGGTTGCTATGGAGGGTCATAAACAGGGCATAGAGGATGAGGCCTTGCCCTGAAGTTGCATCTTGGCGTTGATATTCAGAGGTTGGCTGCCTCTGAATGTGGAGGCTCCCTTTAGTCGCCATGGCTAGTAGCCACTGATAGACCTGTCTTCCATGACTGTCGAATCTCCTTTTAAAGCTGTAGCCATCACTACATCCTCTGGCAGTGAATTCCACATCTTAATCACTCATTGTGTAAAGAAGTATTTCCTTTTGTCCATCCTGAATCTACTGTCCATCAACTTCATTGGATGCCCTCAAGTTCTAACATTATGGGAGAGGGGCAAAATAATCCCTAGCACAGAGTTTGCCTTTTTCACTGCTGTGACACACTGTTGTTAGCAAAAGGAAGGAAGGAAGGAAGGAAGGAAGGAAGGAAGGAAGGAAGGAAGGAAGGAAGGAAGGAAGGAAGGAAGGAAGGAAGAAAGAAAGAAAGAAAGAAAGAAAGAAAGAAAGAAAGAAAGAAAGAAAGAAAGAAAGAAAGAAAGAAAACAACTAACCATTCACAACTGGCCAGTTAAAGAGTTGAATTGGATTATTTCAGGCAACTCTTGATTGATATTCTAGTTAGTTTTCACGGTTAGTTGTTCTTTTTTGCTGTTCTGATTCCATGATACTCTCACTTGTATACGTGACACACTAGGTTGGCACTTTCATTGAACTATCCAATATGACCCCAAGGTCTCTTTACGTCTCAGCAAGTTCAAACCCCATTAGCATATACTTGAACTTGGGATTTTTTGTTCCAATGCGCATCACCTTACACTTCCCTGCATTGAATTGTACGTGCCACACAGTTGCCCACTCACTAATTTGTGGAGATCGTCCTGGAGCCTTTCACAGTTAGCTTTGGTTTTCACCATCCCGAATAATTTCATGATCTACAAACTTTGCCACTACACTGTTCACCCCCAATTCCAGAATATTTATGAACAAATTAAATAGCACCGGTTCCAATACCTATCTTTGTGGGACCCCACTGCTTACTTCTCTCCATTACAAGAACTGTTCATTTATTTATTCCTACTCTTTGCTTCCTGTCATTTAACTAATATTTAATTCTTAAGGGGACTCATCCTCTTCTCCAATGACTTTTTAAGCTTACCCAGGAGTCTTGGGTGAAGAACCTTGTCAAAGGCCTTTTGAAAGTCCAAGTAAATAATGTCTGCCAGGTCACCCTTATCTACATACTTGTTCACTTTCTCAAATAACTCCAAAAGTTTGGGGAGGCAGGACTTGTCTTTACAGAAGCCATACTGGTTTCCCCTCAGCAAGCTTTGTTATTCTGTGTACCTAGTAATTCTATCTTTTATTTCAGTTTCTATTAATTTGACGGGAACAGATGTTAGGCTAACAAGCCTATAATTTCCTGGTTCTCCTCTAAAGCCCTTTTTAAAAATTGGTGTAACATTTACTATTCTTCAGTCTTCTGGTAGAGTGGCTGATAATACATATATGTGAGTTCATAGATCAACAATCTTACATTTGAAGCCAGTTTGGTGTAGTGGTTAAGAGCGCGGGACTCTAATCTGGAGAACCAGTTTGCTTCCCCACTCCTCCACTTGAAGCCAGCTGAGTGACCTTGGGTCAGTCACAGCTCTCCCAGAGCTCTCTCAGCCCCACCCACCTCACAGGGTGATTGTTGTGAGGATAATAATAACACACTTTGTAAACCACTCTGAGTGGGTGTTCAGTTGTCCTGAAGGGCAGTATATAAATTGAATGTTGTTGTTGTTATTGTTGTTGTTGTTGTTGTTGTCGTCGTCATCTAAGAATTCTTGGGTATATGCCACCACGACCTGGAGACTTACAGATTTTTAGTTTCCACAATAGGTCTAGGAAAAGTGGAAGACAATAGGAAAAGAGGAAGACCTAAAACAAGATTGCTGGACTCAATAAAAGAAGCCACATCCTCCAGTTTGCAGGATATGAGCAAGTGTGTTAATGACAGGATGTTTTGAAGGTCTTTCCTTCATAGGGTCACCATAGATCGAAGGCGACTTGATGACACATAACACACACAATAGGTCTAAGATGTCATCTCTTATCACCTCAATTTGACTGAGTTCTTCAGACACCATTCCTGAAAATTGTGGCTATGGTGTGGGTACATACCCTACACTTTCCACATGAACATAGATGCAAAGAATTCATTGAGCTTCTCTGCCATCTCCCATCATTTTTAAGCAGTCCTTTTATTCCTTGGTCATCCAAAGGCCCAACTGCTTCTCTAGGTTCCTGCTCTGGATATATTTAAAGAAATATTAATTGTTTATCTTGATGCATTTAGCAATCTGCTTCTCAAAGTTGTAATTCTGGAATAGCTCCAGGCCCCCACCTGGAGGTTGGCAACCCTAAATGCAAGCCTTGAGCTTTCCTTGATGAAGCTCCAAAATCCAAAGCATGAACCTCACGATTTGTTTTTTTTCATGGATGACAAAATCTGGCTATTCACCATTCAATTTCATGGTATCCCATTTGAATGTGCTTCATTTACGTTCAGTTCTACTCAAGTAGATCAATGGAGGGGAGGTTAAAATTAAATGGCCTTTGCTTCTAAACTCATCGTTTCAGTTAATCGTGCCCAGGATCCTCAAGTCTAGTAATAAAACTATAGTTTTCAACAGGGCTTTTTTTCTGGGAAAAGAGGTGGTGGTACTCAGCAGTGGAACTCAAGACCGCACAATGACGTCACTTTGGGTCAGCAGGAACAAGGGGGGGAGTTTTTTAAAGTTTAAATTGCCCTTGGTGAAAATGGTCACATGGCTGGTGGCCCCGCCCCCTGATCTCCAGACAGAGGGGAGTTTAGATTGTCCTCTGTGCCTGGGGCCACCGGCCATGTGACCATTTTGAAGAGATGCCGGAACTCCGTTCCACTGCGTTCCAGCTGAAAAAAGCCCTGGTTTTCAATAAGCAATAGGATGTGGATTAGGGGGGATGGGAGACTGATCGTGCCAACTTGTTCCGAAGTCTGTTTTTCAGAACAGTTGCTTGACCTTGGTTGTCCAGGAAGCTAGCTGGTGGTCATTAAAAATCAAAGAGCATTTGGAAGCAGACAGATCTGTGTGGTTGTGTAATCTCCTCAAGGAAGACCTTGTTGAATAATATTGCAAGGGCATGCCCGTCTAAAAGGCTGACTTTCTCCATTTTGTGTTTCTCCAGCTGGACCACTACCCTCCGACGACCCACAGCCTGCCGGGAACGTCAGACCTTCAGTTCAGTTCACTGAAGTCCCTCTTCCTAGGAAAAGTAATAGGTGAGAACCTATTTTAGATCATTCTTTCTTTGTTTAGGGCTTTGAGCTTTAATAAGTGGATTACTGATTAAAACTCTTGTAAATGAGGGTGATTCTGCTTTTAATCCATGATTGAATTAAGGACACGTGTTCATTTTTCAGCCTGCTTTGGTACGGAAATTGGGGTTTTTAAAAAAGGAAATACTAAAGATGGGCTGTCCTAACAACCTGGAATAATTCATGTCTGTTAACTGTAATCAATTAATTGGGGGGAAAGGAAGGTGGTAAATCTGCTGAAATTTTTTCTAAGTACTGGATAGCAATAGTTTTATATGAGTTTTGCGATGGGATTAATTCAATTAATTGTTGGAATCTACCCTTAGGACTGTGTGACTTTAGGCTTCAGGACAGGCACTATTATGAAAATCAGGGTTATTTCCCAAGTCAGAATTTTTAAAAGTTTGGCCCTTGAGGAGTCCACTCTCTGTTAGATCCATTTCCCCTGGAACCTGGACAATCTGAACTCCGGGGCCAATGCAAAATGGACCCTGCTCAGAAGCTTCTAAAAGGCCTGATCCTAATGCAGAACAACGATGACTGCCTTCCAGGG
The DNA here is from genome assembly GCF_028583425.1 of Eublepharis macularius. Classification (NCBI taxonomy): domain Eukaryota; kingdom Metazoa; phylum Chordata; class Lepidosauria; order Squamata; family Eublepharidae; genus Eublepharis; species Eublepharis macularius. The sequence goes on along the minus strand of NC_072800.1, from coordinate 18,161,494 downwards.
TTGGGAATTTGCTATTTATTTATTTATTTATTTATTTATTTATTTATTTATTTCATGTCATTTATAGTCTGCCTTTCTCACTGAGACCTAAGGTGGATTACACAGTATGAGATTAGTACAATCAGTATCAAGTACATTTTAATACAATATCAAGGACATTTCCATAAACCATGCCATAGGATAAACAGATAATTTTAAAAGACACAGTATTAGCAAGAATCCAATTCAGAGTACAAAAAAAACTGAAGCAGAACATAATCAGTTCTAGGACTAACATTAGACAGCATGGAGCACAGGTGCTACATAGGAGTACATATTTAAAGCAACAGATAATATGTAAGGCAATATAGTGATGAAGTCTATGGTCCCTAACTCATTAGTGAAGCATCTGAGACCCCGGCCGTTTCCACACATGTTGAATAATGCACTTTCAATGCACTTTAGTTATCCTTTAGAAGTGGATTTTGTGTTCCACACATGAAAAACCAGTTTCAAATTATCACTAAATAGCACTGAAAGTGCATTATCCAATGTGTGTGGAAGCAGCCCCCATCCCTACAATACAGCCCTCCCATCTGAGTAAAAAGCCTTTTTGAATAGCTCGGTTTTTCATCGTTTACGAAAAGCCAGGAGAGTGGGGGCTCTTCTGACTTCCTCAGGCAGGTCATTCCACAGGATAGGGGCCACCGCAGAATATGGCCCTCATGTTACAGTATGTAGTCAGGGAGAAATATGTATCTTGTACACATTGGTGTGAACATGCCTCATTTTCCAGTTGAGCTCAAACTGATGTAAGGATAGCCCAAGCATAAGGAAGAATCTCGTTCTTCAGCTGTCTCTCATTCCTCTACTGAAAGAGCTTTTGCCTTTGGTTCTACACCTGGTTAGAGGAGCATCCCCAGTTTGGGTAGAGACTCACAAATGTTGTAAAGGGATTCGCTGCCCCAAGTGGTGAAGCTTCTCCATGAGCTTGGAAAGAGTACTGAGAATCCAGGCAGAAAAAAGTTTATTAAAGAGAATCAGGCCTTTTTTCTGGGAAAAGAGGTGGTGGAACTCAGTGGTGGAACTCAGAACCGCACAATGCTGTCACTTTGGGTCAGCTAGAACAAGGGGGGAGTTTTTTAAAGTTTAAATCGCCCTCAGCGAAAATGGTCACATGGCCGGGAGCCCCACCCCCTGATTTCCAGACAGAGGGGCGTCTAGATTGCCCTCTGCACCATGGCACGGAGAGCAATCTAAACTCCCCTCTGTCTGGAAATCAGGGGGTGGGGCTCCCGGCCATGTGACCATTTTCAAGAGGTGCTGGAATGCTGTTCCACTGCGTTCCAGCTGAAAAAAAGCCCTGAAGAGAATACTACTACGAGTTGGCCTAAAGAGGAAGTCAGTTCAAACAATCACAATACAGCAAATGTACACCAATACACAGCACTAGAACACCCACATTTAGTATTAAATATTCCAAGCTCCCAGATACAGTGTGCACTCTGTTTAAGAAGGGGGAGGCAACGGGTCAAAGAGGTACAGCTAAAGCAGGGGCTGACAGCCACTTATCCAAGTAGGTTCCAAGCAGAAGTCCAGTTGACAAGGCAGGAATCCAATCATCCAAGCAGCAAAATAACCCAGAAAGTAATCCAGGAGAAAAGGGCACCCGGAAACCACCCTACCTAAACAAACCACGGTGCTTTGGAGCCCATCAGAAGTGCACTTCACAGGCCCCCTAGCTAGCACACCCACACAAAGCACCAGGGAGCCTATAGTGTGTCAACAGAGAGCTTCTATAACAAAGCACGGGAGTAAGGCCAATAGGAACACCCAGGAATTTGATCTGAGGGAAGATTCTGGCTCCAGTTAGAGTGCAAGAGGCATGAGTTAAAACACACACATGCAAGTTCATTGCACACTTCAAAAAGAAGAGGGGGACAAAAGTGATAATAGATGTGTCATGGGAGGTAAGGAGGAGAAAGGAGGTCCAGGATCCTGGGAATATGTCTAAATAAGGGATGAGAAGGAGGTGTGTTTGTATGCATTATTTGTTACCTTATTGATGGAGGACGAAAGAGAGGAACCAAGAGAAATGGATAGCAGCAATCCAGCCATGAACGAGGCCCTCCACACCATGTGTTACCAACAGGCATTATTGGAAAAGGCTCCATCCTCAGCCCCAGGACTACAGAAGCTTCTTTGGCATTGCACACTGCAAATCAAGTACACATGTTCATATCTGGCAAATATGGATGATTTATACAGATATCGTATTCTATTCTACCATAGAATTCTCATTCTGTGTGTGTGTCATCAAGTTGCAATGGACTTATGGCAACCCCAGCACAAGGGGCTATCAAGGCAAGTGAGAAGCAGAGCTGGTTTTCCAGTGCCTTCCTCTTCACAGTCTTCCTTGGTGGTCTCCCATCCCAGCATCGATCCAGCTAAACTTCCGGGATCTGATGAGATTGGGTTATACTATGATGCCTCTCCTCCTTTCCCCCCTCACTCTCTCTCTCTCTGTATATATAAACATATACACAAACTTACGTACATACACACAGACACTAGAGTACACAGCCATTGATATAATATGTGATAAAAAACGTTTGCGGTCTCAATAGCTTTTATAATGAATGTTGCCTGCACATATCTTAGTATCAAGGTCTTGAAAGTATAGCGTGCTGCTACTTGCTATGCAAGTTTGATCTGCTATGCATGTTTGATCTGATGAGAAAGAAGTGGAGCTCCTTACTAGGAAAGTGATTGACTTTTGTATAATTAACTGTCAACCTGAGAAAGAAAGGAAGAGGTAGTGAAGAGGTGGCATCTTGCTTCTTTTATGCATGAATTTTTCCTTGCATCAGTCTAAATGTTTCTGTGCCTTGACTCATACTGAAAAATCAGAAATCGTGGAGTTATTCCAGAAAAGGAACGTGGGACCCGCTGTGGGTTATGTGCATTTAATGAGGCTGCTGTTGCCGTATGCAAGATGTGTGGTCCCTTTGGATTTTTTACTCTTGGGTGGAACTGTCACCATCTGGGTAAGGTCTGTGAACCTGATCAACTTTCCCAGAACAGTCCTGAATAGAGATGGGCACGAACCGAATTATAAACCAAAATTAAGCACGAACCAGGCCAATTCATGGTTCGTGAATGAGTGGTTCGTCAGATCCCATTTCTGATGAACCACCACGAACTTTAGGCTGGTTTGTTTGGTTCATTTTTTGGTTCGTCAGTGCAGACAGCCTGGTGCCAATCAATCAGTTTTCTAGGCAACAGGGGATGGACTTCCTGCAGACCTTCTGCTGACCCGGAAGTGAACTTCTGCTGACCTGGAAGTGATTATTTTCTGACCTGAATGTGACATTTTCACAAACCAAATGAACTGGTTTACGAACCAGGGGCAGGTTCATGGAAGTTCATGGTTCATGAAATTTGATGAACCGCGAACCACATGGTTTGGTTTTTTTCCCAGTTCGTGCCCATCTCTAGTCCTGAGTGTGTGGGTGACAGAGAATGGGGTGGATCTACCATCTTCTTTAGTAGCCACCCTCCAATTTAAGTGGCTCTTCCTCCAGTTTAAGTGGCTCTTCTTCCTTTCTCTGTTTAATTAGGGAAGGCCTCCTTAGACTGGAGAAAAATTTCAAACTTAAGCCAAAATGTAAGGTGGAGTACAAATAAACATATGAATAAATGAATAAACTTTGCTCAACAGAGTGGTTGGATCAAGGTAGGATCCACCCCAGAGTTTCATATCTGCCCAGCAGGAAGAACCCAGCAACTACTCTGCCCTTCTAAGGCTGAAGAGTTGTGGAAGAGATTTAACCCAAAAATAAGCATCTCTGGACTATAATCTTATTTTGAAAAGTTTTGTTCTAAGCACAAATAGAGAGCAAAGGGAGGGGAACTGGGAGAGGGAAATACAGAACTTAGAAAATAAAAGTACTGTTTCTAGAACAATCCCAATATACAAGGTTTACCAGTCTTCCCTGTAGGTAGGACAGTCATTCAGTGTTTTAGGATGAAGGGTTTGACTGGGGAAGAGTGTGGGTATTCTTTGTCCAATCAGAAAGGCAGGAGAAGTGTGCAAGTTGTTCCCTCCAGAAGGTCAAAACCAATGAATTGTTTCCTCGGGATCATGTGAGTTTTGCACTTTACATTTTTGAGGATCTTATGTAGATTTTTGAGATGGACTGCAAAGGTCTCCTAACAGCTGTGTATTGGAAGCGTCAACATGGAGGAGGGAAAGGAACTTCTTCTGAGATGAGCCGTTATGTATGGATCGGTTTCATCCTTGTTTTCCTCCTCAGAGATAACTTGGCCAAGTACTTCAGAGCTGTCTAGCAGTCAAATCCTTGTGGTTTATCACCTGCCCTATCAGTGAAATGCCGTTTTGATTAGCTAAGATCAGGGCTTTTTTTCTGGGAAAAGAGGTAGTGGAACTCAGTGGGTTGCCCTAGGAGAAAATGGTCACATGGCTGGTGGCCCCGCCCCCTGATCTCCAGACAGAGGGGAGTTTAGATTGCCCTCCGTGCCGCTGAGTGGCGCGGAGGGCAATCTAAACTTCCTTCTGTCTGGAGATCAGGGGGCGGGGCCACCAGCCATGTGACCATTTTCAAGAGGTTCTGGAACTCCGTTCCACTGCATTCCTGCTGAAAAAAAGCCCTGGCTAAGATACTCACAAAAATAGAACTAACAAGCAAAATGTTCTTGTGTCCGTTACAGCTTCCTGTTCTAAAGTGAATGCTCTTGAATTACTCAATATTGCTTTGGTTCAGGGAAAGAGGAGAGTTCAGAAATGGTAGCGTTAAAGAATCAAATTAACCCTAGATAAGTAGCGGTATCATTTTAATTAAAAGCCACAATTTTCATCAGTTTCTCTTCTGACTCCATTCTCAAGGTCACTGCAGTCACTGCTACTGTGCATTTCCCATGTTTGTCACAGAGTCCACCACAAATTAGATTTTCATTCATACTGTCCATAAATAATGCACTGAACCTGAATTCTGGTTATGTCACCTTGTGAGGGGCTGTGTGTTGAGTCTACCTCATAGCAGGAAGCTGACTTAAATGTTATTTTGATCCTTTCAGACTCCAGGTTGGATCCAACCAGCTTTTTCATTCAGTATCACTCAATTTTCCTCTCTACTGCACCTCCATCCCACATGTCTTTTCTAACATGCAGGTCCCATGATTCTTAGCACAGCTTTTTGGATGGTCAAAGAGGACATTCCTTTTTCACTGGCAGAAAGGGTTTTTAGATCCAACCATCTGACATTTAGAATTGATCATTTCTGCTTCTCACAATGGCAGCAACCACAGAGGTGGAGCTCAACCCATGTTGGCTTGTTTCAATCAAAGTGTGTCAAATATAGAAGTGCTTCTTTATCTTCTGAGACTCTCCACATGAGATGCTTCGGTGCATGTTCATCAAGTATAGGGAGACTTAATGTTAGCCAGGAAGCGTAGTTTTAAAAGAAAGAGCCAGCGGAGATTGCACCTCAGAATGTTTGTTAATTTCATCTTCACCTCCCCAAAGGCTCTGTCAGTTTCACCTCTCCTGTCTAAAACTGTGTGGGATCACAAACAGAGGGCAGTGAGGAATGGAAATGGGCTGGAGCTGCCTTCCAGAGCCGGGCTTGGAGATGTTATAATGGGCTGAAGTTTCCCTTCTGGCATTTCACAGCCCCTTCACTTGACTCCAGTGTATAGCAAAGCCTTTGCCCTGCAAAGGCTCTGCCTTTTTAAACTACCCTTCCCGGCTGCCATTGCATCTCCCGACACAGGTTCTTCATGTGTCAAATGTCTCGTGTAGAGGGACGCTAAATGGCACAAAACATGCTCGGGATGGAACAACTTCTGTTTCAAAGTTTGATTGAAATATAAGTTATAGCTCTGAATATGTTTAAGTGAATCTGCAGTAGCTGGTTAATTATGTTGAATCTGCTGTTTTGTTGTGACTAAGTGTGACTAAGCCTCAACTGTCTGTTGGGGGCTAAACTTGACAATTTAACTGTGCTGTTGAATGGGTTGTACAAAGAACTGTTTCCTTCCCATTTAGGACTTGGTTGCTCAAGGAATTATCAATTTAGTGGTTCTGTCAAAAGAACAAGGTAGACCTGAGTAATTTAACCAGGTAGAGTACCTCATTATTGGGCCACAGAGTAATTTACAGTGCCATCTTAAGCACAGTTACAACATTCTATGCTCATTTACTTAAATGGGCTGAGAAGGTTTTAACACTGTTTAAGATTGCATAGTTATTTCCAGATCTTTCTAGCGTCAATCTGTCAATTTTCCCTTTTCAAGGTAACAAAGGGTAGGATCACTTGGGCATTTCAGCTATATTCTGAGATTACCATCAAATGAAATAGATCAAGTTGACACAGACAGTCTTCAAGGTAGAAATTTAGTTAAGATACATATTGTCAGTCCCTGGTAGTTAGGTCTTTTCAAGTTCTCTACAGTTAACACACAAGTGTTCCAGTTGAAGCAAGTTTGTTAGAGATCCATACAGTTCAAGGTGTTCACACAAAGGTAGCAATTGGCAGGACTGACTATTCAAAAATGGACACTACTTATTATAGGGAAACTTCCTGCCCTTTGGGTCCATCGACATTCTGGTGCAAAACTCCCAAAGGGTTACATGGGAACTGATTAGTTTAGGCAAGACAGAATGAAATCATCACAGTCTCTGAGAAAAGATACATTGCTCGCTGCCCGCAGCTTGCTTCCAAGGACACTTGCTACAGAAGTGAAAGTAAATACTTTCAAGAGATAACAAACAGCCCCACTGGCTCAGTGCATCAGCAGTTTACACACTCTCAGATGATTTACACAGAATACAATGTTAGCAAACAGTTATGATCAGCACAAAATGCATAACACAATATTGCTGGCATACATGACCCACATCTTGTAGAAGTCCAAGGGTACTAACATCCATTTTTAAGAACCAAAGAGTGCTACAGAAATGTAGATTGATTCCATCAAGAATATTTATTAAGTCGTGTGATTTGTTTTCATGTGAAATTTGGGATAGTTCCGAGTGGTGCGGGGAGGCAGAGAGTATCAGGGTTTGAAGGGCTGTGATTGTTCTCTGCAGCCCTACCACTATGAAGTGACGCCTGCCATGACATTAGTAACAGGTGTTTGGTGTATGATCTTCAGCTTTGGCTCCTTCACTGCCACACACTGGCAACCACATGTGATGGAATTCCACTATGTAGCTATAAGCTTCTAATCTAGACAACTTGGGTGCCAAGGTCCATTACTTGTATTAGAAGTTTGTGATGGTTCAGGATCTCTATTAGGCAAAGAGCTGTACCTTTCCCATTTAGGGCTTGGTTGTTCCTCAATGTTCAAGCCTTGTGTGGGACTGGAGACATTTCATTCCAGTGCACAGCTGGCAAGAAGCGCTACCCACCGTTCCTTCCACCTACTGCTTCCTATTTCCTTTCTCCCCAGACTGTGATCAAGAGCGTTCTCATGGTTTCTAAATTATAGGCTTCTGTTCCTTTCTTACCCCGTCTGATTCTGAATAGGTTCATATGAGTCACTTGTACACAGCCAGGCAGGGAAAAAATAGAGAGCAATCTTATTTGTTTATTGCATTGTGTAAAGAATGTGAGATGCTTTATAAAGCATATGAAGGATTATGTGAATGCAGAGATTGTCTAAATGTCTCCCGTAGGTTGTTATTTTGAAAAGACAATTGGAAGAGCTCTCTTTGGCATTTAGAGATGTTAGAGAAAAACCATCGAAAAAATGGAAAAAACTAAATTACAGTAATTACTCTTACCTTTAGTATATTTACAAAGTTATGCAGTGATAGTCTTAATTTTTTCTCTTAGTATAGTGGAAGAAAAACTGTACCTGTACTGCGCCGTGCCGGCTGCCAATGTATTTCAAATGCAACCGTTTCAAAGGGGCAAGCAACTAATTCAACTGTGCAAGTTCGCCAAGGGCATCAATTTAATATAGCATCAGCCCTGTAAAATCGTATTATCCTGGGTAGCTGAGTTAGGGAAGGGAAAGCATCTTTGAGGTTCATGTCATAAAGCAAACTATAGGGAATGGAGGGAGTGAAGACCAAGCAAATCTGAAGGGCCTAAAGAATAAAAAGATGGCATGATTTGTACAAAACAAATGGAACAGCCCAAATAAAATGTCAGAAATATCTTCCAAAGATCAGAAAATGATTAAATGCTGAAGGCTGCTTTACATGCGAGTCTTTGGGGAGTGTGCAAGGTCCACACACAGGCTATCTTCCCATGGAGGCACGTCTGCATGAAGTGGCATCTGCACTTGGGGACGCTGCAATCACCATTGGTTGTAAAGCTTTGCCTACATATGTAGCCCCTCATACAGTTGCTGATTCACCCAACTAATGCCTTGGCGTTCGCATGAATTGGCCTCAAGTCTGCCTGTGGCCCCATATTGCTCCTCAAGGCCTAGCTCCTTGAGACCTGAGATGCAAGTCGGGTTGGGGAGACCCCTGACCACAATCATGGGCACCATTAGGGGACTCGTCTTTGAAAGCACTCTGTTGCTTGATGCGGCTTTGGGAGCTCTGTGAGGATGGGCGGAGGGGCTTCTGCCTTCTCTCCTGCAATGTTTTCCCTGGTGGAAATGTCCTCAGGCAGGGCCCTGTTCGCCCCTTTCTCAGGCGCCATGTGTCCTGGGATGATGGGACTGAGGAAACCCAGAGCTCAACAGGGCCCCCTGCAAAAGATTCTGCTAGGGAAAATGGTCTGAGAGGAAAGGCCCCTCTCCCAAGCCACATTGAGCAATGGAGCACTTTCTAAGGTGAGTACCCCTATGTTACATGGACCAACACTTGGGTCAGGGATCTTGGCATGTGTCTCATGTAGCTAGGCCTTCAAGTACTCATAAGGTCAGAGAGTGTATGAACCAGGCCCATGTAGGGTAACCAGTCCCCCAGGGGTAGCAGGAGATTCCCCCGCTTCCACTCTCCACCACCATTCGCCTGGCTGGAAGGGAGGAAGGGCACAGGAACGGGCCTCCCGGGTGCGCTTCTAGCACAGCACAACAACGTCACTTCCCAGGAGTGACATCATCGTTTCGCCCCGATAGCACACCTGCTGTTCACAGTGTGCCAGTTTGGGCCCCAAACGGGCTGAGTTGGGCCTGTTGGAGGCCCAAACTGGCCCACACATGCATGCTCCTGTGCCTGCGTCATAACATCTCCCATCATCGCACAGGCATGGGACATGAAGGTGTTTATTGAATACTTGCCTTCCCACCAGGAGGGTAAGGAGACCCTAGGGCCATGTTTTAAGTATTCTGTGGGCTTTTGAACTCTACCAGTGTGAACACAGGATCCGCTTCCATCTTACATTTTGTGGCCTCATTCTAGCACAAAGGGCAAGTGATGGCAAGATGTGCCATCACTGCCTCTTTGTATTGTCACAGCCGTGCTATTATACTGTTAGAAGTGAAGGTATATCTTAATAGCTTAATAGCCTTTGTATATCTTAATAGCTAAAGGTGCTTGCCTGGTGGACATTGATTGTCAGTTGATGTTCTTAGGAATGTAGGCCAAACCTTGGCAGCCAGCGTGGGATTTACCATCAGGGTTCTGCTTGGGAGACGGTTTATACCCCAAAGAGACAAAAATAGACAATCTTTTAATCTGATTGGTCAAAGGAAAATAGTGTCTGTATTTTCTGATCTTGTCGGCAAAAAGCAGCCTTGGAGAACGGTGAGTGCATTAAGATTAGGATCAATTTCAGACAGACTCTTTAAAACATTTTGTTATCTCATAAAGAACCATTTCTGTTCGGTTTCTTTATTTTATTTTATTTTATTTTAATTTGCATTTCAGACAGGCAGGCTCTTTAGACCATTGCCAGTTATGACTGCAAATGGTTCATTTTTTCATTTCCGATCTCTTAAAGGGCAAGCATTGTGCCATTTTTTATGAAAGTTTGGTCCGTTTTTTGCGAAATCTTTATCTTCAGGCTTTGCTATGTAGTTGCATTTCTGAGTCACAAGAGATACTATCTGAACTGTTCGTAGTACTTCAGAATGAGCCGTTTTGTTTCCCCGCACCCATTTCTATGTGGGCTGTTTTTTAAAAAAAACGGAAGCAGTTTTTTGATATAACAATATATCAATGTAGTGCACAACTGAGATAGAAGAATAAAAAAAGAAAAGGTGGAAATTGTGGGAAAACGCAGCACCTCTGAAATTCAAAATCCAGGCCAAACACACTATGCATACAGTCTGAAAGTGCCCCCTTTGAAACAATCCCACCTCACGTTTACAACATTCAGGACTAAACCTGATTCAAAATGGGATGATGGATCAGTGTGAAAGTGCCCTAGATCTGTACGCCTCCCATTTCCCCATATTTAATTCCAGGGCTTTTTTTCAGCTGGAACGCAGTGGAACGGAGTTCCGGCACCTCTTGAAAATGGTCACATGGCTGGTGGCCCCGCCCCCTGATCTCCAAACAGAGGGGAGTTTAGATTGCCCTCCACGCCACTGGCACAGAGGGCAATCTAAACTCCCCTCTGTCTGGAGATCAGGGGGCGGGGCCACCAGCCATGTGACCATTTTCGCCAAGGGCGATTTAAAAAAAACCCTTGTTCCAGCTGACCCAAAGTGACGTCATTGTGCAGTCCTGAGTTCTACCACCTCTTTTCCCAGAAAAAAGCCCTGCTTATTTCATATATGTGTACTGCAAATTAATAGATAGTACAAAAACAGGCTAAATCTTTAGTAAGCTCTTCTTTTAAGGAAACTGACTTTGTAAAAGGCTGCCCCTGAAACGTACCATCATCTAGGGAAATAGAAAGCACAAAAGCATATACCTGAAGAAAGAAAAGGAACCCATTCAGATATGCTCTTTTCAACCTTTTATGTTGACCTTCCCTCAACCTTCAGAGTCCCAGAATTATATCAACAGGCTGTTCCATCAATTCACACAAAACGGAGAAAGGACTACTTGGGGATTTTTCCATCAGCAAGTCAAGCAGACACCTCACTGAATATATCTGTGTGATTGACATACAAAGGTCCAAGAGTGTAAATGTGCAAATTCTCTGTCTCTTTCTCTCTCATGCACACACAAACACCACATTTACAACATTCTGTATTTTACTGAACCAGTTTATTACTGCACTACAATACCTGAGACGTTTCACTATTGATTGGAGTAAAAGAGAGAGAAAGATTGCTAACTAGGGTTAACTAGCATTCAAAAAGATTTTAGAAATGCAGGAGAGAATTAACTGTGTGGTATAGTGGTTAGAGTGGGGGGGCTATGATCAGGGAGGCCCAGGGTCAAATAGAAATTCTGCCCTGGAAACTCACTAGGTGATGGTGGGTCAGTCGCTCTATCACAGCCTCCGCTACCCCACAGGATTGTCGTTGATGCTAGCCTCAGCTGATGATTTCTGTTACAGCAGTCCTGAGGAATGCGAGTGAATTTGTCTACAGTACAGGGCTGGATTCAACCTTTTTGTGTATGTAGTGAAAAAGGAAGGACCGTCCCAAAAAATTTGTGCTGGGGATTGTGGGTCCTGCAGATACAAAAGCCAGGTGGCAAGGTGGCTGCAGCAGGGAGGGGAACTGGGGGAAATTGAGTGAAAAAGCTGGCTGGATCCAACAGATTGTTCCCCTAACTTTCATTAGCCAAGTCTTGCATTTGCTTCTGAACTAAAATGAAAGGCACACTTTGCTTTTACAATGGCCCTCATTGCAAGCTGATTGGAGGAGGAAAGGTCCTAAATCATGCTGAGATGCAGCAGGTAGCCTCTTCTTTATGTGGGGAGTACTTTAGGCTCGCAGGAACCTATAATCCCCCCCCCTCCACTATCACAGTGGCAATTCTCTTGCAATGCAGTAGTAGCCTTAGGACGCCATTTGGGAATTACTAGTCTGAAGATATGTCCAGCTTGGCTTGGAATTAGCACTCAGCAGACTCTTCCTGGGAAGTGGCAATCACTATATAATTGACAGGGTAGTTATTTTTACTCATGCCACATTAAAAATGAGACAGAACCAAGTTTCTTTCAGCACTGCCAATTACTCTTTGATTATCCTGTTATTTCTTTTCACACTATCACTTTAGAGAATTGCTACTGGTCTTTTCCATTGGGATTCTGAGAAGGCCTACATGTTTTTCCATCTGTAAATTCTAGCAAATCTCACCCAGTTCTCCTCCACACTACAACCCCCGTCACACATGGGTTTTATTCATGATTCTCAGCACAGCATTTTAGGAGGCCAGAGGGGACTCCTCTTTCCTTTTTCATCAGCAGAAAAGTGGCTGGATCTAGAAGTGTGCACTAAAAAAATGGTATTTTTCGGGTATTGGGAAGGCCATAAATATCAGTATTCCAGATATTCAGGTCAAAATATACTGATTTAGTATTCGGATTTGGGTTTTATTCCAGAATTTGAATATATTCAGCTCCATTATTTCCTATGGGAGAGGCTGGGGGACACTTTAAAGCAAACGACACCAAAATTGCAGGGTGTCTACTAAAGACCCATCAAGTTTCAAGTTGATTGGTTCAAGGGGTCCAGTTCCACAGGCCCTGAGAAGGTGCCCCAGCCACTACAAGGGGGACCATTAGCCAATGCATTTTCCAGGGCAGACAGAAGCATGAAAAAGAGTCTTAACTGAATAGACAAGAGCACACACACTAGCCAAAAGCCCTCCAATGCAAACAGAACTAACAAAGCCCAAGAGAAGAACCTATGCCAAACCAGAGAATCCCAACTCAACCAACTGAAGCCAGGGACACTGAGCCCAACAGAACTAGTGTCACTCTCACAAGCGAGGCAGAACCTAGGGCCAAAAAAGCCCAACAGCACCAACACCAAACCAGAGAATCCCAGCATTCAATCAGGCAAACTGGTGCCATGAGAGAATTGCCATAATTGACCAGACACTAAGAGTCTCTCTACACAAGACTTCTGACACATCCCCTCCAAAGTGATCTCCAATGGTTCTATCTTTTAAAACTACACTTCCCTGCTAACATTGCATCTCCCGACACTTGACAAACATGCGCCCAGGGGTCTCTTTTAGAGAGACTCTTAGAGCTCCCTCTAATGCAAGAAGCCATTTGCCAGTGAGAGCTGCTTCCCTCCTCCTGTTGTCTTGGAAACCTGCAAAGGGGAAGGGACAAGCCAGCTAAGATTCCAGAATCATTCCAGATATATTCAGCAATGGTTTTATCAGCATACCTGAGAATCTTGGATTTATTTCAGATTCCCAAAGATACCTGAAAAATATTGATAAGATATTTTTCAGGTATATTTTCCACTTGGTTATACCAAATCACATACCCGTAATTGCATCCAACCCCCTCTTCTTTTTCTGATATATCTCTGATATAGCCTTAGAGTTTTGCATTTGAACACACCAGCAGTTTTGAATGCCAAACTATCCTTTGGCTGTCATCTCTGCAAAGTTGTTTTTGGGAGCATCATTTTAACGTGTTAGATGCGTCTCCCCCTCTCCCTGATCTTCTTTGGAGGTCTCCTATCCAATTACTAACCAAGGCTAACCCCGTTTAGCTTCCAAAATCTGACAAGATCAGGCTTGTCTGGGCTACCCATGCCAGAGTTTTAGAATGTTTGCAGGGGAGATAACTCAAGAAAGTGAGCCCAACTTCCATTTTGCACTTTCCCTTCCTGCCCTGCACGTGTTGCTGACCCTAGGATCACTAACTCCAACTCCATATCCCTCCATTAAGTTTTTTTCCAGTGTCCTCAAATAGTACCCGTTTTGTTTTGGGGTAAAGAAATTTCCTTCCATGATCATACCATTAGTATTTTAAAAGGTGCTATTTGCAAGATGCAGGACAAATGAAACGCTAATTGGTATAACATGGGGCTGAGCCATGAATTGTCCTAAAGACAGTGCTTGTCCTCCTCCTGATCTACCAAGGACGGGGCCACCTGCATTTTTCCATCTATCAAGGCTGCTTTTCAATCTTTCTGTGAAGCATTACAAAGGAAGTTCAAGGTAGCCGTCCCCTGTTGTCTTCTGTCTGACTCACTTTCATTTCCCCTCCTCCACAACCAAGCCAAATAGAAAGCATCCTCCTTTAACTCCCTGAAAATAAATTCAAGGACATTTGAGCACAGCGCCCAAAACCAGCATATGGAAGGAATAAATTGTGCCTTTTGCAATTTGCATGCACATTCATTCCTCGCTAATTAGAGGGGAAAGATCAAAACTTGACAAAAGTGTTCATTTACATACAGTATGCGGCAAGAATACCTTGATTTTTAAAGGGACAGTACCCTGGTATAGGCAAGCGGTTTAATCCTTGCTTTATCACACCTTTCCGCAGCCCCAGAAAAAGGAGGCCTTTCACTTTAGAATGTCTTGTTTTACTGCCATCCATTTAACAATACAGGAGAAAACCGAAATAAATTGGCTGTGTTTGTGAGGCTGCATAACCTAGCCACCACTCCTCTACTTTTAAAAGAAGAAAGGGCTATGGTTGCCAGCCTCCAGGTGGTGGCTGGAGATCTCCTGGAATTACAACTGATCTCTAGGCCATAACAATTACCTGGAGAAAATGGCTGCTTTGGAGGGTGGACTTGATGGCATTATACGCACTAAGGTCCCTCCCCTCCCCAAACCCTGCCATCTCCATGCTCCACCCCCAAAATCTCCAGGAATTTCCTAACCTGGAGCTGGCAACCCTAGCTAGGTATGAGTAGCATCCAAGTTTGGAGCCCATGAAGTCACCATGAATACATTCTTCCAGCAGTTTCAGAGCTGGATTCTGGAGCCTGAGTCACAAATTTGATACATTATTTTCCTACAGAAAGGTTTTGATAAAGGGATAGGGCCTGTAGACTATACAGCTAACTGTGTACTGTCTGTTACTGTAAGTATGCAATGCCTTATGCTTGTTCAGCATTGTTTTAGCTCTGTATCAGATTTCTGATTGTTTTCAAAGGTTATGCTGTTCACCTCTACTGCATTGTCTATAGGATGTCCCAGCTAAAGATCATATTGATTTACACCATGTAATTTGTTGAGCCTCAGTGAGAAAACCAGAATGTAAATAACAGTAAATAAAGGTAGAATCTAATCGGGAAATTGTTGGCTTAGCATTCATTGAGAAATCAATACTATTAACTTCACCACGTCCTAAAAGAGACCGGCAGAGTTGCCCCTTCGAGTCCATTGAAGTAAATGGGCTTAGAAGGCTGTAACTCTTCTCGGGATAGCCCTGAAAATCACCTAAGGCAGACATTTCCTCTTGCCTTAAGGGAGGGGCCACTTTTGGCTGCAACCACCATCACCTACCATTGTGACCATTTTTGCAGGCTTGCAGCGCTCTCAGCTATAGGTGCTGCTGTGAGCTTTCAGAGTTCAATTCCCAGATCGGAGCGGCTGTAATTGCTTTGTCAATCAACAGCTGTACTGGCAATTTATCACTTATCATCACATCAGCAGGGACTGCGTTTTCCCAACCTGACTATGCCTAGGGTTTTCTGGGGCTCATCTCTGTGTGCCACTACAGGACAAAAGAGGAGGGCTGCCCTAGCACCGTAGAGGAATTTTTGGTAGACAATTCTCACGATTGCCTAGGATATGTTTTAACCTGTTTGCTCTAGGCTTATTTACACATATTGTTTGCCTAAAACTTACCTGTGTTCTAAGCCTTCCTGATAAAGTGGGATCAATAGTATTTAAAGCATGCTTGGTATCTCTTATCTAAAACATACTCGGTATCTCTTATCAGCAGATACAGACCGGATCTCACAAACGGAATCGGAAAGCTTATTTTGCGTTTAGTTCCAACCAACTGCTGGGTAATGCAGGTCCCTAAAGCCGCAATGCCTGCCTTCAAGCAAAGCCATCAATATTAATAAGAATACTTACCAGCAAGGAGCTGCTTATTGTGCCAAAGGAGCAGATGAGAAACACTTATTAGCAAGACAGGAGAGTGATAGATATTGCCGTGCTACTGTTTAAGCTCCTCTTTGGCCAGACTCTTCTCAGAAGCAGTAGAGGAAGGGTGTAAATGGCATACTACATAAACCACCTTTTACCAAACTGCCCCAAAATTGCATGGTGTGCATCAGAACTCTCCTGCCATGCAATGAAATATTCCAGAGCTCCATTTTTTTTAAAGCTAGCCTGTGCTGTACCAGTTGCACTGGCTCCCAATCGAGTACTGTAACCAGTTCAAGGTGCTGGTTTTAGCATTTGAAGCCCTTGACAGACTGGGACCTGCATACTGCAGGACCGCCTCTCCCATTCTGGCTCCCACAGGGCTTTGCACTCTGCAGATATGCAACTCTTGGTGATCCCCGGCCCAAGGGACATTAATCTGGCCTCGATCAGGGCCAGGGCCTTTTCTACCCTGGCTCCGGCCTGGCAGAACACACACCTATTGGAGATCTGGACCCTGTGGGACCCGTTACAGTTCTGCAGGGCCTGCAAAATGGAGATGTTCCGCCAGTCCTTTGGCTGAGAGCCAGCGAATTGTCCCCTTCCCTGACCGCCACACCCCACCTGCGACCGTCCTGGACCTTGTATTATGGCTGTGCCCGTGGTTTTTATGGTAGTTTTATAGTAGCCGTGTACTGTTAGTTTATAGTTTTAATGTATACTTTATGTATAAGCCACCCTGAGCCCATTTGTGGGGAAAGTGGGGCATAAACAAATAAATATATAAATAAATAAATAGCAATGGCTCTTCTATGGTAAGAGCCACTGTCATGGTTTTGGCCCGAAGATAGGAAGGATCGCAGCTGTGGCCTTTTCGCCAGTCACTTGTCACTGCCCCCTATGCTGAGTTTATGCTCCAGCTAAAGACCTGGTTGTGCTGTGTAGCTTAAATTGTATATTATGATTTCTAGTTGCTGTCTGTATTGTACTGTCTCAAATCTGCATTGTTTGTAATTGCTAAAAACCAGGGGTCATTTTGTAGAAAAACAGCTGGAGGAACTCATTAGCATAATCTATTAACATAACTCATTAGCATATGCCACGCCTCTTGCCATCACCAGAAGTGTGTTATTAGCATAAGTGATTTGCATATGCCACACCCCCTGACATCACCTATCCTGGCTGTTTTGGACCCAATCCTGGCCATTCAGGGCTGAAATTGGGCCCAAAATGGCAAAAAGGGGCTGAAAATGGCTGAAAAGGGGCCCAAAATGGTCAGGATTGGGTCGCTGCTGAGCGGGAGAGTGATCCACCACCCATCAGAGGCCCGATCTGGGACATTTCAGTCCCAATCCAGGCTGAAATGGGCCCAAAATGGCTGAGAGTCAGGTGGGCGGGGCCACCTGTCATGTGACCTCTTTGGGGGACTGCCGGAACTGGGTTCCTACGTGTTCCCCCTCAAAATGAGCCCTGCTAAAAACTACTGCTGTTTTGATTCTTGTGCTGCTGTCTGTAAGCTGTTTTAATTGTTCTTGTACGATTGTTTTTCCTGGTAGTTGGAAGCTGCTTGGAACACTAGAAAATGAGGGGGGTAGAAATCTTTTCAATAGATAAATTTTGATTCCGAGACTCTGGCTATATAATCTATATGCCATGTTTTCGTGCCTCAAGCTTACTTACAGTAAGCTCAGATTTAATGAAAAAAACTGGTTTCTTTTGGATTCTTCTCTCTCTTCTTCTCTGCATTGTGGATGAAAAGAAGCTTCTATCTTATTGGGCTTTTTTACATTTACAGCTTTGGCAGGCTTGAACAATTTGTGGTCCATGACTAATGATTATCCCATTCATTTTAAATCTGCAGTTCAGTCAGAGCATTTCCTTTTATATATTGACAGAATAAAAGAGTCATATGAAATTTATACCATGGCACAGTTAAAAAAGAAATGATTGCTTTCTAGCAGCTGTGTGAAAACTATAGCGCCCCAGATGATAGACTGCAGCAATTGTTATCAATTCAAACAAAACTTTCCTCTTTTAGAAAGAAAGAATGATCTTCCAATCCAGTACTTCTGCTCTTCTCAAGCAGTTCCGTTCCTTCCATTGTCATTAAATGTTATTCACTATAACATCTTCCTGTGGAATAAAATGTATTTCATAGACCAGGATTTCCCTAACATTTTATTCCTGCCTCCAACCTCCATATTAAACAATGGAGACGTAGTTACCTACTCCATTTGATAAGATGCGTGCATCTTTCTTCAATCAGCTCCTGAAATAAGAGGCAGACATCCACTTTGCAGGTGCTGTTACCCAATAAGGAGGGTCTCCTTGTGAGTTAAAGGAATTAGAGTGCAAGGAGAGGCTGCGAGAGGCAGGTAACTGGGATCTTTTGCACCTATTATATGAGGATCTCTTCCTGTAGAGAACTCTTTCAATAAAGAATCCGATGATCAATCAAAAGGAAGTTTTTATTTAAAATACTAAAGATTGATTGTACGCACAACACACAGCACACACAGAGCTAACTAGGAAAACAGGGAGGAAAGTGGGAGAGATTTGCAGAGTTGAGTTATATTTAACATTTCCAAAAGAGGACGTTTGAGGAATAGTAGTTTTAGTGACCAGCACTTCATGGTAAGAAGAGGGAGAGGGGCTCAGACATGCAGTTCAAGGGTGCATGAGTGGATTCAAAGCGCACACACACCGTGAATGAGGCAGCAGGCAGTCCAATTATACCACGAACATGCCTTGGGACAAGATTGCAGTCTTTTGCCCAAAAACAATTACTTAAATGGTTATTCCCGGGGTGGGACAAAGGACTGGGAAGATAGTTCTGATGTGAGATAAAGAGCTGGGAGACTGTCTCTGAGGTGAGACAATAGACTGGGAAGGTTCAATAAGACCTTCCTGGGTGAAACCAGAGTTATCAATGATGAGTGACAACCAGTGATGGATAGGTGGGTGAGGCTATGATAGGAGAGTGGATAAGGGAAGATTGATAGGGTGTGTTAGGGTGATCAAGTCTGGAACTCCAGGACGACTCTTTGTCTTAGGATCTATGCACAACACCGGGGTGTGGAGACATCCTTGCCTGGCATCTCACATTCCAGTACTTTTTCCATCTCCTGCCTAGCCAGGCAGCTTGTCTGTGTTTTAAACACATGAGGAGAGGGGCTTTTGAATGATATTCCACAATCATAAGCCTTCTTAATATTGTGAGGGCAAGTCTGACCACTAACAGTGCAGGACAGCTTCAGCAAAGTTTTTCCATCAAGACTGTCCGGATGGGACAGTTTCTGGACAACAGGAAATCCTGATGCAAGCTGACACCACCCCTTAAGATGATGTGATTGCCCATACGTTGGCAGAGACATTGAGGATTGGTGTTGTATTGGGCGTTGTAGTGCTAAGAAGCATACAGTGAGGAATGAATCTAGCATCATTGCTTAATTGTTCTTTTTTTCTAGGCATTTTCCCCACCAGACTTCCAGAATCATTGCCATTAGATATTTTGAGGGGCTAATAATTCCAATTATATGAATTAATAAATGGAGACTTTGTTTTGTTTTGAATTCTTTTAGCAGTCCGTCCTGGACCACTTTTTGTATCTGATGAAGTGGGCTCTGGACCAGGAGGGGCGGGGGGAGGAGAGAGAGTATATTCCCACTTTCCCAAAAGAACTGACTCAATAAATTTGCTAATCTTTAAGTAACCACGGGACTCTTTGTGGTTCTTTTGGCAACAGACTAATACGACTGCCTAGAAGTATCACCCTGATTATTCATTTATCCTTTCCTTTCTTTGGTGCACTTCATCAAAAATTAGGAAGGCATCCAGCCAAGGCAAAATAATCACTCAGAGCAGCAGGACACAAATCTATCGTACCAAGATGCAGCATTTCTGTTCTTATCAAAGGACTCCCAGCAACTCCAAATCAAATGAAGTAGTCAATTACTGCAAAATTAAAATGCAAGTGTTATGTTCCGTGCACGCCAATGAAGAAGTTGTCTGCCCTCCCATCCTGACTTTTTTCCCCATCTGGGGACTTGGAGGAGTAAACAAGAGTATGTTTCTACTTTTCTTATATAACTATTTTTTAAAATGTATTTAATTATAGTCTGCCTTTCTCATTGAGACCCAAGGTGGATTACACAGCTAGGACATTCACTGAGCAAAATACAACATGGTCAACAGTTAGGACATTCAATGAACAGATATAATAGTGTATGATAAAGACAATTTGAAAACACACATAAAGCCAAACACAGAGATGAAACCTTTCTGAAACAAAATGCATGTAATCAACATGACTATGAAAACCCTGAGGTTGCTTCAGCAATACTTGCTATTCTTATGGGATTCTGGCTCCAGTTATGTGAATGGGAGTCTTGCCAGGAATATATTCTATTTCAGATCCTTTTAATTGTCAGTAATAAGAAGTGCACATTTTCCGGACACAAAATACAGGCAGTTTATTTCTGATTTATTTTGCAGGAGCTAGTGCTTGAATTGAATCTGTTGATGTAAGGGTAAAAATATTGCTTTCGTAGTGATTTTATGAGGTTGTATCCCATCATTCTGCTCAGCTACCACTGGTTCTTTCTTCTGATGCAAGTAGACTTCCTCTGATGCAAGAGCAGAGTTGCCAGTCCTGTACCTGGAGTTGTTTGGGATGTAGGTGCGTCCAGCTTCAAAAGTGATGCCATTTTTGGTTGGCACTACGGGATTCCCCCCCCCCCCTAAATCTCTTTGGTAAAAAACATGGAGATTTGGGGGAATTCCTAGATCCATTCCCTACCCCCTTTTCTGCTTCCATGACCATCAGCAGTGCTGGGCAGGTGAGTGCAGAAGTAGGCAAATGGCCTCCGGGATTGGGCAGTTAGCAAGCCTATGCAAGAAGCCCTTGTGTCATAGGAGGTCTCATTGAATCAGCAGAAGTCACCACAATCAGCTGAGTAGCATGGGAGGAAGCAGCACATGACTGTAAATGGTGGCAACGGAAAAGTCTATGAACAGACCTGGAGGAACCTACAACTGTTTTATAGTAGGAAAGGTCTATTTGGCTTCAGACATTATGATTCTAACAAGTAGTCTTTGCAGACCAATATTTTGTACCTGTTCATATGCACATAGAAATGTGAGCTGGGCAACCAGAACCATTTGCATCTGTGGGAATAGGCTTGCCGTTTGCCTGCCCACAGCTCCAATCCTCTGACTTTTAGAAATTGAGGAGCAGGAGGAAAAAATGATGGGAAAACAGCCTCCAGAGTGGCACTCTAGGAATTTTCTCATGTCTCCATGATCTTTACAACAGAGGTCAGGGGAAATTGCAAGAGCATTACTAGGGGGGCCTATCACCTGGAGATGTGCCATGGTGTATCCACAGCAGGGGTCATTTTGTAGAAAAAGAGCTGGAGGAACTCATTAGCATAATCCATTAACATAACTCATTAGCATATGCCACGCCCCTTGACATCACCAGAAGTGTGTCATTAGCATAACTGATTTGCATATGCCACATTCCTGACATCACCTATCCTGGCTGTTTTGGACCCAATCTTGGCCATTCAGGGCCGAAATTGGGCCAAAAATGGCAAAAAGGGGCTGAAAATGGCTGAAAAGGGGCCCAAAATGGTCAGGATCGGGCCGCTGCTGAGTGAGAGAGTGATCCACCACCCATCAGAGGCCCTATTCGGGCTGTTTCGGCCCAAAATCCAGGCTGAAATGGGCTCAAAATGGCCGAGAGTCAGGTGGGCAGGGCCACATGACATGCGAACTGCATTCCTGCACGTTCTCCCTCGAAATGAGCCCTGATCCACAGTATCAAAGATGAGTCAACAGGGATGCTGAGGTTGTCCTTTTATTGATTAGCTCCGTTTTAATCAGCAGTTTTCCCAGTTTAACAGACACCCTCTAGCACCCTCTTGTTTTGTCCCTTAATACCTCCACCTGCTTTTACCCAGGTTCTTAGGCTTGCTTCCCCTGCTGAGGTCCTTCTCCTATCTTGGTAGCTCCTACCTCTGGCCACCTTCTCTTCTGGCAGGATTATCAGCAGCCATAGTTAGGCCTAGGGTTGCCATCTGAAGATTGGGAAATACTTGGAGATTTTGGGCTGGGTTTGGGGAGGCGAGAGACCTTGGCAGCTTATTATTCAGGGCTGCTGGCAGGCTTAGGACAGTACCCATGTTTTACCCCATCTCCCCCAAGGCTCAGGTGCCCAGGGCTGTGACAATTGCCCAGAAGTGATGTCACATCCTCCCCTACTCTGGCCTCCCCAGACACCACCCTCCACCTCTCCCAGCATTTGCCAGGGAAGTGTTGGCAACTTTAAAGGGAGAGCTGCACGTGGTCCCAGCTCTTTGCCCAGATTTAAGCTATAGAAATAATAGTAACCAGGTGAGCCTGATCTTGTCAGATCTCAGAAGCTAAGCAGGGTTGGCCTTGGTTAGTAATTGGATGGGAGATCTCCAAAGAAGACCAGACTTGCAGAAGCAGGCAATGGCAAATCACCTCTGTTAGTCTCTTGCCATGACAACACCTCCAGAGTTTGCCATAAGTCAGCTATGACTTGATGGCACTCTTCACCACCAACCACTAGGGGAGCAAATTAACCCGTTCAGGTAGGTCAGAGGTGAAGAAGAAGAATGGGAGTTTTAAAGCTACCAGTTCTGCAGTCCAAAAGGTCCAAGTCTTGGTGGCTGGGCAGCAAATAATGTAAAGGAGGTAGGGGAGCAGGGTTGTGTGTCGCATGCCAGTTGGGAACACCAAATGTCTCAAAACACGGGTGAACTTGGAGCGGGCCAAAAAATGTATTTTGAGGAAGGACCCTTTCCTTCGTTGTATGGGGGAAAGGGTGGCAGCTTGAGACTCAAATGGAGCAAAGATGGAGTCCAGGTGTGACCAGGCAAGGTTGGTTTACAAACCCCAATTAAGTAAAATTGGTATGGCTGTAGAAGGGGGGGATTGTTAGGCTTGGGGAGGGCGGGCTCAAATCTGGGTACAATCTGGAAATGGAAGTAGCTATATGGGCATAGACCCTGAGGAAGGGAATTAGCTATGAAACAAAACAAAATCTGTTGGGCCTGCTACAGGTATGATTTGGGGCTTCTGAATGAACAATCAGAATGTTGTTTCTAGATTAGGACTTTTCCTCCTGGAATTGTTACCAGGCTTCCTATTCCCACTCCCAGCTAGGCTAGCGTGACTAAGTCAGATGCGTCCTTGCTTCTTCCTTTCAGTCAGTCTCCATATTTTGTTCTATGCTGGCCGGAGACTCATTTGCCCAGGTTTACTGCCCAACAGGAAGAAAAGCAAGTCTCGGCATCACAAACATGGAGATAAACAAGGGACAAGATTGTGGCAGTCTTGTAACAACCAGGGCTTATTTTCAGCTGGAACGTGGTGGAATGGAGTTCTGGAACCTCTTGAAAATAGTCACATGGCTGGTGGCCCCGCCCCCTGATCTCCAGACAGAGTGGAGTTTAGATTGCCTTCTGTGCCAAGTGGCGCGGAGGGCAATCTCAACTCCCCTCTGTCTGGAGATCAGGGGGCGGGGCCACCAGCCATGTGACCATTTTCTCCAAGGGCAACCCACTGAGTTCCACCATCTCTTTTCCCAGAAAAAAGCCCTGCTAACAACATACACAGTCTTGAAACTTTACATCTAATGAGTGTGCGACTATTTTTTAAGAAGGGTTGTTAATCCAACTGGCACCCCAGATTCTTCTGTATGCAAGGTTTTTATATCAGAAAGATGGACAGAACTCTCTTTTTGTGAAGTTTGTGTATTTCCAGGCCACTTAGAGTACGACAGAGGACATACTGTATCCCCTGAGTCACCCATGGCAATCTGCCCTCATTAAAAACAGCATACTGACTTAGGCTAAACCTGCCAGATGCTGTGATAATTCATAATTGACTTCTACCGATGTGTGAAACTTTGATTTCCTGAAGTAGAAAAGCTGCGTTCAATTGCATTTCATCCTCCTTCCACACCAGCCAGGTTTTTTTCCACTTATTATCACCTTTCTGCAGAAATTAACTGTGTAGTTGAATTAATTTTGGAATGGGACAAATCTATGTCAAAAGCAATAAATCAATTTGATAAGGAATGAACTGTTGAGGTGATTTTTTTTTTTAGATAAGAATGGAGAAGGTATCAAGTAACAAATACAATATGATTCAAAGGTTTGGGTTTAGACCTTGATTGTATTGGGAGGTTTAGGCCTGTGTGATCTCTCTCTCTCTCTCTCTCTCTCTCTCTCTCTCTCTCTCTCTCTTGCTGTTTGACTATAGGGATCCATCCTCTCCTTCATCATATTTAATATCTGCATGAAACCACTTAGGGCCAAGCTACAAGTGACGAATGGCATTTGAACGGCAAGTGAACAGACTCACATGTATTCCTCCCTGTTCACTTGCACTGCACTTGAGCGCCACTCGATCACATAGTAAGGTGGGAGCAGGGGATCCCTTGCCCTGGGGTGGGTGGGTGAGGAATGGCACCCTCAGTGGGTAGATCTAGAGATTGCTGGAAATTCTATGCAAAGACAATGTGGCTTGGCAGCCCTGCCTGGGCATCGCTTGAATTCCTTGACCGTGGTTACACTGAAACTCGTGGTCTGCTTGGCCCTGGTCTTGTTTCTGGTAGGCTCTGCTGATCTGTTGTGTCTCTGTTCTCATACTCACATGCATGGCTACCTGACCTCTGGCCCTTGTAGACTATCTGACGAACCCCACACTTCAGTACCTGATGGTGGTCCAGCCGCAGTTATCCATGGTAGATTACGGCAATGTTTTCTGTTTGCAGTTGCCTTTGAAAAGTGCTCTGGAATGTTAACTGGTGCAAAATATGGCAGCCAGTCTATTAATGGTTATCAGTCATGAGGAGCATATTCCCCCAGTGTGACTATCTGAGCTTGGGACTGAGCCTGGAAATAAACTGGCTTGCCATTTGATTTCAGGCTTGGTTCGGTGATAACTTTTCAAGGCCTAATTGACCTGGGCCCTGGGTTTCTAAAGAACCTCTTTCTTAAAACCACCTTCCCACCTCCACTGAAGGAGGTAACAAGGCAGGCAGCTACGGGACATTTCTCTCTCGGAGCCCAACTTTGGAAGTCTCTCTTCTCAATATGTTTGCCTGGCATCATCTCTCCAAGTGGCCTGTCCTATTATCTTGTGCCTTGAACAATTTATAAGTACCTTTTATTTGATTACAACTGAGGTTCTTGATTATATTCCAGTCCTGTGGGTACTAGTATTTATAGATCTGTGATGTATGGCCTTAATTGCTGCTTTATTATTATATTTGTTTTAACTGCTTGTATTTTTTTTATACACAGAACTATAATATATTGTAAGTTTCCTTAGGGGCTGTTGATTGAATTTCCCCCCTAAGGAAGGGTGGACAAAAGGGACAGACTAATTTGCTTCTCCTTGTTCCTCTTTCGGGAACTGCAGAATTGAGGGGGGCGGGAGAGATGCGAGTCTGTATTTAGCATCTAGCCATCTGGCTAGAGGGAGAGTTTATCCCTTCACTCTCTTATTGCCCATTAAAAGTGACCCTCTAGTAAAAGAAGTTGCCTGCAGGCTCCAAGTTACACAAGGTTTTGTTCTCAAGAGACTTTTGTAATGCAGAACGGGGTAATTGCCTGTGTTAAATTTTCTGGCTTCTTGGAAATGGCTTGGTTTGAGTTTTGAAAAATAACCAGCATAGCAACTTAACCAAATGGGGGGAAAAAAATATCCTGGCCAATTTATATAAAAGATTATTTTTTTTACTTACTTCTCTAGATCTTACGCTCTCCCTCCCCATCCACCCGCCCACCCTAGGCAAAAACAGTCTGTTCCGACGTCTGTTTGAAACTAGGTTGCCAGGGAAATAAAAGTGGAGACCAACCAATGGGTCATTAGAGCTAGTAAACAGGGATATTGATGGATGACTTCCGACATCTAGCAATTTGCAGAGCAGTACCTGCAGCAGATGTCACACAGGCAGGTAAGGAAGGCACAGTTCTTTTTATAGTCTTACCTTTTGCCACCATTAAGATTTCACATTTTGAGTAGAATTATTTATTTAAATTAATTATTTTATGGCTAGAGTTTAGATCTGGTCTTCCTTCCCAGGAGTGAAATCAAAAAGAGTCTAGTAGCACCTTTAAGACTAACCAACTTTATTGTAGTGTAAGCTTTCGAGAATCACAGTTCTCTTCGTCAGATGCATGGAGGGCCAAAAGAAACTGGTCAGATATATAGGTGGAGAGGGGGGGGGAGTAGATGCAAACAGTAGCTTCTGATACGGAGATCAGTTTGCTTCTGTTAAGGAAGTCAGTTACTTCTGATAATGAGATAACCATTCATAGTCTCTATTCAATCCCAGCTTGACTGAGAGCCAAGCCACAAGTGACGCCTGACACAGGTTGGACACTTGTCAGCTTACCTCAAGTTTTGATGGGAAATGTAGGCATCCTGGCCTTGCAGCTGTAATGGAGAGCCAAGCTGTAAAACCAGGATGCCTACATTTCCCATCAAAACTTGAGGTAAGCTGACAAGTGTCCAACCTGTGTCAGGCGTCACTTGTGGCTTGGCTCTGAGTCAAATTTACAAATTTACAGGAGTGCTTAGCACACGTTGGCTGCAGAGGGATTCCCAGCCATGCTTTGACCTGACTCAGATTTGCTTAGCTTCAAAGAAGTTGCAGCAGAGCGGACCATCGACCACATCTGAGTGGTGGGTTTTCCTGCAGATCACAAGATCATATCACGACTGGCCTCCAGAGTCTTATTTTGCTATTTATTTATTTGATTTCATTTAACCCTCCCCTTTTTTCCCCCAGGGGATCCAAGGTGGCATACAATGTTTTTGCCATCTCTATTTTACCCTGTGAGGTAGATTAAGCTGAGCATGTATGATGGGCAGCTACAGCAGGGTGGGGATTCGAACCCGAGTCTCTTAGATTTTAGTCCGACACGCTAACCATTTCACCCCACTGTGTCTGATAATAGTTAGTTGGCTTTATCAAATAAGTAACTTAGACATTTCCAAGGTCGCAATTCAGTCTGAACATTGATAATGTGCATAAACATCTCAAAAGTGATACACATCCTGGAATAATGTATTATCCAAATATCAATGACTCGGTGTACCTAAGTCCCAGAGCAAAAAGTAAATTTAAAAAAAAGCAATGCCATATGATCTTACACTGTTTCCACTGGAGATCAATTAGCTCTTTAGAAGTGTATTAAGGAATACTTTTTATGATGCCTGTTTGGTTGCTTACACAGTAATCGTACACCTCAACGGTGTATAATGCTATAGATCACGCCCTCCAAAGCAGCCATTTCCTCCAGAGGAACTGATTTCTGGAGATCAGTTGTAGTTCTGGGAATTCTCCAGACCTCACCTGGAGGTTAGCAACCCTATTGCTTTTCTTTTTCAACCAAGGATTTGCTCATTGTTTCCCCCCTTTTTATAGTCATAATTTTGTAGTTATGCTATTAGAATGATAGAAAATTGTTTCTAAAAGAAAAGCTGCAATTACACACACTTCCCAAGAAACTCTTCCCAGGTCCAACTGGAAAAGGTACCCAGACATTAAGGGCTGTCGTATTAAAAGCTTCTGAAAGTCAGCATGGTATAGTGGTTAGAGTAGAGACTGGGAGACCCGGGTTCAAATCCCTACCCTGCCATGGAAGCTTGCTGGGTGACTTATGGCCAATCACACTCTCTCAGCCTAACCTACCTCACAGGATTGCTGTGAGGATAAAATAAAGAAAGGTAAGCCACTTTGGGTCACCAGTGGGGAGAAAGGTGGAGTATAAATGAATAAAAAATAAAGGTCCTTCCCCGCCCCAACCAACCAGGGAGTCTCTGTCTCTGTCTCTGTCTCTGTCTCTGTCTCTGTCTCTGTCTCTGTCTCTGTCTCTGTCTCTCTCTCTCTCTCTCTCTCTCTCTCTCTGGTATGGTGCATCCACCTGAGAAACCGTGGTTGGGAAGTTGCATGCTCTAATCTCTCACCCAGCAACCTTTTGAGGTAGGGCGCTGGAGTCTCTTCTTGCCTGCCACTGCCCCTGGCTATTTGCCCTCCCACGCCATACCTTGGGAGTCCCTCCTTGTGCCAGGGCTGTTGCCCAGTGGAACTGCCTTCAGTAAAGTTATGATAGCCTTAGCTTCACAGCTGGGAGTGTGAGAAAGAATCAGTGCAAAAGATCTCTAGTAAAATAACTTTATTTACTGCAGTGCAGCCACAACTCTAGATTAAAATGCAGACAAAGTCTAAAGGTTACAGGCAAATAAAAATCATGACAGAACAAGAACAAGTTAAAAGGTACTTAACAGTTGACATCAGCCCCAATGGGAACTGATGGGTGGAGCATAGAGGCACACACAGCCGCATGCATATCCACACCTCCTGTGCACAAAGGAAGAGCAGCCTTTGAGGAGACACCCCACGTGGGCTCTTCTCAGCCAAGTTACCCAATCTGCTGTTAGTTTGGGGACCTCAAAAACCTGGGAACTCCTTTTTGCCCAATCCCTAGATAACTGCACATCAAAGAGTGCATGCGTTTTGGCACCAAGATGCTATGAAACATCCCTCCAGAGAGAGTGAGTTGTTTCCCAGACTGCCTCCCACCATCACCACACATATCCAGGAGACAGATTTGGGTCTATTAGCACCTTAAAGACCAACTCGATTTCCAGGGCATGAGCTTTTGAGATTCCCTTCGTATTGAAAGCTCATACCCTGGAAATCGAGTTGGTCTTTAAGGTGCTACTTGGGCCAAAATCTTGCTCTTCTGCAACAGACCAACAGGGCTACCTGCCTGAAACTATCCAGGAGCTAGGCACCATAAAAGCGATAGCAGGTTCTTCCCTTCACAACATTCCCCATCTCGATCAAGAACTGATTGAGTCACATTGAAAATGAAATCTTTTATGCTGAGAAGCAGAAACAACAAAGAGGGAAGAAACAATTAACTGTAGTCTTTCTAGTATAGTTTTTCTACTCCTATTTTTTTTAAATGTCCCAGCCATTTATCGTATTGATTTGCTCTCGGTAATCCACCTTAAGTCTCAGTGAGACACTGTAAGTAGTGTAAATAAATAAAATAAAAATCCCATTAAAACAATATAACCAGGTTTCCCCTTTTTAATACAAATAAATACCAGCTTTACACATTAATCGTGTTTTGCTTGGCATCAAGTCTCAACATAATTGACTTGTTGTGAGTAAAATTCATTAGAAGTGTAGCATTTAAATAGTTAAAGCCTGAGATGGTTCAGTGGAACCCATTAATAGCTTGCAGTACTGGGATACTCATCAAAAATTAAAATGACCTTCAGTATACAGCCTAAAGTTACGTTTTCACTAAGCATACTTGCTAGTTAGGGCTATCGAGTGACCTTGAGAATTGTTTTTACTGTTGCTGAAATATCTGCAATTGTCCTTGCAAACCAGCATGTGTTGAAAGAAACAGACTACTAGTTTTTCATAAGGTTTAGTTCCTGTTTGCCACAGTCTTTATTTGCTGGGGAATTCCTTTTTTTAAAACAGTGACAAGCTGTGCCAGTTTTCAAAATTTTAGAAACCAAGTTATATGCCCAACTGCAATATAGAGCCTCTCTGAAAGCCTCTAATTAGATTTGTTTCCCCAGAATAAAATTCTGAAGTCCATGTTAGGAGGCCCTAAGGAGGCCCTTCCTGTGTCAAGTTCAGAATTGAAATTGGAGTAGTTCCATTACAGATGAAAGTCTATTCTCTTGTACTTTCATTTCTGGTTTAAACTAAATCATGCGCCAAATGGGACACTTCCAAGGCTTTATTTATGCAAACAGGCTCCACTCATTGCTTACCAGATTAAATCCTTGGTATCACAAAATGGCTCACAATTGATCCAATCACAGGGTTTCTCTGGGAACGGCTGTGTTGGAAAGCAGCCACAGGCTGCTGCAATGGACTTTGAGCAATGCCTCAGAGATTTTCTTTTAATGCAAAACAATCTTTCCTCTCTGGCTGATGTTGAATCAGCAGCAGCCTAGTACACCAGGCTACAATTTAGTCAAGGCCTGGAAAACTATCACTTGGAGCTGGCTAAATTTGAATATAGAGAGCAGAGAAAAGCGGTATAGGTTAGTGAGTTCAGTTAGTCAGCCTTTATTGGCATAAGTCGGCAAAATATACCCAATACAAAAAAACCCTCAGAAAAACAAGGTTATTTCCAGGGCTTTTTTTCAGAGGGAACGTGGGGGAGCGGAGTTCCGGAACCGCTTGAAAGTGGTCACATGGCTGGTGGCCCCACCCCCTGATCTCCAGGCAGAGGGGAGTTGAGATTGACCTCCAGGGGAGCCAACTCCCCTCTGCCTGGAGATCAGGGGGTGGGGCCACCAGCCATGTGACCATTTTCTCTGAGGGCAACCCACTGAGTTCCACCACCTCTTCCCCCCCCCCAAAAAAGCCCTGGTTATTTCTGGAAGTGGAACCACTAACTCTTTTAGTGAGTTGGTGGGGTTTGTTTCATTCCAGCAAAAGCTTATCAGAGGCATCATTCGTAATTAAAACAGGTCCCCTAGTTTTGTCCATAAATATGCTCTGGAATAAAATCTCGTTAGCTTCCAAAGTGCTCTGAGACTCCCATGTAGTTTTCCAGCATCACCACTGCATGTTAAATATATTATTATCTGTAAAACGTTGCTTAAGATTTCTGCGAAGCTTTCTCATCTAAGACTAGCTTGGCAGCTTCTCAGGGCTCGATGTGTCGACTTGTAATGAAGCTGAGCATTATCCATGAAATATCATCTAGTTTTCACTTCTTGTCATAGCTGCAACAATCTAACAATAAAATAAACAATAAGCCGCAAAGCCGTTCCGTTCCAGAGGGCTAGCTAAGCCATGTTAGCCTTCTGTAGTGAAAACAGAGCATTTGTATTGAAGACAATATCCACGTACAATGTATGCTATGTCCACGCAGTGAGGGTCTCTCTACACAAGACATCTTACACGAGGACACTCAAGTGAAAGATCTTACACTTGTTCTCCCATTGTGGATACACGTGCACTGTTAGGGAGACAGAGTTCACTTGAATATAAAACAACACAGAAACTAAGTCACTGAGGGCCAAGCTACACATGACGAATGACACTTGAACAGCAAGTGTATTTCTCCCTGTTCACTTGCCCTCCACTCAATCAACTTGCCGTTCAAGTGTCATTCGTCATGTGTAGCTTGGCCCTGAGTGTCCCTGTGTAAGATGTCTTGTGTAGAGAGACTCTCAGAGGCAGAGTCGAACAGGTAAGCATTTTGTGGGCCAGAGCCGCATGAATGACCCCAGATACAAAGCAGGCTTGAAGAGATAGAAATCCAGTCCACGTCTTTCAGCTTGCCTCCGCTCTTTCTTGTATTGAATGCCCTTCATCAAGAATAACATCCCAGCCGATGAAGAAATCCTCTCCGGGTTTTCCCATCTGCCCTTCACCTGCATTTCTCTGTACAGTGCCAGGATTTTTTTTTTTAAATGAGTGTGTGTTTCACTATTGGTTGCAATCAAGCATCAGGAATTTCGACAAAAGGAGAGGTCCATCTGTAGATGTGCATGCTCCAAGTCAGACAGTTCCCAATCTCCAGAAAGAAGCAAGAATAATCGGAGGAAGCAAGGAGAGGAGCAGGTAACCCAAATGGGAGAAGCATTGGGGGCAATTCCGAGATTCCTTTGGTGGGTGAGGTGCTTGCTTGCTCTTCTCCAGTTCTGGGAAACACAGGTCAGGCAGAGTTTGTGCTGTTTTCCCAGTGTTAAGCTCGGCTAGGCATTCTTCTTCTTACAAACTCATGAGTAAGCTTCCCCCCCCCCCCATGCTGTGAATGAGGATTCTCTATGATTTTACTTTTTCTGCCTTTGTTTTCTTTTGCCAAATGAGATTTGGGGGGGGGGTGTCTGCATTTGTATTTGACAGAAACTAATCTCAGTCTGAAAAAAATTGTTAATCTCATGAGTGGGTATGGGAGAGAACCAGTCCATGTGGCATCTTGAAGACTAATGATTATATTTGTGGCACTAGCTTTCATATAGATGGATTGGCAGCTGATCGCTCTTGTCTGAACAACGCTGAGTTATTGAGACATAAACTGTATCCTTCCTTTAAAACCTCCCTTCCTTTCTTTTTTATTCTCCTGGTGCTAAAATTCTCTCAAGCAGTTTCAATGGCGAGCATTAGTGGGAAACAAAAGGAGTCTTGGATTATCAGGTTCTCCTGTGTGACCCACCCACCCCAACCTGTAGTATTTCCACAGTGCATGCCTGTATCAATGAAGGTGATCAGAATGTTGTAAGAAAATGACAGAATCGGTGCAGTTTCCCCCTCCAGTGATCGTAATATGGTAGGTTTTAAATATCAGAACAGTTTTTATTGGATTTTCAGAGTCAGTAAAAACTTAATCAGATCTTAATGGTGAATACAATAAAAGATCAATAGAAAATAGCAAATACATCAAAAGATCAGGGGAGAATATCAGACTGTCTCAAGAGAACAACTGGCTAAAATATCAAAAATTAAAGTTTAATCTGACCATACTACATTGCAGAATTTTTTTTTTGCTAGTTTTGAAAATGTAAAACAGATAGGACAGTATGTGTAGTGGTTAGAGAGTCAGACTAGGATCTGGGGAAACCCAGGTTCAAATCCCCTCTCTGCCACAGAAGCTTGCTGGCTGACCTTGGGCCAGTCACACACGCTCAGCCTAACCTACCTCACAGGGTGGTTGTGAAGATAAAATGGAGAAAGGAGGGATGATGTCATAAGTGCTTTGGGACCCTATTGGAGGAGAAAAGCAGGGAATAAATAAAATAAACCACATTGTTCTACTTACGTGCAGATAAAATCAAATATTTCTAAGCTTTTTGAAACCTAATGAAAGTCCATGCTTTTTGCTGTTAGTGGACATTTTGCAAGATTTAATCTGATCAGTAGCCCAAATATCAGTCACAATAATTCATTTGGTTCATTTGGTTGTCATAATATGTGATAGCTAGCAAGTTTGATGGATTAAAAAAAAATTAGACAACTTCATGGAAGAAAGCGCTCTTGGTAGGT
This sequence comes from Eublepharis macularius, assembly GCF_028583425.1. NCBI lineage: Eukaryota > Metazoa > Chordata > Lepidosauria > Squamata > Eublepharidae > Eublepharis > Eublepharis macularius. Next base: position 18,128,525 of record NC_072800.1, on the reverse strand, counting down.
ATCAGAAATGGCAACCTAAGTGCAGCCTCCATGGTTAGTGGCAATGTACTTCAGATCCTTGGGTGCTAGGGGCAAATGACAAAGCACAGCTATTATGTCCTGCTTCCCAAGGCATCTAATTGATCATGCTGGAGATGGATTCATGGTCTAATCCAGCCAGGCAGTTCTTAAACCTACATTAGTACAATAACATTCAACTTTTCTTTGTTGTGACATTCACCCCATTCACATCTACCCGAAGTATCATGAAAGAGGTCCAAAGGTGTGTTAAAACTCATGTGTTAGAAAAATGCACTAAAATTAACCCAACGGGCAAGAGGGGAGTGCTTGATGGCAGGGGGAATCAGTTCGAAATTTGCCTCTTGTAGGAGGAGACAAGATCCTTTGCCTCTTTATTCTAAGAAACAATTTCATTACAGTGGTATTATCTGTCCTGGAACATCAGTCTTTTATTTGTTTCGCTGACTGGTGTTTTTTCCCTTCAATTGAATTTGGCAGGAGTTGAATGTTTTTGGCAGCCTTTGTTTGGGGTTTGGGGGACTCTGGATTCCATTTGCTTTGTCAGGGAACCAAATGAAATCACTCATTTAAATGCTTTGTACTGGTCTTTCCTCAACTCTTTGTTTTCTTTTTGTCCCTTTGAAGATATCAAGACTAGGTAATGTTATTACCTTATCAACAAGGGAGCAAGAGAAGCAATCTCTGTAGGCACTAAACAAACATGCTTTCCTGTGATACTTAGATGAAAGTAAGGCTGCTTATCTTAGGAAACCTTTGCCATACATTTTAGAAGTGGTCGTTTTTATACAAGAAATTACATTAGCTGTTGGTTTCACAGATTCAGCCTTATCAAAACTACAATTAAGAGTAGGGTTGCCGGCTCCAAGTTGGGAAATTCCTGGAGATCTGGGGGGTGAAACCTGGAGGAAGTTGGGTTTGGCGAGGGAGAGGACCTTGGCATGGCAAAATTCCATAGAGTCCACCCCCAAAAGTAGCCATTTTCTCCAGGTGAACTGATCTCTGTGGCCTGGAGACAAGTTGTAATTCCGGGAGAACTCCAGCCACTACCTGGAGGCTGGCAAGCCTAATTAAGGGTGTCCTTTTTCTATCTCCAGCCTTAGAAGTGGAGGGAAAAGTTGGAAAATGTACCTCTTGAGCTTCCACTAAGTATTGTGCTTTTATTTTCATTTCTGGATAATTTGCTTCTTTCTTTTACAGGTTCCCCCCGCCCCCCTTCTCACTACCTCTCAACCTTTAGCATCCATTGGAAAAGTTTTTTAAAAAAATTAGAAATGGGAATTGTGGTGTAGAGAATGATCTTGTCTCAAAAAATTCTGACGGGGCAGCACTTTTGCTCAGCCAAGGATGAAAGGCTTGGTTGTGTAAAAGCACTTTCTGAGGAAAGCTCAAGGGAATCTCTCACTGAAAAGGCAGCACAAACCTTAGTATTTCTTAACAGGTTAAGGTGTACAACCTCACAGGTACTGACTGGAAGAAAGTGGCTGTCGACATGACTGAGGTTTGCCCTCGGAAAAGTTGGCTAAGGAAGTTGGGTGAGGTTACTGTGGATTTCTTTTCAGGATGAGGCTAATAGTTTTCTGGCTGCCCCTTTTATTTGTTATAATGTGAGGCAAAATTAAAGGGAGCGTTTCAATATTTCAGGAGACTGACAGAGAAGTACCCCTTCTCTCTCCTCCATTTTGAAAGTCTTGCAGGTTTGAGTAGAAAACTTCCAGTGTGAATTCTGATGAAAATCTATTAAAAACAGCAACTCTTCCAGAATTGCAAAACTGTACTGACCTTCTGGGTCTTGAGAATTAACCACCACCCCCTGACCTGATACGTCCCATATTGCTGAATATGACCTGTCCTCAAAAGCATATTTTGGAACTTTTTTATTTATTTATATCCTGCTTATTCCCCACTGGGGATCAAAATAGAGTTGCCAACTCTAGGCTGGGAAATTCCAGGAGATTTGGCGCTGAATCCTGGAGTAGGTGGGATTTGGGGAGGGACCTCAGTGGGGTATAATGCCATAGAGTCCACCCTGCCAAGCAGCCATTGCCTCCAGGGGAACTGATGTCTGCAATCTGAAGATTAGTTGAAAATTCCAGAAGATTTTCAGCCCCTACCTGAAGATTGGCCACCCTAGTCCAAAGCGGTTAACAATACCACTCTTCATTTTATCCTCATGACAACAATTCTGTGAGGTAAATTAGGCTGACCGAGAGTGACTGGTCCAAGATCGCCCAGAAAGTGGGGATTCCATCCTGGCTTTTCTAGATCTGAGTTGGATACTCTAACTACTACACCATACTGGGGTTATGGCATGTGCCCCCATGTGCTTCAAATTAAAACTGGGAGAGGGGAAGATTTCCCCCACTGTTACCAGTAGATAAATTCCTCCAGTGGGGAGATTTCTCATGAATCTCCAAACCTCCTCTTCTAAAAGGCACAATAATATATCTGTCGATCTTTATTGCATTACCAGATAAGGCATAGCAACAGTACAATTTAAAATCAAATATCCATCAAGATTTATATAGGACTAGCAAAGGTCCATGAAATTTCACCACAGGAAGTTGGGGGGGGGCTCCAGCACTCACCTCATATTTTATCATACCATCCCTTCATTCACCTGTCATTCCAGAACCACGGAGCCAGTGCAGTGTAGTATTGATTTAAGAAACTCAGGTTCAGATCCTCAGTCTGCCATGAACCTTGACAACTGACCATGAGCCATTCATTTTCTCTCAGCTTAACCTACCTCACAGGGTTGTTGTTGTGATGATAAAATGGAGGAGTGAAGAATTATGTGTGTCTCCTGAGCTCTTTGGAGGAAGGGTGGTATAAAAATATGGCAAATGAATAAAATGTTCTAAATAAATAAGAAACATCCCCAAGCAATCACCTGGTGTTCAGTTTCTCTCCTCTCTCCAATATTGCATTTGGCTTTCTGCCTTTGGGCACCAAGCTTTTTTTCCCCTCCCATCTAGGTAAAAGTAAAGGTAGTCCCCTGTGCAAGTACAGAGTCATTACTGACCCATGGGGGGATGTTGCATCACGATGTTTTGTTGGCAAACTTTTTGTTATGGGGTGGTTTGCCATTGCCTTCCCCAGTCATCTACACTTTACCCCCAGGAAACTGGGTGCTCATTTTACCGACCTCGGAAAGATGTAAGGCTGAGTCAAGCTTGAGTCGGCTACCTGAACCCACCTTCTGCCAGGCTCGAACTCAGATCATGAGCAGAGCTTGGGCTGCAGTACTGCAGTTTACCACTCAGCACCACAGGGCTCTTCTTCTCCCATCTAGTAGGCCTGTATTTTTCCACACAAAATGAATGGCAGCCATATACATTGGCGAAAATAAGAGATGCAGTCAGGGGCAGGGATTAAATTGGCCCCTTGCCCCTGATGATCCCTGTCATTAATAATCAATCCTCCTCCTAGCTGCATAACCCCATGCATAGGATTCTGTCAGGAAGATGGAAGACTATTGAACTGGCTTTTATACATATAAAGCAAGATCCATCTTCTCTTACCAAATTTGCAAATTTTTGGTATATATTACTGGGGGAACAGAGGGACTTTGCTCTGTTTGGAACGTGCATCAAATGAGGGCTGTTTGATGCATAGAGCGCATTAAACAGACTTGTTTTGATGAGCTTAGGCACAGCTATGACAGATGGGAGGCAAAAAAAAGTAAGGAATAATAAAACAATTCATTCAAACAAAGCAAGCTTTCCTTACCAAAAGTTTCTTAACCATCTTACGTGCAGAAGCTGGTCTGATTTAAATGATCATTTGCCCTCAAAGGTGTTGGCTAGCATCTGAGAAACCCAGGTGCAAACCTCCACATTCCATGAATTCAGCCATTCTTTTTCTGTTCTTAGAACTGGTTCTACTTCTTGATCTGGGTAATTTTTCATGCAGTTCTGTAAATCATGACCGTCTTGCCTCATTCCCTCATCCCCATTGAATGGATTTCCCCCCTGCCTTCATGATCAGCGTCTTGTCTTCTGATTGTGGTCTGGGAGCAAAATAATTCTGTACATATTGGGTTAAATCCAACCAGCTTTTCTGCTGGTAAAAAAGAAAAGAGGGTGGGGGTCCTCCTTGACCAACCAGAATTGTATCTACAAAAGCCATGTGGGATGGGGGCTACAGTATAGAGGGAAATTGGGTGAGACTGAGTGAAAAAGCAGGCTGGATCTAACCCACTGACTTTACCACATGGGCCATTTTCAGCTATGAAGCTGACTGGGTGAATTTGAATGAATCTCCCCCCCCACACACACACACACACCTGCTCACAAGGTTTTTGTGAAGATAAAATTAGGGGAGAGAGTCCTAGGATCTTTAGTTAGTTGTTGTAGATCTTTAGTTAGTTGTTGTAGTCCTAAGATCACCATTCTGACCTGAGCACTCTGGATGAAGGATGGGATAAAAATATGGTAGTGGCCAAGTGCTTCCAAAAGCCAATAAAATGCATATGGAATGTAGTCAAATTCATTGACAGAACTAGAATAACAGAAACAGGATTATTGTTATAGTTCTGCCTTGGAGAAAAAATATTTCTGCAGTATTTACTGTACTGGGCGCAGCTATTTATAGGAAATTGTTTGTTACCCTTCTTCACATTGTAAAAGGTTACTAGAGCTGATAACAAAAGACTTGAAAGGGACCACTGCTTGACAGTGAAATTGCTTTCCCTCTCTGTTCTTCAAAGACTTCTCAGCTGCATTTTTTCCTCTCTTTCCTAAGCACCCCATTTTTTTTTACTGTAGTAGATCACAGCAATTGCAAAGTTGGACTAGCTTAACTAGTGTGGCTCCCGCCCCCAAACCCTGAGAGCTGTTTAGAGAGCCCTAGTCCCTTCTTATAACTGTTCCAGTCAGAAAGAAGCCATAATGATGACTGCACTTATATACCACTCTTCTAGACAGATTAGTGCTCCACTCCTAACAGAGGCTAATTTTATTTTACATTTTTATCCCCCCTTCTTCCAAAGTCCCTCCTTGTGCCCCCCATTTATCTTTGTGTAGTAGATTGGGTGGTAGAGTGACAACTGATCGAATGCATCATGGCTGAGGAAGGATTTGAACTCAAATTCTGTTTCAAAACTGAAAGCATTATTCACTACAAGGCCACAGTGCCTACTCTTGCTTTGCTTATCATAAGACTTTATTAATCTCTGTCCCAACTTAAGCCATGGCGAAGTTACAATGCAGACACACCCTGAAATGCTTTCTGGGCATTACGAAGGATGAAGAGGGATCTTTTTGAGAATGACAGGCAAGCAACTGATTGATGCTTCGTTTTCTCGTAGCTAGTCCATTCTGCAAATGGAACCAAGAGCGGTTAGTGGTTCCTTTAATTGAAAGGGAGATTTCCCCTCTTACAGTTCATTATCATTTTATGCAGAGATTGTTTGGCTTCCATTTAGCTGAGCCAGCCCCTGTGTTCTTGTGAAGATTTGTAATAGATACTTTTATCCGCTCCACAAATGGATATTTAGTATTACAGTAAATAAAAATAACGTTCTGTTACTGGAGGGACAAAAGGAGTGATATAAATAGAAACATGAAACTATATTTATTGGGGGATAAAGAGTTGCCCATGTCAGTGGCGTAGCTTGGGGGGGGCAGAGGGGCAGCCATCCCGGGTGCATAATTTTCAGAGGGTGCCACGCCCAGGAGAGCCTGCACTGTGTCTGCAGGAGGCTGCCTGTGGCACCCTGGCCGCCTGATGTGCCGACGGGGTGGCTGGCTCGCTGGGTGCTGAGCTCACCTGGCTGTCCTGCAACTGTGGAGCGCAACGAGCTGGTGGGGGGGGGGCGTGGGCAGCTGCTGTGGAGTGCTGCCTGGTAAGGGGTGGGGAGGCGAGTGGCCTGAATTGCGGGAGCACTCCTGGGGGGGGCAGAGCATAGGCACCATGCCAAGGAGAGTCTGCACTGCGTGGGTGGCCACCCAGGGCCCCCTGGCCACCTGCCGCCTTGACAGGGCGGCCAGCTCGCTGGGTGCTGAGCTGGCCCGGCCGGCCTGCAGCCGAGGAGCATGCCAAGATGGTGGCGGCATGGGCGGCTGCTATGGAGGGCTACCTGGTAAGGGGTGGGGAGACAAGCAGCAAGAATTGCGGGAGAGCTCCCTGGAGGGGGCAGCCGTGCCCTGCGCAATGAAATGATGTCATCACGCAGTCCCAGGAGTGCACGCGCATGGGGTGGCAGGAGCACCACCTCCTGCCGAGAGTTGTCCCGGGTGCTGCCAATCCACGCTGGCCCATGTGCTGAATGATTCAAATGCAAAGGCTAGACACTTTCACAAGAGACTCTTCCCTGCCCATTCTTTTCTCCCACCAGACCATTTTTCACCAGAGAGAACCGTATCTACCACCCTGCACTGTTTGCATGAAGACTGGGGGGGAAATGTGATTAAACTGATGAACTCTGTATGTCTCTAAATATGACAGTAGTGTTAGGTTTAGATATGGATGTGGAAAACCTAAGCTCAGATCTCCAACAGATTTCAAGAGGAAGATTGTAAGAGGAAGTGACTTAGAGAAGCAAATGGAGGCAGGAAAAAAAGAGCTGATGGGATAAGAGGAAAATGTTCCGCTTTTCTCCCTCTCCTCATGGCCCCCTCCCAAACCTCCTTTCTGTGGATAAAGGTGCTGTGAGGAAATTGGTGCATGCGTTTGCATGTGGCATTTCATTTGGCCTGGAAACGTTTGTACATTCTCATGAGGCTTTCTTGTGCAATTACACCATTTGCAAGGGCTTTTAGAAAAGTGGGAGATATTTGCTTAAAAGCCTTTGCAAACCAATGTGGGTTTTTTTTTAACCTGATAGTATCTAACACCTGTCATTAACTGACAGAAAGCAATGAGGTGGCACATTTGTTAATACGTGTGTCACAAAACCCCTTTGATATTCTCAGATTTTTGATGTTCTAATTCCATTTGAGTACATTTAATGGGACAGTATCACCTGCATTCACCAGTAAGGCTCTCATTTCAAGTACTGCCCCCCTGACCCCCTTCCCACTGATGCAAGGCAAGCCATAGGGGGGCTTGTCATCTGGGGGCTTGACTCCATTACTGGCTTCTAGGTGCCAAGCCAAAATGTTGCTTTATTCACCCAGGTTTTTTACAGGATTTTATCCCTTGGCCCTGTCTTTATGCTGCTTGCTTTTACATCTCCTTTTAAGCTGGTCACGGATGAATATTGAGGATGAGTGCTTTCTTAGTCTGTTATTTTAATTTTTTAAACTTTATTTTATTTGTATGTTGCTAACCAGCTTGGGCAGATTCTGGAGGGTGTAGGGATGTAAATCCGTTAAAACTAATTAATTAAAAGCTACAAGAGTAGGAATCCAAAATCAGGATCCTATTTTGTGAGCAGTTCAACAGGCCCTCAAAGCAATGACTATCATGGATGTAAGGAGAAAATGAAGAGAGGGGGGAAATAACCAACTTTATTGCAGCATAAGCTTTCGACAACCACAGCTCCCTTCATCAGATGCATCAGCTCTCTCCGTCAGTTGCATCTGACGAAGAGAGCGGTGGTTCTCGAAAGCTTATGCTACAATAAAGTTGGTTAGTCTTAAAGGTGCTGCTGGACTCTACTATTTTGCAACTACAGCCTAAAATGGCTAACTCCTCTGTAGAATCAGTGTACACCAAACCTGTCTTGCCTTTACACATATATTGCATTGTGATACGCACAGAAATTAATGTAGGTAGGCCCTGGGGAGGAGGGAAGTGCAGACATTTTAGCATTCTAAGTGCTCAGCATGTTGTACTTTGGTGGAACGAGCATTATTTATGTGATGTATCCCAATGAAGTTAGGTGAGGTGGCGTGAGTAGAGCAGGTGGGCACCATTCCACTGTTCCACTGCATGTGGATTCAAGAAGTTTTTGCCTGGCATGGGAATAGAAGTTCTCTCTCTTTCTCCAAATACTAGAATTCACAGTTGCCCAATGAAATTGATCAGTAATAGATTCAGGAATCCCTTTTAGGCACAGACGTGTTTTAAATTCATTGTCCTTTCAGCACGAAACACCATACTTGTGCTTTAATAACAATACATTAGTAACATGAAATGTCTCTGGAATGTGCATTTGTGATGGTGGAGAGTGCCCTCGAGTCACAGCTGACTTATGGCGACCCCTGGTGGGGTTTTCAAGGCAAGAGACTAACAGAGGTGGTTTCCCATTGCCTGCCTCTGCAAACCTGGTCTTCGTTGGAGGTCTCCCATCTAATTACTAACCAAGGCTGACCCTGCTTAGCTTCTGAGATCTAACAAGATCAGGCTCACCTGGGCTATGCAGGTCAGGATAATATATCATTCCAAATCAGTTGATCAGAATTGGAATCAAATTACCTATGTCCTTTATATGTCAAATCTGGTCACTACAAATAATGAGCCAGCCTCTGGATATATTCAGCACTTAGTGTCATTCCAGTGCTGTGTGCTTTTCACAGTTGCACGAAGTGACAGGGCCAGACCACATTTTTTTGGTGCCCTGGGTGAACTCTGACTTTGGCACCCCCCATTCAGTAGAGAGAAAAGTGAGGTCTAGAATGAACATTAGACTTAGTTGTCATTCAAACTCTGGCCTCTTAAACTCTGGTGCCCTAGGTGATTGCCTAGGTTTGCCTATGAGTTGGGCCTGCCCGATGAGGTGAGGGCAACGAGATCAGCAGTGAGGAGGAAGAACGATATCAGACAGGAACATTTTCCAACCAGAAAGGTTAGCACATCTTCCCACTGAAGTCAATTATGTTGATAGGCATTTCTATGCACATTAATACTACTTTCTGCCTATTGCTGCACTGGCTCCTCACATGTACGGAGTACAGTTTAGATCCAGGGTCCCTAACCTGTTTCCTATATAACATTCACATGTGACTTGCAGGTTCTTGATTCTCATGCACACGGTGCCCAATTTGGATTGTGATTACACCTGCCAACTAAGGGTTGGGAAATTCTTGGAGATTGAGGGAGTGGAGTCTTGGAAGGGTGGGGTTTGGGGAGGGGAGAGATCTCAGCAGGTTTTAATGCCATAGAGTCCACCCGCCAAAGCAGCCATTTTCTCCAGATAAACTGACCTCTGTAGCCTAGAGATCAGTGGTAATCCAGGGAGATCTCCAGGCCCCACCTGAAAATTGGCAACCCTAATTGTGATTGTGGCAGGTGCAGGGACAGAGCTTCAGCCTTCCACACGTGCACCATTTTCCTGACCCGAAATCATCTGGGGACACCGTTTGGCCCAAGACTATATATGTGGGTTTCCCCAGTGGGCCTGATAGCGCACCCTGGGATCATTACAGGGGGAAGCCCGGAAGCCTGAACTCACAGTTGCAATCCAAATTGGGTACTCTTCACCTCCCTGCATTCATTTGAGGATCTCAGAAATTTTTTTTCTAGCCTGGCTCTAATTCCAAAAATCAACAGGCCGGCAAGGAATGTTGAAACCAACCAAGTGCAGCAAGATTGAGCTTGCCTCATCTGTATACAGAGTCCATTAAAAAAAAAACTACACTCACACACCCATCCCTGCTTCAGCATCCAAGGAGAAGTAGAAAAGCTCTAAAATCAATGTTCTCACATCTGATTGTGCTCATTCACTCTAGAAGCAAGAATGTTAACCAGTGCTTTTTTTCAGCTGGAACACAGTGGAATGGAGTTCCGGAACATCTTGAAAATGGTCACATGGCTGGTGGCCCCGCCCCCTGATCTCCAGACGGAGGGGAGTTTAGATTGCCCTCCGCGCCATTTTTAAGAGGTACCGGAACTCTGTTCCACCACGTTCCCGCTGAAAAAAAGCCCTGCTTACCAGTATCTTCTCCACCATGCCCTGCTCATGATGAACAGCATAGTAAACATACCTTTTGGCTTGACCTAGGAAGCCAATCTTCTTTTCTCCCATCATTTAAAAACAATTAATAGGTTTACTGTTCTGAAAAGCCATCTTGTAACTAAGTCTACTCTACAGAGCTCCATAGGGTTTGGAACTTCTGCAAACATGTCATATATCTCTGTCTTGAACTGTTTCTTCTTGCTTGGATTACCATCTATCTCCTTTTACGGCTTTATCCTGCTTAATTCATAGGAATTGGTGTACTGTCTGACTGCTATTTTTTCTTCTCTTCTTCCGAGAGAATGACCCATGCAACCATGGAAAGTGCTGTATTACAGGTGCAGTCTACAAACACACAAATTTTATTGTGTTTTCCTTCTGAAACACAATTAAATTATGTTTTAGAGAGTCTTTTAGCGCTTCCACAACAGGACACTGTCAGCAGCTCCACAAAATCATAGAGGTAGTGGCAGCAGTTGAACCACTTTGCAGATGGACAAAGCGTCCATAGTATCCCAGTGAATTATCTCCTGATAAAGCTGAAACATGCATTTTCCACTGTGATCTTTCACCACCTCCAAATTAAACTGATACGCTACAGCACAAATATTACCATGCTGCTCTCCCCCCCCCCATTTTATTTATCTTACACAGCCAAGGAGAAAATTAAGTTGGATACTTGGTTGCAGAGCAAATTTTCTTATTTGAAGTTACTATAATGCCTTGAAATTTAATCCATGTTCTTCTTCAATAAAATACAGATCCTGAATACTAATGGTTTTCACACACAGTCCATGTCTGTGAAAGTAGAGAAATATATCTGAACATAAGCTCTTCAAATCTGATTCACAGAATATGTCTGTGACATACCCGCCTATTGGTCTTTGAAGAAATATATTTCTTTTTTAATGGTTTAGTAATAAAAAGGGGGTCAGATGGTTAAAAAAGCCATTTATGTGTACATGTTCAATCAAACATCCTATATAGTTCTCATTATCTAAGCTTTTAAGGAGCCTCGGGCCCTTCTTCCTTGCTGCCCAGTGTTCTCAGAATTAATTCCCAGAAAACATTTAATATTTAGCGAAATTCCTGTCGTTGTAGCAGGCATAGTGTGTGGAGATGAAGCTCTTGTGTTTTCCAAACAGTAGGCCGCGCAGTTTGCATGCTCTGCACACAAAGAAATATTGTATCCAGGGCTTGTTTTGTGGGAAAAGAGGTGGTGGAACTCTGTGGGTTGCCAGCACAGGGGGCAACTCTTGGCGGGAGGTAGTGCCCCTGGTACCACATGCACGTGCACAAAGTGCGCGCATGCTCCCAGGACTGCACAATGACGTCACTTTGGGTCAGCTCAAACAAGGGGGGAGTTTTTAAAGTTTAAATTGCCCTTGGTGAAAATGGTCACACGGCTGGTGGCCCCGCCCCCTGATCTCCAGACAGAGGGGTGTTTTAGATTGCCCTCTGCGCTGCAGAGATCTCCCTCTGTCTGGAGATCAGGGGGCGGGGCCATCAGCCATGTGACCATTTTCAAGAGGTGCCGGAACTCCGTTCCACCGCGTTCCAGCTGAAAAAAAGCCCTGATTGTATCCTTCCCCCCTACATAATTCCTTGCAGTGGAGACTGTTTCAGCCAGTATCAAGCGCCAAGGTAACGTTTTGCCTTCATCACGGATATGTTCCCACATGCAACACTTTTTTCCATATGGGAGAGATTGGCAGCCATTAGTCACTGATCAGGAGAAAGTAAAAGCATGCACCAGCCATGGAAAAATATGCTGCTCTGTCTGCATGACCCTGCCCCTTCATCTGCGTAGTTCCAGCCTGGGTTCTGGGTCTTTATGATGCTAGGCTGACAGGGGAAGAACTCACAGACCTCAGAGGAATGTACTGGGGGGTGTTTTCTTTTGAAGCTGGGTTCCAACTCACCCAATTCTGGTGGGGGATTTCCCACCACCAGTACATGCCACCCACCCCCCACCCCCCACTGGTGCTCAATAAGACAGCAGAGGGGAAATGGCATTTTTTTTACCATAGAGATCAGAAGGATTCCTAGAGCATCATGGTGACCTCAATTGCAGCATGTCTATGCCCCTCCCCAATCTTCCTGCTGGTTGCCAGAAACCCTAATATGAAGTGGATTAGACTGACTGGAGATATCCAGTCACCTTCATGGCTGAAGGCTGTTTCACATGACATTTGGCAATAAAGGGTTGGATCCAGCCAGCTTTTAAAACCAAATCTTCACTAATTCCTCTCCATACTGCAGCCCCCATCACACATTGCTTTTTATTTATTTACTAACTTCCCCAGTGGAGACCCAAAGCAATTTCCAACATTCTCCTTTTTTCCATTTGATCCTCACAACAACCCTGTAAGGTGGGTTAGGCTGAAAGTGTATGACATGCCCAAGGTTTCCCAGCAAGCTTCCATGGCAGGATAGGGACTTGAACCTGGGTCTCCCAGATCCTAGTCTGACACCGCTCTGAGTGGGCATTAAGTTGTCCTGAAGGGTGGTATATAAATCGAATGTTGTTGTTGTTGTTATGTTATTATTAGTATGCTGGCTTTTGAACATGCAGGGGCCATGATTCTCCTCAGCATATCTTTTTGGGGTGCTTTAAAATTTGCTTCCCTTTTCACCCACAGAAAAGCTTGCTGGATCCAACCCAAAGTTTGTTACAGCAACGTTAAGCCAGTGTTTGCTTTGCTAAAGTTTTGGGGGCAAACAGCAACTCTGAAGGAGGAGGTCAGACCCCAAAGCTTTAGGGAGTGAATATCAAAAAAGGAAAAGATCAACAACACATTTAATGTCATTTTCCTTGGTATTAACGTCATTATAAAAATTGCAATAACATAGATGTTTATATACAACACTGATAGGGAATTTCAGGGTGATGCTTTCAGCTTTTCAGGTTTTCACTTCGTTTCAGCTTTGGCATGTTTAGTGCCAAAAAGAGAGAAATGTAGCAGCTGTCTCTTAAGATCAGGTAACTGGAGGGCAAGGCTTTCCCCCTGGGCAGAACTCTAACAAGCTTTTCTGTCCAAATTAAACAGGGCAATTGCAAGGGAGGGTGCGGCAATTATGGATCAGAATGAATGGACAGAGATGCGGTCACTGTGTTCTTTTGGAGGAAATGTTGGATTTGAACTGGAGAGATGCAACTCCAGTTCCTTTCTCCTCAGTGCAGTGTGGTTTACCTACTGAGATAGAAATGTCTTTCTGTCACTTTGGTTCCCAGTGAACGTGTGCTTAGTTTTAGGTGCAAATGTGTTTTTGAGCTGCAAATTAGTTTTTCTGTCCTTGAAAGTGTGTGCCTTCCCTGGGCCATGTTTAATGAGAAATCCCATTAGCATGTTCATCTCAGAATGAAAATGAGAGAAAAGCCATCGTCAACTCTAGCCGGCTTGTCAAACTCAGCAGCAGTTGTCTGTGGCACAGTCAGTGAGCATTTCTTCTGCATTTGGAAAATCCTCACCAGATAGGATTGCCAGCTCCAGCTTGGGAAATTCCTGGAGATTTGGGGGGTGGAGACGATGGGGTTTGGGGGAAGGGTAGGACCTCAGTAGACTATAATGTCGTACAGTCCATTTTCCAAAGCCACCGTTTTCTCCAGGTGATTTCTGTGCCCTGGAGTTCAGTTGTAATTCCAGGAGATTCCCAGCTACCACCTGGGGGTTGGCAACCCTATCACCAGACTGTTCAAAAGCTTGAGCAAACTAATGATTTGCTTCTTTGCATCTTAAAAGTTCTCTATGCACGAATAATTGGGGAAACAGTCACAGATACAACTGGCTAAAAGACTGGAGCAACCCTTTTTAAAAGTTTCATTCTTCTTAATTTTTTTTGTTTAATTCTTGATGGGAGAAGTGATTTTGCATACTGTTTTTGATTATTTACACCTTCATTTCTGGAGGAATGGTGTCACACTGCTAGTGAAGACAGACATAACAAAACAAGGGTGGCAGAGGTGGTTTTAAAATGCCTTTGTCGATCAGGAAAAAGCATATGCATTTCCCCCCGAAGCAACTTTTCTGCAGTATGTAACCGCATCTTCAGTTTAATAAATTTTGCCAAGAGAGGGTAAAGAGTTAGAGTCACTTGGCAGCAGCTGGCAACCAATAGGAGTCTGGGGGGCAGCGACATGGGGTGCTGTCGGTGTGACTCTGTTATGTCACTTCCAGAGAAAACTCATAGCATTTCCAGCAATTCCTACCAAGGTATGATATAATTCCCAGGTTTTCCTTGGAACTGACATAACGCTGTGGCACTGATGGCAATTTTTTATTTTATTTTTCACCTGCCAGCAGCTGGAGCAGCAGTGGGCAATGGAAGCTGGGAATGGGATATGTCCCCCCCTCAGTGGGTAACTGACAGCCCTCTGAAGAGTAGAAGCTACAGCTCAGGTGGTACAGTTACAGAAAAGTACATAGCATGATTATATTGAGTTGGATCCAACCAACCTTTCTGCTGGTGAAAAGAGGCACCACCTTGACTGCCTAAAAAGGCCATGCTCATGGGACCTGCATGCACAAAAGTCATGTGGGATGGGGCTTTTAGTATGGTTTGGAATTGGCTGAGAATGAGTGAAAAAGGTGGCTAGATCTAATTCATCTTTGTTTCTGCTTTAATAAATTCTGTTATTTTCTTTCCCTTAGAACTTGGGAAGATTGATCAGGAGATCCGTAAATATAACACACCAGGATTTTCTGGCTGCCTGTCTCGAGTACAGTTCAACCAGATTGCCCCTCTCAAAGCAGCTTTGAGATCAACCAACATCTCTTCTCGCGTGCATATAGAAGGTCAACTGGTAGAATCCAACTGTGGTGCCAACCCACTAACCATCCAACCAATGTCTTCTGTGACAAACCCTTGGCATGCAGATTCAGGTATGGTCAGAACTGATTTTACAGGTGGCTTGAACTGAGTACATATCAATAAAAGAATGACTAGAACCAGGGGTCATTTCATAGAAAAAGCGCAGCAGGAACTCATTAGCATAACTCATTAGGATATGCCATGCCCCTTGACATCACCAAAAGTGTGTCATTAGCATAACTGATTTGCATATGCCACACCCCCTGACATCACCTATCCTGGCTGTTTTGGACCCAATCCTGGCCATTCAGGGCCGAAATTGGGCCCAAAATGGCAAAAAGGGGCTGAAAATGGTCAAAAAGGAGCCCAAAATGGTCAGGATCCACCACCCGTCAGAGGCTCGATCTGGGCCATTTCGAGACCAATCCTGTCTGTTTTGGGCCCAAAATGGCTGAAAGTGGCCATTTGGGGCATGTTTGGGCCCAGATCAGGACCGAACCGGCCGGGACCAGGTCGGTGCCGGGCAGGGGAGGGTTCCCCCGCCTAGCATCAACCTGATCCAGGCTGTTTTGGGCCCAATCCAGGCTGCAACAAGGCCCAAATGGCCGAAAATCAGGTGGGCGGGGCCACCTGACATGTGACCTCTTTGGAGAACTACCGGAACTGCGTTCCTGCGCATTCCCCTTCAAAATGAGCCCTGACTAGAACTAATGCTTTATTTCAACAAACAAAAAATTGAACGTTGCCAACTTATTTTGAAGACTCACAAGTGGATTATGAAGCTAATATTCATCCCCCACCTGGTATTCCAGATTCTGCTACCTCTGTACATGGAGGTTCCAGTGCTAACATTCATCAAGCTTCCATCAACGTCTAATCCTTTTTTTTAAAGCAATTATTGTTCACGTTTTTTGCGTTTAAAATCTAAATTATGGGCCCCTATAATTTTGTTGTATATAATCAGTGCCATTCTAAGTAACAGGTGCAAGGAAAGGACTGGCGGCTTAGACAAATGTATTGCTCATTGCAGAGTTCTTTTCCTCTTGTAATTGCTAAATGAATATTTGTTGTTGTTTGGATGCAGCTGGGAAACTATATTTAATTTTAGGAGCAAATTTGTTTTTTTTTAGCTTTACGTTTGTTTTCCACTCTTGAAGCGTCTGCATCCGTAGGCCATTAGTGCTTTCATTTCATAGTGAAAATGACAAAAACGCCATCGAAATTTAAAAAATATTTTTACTCATTCCATCAGGCTTATTCAGCTCTATGATTTACCGCATTTGTGAAAAACATCGGCTTTTACAGTTAAGGACTTTGATTTTGTTTTAGGGCTCAGGCAACTATTTTGACTTCATTGAAATAAGAATAGATCTCTGCTGACGTACACGGTTTACTGTCAGACATCAACCTGCTCTACATATTACGCTCAAGGAGATTGTTGCTAACGTTGGGGGAAATTATTCTGACTCATGGGATAATGTTTTCCACCTCTTGCCATCACTTCCCCACCCTTAAAATATCCATGATTTGCAAGATTTGTTAGAAGGTTTCTTGCAAGTTTTACTATGGCAAATGCAAACCGAGAAAGTCTTCAGTTTCTAGGAGCCAAACTACAAGTGACGCCTGACACAGGTTGGACACTTGCCAGCTTCCCTCAAGTTTTGATGGGAAATGTAGGCAGCTTGGCGGAATGTTGGACAAGTGACAGTTGAAAAGTCCATTGGACAGCAGTCAGAGAGCCAAGCTGTAAAACCAGGACGCCTACATTTCCCATCAAAACTTGAGGGAAGCTGACTAGTGTCCAACCTGTGTCAGGCGTCACTTGTAGCTTGGCGTTACTAAATAGGATTCAAAATAGCTGTTAAAAGATTTTTTAAAATTATAGCCGGCTTTTATATGCATGTATGAACATTATATAGTTAATACTGTATGTTAACATGTTCATGGCTTGTGGTCTTTTAACTTTTGTCTGTCCCCGGAAAACCTATAGTGGAGCTGCTGTGATATCAGAGAGCCAGTGCAGAGTTGGACTTTAAGTCTGAGATCCATGAGTAACAGTTACACATAACTTAGTGACACTCTGGGGAGTTTCAGAGTTTTTCACTACAAACAATCAGAGCTTTTTTTCAGGGGGAACGGAGTTCCGGAACCTCGTTGAAAATGGTCACATGGCTGGTGGCCCCGCCCCCAATCTCCAGACAGAGGGGAGTTTAGATTGCCCTCTGCGCCACTCGGTGGTGCGGAGGGCAATCTAAACACCCCTCTGTCTGGAGATCGGGGGCGGGGCCACCAGCCATGTGACCATTTTCAACTAGGGCAACCCACTGAGTTCCACCACCTCTTTTCCCAGAAAAAAAGTCCTGCAAACAATTAACCACATTAACAAGGTTCAAGTGGCCTGAAATGCCATTCAATTTGTGGGGCAACAACTATAGATTAACTCATGCTGTAGAATGTGTTGTGATGATTTTAGCCCATTTGTAATGACAATCATCGCAAATGATTTTAGCCCCTATGTAATGACAATAATCGTTTGTTGTTATGTCTGAATGCAGCCCATAATGTATGAGGAGAAGGAGGCCTTTGGAGGCAAACGACAAAGAACAACAGCAATTTTTAAAAGAAATTGAGAAGAATAAATTGCCTCCCATAGTGCCTGATATTAATGGCAGGTTTTCCATCTCCACCTGGAAAACTGAAAATCCTGTGTAGGATAGGAGGGTGGCATTAGGATCCAGTGCCTTTTCCCCACAATATTTAGCAATTAATTTAAGCAATTGAACTAAACACACTTGGCTGTACTGTGGCTATAGTGGGTCTCTTGATGACTTACTCATTTTGTGCGGAAGATGGAACTTTCCATAATTTGTCATCATAAAAGGTGGCCAGCTTTGTTGCACACTTATAGCAGCGTGCCCATTTGGAGAGGCGAAAGCCATCTGGAGCTCAGTTGCGAAGCCACATTAAACAAACAGCATGCAGAATCATTGTCTACGCGCCAACTGCAAGGGCTGCAAATCGAGGCAGCCCTTTTGTCTCATCACTGGCAGTCATGACATGTGTTCGCAGCACGAACCCTCGGAAATGATGAAAGCAGCATTTCCATTCCTGATCAAATCCCCTGCTAGAGTTAAGACCTAACTAGTGGTTACAAGAGAACCAGAGTTCCCAGCAGTGCCATGTTTTCTTTCATATGGGAGCTTTGAGAGGGGTCATTGGCTTGCTGGAATTGGCTACAGAGGTTGCTTGTTATGGTTTCTAGAGGAGATAGTTTTAAAAGTTTATCCTTTTTAAAAGAGTCTACCCTGTAACTGCTCTCTCTACCCACCCGTTATGCCAAGGTTATACCACACAGGGTTTCCCTTGTTGGGTTTGGACCACACATTTGCAGAGAGAACATACGGAGTTTTTTTCAAATGCTGCTCTGAAGCCCTCACCAGTACTCCGTTGGGTCGCCAAACCGTTATCATGTTGGCTAGTCCTCCTTTCCCTGTTGCCATGGTTACTGTGCATCTTGGAGACGAAACAGCAGGACTCAACAGGTCTGTCTTTTTCTCTGAACAATAAGGAGATAAAAGCAAAGCAGCTGCCTTCCTTTGCAACCATAATTACCTAATACATTCCTATAGGATAGACAGACAACCTTAGGAGTTAAACCACCGCCATTGACTTGTGGAAAACTGGAACACGATATTGTACTTTACAAAATGCCCTCTGCGTTTTCCCTGTGCGCTCCCAGTGAATTGGCTTCTCTAAGCTTTTCTGCTGACTTTTTATTTACTTTAATATATTTATTGCTCGCCTTTCTCACTGTGACTCAAGATGGATTATGCAGTGTAAGTCGATGCAGTCAGTAGGATGAGATATCTAATAAACAGTGTAACAGGACAGAGATTACAGAAACCAGGGGGAAAGCACAGAGTATTAGACATGATAATGCAGAAAATAGCATTAAGTAGGAAACAATGCAGCGAGGGCAAGGTCATGCATAAAACAGATAATATGTACTAGACACAGTACGATAGTCCAGAACCCCTTGCCCTTTCTAAAATGCCTTCCTGAACCATTGTATCACAGTATAGCCCTATTACCTTTATATAAATGCCCTCCTCAACAATTCTGCTTTACATAGTTTGGGAAATGATTTTTATTTATTAATGTCCTATCTTTTCTTTGGCAAGGACCTCTGGAACTGCCGAGGACCATTGCAATTAGTCTCAGGTGCAGATAGATAGGAACGGATTGGGCTAAACTTAAACAGTGCAAATCCTATTCAGAGTAGGAGGTGGAGAGTGCCCTCAAGTCATAGCTGACTTATGGTGACCCCTGGGGGGTTTTCATGGCAAAAGACTAACAGAGGTGGTTTGCCATTGCCTGCCTCTAAGCCTGATCTTCGTTAGAGGTCTGTCCAATTACTAACCAAAAGTATCTTGAAGTAGAGAGGGTCAAGGGTCAAACAAGCCAAGAACAATAAAACCGTCACCAACTAACTAAAGATAAATTTAACACTTCACTAAAGACACTTACAGAAACAATTTATGCAAAAGTACAAAATTTAATAGTGTAGAAAAATAAACCCTAAGTGGACAGCAGAGCATAGGCTGCTCAACGGGCAGTGATAAAACGACTCTCCCTCCACCCACAGAGAGGGGGGGGAACGTTCTCACCACCAAAACTCAATGTCCACAGAGTAAACACAATTATAACAAGGCTGAAAAGCTCATATCAATTTCATCAGAAGTACAATGTTTGAAGGCGTGGATACGCTCATCGCCCAGCGTATGCCAAGCTACAAGTGATGCGTACGCCGATGAGCGAGCCGCTGCTATGCATATTTGTGGGCTGTGACTTGTTCTGATTCGCTGCTTTGGTAACTGCTTTGAAGAAGGGGAAACCGGAAACGGGACCTCTTGCTAGCTAACCCGTTAGCGGTTACAATTTAAATGTTTACACTATAACTAGGAAAAAATTTTTCATTGACCAGTGACTCTGGCGATGTGTATGTGCTGACTCTCGATAAGCGTATCAGTTCTATTTGAATGTGAATTTTCATTCTTGGGACATACATTGTATCCACGCCTTCAAACATTGTACTTCTGATGAAATTGATATGAGCTTTTCAGCCTTGTTATGATTGTGTTTACTCTGTGGACATTGAGTTTTGGTGGTGAGAACGTTTCCCCCCCGCTCTCTGTGGGTGGAGGGATAGTCGTTTTATCACTGCCTGTTGAGCAGTCTATGCTCTGCTGTCCACTTAGGGTTTATTTTTCTTCACTATTAAATTTTGTACTTTTGCATAAATTGTTTCTGTAAGTGTCTTTAGTGAAGTGTTAAATTTATCTTTAGTTAGTTGGTGACGGTTTTATTGTTCTTGGCCAATTACTAACCAAGGCCGACCCTGATTAGCTTCTGATGAGATCAGGCTCACCTGGGATATCAGGTGCAGAGCGACACCATTGTAAATCCACCACTTGATGATTTCTCTCTGACACGGGCTGCTGATTCAGCTGGGCTACATTGGTCATTCTCAGCAGTTGCATCTTCACTGGAATGAGAGTCCAGTAAGCACAACAGCCACATACGTTCACTGAACACACAAGGAGGGAGAGCGTGTGAGGGGGAGCCCTGGAAGAAGTGGCTGTGTGAACTCTCCCTCCCCTTCATCAGTGACTTTTCGGAAAGCAGTGTCACTGATCACAGGGAGAGGGTGTATCACTTCCTGTGCACAGTTGCATCCTACAGTCAACCAGGTGATCTTCAAGAGATCTCTCCCTCCTCACTCAGAGCCAAGCTACAAGTGACGCCTGACACAGGTTGGACACTTGTCAGCTTCCCTCAAGTTTTGATGGGAAATGTAGGCATCCTGGTCTTGCAGCTGTAATGGAGAGCCAAGCTGTAAAAACAGGACACCTACATTAAACCTTGAGGTAAGCTGACAAGTGTCCAAACTGTGTAAGGTGTCACTTGTAGCTTGGCTCTCATTTGTGAATGTTTGGGGCTGTCATACAGGGCTACTGTCTCCTCTTCAGGATTCTTGTTGAGTTTCCTTCTCTTTGGTGAATTTCCTTTGGGTCAAATCACATTTTGTTTGTTGTGTTTGTTCTGTTTTTGTTACTATTTTTAAACTTCTTTGGGCCAAATTAAGATGGTGCTCAATTGTAGGAGGCTTCCCCCGACTTTATTATTTTTTAAAAAAATACAGCCATACAGGCTGCAGCCCAAGAACGGACCTTATTTTCCTCTATGCAGACTATTATGATAGTCTGGCCCAGGGCTGCTCCCTTCCTCACAGGAGAAAGAGCAGATTGTTAAAGCTAAGTTTAATGTTGGAAAAGAAATGGTCAAGAAGTTCCCTCTCCCCACAGAGACTTTCCACCGCAGACTGCAAGCTCCATCGTTGTATTTCATTTTTAGAAAAATCAAAAAGAGTCCAGTAGCACCTTGTTCTGTTATTGGCTGCTTTGGATATTGGGAGAGCAGGATATAAATTATTAAACACAAAAGTTCAAATGTAACTTACCTCAAGTTTCCTTGAATAGAGCAAAAGAGCATTGCATTGGAATTGTGGTAATAGGCACATTGATTGAATTAATTGATTTATAAACTGAACATCAACTAGCTAAACATTCTTTAATCAGTGGATAGCCCAAATGTTGTTTCTTTTCCTCGTATGAACAAATAAGAGCAAGCTTAATATCTTTCAGTTCCATTCTTTGGTTCTCAAATGACTTCTTGAAGATGCTTGAGTTTCCCATAAATCTTCCTTAATGGAAAACTAAAGAAAGGACCCTTCAGTTTTTCATAGTTCCTGACACCTCTGGGCACATTCTTTTTCTCCTCCTACCCAACTTAATTACAATCTCTACTCCACCCCTGGCATTTCATCAGAAGCCGCAGACAGTTGATGATCAGCTACCTGCCAAAGCCATAAATTCTCTCGGCGTTTGCTGAGAGACCCCAAGCATTTCACCAGTTCTGTATAGTCCTGAGCAGAATTTTAATGCAGTCGACCAGGCCAAACATAATAAGCAGATTCTGTCACAAAAGAATCCACCACTTGCCACTGGAAAGTCAGCCTTTATCTAAAACACCATTGCTAGAAATTCTGCTTTGGTAGAGTTATTGGGATGAATTTCAGAAGGGGGCAAGCAGACATTTAAATACCCATAATCTAAGTATCACCCTCCCTATCTTCCTTCATCTCCATGAGCTAAAACCAGTAGTGGGGGGGAGTGTCTTTAGCTGTGCAAACCTTTTCTTCTGATTATTTAACTATTTGGCTGCCCGATTGTTCCATGAATATGGTTAATATATATTATATATATATATATATATATATATATATATATATATATATATATATATATATATATATATATATATATATATATATATATATAACTGGAAAGTGATGACAATTCTTATTATGAACACTGGTTTATAACAGCGATGCTACTGGCTTCATACCTGCCTCCTCATGTAGGACTTTATTCATCTAATCTTAACTACCTCTTGGTATCATACGTCTCGACTGCTGTAGAATATTGAAACTTTTTTAAAAATATAGCTCAAATGACCGATAATAAGCAGTCTCTGTTTCTCATACTTATGTTACTACCCTAGAACCCACTTTGAAGCAGGTCCTGTTCCGAGAAATCCCATACAGGCTTATGGGCCATTGATTCACTCTCTTTAACATAATGTTCTTACCTAGACTCAGGGCTTTTTTTCAGCTGGAATGCGGTGGAACGGAGTTCCGGAACGTCTTAAAAATGGTCACATGGCCAGTGGCCCTGCCCTCTGATCTCCAGACAGAGTGGAGTTTAGATTGCCCTCTGCGCTGCTCAGTGGCGCGAAGGGCAACCTAAACTCCCCTCTGTCTGGAGATCAGGGGGTGGGGCCACCGGCCATGTGACCATTTTCTCCAAGGGCAACCCACAGAGTTCCACCACCTCTTTTCCAAGAAAAAAGCCCTGCCTAGACTATAGCTCATCTGTGCTAAAGAGGACATTGCATGAATATAGATCCAGAGGAGTTAGCCGTGTTCATTGCAAAATAGTGAAGAGTCCAGTAGCACCTTTAAGAATAACCAACTTTATTGTAGAATAAGCTTTCGGGGACCACAGCTCTCTTCTGCATCTGATGAAGAGAGCTGCGGTTCTTGAAAGCTTATGCTGCAATAAAGTTGCTTCATCTTAAAGGCACTACTGGACTCTTTACTATTTCATGACTATGTTATACAAAGAAACAAACCTGGCTTAGCGGTCAGCAGGGAATCGCACCACTCCCTTGCAAGTGTGCCTGTGAGAGAAATGCATTCTCAAACACATTTGTTGCATTCACACTTTATTTTTTTTGGTGTGAGCCTAAAAATTGTAAGGTGTGAAGGAGGCCCCGGAGGAGATGCCACTAATGTTTGTCTTTCTGACAAGAATGATACACTGGAGTGTCAGCATAGAGTCCATTAAAAGATCAGCTTAATCTATTTAAAAATCATTTTATTGATTGATTCCCTCCACCTAATTAAATGGGGAGTAAAGGGGTTTTTTCCAATTAAAAGTAATGAGTACAAGCACACCAAAACCTAAAGAGCAGATGTCATTGGAGGAAGGTCTTGCTAAGATGGCACCTGCTGTCATTTGCCCATTGTATCATTTGCAAAACAAAAGGCAGGATTCAGACAGTTTGTCCTGTGAGTTTCTGCTCATGAGAGGACAGGTCCCCATCCCAGGATCTGCCAATTCCACTGTTCAGCTAAAGGTCCTCAGACAACACCAGATGACTCCCTCTCCCTCAGGATTTTATGGGTGGTGCATATGTGCCCTGCAGTGGGAGGAGGTGGCGGAGAATGCCTGTGCTTAAGAACTGTCTAGATTCTACCTTTTGTTTTGCAAATGATGCAATGGGGAGGTATACGTCCCATTGAGCTCACTGGAGGAAAGGAGGATTAGCAATGTGTTATGTACAACATAGCACCCCCCCGCCCCCGCATTTAAAAAATATTCTTGCCTGGCTTGTCACTTCTGGCTGCTCCTGGCCACTTGGTACAGTTTAAAAGGTAGAAGAACTGGGTGTGGAAGTGTGGAAGTGTGGAAAAAACTATTGCTGAAGGATGCTTTTTGCATATCACTAGAAGCAGTGGAAAAGAGAAGTGCCCTGCCCCCCCCCTTTTTGTTTATCCTTTGTGGATTTTTTTCTGCATCCTTGTTGACTGTTAAGCTAGATTCCACACATAAGCACGTGTGCTTATTCCACATGTACCCATCCTTTCCTTTCTTGTATCCAAATATGTTCCTTTGTTTTTACGTGGAAGAAGTTGTTGCTACATTTTCCTTTTGAGCGCTTATCATATACCTAGAAAATTCGTGCACAGCTGCCATCTGGAAGCAAGGATTGGGCAGATTCCCTCACCTGAGCACTGGTGCATTGCTGTCCAGGGTCCTGAAGAGCAATTAGGTGGACCTGTGGACACCTTTTTTAACACAGAAGCATCCCAGTGCCGGTGCCAACAAAAACCACTTTTCCCCAGGGGTAGATGGGCCATTATGCTCATAGGGCCAGCTCTTTGTCCCTTCCTCCCTCCTTTGGGGGCTCAAAGGCAGGGGTTAATGCTACCCTTCTCCAGGGCTATTTTTTCCTCCTTGTCCACTCCTGCTTTCTTCCTCTGATTTTCAGGAGTTCCCATCTCCTTTTCCCCGACTGGGGGCAAACACTTTTTTCAGGCTACCTTAGTGGACTAAAGCTCACTCTGCTAGACACAGCATAGCAAGTCCTCCCTAGGCAAATGGGTTGATTGTGAACACAAGGCATAGGGTTTTGTAGGCATGTAGGTACAGTTGTCAGGAATCCAAGACTGGTTGCTGCTCCTTTTTAAGTGCACACTTAAAGTGCACACTCACTTCCCCGGCATCGTATATGAAATAGCCCTGATCAAGGAGTCCCTTTTCTGCACTTTTCACTACTTCATAAAGGGGAAACAGTAATCTCAAGCCACTCTTGCTCATGGAAGTGTATCCACAAGTGTACCGCAATGTTTTACACCTGCAGAGAAAACCCTGCCATCCTCATTGAGGGGAGGGAGCCAGCATCTCCGTATATATTTTTTATGAACAGAGTGAATATAGATGGCCTAGCATTGGCAATAGATTACTGTGCAAGGCCTTGCTATAAAAGCAAATTTCTTGCTCCCAAGATAGTTTTACACAGGTGATTCTTTGGGTCCATTACTAATAACTGTCTGACTTTATGGCTGGGCTCAGTGAATACTCAGCTCTACTGTTCCTTTGAGACCACTGGTGCATTTCATATTCCATGTTAATTACAAAAGGTACTTGCTTATCTTCCCTTTAACAGGTGAAATATAAGTGCAGCTTATAAAACTTTCATGGAGGCAATAACTTAGGCAAACATAAGCAATATATCAGCTGTCTTTCTCTGGAGTCCAGGTGGGAGAGGAGTGAGGCTATACCATCAAAAAAAATTGGGGGGGGGAGAGAAATAAATAAAGAGCAAGTGAACAATGCACAGTATGTTTCGGGAAGTCTGATGGACAGCAGCCTTTGACGACTGCTTGGTGATAACCATGGGCCGGGCATCCAGCCCCAGAGGGAGGCTCCAGGCCTCTTCCTTGAAGGTTCAGCTTTCATTGTATAAACCAATAAGCCTTTTTTTTCTTCCTTGGCGTGATACAAGGGGATATGTGTAAGCAGCAACTCAGCTGTTCAATGAAACATGTCCCTGCTTCCACCTGGCTTCCAGTGGGTGAGCCAGTGAATTCAAAGGCAGTGGGACGGCTGGCAAGTGCTTGTCACATTATCTTAATTTTAGTTCAGAATAAAAAAAAATACCTTTTTAAAAATTACTTCATTTAGTATTGATTTCAAGACACATTACCTACCCCCTTCCATTATTGACACTTTGTTCACTTACTAATTTGTCAGAATCTAAGCAGCATTCATCTGAAAGCATTAAATTTCAAGGTTTCCTCTGTTATCCTCCCTCTTTCCATTCCAAAAGGTTTGACTAACAGTCAGGGGTCATTCCGTAGAAAAAGAGCTCCAGGAACTCATTAGCACAACTCATTAGCATATGCCATGCCCCCTTGCCATCACCAGAAGTGTGTCATCAGCATAACTGATTTGCATATGCCACACACCCTGACCTCACCTATCCTGGCTGTGTTGGACCCAATCCTGGCCATTCAGGGCCAAAATTGGCCCCAAAATGGCAAAAAGGGGCTGAAAATGGCTTAAAAGGTGCCCAAAATGGTCAGAATTGGGCCACTGCTGAGTAGGAGAATGATCCATCACCCATAAGAGGCCCAATCTTGGCCATTTTGGGACCAATCCTGGCTGTTTTAGGCCCAATCCTGGCCATTTTGGGCCCAATCCAGGCCAAAATGGGCCCAAAATGGCCAAAAATCAGGTGGGCGGGGCCACCTGACATGTGACTTCTTTGGAGAACTACCGGAACTGTGTTCCTGCATGTTCCCCCTCAAAATGAGCCCTGCTAACAGTGACCTAGTGACAAAAACTGTCTGGTGCAGTGGTTAATCTACTGAACTAAAACTGACCCAAGTTGAAATCACCGTTTCACCCGGAAGCTCTCTGGATGTCTTTGGGCCAGTCATAAACTCTCAGCCATGTATGTTGCCCTGAACTCCTTGAAGGAAGCTTAGGATTAAAATTAGATAAATATTAGATGTTTTATTTTAGGTTAGATTAGATCATATCTGCTCAGATTAGACATTTAGCTTCTAATGCAATTGCAGGAGGAAACAGCCCAGAATAATTGCCTCATTCTAGTATGGAGAAGGAGGTTCATTGTGAGTGGTAACCAAACTTTCCCCAAGCTAGTCCAGTCTTGTCAGATCTCGGAAGCTAAGCACGGCCAGCTCTGGTTAGTATTTGGATGGGAGACCACCAAGGAAGTCTAGGATTGCTATGCAGAGGCGGGCAATGGCAAACCACCTCTGAACATTTCTTGCCTTGATGACCCCATAGGGTTTCTATGGGGTCACCATAAATTGGTTGCAACTTGATGGCAAACCCCCCACTTCCTTTCCAGTTCTCTCTCTCCTAGGGGAGTGAAACTGACCAAGTGGAGGTGAAAGATTTGTCAGCTTTATCAATGTCCTTTCTTTAAAAAGTTAATGTTTGTGCTAGCTGTAATGTGCATAATGGTATTTCGAAAGGCCAGCTTTCTCTGTCCTTCTTCCCGTGAAGTTTAACCTGCTCAAACCTCTTTTGGTGGGAAGAAGAGCACAGGATTTGGGAGGACATTGCAAGGGACATAGTACAGGCTCAGACCATTTGCCAAGGTTGCCCTACAGCCAGTCCCTTCCCTTCCCTTGGCTTTTCGCTCCTGACTTCTCACTTGCTCCTTCTCTGCAACCATGACCAAGGGAGCTTGCTCTCCAGATCTTTAAATAAATCACAGCTTTCTCGTTTCTTCACTGTTTCCTTAAAGCATGGATTAGAGAGAGTGCAATTGACACATAATAGGGCTGGCCTTACCATCACCATTAACCCTTCCACCAGAATTACTGTTTGGGCTGTTGTTACGACCATCCTTGGCACGGTCACTTGGGAGTTGCCAATTGTCCACTTAAATCAGCTTGGGCTTGCTTAGGGGCAACATTTTATGCCTGACCCAGTAGGAGATGGCTGGGACGAGGTGATTTAGTTACAGATGTTATAGAATGAAGATGATCTGCATATTTATTATAAACTTATGATTATGTCTCCCCCATACACACACTCAAGAGAATATTATCATTGCTGTAACATATGAATAGTGGGGAAGCAAATGGAGGGGGCCCTGTACCCGCAGTGGCAGGGAGAGAGTAACTCATTAGACGCTGGAAAGGCTGATGCTGTGAAATCATGAGCCCAGAACGTCCCACAAAACTACCAACTCATGGTAATAAATGAGAAACCCCTAATCACGTCACATTTTGTTAATGATTCTTTTCGAAGTAAGTTGTGCATGATGGTTGCAAATACATTGAAGCAGAACATAAAATGGTGCACTGGAAGAGGAGCGTATTATTGTGTGATGTTCCCGTCACTTTGTAAAACAAGGTGAATTCATTTGGGAATAGCAAGAACAGAAAAGGCACTGCTGTGCAACATAGATGGCTTTTTTGACTAAAGGGCTTTTGGTTTGTTGCAATATGCCGCAGTAAAATGATGTGTGGCTTGCATGCTAGTTCTTCAGCCTTTTGGAAAAGGGGATTGCAAATTATTAGGTGTCCCTTCTCTGTCATATCCCCTGTTAATAAATATTAAAATTTAGGCGTATATGTCTGTGTCTTTGCAGTCTTCACCAAGTGTTGTTTTCAGAGAGCCTGACCCCCCACTCTGCTGTGTTGTTTTGCATTCTAGTAAATGCATTCTTTTGGGAAGGGCTCCTTACATGAAGCATCTACCAAACTATTGTTTAGTAGCTTGCATTCTGCCATTATAAGCCCATACAGAAAAAGTGATTTATTTTCACTAAGTTAAAAACAAACTTTAAAAATCCCCTATCTTTTAAAAACAAAATAAAATTGTAGGTAACCATGTTGGCCCATGGGGGGGAGAAGTATATTTAGAGCACGATAGAAAAGCCTAAAGCCTTCCTCCCTCCTTCCCTCCCTCCCTCCCTCCCCAAATTTTCCTGGATTTTTGGTTTTTTGTGCTCAACATTCATTTTGATTAAGAGTTTGGGGAATTTGAAATCTTGTGCTCACTGTTTTGTGACATGGTGATTGTTTGGGGTTTTAGAATTAGATGAGTCCTCTTTTCCAGGTTGTTTGTTTGTGTGTGTGTGTGTGTGTTTGTGTGTGTGTGTGTGTGTGTGTGTGTGTGTGTTTGTTTGTTTGTTTGTTTGTTTGTTTGTTTGTTTGTTTGTTTGTTTGTTTGTTGGGTCGGTCGGTCGGTCGGTCGGTCGGTCGGTCACTTTTTAAAGCTTGGAAACCTTTCCTGTTTATTAGAACAGGTTTGATTATTTTATTTAAAATATTTATATCCTGCCTTTCCTCAATGCACATTTTGACACATGTGCAAGCTTCCAAGTCTGTAACCCTCAAAATGTTGACCCAGGTGCCATTGAAACCAGGGAACCTGACTTCTGAGTAACTATGGGCAGGAGTAAGCTGTAAGTGGCACATAATTCTTTGTGCCCATCAAAGGTTGGTAAATGCATTCATCAGCAAGTGTCTGTCCAATGAAAATGCGTATTTTTCCGTGTTCTGTTTTTCACACACTCTAGTCCTAAGCATGTTTACCTGAATACAAGCTCCGCTAAATTCGCCAGGACTTCAGTGAGAGTGTAGATAGGATTGTGGCTTTATTTTCTGACACCAAAACAACAGGATTCTTGGGTGGTAAGATTAAGGTGAAGAACTATGGAACAAATATCAGGTAATTTGCACTTGAGGGTACCTATGCCCTTAAATGTAATCTTTTTTTCCTTCAATAGACTCAAGTTTACTGAAATGGCCAATGTACAATCTGACTTGTATTATTTACCATGTAATCCTATGAAGATTTACTCCAGTCTAAGGCCATTGAGTTCAATTGGCATGTTTGCCTAGGATTGCACTGGTAGTTGAATGAAAGGTCTGTGAGTGTGCATGCATGCATGCACATTTTATTGTGTAACAGTTATGTATAGAGCGAGTTTGTCCATGTAAGGCAGGGAAAGTAGAAACAATTGAGCACATCATGCTTGCTTGTAAATTCTACCATGAAATATGTATAAAACATATCCAACCTGCACTGAAGAAGCTTTCGAGCCTCCCTGACACTAAGCTCCTGTTAGGTGCTGACCCCCAGATCACGTTGGCTTGTGCCAGATTTTTAGCCGCGGCTTGTAGAATCCGCAGGGAATGTGCAAAGTAATATCTACTTTTATTTCTAACCCTGAAAGCCCACACTTTTGTACGTATATTGCCAAGTTTTTATATAGTTATATATTTATATAATTATTTTTATAAAGTGGTGTATTTTGTGTATGATACTCACTTATGTTTTTTACAAGTCTGTACTGGTTTTTAACTGTAAATAAATCTGACTGACTGTTATGTATAGCCATGCTTTTCCAATCTCATCAGATCCTGGAAGCTAAGCCTGGTTATCCCTGCTTAAGTTCTTGGATGGGAGACCACTAAACAAGTCCAGGATTGCTACACAGTGGCAGGCAATGGCAACCCACCTCATGTAAGAATCTTGTCTTGAAAACGCTATGGGGTTGCCATAAGTTGGCTCTGACTACACACACACACACACACACACACACACACGTTATTGGGTGCAGTTCAAAGAAACTTCAGTATTCAGCCTTGAAACCATTATAATCCTCTGCCTACTAAATAACAGGAAAAGACAGCAAGAAATGGCCTTCATTTTCATGTCCTGGTTGAGAGCTATCTCAGAAACATCTGGCTGCCCACTGATGGAAACAGAAAGCTGGGCTGTATGGTTCTTGTTCCAATCCCGCAAAGAAGTTCCTCAGCATATTTACTATGAAGTCCCTCTGAGGTTAGGGGGATGTGTCATGTGTGCACACACCCATGCCATTGATGTATTCTCTGAACTGGTATATGGATCTGATCTGTTTACTGTATTGATCTACTGTATGATTTTATGCCATGCTCACTTAGTTGTGCTTTGTAAGGTAGCCACATGTCATGCCATTCTTGGCTTGCCTGAAAACGAAAGTACTAATGCTGATTTCACAGAGAAAGTAACCCGCCTGTTATCTCTGAAAATACGTGGTGCTGGCCTTGCAGCTGGAACCAGAAGTGTAACCGTTTCCCAAGGGAGAGAAAAAGACTGTTTTCTTTGTAATCTTTGCCGTTTCTAACCAGACTAAGCTATTGTGTTCTCGCACAACTTCTTAGATTTTCGCGCCTAAATGCAAACTGCTCCAGGGAGGGGGGAATATTACTCCCTATATCAATAGTGCCTTTGCTTGTGTAATCATTCCTGCCAACTTTCCTACCTATGAATGCACCCATTAACTTAATGGATCTCTGAATAAAGACCTTTCAAGCAATGCACTGGAGTGCTTGCTGTGAGGGGTTTGGGGGTCTATCTGCCATGGACTGCTGTCCCTAGAACTGACAGGATGCTGTTTCCTGGTAAGCACTGAGCCTTTAAAATCCCATTTCAATCAGCAGGACTTGCTGTCCAGCCATCCAGATCAGGCTTATTTAGAAGTAAGTCCCACTGATTTCAGTCAGATTTGCTTCAAAGTACATAAGCCTAAGCATGTGTGTGCTCAAATTGTGAAGATTTATCACGCAGCAATCTGTATGGTTATTAGGGGGTGTTATGCTGGACATGTGATTATTTTGAGGTGTGTTCAGATGGAGGCTTACTATAACTTGGGCATTTTTTTTAATTAGTTGAAAAATATAGTGGGGACAGGAGAAAAAGCATCAGTATATAAAACTGATTGTGAGTGTTGGCATATCGTGGGTTAAAGAAAAAAGAAAAAAAATCAGTTTCAAGTAGTAATGCGCAAGAATCCAGTATCACCTATAAAACTAACAAAAGTTTTTGGTAGGGCATGAGCTTCTGTGCTACTGGACTCTTGCTCTTTTCTACTGCTACAGACAGACCAACACGGCTACTCATCTTGAAGTAGTAATGTGTTGAACTTGGACCTGTAAGACTTGCGTTCGAATTTCTGCAGAGACATGAAATTTACTAGGTGAGTCTGGGCCAATCACAGTGGGTTGGATCTAGCCCAGGCTGTGTCCTCTTTGACTACCAAAAAGGCAGTGCTGAGAATCATGATATTTGGATGGCTAAAAGCCATGTGGCTGTAGTATGAAGAGGAACTGGGTGAGACGGAGTGGGAAAGCTGGCTGGATGTAATTCTCAGTCTTTCAGCCAGACCACAGGAATCAAATGAGATGACCAGGTGTCCCCCTGAGCTCTTTTGGAAAAAGGGAAAGATATAAGCAAAGTAATAAAGAGAAACTAGACAAAAGGAAATACGAAAACCACTAGTGAGAAGGCGCAAGAGCCAAGTAATTAGTCAAGGAGCTGTTGTAATTAGAGTGCTTGTTGGAGAAGGTAATGAAATTGGCAGCCAGAGCCATAATACGCTTGTCTGGAAGGCATTTTTTTATAATTGGACAAAGAGGAAGCAGAATAATGAGTTCTGATCCCCCCCCCCTTCCCACACACATACACACAGTGCAGTGCCATGAGGATTATTCCAAACAGACTGATCTTTATCTGCAACAAGCGGTTGTGAGGGAATTGAATAGATTCTCGTGCTTACTTATCTGCATCACGCCAGCAAAGGATTGCCAAATTCCACATGGGTCAGCTCTTTGAAGCTGCAGGAGTCGGAGGCCGAGGGTGGAGGTCACAGTGGAAAGTCGGAGGTTGGTTTCAAATGTGTTCTCTGCCAGTTTGTTTTGTCTTGAACCACTTGGGTTGGTTTTGCTTTAGCTCTCTGGGTAGGTTTTTTTTTTTTTGCTTTCTAGAACACTAGACAGGTTTCTGGTTGGCTATGCCTGTTTTATGTTGCGGTGATTTCAGTCAAATGAATCCTGCCTACGCTGCTGTGACAGATTTGGGTGTCGTGAGTCAGTTGTGTTCCTTCTGAATTTGGAGCATGTTGTAGAGGCGAGGGATGGGGACTGATGACTTACAGGCTAGGTTAGGATTGCCAGCCTCCTGGTGATGGCTGGAGATCTCCTGGAATTACAACTGATCATGCCGCTTCCCCTGAAGAAAGTGACTGCTTTGGAGGTAGGGTTGCCAGCTCCAAGTTGGGAAATTCCTGGAGATCTGGGGGGTGAAACCTGGAGAAACCTGGAGAAAGGGAGGTTTGGGGAGGGAAAGGACCTGGCATGGCATAATTCCATAGAGCCCACCCCCCAAAGTAGCCATTTTCTCCAGGTGAACTGATCTCTGTGGCCTGGAGATGTAATTCCAGGAGATCTCCAACCACTACCTGGAGGCTGGCAACCCTATTTGGAGGGTAGACTGTATGGCATTATATCCCACTGAGGTCCCTCCCCTCCCCAAACCCTGTCCTCCCCAGGCTCCCCCCTCCCCGCCAAATATCCAGAAATGTGGGTGTCGTGAGTCAGTTGTGTTCCTTCTGAATTTGGAGCATGTGGTAGAGGCGAGGGATGGGGACTGATGACTTACAGGCTAGGTTAGGATTGCCAGCCTCCTGGTGATGGCTGGAGATCTCCTGGAATTACAACTGATCATGCCGCTACAGAGCTGGCAACTCTCGGCTTGGTACAGGCCCAGAGCCATTTTCCCACTGGATTCCCTGGCAGCCCTACCAAATCTTGACCAAGGCATAGTAAGCTAGTTGCTAAGTTTCATTCATATGGACAAGAAGAACAAATGTTCTTGCAAGAAATTGAGGTATTCCACATTTTACTATTACATCTTTCTTTTTTGTTTTGGCATATATTTGGCTGTCATGCAATTCCTGAAGACATGTGCTTCATAACTGCTTTCTGTTGGTATGCCAGCATTATTGTAGAGCCTATCCACTTGTCAGGAGTCATTTTGTATGGCAAAATTCACTCCTACTCCTATCTCTTGGAGGATGGTATGGAGAATAAGCTCAGCTCCTGAGAATGTTCTTGGGCTTCTCTGAACTGGGCATTCCCTTTCTCTTCTTATCTGTATTCTGTACTGTAAACAGGGTTGCCATTCCCCCGGTGGGGCAGGGGATCCCCTGCTCTCACCCTCTGTCCCCCACCACCACTCACCTAGCCAGTGGTAGGGAAAGGTGGGGAAATAGGCCTCCAGGGTGCGCTTCCGGGGTGGCGCAACACTGTCACTCCTGGGTGTGATGTCATTGTGCCATCCTGGGAACCCTCCTATGCTTCACACAGGGCTGATCTGGGCCCCAACCAGGCGAAATTAGGCCAGTTTGGGGCCCAAATCACCGCAGTGCAAAGCACGTGTGTGCTCCCTCCCTCCAGGAGGGTAAGGGGGACTTAACTGTAAACTGGGAAAGCACTTCTTCATTTATAACAAACGTTGTTTACTCAAGCATATGGGTGGAACAGAGGCAATGACAAACGAATGCTGAATCAGACCAGCAGGCATCCGTTGGTTTCTGCTGATTCCACCATTCCTTCTGTCTCCACCCACAGAAATACACCCACTTACCTCCTAGTTGTTTATTATTCATTAAAAACATTTCTAAACCTCCTTTCCATCCCAAAATGGAGATCCTCAAGACAGCAAACAATATAAGAGAAAAAAAGAATAAACAATAAAAACCCAAGTTAAAAGCAACAGATGTCACCTGCAAGTTAGTAGCAGCATAATCACTGCAAAAAATGCCTAAACTAAATCAAAATGTGTGCTGAAATAACCATATCTCGCCTTAAAAAGGGGACAGGGAGGGACATAGATGGGGTTGAGGGTCTTGTCTAGATTAAGCCTCACCTTGATAAGAACTTTCATCCACTTTATATCTGATTCAAGGCAACACATCAGCAAGCTCCTGATAAAATGGAAAGATAGCATTTGTGCCATCTGCACACAAATGGTATCACACTACCGATCTCTAGGCAACCTCTCCCAGTAGTTTCATGTAAAATACGCCAGAAGTCGGTGGCCTAAGTTGTATTTATACACTTGTAGAATTTTAATAATCTTATATACTATTTATTAATATGTATTATCCTGTATTATCATTGGTGGGATTCATTTTGAGTTTCTTTACCTGCTGTGGCAGTTGGGAATTTTCCCAAGACTTGTGCTGGTCTAAGACCATATGAATAAACATTGATTGATTGATATTAAATAGTGTAGGAATGCTGTGGGGCCCACAAGCCACAGGCCATGGGATCTAGCAACAACCCTCCAAAACCACCTTCTGGTCCTGTACTGAAGGAAGGACTCGCTAGGGTTGCCAGCCTCCAGGTAGTGGCTGGAGATCTCCTGGAATTACAACTGGTGTCCAGGCCACAGAGATCCGTTCAGCTGGAGAAAAGGGCTACTTTTGGGTGTGGACTCTATGGAATTATGCCATGCCAAGGTCCTTCCCCTCCCCAAACCCCACTTTCTCCAGGTTTCTCCAGGTTTCACCCCCCAGATCTCCAGGAATTTCCCAACTTGGAGCAGGCAACCCTAGGACTCACTGTAACATAAAACAGTGCCATGCTAGCAGGGTGGTCCAGAAAGGATCCCATATTTTATCAAGAGCAGGCAATGAGGTGTTTTTATCAAAAGCTGCCAAAAAGTCCGGTGGAAACAGCCTGGGTGCATTTTCCTTGTTTAGTCCCCAGCAAATATTGTGTACGAGGGCGACAAATATCAGGCCTAGAAACAGATTAAAAAGCACCAAAATACCCAGGAAAAACTGGTGATTTCAGGTTATTTCTGCACCAGCTGTTTGGCTTATAGTTGGTATTTGAATATACTGCAAGTTACATCCTCTTCTGACCTATACTGCTTATTTGAGAGAGGGAGACGTTTAGCGTGACAATGAATACCTCATTGAAGTGGGTATTTTATCAGTTCGTGTACCCGTGTTGTTGATTAACATTCCTCTCAACTCAGCTGTTTGTCACAGAATTCCTCCCCTCACTCTTTATTTTTTTCTCTTTGGTTTAAAATGTTCCATATGCATCTTCCTACTCATTCATCTGCCTTCACCAATAGATGCCTCATGCTCAGTTGTTGTTGTTTTTTAAATGGAGATTCTCCCCACCCTGGGGCCTTTGTGCATTCCTGAGGAGTTTTTTCAGGAGGTGTATATAAGTACTTGTGGGGACACAGAGATAATAGATAGTGGTGTCGATCCACTGAAGAATAACTGCAGTTTTCGGTTGCAAAAATGGTTTCAGATTGCTGCATTGGGAGGGGGGTAAGAACTGCAGACAACATAAGAAAGGGAGAACCCTGTTGCCACAACATAGATGTTACGAGCATGAATAGACTTCTGATAGAGCTAGGGTTGCCAGGTCCCCCTGCTGTCCCAGCGGGAGGTGGGGGCCCCAAGCACCTACCTGCTCTGTCGCATGCGTGCTCCTGGGCCTGCGTGAGGATGTCACTTCCTGGAAGTGATATCATCACACTGGCCACGGCCATCCTGGGAGCGCTCCTGCGCTCCATGTGGGGGTCAAATCAGGCCCAAGTTTGGGCCAAGTTGGCCTGGAATGGACCACCGAGGAGCGTGAGAGTGTTACTGTGCTCCACAGAGGCCTGATTTGGGCCCCAATGAACCCAGATCGGGCCTGAATCAACCCACATCGGGCCCGAATCAGCCTGGAACGGGCCACTGAGGATCGTGGGAGTGCTCCCGTGCAATACAGCTGCCTGATCCAGGCTGATTTTGGCCCGACTCAACCCCGATTGGGCCCAAATCAGCCTGGAAGGGGCTGCTGAGGAGTGTGGGAGTACTGTCACTCTCTGCAGTGGCTAGATCTGGGCTGATTTGGGCCCAAATTGGGCTAGATCAGGCCCATGGGAGTGTGGCATGCCCCCCAGGAGCTCACCCCCAGGACATCCGTGCCTCCCCCGCCAGGCAGGTAAGTGGGGGCAGGAGCTGGAGGGTGGGAGCAGGGGATTACCCACCCCCAGCGGGGGTCTGGCAACCCTAGGTAGAGCAAGGGTCCCCAAAATGGTGTGTGTGAATGCCATGATGGCCACCAACAACTTTCTGAGCACCGGCTAAGTGTTTTCAGAAACTGGGCAGGGCCAGATGGTGTTTTTGCTCAGCAGGGCT
This sequence comes from Eublepharis macularius, assembly GCF_028583425.1. Taxonomy (NCBI): domain Eukaryota; kingdom Metazoa; phylum Chordata; class Lepidosauria; order Squamata; family Eublepharidae; genus Eublepharis; species Eublepharis macularius. The sequence goes on along the minus strand of NC_072800.1, from coordinate 18,092,134 downwards.
TCCGATTGGCTACTGGAGAGCTGACTAGCAGGGCCGGCGTGCCCATAGAGGCCAGGTAGGCGGTGGCCTTGGGCGCGAGGGCACTGGAGGGGCGCCGGAGGGGGTGTCGGGGGCGGAGGCGCACGCAGCGAAGCTGGCATGACTGGGCCACAGCTACTGCTGCCGCCAGCCAGCCAGTCCCGTGCTGCCGCCGCTGCCACACGCCCCAGCTGGGCGCAGCCTCCGTGCGCCGCCCCAGCAGCGGCTCGCGGCTTCTGCGCCCAGCTGGGGTGCGTGGGGGCAGCGGCGGCACGGAGCTGGCTGGCAGCTCCACTGCGCGCGCCTCCACCCCAACACGCCCCGGCCTAGACCTATTACATTGTTTTTTAGATGCCTTGTCCTATCGGTTGCATAGACTTACACTGTGTAGTTCACCTTGAGTCTCAGTGAGAAAGGTGGATTATAGGTTTTTTTAAAAAAATGAACCCACCTTTCAGTGTGTCCAACCACTGATCCATCTATCCCAATATTGTCTAGTCTGAATGGCAATGGTTCTCCAAGAGCTGCCCTGTTCTAGCTCCCAACGACTGAACCTTTTTTTGTCCACTAGTCAGCTATAGCCTTTCTCTTAAAAGTAAAGAGTGGTATTAGCCTGCGGTCAAATTTGAGTCTGCACATGTGCAGAAAAAAATTTTGTGAGGGGATTGGCAGGGTGAGGCTGAAGAAAATTTTTCTGACTGCTCAGTAAACTTACTGCCTGCCCAATTGATACTTGAATCGTTGACTTCCTAGCCCGTCGGTGATAACGTTCTTAGCCGCTGCATTCCACTAGCTACTTGTATCACTCAGTCATTTTTGCAACAACACTTTAACAGAAAATTAAGACCAACTAAAAACTTTATAATGTTCAGGCTACGCTTTCTCATTCTTGCGTAGAGAAATGTGATTTATGATGCTTGCTGGTTTTGCTACATCAGAATTTAAGTAGGAGAGAAAGGTGATTTCCATACTGAGGAGTTATCTATGTTGGCTTTAAAATAATGACACTTTAAGAGGGCCAAATGATATAGTGAATACTTGAGGGATGTTCTATTAACAGAATTCTTTTTGCTATTTCTTTGTTCCACAGGTGCTGCTGATCCCTCACATGATGGTCAAATCCTGGGAAGCGACGTAAACAGAAATTCAGCGATTATTGGAGGTAAGGAAAGTGCATTATATTAGAGGAGAATGTAGGTGCCGCGCACTGTATGTCAATATTGGTGAAATTAGAATTTAAAATATTCTGCTGTTAAAGCTAAGCCAGGAAACGGCTTTCAGGTTTGCTTTAAAACTCCCAGGAGACTTGGGGATAAAGAGCCTCTTTGCACGAGACATCTGACACATGAAGAACACGTTAGCTGGGAAGGGTAGTTTAAAAAAACAGAGGCGGCAGCAGGGCAAAGGCTTTGCTATACACTGGAGCTGAGTGAAGGGGCTGTGAAATGGCAGAAGGGAAACTTCAGCCCATTCTAACCTCTTCATGTCCAAGCCCGGTTCTGGAAGATAGCTTCAGCCCATTTCCATTCCTTGCAGACCTCTGGTTACAATCTCACATAATTTTGGACTGGAGAGGTGAAATTGACAGAGGCTTCAGAGAGGCAAAGATGAAATTAACAAACCCTCTGAGGAGTGATCTCCACCAGCTCTGTCTTTTTAAACTACGCTTCCTGGCTAGCATTGCATCTCCTTACACTTGACAAACAAGCGCTGGGGCGTCTCATGTAGAGAGACTCAAAGTGGGTGATTGGAAATTGAAATAAATAAATAAATAAGCCAGTAAATGGCTGGTATCCTCAAGCATATCTTGCTACCATTGAATGTTTGTGTTTATGTAAAATATGTGTATCTCTCCTCACTATAGCACAGTTAAGGATGACATAGATAAAACCAACAACAGAAAGTGTAATGGGCTTGAGAGAATAAAGAAATGTTCTCCTAGCTTCTTAAAAAATACAGATTTGGTGCTAGGCAAGCCTCTGTGAGGAGAGTCTTCCAAGGTGTAGGTACCACTACCCTAAATACCCCACCTCTGGAGCTAACCCACTTAGCCTCACAATATGAGGCAAATCAGGACCTCAGATAGTGAACTCAGCTGGTGAGGCAGGTACCTTTAAATGTTTGTATGTCTCCCATGTTAATAAAATTCAAAATCAACAACAACAAAATAATTAGCTAAGTGGCATGACAACAAAGATAACAAACTGTAGACACAACAGAAAAAATGCAACAATGTAGCATCTACAACGGCAAAGATTGTAGGAGTCAAAAGACAGGGCACTTCAATAGAAAATGCCTTGTTTCTTGTAATCTCCCATCTCACGTCAGATGATGGGGGCTTCTGAATAGTTAGACAGGCATCACTTAATGTAATGGGTTAGCGTTAAAGCCAGAGGAAGCAAACCTCTAGATTCCAGTGCTGGGAGGCCCCTTCAGGGCAACAGGTTGGCCACTGTGTGATGCTGGACTAGACGGACCACTGGTCTGAAACCAGGGCACCTCTGAATGTTCTCTTATGTTTATAACATTTAAACACCATAGAGTCTCCCTGGGAATTAAAGTTTTGAGCAGTAGTGACTGACGCCCAGCCTACAGAGTAGGATTGCTATTCTGACTTGAGTGTCGGTGAGAAAGGCAGACTATAAGTGAAGTTAATAGATTCTACCTCCAAGTCTGGTCCTTGCGTTGGCCAACCAACTCACCAAGATCTTCCACCAAATCAGAGCAATTTTTTTTAAAAAAAATCACTTGCGCTGTAGCGATCGCAGTATTTATCACTCTTTAGTGGATTCTGAAACAAAATCTACCCTTTTGCCTTTGATGTACAGCAAAAGTTTGTAAATAACCATTCACCTCATTGCTTTTTCCACACCTTTTCTGGGACCGCAGTTTCCCATGGTCCCAGAAAAGGCGCTGAAAAAATGGAAGCCAAACAGCCTGCAACCGTTTTGAAAATGGAGACATCTGGAACCAAGAGGAAAAGCCACTAGTGTTCGGTGAGTGGGCCGTCCCTTTAAGGACATATGAAAATAGCCTAAAAATAACTGTAGATACAGTTGGATAACCGAATGATGTAGCTATGACAAATTTGATCATAAGATTTGAAAATACTTATTCCCCATGCTTAGTTAACATCAAGACCCTGCTACTGAAGATCTGTTGTTTTTTTTAATCTGTTCAAATCTTCCCTCCCTCTCAGGAATCATTGCTGTGGTGATCTTCACCATCCTCTGCACCCTGGTCTTCCTCATACGCTACATGTTCCGCCACAAGGGGACCTACCACACCAACGAAGCCAAGGGGGCAGAATCTGCCGAAAGCGCTGATGCGGCCATCATGAACAATGACCCCAATTTTACAGAAACCATTGATGAGAGCAAAAAAGAATGGCTTATCTAAGATGGGGTGGGGGGAGCAGAAGGGTTGGGAGGAGGGGCTGGGGGAGGGGCTGGGTGGGGAAGACTTTTTCAGCAAGGAGAAGAGAGCTCTCTTACAGACTCTTGAGCACATCTAGTTTTTAAAAAAAGGAGATCAGCACAAAAGGAGGAGCAAGCGACAGACAAACGTTGTGACTGGAAACGATGACAGCATTTCCGAAAAGTACTTTTTAATATTGATTTACAGTGAATCGCCCCCTTCTTGTATGCATCTAAACAAAGAACATCAGACCCAGCATTGGTTCACCCTTGTCAGTAATATCTGTCTTCTTTGTATGTGGCTAGAGGTGTTCAAAAATCCCTGTAAGTAACAGGGCCCACTTTTCTATATTTTTTTAAAAGCCCTTTAAAATGTAAATATTTCTCTCCTGAGAACAGCAAATCACACTCTGAAATCCAGGACTGTTCTTCCCTTGCACAGATAATTTCCTAGGAAGGATGCTGTAACAGCTAGTCTTGCTCACATAGTGTTTCAGCTGCCGTTGTTTAAATGTATGATGAAAACATTTCAGCTCCAGCATATCTACACTACAGATTTTAAACTGGTTTCGCAGTCATTCCCAGAGAATTCTAGGAACTACCTTTCTGTAAGCGGGATCATGAAATCTCCCGACATTTTCTTTAGAAGCATGTCCCATCAGACGGTTGAGGAACTGTGGTCAGAACCCATAATATATAGTCCTTCTTGCACCACCACTGCCCAGTTCCCAGGAGAGACATTGCTAGAGGTAGAAGGCCTTAGAGCTAAACTACATGAGACTCCTGACGTGTGTCGGGCATCTCATGTGTCTCAGTTTCTCTCATGTCACTGTGGGCTTCCAAGAGGCACTGGAGTGGCTAAAGGTAATATTGGAGGGCCCCTAGCAGCCTCCTCACCAAAGTACAATTCCCAGCGTTCTTTGGTGGAAGCCATAACAGTTGGACTGGTTTAAAGCTGATAGAGGTTTGCCATGTAGATCTGTCCTCAGACAGCGAGAAAACTGGAGTGGTGAGGAGCACCTGGGGGGAACCACGTTTGCCGTTTTCGATATCCCGTCAACCTGTGCCAACACTTTGATGTCTGATGCAGGCACCTGATGATGATTGTGTACAGTACTTATCAATAATGTAAAAAAACCCCACCCCTCTTACTATCATTCCTATCATTGTCAGAGAGGAGTATCAAACAGCAAAGGAAGCCTTGTTTAGTTTCTTGCTTAAATCTGAAGGAAGGACGTTCCATTTCACTCTGTTACAGCTCCACCGATCTGAGGTCATTGTGCCACATCAGGCTCTGTTCTTCTACCTGTGCCCTCTTGGCATATACTGTACGTATGTAGACATAAGCATCGTAGTAGGGAATTAGAACCAGAATTTAAAAGTTTGTTTGCTTCTGTTTCTTATATATAGGCTGTTGCAGAAATATTAGTACAGTTTTAGCAAATGCATTTGATCTGGGAAATGTCATGGAATATGTTTATCTGACAATGGCACACCAATTAGCTTTCTTTTCTTTCTTCAAACCTCCAACTGAAGCCCTGTTGTGAAGTGAAGGATATTTGTGGTTTTCTCTCAAGATTGAAAAGTAGAAATGAGGGGATGGAATTGTCCCATGCACAGGGAGGCTTCAGCATCACACAGTCCTTGAGCATGGCTTCTCTATAATGCACAGAGCTGCCTGTTCAGTTTCTTATTCTCTGTTAAGGTCATTTGAGGACAGATAAGGCAATAACTTAATACTTCAGGGACTAAAAAAAAACCTTATTAACCAGTTGAAACATACATGTCACTGAAGTAGAGCAATCTGGGCCCAATTCCCATATCTATGTGATGATCCAAACCATGGTTGTGTGAAAGGGCTGTTTCAGGTCAGATACTGTGGGCTTGAGCTTTCCTTATCATGTAAACAGCGCTGCCTATAGAGATGTGTATCAAAAGAGAACCGAAGCCACATCTACACAATGAAGTTAAATCAGTTTCAAGCTGATATAAACCACCACAAAGGAATTGTCGTCCTATAAAGAGGAAGAGTTTGTTTCTTTGTAGGCCTTGGCCTTTCACTGAACTACAGTTCCCAGGATTCCTTGTTTCAAATCTGTAGTTAGAAACTGGTTTAAATTTGTAAAGTCTTGTCCCTTGGTTACAACCACCTTCAACTGACCTTTTGAACTGGCCTTTCTTTTACCATAAAAATGTTTGTTGATGCCAGACAGGTGGCAGATGAAGACAATTCTCTATTGACGAAGCCTTATGGAAAATCAAATAGTGCAGCCTACTGGAGACACAATTGTATGGCTTATCATGTATTTAAAAATTTAATTATTTATTGTGAAAAGGTTTTATGCCAATTTTGGCTGTGGATCCATGTAGCCTGTCTGCTCATGATTTTGGAATGATGCACAGCTTTGAAACATTTCTATATCAACTACTTCTAAGAAACATTGACTGGAAATCCAAAATAGCTGTAGCTCAATGTACTAAAGACTACTATTCTCTTTTAGCTGAGTCCTCACTTGATTTCCTGGGATGGAGAGGGGTGGGGTGAAAGGGACTGTGTGGTTTATATATTGGGGGGAAATGTGAAGCTGGGCGGAGAATGCTCCTGAGACATCTTCTAAATAATATTCCACGTGGGTCTGCTTTCTCCTTCTGAACTGCTTTTCTGGAGTTGGTGGGAGACTTTTCCTCAGAAAGCTGAGAGGGCAAAGTAACAGTGGGTTTTATTTTTTATTTTTAGGAACCTGCAACATATCCCTGTGGAGAAATCCCACCCCCCAGGAATTGCATGAGGGAATATCATTGCTTTCCTCAGTTTTAGGGAGCAATTGATACCTCTGTGAAATCAGCAACCATTATGCCAATCCCATTGCTTCACCTCTTACCTATCTGCTTGCACAGCAACCAACACACTTCATTTTAAGGAAAGGGCCAGGCCTGGAAGTAAAGTACTAAGAATTAAAGTGACTAGACAGAAATTAGTAACCGTTAACGAATCTACCCCCTACTACACATTCTCACCATTTGGTGGGCATTTCACTAGTAAATAGACTAAACTCGGGGATTTTTTTTCAGCTGGAATGTGGTGGAACGGCGTTCCGGCACCTCTTGAAAATGGTCCCATGGCCAGTGGCACCTCCCCCTGATCTCCAGACAGAAGGGAGTTTAGATTGACTTCCGCACCACTGGCGCGGAGGGCAATCTAAACTCTCCTCTGTCTGGAGATCAGGGGGCGGGGTCACCAGCCATGTCACCATTTTCACTGAGGGCGATTTAAACTTGAAAAAACTCCCGCCTTGTTCCAGCTGACCCAAAGTGACGTCATTGTGCGGTCCCGTGTTCCACCACCTCTTTTCCCAGAAAAAAGCCCTGACTGAACTTATTTTCCTTTCTTATTTTCCAAACCTGATGAGAACTAGGGCAGTAACTCTTAAATGAATGCTTGCCGTGAATCTTGACGGTCTATAGGGCAAGAATGCCCACTTGGCATGCAGTCCTCACACAGCTGGATTTAAGTGGCCGCCATAACGCCCTTCTCATCATAATCATGAGTCCCAACATTAATTTCAAAAGAAAGGAACCAGGAAGAGCTCGATACGGAACTGCATCAACAAATCCGTTCAGCTCCATTCCGTCTGCTTGCCTCCTGCTTAATCAACATGTCTCTCATAAGGATTCGACTTTAAAAAATTTAATAAAAAGGAGGATTAGGAAGACGGATTGAGAAAGTTGTAATACATTTATTATTTGTCTTCTTCCCTTCTCGAAGGAACTCTTTATCAAAAGCCAACACACACACACACACACAATCTCATTGACAATAGAAGTCACATGAAAAGGTCTGTGCAAACCATCATTTAGTTCATTCTCTCCTTAGGATAGCAGACTCCTTTGCCTCTGTGCAACCAACGCCCAAGTTTTCATTAGAATGTGTGTGTGTGCTGGCCTCTGAAGCATTTCCTAAGTTATTGTCCAGGTATCGTAACAATAGCACCACCGGCATTTCCGTTGGCGGAAAAGGGGACAACCATTTCTTTCAATTCTCCCCTTCTACTGCAGACACCTACTTTTCCCCAAACCTCCCCCCCCCTCACACACACACACACACAAAGCAGCACAACTTTGTGGCGTGCAGAAGGCTGCAGTGGGAAAGGAAAGATTGACGCTGACTTGATCTAGTGTGACTTTGCTTGTGCAACATCAGGCGCGCGCCAGGATGGTAGTGTTCACATAGGTAAAGTTTATAGTTCTTTTGCACACATTTTTCCATGAAGAGGGAGGAAGCCTTGCTGCCTTTACGTTTATTAAAGTCTACTCAGAGCTTATGGAAACGGACTCCCGGTTGTGGGTTTCCACCTTGGGTTTGGTCTGATTGACTGGGAGAGCTTCTTTCTGTGTTGCATGATTTGCATGAATGACAGTGCAATCCTGAACAGACTTATGCTTTTCTTTTTTATATTGATTTCAATAAGAATACATACATATACACACAGACATCACATCAGGGGATATCAAACACAACCTCATAAGAAATCAAAGGTGATAATAACAACAAACTATATATTATATTCATTTTCCATCTCTACAGTTCCTTCCTCTTTATGTCTTGCTTTCCTTATTCAAAACCTAGTTTTCCTGTAAGGCTACCCTGCTTAATTCTAGTAACTATTCTCTCCTATCTTCATATCCTATACTTAATTTCTTGTTCCATATTTTGATTTAATTCATCTATAAAAGGGTGTCCATCTTTTCTGTATATCGCCCCTACTTTGTTCTTTTATCAGATCTGATAAGACATCCATTTCTGCTGTTTCTAAGATTTTTTTCTATCACTTCTCCTTTCAATGGTATCTCTAGCTTCTTCCAATACCTTGCATATATTATTCTTGCCACCGTTATGCTTTTCTGAGCCCTTGACTTCAATGGACTTAGAGGGGTGTTGCTGCGATTGGAATTGCACTGTTAGTGGGGCATGGTGAACAGAGCACCAGGTCTGAATGGGGAAACCTGGGTTGAAGTCTCTGGTCAAGCATCAAGCTCGCTGGGTGAATTTGCCACTCACAGTCTCTCTAATCTACCTCTGTGGGGTTTTTTGAGGATAAATTGGGCTAATCTCCATGGATGCAGCCCTGAGCGCCTAAGAGGAATGGTGCATCTTCTGCACCTGCTCATCCCTGGATCCTCAGAACTTGCCCTGCAGCCACAGGTGTGGCCACAATCAACATTCATGCTAGTTGCAGTTTTGAGAACTGACCTTTTGTATACTCAGTAGAACCATGATGCCAGGGGGTGGGGAGTGGGGAATCTTGCCCTCACATCTCATCCATCCCCCCGGTTCTCTGGAACAGTTTTTCTGTTCTCTTATTTTCATCTCTGCCATAATGATGGACAGGGCTCATTTCGAAGGGGAATGTGCAGGAACGCAGTTCCGGTAGTTCCCCAAAGAGGTCACATGACAGGTGGCCCTGCCCACCTGACTTTCAGCCATTTTGGGCCCATTTTGACCTGGATTGGGCCCAAAATGGCCTGGATCGGGCCTCTGATGGGTGGTGGATCACTCTCTCACTCAGTAGTGGCCCGATCCTGACCATTTTGGGCCCCTTTTCAGCCATCTTCAGCCCCTTTTTGCCATTTTGGGCCCAATTTGGCCCTGAATTGCCAGGATTGGGTCCAAAACAGCCAGGATAGGTGATGTCAGGGGGTGTGGCATATGCAAATCAGTTATGCTAATGACACTTCCAGTGATGGCAAGGCATATGCTAATGTTATGCTAATGAGTTATGCTAATGAGTTCCTCCAGCTCTTTTTCTACAAAATGACCCGACAAAAACTTTTTCAAGATAGATTAGATTTTATACTGAACAATTTGTAGGTCTATATACAATACTTTCTCTCCTCTCTCTCCTCCCTCTATTAACAACCATGACCTGGGAAATGCATACCTGACTTGCTCTGCCATAATTCTATACTGCTTCAATAATATATTAGAGTGTAACTGATTTGCAGTTGTTGCGGCCGACATTTAACAGGCTGGAGCCATAGAGTTCCCACTTAAGTCACTTTAAACTCCACAAAGGTATTGATTGAAGATAACATAGTGCAGGCCGTGTCACCGTTAATCTCAATAAAAACTGCTTTAATAGACTCTCAAGATTTAATGAACCTTACCGGCAGGCATGTTAAGGCACGTGTTGGCTGTTTCTAGGCAAGAAGAATTAGAAATGATTGATTTATGTGCCACTAAGACTATAGTCCTTTGTAGTCAATTCTACAACCCTACACTTTTGCTTTGGAGTAAGCCTCATGAAGGTCCATGGAACTTACTTTTAAGTAAAACATGCACAGGATCACTTGTCAGCCTGATTTTTTTTACTAGACAACGGCTTTTTTTAGACATGTCATGATCTGAGGCAATAACACAACATCTTTCGTTTTAGTGATAAGCTGCCAAAGGGGGTCCACAATTAAACTGGGGCATGGAGGGGGGAGTGGTGGAGTGATTTAACCCTTTCCCCTGTGCAGAGGATGTATATAATTTAGCAGGGGGGGGGGTGTCAAAACACCCCATAGGCAGTGTGTCAATGGTACATGATACTTCCAGCTTACAGCATGCATCACCCATCAGGACTGGCCCCACCCACCATGTTGTGCCACTTTTGGCACTTACAGGGAAATTTCCTGGTGGGCTGCTGCCCTGGAAATCCACCAGTGTCTAGGAGAGCAGGCAGAGCCAAGCCCCAGCAACTCTGCCAGCATTTGGCTAAGCTCCTTTAGCCACAAGGACAATCAGTATCAGCTCCCCAGGTGCCTCCTCCTGTACTGCTGCCAGTTTGTTGGAGAGAGCAATGGATAAGCCAGTGCTCGTTGCTGGGGCCTCTGAGCCCTGCAGCACTAGCTTGTATCCAGGGCTTTTTTTCTGGGAAAAGAGGTGGTGGAACTCAGTGGGTTGCCCTCGGAGAAAATGGTCACATGGCTGGTGGCCCCGCCCCCTGATCTCCAGACAGAGGGGAGTTTAGATTGCCCTCCGCGCCGCGCCGCGCCGCTCAACTCCCCTCTGTCTGGAGATCAGGGGGCGGGGCTGCCGGCCATGTGACCATTTCCGCCAAGGGAGATTTAAACTTTTAAAAACTCCCCCCTTGTTCCAGATGACCCAAAGTGATGTCATTGTGCGGTCCTGGGAGCATGCGCGCACTTTGTGCATACGCATGTGGTACCAGGGGCACCACCTCCTGCCAAGAATTGCCCCCTGTGCTGGCAACTCACTGAGTTCCACCACCTCTTTTCCCAGAAAAAAAAGCCCTGTAGAGAATGGAACATACTTTGCCCACCCCGAGCTTCTCTACTTGTTCATTTTGGTGAAAAATGAATCACCTCCTGCTTGGTATCACATGCAAAGAGGCAGCCCCACAGGTATATGGCAAAGGAAGCCATTTGTGGGGAGGGATTATGACAAATATTTTTATGGAGAAGTTTCTAAGTGGCCTTCACATTGTCTTGTCCTAGCTTCTTATTTTGCACAATAACTAATTTCACAAGGATGTCGATGCAACAAAATTGCTGCAGTTGTACACTATGGCCTTTAGGAAAAGATCTGTTACTGTTAGGCTTTGAAGAGGCGGGCTCACTGGGTTTAGAGTACACACCGTTTGCATAGTATGGAATTGTTTGCTTTGAGGCTCCTTTTTCATTAATACTACTTTGTCCAGAACCTAATTTCAGAAAGTGAAGTGAATCCGTTTGTGCATTTTCTCCGAAATAAGTCTTGCTAACGGATTAACTTTCCAAGGCTCTCAGAAGTGTGATTTGATATTAGAGGGCAGGGGACATTTATCACAGGTAAAGGAGGGGCTTCAGGTGAATTCTAGGGAGATTTTTTCCAAACTTAATACACAGAGCACCGGGATTTTCTATGGGAGATATGTACTTTATAACTGAGCTCCCTGAACACTGAGCAGCTTTCTCCCTCACCGTTATAGGAGAATCTCATTCACGTTGCCTTTCAGATTCGTTGCCCTTTGCTTTGCCCAGTGATTTCTGGCTGAGTCATAAATCCTTCCATCTGATCATATCTGAGCAATGGCAAAGCGAGTACTGGATCAGCAAATTCAAGGGGCCTCTCAGCTTTAGTGAGCACAGAGGGGTGAATGCATCCGATATGGTGGCTTAGTTTTTCAGGGCACGTTCCAACCCCTCTTGAAGCACATCAGTGTGGACTGGCACACAGTTTGGGAAACGCTGCCCCGCATGGTTGAGAAAGGAAATGAGGTTCAATAGTCGACATTTTTTTTAAAATGTGGGTGTTCTGGAGCCAGTTTTTTTTTGTAAGAATGGGCATAAAGAAATGGGCTTCTGATTGGATGAGGGTAACAATTACAAGAGACGAGATGCAGTGAAATTCAGAGAATTGTCTGAAAGCACATGATGCTGTGATGTAGTCAGAGTGGAATGGTTCTCAGGATAGTCAGTGCCTGTATTAGAGACTACTTTGTAGCCACACACCAACCACACTGAACTTCCAAAGGAGCTGTGAAATATCAGGTTTTGCTAGGAGGCAAGTACCAGCTATGGAGACTGCAATATCCACACAGCCAATGTTTGAATTTTGCCCTCAGTAACAGAGTTTGAAAGTGTGATCCAGGAATTAATGGGGGCAGATGTTAAACACAGAACACATTCTGGTGTGTTATGGGAAAAGAGATGGACTATTCACTATTCCCTTTGCCACACATCTTAATGAATGATATCACATGATAAAACTTCATAAGGGGAGGTTCTTGCTCCGAAATTACGCCAGATGAGGCGTAAGGAAGAAGCGCACTAGTATATACACAAGGAGGAAAGAAAACACGTCTGAGAGAGGCAGAGATTAGTTCCGATGTTAGATGCGATCAGGGCTTTTTTTCTGGGGAAAGAGGTGGTGGAACACAGGACCGCACAATGACGTCACCTTGGGTCAGCTGGAACAAGGGGGGAGTTTTTAAAAGTTTAAATCGCCCTTGGTGAAAAAGGTCAGATGGCCGGTGGCCCCGCCCCCTGATCTCCAGACAGAGGGGAGTTTAGATTGCCCTCTGTGCCGTTAAACTCTCCTCTGTCTGGAGATCAGGGGGTGGGGCCACCAGCCATGTGACCATTTTCAAGAGGTGCCAGAACTCCGTTCCACCATGTTCCGGCCGAAAAAAAGCGCTGGATGCGATTCTGTGCCATCCTAGGCAGAATTTCCCTCTTCTAAGCCCATTTAGGATTGCACTAGTAGTTACTCACCAGTGTCACAAATACGTACATTAAAGCAAAGGACCACTGCAAAATCATTTCTAACAGAGACTTCATTTCCTTTTAAACTCACTTTTACTTTTTACCATCAGTTTAGATCCATCTGAGGCCTTATAACTCCTGTTGGGTTAATAAAAGAACAAAACCCCACCCCGCTCCCCTTTAATTTCACTTCTGCTAATTCAATGGGCATGCAGTCTAGGTGAGAACACGCAACAGTGTTATCAGGTGGGGAAAACTAATCTTGCCTCTTCACTCTTTCCTCGAGGGTACAAGACCAAGTCATGCCAAGGATAATGTGCTGAATGTAATTTCTTAACTGTGGATGGAGAGAATGTCCAGAACAGTATTCTCCCCCTGGGCAAAGCCAGATCCGAGAATACTGTGTGTCTGGGATTCTTCCATACTATGCATTTAGTCTACCAGTATTGATGGCCACGTTGGCTGTGTTATGCTAAAATTAACATACCCACTGAAGTGCACAAAAGTGATAAAAAGACTGTCTTTAAGGAGAATAAACTGTTTGTAAATTTATAAAGAGTATAATCTGTACGGCCTTATTTGAATTATGGAAAAGTACATTAAAGAAGCCTTGCCAGATCAATGTGTTCTGTGTGTGCATGCATTTTTCCCATTCTTTCTCTTTTCCCCTCTCTTTTTTCAAATTGCATTTCCACAGCAATGATAGCTTTGTTTTCCATGTTATGAGTAGAGATGGGCATGGGCTGAAATATGAACCAAAATTAAGCACGAACCAGGCCGGTTTGTGGTTCATGAACCAGCGGTTCATCAGATCCCATTTCTGATGAACCGCCATGAACTTTTAGACTGGTTCATTTGGTTCATTTTTTGGTTCGTCACTGCAGACAGCCTGGTGCCAATCAATCAGTTTCCTAGACAACAGGGGATGGACTTCCTGCAGACCTTCTGCTGACATGGAAGTGACCTTCTGCTGGCCTGGAAGTGTTGCTTTTCTGACCTGGATGTGGCATTTTCACGAACCAAACGAACCGATTCGTGAACTGGGGGCAGGTTCGTGAAAGTTCGTGGTTCGTTATTAGCTGTAGGAAACAAACTTATGTAGTTTATGGTTAATAGCTGTCCGTTATTTTACAGTAAAACTACTTATATAATTAAATATATTATTAAATAGAATAGAATAGAATAGAATAGAATAGAATAGAATAGAATAGAATAGAATAGAAAATGACAGTTATTTATAAAATAATATATACTCTTATAACTGTAGAGGGCAGAATACAGAGTCTAGGACAAACAGAAGTACTAGATTAACATTACATTCCTGCTGAGCTCTTTCCCCTTCCCAAACTCTGCCCTCCCACCCATTTCCACAAAGACAAGACAAAACTGAGACTGATCCAGCAGGAGAATGACCGGCTGCCACTCACTGGCCTGGTGATAAGGAAGGAGGAAGATAGGAGTGGGTAGGACAACTGAGCCTGGCAGGACAGTGTCTCATTTGCTCTCATAAGCCAGCCCCCCCCCCCCGCCTCTGTGATCTGTAACATTTAACAAGGCAAATGCATGGGCCAAAATCATGTTGCATTTTTCCCCTCGACTTCTCCACTTCATTGACTGCTACTTACATAGTTGGGATGGAGGGATGAGTGCGAGGGGACTATGGCAGAGGGCCTGCAGCTGTGGGTGGCAGCTGTACATACCATGCAGTACTGTACCAGCCTAAACATGGAAACTGAAGATTGCATTAACTTTTTATTGTTCAAGTCAACTTCAGAAACAGGCCACTAGAGGGAGTCCGTTTCCTATGATTGGTACACTTTCCATTTAGCCCTCTGCAAGTTAAGAAAAGCGTAAGTTCAGCATAATGTGCTCAGCACAGCACATACACAAACTCACACTTCCTAAAGGTTAAATGCAGGAGAAGAAATGAAAGGGCCATTATCACTTCACAAGCTTCATTTAAATTTTTTTTAGTATCTTTTGAGGTTTCTCTCTCTCTCATGATCCAGCATTGTTGGTATTCCACGCATCTCTACTAAAAGCCTCTAGCAGTGTGATATAGTGGTTAGAGTTCAGGAGTAGGACCAGGGAGATCCGGGCTTAAATGAAATGTATTGGATGACTTTGGACTGTCTCACTCTCTGTCAGCCTATCCTACCTCATAGGGTTGTTGTGAGGATAAAATTGAGGAAATTTGCTATCTTGCCACCCAGAGCACCTTAAGGGAAAGGCAGGATAAAATATGCACTACATAAATAATAAAAATAAATACCTGCTGTATACCAGAACCATATTAATTTTATACCACCATCATCTGGTTAAATTCAGGCAGTTTGGGTCTTCTAGGTCCTTTTCCAGCATTCTAATAACATTCTAATAATCCTTGAGAGCCAGTTTGGTGTAGTGGATAAGAGCGGCAGGACTCTAATCTGGAGAGCCGGGTTTGATTCCCCACTCCTCCGCTTGAAGCCAGCTGGGTGACCTTGAGCTAGTCACAGCTTTCTGGAGCTCTCTCAGCCCCACCCACCTCACCGGGTGTTTGTTGTTGTGGGGATAATAATGACATACTTTGTAAACTGCTCTGAGTGGGCGTTAAGTTGTCTTGAAGGGCGGTATATAAATTGAATGTTATTTATACCACAATCTCTTTTATTGATTCATAATCAAAAAGTCTTAAAAAGGTGACATTAATTTTAATATATTTTATTAAAATGGAAAGTATCAAAATTACAGTGCAATCCTATGAAGAGTTACTCCAGTTTAAGCTCATTGAAATCAATGGACTTAGACTGGCGTAAGTCTGCTTAGGATTGTACTGTTACTCCCCTCTCCCCGTGTTCAAAATATATGGTACTTGTCTATCAGTACAGAGATTTAATAGCAGCAAAAAGAGGAGAGAGATTAGGAAATTTGGGGAATGCAATCTTTTGCATGTTTACATGGAAGTAAATCCCCTCCTTACTGAGAAGGTTTACTTCCTGGAGAATAAGTTTAGGACTTGTGCACATAACGGGGCCCAAATTAGTATTTTAGACATGATGTGTGTTTGTGCATGCATGTGCACCAAAAGTTTGTACCATAGCTGTGTCCAAATCTCTGAGGACTGAGAAGCGGCAGCATGTGTTAAAAATAGGTTACTTTGCTGGGGCTGAATTAGTCATTATGTTAAGTATGTTATGGAGTAGAGCCCTGACCAATTTGGCTGCAGTGCTGTAATTAATGGAGCACACATCTGTTGGGTGGAGAGGGTGGGTACCCTTTTGCTCAGTTCCTTTAACATTTCTCACAGTGGAGAGCAGAGCAGCTGCTTCCTTCTTCACATAGCATGGAAGGGTTAAGAATGAGGGGCCTCCCTCACTCTGAGCAGCTGAATAACTGAGCTCTCTGTCACAAGTTTGGGTGTGGGTTTAGTCCGAAAAGGAAAAGGTGCCTCCCTCCGCGTATGTTTTTCTAGTGGCCTTCTGCATGCCTATGTGAGGCCGAAGTCAGAACATGCCATAGCATTCAGAGATGTATGGAGACCCGGAAGATGCTTCATGAAGTTCAGATCTTTGAAGGACAACCGATAGATGTGTTTCAAGGTGCAGTGTGGAAATGGTTGTGAGTCAACACACATTTACGGCATTGCAAGGCATTTGTTTTCAAGACAGAGTGGGTTTGGATCTAGCCAGGAGTCTTAGGGTTCCTAGGTCCCCTGGTGGGGGTGGGGGATTCCTCGCTCCCAGCCTCTGCCCCCTGCCAGCGGGGGAGGAAAGGTGGATGCTCCTGTGTGCTGCAATGCCATCACCTCTGGAAATGATGTCATCGAGCTGCTCTAAGAGAAGCGCACGTTTGCTCCCATACCTGCATGATGACATCACTTCCCGGAAGTGATGTCATCACGTGGCATGTACGAGGAGCACCCAGGAACAACAAAGAGGTAAGTGCCGGGTCCCTCACCCTCCTGCTGGGTCAAGGGACCTGACATCACTACTTCCAGAACTGACATTGTCACGCTCGAAGGGAGCACGTGTGCTGCAAACTGGCCTGAGAGGTTTCTTACCTCCTGGGCCCGGTCTCTAAGCCTTTCCCACTGCTGGCCAGGTAAGTGGCAGCAGGAGCAGAGACTGGGAGCAGGGGATCCCTGCCCCCACTGGGGGATTGGCAGCCCTGGCTTCACACCTCACACATTCCTATGGCCATCATGATCACCACATAGCTAGGTTCTTTCTTTGATCAGCTCCTGATGACATTCTCTCTTGCCCTCAGCCTCCATTCCCAGATTGGCACTACTACTTAAGGCCTACCTCATGGATTTTAAAGATCTGATCCTCAAGAGACCTGGCAGACCTGAGGACTACGTTATTTATTAGTCTCTAAGGTGCTGCAAGAGTTTTTGTTGGTTTGGTCCCCAAACTCCTCTGGAACTGATATTCTAAGAATCTATGTTGAATACGCAAACACCCTTGTTTTAAAAAGGGACCTGTATTGATAACAAGGCCGGATCGACAGGGGGCAGGGGGGTAGTCTGCCCCCCGCACCGCCAAAGAGAGGACGGCGGGCACAGCTGCCGGGAGCGTGCAGGCGGCAGCGCAGGGGACTGAGAGGCTGCCCGCACCATTCACCTGCCCTGCAGGACAGGGGGCGGCCGGCTTGCTGCACGTCCCCTGTCCTGCGGGGCAGGTGAAAGGCAGCACGGGTGGCTGGGAGGCTGCCCGCGCCATTCGCCTGTCCTGTGGGGCAGGCGAATGGCACGGGCAGCTTCCCAGCAACCCACGCTGCCTCCGCCAACTCCACGGCATGCGGGGGGCAGCGAGTGAGCCATGCAGGTGGCACGCTTCTCCCGGCGTGCAGGAGCATGCACAGGAGCATGCGCACACTGCGTGTACACGTAATGAACCAACTCGGGTTGCCCTGGCCGCCGGCAACCATAGATCCGGCCCTGATTGATAATATATCTGTTATTATTTTGGGGGTATAAAACACACATAGAGCAGCTGCTAGGGATTTTCAGGATTCAGGCCAGGGGGTGGGGGGGAAGCCAAGTTAGCATCTATCAATTTCCTTAGCTGGTTTTTCTCTTGAAAAAGAACTAGCAATCTGAAACCTTAAAGCGCTTAATTTTGGAAATGAGAGATGCTGAGGATGAAGCGTATCTCCAAACATATCTCCATATGGTTGGCAAATACGTTTACATTATTTGTGCTCGCTGGAACAGCTCTATAAAGATTGCAATATCCAGATCACACCTGAAAAACCAGGAAGGTGACTTCCAGACAGCAGCCTTGATATTTTTTCTCCTCAGCCTCCGGTTGCAGTGTATTCAGGGCAATAGTTCCACATTGGAGGTTTTTACGTGGGACTTCCTTGCGTGTCTTATCTTCCCAGTCTGACTGTTCAGTTTGCAGCAGCTCCCCCCTCCCTTTTTGTGTATGTGTGCAAGCACTGATGTACGCTATCAAATGCAATCTGTTTGCATATGCAGTTCTGCCCCATTTGTGTATTCAGTTACTACCACAACCCTAAAGCCCTTTGTACCTTGCATACATGCCTGGTCTTTCAGCAGTTAGCTCTTTCCCTCCATTTGACTGGTTGTTTTGTGGGCTCTCCTTCCCTTTTGAATTATGGCCAGTAGCTAAAGAATTCAGCCTAGCTATGATCATGGCTGGTCAGAAAACGAAGGGGATGTTGCTTTAGAAGGTTATTGTGGAGGTTCTTCAAAGCACCCTTACACTGTTGTCCCATTCTGTTCCTCAGTAAAGAATTTTGCTGTTCAATTAATACAAGTTATGTCGATGTTTGCAAAGCTAGGAATATTCAGTTAACTAGATGGCATGCACCCAAATTAGTAAATGTCATCCTCCAAGAAAAATAGCATTACACATTGCCAGGGCTTTTTTTCTGGGGAAAGAGGTGATGGAACATAGTGGGTTGCCCTTGGAGAAAATGGTCACATGGCTGGTGGCCCCGCCCCCTGATCTCCAGCCAGAGGAGAGATTAGATTGCCCTCTGCACTGCTGAAGCGGCATGGAGGGCAATCTACACTCCCCTGTCTGGAGATCAGGGGGCGGGGCCACCAGCCATGTGACCATTTTCAAGAGGTTCCAAAACTCCGTTCCACCACGTTCCCCCTGAAAAAAAGCCCTGCACATTGCCAATTGACATGGGCAGCTGTCACTTCACTTCCAGGATGGACAAAGAGTTCCAGACATCCTTTTAGGCTCCTTTCTAACATGTGGATAATGGTTAAGGGATGCTTCAATTGTTCATTTTCCAGCTGTGTTTTAAATATACTCTTTCCTATCACCAAACCTAAAGAGGTATGGAGGGCAACTTAACAATTTGTCATTCTTTAAAATAATCACTCAGCCGCACGCTCAACTGGAAGATCATTTCTGATGGTTACAGAAATCAAATGATAGCATGATGAAACTTGGAATAAGAAGAATGAGAATGTCTCCAGTTCATTGGCTGTTTGAAATCACTCCACCCACCATAATATTCTCAAAACACGTTAGACCTTTTTTTGGGGGGGGGGTAACTTTCACTGAAATTGATTCAATTTATTTCTGTCTCCATGACAACAGGACATAAGCTATTATTTTCACTGGAGCATTTCCAATTATCTTCCTCACAGGTTAAGCTTTGGGGAAGGAGACAAAACTTGCAAGGAGGACAACTGTAATATATTATCGAACAGAACATTTCCCAAAAGGTTCTGAGTGGCTAAGTAATGCATCATGCATTCAGAGGTAATGACTCCCTGAGTTGTCCAATGATTCAGAATAAACTACTTTTAAAATGCCACACCTGTATGGATGACTTGAAGTGGTATATAGAAAAGGAAAGGAAAAACTGGCTGGTTAACCAAACAGCCAAACCAAACCCATTCATATTTATTTCATGCTGGGTGGGGTGCGTGTGTGTACTACTTTAACTGTCAAAGTAGGGGAATGCCTACCGTTTTGTGTTATTTTTCCTCCAAGGCTAATAGGAGTATGGTAGAGGTGAAGAAACAGTGTAAGGGTGGAAAAATTAAAACTGCTCTCCCCTCTCAGCATGGCTTTGATACAAATCCTGAGGCCCCCATCACCTGAAATTTACTTTCCGCTCAGCTAGATTGACCTCAGTGCAATAAAATAAAATAAAATAAAAATGAAGTTCACTTAGTGTAAGAGCATCTACCAAGATGGGATCTACTCATTTGTACCACTGTATATAGAGATGAGGTTGGTCTAATAGATTGGTCTAATCTAATTCACTGGGTGAGGATAAAATGGAATAATAGAGAACTCTGTAAGCTGCTTTTGGTCCCAATTGGTGAGAAAGGTAGGATATAAATGAAATAAATGGATAAATAAATCTATTTTTAAAAAATTAGTAAAGGGGGGAGGGGTCAGGCAACAACAGACACAGTGCAGCAGCAATTGACAGGAAGGGTTGTACTTCACTAATTACATACCTATCAAAATTTACCTGAGGAAGTCAGCTTATCTGTATACACCTCTTTTCTGTGATAGTTGATAGATGATCAGCTACTACCTACATTATTAAAAATTACATACCAAAGCCAACAGTGTCTCACTTGACTTGTTTTCTTATCTTACTCGCTTCACCTGTTTCCTCACTTAAACCAGTGAAGTGGCTTCCATTTGTTTAAGTTGCCAGCAAGGGAAGCAGCCCCTGATCATCTGACACCACTTTCTCTCATCTGTTTTCCTCAAGTAATGAATTTCTACAATTGTAGTTTTCTATACAGTCAACCGTGTTCAACTCTAGCGTGATATCTGAGGACTCTTCCATTATTTGAGAGGGAAACAATTATCAGAGTGAGGGGAAAAAAACATATGTGGTTGCATTTTCTGAGGAAATAACTTGGCCAAAGTTGAGTAAGAGGAGGTAGAGGTTCCTTGCTGTCAAGGAATAATGGCATATTTACCTCATTGCCTGTGCAGGCCTCCTTTCACAGCTGCATAGGACACACAGTGACTTCTTCCTCAGAGAACACTGGTGTGTGGGATTAGCAGTCATTCTGAGGTAAGTATTGTCAGGTAAATTATATCGAGGAAGTAGAAGGAGGCCACTTTTGTTAGGCATTATGAATACATTTCTCAATACAGTCATGCTTTTTCATACAAGAATACTCTGTCGGGCCAGAAGTACACAGCCTTATTGAACCCATAAGCACTTTAGGAATTTTGAGAGCAGGAAATGAGTAACATAACATTTGTGCCACAGCAGCAGGTGAGATTGATCCCAAAATGGCCACCATGAGGTTTGGATCTGATTACAATATTTTGGGAGTTTCCACAAAATGCCAGGAAGCTCCAAGCCAACCGCGTTCCTATGATGGAGGCAGTTGTTTCAGTATGGGTAATCCCTGTATATAAAGGTGATGCCTCATGGACTCTTCTGAAGCACCCCAGTTAAGGGGAAGAAAGTTAGGATTGGCTGTTTGGGGAAGAAACAAGTGATGGGCACCCGTGAGCACCATGTTGGAGATCACTGCTGTATTGGTATTATTTAAGTGCTCTTGACGGCATGCATCCAACCACTTTGCTCAGCAAAACATGAAGCTTTCCCCCAACTTAAGTGGCTCTTTCTCTGGAAGAACTATTTAAGTTGGAGGAAACTTCCTGAGGCTGGAGGAAAGCTTCAGAATATGCTGATTAGAAACAACTTTTTTAAAAAAATTGTAATATACAAGACTAACTCTATAGTTGCCTTTTACGAATCTACATAATCATTTTGATAGACCTAAATGCAGTACGGCCTGGGAGCAAGTTTGCAGCTTGTGCACATCCCACACATACAAACATGTTAAATGAGTTATGTGAACAATCACCTATGCCTTTACACGTGTGCATCTGATGCAGGGATGGGGCAATGCCAAAGTGATTAAAGTACCACCAGTAAGCAGGGGGGGAAATCCCACCAGGATAGGCACATAAATAACAATACTCCTAGTCCTTATAAAGCAACATTGTTATGGTGCAATAAGTTTCTACCAATTTGCAACAATTGGTAACAATAATACAATACACTTATCTGAAAAATACAATGTTATCAAACCCCTCCTCCGGGTGGAAGGCGATACTGGGAGGAGAGGCCAACAGGTAAGTCCTTCAAACGTAGGAAGAAGGAATGTCTCCAAAAGGTATGCGTTTCTTGCTGAATCTGTGTTCTCTTATCCCTTTTCAGATGCTATGGTAGAAGATAACCAAACTGTTCCAAGCCCAAGCTGGGGCCGGCTCTCACTCACACAGATTTTGTCCAAGGGACTTCATCAACGGCAAGAAAATAGTCCACATCCGCACTATACCAAAATTACAACAAATTCTCATAGTCAAAAATCAAGCCGGGCGACATTCCCAATATCTCGTACATTAAGTGTGAGGCTGTTGCCTACAGCTTAGGGGTTAATAAGCACTTCTGGAGGAGGGGTGTATACGCAAAGGAGAGATGCTGCGTGTGACTCCGGGTAGTGAAAGAGATTGAGAAACTTTATTGGTAAGACTTTTACTGTTCACAGTGTACGGGATATTGGGCATGTTGCCCGGCTTGATTTTTGACTTGGGGGCTCCAGCTTGGGCTTGGAACAGTTTGGTGTTACATACCAGGAGTACCTTCCTATTTTGTTTCATTAAAGTGATTAAAGTGGCTGCTTTGGGCATCAAATGGACAGAGGTGCTGCAGTCTGTCGGTGCTAATAGGATGGCCTATTAAGGAAGTACCCCCCACACACGTAGTCTTGCTGTCACCAGGTTCCATTTGGGAGCCTGGTGAGGAAGGTACAGCAGGAAGGCGCATGGGGCAGTAAAATGTGTTGAACCAGCTTTGATCTGATTATGTATGCCTGCATTATTATTGCAGTCCACACGCTTAGAGGCTTGCCAAAGATATGCTGTAATTAACCACACACTTAACTATACACTTAAGCATGACACTCCCGAGTAGTACTGCCTTTTAGCCTATTAATCAGTCAAGAAGCAGAAGAGGAAGTAGAAAAAGAGGTTGGGAGTCTTTATATAGTCTATATATTTAATATTCCAGTGTCCAATATGAAAATTTATGATTTTCAATTTATGATATTCAAATTATGATTTTCATATTGGACACACCATTGAGGATCTGAAGGCTCGGCAATGCTGTAGATGGAAGTGAAATCACCAGAGCTTTTTTTGCAGCAGGAACACGGTGGAACGGAGTTCCGACACCTCTTGAAAATGGTCACATGGCCAGTGGCCCCGCCCCCTGATCTCCAGACAGGGGGGAGTTTAGATTGCCCTCCGCGCTGCTCCAGCCACTGGCCATGTGACCATTTTCGCTGAGGGCAATTTAAATTTTAAAAAACTCCCCCCTTGTTCCAGCTGACCCAAAGTGACATCATTGCACGGTCCCGGAAGCATGTGTGCATTTTGCGTGTGCACATGTGGTACCAGGGGCACCACTTCCCACCAGGAGTTGCCCCCTGTGCTGGCCACTCACTGAGTTCCACCACCTCTTTTCCCAGAAAAAAACCCTTAGAAATCACTATGCTTTTGAACGGGTGTCAGATGAAACGTGCTACTTGTTTCTGCCCAACAGGAGGCTGCCTAGCAGTTCAGATGAGGACTCAGAGCTATCCATTCTTTAATCATTGTGTCTTCCTCAGAAAGAAAAGCTCCAGTTAACAACGCAGATTGCTAATGCTCTCCCGTGATTGATTATGTATACTCAAATCCACTCTGCATGACAATTTTCCCTCTTTGCAGAAAGTAAACCCGACAGAATTAGGGAGGATTAAGACTAATTCTTGTTATCAATTAACAAATGCCTTTTCTTTGTTAAACTTGACTTTTTTTCCACTATAGAAACACACACAGGCCAAACAGACACACTGGAAGGAACATGAAAACCAACCTTGATTATCTGTGGACTAAAGACACAGAAAGCCTCATGTGGCTGCAGTCATGGGCTAAGAGGATGGGTCCTCTCATGGATCAAAAATTAAATGACAAGGAGGAGAGAGTAAATTGACAGTTGTAGCAATGGAGGGCTGTAAGCAGGTCTTCTCAGATAACTCTTGTGTTCTAGATGCTTTTCGGTCTGGATTCATGCCAGGCTATGTGAAAGAGACGGTTCTAGTGGCCTTAGTTGATGACCATCTGAATGTAGACAAAGGCATTGCTTCTTGGTTGCTCCTCCTGGATCTATCTGCAGCCTGTGTCACAGTAGATCATGCCAACCTGTTGAGGTGCTGGGATGCAGAAGAGGTTATCAAGGGATGTGCCTGGAAATGGTTTAAAGTAACAATTCCTCATGGAATAGACTCGGAGAATTACAGTTGGAGACCAGCTATCTTCAGGGTGGGAATTACATTGCAGGGTTCCACAGAGTGCAATCTTATCCCCCATTTATTCAACTTCTATGTAGAGCCTTTAGGAGAAATCATTCATAGCTATGGAACTGGATGTTATCAGTACACAGATGACACTCAGCTCTATATCTCTGTATCCAAATCCAAATGCAGTAGAAGTCCTCAGTTGCTGTCTGACAGCTGTGGTCAATGGGCTGAAAGTGAACAAATTGAAACTGAACCCAGACAAGACAAATTATGCTAGTTGTGAAGGCGGAGCTATTGAAGGACATTGAGCTTGAGCTCCCCACTTTTTCAATATGGTTCTGCTGACCCTTGCAGATTCGGTTAAGAGCTTGTGGGTTATACTAGATCCAGCACTGCTGCTAGAGAAGCAAGTTAATGCAGCTGCAAAAAAATGCCTTCTACCAACTCAGTCTAGCCCAGAAGATGGCCTCCCTCCTCGACACGGCAGATCTGGCTACCTGGATCCATGGCATGGTAACTTCAATACTTGACTACTGTAATGTGCTCTACATAGGGCTCTCCTCGAAGTCAACTCAGAGACTCCATTTGGTGAAGAATGGAGCAGCTTGTTTATTATGAGGAGCTAGAAAAAGCATGCATATTTCTTCCATTCTGTAGTCACTCCATAGGCTACCCATCAGTTACTGCACTCAACTGAAGATTTTGGCTATCAAATACAAAGCTCTTCTTGACCTTGGTCCCTCATATCTAAGGGACCGTGTCTCTTCCTATGCTCCACTACAGTAGCTTCACTCATCTGAAATAGCCTTCTACAGGTGTCACACTGCAGGTGAGCAAAAGCAACAGCTGCCCATACATGCACATTCTCTGTAGTGGCCCCCACCTTATGGAGAAAACCTCCACTCTCCTGGCTTTCCCCAAACTGTGCAAAATTATTCAGAAAGGCCTTCTTAGATAGGTAATAGACTGTGCTCTAAGTAAATGATTCAGAGAGGTATATCACTGCATACTGTCTTTTGCAGCAAGTATGGTCCTACTGGGTAGTTTCCTCATTGTTTAATATGTCATATCAATCTGTGTCATATCAATCTGCTTATTTTTTTCTAGCTCTTTATCGGTTTTCTGCCTGTTTCCAAATCTCTATTATCCTTATCCTATTGTATTATTTATTGAATGTCCTAGTCAATGATCATATAGATTTATACTGTGTAACCCACCTTGAGTTTCAGTGAGAAAGGCAGATTATAAAGTAATGTAAAAAAATAAACATTTAAAAAGCAGCGGTGTCCCACTGGGATCACGTCTGAAATTAATGCTATTTAATTTGTTCATAAATGATCTGGAACCTGGATCTGAGTAGTGAACAAGTCAAATTTCCAAGTGACGCCAAATTTTTCAGGGTGGAGGGAACCATATTAAGAACCCCACAAGCATCACTCCCAACTGGGTGAGTAGAAAACAATGTAGCAAATGAGTTCTATGTAAGTGGCTGTTTCCACACTGCTTACCTTCCCTTGCAACGACCTGAAACATCATGCAAAAAACGTGGACGATCACATTTTCTCACACGAGAAAATGCGATCTTCCACGTTTTTTGCACGATGTTTCAGGTCGTTCCGAGGGAAGGTAAGCAGTGTGGAAACGGCCAGTGTATAATGATGCTCACTGAGACAATGAATTCTAATTTCAAGCATATGATGGGTCTGAAGTGGTAGTTACTGACCCGGAAAGAAATCTTGGTGTTGTGGTGGATAGGTCAATAAAAATGCCAGCTCAACATGAGCAGCAGTGAGAGGCAAATACTATGTTAGGAACTGGAAAAGGGATGTAAAGGAAATGGCCAGAGT
Organism: Eublepharis macularius; assembly: GCF_028583425.1. Classification (NCBI taxonomy): domain Eukaryota; kingdom Metazoa; phylum Chordata; class Lepidosauria; order Squamata; family Eublepharidae; genus Eublepharis; species Eublepharis macularius. The sequence goes on along the minus strand of NC_072800.1, from coordinate 18,066,299 downwards.
CATAATGCCTTTGTACAGAGCTATGGCTCAAGCTCCTTTGGAAAAACCGTGTACAGAAAATGAGAACTTTTTCTCCCACTCCCATCATTCTAGAACAATTAATTGCCAATAGATTCAGGACAGACAAAAGGAAATACTGGGTTGTATCCAGACAAACTTTAAATTCAATCCTCCGAGTTCCTGTTCTTACCATGGCCTCTGTCCCGTGTGGCTTTTGTTCATGCAGGTTCCATGATCCCCAGAAGCATAGGTGATCAAAGGGGACCTATTTTCCTTTTTCACCAGCTGAAAATGAGTTTGGATCCAACCCACTGTTTGACTCAAGAGTAATTAACTTATAGAAGTCACTGCCCTATCATGTAGCAACGGTCACTACTTTTGTTGGCTTTAGCAGGAATGAGACAAATTCACGGAGGACCAATCTATCCATGACTATTATCTATGATAATTACATTGAAATGCCATGTGCAGAGGCAGTGACCTTCTGAAGGCCAGTGCTGGAGGGCAAAAAGGAAGAGCTTTGGCCTTCCAAGTCCTGCTTGGATGAGTTCAACATGCATCTCATTGGCCACTCTGTGAAATAAGATAGACTAAATGGACAAGAAGAATTGGACTATCCATTAAGCTGAGAAAAATTTAAGAAATATGTGGAGAAAAAGTGGGACATGAAGGGGAAACTGTGGTCTTTGGAGAAGTAGGGGAGATAGAAACTTACTTAAGGTTAAAAAGGGGTATATTTTATTGTATTTTACTGGATTAGTATAGTATATTCACAGGGGAGTATAATTTTAATTGGTATGTAAGGAATAGTATGTTACATATATATATGTAGTCTTTTTTTCTTTTAGTTAGTATATGTACCTATTATTACTTATATAATTTTTATATTCTTAACTAAGATAAGCAATATAGTTAGTGTAGATTGTTAAGATAATTAAAGAGATTTGATAGGTATAATATAGATATATATTACATTATTACATTATTATTATAGACTTTAAGAATTTATATGATATACTTTTTAGATTAAGTTGGGTATGGAAAACTGCTGGGAGTCACCAGAAGAGGGGTGGGGGGAAGGATGGGGAAAATGCAATGGGGTGAATAATGATAATGATTTCTATGTGTATGTTTGTAAATCCATCCAATAAAAAATTCTTTTAAAAAAAAGATAGACTAAATGGATCACTACTCTGACATAGTATGGCTGCTTTTATGCTCTGAAATGCCATGTAACTTCTACATATTTCATAGCTGCCTCTGTGGGCAACAATATACGTTGATGGGATCTAATCTTGACTTTGCCCAGGAAAAAGATCTTGGGGGTCATAGAGGAAAGCTCAATGAAATTATTGATTCAGTGTATGTGGCAATAAAATGCAGATTCAGTACTGGAAGTCATTTGAAGAAGAAATTGAAAATAAATGGGGCAGTTGCGTAACGACTTTATATAAAACTGTGGTTCAATCCTATTGAGAGAGCAATCCTATTCGAAGGTAAGAGAGCAATCCTATTCGACCTATTCTAGTAGGTAAAACTCTTCAGATATAGAAAAAGGCACCTGAAACAGCGGCCGGAGCATTTCTGAGCAATGAAAGGCTACAGAGTTATGCAATGTTTACTTTAGAAAAGATGAGACGATAGAACATTATAGAATAATGTCTGATAAGGAGGGTGGATGGAGGAATGTTTTTCTCTCACAAAAACAAAATTGAATGTGGAGGCACTCATTGTTGTTGTTTTGCCATGGGTTTAGGAGAGACAAAAAGATGTACAACATATAGGTCACTTGTGCAATGCACACAAGACTTTACCAGGTGTGCTGACAGTCAGTAGCTTACATAGAAGGCTCAGCCAAAATCTAGACATTTGGGTCTAGCTATTAGCTATTATAGCTATCTAGAACTACTATACATAGAGAACCAGTCTAGTGCAAAGATCAGGGTGATTGTGTGGCCTGAAGAGCCTTCCCCTCCCCATAGTGGAAGCGATGCCCATGATACTTGACATAGTAAACATAGCCAAAGATCAATTCCCTGCCTTGAGGACCTCATCATATAAGTTCAGGTCAGTTGGGGTGGGAGGCAGCACAGAGAGAGACGAGATGAGATGAGATGAGATGCAGAGTCAGGAATACGAGGAAATGCACATAGGCTGAGGACTAAAGGGTCACACAAGACAAAGAGTTCATGTTAGTAGTAGTTTGAGGCTGGGAGTTTAAGGAATAGAAGGGACACCATGTCACTATTTTGCAGGGAGTTCCAGTCATGAGGGATAGAAAGGGAGAATGTGCAGATTGATATAATAGAGGAGAGATGTTAGGCAACAGGGTATGGCCGAGATGGAAATTTCATATAGTGTGCAGCAATAAAGTCAGGGTTAATACTCAAAACTCTTTGACAGAAAGGCTTGGTCTTGGCTACCATAACCCCCATTGATTATGGGCACACGTGAATAGACCTTCAGAATTTAATAGTTCAGGTAGAACTTTCATATTTCCTCTACAAATCCTTTTCATGCACCAGAGGGGAAATGTGCATAAACCACAAAGATGCTTGATCAGGAAGAAAGAACTTCCAGATTAGAAGAGGTGGCTTTCACAATGCCAGGCTATTTAAGCAGAGCCCTTCTTGAAATAGCCGTCAGCAAAGGGACACGGATGACTGTGTAGTTTACTGCGTCATGTTTAATTGCTTATGCTTGTTCCAGCATTGTTTTAAGCTCTGTATTGGACTTCTGCTTGTTTCCAATTTCTGCAAGTTTGCATTTGCATACTCTAATGTACCAGCTGTTGACTGTATTGTCTTAAACTGTGTAATCTGCCTTTAGACCCAGTGAGAAAGGTAAATAAATATGAAATGACTGCCTTATATGGCATTTAGAGCGCGCTCACTTCCTTCTCAAATTTTCTTTGTAGAATTTAGGGATGATCAAATACGGGAAGTGAACAGAGAGCCGATTTTTGCACAGACTGTTTGTTGGTCCATTCATCAGTTGATAGCTGGTCATCAGGTTGCTTCATCATATTCCTCCTTAACAATGCAGCACAGCACAATCCGCTCTTTGTGCATGCACATTCTCACACAGCCCGACTGAGTTCTACTTGCCCCCCATGTTGTTTAAATATATAGCAATAATTTAAATAAGACAGTCAAATCAGTCACCAATTATTTAAAAAATAATTAAATAAATGCTTTTTAAAATTAAGTCCTGCTATTTGGCATTTGTCTAAAGAGACTCCATGTTGATGTTAATGGCTACTGATGTGTTTGAATCAGCCACCTTTTTACACATAAACAGTTTTGGTAAATAAACTATGCAAACTTGTTTGGCAGGCATCTGAGACATTCACTGCCAAACCTAACTGACCCAGCGGTTGACTCACATCTGATCGCCACAGTCAAACAAGGTAGATTTGATTATCAAACACCTTTGACACAAAAATTGTGGATCCCCAGTTGAATTGGGTCAGAGTTGTTGTTAACTCGCTTAACCTGAAAGGAGAACGGTGTTACAGCACAATCCCATGCAGTTACTCTTATTTAAATAAATGGACCTGGACTGGAGTAAGTTTGCCTATGACTACACAGCACTGTTAAGCCTGTTGAAGCAAAAACAAGCAGGAGTCTTGGGGCACCTTAAAAAATTAACAAGATTTTATCCCACCATAAATTTAAGTGGACTCTTATTTTTTACAATGCAGACCTAAACTGGCCTAGTTCTAATTCTATTGGATCTACTCAGTGGAGTTTACTCCAAGGGAAGTGTTTCTTAGGATTGTACCATCTGTAACTGTAAGATGAATTGAATGTATTTCTTTCGGTACACAACCAGCTTTAGACTAATAAAATAAGACATTCCTTTATTGGTAAATATTATACAAGTTAAAACTTCAGTTAAAATAATACAAATATAAATATTATAAAAACTAATTAGTATATATCATATAATATCTTGTAACAGTTGTCATAAATATAGCCCTGCATAAACACTTTAAATTGGAAAGCAGAGATCTTAAACTGCCACCATATAGTAACCTCCTAGAGTGGTCTGAATTAAAGCCCGGATACGCCTGGCTGGCGTTTGTTGTGTAATTTGATCACCGCACAAAATTTAGCTGTTGCCTTAGTAATGACCAAGGATTCGTCTTTTAATAGATTATCTAAACATGCACTGTCCGTCACTGTATCAGCTCTATTTATAACCAGAAGAATCGCCTGGACTCAAATTTCTTTATAGAGGGGACAGTGCAAAAAAACACATCCCATGGTTTCCACCTCAGCTAGGGGACAGGGACATATGTGTGTGTGTAGGTGTATAGTTTCAGGTGGGTAGCCTGTTGGTCTACAGTAAATGCGCAAGACTTGAGTCCAGTAGCACTTAAAACCAACTAGATTTCCAAGGTACGAGCTTTCAAAACTCAATCATACCCTGAAAATCTAGTTGGACTTTATTTACTCTTCTGGTTTCTGCAAACAATGCAAAACCAAATTATTCAAAAAGTCTTTTTTACTCAGAAAGGAGGGCTGTATTGTAGGGAGAGGGTCTCAGATGCTTCACTAATGAGTTAGACCACAGATCTCACCACTATGTTGCCTTACGTATTATATGTTACTTTAAATATGTACTCCTGTGCTTCATGCGGTCTAATGTCACTCCTAGAATTGATTATGTTCTGTTTCAGCTTTTTGTTCAATTCTGTATTGGATCCTTGCTAATGCTATGTCTTTGTAAACTTGTATTTTATTTACCCCATGGCATTGTTTCTGGAAATGTCGTTGATGATGACTGTACTAATCTCACGCCATGTAATCCGCCTTGAGCCTCAGTGAGAAAGGTGGACTATAAACGACATAAATAAGGCGCAACAGGACCCGCATCTCTCTCTCTCTGTCTATATACGTGTGTGTGTGTGTGTGTGTACACAACACACACACACGTATTACTTGCATGGAATAAAATAAAAAATATAGAATTCCACACATAGAATGTGCGTGTGTGGATATAAAACACTTATTATTCCTCTGCTTCTCAAAAAGCGGCCAGGACGAGGAGAGAGATAGGGGTCTCTGAGAGGAAAGAGGACCCCATTTTCCCGCCCTCCCCACATTCGGTTGCCTCAGGCAGGCGTAACCGGGAACCGGGGGCCGCGAGGAGCCTGAGGAGGCGCCCCACCGCTCTCCTCGGCCGCCTCCGCTTCCTCCTCAGTCCGAGGGGAGCCCAACGGAGGCGGGAGAAGGCGGCTGGCGGGCGGGTGACGCGAGCGCCTTCCCTCAGCCGCGGCGGATCCGGAAGAGGCGGGCTAGCGCGCGTGTGTGGATAGCCGAGGCCGCCGGGGCCTGCTTGCCTGCCCGCCCGAGTCGCTCCGCGGGGACGCGCGATGTGGGGGTGAGTGCGGCCGGGCCCCGGCGGGAGGGCGGCGGGGCCCTGGGAGGGGAAAGGGCGGCGAGGGGGGCGCCGGGGCGGCCGGGGGAGGGGAGCCGAGGCGTAGGCCCGGGCGCGGGTTGTGGCGCAGCGAGGCCGAGCCGGGTCAGACGGGGCTGAGGGAGGCCGGCGGGGAGCCGGGGAGCGCGGCCGGGGTCTCGTGGTGGGGGACGGAAGCGGCGGGGCGGAGAGGCCCGCCCGTTGCCTGGTTTCCAAGGCGGCCTAGGCCTCTGGCGCCCAGAGAGGCGGCGGCGGCGGCGGCAGGACCCGCGGCGCTCGGCATCGTGGCCCTGCTCGGCGCCAGACCCGCCTTCGCCCTGGCTCTGCTTCTGCCCGGTTGCTGTCCTCTGGGGGCAGCCGCTGACCTTTTCCTCCTCGGCCGCTCCGCTTCTCCCCTCCGCTCCTTCCAGTCGCTGCCGGCCTGAGGCTTCCCCTCTGCTTCCCCTCCTCGTTCACACGCACGGTACCGTCTTGCCCTCCCATCCCTTCGTGGCCGGAATGGGACGCGGGGGGTGGAATGCGGGTTGGTTGTTTCCCCAACCTGGGTGGTCAGACGGCGGAGTTTCCCTTCCTGCCAATGGCTGATCGTAGCCTATATTCTGGGCCGGAGGGAGGCAGCGATGATTCTGTTGGGATCCAGTAACTCCCATCATTGGACGCGGTCGCCGGATCCCAGAGAACCACCCCTGGCCTCCCTCTTTCCCACAGCTCAAAATACAGGCTGCAGCCAGCAGATTTTGGCAGTTTTGTGCCGATTGTGTTGGTGGGTTTTTCAGCTGTTCATCAAATCTTCACTCTGCAAATCTTTAGATTACCTAGCTCTGGCCCTCAAAAGCTTATCCCCTGAAAATCTTGTTGGTCTCAAAGGTGCTACTGGACTCATATCCTGCTACATCAGTAATGATTTGCTCCGTAAGGATTTGCCATCTCAGTCCTACCTGATTAGTTTCTCTTCTCCCCCCCCCCTTTGATGTTTATCTTCGCAATGTTCCCCATGTCAGTTATCTGCCCATTACCTCCTGTTCCTTTATCGTGTTCTGCATCCCACAAAGTGTCCTCTGCCTTCTGAATCTAGTTCAAAAATATTTTCAGCTTGCACCAGTCATTTTGTTCAGTTTAGATACTTGTTGTAATTGGGATCCTGTGGCCAAAACAGATCTTCCTTAAATGCTCTTATTCAAAAGCTTCTTTACTGCTTATTAGTTGCCCTGCTTGCAAACTGTCTGCACTTGTTCTTTGAATAACACTGAGTTGTAAACACTCGTTCATTAAAAAAATCTTGTTTGAGAAAGCAATTATTTCTCAAATACAGTTTTTCCTTATATATGCCAATGGTACACGATGAATTATAAAACCCATTACAAGTAGTACTTGCTAGTATGTTTTTATTAGTTTGTTTTTATCCTATGCCAAAGGCTTGGTTTCTTCAACAAAACACGTAAAAACTGATGCATTTTATAAGGTTATTCTCCAGTCTCCAGTTTCCGCCTGTGTGTTAACATTATACCTTTTTAAGAATCAGTGCATTCTGGAAAACTTTTGAATGTAGTTCAGTTACTCCTCTGTAGATGTGCAGTGGGGAACAGAATTTCTTACTATGGAGGTATAGCGCTCATGGGAAACTGTATTCTGTTCAGAAATGAACAAAACAGTCTGATTGGTAAGTTGGCTATTAAAGTGCCCCATACATTGCCAAAAGTGTGAGCCAGCAGGTTGTAAGGAGATAACATAGTATTTAATGCCACTTTCAGTGTCTTACACTTTAGAATTCATTGCATCTACAACTTCTTAGCTAAAAGTGGTTGTGTGATACAAAACAAAAATATATAATCTGCCTGCAATAGCAATACATATTTTGTATTAGTCACAAAAGAGAGTTTGATCGGACAACAAAAATTCAAGTATAATAAAAAATCATTCTACAGGATTACCTGTTAGTTTTTTGCTGCAGATATAAACAAAACAGGAGTCTGTTAGCAGTTATGACATACCAGAATTGTATTCCAGCATCAGTTTTTGTGGTCTTGAGCAGACCTTCAGATGCATTAAGTGGATACTCATTATGCAGCCATTTTATGTAGAAGTATTTTAAAAAGCAGGGTCACGGGGCCATGAAATGCCATAAGTACAGGGGGAATATAATTATGTAAAATTCAAGTCTAATCACAAAAAAACTTGAGGAACAAATGAGAAATGTTCTCCTTACTGAAAGAATACTATTGTATAAGTATTTGAAGACCTATTCTGTATTACTGTTTCATAGTTACCCTAGTGTCAGTTGTTGTTTTTAATCAAAACTTGCTTTGTTTATCAAAATTTCCTTTGAGAAACATTGACTTAATACACAGCAGTTGTGTTGCTTTGTGACTCTTAATATTTTGTTTTAGGTGATTGATGTTTTAGAACTACTTTGTATGTATTAGGTGATGTTTTAGAACTACTTTGGAAATGGTTGTGTTAACTTGTAGTAGAAACTACAGATACAAATAAGGATGTTCTGAGAAATTCATTGACTTCAGTGGCCTTAGAATGGCATAACTTTGTTTAGGATTGCATTGTAAATCCTACATGAGACACTGTCTCTATCCATATATGTTGTTTGGGGAGATAATTGTCAGAAAAGCAAGATATAAATATCATAAGCATATCAAAGAATCTAAAGCATAATTTTCTGCCATTTGACCTTGCCAGTGCTCTCACATATCTTTCCTCCTCTGTTGTTCTTGCTGCTCCTAAAGAACAGGGATTGTTATCTTCTACTCCTTGCCCTCCAGCAAGTCATGCCTTCTCATTTCCATCTTAGTATTCTTGCAGCCCTCCCCTTTGCTATGCACGTTCACGTACAACCTGGAGAAACATCAGTAGTAAAAAAATGTCTGCCAAGGATAAAATCTATTCCAGTAGAAAAAGAAATGCCATTGGTTTACCACATCTGTGATCTCATACAGATATAGAGAGCCGGCATAGTGTAGTGTTTGGCCAAGAACTGAGGAAACTACTCAGCCATGAAATTAATTGGATGACCTTGAGCCAGTCACACTCCCTCAACCCAGTCTACTTCACAAGGCTGTTGGGAGGATTAATGGAGGTGGGGAACATCATGCATTCCCCCCCCCCTGTTCTTCACAATAAACGTGGGATAAAAATGTAATCTGGGCTGTCATCTAAAGAAATTTTAGGTCATATAAATTCTAATTGGTGGTAGAGCGTGCCCTCAAGTCATAGTTGACTTATGGTGACCCCTGGTGGGGTTTCCATGGCAAGAGACTAACAGAAGTGGTTTGCCATTGCCTACCTCTGGAACCATGGTCTTTGTTGGAAGTCTCCCATCCACTTACTAACCAAGGCTGACCCTGCTTAGCTTCTCATTAAATTTGTTGATGATACCAAATTGGGAGGAGTAGCAAACATCCGAGAAGATAGAATCAAAATTCAACAAGACCTGAATACTCTGGAGAAGTGGGCAGCTGTGAATAGGATGCAATTCAACAAAGACAAGTGCACAGTATTACATCTGGGCCACAAAAATGGGAAGCACAAATACTGGATGGGGGATACACTTCTGGCCAGTAGTATATGTGAAAGAGATCTTGGGGTAAGAGTGAACTGTAAACTAAATATGAGCAGTCAGTGTGATACGGTGGCAAAAAAGGCCAATTCAATCCTGGGTTGTATCAAAGGAGCCATAGCGTCGAAATTGCAGGAGGTCATAGCTCCTCTCTATACTGCCTTGGTCAGGCTGCACTTGGAGTATTGTGTGTGGTTCTGGTGGCCTCAATTCAAAAAGTATGTGGACAAAATCGAGAGGGTGCAGAGGAGAGCGACGAGGATGATCAGGGGTCTGGGGACTGAGCCCTACGAGGAAAGGCTGGGTGCCTTGGGAATGTTTAGTTTGGAGAAGAGAAGATTGAGGGGGGACATGATTGCTCTTTTTAAGTATTTGAAAGGCTGTCATTTGGAGGAGGGCAGGGAGCTGTTGTAGTTGGCAGCAGAGGGTAGGACCCGAAACAATGGGCTTAAATTACATGCACAAAGGTACCGGCTGGATATTAGGAAGAACTTTTTCACGGTCAGAGTAGTTCAAAAGTGGAATCAGCTGCCTAGGAGGTGGTGAGCTCCCCTTCACTGGCAGTTTTCAAGAAGAGGCTAGATGAATATTTGTCAGAGATGCTTTAGGCTGATCCTGCACTGGGCAGGGGGTTGGACAAGATGGTCTGTATGGCCCCTTCCAACTCTATGATTCTGAGATCTGACCAGATCAGGCTTACCTGGGCTATCCAGGTCAGGGTATGAGTAATTAGAAAGTTAAGTAAGGCGGCATTTGCATATTAAAGCTGTAATTTTGAAAAGGCATACTTTGATTATAACTGTCACAGGAGTCACCATTTTAGAAGAGGTATTCCTTTGTATGTATGAGAGAAGGGGGACTTCTTGATTTAAGTGTCTGCCATTTTTATAAGCACTTAAAATAATAAACACTTAAAAAATCTTTCCTGAGTAATTAGAGGCACCTTTTTCAGTCCAAAGGTTTATCTAATCTAACTGAATGTTTGTTGCTCTAGTCTTCTGTGATTTCTTTTATTGTGGTATGTTTTAACTAATGCAAATGGGAATTCAGAATAACTCTCCAGTTATTGTGAGTTCATTCTTTTTGGCTCAACCTTTACATAGCCGGATCTGAATAGTGATATGGCATCTGATTTGCTGGATTTGTAGGAAGGTGCCATTTAAAAGAAACAGTGGAACCTGAGCAGCTCTGGAGAGGCTGCTCAGCATTAGACATGGGCATGAATCGAAATATGAATCAGATTTTGTGACGAATCAGGCCGGTTTGTGTTTCGTGAAATGCATTTTGTGGGGCCATGGTTTTCACAAAATTCATGACTTTTGGGACCGATTCGTGAATGATTCGTGATGCCAGACAGGCTGGCGCCAATCTGTTGATTCGCTAGGCAACATAGGCTCAGAATGTCTGCAGACCTTTTGTTGCCTTTGGAAACCCTAATCTTAGCCCACATAACCTTGATAGGCAGCTAACCAGATAGGGGTTAATCCCCTAGGCAGCTGATGAGATGGGCCTTCTGTAGCCATGGGAACACCAATATCATCCCTCCAAACCCTGTTAGGCAGGTCTGTCTGCCAGCCAGAGACCTCCTGTTCTGCTCTGTGTGAGCATTTCTTATATAAGGCACAGCTCTCTGCCTCGTGCTTTTCAGTTCCAGTAGACAGAGGGAGAGGGAGGACCTGTTGCTGGGATTTGAAGTGAGAGAGTGGAATTGGGAGCTTTTGGCTGGATTTGCTGCTGGATTTGCTTTAAAAGAGACTGAAAAGTCTCTTTCTTATTTTCAGCTCTTGTCCTTGCTGGGAAGGTCTTTGAGTGAGGGTGCCTTCTTTCCTCCTCCTCACCCAACCCTGGTCTCAGGCCTATCTTGACTGAGACATACCTTTTTTTTCTTTAATTTTCTTTGCTTATATTCTTATTTAGAGCATTTGTTCTTGCTGGCTTGTTGGGTGAGGGTGGGTGGAGGAGAGCCTGCTGAAGTCTCCCTGCGAGTTTGGCATCTCTGGGTAAGAAGCGGGCCATTGAAGTGCCCTGGGTTCTGACTAATCATGAAACTAATGAACAGTTTCGTGAAACGGGACAATTTCGTGAAAGTTCGTGATTTGTGGAACGTGACAAAACACTCGTTTTGTTTTTTCCCTATTTCATGCCCATCTTTACTCAGCATCAAGCAGGCACTAAAAGAGTGAATGGGGGGTGGGTTCTGGGAGCATTTTGTTCCTCTGAAAAGTCCTTTTTTTGTACCAAAATGTTCATTGTGCAAATATTCAGTGTAATCCTAGAATATAATTTAGCACTGAGTGCACAGATAAGATTTTTAGAAGACATCTTGCATCTTAAAACCAGAAACTGCCAGAAACCTTGAAGGTTACTGCATCACTTGCCCACCTTTTTCCCCAAAAAAGATAACCAACAAATTATGCTTCTACTGCTGTTGTTATTAAATAAAAGCAGGACCGTGTCAATATTGTACTAGCTGATAAAGCCCTGACTCATACCAAACAGTACCTCATGTTCATCTTTCTTGTTAAGAGTTATCGTATAATTGTTCATACATGAAATATAGATCTAAAGTAGCCTTCTAAACATATGTGTAGTACAATTTTTCTAAAACAATTGTGTATGGTCTCAGACAGTTGGTCCAGAGCCTAAAAACTGAGACACCTACAGAAAATGTTTGTTTATATAGTAAATAAAAATTAATACTATTTTTTGCTGTGCTTCAGCATCAACTATGTAAATTGTATTTCTAATCCATCTCAAAGGAAACTGAAGGATCTTTGAACATTCTACTTTTTAACAAAACACTATGCAGTTTAATAAATTAGGACCCATTTTTAATAGCTGTAAGAAGTGAAATAATTATTGTAATGTAAAAGAAATGTGCCTTGCTGGATATATTGAGAAGTCTTGCTTTCTAGTTTGATCCAACCATCTTTTCTGTCTATGAAAAAGATAGGAGAATGTCTCTTTGACCACAAAGAAAGCTTTTCTGTGCATTATTGGACCTACATGACCAGGAGTCATGTGGGACAGGGACTGTGATGAGGAGGAGAATTGGGTGAAATTAAGAGAAAAAGCTAACTGGATCCAACCTACTGAACTCTTTAATGATGAATTATCAAATCAAATATTCTATATCATTAATTGCTACAAAATTATTCACATTTAAACATTACCTTGAAAATGTGTGGTGTATCTCTATTGTATACATATAAATTATCAATATCCAGTGATGTAGATTGTCTTGCATAACAATTTTCATGCTTCACATTTTGAGTGAGTAAACCTTGTCTTAAAAACACTTTGCTCAATCCGCTGGAAAATTGGGGAGAAGCCTTTGTGGCGGGAGCTGTTTTTTCCTGCCTCCCTCTAGCCCATGCCTTTATATCTCTAGAAGGGAGCATGCAGGACCAGTGATTCCAAGACTCATTCTTGTAAGACAAGTCGTGATTTGTCATTACATCAAAATGCAGCTATTCTCTCTGCTATGCTACATTGGGCTGTACATGTCTCTACATTTCTTAAATACTGTAAGAAAAGTTAAGCCTTATTTAAAAACTATTGCGTTAGAAACTGCTGTCCATGTATTTACATTTCTATTTTTTTAAAGAATATTATCAACGGTAGCACTATAATATGGGTTTTTGGGGGGCAGTGTAGTGCAGTGGCTAGAGTGCTAAGCTTGTCTGGGTGCAGGAAAATCAAACTGAACTTCCATTTGGTTGTACAGCTTGCTGCATGGCTTAGTGCCAGTTACTGTCTTTCAGCTTCTGAACAATGGCCCCAGAATTCTGATAAAAAAATCCACAGAACAGGGCCGTGTTCACATAGGGAGATTTTTTCCCCTGCAATCCCAGGAGAACACCTGGAGCTGCAGAAAACCTAGAAAGTTTTATTTTTAATTGAGGGTTTTTTAAAAACACTGCGGTGCAGTGGCTAGAGTGGTGGACAGGATCTAGGCAGCCAGGTTCGATTGCCAACTTTGCCAGGGAAGCTTGCTGAGTGACCTTGGGCCAGTCATATACTCTCAACCTAACCTACCTTACAGAGTTATTGTAAGGAAAAAATGGAGAAGAGGAGAATATTGTAACCCACTTAGAGTCTCCATTGGGGAGAGAGGTGGGGTATAAATGAAGTAAAATACAAATAATTAAAAAGTGGGAGAAAGCAACACAAAGGGCGGGAAATGCCAACCATTGGTATTAGAACTCAGATTAAAAACAAATAGTGAGGGGATTAAGGAGGAGGAGGATGACTGAGAGATGGCAACAATGGAAGGAGAAGGCAGTGGCAGTGGCATGAGCAAGAGGGGAGTGAGAGATGATGGTGACAGTGCCAGGAGACAGTGATGGGGGCATGGTGAAACGTCGTGGTGGATGGGATTTCCCTCCCCTGCAGATCTCACAGATGCCTCACTTGTTTTTATAGAATCATTCTGAGGCTGAAGTGCTGCTCTCAGCTCTGTGAAGAAAGGGTAGTACTAGTATAGAAATGAAATGACTTCTTCATTATACTGGTTCTGATGCAGATTGCTGGAGTTTTATCCTGTACACCACAAATGTCTGAAAATATCAGAGGAAAGTCAGCATTTAAATCCTGTTGCAATAATATATTTGAGTATTTAAGATCTAAAGGTTACTTTCAAGTCAGTTAGCAATGTGGAAGCCTTACGTTTTATAGTGATAAGTCCTGTGTGGCCCCATCATAGGGCTTCACAAATCACAGATTACCATGGCACCTAGAAATTTCATTGTGGCACCTACTACTTTCAGCAGTGATTTTAATGTAGAGTCTATGGACAATCCTGAGTGGAAATACAAAGCTTATTTATCATTTCACATCATAATAGGTTTTTTGTTGTATGACATAGCTGCATGATCATGAAGTTCTTGTCATTGCTTGTGGTGGTCCCTGTGCAAGCACCGAGTCATTACTGACCCATGGGGGGATGTTGCATCACAACGTTTTCTTGGTAGACTTTTTGTTACGGGTGGTTTGCCATTGCCTTCCTCAGTCATCTACACTTTACCCTCAGGAAACTGGGTACTCATTTTACCGACCTTGGAAAGGTGGAAGGCTGAGTCAATCTTGAGCCAGCTACCTGAACCCGGCTTCTGCCAGGATTGAACTATATATATAACATTCCATTAAATTGAGCTTTTTAGAACATTAATGAATTTGTGAGAAATTGTGCAGAAATTAGGTTACAGTTAGAGGCTATGGGTTTTTTTTGTGATGGCATTCAAGATTGTTTCCTTATTTATATAGCGCCACAGTTTTGTCATAACATGAACACAGTTGTGAGAAATTGTGAAGAGTTTTGAAGTAGCAATAATTAGAAAATATTATAATTAAAATACAAAATGCTGAAAGTTGAAAAATGAGTCTGGATCTTAAATTTTGGGGCAAGCTCCTAGGGCCAAATAAAAATTGTCAAGGCCTGTCCTATCATGTCTTGATTTGCAGAGTTTGGAGGAAGGGTAGTAAGACTTGGGCTCACATATACAATATTTTCATGCTTTGAAAGGTCTGAATTGTCTGTCGCAACTAAGCACTGTGTGACAAACTCCCAAAAATGGATATGGAGTTGTTTGGGGTAGACATGATACTTAGTAATGCTTAAGTCTTATTAATATTGATAGGGCGAATTAATTACAAGGAACTTGCCTCGTCAATATCAATGGGTGACAAGTGCAACCAAAATTCTCAGAATCAGGATCACTGTCTTACCACCTTGCCCTCTTAAGTTGTTGCATTGTGGCCATGGCTTTGTAGGGTCTGGTACTGAAATCCTAATAATGGTGTGGGAGGTGACTGAAACAGGCAAGGATCCATTCATTCCTTAGTTTTACTAGCCTCTTTATAGATCAAGATAGGTAGCTGTGTTAGTCTGTCTGTAGTAGTGGAAAAGAGCAAGAGTCCAGTAGCACCTATAAGACTAACAAAATTAGTGGTAGGGTATGAGCTTTCGTGAGCCACAGTCACTCATACCCTACCACTAATTTTATTAGTCTTATAGGTGCTACCGTACCAAGGTCGCCCAGTGAACTTTCATTTCAGAGCAGGAATTTGAACCTGGATTTCCCAGATCAACATTATCCAGTGCATCATGCTGGCTCTCTTAAATTAGTTAAATGTATGTCTGAATTTTTTTTTAAAAAAAAGCCTATGCAAGAATGGTGCTCTTAGAAATGATACAAAGGAGTGTTTTAGAGCTCAAGATCTGTGCAGTGTTAATAAGATTTCAAAATAGTAGTCTTCAGAATTAACTTCATGTTGTTCACATTGCCATGCATTTTCTGTCCTCCTACACGTCCATGTCTTGTTCAGCAAGTCTTGACCAAAATAATCTACTCAATTTTGCATTATTCAGGTTTAAAACTGGTTATTGTTCATGCGCATGAAATAGATTTGCAAACTATATTGATTTTTCTAGTTTGCCACGTTAAATCCTCATCTTTCTCTTTCCTTGTTTTGTTTGATATTCAGTACAGCTGTGCTACCATTACCTATCTAGAGATGTTGACTTTGATGAGCAAAAATTGCACTGAGAATAATTTCAGAGTGATTGAAACCCATCTGTGGATTCGTAAGCTGGTTAACTGTGCAGATATTGGATAACTTGAATTAGATGATAATAGTGAGGTCATTTATTTATTTATGTCATTTATATTCCGCCTTTCTCACTGAGACTTGAGGTGGATTACATAGTGTGGAATTAGTACAATCAGTGGCAAGGACAAGGGCATTTTCATAGTGTCAAGAATATTTCCATAAACACTGTCATAGGGTAAATGAATACAGTGTCAAGAACATTTCCGTAAACAATGTCATAGGGTTAATTAATACAAGTTTACAAAGACAGCATTAGCCAGGATCCAATATGGGGTTGAAGAATTGCTGAAACAGAACATAATCAGTTCTAGGACTTACATTAAACAACATGAAGCACAGGTAGTATAAGGAGTACATATTTAAAGCAATAGACAATATGTAAGGCAACATAATGGTGAAACCTATGGTTCCTGACTCATTAGCGAAAGACCCCCTTTCCTACAATACCGCCCTCTTAGCTGAGAAAAAGGCCTTTTTGAATAATTCAGTTTTGCATTGTTTGCGGAAAGCGAGGAGTGGGGGGGCTCTCCTGACTTCCTCAGGCAGGCCGTTCCATAGGGTAGGGGCCACCACAGAGAAAGCCCGTGCATGATCAGCTGTTGATCTCACCCATATACAGGCTGGCACCTGCAAGGGACCCTGTTCAGATGAGCGAAGCTGCCATGGAGGGACATAGGGAGGCAGGCGGTCCTGTAGGTATGCTGGACCAAGGCCATGATTGGATGTAATAACCAATACCTTGAACTGAGCACGGTAACTGATAGGTAGCCAGTGGAGTAACTGTAGGATGGGAGTGATGTTCAAGCTTCTGCTCGCTCCTGATAATAGTCAAGCCGCAGCATTTTGCACCAATTGGAGCCTCCTAGTTAACTTAGAGGACAGACCAATGTATTAATGTATTCCAATTAAAATGGTATTTATTAATATCTTCTATCACATAAGTCAGGAATGTAAGCTTCTCAATCTCTATTGGATGGATTGCAGTTTTTAAGTTGGTGAATGAACATGCACAGGCATTCCCCATCCCCAGAATGCAAACGTGTGCAGATATAGTTGTCCTTTCTCACACTTACATAGGCACACATCACTTTCAGCCAACTAGATTAGAATGAATTGTAAAGAAAACTACAGATCGTCTTCGTCCTTCTGTGCAGCCCCACATTGGGACTGCGCAGGCGCAGGCCAGCCGCGGAAAAGATTTTTCTAGCTTCCAGAGATGTGAAGGGGACGTTCGGATCCACCGCGCATGCGCGCCGGTGTTCCCGCCAATTTTGAATGCATATATATCCGAACGTCCCCGGCATTCCCTCAGTTCCTTTTTCGCCGCCGTACGAAAAGGTTCTATTGTCTAGCGTTTATCCTCTCAGCGTCTCTTCGGAGTTTTGGATTGTGATCTTCTGGTCGGTATTTTTTCCCCCTTGTCGGTGGGAGATACCGTTCATTATGTCCCAAACTTCCTTGTTTAAGAAGTGTCTTAAGTGCGGCACTAAAATGACGCACTCGGACGGCCATGAGCTCTGCCTCATCTGCCTGGGCGAGGGGCATGTTGTCGAGCGCTGCTCCATCTGTATGTCCTTCACCCCGAAGGCAAGGAGTGATCGGAAGGCCAGGCTCCGTGCCTTTTTGTGGGATGCTAACCTTCTCCCCCCCAAGCCATCCGGCTCTTCGGGAGATAGACCCCGCTCCGCCGCTCCGTCGCCGGCGCCGTCTCGTAAGTCGCCAGAGCAGCTCCCCGCGGAACCGACGGGGCAACCCGTTCCGGAGGCTCGACCTGACTCCGGTTCCGGGGATCGTCCTTCCGACCGGAAGGCCAAGAAGTGTTCCGCATCCAAGCCGAAGTCCTCCTCCAAGCCCTCGGCCGCAGAGGCTGCTTCGGAACCCCAGCCCAAGAAGGCCAAGGCGAAATCGAGGGCCAAGGGCCGTGCTTTATCCCCGGCTCCGACTGTGCGACCTGGTACTCCATCTGGACCGGTCCTGATCCCTGACGATGTGGTGAGTCTCCACACCCCGTCTCCTCCCTGCACGCCTCCTCCGTCGGTTCCCGAGGAATTCGTGTCGTTCCCATCTTTCGCGGAACCGTTCCAGTCATTCGAACGCTCCCTGCCTTCCGCCCCGGCGCCTTCGGAGGCCTCCGTTCCATTGCCGTCTACCTCGTCGGTTCCGATGCCTCTTCGCTGGCCCGCCCCGGTGCCTGCTCCTCTGCCCCCTTGCCAGCCTGTCGCGGGGATTGGGAACATGACCTCCTGGCAGGATTTTGTGGCGTGGTTCCAGCAGTCGCTGCCCTTCCTGCAGCACCCTTCGGTTCCGGTGGTTTCCGTTCCGGCTCAGCCAGTCGGGCTCCCGGCATCCGCTCCTCCACCTCCTGGCTTGCCTCTGCGACCGTCGGTTCCGGCGACTTGTCCGTCGGCCCCGAGCGCTCACCGGTCCTCGGTTCCGACACAAACCTCGCCGGAGTTTTCAGATTCCGAGGATGAGGAAGGTCTGGCGTCACCGTCGGAGTGTTCTTCAGATGCGGCCTCTGATCCTTCCCCGGATGACACCGTGGGTGGGCCCCGTTCGTCGTCTCCGAATGACGACTACAGGCTGTTCTCCGAGCAGATGGTGCGGATGGCTGCCGCGCTGGAGATAGACGTCTCCTCCACGACCTCCAAGCCCAAGAGTAAGCTACTGGAGGCTCTGTATTCCGGGTCCCCCGCGTCGGTGGCGTTTCCCCCTGTGGAGGATTTTGTTGACAGCGCTCTCGCGCTCTGGCAAACACCGGCGTCCGTGTCCGCGACGGCAAAGAAGGTAGAGAGGTACTACCGTTTAAAGCAGGATGATTGCCCGTACCTCTTCAGTCATCCGAAACCCTCCTCAATCGTGGCTGAGGAGGGTCAGGCTCGGTTCCGTTCCGGTTCCTCGTCGGCCCCGGCGGACCGAGAAGGCAGGAAGCTGGATGGCATGGGCAGGAAACTCTACTCGTCCGCGTCTTTGGGGTTCCGTATTGCCAACTTCCAGGCCATTATGGGGTCCTACAATCTGTTCCTCTGGAAACGGCTGTCCTCTTACCTCTCCGATCTCCCCGAGGATCGCCGCCACTTGGTGAAGGCCCTTCAAGCAGAGGCCATACGGCTGTCAAAACAGCAGATGACAGCGGGCAAGGATGCTGCCGACTCCGCGGCGCGCTCGATGGCGACTTCGGTGGTCCTGCGTCGACACGCCTGGCTCCGGTCCACTGCCCTGCCGCCTGAAAAGAAGGCGAAAGTGGAGGATTTCCCCTTTGAGGGGCCCCAGCTCTTCTCGGAGAAGACGGATGAATCCCTCTCCCTGATGAAAAAGAATCAGCAGACGGCCAAGTCCCTCGGAGTCGCCCCCTCGGTTCAGTCATCGGGTCCGAGGTATCGTTATGGTCGGTTCCGATCCTACCAGACCCCTTACCAACCTTACCAGCAGCGTCAAGCGCGCTTCTTCTCGGGCCAGTCCTACGGTCACCGATCCTATTCAGCCCAGCAGCGTCATTCTTCCCAGCGCTCCGGCCGGTCCAAGGGCAGGCAACAGCCTTCTTCACCCAAGCCTTCGACCTCGGTGCAGAAGCCCTCGGTCTTCTGACTAAGCCTGAACGCTCCCCTGTTGGCCTCCAAGGACGCCTCCTCTGCTGCCCAGTTTCTGGACAGGCTTCGGCCTTTTTTGCCCTGTTGGCAACGTGTTACTTCTGACACTTGGGTCCTGTCCATTGTGGCCCATGGTTACAAGTTAATGTTTACAGATGCACCTCCTCTCTCTCTCCCTCCCCGTTGTTCTCCATGTTGTGATGTTATGTTGCACAATAATGTTATAGAGTTGGTTGACAAAGGTGCTGTCCGGGTGGTCAATGTCGCTGCTTCCCCGTGGGGATTTTACTCGAGGTACTTCCTTGTGGATAAGAAGGATGGAGGTTCCCGGCCCATTTTGGACCTTAGGGGCCTCAACAGCTATTTAAAGGTTGAGAAGTTTCGGATGCTGACCCTGGCACGGGTCATGGAGCTCCTAGAGGTGGGCGTCTGGTTAGCTATTCTAGACTTGAAAGACGCCTACTTCCACATCTCCATCTTTGAGGGCCACAGGAAGTATCTGCGGTTTGCCTATGGGGATTCTGTATATGAATATACGGTGTTGCCTTTTGGGCTGGCCTCTGCGCCCAGGGTCTTTACGAAGTGCATGGCCACTGTGGTGGCATACCTACGGTCCAGGGGGTGCTTTATCTACCCGTACCTGGATGATTGGCTCCTAGTGGGACCCTCAGCTGACTCTCTCCAGGGCCATATTGCCCTCACTTTGTCTGTACTGGCTGAGTTGGGCTTGGTGGTTAATAGGGATAAGTCCATCCTTACTCCGGGCACAGCCATTAGGTTTATTGGGGTTCATCTAGACTCACCACGGGGCAGAGCCTACCTGCCTCCAGATCGTCTGACCAGGCTTTCTTCCTTAGCCCGTCATTTCCTGCATAACCGTTACCAATCTGCCCTTTTGATCCAAACGTTATTGGGCCTTATGGCCTCCTCCACTGGGGTGGTTTTCTTTGCACGCCTGCATATGAGGCCTCTGCAAAACTGGTTCGTCCGGAGGTACAACCCCCTCACTATGGGCCAGCATCAGAAGTTCTCCATTCCCAGGGTGGTGCTGCGCTCTCTGGCCTGGTGGACTGTCCCTGGAAACCTGTCTGAGGGTTGTCCTTTCGGCCCCTTCCTAGCTGAGGTCACAGTTTATACCGATGCCTCCAACTTGGGATGGGGGGGGCGCTGTGGACAGCTTTCGGCTCAGGGCATCTGGTCCCCATCTGAGACATCCATGCATATCAACCTTCTTGAGCTTCGGGCGATCCGTTACTCCCTCGCTTCTTTTGCAGATGCCGTTCGGAACAGGAAGATTCAGGTCCTGTCGGACAATACCACGGCCTGCTACTATCTCAACAAGCAGGGGGGAACGGTCTCGCTCAAGCTCTGCAAGGAGGCAACGACTCTATGGAATTGGGCCGTGGCCAACAACGTCCTTCCCAGAGCCGTGCACATTGCCGGGGATCTCAACACCTCGGCAGATGCGCTGAGCAGGGTGTTTCTGCCTCAGCACGAGTGGTCCCTAAACAGGGTCTACCTCGACCAGGTTTCCCGCACATGGGGCACGCCTTTGGTCGACCTCTTCGCCACTGCCCGCAACAAACAGGCCCCGCTGTTCTGCTCCCGGGCCGGCATTGGCCGCCACTCCCTAGGGGATGCCTTCCAAATACCTTGGTCCCCAGGGCTCTTTTATGCCTTCCCGCCCTTTCCGCTCCTGTACAAGGTTCTTTCCAGGGTCAGGGCCTACCGAACCTGCTGTATCCTCGTTGCCCCTCGGTGGCCTCGCCAGGATTGGTTCCCCCTTTTGCTCTCCCTGTCCCAGGGGCGATGCCTCCCCCTGCCTCACGCCCCGGACCTCTTAACCAGGGACGGGGTGTGGCATCACGATGTGGCTGTACTGAATCTGGCTGCCTGGCTTCTGGGCAACCGGGAATGAACCTCTCTTCTGGGGTGCTTGGGGTGATCTTGAATGCCCGGAAACCGTCCACCAGGTTGTCCTACCAGAGGAAGTGGTCACGTTTTTCCCGGTGGTTGGCCCCAAAGGGGGTTTCTCCCTTTAGTTGCCCGCTCCCTGTCATCCTGGACTACCTCCTGGATCTCTGCTCCCAGGGCCTTGCGTTTTCCAGTGTTAAGGTCCACATGGCTGCAATCTCTGCCTTCCATGAGCAGATTGATGGGAAGACCGTTTTTACTCACTGGCTTTCCAAGCAGTTTCTGAAGGGCCTGTTCAAGACCTTCCCTCCTAGGGCCCATCCCATTCCACAATGGAGTCTCTCCCTGGTTCTCTCCCAACTGATGCTCCAGCCCTTTGAGCCTCTATCTTCCTGCCCCCTGCCTTTGCTCACTCAGAAGGTGGCTTTCCTGGTGGCAATCACGTCCTCTAGGCGTGTTGGGGAGCTGTCTGCCCTGCGGTGTGACCCTCCCTTTCTGCAGTTTTTCCCTGGTACTGTCATGCTCCACACTAGCATGGAGTTTCTGCCTAAGGTAGTCTCAAGATTTCACCTACAGCAAAAGGTGTTCCTCCCTTCCTTTTTTCCAACGCCCTCATCCCCAGGGGAACGAGCACTACACACATTGGATGTAAAGCGTGCTTTATTGTTTTATTTGCACCGCACCAAATGTTTCAGGAAGTCTCCTGCCCTGTTTGTGTGTTACTCTGGCCCTCGCAAGGGCTCACCTGCTTCTGCCCAGTCCATCTCTCGCTGGATTGTGTCTACGATTAAACTTTGCTATCGGCATGCTGGAGTCCAGTGTCCCTTGTTGGTTACCGCTCATTCCACTCGAGCGCAAGCTGCTTCTGCTGCCTTCCTGCGAGGAGTGCCGCTCCAGGACGTCTGCCAAGCTGCGACATGGTCCTCTGCAGACACTTTCATCCGGCATTACTCTGTGGATGTGCATGCACGACGTGACTCGGCTGTTGGCACAGCTGTCCTACAGTCCTTGTTCAAGTAGACACTCACACCCGCCCCCATTGGTGAGATGCTAGTTACTCTCCCAATGTGGGGCTGCACAGAAGGACGAAGACGATAAACAGGGTTTCTCACCTGTAACTGTTGATCGTCGAGTCTCTTCTGTGCAGACACACATTCCCTCCCGCCTGCCCCGCTGTGAGTGTTTCGTTAATTTAGTTTCTCCGGCGGCTCAGGTGAACTGAGGGAATGCCGGGGACGTTCGGATATATATGCATTCAAAATTGGCGGGAACACCGGCGCGCATGCGCGGTGGATCCGAACGTCCCCTTCACATCTCTGGAAGCTAGAAAAATCTTTTCCGCGGCTGGCCTGCGCCTGCGCAGTCCCAATGTGTGTCTGCACAGAAGAGACTCGACGATCAACAGTTACAGGTGAGAAACCCTGTTTTTCTCTCCTCCAAAGGCAAAAACCGCTTGAAAGCAAGCAGCTGTTCTCCCTCTTAGGCAGGAGGACATCTGTGGTTGTTTCCCACCATCCATTTGGGGAGGCAGGAAGTTGAAACTTCTTCCTCTTCCTTAGTAGGTGGGATCATCCCTTTCACTTTCAGTTCTTTTCCTGCCTCTGGGGAGAGCAGTTGTTCTTAGGCTAGTTTAGCTATCTCTTCACTTCTGATTTGTCTTTCTCTTTTAATCTACCTTTCTCCATCCACCTTTTTTTCTTCCTCTCGTCTCTCTCTACCCTTTTTCTTCCTTTGCAAGGGAAAAAATAGACTTTAGAGAGAGACAGCAGAGGAGGAAGCATGGATCCACGGGAATCATCGGACTCTGAGGAGAGTTTCTTGGAGGGTCCCGTGCTGTTCCCAAGGAGCCGTCCTTCCGACGGTGGGAACAAACCCTGCTAGTGCCGACGAGTCCTTTCGGGCCAATCGGCTCCCCGGTTCACCAGCAGCAGCAGAACAGGAAGATTGACCCTCCAAACGGCCCCGGCTTTCTAAGAGGGCGCCCGTGAGTAAAGCGCGCAACGGCCAGCTGGCTAAAAGCAGCGCTGCCGGTCGGAGCTCAGTTTTGGCGGGAAAGCAAGCCTCAGCCATCAAGCAATGACGTGCTTGCCAATCTCCTGGCGGGGGAAGCTACTCATTTAGACAATTCCAGCACGCAGAGCTCCAGTCACCCGGCTCAGGAAGCCCGCGTAAGTGTCCCTCATCCTGTTCTTTCCTCTGAAGTCTTGGCAGCCATCAGACAATCGATGCGAGAGGAGATTCTATCCCTCTACAGCGGGGACCCCTCTTCTGAGTCTGGCCCTTCCACATCAGGGCTGGTTTCTTCCCAAGGGGGTTGAGGCAAAGGAGGCCCGTAGCCCACTAAAGCAGCTCAAAAACAGACACAGTTGGCACAGCTGGACAAGTCAACAAGGTGGGCAGAGGGAGGGGGCCTCTTCCAGTGAGGACTCTGATGAAGGGGAATTTCTGCCAGAGGACAATCAGGAGGAGGAGATCCCCAACACTGATCAGTCCAATAGACTATTCCAGGCTGAGGACTATCAGTATCTCTTGACCAAGACCCTGGCACCCCTAGACCTCCAAGAGATCAAACCAGGAGAGGAGGAGGAACCCAAAGCTGGGGGGGGGAAGGGCAGACCCAAGGGAAACAGGGAATTTTTTCCTAGAGAGGAGGAAAGAGCTAAAGCATTCCCTTTCCCAGAATTTTTTGAGCGTTGGTTAAAAGCAGAATGGGCCTTGCCTGCAGCCTGCAAGCACTTAAAAAGCTGTATAACCTACCCAGTTTTGCTAATGAGCTTTTGCAGGTGCCAGCGATCGACGCTCCAGTAGCGTTGCTGCAGTCGCAGGGTCTGCTTTCCGAAGACGGTCAAGGGTCCATCCGAGATGCCCTAGATAAAAGAGGCGATGTATCTCTAAGGAGGGTACATGAAGCTATGTCGGTAGCCATCAAGGCTTCGGCCGTTTCGTCAATCGTATCGTCTGGACCAGGCGGCTAATCCAGCTGCTCCTGGAGAATAACAAGCGACTTCTCAAAGGAGCCAACAGGATTTTGAAGGCAAGCGCCTTCACGACGGATGCCACCCTAGACTCATCATTTGTATCCAGAGCTATGGCTGCATCTATGGCAGCCAGACGATTACTGTGGCTCTGGGCCTGGCAAGCAGATCTTCAAGCAAAGATCATTTTGATGTCATATCCCTTCCAAGGGGGGAAGCTGTTTGGAGACCAACTCGAGAAGATCCTGGTTGAGACCAAAGATAAGAAAAAGGCCATGCCAAAATTGCTGAAGCGCATGGAAAGGAGGTTTTTCAACCCCCAACCCTTTCGCTCTCATCATACTCTACTTAGAGCACGCCAGGATTCCAAGCGTTCCTGGAGCTCCTAGCAAACACAGTCTCGAAAAGGTCCCTTCCAACCCAGGAACCACAGACAATCGACCACTCGAGTCAACAGGTTTGATGCAGACGACAAGGGACAGAAGCCCTGACTCGCTCCAGGCTCCGGTGGGTGGACGACTACTTCTATTTCAGGAGGCTTGGAGGGAGTCTCAGGCAGACGAATGGTCCAGAGAAGTAGTGTCCGAAGGCTATTCTATAGAATTCACCTCCTTTCCACCGGAGCGGTTCCTCAAGTCTCCACTCAAGAAGGATCCTCACAGAAGGGAAATTACTCCAAAAGCCATACAACACCTTGTGGAAATCCATGCAGTTCCCATCAACGAACAAGGCAGGGGAGTCTACTCAATATTTTTCACTGTTCCCAAGAGGAATGGGGACTGGCGATTGATCCTAGATCTGAAGTACGTAAATCACTTCATCAGGCTTCGTCATTTCAGAATGGAAACCCTTTGGTCGATAGTGGAGGCCTTTCGCCCGGGGGAATTTCTAACCTCTATAGACCTGACAGAAGCATACCTTCACGTACCGATCATCCCCTCCCACAGACAGTTCCTCCAATTCTGTGTGGGAAACAACCATTCTCAATTCTGGGCAATGCCCTTCAGACTGTCCGCGGCCCCAAGCGTCTTCACCAAACTTCTGGTGATCCTCGTCGTCAGACTCTGGGAAATGGGATTCCACCTGCATCCGTACCTGGACGACCTGCTGATAAGGGCAGATACCAGAGAGTCTTCAACAGAATAGATCCAGAGGAGTTAGCCGTGTTAGTCTGTAGTAGCAAAATCAAAAAGAGTCCAGTAGCACCTTTAAGACTAACCAATTTTATTTTATTGTAGCATAAGCTTTCGAGAATCAAGTTCTCTTCATCAGATGCCTGATCCGAACTGGTCAAATACAGAAGAGCAGGGGAAAGAACGGGACATATATCACCAGGGGACAGAATGCAATTAGTGTGAAGGCAATCAAAACATTCCTTTGCTTGTAAATGTAAACATCTCCTTTTGGTGTGGAGTCAGTTTGCCGCAGTGAAGGTATACAATTCCTATGTAGTATAAGCCCTCGATAACCACAGCTCTCCCTGCCAGCTGCATCTTACAAAGAGAACTGTGGTCCCCGAAAGCCCACACGCACTCAGGCTGAGATAATTGACAAACAAAGCCCACACCAGGCGTCTCTGGGCTCCCCCAGACCACGCCTCTGTAAAGGAGGTAACAGATTTCCTTTCTTAAAGGTGCTACTGGACTCTTTTTGATTCAACAGAATAAGTTCAAATGCCTAATGGATAGAGCCTAATTTGGGTTATCTTGGTTCAGATCCTTGTTCTTTAGCATTCCTGATGGTTTGAGCATTTAATCTTCCCCTGTCTTAATTCAATAAACTGTAAAATCTGAATAACAGACTATTGTTGTGCCACTGTGTGATGTTTAACACCTTTTTTTACATGAAATTTACTATAAAACTGTGATTGACATCAGTTAGACTTTCCTATGAGTATACTTATTGAGGGAATCTTTTTAAATCAGTTTTTCAACCAAACAAAGTGTAAGTGTTCTGAAATATTTAGATAAGTTAGATTTAAGTTTTGAGATATTTCTGAAACGTTAAGGTAGGCAGAGACAAGTTGGTGTTTAATAATAGAAAATATTACCATCTTTAGATTTTGTTTATATTGACTTTGTGTTTTTAATGTGCTGCATTTTAGCTAAAAAGGCCCTAAGGTGGCAATGAAACAAAATGTTTACAGTAGTTTTCAAAAGTTAAAACAATTTAAGCTTTAATGTTACCCGTAAAATATTAGGTACTCTAGAAGAGGTGTTGTCCCACTAACAGTTATTCATGTCAAAGTCCTTTTAGTTAGGCCAGAAGGCATGGAGAGATGACAAGTCTTATCTCCAGGAGTTTGGAGTTCTGGATTTTGATGGTAGCAGCTGAAAAGGCCTTCCTAAGAGTCCTGAGTCTGACCAGCCTTACTTTAGATGGGGTTGATTTCTGCCGGAGAGCACCATCACTGGATAGAGCTTGGGCAGATTGAGTGGAGGTAGGCCTTTGGGCTCTTTTAACTTAACTGCTTGGGCATGGGACTTTGAAGAACAAGAGTGGAACCCTTGAGCCCAGGAACAAATTGCCTCTGTATGCAGCTGGTATATCATTGGCAATAACGCACACGTCACCATGAGTATCAGTTAATACTGTAGCTACCACATTTTGTACCAGATACCAAAATGTCTTTGGGGCAGTCCCGTGTCCATTGTGTTATCATAATCTAGCCTGTTAGCGACTCATACGCTACTGTGGCTAGGTCTGCTTTCTACAGGAATGGTTGCAGGTGGTACACTAAGCTGGCATAAGTGGGTAAAAGACACTGCTGGGTAACTCAGTCACTTGTTCATCTAGTGATGGAGGCATCAAGAAGTATCCCCAAGCTGTGTGCTTGCCTCTTCAAGGGGAATGTTGTTTTATTTTAAATAGGTTGAACACCAAGACCTACATAAGTTTTACTCCTAACCAGCAGTCATGCTGTTTCGTTTGGATTAAGTTTCAGTGTGTTCACCCTTACCCAGCCTTTCTCTGATACCAAACACTGATTTAGAAGGTCTGCTGCCTTCCTTGAATTAGGCTGTGTCATTGTCATGGTGATGGCACTGTGTGTACACCAGATTGAGTGATGTTAAATAGCAGGTTTGTGGGTTTTAATAAGCAAAACCATAGGGTAGAGCAGAAGTCCTCTGTTATGCCTTCTGGCCTAAATTTTCTAGGCACTCCAGTTTATGTTGGCATCAGAGGCTGCTGAGAGGCCCAAGAAGTTTCACAAAGACACATTTTCCTGTCAGTCCATCAGTGAAGATCATTTAATGGGGTGATTAAGACAGTGTCCTTACTATGGCTGGATCAGAACTGAGATTGAAAGGGCTCTAGATACTCAGAGGCATCCAAGAACATCTGGGGTGGTTTTTGCCGCAGATCTTTGAAAGACCTTCTGAAGACATAGCAAGTTGGAAACTAGCGAATGACTGTTTAGGTCTATGGCATCCAGAAGTGGTTTCCTTTATGAGACGTTGGCCTCATGTACAGCCAGAGGCACCATGCCTTCCGTCAAGAAGCTGTTTTGTAATACAGGATTATTACTTGGTTAAACTCTCTCTGGTCTTCTTAGTCATGATGAGTACAGATTTACAGGGTTGTTGGTCAGTTGCACTTCTTGTCAGCATTCTGGGGCTGCATAAATTGGAACTTACCTATACTAGCATAACAAATGGATGTTTAAGGCCCATTCAGTATAACTTAATGAATACAGTGGCTAAGAGAACAGTTCCTTGCTGTTGAAGGCCTCTTACAATCTTAGACGGCATCATCACTGCACAGATGTGATGGTGGTGCTGAAGTAAATTTATTTTTGCCATCATCACCACAAGAGAGTAGGCGTTAAAATACATTGCAGCCTGTTTCTGGCATCAGTTTCCTTCTTCATGGTTCTAATTACTCTGCTGCTTCAATTCCCAAGTTCTGGGGTGAACCTAGATGCTGATCAAAAGCCAGTGAGTGCTTGGTGAATTTCTAGAACAAAACCAGTATTCCACTTAGCAAAACATCCCATCCTCTTATAAAGATAGAGCAAATGCTGAAATGTACATCCATAATCTGATATTCTGTAATTTCACATACAATTACTAATGAAAGGTCTCTGGAGCTTGCAGTTGTTCTTACAGAAGTTGTTTCTTCTGCATCAGATACTACTGATGACTGTTGTTGGAGGGGTTGGAGGAATTGAAGTTATTTAGTGCCAATCCTGGCTTCAGAAGGAAAGTGAGGGGGAGAAATCACAACTGTAGAATTGTGGACACATTTAAACAAATAACTTGAAAGTTAAAATTGTTCTGTATTGTTCCTCCTGCACAACTTAATGGATCCCCAAATGCGGTTTGGCTTTCAGAAGAGTTTTAAGTGCTTGTAAATTTTGAGCGCCAGTGAGGAACGTGGAGATCAAGATCACATGAAATATGATCTTGCAGATTTCATCTGAGGATGTTAAGGAAACAGTTTCCAAATCTTGTCCAATAGGATCACTCCTTTCTATACTATGCATGCTATAAGCTTTAACACACTAGCTTCTGTTGGGAATATCACCTTGATACAGATAGACCTTAAACCTTTCTGAAGTTTTGGGATAATTGAGGAAGGGTGAGAAGGATTCTGAATTAATGCCCAGTGAGCAGACCAAGGATTTCTTGTGGGGATCAGCTGAGCTTTGAGACTCCCCTATTACTGGGAAGCTCCAGAAGTATCCATATCTTTAAAAATAGAAATGGAGAAACATATTTTATAGAAAATGGCAAATAGTGTATATGCAACTAGGTTCTCAAATACTCTGTGTGCAGGAGGGGTTGGATTGCATATGGGTTTGATGTGCATAGGCTTGGCGTTTGCTCCCTTATATGATACCATGTGAGTGTGCATGTGTAATTCTTGATATCAAAGAGGTATTCCTTTGCTTGCACTGCTTATTTTGAGGATGGACCATGGAGAAAGTTATTTATTTATATTGAATGAATTCCTGAATCTATAATTGAGAATCTGAAGTCTGACTTGTACACACGATGAACCAAGAAAAAAAATTGAGTGGCAGTAACTTACTAGACTTCATTGACTTCAGTTCTGCTTTCTTGCAGAGTCCAAACAAAACAACAAGAGTATAATGTCTTACATGGACATCAGTCATATAGGTCATTTTTTCTCTAGGGAAACTCTCAAGTTTGTATTTTGTGTTCATTCCTGCCTGATGAACTTAGCATACTGTATTTACTTGAAAAGATGGCCCTGAAAGGTAAACACACACACCCGGATACACTTACTCTCAAATTTATTATAGGACATAATTTGTTTGCAAATTTAAGACAACTCTCTTTTTTAATGAAATAATTGGAAGAAAACCTAGTCTTGCATTTGAGTAAAAACGGTATTGATCAGTGTCTCTGCTGGGTTTGGTAAATTTCATGAGACAGTAGGCTGTTTCACTCTTTGGAAGAGTTGAGAAGTTTTTCATGTTGGTAGAGAGATTGGATTAAGTTGTTATGAAAGCTGCAGAATTATTTGACCTGTTGAAAAGCAGGCATCCCCATTAGCGGGTATGGAAAATACCTTGTGAAAAGTCCTGTTAACTGCACAGATGGAGATACTGATTTCCAAAAGCTGCTTCTCTGTTTTGTTTTGTTTTTAATTTTAAACTTTATTAACAATAAGTCATAACAACATAACAACTGTAGGGGGATATATCATATAACAATACACAAAACTATTTCTATATTACAACTGTGACATGCTTCTCTGTTTTTAACCAGAGTGGTGGATTTTTTTCCTGCCGATGCTTTAAAAGTGTGCTAGTGAAGCCTTTCTCTTTAAAAGGGCCAAAATGTATGTGATGTGGGATGATCTGTATTTTGATCCCCCAGTGTGTAATTTAGCTGCAAAATCAAACATGTGCAGTGGGGTGGGAGGAGGCAGTATGATTAGAGCTAAAGGACAGGCATCATTCCTTATGCCGTTTTCCTCCATGAAAATACCTTGCTCTATGATTGCTTTTTACCATGGCTTGGAAAAAAGTCAGGTACAATGTTGATGCCTTTATTTCATTACCAGGGCTAAAAGCAACTGGGAGTGGGGCTTTCTGTGCACAGGAGTAGAGTTAAAAACTTCACTGCTATGGGCCCCAGTTAATATTACAGAACACCCACCTATCCCCACATCTAGTTTTCTAAGGCTAAAGCTTTATTCTGATCCCCTACAACATATTTGGTCTTCTGTGTTGGTGATGTGATAACTGACTGTATTCAGAAGCTAGAATACCGCTGCTTGGCCCCATGACATTTATGCCATGGGGTCCCGTGGGGTTGGCCCTGTCCCCCATGTTATTTAACATCTACCTGAAATTGCGGGGACACCTCATACGGGATTTGGAGTGAGGTGTCACCAGTATGTGGATGATACTATTTCTCCTGAATATCATAGTCTGGCAGATCTGTGGTGATCCTGTACAAGTGCTTGAAAAAGGCAGCTGGAAAGATTCAGGACAATAAAGCTCGGTCTAGTTGAGACTGAGCTGCTTTTGGTTAATGAGGAATCTCCTGTTCTTGTAGTGGGTTACACTTGTCCGTAAAGTAGCATGGGGTTACTGGTCAATTCTAGCTTGTGGTTATATTCTCTGGTCTCCTGTCATATAATGCCTCTCAGCAGTTCTCACTGGTATGCCAGTTACAGCCATTTCTTGGAAGGTAGAATTGGTCATGGTTATTTGTGCTCTGATCACATCCAGATTAGATTGCTGTAACGGGCTTTACGTGGGGCTGACTTTAGAAAACCATCCAGAAACTTCAGTTCAAAATATGGCAGCCAGGTTTTTATCACAGATCACATCATCTCTGTATTGAAAGATCTGGCACAATTCAGAGGGCTGGTACCTAGCTGTATCGCCCTAAACATTTAAGTAGCGGCAACCTTGAAGAAGCACCTCCTCCCATACTGTTCGGTTTGCAAGAATTGCTCTGAGGCCTTGTGTATATGCCAAGTGGGTGGCAAGGAGACATAAGACCTCATCGGTGGTACTGTCCTGCTAGAGGAATGATGTCCCCCTTGAAGTTCATCTGGTACCTGCATTATTAACTTTCAGGCACCAAGCCAAAATGTTTTTAATCATTGAGACTTTTAACTGAATTTTTTCAACTCGATCAATTCTCTTCCCTTGCTTTTATGTTGATTTTTATACTACTAGCTTTAATGTTTTAAAATACGGAAGGCTGTTTTTATTGCTGCTGTTTTTGTTTGAATTTGTTTATTTTAAATTGTATTTTTATTATGCTCTCTTTGCTTTATGCTCTCAGGCAGATACTTGAGAGTACAGGATATAAATCTTTCAGATTTATTAAATAACACTCAGCATTAAGATATCAGAATGATATTTGATACATGTTCAGAACATTTCATGTTTAAATATCTGCTTGTCCCCCACACCTGTTTTCAACAGGAAGGGGAATACAATGCAGTGTGCTATCTATCTGGAAGATTCTAATATTAGAATGAAAACGGGGTGTGCATGTTTAGGATAACATTGTATTCTTTAACAGCTGTGGCATCTTTTTGAAAGGAGAAAGTGCAGACTTTCATGAGGCATCTGAAGTGCCTTGAATACCTGTATTTTCTGTGTTCTACAGTGAATTGTGTATCCATTTTTATGAATGGAGTCACCATTTCTGTAGCTGTAAATATGTAGATTAGCAATAGTTAACCTCTCAATTCATATCTGTTCTTGGTAATTTTCTAGTCATTTCCACAAGCACAAAACATCCTGATGAATCATTCTGTTTCAGTAGAAAAAAACTGAGTTGTTGAAATTCCAGTGGCATTCACATTTAAAAATAGGTATACTTTTGTTTGAAAAGCTTGTATAAAGTGCTGTTTGCAGTTAGAAACACATGTTGGCTACAACAGGTTCCGTGGCTTTAAATGAAGGTGATTTCACATCACTAAGAAAAAAGTGCAGTTTAAATCTGGTTTCTGGTTCTGTAATCAAATTGAAAGCCAGTGTGAATAGTGGTTAGAGTGTTACATTAGGATCTGAGAGAACGAGGTTTGAATCCTAACTTTATCATGGAAGCTCACTGGGTGACCTTGGCACAGTCACACACTCTCAGCCTAACCTACCTCACAGAATAAAATAGAGGAAAGAAGAATTATGTAAGCCATATTAGGTCCCCATTGGGAAGGAAGGTGGGGTACTGAATATGTGCATAGTAGTTGGTTGCTTGTGTGTTACGTGCCGTCAAGTCACCTCCAATCTATGGCGATCGTATGAATGAGAGAACTCCAAAATGTCCTATCATTAACAGATTTGCTCAGATCTTGCAAACTGGAGGACATGGCTTCTTTTATTAAGTCAAGCCATCTCATTTTGGGTCTTCCTCTTTTCCTACTGCCTTCCACTTTTCTTAGCATTATTGACTTTTCCAGAGAATCTTGTCTTCTCAAGATGTGACCAAAGTAGACATGGGCACGAATTGAAACACAAATCGAATTTCGTGATGAATCT
Source organism: Eublepharis macularius (assembly GCF_028583425.1). Lineage (NCBI taxonomy): Eukaryota > Metazoa > Chordata > Lepidosauria > Squamata > Eublepharidae > Eublepharis > Eublepharis macularius. The sequence goes on along the minus strand of NC_072800.1, from coordinate 18,033,737 downwards.
GGCCGATTTGTGTTTTGCAAAACGCATCTCGTGGGGCTGCAGTTTTCACAAAATTCACAACTTTTGGGGCCAATTTCTTCGATTTGTGAATGATTCGTGATGCCAGACAGGCTGGCGCCGATCCATTGATTCCCTAGGCAACATAGGCCCAGAATGTCTGCAGACCTTTTGTTGTCATTGAAGACCCCAATCTTAGCCCACACAACCTTGATAGGCAGCTCTCCCTGTCAACTGGAGAACTTCCAATCTGCCCTATACAGCAAGGAGCAGGGGGGTTAATCCCCTAGGCAACTGAAGAGATGGGCCTTCTGTAGCCATGGGAACACCAATATCATCCCTCCAAACCCTGTTAGGCAGGTCTGTCTGCCAACCAGAGACCTCCTGTTCTGCTCTATGTGAGCATTTCTTATATAAGGCACAGCTCTCTGCCTTGTGCTTTTCAGTTCCAGTAGACAGATGGAGAGGGAGGACCTTTTGCTAGGATTTGGAGTGAGAGAGTAGAATTGGGAGCTTTTGGTTGGATTTGCTGCTGCTTTAAAAGAGACTGAAAAAACTCTTTCTTATTTTCAGCTCTTGTCCTTGCTGGGAAGGTCTTTGGGTGAGGGTGCCTTCTTTCCTCCACCCCACCAGCCCCAGTCTCAGAGCATTGCCTGGCTCTGGGGCCTAGCTCGACTGAGATCTGCTTTTTTTTCTTTAATTTTCTTTGCTTATATTCTTATTTAGAGCATTTGTTCTTGCTGGCTTGTTGGGTGAGGGTGGGTGGAGGAGAGCCTGCTGAAGTCTCCCTGTGAGTTTGGCATCTCTGGGTATGAAGGGGGCCATTGAAGTGCCCTGGGTTCTGACAAATCACAAAACTAATGAATTGTTTCACGAAACGGGACAGTTTCATGAAAGTTCGTGATTCGTGGAATGTGACGAAACATGAAACACTCGTTTTGTTTTTTCCCCATTTCGTGCCCATCTGCAGACCAAAGAACAATAGCCTCAGTTTTGTCATTTTAGTTTCTAGGGAGAATTCAGGCTTGATTTGATCTAGTACCCATTACTTGTCTTTTTGGCCATCCATGGTAGCCGCAAAACTCTCCTCCAGCACCAAACCATTATACTACTTTGCCCCCAAAAGAGCCTTTGTATGTGTTAAAAACAGACAAACTCTAAAAAGATAAACTCTTCAGAGTTAATCTCTCATTAAAAATCAGAGCAGTTGTGAAATTTAGGGTTTTGTTTTGATATTCCCCATCGAGATACACTATGGTGGCGAAAAGTGCCATCAAATTGTAGCTGACTCATAGCGACCCCATAGGATTTTTAAGGCAAGAGGCGAGCAGTGGTGGTTTGCCGTTGCCTACCTCTCTGTGTAGCAACCCTGGACTTCCTTGGTGATCACCCATCCAAGTACTAAAATTAGCTTCTGAGATCTGATGAGATGTTGCTAGCCTGGGCCATCCAGGTCAGGGCATATACACTGTGCAAGATTATTTACTTGGAAACTAAGGCCATAGAGCTTCTCATGAGTAGACATGGGCACAAACAGCTTTATGAACGGAAAAAACCCACGAACAGCCCGTTCGTCTGTTTGCGAACAAGCCATTCATGAGGCTCCATTCTAAACGAACAAGTGGTCGTTGCAAGCCTTGTTTGTTGCCTTCATCAGCCATTCATCAAGCCAGACAGTGGGGCCTTTCAATCAATTCTCCTGGCAACGGCAGGGATTGAATTCTATCTGAACGCCTTCTGGCTTTCCTTCTGGCTTTAACCCTTCAAAGTACATCCAGCAGAGAGTCCTTTTTTTGCCGCTGTGAAGAGAAAATGACAACAAAGGGAAGGACCCATGGATCGTGCCTTTCCCAGGGTGCAATCTCTCTGAAACTTGGGGGGTCTTCGGAGGACAGTGAGGACTATGTCCCCTGCAAATTTGGTGGGTATTGGACATTGGGACGGTCAGTTTGTAAACCCTCAAATTAGCTTCCACCAGAGAATCCTGTTTTTGCCACTGTGAAGAGAAAATGACAACAAAGGAAAGGACGCATGGATCATGCCTTTCCCAGGGTGCAATCTCTCTGAAACTTGGGGGGGGGGGTCTTCGGAGGACAATGAGAACTATGTCCCCTGCAAATTTGGTGGGTATTGGACATTGGGAAAGTCAGTTTGTGGGTTGTTTAACAGGCCCTGCCCCTTGCACGTGGCAGGAAAGGGCCCTTTAAACTAGCAGGTGGCAGGGGGGAATTCCCCTTGCCAGCTGTTAGTTTAAAGGGATCTTTAAGGGGCCACGAACAACGAAAAACAGACATGTTTGTGAACAGGATCATGTTCGTTACTGTTCGTTGTTCGTGGATGGCAACGAACAATGAACAGCTTGTTCATTTTTTCCCCTCGTTTGATCCCATGTCTGCTCATGAGTTACTAGGTTGAAGTGTGTTTCTCTATGAGATGAAAGTAAATTTACATGCTGCTTGATTGACATGTCTAAATGTTCATAGTTTACACAGTAATAAATATCATACTTGACATTTTGTCCAATATTTGTAATATTTGACTTTGCAAATCAGCCCCTGGTTAATTTTTCATTTAGAAAAACGCTTTCAGTTGATTTATTTGATATAAAGCCACAAATTCAATTTTAAGAGATCATGAGCATGTTGACTCTTAACAATTTTCTGTTCAATTCAGAAAATTCTGTTTAAACAGAATTTTTAAAAAATCTTTAAATTAAAACTTCTTTAAATTAAAACTCATTTTTAATTTTTATTCACCTTGATAGGATTTACCATTGCATGTCCGTAGGCTTATGTTATGTGCAGCTCAACTGTTGTCAGTCTCAATTAGTAAGAGATCACTCACTTGCTTTCTGTCATTTGTATCCCCTACCTTTACTGCAGTGAATTCAGAACAGCATACGTAATACTATACTTCCCCATTTTACCTTTACAACAGTGTAGAGTGAAGTAGGTAGAAAGTGATAGATACAAAATGACTCAAGGAACAATCTGAAGCAGGTCGACTCCGAATTCTTCTCAAGTCTATTTAATTGGGCTTACTCCCAGAAAAGTGTCCTTAGGACTAGGCTGTTTGTGAGCTTCATGGTTGCTGGGGATTTGAACCGTGGTCTCTCCAGTCCTCCTTGGTTGTTCTGTTACATCACACCAGCTCTCTAGAGGTAGTGTATAAAATACCGTGCTTACTAGTAGCTGTTAAACATACAGAGTTTTTAGTTTGTTTGTTGACGGTATTGCAATGTCCTTTGGAAGTTAAAAATAAAACTCACTTTTTGGTTATTTTAGCAAATTATTAAGCGTCTGTACAAGCCAGTACTAAATGAGTGTCTTCTTTGCCACGTTTCAGAGATGTTTTTAGAGATTTTTTAATTATATATAGCTATAAAATTTAATTAATTTTGGACCAAAGTTATAAGTGGCCAATTGAAGGCCTATAGCGTTTGTGAATCATCTCCAGTTGGTCAGACAGGGCAGTTTTTGTAAACCAGAAGATATGGGCTCTTTACAAACGGGTAGTGATGATTAGTCTCTTAGGATCATTACAGTTGTGAATCTGTTGGAGGAGGGCAGGAAGATCACCAGTTTGAAAATCTGATAGCTTCCAGTTTTTGCCTTCTGTGGCACTGTCCTTCTGTTTTATCGTAGCCTATCGCTCATGGCTAGTTTACCTCTTCTCGTCCTCCTAATATTATTTTGCATGTTTACTGTTATTAATTGAGATAAGCTAATAATGTGTTTTAATCTGAAATGCCAGGAATTATGTAGAAAAAATAGATCACAAACATTTCAAGTCAAGTGGACTGAAAAATGCTTTAAATTATTACAGTGGTTTGAGATAATGCGGTGAGAACAGAATCATGTTTCCACAGTGATAGTCTAGTAGTCTGTAGTTAGCAGAGGTAGGTTTACAAACATTCTATGGAATTTTGCCATGTCATGTCAAAGTAGATCACTTACGGTTTTCTGTTAGATTACTTTAGTTGCAGGTGAAATTGCTGACTATGAATGAACCTTTTCTTTGTTGTTGTTCCATTTCAGGGTTCCTTGTGAGAAAATACCAGCCTTCATATGTAAAGAGGATCTCTTCTAAGCGTGACAGAATTTAGAATGTTGGTTTATTTGTTCCTGTAATGGAGGAATAACCAGATCTCTCATTATTGCACTGGAAGACTTCACAGGAAATACAACATGTCTTCAAATAGGAGTCAGAATCCACATGGACTCAAACAAATTGGTCTTGACCAAATATGGGATGACCTCAGAGCTGGAATTCAACAAGTTTATACAAGGCAAAGTATGGCAAAATCCAGATATATGGAACTCTACACGTATCCTAACACAAAACTTTTAAGTACTCTCCTGTTGATGTTTTTTTTCATTCTAGTGTTGACACGTACCTATTTATTAAGGGTGTGTTCTTTGTACATAGTTCTGAAGTGTGCGCACTCTGATTTCAAGGGGTTATTAAAAGGGTACAGTGGAATGCAGGAATGCATCTTACGTTGATTGTGGTTTTTTTAGGTTAATTTAAGATCTTTGTGATTAATTTTAAACATGGTCAGAGATGTAGCCACAGGGGGGAGGAAGAACATTTTTTGGACAAAAATGGAAATGGGGATGGTGGTGAATGAATGAAATTATTACTGTCAAAGTTCAGCTCAGCAGTAAGGGGGCAGTGCAATGCGTACTTTCCTATCAAACCTAGGCTTCTTGTTAAAATAGGAAAAGATGCTTAGGTTTGAATAAAATGCATTAAATGCATAATTCATAACTTAGTTATTATATAATATTGTACTATTTGATATATTTATGGAATTTAAAAGTATAAATGTCTGAATTTTCTATAAGAAGAATTACAAGTATAGCAAATGCTTGAGAGAGCTTTGCTAACTGTTGCTTCCTGTGCTACCCTACCACATTTTTACCATCTATAAGGTAGAAAATAATTGTGTTGTAACCAAAAGAAACCATATTATTTCGACAGAAACACACTCATATAGTCACAATAGGTAGGACTACCAGCATATTTAGGTATCAGGTAAACTTTATAAACACATTACCTTATATACTAATAGCCAAGTGGCCCTGATCTGAGGATACTTAAATCCAGAGATTGGAGTCATGAATGGACAAGATAGTTCTTCTGACCTACCTGAAAAATACACCAGGTTTGCAGAAAAATCTGAAAGCTAAAAAAAATTTTTTAAACCCAAATGATAAGAACTCCTGTAGCTTTAACCGGAAGCTCTCAGTTGCTAGGCAACAGTAATAGTTCAGCTAGTATTCTGGACTTGATTTCTGTCAGTAAAAGGCAGAGGGAGAGGGCAGCAGCCTTTCCAGGGCTGTTTTGACGTTTGCGAGAGAACTCATTGGGGTCAAGCCGAGAGGCAACCACAACTCATCCACATGACTCATCCAGGCCTGACTGCTTGCTACTGTTCAACAGCAGCCACCCCCCCAGCCTAGCTGATTGCTGAAAAGTGATGAATGGAATAAGTAATAGAATATGTAATACAACTCTGTTTGGTTTTTCAAATGGCATACTTGATTGATATATGAACCTTTTAATTCAGATTACAGTTGCTTCAGGATAAATGTGTATTTGAGAGGACTTTTTACTGTAAATACATGAAATTGGTACAGTCTAGATAGTATCGTAGATAATTATCAATCAGTCAATCAAAGGTTTATTACGGTCGCAAGACCAGCCAAGTTAAGTACAGATAAAAAAAATGTTTTTTAAATACTTAAAATGGACAAATACATAAAAGATGATAATATATGTATATATACATCTAACTGTAAAACTCACTTCATTAATTCATTTCCCAGCAATTGACATTTCCTTCGTTAAGTGATTCCGTTTCCTGAGTACTGTCTCACAGAATTCTGCAACTGCGTAAGATACAGTTCTCTGACTATCCTCTAAAAGATATACCTGAAGGGTTTCAGGACTAAAATCCATGTAATACTGTAATGGTTTGAATCTATGAAGTTGTAGAATAATTAATTGTATCTTATCTTCTTGATAGAATTCACAGTGCAAAAGTATGTGTGTGATATTTTCAACCATTTTATTTGAACAGGGACAACAACGCTGTTGCAGAGGCAGGTGAGAGAATCTCCCATACAGAACTGGAGAGGAGAATGCATCAAATTGTGCTCTAGAGAAAGCCCATCTACATCTTTCGTTTGTAAAATCCGAAAGATAACGGGGATATAGTGTAACTCAGTCCTTTTTTAAAGCTCTTATAACTTAGAGGGAGTATTGCCTCATCATTTTGGGACTCTATCTTAATTAATCTTTGGGTTATTAAAGCTTTTGCTTTGTTGAGGCCCATATCAAACAGGGCTACCAGGTCCAAGCCAATCAGTTTAATTTTATCAGCTATCTTTGAGCACCATGTAGGGTAAGGGTCAGAAGCTAGCAACAAGGGAATTAAGCCCTTTGGCTCAAGATGAATTCTTAGCCAATAATAGATGGCATGTTCCCAGATTTTTAGTTCAACTCTGGGCGGGCCAGCTTCTTGCCTAAGAATGACATTAAGATTACATCTAGGTACATTAAATAGCGATCTAAGAAATTTAGATTGGACCATTTCTAAGATCTTAACATTAGCAGTTAGTCCCATTTGTGATCCATATAAGAGTTGCGCTAATGATTTTGTTTGGAATAGTTTCAGGGCTGCAGGTATAAAGCCCGCACATAAATTTTGTTTAGTTTGTAATTAGAAAGTCCTAAATTTGTATCTGTGGCAGAGTTCAGTGTGTGCTGCAATTTGGCAAAGTGTTGCTTACTGTTACTGTGAAGTGGTAGCTTTTATAAAACCACCTAGTGATGCTAGACTTGGCTTGAGTTTACTTTGTTGCAATGTTACTGACAGATTAGGTGAACTGTGTTTTGGAAATAGCGAATGGAATCTTGTGACTCTGCAGCTGAGGTGGAACAGATGGTGGAAAACTGTAAACATCAGTTGCGCGGTTGGTTCGGATGTGTCGGTGTTTACTAGCAAGCGGATGGCTCCTATGACATTCACAAAAGCAGCAAAATCAGGCTGCCTACAGACTTGGGCACTCCTCAAATATGTGGAAAATAACTTTGTGAATTTAATACCGTGCTAGCTTTGTGATTACTGAATATAATCCAGAAGCACCGAATGTTGCAAACAGCTGAGACTCCGTTAAAGGAAGGAAAGAAAAACAGAGGGCAAGGGTTATAGACTCCCGGAGGGGTAGAATTTGGAAGTGGGGACAGATTCTCTGATTGCCTCCCTCTTCCATGAATTCTTGAGGATCACCAGCTTTTTATGCATAAAGTACAAGGATAGAACACAGGTGTATCTTTGCCAAATGTGTATTAAAGTTGGGTGGCTGACTCATGAAAGCCAGACTTAACTGCATCTTAATCCTTTTTACCTTGCTTTCATTCATATATTGGGCATGGAAAAAGTGCTATTAAATGTGGGATACAGTAGGTATGTGGGATAAATGGAATGAGTTTGCAGTGCTAGTTTGTACGTGTGATGCTGTAGTAAGTAGTGATTGCGATCAGGTGAGCCCCAGCCTTTATCCATCCAAGTGCTATTCCCTTTTTAAGGTTAGGCAAGAGACATCACCCAGTATTTAAACCAAGGCTACCGTCTGGGTTCTTCATTTAAGACAGAAAAGAGCTGTCCTCATTGTTGCACTACGGAAAGGCAGTATAGCACTACTGTTGGCTTGCCTGGCTTGGTTCCCTCATTGTCTTCTGAGCATATACAGATCAAAACATCTCTAGCCTGTTTTTCTATCTTCAAGGAGTTGGAGGCAACTAACAATGCCAACAGGTAAAGAAAATGCAGTAAAATAGCAAAAGTACTATCAGTGTAACAGTGTCTCCGCAAATATTTAGCCCAAACTAGCAAACTCTTCTAGAGTCCTGTCAATGCCCTTAGCGCTACCCATCAAAAATCATCTTTAAAATTCCTCTGTGCTGTTTCTTCAACCCCAGGAATGATCTTTCTGGGGGTCGGAAGGGGCTGCATGTACAGAAAGGGAAACTGTTAGTTCTGTACACTGGTATGTCAAGGAACTGGGAATGATGGTAGTGTTTGAAGAGGGACTTCAGGAAGTGTGAAGTGTCATGCTTGTCATGGTTTGTTGTCCCCCTCAACTAAATTTCTTGGGAGTAGAAAAAAATCAGTTAATGTGAAGTTGTAAATTCGTGGAAACTAGCAATCTCTGATTTTTAAATTATGATTTGAGTTAGAAACAAGTTCATGCTGAGTTTTCTTCATTTGCATGCTGGATGCACTACTTTTCTAAAGAGAGCTTTGTTGATCAGCATAACTGTTAAGTGTATTACCTGGTCACTTACAGTTAAATCTGTCACTTAGCAAACGTTTGGAGTATCTGTGTCATCACTTAATAATGTACCGTTACAAGTTAAGTGTAGCTATTAATGTTCTATTATTTTTCTTACTTTGCTAGCAATATATTACTGTATTCCTAACTTCTGTTGAGTTACATTTTGATAGTATTTTAGCTTCCCTGAAGGATATAGAAAACATTCATGTAAAAAAAAAAGCTTCATATGAATAAGATGACATTTAATGAGGCTGATAACCCGGAACATCATTGCCAGGATCGAAAGAACCATGGAAATAGTTCATTGAACCCAATAAGCCTCTGTTTCCGGTGGCATTAAAATCTTGTGCTTTAAGCAGTGGAGCCAAGTTTCAGCAGAAGGAGGCATCTCTGCACCCTGATAGAGCTATGTTGTGCTGCTTTAATCCCCAAGTTCCTTTTTCTGCTTCTCCGATACAATACAAAATAGGTAATGAAGGGGTCTTGTACCCTAAAGAACCTCTTTGAGCTGGTTTGTCAAGAGTATATTTAGGCACTGGTCTTCATCCGTTTCTGACCTGAAACCCCAATAACAATTGGATGCAGAATCCTGTGATAGGAAGTGTGAGAGCCTGAGTAATGACCTCCTTGGTGTCAAGGCCAGACTATGGTTGAAAGACCAAAACAGCTGATGACAGAAAGCTTCAGGAGATGTAATCTGCCTCAGTTCCCTGCCTGCAGTGTGTGGATAATAGCAGACCTCCTTACAGGATTCTTGTAATGCTAAACAGTGTCACACTTTTTGCTGTTACTTCATCATAACATGCTAAAAAAGCTATCTATTCCTTAACTATTCTGGCAGTCATGTTTATAACTACTGTACTAGTGTACACCAATCTAATCAAGCACGAGGAGCTGGTGTACCTACTTCTAAATCGAAAAAAGGCCAAACACCTGGAGGAGCTCAGTTTGTTGGCTTGGAACTGTACAAGCGGCTTAAAGAATTTCTGAAGAATTATTTGACAAATCTCCTTAAGGTAAGGCAGTAATTGTATCAGCTGAGCAGCTAAATTGGACAGAATTGGAAGCAGTAGCGTATAACCAGCCCTAAAACTTGTGTGGTGCTGCTGATTTTAAAACATGTACCTTTGTGAAATAGAAATAATATCTTTGTATATGTAGGTAATTAGAAAGATGGTCAGAACATGGTGATTATTTGCCTTCTGTCAGAAACACTGGCTAAATTGGATAAGAAGTGCCCAAGCTTTTAGAGACGTTTCTTATTGAAATGCAATGCAATGAAATGTAATTTTTAACTAATGTCTGGTTGATATTGGCTATGAGCAGATCACTTTTAAAAAAAACAGGTAATCATTCAGTTCTTGAAAAACAGCAAATGACTAGCTTAATGTTGTACTTGAAAGAACAGGTTAGGGGGAAGAACAATGGAGAAATCTGAATCACGATGATCAGTAGCTCTGATCACAATTTACAGTCAACACACATACAATCTGTGTACACTGTACGCTCGATTTTTCTTTACACATGCATTGAGTAATTCTCATGTCACATTCCACACAAGTACAGCTAATGGTTGATTGGAACCCCATTTTTATCCAACTACTTAATCCAGTTTTATTTGCAACATGAACGTACATTGGTTCTTTTTTAAAAAACAGGTATATACAAGTGCCAGTGTGGGGTAATGGTTAAAGTGTCAGACTAGGATCTGAAAGAACCAGGTTTGAATCCTCTCTCTGCCATGGAAGCTTGCTGGGTAATGTTGGGCCACTGCACGCTCTCAGCCTAACCTACCTTTCAGGGTTATTGTGAGGACAAGATGGAGGAGAGGAGACTTGTGCAAGCCACTTTGGGTTGCCCTTGAGGAGAAAGTAAATAAATAATGCAGCTGTTTGTGCTTTCACTTGTGAACATGTGCACACATGTGAACAGGGCAAATGTAAGTGGGCGGCGAGACTGTTGAATCACGTGAAAATGACAAGTCACCTCTACAGTTGTTTTACATCTTTCACTCTTTATAAGTACAATCAGTAGTTTAAATACCATTTCGATGGGATCATGAATTATGGTTAAGATCTTTCTGAGAAGACTGCTTGATAGCTTGTTTTAGCGGTTGTTGGGACATGGATTGCCATTTGGGAATTACTAAAATGTACCTGTTTGGAATGTTGATAATTAAGCGCTGAAGCTAGAAGTGGAATGAGTGCAAATATCTATTGGCCAGACAAACTTTGCATTCCAAATCTATTTTTAGCAGGAACGCATCTTAATTAGATGTTAAAATTGAAGACCTTAATGTCCCTTATTTCTGAATAGAACAGTAATAGAAAAGTTGTGCATGAAGCCTCTTTGAATGTATGCGCCTCACAGGATTCTTGTGCCTGTTTACAAATGCAACATGAGAAGTCCTGGAAAGCGGAGAGCTAGCTCACCAACTCTCAAGTGTCATGGAGCCATGATTAATATGTTTACACATCTTTACAAATTTGTCAATAATAGTCCATTGTTTCTAAGTGATGATTTTATGGATCCCAGAGAATAAAAACGGAGCGGCCTGCTGATGTGTGCTGTTACTTCGTTCTCTTCATAGAGCTGTTTTTTATGGCCTGTGCTTTCTACAGAATGCAGGTCATGATTACCTTCTCACAGAAGCTGAGCCAATGGCAGATAATGTTGCTTACATGTTTTCACAAACATTCCTTTGGCAATCCCAAGGCAAGTGATTAAAGAGCAGATGCAGGCAGAAGTTTGTAGCAGAACTTCACCTGAAACCTACAAGCATAATTTAGTCTATAAATACAGAGGAATTGGGTTAAATAAGCCAGTGGTGAAGATCGCTAATGTTTGGCTTCTTCCTTTATATGCCTCTGGGTATTCAGGAAGATTGATGATTGTGAGTACTCTGCATTGTAATTTTTACAGGATGAATAACATCTGGATGATGCTTGGAATGTTGATTAAGTTCATTTTTATGTTTACCCTGCAATTTTAAAAAAAAACCCTCATAGGCTACATCTTGACAGTAAGTCATTGAAGGCCAGTGCAGATGTAATGTTGAAACCTGGCTAAGTTTTTAAAACCATGCTGTTGTAACCCAGGCATCTGGAGGAATCAGGATTTGACTTGTTGAGCGGAGCCTGCTCCTGCACGTTTGTATCTTTCCCTTCATAGTTTTTAATAGTTTTTAACCTCACAGCTCTCTCTGCCTTACCAGCTGAAGCGCTACACGGCAGTGTCATTGGCCCGTTGCCAGTGTTGGACTAGGCTCATGAAAACCTAGGTTTACAACTGCATTAGGCTGCAAAACTTTCCAGGAGACCGTGGGCCAGTCACACACACACTCATTCTGTCCACCTAACCTGTCTTACAGGATGATTGTGAGGATAAAATGAGAAAGAACCATGTATGCTGATCTGAGCTCCTAGGAGGAAGGGTGGGATGAAAAGCCATGTGTTGCTTCTGAGGAGCAAGTAACAGAGGACACGTCTCCTTGGCACCTGGCAAGCAGCTTTTGGTATACAGTGTCTTTGCCTCTGGTTTACTTGCCACGTCTCAGTTACTGTGCTTGGAAGTCCTTTGTGTCTTCAGGCCCTGTTCCAAAGCACAGCATCCCAAACAAACTGGATTTCCACAGTAAACATTTTCCCCAACCCCCAGTCTCTCAGGCCTCTTTCTAGCAAAACACATGTTCAGTGGAATAAATCCAGCAGTTGTATTTTTTTTCTAGAAATAGTCAGCAACTTTCCCACAAGTGTTTTGAAATGAATCCTTAGGCCCAACACAATTACAGAAGTGTTAAGAAATGTATTAACTTGGAAAGTGAGATGCTGCGTTTCCTGTCCACAAGTGCACACCCCCTCCCTTGTTACGCTATAGCAAGGCAATGGGTAAATTGCCACCAGACATTAACCCACTGTGGCCAGTGATGGAAACAGAACAGGGCTGAGGGAGGGAGAAGTTGCAGGCATCTCCTCTAGACACCTGAGAAGATGAGGCAGGAGTCTAAGCAGTGTTGCAAAAAGAGTAAACAGCTAAAGAGAGTGACATATCGGCCATTGATGCTTCATGGATAAGTTGGAGCTTTCCTCAAGCACCGATGCAAGACGGCACCCCTGCAGGTACCACGTTGGGACAGGATTCAGGTGGCAACATAGTGGTGGGGCAAAGGCTTTGCTAGGTAAGACACATCACTGTGTGTTGTATCCAGCATTTGCTCAGGTTCCAGCTGTTCCGCTGTCTGGGGGGCTTGCAGGATTGCATTTTGGTATTGCATCCCTTGAGTATTGGTGGATTGTCTCTTTCCAGGATGGAGAAGACTTGATGGATGAGAGCGTGCTTAAATTCTACACTCAACAGTGGGAGGATTATAGGTTTTCAAGCAAAGTGTTAAATGGGATTTGTGCCTACCTCAATCGACACTGGGTTCGCCGTGAGTGTGATGAAGGCCGCAAAGGAATATATGAAATCTATTCGGTAAGTGCTTGTAATTTTTGAAGTTGAGAGGGTATGTTTTTATGAAGTGGGGATATAAATGGTCTTTGATTCTTAGTTTTTTTATGTGTTCTTATCATTTCATGTTAATTCTTTCTAAAAATGTATTAGACATAGCTAATTTATTGTTAATTTAACATTTCTATGCCACCTTTATGCCAAATAGGGTCCTAAGGTGGCATTTACAAAAGTTTGTTTTAGTAGTGCTCTATTGTTAGACATGCACTATAGACCTGAAAAGAGCATTTGTAATTACTTTGTCTTGAGGGCCTCAGTGTGTTTCTGTACTATCTGGATTTCACATCCTTCGTATCAGTGAATGTCATCTTTGGTTGTGAATAATATTGTTCATGCATTTCACCTTATTGTTCCCTTGCTCACCATTCACCAGTAGTTGGCCCTGAACAGCCCTCCTTCTCTACCTACGTAAGCTGAGTCCTGCCTATGAATGGCCTAGGCTCACATGACAAACAAGCAAGAATACCTCTCTTCCCTCAAGGAGGAAAATAAGTGGGATTGTTATGGGGCAGCAGTTCAGGTTTTTTTTTGCAGAGTAATCTCCCTGCCTAATGCTATGAGACAAGGAAAGGTTTTAAAAAAATTTTTTTTAAATAATAACTAGGAAGTAGACATGAGCCAAAATGCGAGGAGCATTTGCAATTAGGAGGGAACCTTCTCCATGTGGCAGGGAGAGTTTCTATAGCAGAGCAAGATTTGGATCCAGTCACACCTTAAAAAACAAGTACATTTCCAGGGTATGAGCTTTCAAGAGTCAGAGCTTCCTTCATCAGATACCATGAGCTCAGTAGGTAGCCTTGGATAAGCCACTCCTCTCAGCCCCAGCTCCCCAGTTATATTGCATATCTGGTGAAGGGAGATCTGACTCTTGAAAGCTCATACTCTAGAAATCTAGTTCATCTTTAAAATGCTACTGGACCTGAATCTTGCTCTCCTATTATAGACCAACACGGTTATTCACCTGAAACTTTCTGTAGCAGAAGATGAAGCCACTATGAAGGCTGACGAAGCCTTCTGATGAAGAGAACTGTGATTCTTGAAAGCTTATGCTACAATAAAATTGGTTAGTCTTAAAGGTGCTACTGGACTTTTTTTGATTATGAAGGCTCTGTTGCTGTTTGGAATCAAAGTCTGTGTTCTGCAGGCTGACTGGACTGCAGTGTTGGAGCAGTAAGAATTTTCAAGCAGCACATTTAACTGCAATTTTAATACTTGGCCAATAAAGGCAGAATGAATAGCCCCCGTACTCACACCGCATGCAGTGAAATACAGAATCTCATTACATTTGATTAAAACAAAAAATTAAAATGTTTCCTCTGCCCTTCATCTTGGTTCTTCTCTCCCTTTTTCTCTCTATCTTTTGGCTCTTGGGATGAATGGGGGCTTGTAGTTCAATGAATAATCTGTTTGCTCTTCTGCAATTCAGTGACTCAGAAAGCAGCTGGGAAGGTGTTTTGCATGTGATTAGTAGAGTAAGGAAATATTAGTCACTTAAAAGTGCAACTTTTGTCACTTCATGTGTTTTGCTTTACATTTAGGCTATGAAAAGTGACCTGTATATATTAACAAGTCACATCAGACTTCTGCTTCAGGAATTGTTTGGGGGGATTATTATATCGGCAAAATGCAGCTGTCAATTTCTAATATTTTCATAGCAGCTGACAACTTCCTGGTTGGTGAACCTGCCTTTTGTCATCCCATTTTTTTAAAAAAAATGTAGTTCTTGCCTGTGTGGCATTACATTACACTTCTTCAACACTCCTTCTCTTTTCCTGGCAGTTGTTTTTCTGAATCCTGGCTCTTGAAACCTTCTTTCCTGGCTTAACATTCTTTCACCAGATTTAGCCTCTTCATACTAAATGTAGTAATGCTAATATTCTCACATGACCTCAATCTGTCTTCTTGTGTTGTGGTGGTGGTAGATTCTCAAGTATCATTTGGTAGAGCAAAATGGCTTAATTCCAGATGCCATGCTGAGGAGTCCATAAATCACCATTGGCTTTGTAGCTAGTATCAGAAATGAGACTGTGTTGTAAAAAATTGTTTTTTATTGAAAGAATGTGGTGATTACTCTCATTCTCCGGTGGTCCTAGGAGTGGAGCAGTCCTTACTTTTGGGATATAGCTCCTCCTCTCTGAAGGCAGAGTCAGTCGGCTGATTTTGATCCAGGAGGGGAGGGGCTTGTCCCTGGAATCACCATTCTGGCCCTGCCATCCGAGCAGGACGTCTTCAGCAATGCTCTGCAGAGCGCAGTGATCCTGATGCAGAAGAAACTGCCAGAGATGAGCTGGGCGTGGCAGCGCACGCCTGTTATCCCAGTACTCAGCTGGGCCGAGGCCACAGGCAGTACGGAGCTCGCAGGGGAAAGGAAAGGCCGTACTGCTTACCCCACCCCCGTTTCGCTCAGAGCGATGGTGAGCATTAGAGCCAACGGCCCTAGGTTGCTTCTAGGTTCCATGGCCACAACCGCAAAACTCCACCGAGGTTCCCCACCTTTGGGTTGGGAGGAACCCCCCCTCGGCCAGAGGGTGCGGTGTTTGAGTCCGCAGTAGCCTGTTGTAGAGACCAATATTATCGGGAACTCCCTCAGGCTTGGAAGGAGCAGCCTCCAGCAGCAGCAGAGGACTTGCTCCAATCCCGGCAGCCCCGACTGAACCATGGTAAGACTGATCCTGCGGGTAATGGGGACAGCGAAAGGAAGGAGGGAGGAGAAAAGAGTAGCAGAAGCCTCAGAGCCAGCATGCCCTAAATAAAAGGGAGCCCTCCTTTGTTTCTCATTCCTTTCAGCCGGGACTTGTGAGGTGCACTTTCACTTTCATTTCTCCTTTTGGCTGGAAAATTTTTGTTGGCAGAATGTCAGCAAAGGCAGGCCTAGCCACCTCACAGGCAGCAAAGAGCATAAGCCTGCGGCCTAGTCTTTCCAAACTCCCAGGCCTCAGACCCTTCTAGGCCTTTCAACAGGCCAGTGAAAGAGAAATGCCCAAGGGCCTGGATGGCAGAATTCAGTAAAGGCAGGCCTAGCCACCTCACAGGCAGCAAAGAGCATAAGCCTGCGGCCTAGATTTTCCAAACTCCCAGGCCTCAGCCCCTCCTGGGCCTCTCAACAGGCCAGTAAAAGAGAAATGCCCAGGGGCCTGGATGGCAGAATGTCAGGAAAGGCAGGCCTAGCTGTCTCCCAGGCCTCTAAAAGTGCAGGCATGCAGCCTAGAATTTCCAGACTCCTAGGCCTCAGCCTCTTCTAGGCCTCTCAATAGGCCAGTGAAAGAGAAAAAGCCCAAGGGCCTGGTCCCGTCAGGCAAAATACCGGGAAAATTTTCTGCTGGCAGTAGGTCAGCAAAGGCAGGCCTAGCCTCCTTCCAGGCCTCAGAGAGTGTAAGCATGCGGCCTAAACTTGCCCAACTCCCAGGCGTCTCAAGAGACTAGTGAAAGGGAGAAGGTCTGGGGTTTGCATCCACCAGGCAAGGAAGCCTGAAATGAGTTGCTATAATGTTGTGGTTAAGTGCTAGGCCATGAATCATTACCCTGCTGGTTCGAGTCCCATAATTACTTGAACTCGGTGACTGACCGTGGGTAAAAGTCTCAATTACCTAGCGATTCTGGGGGAATAATGATGATTCTGACCTTATCACTTCCCCTGACTGTGATATCACAGTCCAGGCAAGCCAGATCTCATCAGATCTCAGCACCTAAGCAGGGTTGGCCTTGGTTAGCAATTAGATGGGAGACCTCCAAAAAAGACCAGTGTTGCAGAGGCAACTATGACTGGATGACATTTTCCTCCACTAAGGGGAAAGAAATTACATGCCCCCTATTTACATAGTCGCAGCCATAGTTCCTATTTAACAAACAACTGGCATGGCCCAGGGTGGAAATAAGGAATTCAAAGAGGTCCTGAAGGCACACCAATAAATAGTCCAGCAGCTAGACTCTCAGATGGGCAAGAGAGGCATTCCCGTATGGGAGTCTGACTCGAGATAGGTAAAGGGGTGCCCCCTCCCCAGATTAAAGAGGAGGCAAGAGCCACTAAGAGTACATATCTCAGTTAAGCCTTCAACCTGAGAACCCTGAGCTATCAGTTTTCTCCCTCAGCCATGAAGAAAGGGGAGCTGTTAAAAGAAGGAAAATTCCCTAGCAGGTCTTCCTCAGGAGCCGTATCCTAGAAAGCTCCCTAAGGTGATGAGGATCCTGGAGTCTTCTCCCTTAAGGACTAAGGGGTTGGAGAGGATCCTCCCTAGAATCAGGAATAATCCCATCAGGGATTCCCTTCCAGTAGTCTCTCATACTTGTAGAAGTATAAGAGAGACACTTTGGCAAAACTAACTACTCATTTCCTCCCCCCCACCCCCTCCCAAGTCTTATACATTAGTTCCAGGGGTTCCAGTTACTGTCATCACCATGGGAGTAGGCTGTTAGTGAGTTCTAGCATGTATTGAATCAGCTTCAGGCTGAGTCTTCCTCCATTATTGCTTTAACTATCATCCCTGCCATTCTGTTATGCAAGCTCCCCAGAAAACCAGATAGGTTCTTCCCTACAGAGAGAACGTTTAAGGTTAACTCTGTTCATGGCCTGATTCATCTCTCCATTACAAAGGATGCCAAAGGATTCCACAGGACTGCTTTGTTCCAGGGGTTACTGAGAGGATCAAGCTGCCATTGGTGGGTGATCTGGTAACCAGCCTGCCATCTGTGCTGCCCGTTGACAAGGATGGGCTACCTAGGATTCCAGCATCAAGTGGTTTGAACCGGCTATGCGCAGAAAATTGGAAGTTTCCGCTACATCCTTCAGAGCATTGGTGACAGCTCAACTCCTTCCTAGAGTCACATTCTCTCGGGTCTCAGACCTGGCTGCAGTGAGCAGTAAACTCCTGCCAAAGAGCAAAACTAAGAAAATAGCCCCGGCAATATGCTATGCTGTGGTCAACAAGGACCATGGTTTTCAGGCAACCAGGCACAACACTTAGCTTAGAAATTGGAATGTGGACCATTTGCCCCAAAGCCAAAGTAACCACAGTTCCTTTCAAAGATATCAACCTGTCTGGAGAAACTCTAAATAAAGGAAAGTAGACCAGATATCGAGAGGAGGGTAGTACCTTCTCCCTCAACAAATCCGATCAGAATACTAAAGGGAAGGGAACTCAGTGTGTCTACACCAAGGCAGCAAGCACAATGGTGTTTGGCGGATGCTTACAAATGTTTGGCAAACCCTTGGCAGCTAATAATAAGAAACAGGTGGGTGTTAGGTACTGTGATCAGTGAAGTTCAATTCTGTTCCACCTGGTCCCTTTCCCCCTAGATCCAAAGGAATTCGGTCAAATAAAATAGATGCCTAGGAACAAGAAGGTCGGAATGGAAAGGCTAAAATTTGTCATGACTGCCATTCAGAAGGGAGATGGTCTGGCTTCCATCGATCTCTCAGAGGCACTTCCAACATTGGGCCCTTTCCTTTGAGCTATGGTGTTCATCAGAATCCTAGTATCACTGATAGCATGGCTAGGCTACGGAGAGTGGCTCCTTTCTCATATCCAAATGACATCTTGATCTGTGCACTTCAGAAATGCCTGTTGCCATACCATGGGGCATTAGATCACAAGAGATCCAAGATAGTTGAATTGCCAGCGATCCTCAAACAGGAAAACAACCAGTGGCTGTACCTCATTCAGTCCCACAATGGTGTCCAACTCAAGGAACCAGAGAGAACCGTGATGACCATGGACATGTCTTTGGGGATGGGGATCCCACACCCAAGGAAGAATGGCATAGGTCATCTGGCTGAAGGACAAATGATCAACAGGGTAAACCTTTTGGAACTCGGAGCCATCAGACACAGTCTGGTGGAATCTCAGAATCTTCCCACAGGTCACTATATATTTATACAGAGGACAACTCTGAGGTGGACTGGCTAAGCCAGAGAGTGATGAACCAAGCAGAATGGATGCTATCCAGAGAGATTCCCCAACTGGTCTACCACAGTTTTCAACAAGACACAAGGAGAAGAAACCCTCAAACCGTAGGGATAGATGATGTGAGCAGCAAGCTGCCTTCACACGTCCTGTATGTCTTCCACAGTACAGCTGTTGCACAGAGCTGTTCAGAAGATCACACAGTAAAGTGCAGAAGTGATGCTAATAGCAACCTTCAGGTCCAGAAAGACACAGTCTCAAAACCTGAAGAATCTTTCAAGCATGGATCCCTGGCACCTCCACTGCAGGAGGGCCCATTGATGCAGGGATCAGTACAACACCACTGACCAGCTCTGACAAGCCTCACAGTGTGGAGGTCGAACACAAAGAGCTAATAGGGTTGGACTAAACAGAAGGCATTGATTTGTACTGTGCTAGCCTCCAGGAAGAGTCTATAAAAATTCCTGCCAAGTTCCCAGAAGAGTGCATGGATAGAGTCATGTAATCTTTTGTGGCTAATTAGGGAGTTACTATCCTTTCTTCAAGAGGGGTTGAAGAAAAGTCTTAATACCAACACCCTTAAACAACAGGTAGTGACCATCCCAACAATTAGGAGTTCTAGGAAGGGACGTTCCCTTATATACCACCTTCATGGCAATGGATTCTAAAAGGGGACCTCATTGTAGAATCTTCCAAGGATTCACTGGTTTTTCCCCACGTGAAATCTTAATCTGGTATTGAGAGCATTATACAAAAGATACCTTGAGCCTATGACCTCATGTCCCCTAAAGGAACTAACCTTTAAAGCCATCTTTCAGATGAGAATAAAATCAGCTAGACAGGTGTCAGAATGGCAGGCGCTAGCAGTAGATAGCCATTCCCTTTCCTCCAAGATGGTAGAGCAAATTATGTTCAAGGTTCAAAGGTGAACTTCATGTTTTCATAAGACAAGAGAGATAGTACTTCCCTCCTAATCTAATCCAAAGCACGGGAAGAAAATAAATAAATAAATAAATAAATAAATAAATAAATAAATAAATAAATAAATAAATAAATAAATCTCACTACCTTGATATATATAGAGAGATGTGAGATTCCACTTGGGCAGGACTAAACAGTGTTTCAGAAGTCTGGGATGCTAGTTGTGTGTTTGCAGGAGGTCCTTCTTGGGACCCAGAGAGTCCTTTTCTTGGCTATGTAGGTAAAGCAGAGGGTACATAATTCTGGCATGTCAAGCCAGAGACTGGAAATGCCCATAGATGTCAGGGTGCACTCACTAAGGGAAACAGCAACACAGGCAGCCTATAAATCCTTTAGTCGTTAGAAACGATCGATAAGGTGGTCACATGGAAATCAATATATTCTCTCATCAAGAAATATAGGATAGATAAATTTTCCTCCCCAGAGACAACCTTTAGCAGGAGGGTACTACTATACACCCTCTAGGCCTGGAAGCCGGACTACCCACCCTGGGGTACACTGCTCTTGTATGTCCCAAAAGTAAGGACTGCCCCACTCCTAGGACCACCGGAGAATGGAAGATTTGTATTCACTTACTGTGAAGCTTCCTTTCTCGGTGGTCCAGGAGTGGGGCAGTCCTGCCCACCCAAGTTTCTTGCAGGGCAGCTTCTAGGATTGGATGAAGAGTTAGGACGATAGTCTTCCTCCCAGTGGATTCAAGGGAGGGATCTTTCTATTAAAAAAAATTGAGGGGAGTTATTATTCTCCCTTCTGGTATCGTGATGGGGAGTCAGGGCTTGGGAACAGACTGGTGATTCCAAGGACAAGCCCCTCCCCTCCAGGATCAAAATCAGCTGACTGACCCTGCCTTCGGAGAGGAGGAGCTATATTCCAAAAGTAAGGGCTGCCCCACTCTTGGACCACCAAGAAAGGAAGCTTCACGGTAAGTGAATATAAATCTTCCATTCTCAATACGAGGGAAGGTTAGTAGCAAGGATGCAGAATATTAAGAATGAACATGTCAAATAATAACACTTGTTCTTTAAACAAGCTCAGTTTATGCTGATTTACTAAGCCGGTGGATTTCAAGAACTGTTGCAAGGGAATGGGTCTGAATTGCCACCCCCTCTCAAAGGATGGAAGTATGAACCCACCTCCCAAAGCCTCCAAACTTCCAGATTACCTTGGAGTACCAGTCAGAAAACACACCGATCAAACTTAGGGACTCTAATTGTCTGAGTGGCACCAAGGCGATCATCATGTCATTTAGCCACCTTCTAGCTAGACATTATTAACCAATCTGGAAGATTTTCCTGCACAAAGTTCTGCCTAGTCAAGAGATGAAATTGTTCAGGATGTGGGTCAGAGCCTTTTGAAAGGTGACTTAAAGAATCAGCTGCCCTCTGAGATCTGATCTTGCAGGCCATATATTGGCAATACAAAAGTTGTACTTACACTTTCAGAGTGTACCTGATGTGGTTCTCTCTATTTTTTTAGTGTTTTGAGGACCCTAGAGGACAGAGGCTTCTGTGGAGCATGCACCGCTTGCAGTGCACTTTGAAAGGGGGCTGTCCAGTATATAACAGGTCTGGTTGGGAGCATGTTTGGCAACCCGCAAAACAAATTGTATCAATTGGTGCTCCCTGAGTTACTAAACTTTGAGAACTGCTGTTTTACAACATGCAAAATAATACACTATTATAGTATTGTCAAAGAGGTCTGGCTAGTGCCATCCAAGAACAGTGGTTGTATGCCCCAGAATCTTCAGCAGGGACAGTCTGGCAGATGTTTATAGATCCTTTGTAAGATGAACTGATCTGGAAAAGCAGTCCTTGAAAGTGATCCACATTTTGAAGACCGCACAACCCTGTCAGATGTTATAAACAGCCATATTTGTATTTATAGTGTTTCCCTCCCTTTTTAAATCCTAGCTTGCACTGGTGACCTGGAGGGACTGTTTATTCAGGCCATTAAATAAGCAGGTGAGTATATTAACTCTTTATTAATCTATATGGTTAAATTATAATTGGATCCTCATTTAAAATATTGTGAATTTGATCTGTGCAATACTAAAAAGTACTTGTGTGTGTGTGTGTGTGTGTGTGTGTGTGTGTGTGTGTGTGTGTGTGTGTGTGTGTGTGTGTGTAGCTGTCATATTAAAATAGATAATCTGCACGTAATGGTGTGTGTGATATATATGCACTTTATTATATAGGGCTTCTCTGCAAACTCTTAATAAATGTGTAATTCTGAGTAGAACAGGAAGTCACACTTGTTATATCAACAGTAAATTGGTAGCTGGTAATGTTAACATCATGCCATCTAGTTAATTTTACTTTTCAGTCAGACTGTACGTCAGGTTGTCACAGAATTAAAATAAGTTAGAAGTCATCTAGTCCAAGGCAGGGCCATGTAGCCCACTGCTTCCAGTCAGCCTATGATGTCCGGGCTAAAGCAAGTGACAGAGATGGGAAATCTCCCCACCCCCATGCACATCTTGGATTACGGTTGGACAGACAACATTTCAAGTATAAATCATCCGTGAGGATCTTGGTTACCCTCTGACCCACTTCATTTATATGTCGTGTTGATGGGGGGGGGGCGAGGGGAAGTGGTGGTAATAGGATGCCATCACTCAGCAACATGTCGTGATTCAGTTTTAAGCAGTGATACATGTAATCTTTGTATTATATTGTATTGATTTTAAAAAAAACCAAATCCAATTAATTTTAAAATCAGATTTTGAAAATGTGTATTTTAAATAATTGATTTTTATCCACCCTGTTGGAAGGCAATAGTTAATAATCATGTTACAGCATGTTCTGTTTTCTGTATTTTCGTGTGGCCTAGGCATACGCATACGAATGAAACATCTTCCATTTTTAATCCATATTTTCAAAGGTAACAAATGCTGTGCTGAAGCTGATTGAAAAGGAACGAAATGGTGAAACAATCAATACCAGGTTGATCAGCGGAGTTGTGCAGTCTTACGGTAAAGCTCATTTTCATTGAAAATTTATTTTAAGCCAGGCTAGCGCAACACAAGGCCCAGGGCAAATAGCTGCCCCCTCCCTGTTTGTGGTGATAACTACATCTGGACTTCCCTTTTCCTCTCCATGGATGAGCTACCACCCATTTTCCCAGCCATGCTATATGTTGCTGCGTCCAAGATTCCTAAAAGCAGAAGTCTTGTGTACTGTTGACAGTGACATTTTCGGAGGGAGGGACAGAAATGGAAATGTTTAAGAATTATGAAAAAAGGAAAAAAGGGAATTGAGAGATTGGGAGTACAAAGTGCTATAGAAATTACAAGAAAGCATCAGAAGCTGTGGATCTAAAAGGATCAGCATTGGTCCTTTGCATGGTTAATGTAGCAATGCACACTCCCCTTGAGAGCAAAAATGTACAAATGGCCCTCACTGATTTGAGTTGTGTGCCACCTTCTCTTCAGATATGTCCACTCTGGCCTGGAAGCAAAAGCCATGTGCTATTTATTCAAGACTTAAGACAGCCAATAACATTTTCAGAAGTCTGCCTTCTCACATATTCTTGTAAATACATTCATTTTTAAATGTGGTGCTGAATAACTGTCTTTATTTATGACAGCAAGCTAGTCTTGTGTAATAAATAATGTAAACTTGTTATTTGAAGAAAACTCATAGTGATACAACTGCCCCAAATGAAAGCCATTAAGTCCAAATGTTTGCTTTAGCAAAGCTGCTCTCCAGTGCACGTGTGCCTATCGTTAAGTCCCTTTGAACTCAAAGAAATCTAAATACATGAACTCATTTAGAATTTACTTCCAAGTAAACATGCATAGGATTGGTGGTGACATACTAATTTCTAAAGCCCTTCTCTGCCATTCTAGTGACTAGAAATTAACTTCTTGTTAAGGAAAATAAGAAATTGACAATTTTGGAATATAAGAGCAAGAGAAAAACTGAACCTAAATTATTAGAATCTATAGCCCTTTTAACATACTGGTGGTTATGGGACTGTCTTTATGGCAAGGCTTAAGCCATGGTATTTAATGTAACTCAGACCAATAAGGTGCACCTGTGTTTTAAATATAGTCTTATTCTTCCTTCTCCCTCCCTCCATGTTAGCTCTTTAAATAAAGTTGATTAGATGCTTCTGAATGAGTTGTTAGTCATTTACATAATTAGAAATTGTATTCAAGCTTTTTTTAATATTTGAGCATGCAAAATGTATGCTGTGGAGCAGGCTGTGTCATGAAGTGTAAATATACTTTTTTGTTTTGTTTTGTTTCTTCGGGTTGTACTTCTAGTGGAGCTGGGACTGAATGAAGATGACACTTTTGCTAAGGGGCCTACTCTGACGGTTTACAAAGAGTCCTTTGAATCTCAGTTTCTTGCCGACACGGAGAGATTCTACACAAGGGAGAGCACTGAGTTTTTGCAGCAGAATCCAGTTACAGAATACATGAAAAAGGTTTGTGAGCATGAAGTTCTCCCACTAGATCCAGAAACTACTTATAGTTCTTGGAACGCCCTTGTTTTAAGGTCCCCCTTCTGCTGTGGAGGCACACCTGTTTCCAGTCCATTTGAATCTTCTCATCAATAATTCTTGTAGATTAGTATTTTGGCTAATGGATTTCTCTCTGGTCGCATTTTTTTAAAAAAATGTACAGAAGAAAGCAGTAGTTACTTTAACTTTCTATTTTGACATTTGGATCTCTTAGACTTACTGCAAGGCATAAAGGAATGCCACAGGAAGGTCACTGTGTGTGTTCAAGAGCAGAGCAGTTACGGCAAACAAATAATTCATAACAACATCCACAGAAATCTTGAGGTCCTGAAGATAAATATGTTCAAAAAGTGCTAAAATAAATTGACAGATTGAAGGGTTGGCAGGCCTTCCAGGCACAGAGTTTCCCAAAATGATGAGTTTGATATTGGAGAGACTGTCAATGGCCAAGAAGTAAAAAACTCCTTAGTTTCCTAAGGCTTACAGCTTTTCAGAAGTAGACATTCATATACCAGATGAATTACTATATTTTCCTGCTTTGTCATTTTGTGTAGGAAGGAACCCAAAATCTTAACCTACCTTAAATTTATTATAACTGTTCAAAGGTCAATCCACCTTTCTTCCAGGGAGCTGAGATCCCAAAATATCAATGTTCCGTTAATATTTACAGTTATGAAAAATATTTAGAACTGGTATAGATGTGACATGTATCACACGGGGGCTTCTTGAATGGCATCTGTGTGACAGTAATGTGGTGGCCATATTATACAGCATTACTAGAACCATGGATTGCTTCCATTGTGCAGAGACTTCACCTCCATGCTTCTTGGTGATGAATGTCATGGAAATACTGTGCACATAGTATGCATAGGACTCCTATGCACACCTGATGCTATGTGGAAGCCGCTACAGTGGCAGCTACAGAGAACCAGTTTGGTGTAGTGGTTAAGAGCGTGGGACTCTAATCTGGAGAGCCGGGTTTGATTCCCCACTCCTCCACTTGAAGCCAGCTGGGTCACCTTGGGCTAGCCACGGCTCTCTGGAGCTCTCTCAGCCCCACCCACCTCACAGGGTGATTGTTGTGGGGATAATAATAACATACTTTGTAAACCGCTCTGAGTGGGCATTAAGTTGTCCTGAAGGGCGGTATATAAATCGAATGTTGTTGTTATTATTTGTGTTGGTAATAAGAAGGAATCTGATTTTAATTAGGCTTCACCAGAAAATTGACGTGGAGTTTTGTTTGCCACTACAATTAACACACCATCCTCAGCTTCAGCACATAATCTAAATAAGATCTTTTAAACAAACCAAAAAGCTAAAGTTGTTCTAACAGCACACTCTTTGCAGTAGTTTCAAATTCAGTCAACAGTTAATGAAGTTAATGAAGTTTTGGAAGGAAGCAGGGAAATGGAAAGAACAGAATGCTCCACAACTTACACTGTTGGACCTATTAGTACATGAAGGATAGGAAGGTATATGGATTCATATTAAGCCCACCTGTTGAATGCAAGGAAAAATCTAAATTGTCATTTTTGTTTCTGACGCATGTAATAGACAGGTTGGCAAAGACAGGTTGATATATATAGCTTTAGAAAACTCAGTGTCAGACGTAACCTTACATCTGTATAGATGCAACAAACATAGCAGTGAAACTGAACCATTGCAACTTAGATGTTGCCAGATTTTACTATTGGTATTTTTGCTCATTTGCAGGCAGAGGCTCGCCTTCTGGAGGAACAGCGTAGGGTTCAGGTATATCTACATGAGAGCACACAAGACGAACTAGCACGAAAATGTGAACAAGTCCTTATTGAAAAACACTTGGAGATCTTTCACACAGAATTCCAGAACCTGTTGGATGCTGACAAAAATGAAGGTGAGCCATTTTGTTCAGTGTTCACAAGTAACATGTTAATGATGGATGGCTTTATCCAAGGGATTGTCAAGTTGGGGAAGGGAAACACATTCCAGAATGCAAAGATTTAAAAGCAGTGAACTGTAAAAGTTTTTAAAAGGAACATGACTCCAGGGATTGCAGTCTTCAGGTTTTTACCTAATAGCCAGCAGCTGGCCACCGTGCAGAGTGTCAAATCTATGCAATGGGGCCAGCAGCAGCTACCATAGTTTTATTATAACAGCAGTGTCTGCACAGGCACTAGGATGGATCCAACCAGCTTTTCTGCTAGTGAAGAAGGGAGAAGGAGGGGTCCTCTTTGGCCATGAAAAGGGATTGTGATGAGAATCTTGAGCCTACACGTGCCAGAGTCATGTGGGACGGGGGCTGTAATATGCAGGGAAATTTGGCATGATTGAGTGAAAAAGCTGGCGAGTAAGTAGGTGGTGTCAGTGAGGGTTTGAGGAAAACTACTAGTGCAGGGAGGAAGCTAAGACTGTAGAAGCAAGCCAGAGCTGATTTTAACTTTGTCACTCAAAGTCTGTGTTTACAGTAATTAACTCTTCATAGGTTAAATTGAATCTATGAAAACAACCAGTATGAATGCTGGAAATGTTGTTCCCATACAGCTAATATTGAATATATGTAGTGGAGCTGCATGACAGTAAAAATGTTTTGGAAAAGAATGTTGTGTGAAATAGATAGAATGTTTGGTTTCTATTTACCTGAGGTTCCTAAGGTCTGTCTATTAGGATTGTTAAGCAATAATGTTCCTATTAAACACAGACCTATAGTATGGTATGATGTCTGCTTACTGATACTAAGATAATGATACAAGCAGGTGGAAATCTTCCAAAGGATAAAACATTAAAGTCTAGATTACAAAAATATGACAGATAACAAAATTACTTAAATTAACAGAATTAGTACAATTAAGAGATTGAGAAGGTTAAAGAAACCCAGTTTTTCAGATGAGTTCCAACTATTTTGTAACTCCTGGAGTGAAAAACTAAACCTTGCTATAGATTTGTACAACTGCTATTTTTTTCCTGAGAAATATGCTTCAAAGGCAGGGCTTTTTTTCAGCAGGAACGTGGTGGAACGGAGTTCCAGCACCTCTTAAAAATGGTCACATGGCCGGTGGCCCCGCCTCCTGATCTCCAGACAGAGGGGAGTTTAGATTGCCCTCTGTGGTGCCAAGCAGCGTGGAGGGCAATCTAAACTCCCCTCTGTCTGGAGATCAGGGGGCGGGGCCACCGGCCATGTGACCATTTTTGCCGAGGGCAATTTAAACTTAAAAAACTCCCCCCTTGTTCCAGCCGACCCAAAGTGACATCATTGTGCGGTCTTGAGTTCCATCACTGAGTTCCACCACCTCTTTTCCCAGAAAAAAAGCCCTGTTCAAAGATACTGGTGCAAAAGTACTGTTTAACTCTTAGTTTGGGGCGGTGGTGTCTGAATGAAAAACTGAAACTGCACTTGCATGTTATGTGTAGAAGAAAAAGTACGTGTTGAGGCGAAGGATACAGGCATTATCATAGATAACGGCTGAGGTGAGAATAGTGGGAATTATCATGATACTGTTTTCTTCTTGTGCCTTGCTATTATTTATTGTTAACTTCTCTCATGGAGTAATGTTAAATTACTTCATTTATGGATAATTATTCATCTGACTCCCTGAAATATGTAATGCCACATTAGACAGTTGTTTATGGTCCACATGACTCGCTGTGATACCTAGTATTATAGTGTTTGTATTGCGTATAAAACAAAATTGTAATAAAAGTGTATTTTAAAAAATAAATAAGATTAACGGACAAAGGTTTTAGGGCAAGCATTGTTTGTACATGTGACAAATTCTCCATTGGGTTCCACTGTATTTAGTAAAAATACGTTATGGATGGTGAAGGATGTACAAATGAAGCATTGCCAAGAGTAACTAAAACCCTGTATGTATTTAATTTGCTTCATCTGAAGCTATTGGTAGAACCAGATTGCTACACAACTTTTAAATAGAAATTGTTTACAGCTTTGTTGGTCCGGAAGTAAAATCCAAGAACACGAGAGCCACAGAATGCTTCTAATTAGGACCAACCAAATGACATAGAAGAGTTCTGGTAAACTTGAAAGCTCTCACAGTGTTGTGTGTCAACTTTTAAATAGCCTAAAGCTTTCAGCCTTCAGACCCATATTGGATTTATGGTTCCTGCTATTCCTTGGTGGCTTTTCGTTCTGTTATGTTGTGACCTCCAAGCCAAAGAACAGCTGCCTGGCTGTCATGCTTGAATTGTATTCTCTGTAGTGAGAAATAAGCTTTAGTTCCCAGTCTTAGTCCCATGGCACTCAAGACTTTGCAGGCTATTAAAAAATCTAATAAAAATGTTACATAAATGTGTTCTTTGTAGTGTAGCTTAAAGAAATATGCAGGCACTGTGTTCCTGGTGATCTGTTTGTTATCAGTAGCCCACTTTTGTGAGATTCTGCAGTTTGTACAATCTAGGAACAACGTAAATAGTCAACCATGAAGCCATATTCATTATTAGCACCTTTAGGAAATAGTTTGGCTTTATAGGGCATAGGATGTAAAGATGACCCAGGGAAAACCTGTTTTAAAGACACGCACACACAACTAGTGGGATACTTTTTTTTTGAGGTCATAATTTGCTGTGATCTGAGGTGTGGCTAAATACTTTTCACATTACTGCTTCCTGTTGTCTCAGCACTCACGAAGAATTGGGACTGATAATTTTGACTGCACAAAGCAGGAAGTCTCGTTGAAATTTTTCTAGCTAAACTCCTAGTTATAAGAGTGATATTTTCTATCAAGGGGTGGAACCTTTGTTCTACTAAAATTGATTACATCCTGGCTGAAAAGCAGTACAAATATTTGTTCGTCCGTCTTTATATGGCCCAAAAGCTGAGAGAGACGTGGCAGCAAAGCAGGTTGGGTTCAAAGTGGGGAATTAAAACGTGGTGGAAGAAGCCTCTGATCTGTTTAATCCTTTCTTTGCTTTTGACAAAAAAAGGAAAAAAACAGCCTCATAAAGTTTAAATAACACTAATAACCATAGCCCACACTAAAGAAGTTTTCTTACAATACATTTGAATAATATTCACATACACAAAGATGTGGGCTCATTTTTTTATATTTGAATCAGGTCTATAAATCAGAATGAAAAGTTACTCCTCCCCCCTAGAAAGTTTTTAAAAATGTGAAAGCAAGACAGTGTTTTTCTTTACAGAGGAACAATCTCGCTCTGCTGTTTTTCCCGCACAGGGTTCCTCAGGACTTCATCAGGGGCGCCACAAGAGATCATAGAATGAATAAAAATGTTGATATAACCCCCCCAAATGCAAATAATCCAAAGTAGCCAGGAATTCAACATTTGTGCAAACGTGTCACAATGAAAGTAAACCGTATATTGACTTCACTTTGGATGTGATGTGAACTTTATTTTGATGTTAAAGTAAACTTTATTTGATATTTTGATACTTGAAAAAAAGATTAATACAAAAACACAGGAAAAATGCTTCACTTTTTTCTTACAATGTAAGCTTATAGATAGAGAGAGAGAGAGAGCGGACGGCTCTTTACAAATAAATGTCCTGACAATAATTTAGCATCTGTTGAATTGTGCTCCCCACCGTCAACTTTTTCTGGCCTGTAAGCATTTTCATAGGTAAGCGTTCGTTAGGATTTGAAAAATTAATTTAGAAAAAATGTTGGAAAACACTGCTCTACGTGGTAACTAACGATAAATAGTGAAGCGCTCAGTCATACATCCCAGATGCTGGCTCATCACCAGCATATCTAGTCAGTGCTCTCTCTGTGTAGAAATGAGAAAATAACACAAAAGGACCCAACTCCAAGGAACTAGCAACTGCACTGGAGTATAGACTGGCACTACCCACACTCACCGGTCATGGAGTGCAACCTCGGCTGAGCATGCCTGAGCTTTCCTCGGTTCAACCCTGCATGCGCTAACTAGGGACAGCCCTGGAAGGAGCCGCAGGCACCACTGAGGCTGAGTACCATCAGATACAATTGCTTGGGATATGTTGCACATGCTGATTGAGCTCTCCTCATTTTTCTGAGCACTTTTCCATGTCATGGTAGAAAATAGCATCAAGTCTCAGTCAACCTATGGAGACCCTGAAAGGTTTTCAAGGCAAGAGATGTTCGGAGGTGGTTTGCCATTGTCCGTCTTGGACTTTCTTGGTGAAATCCCACCCAAGTTCTAAACAGGACCAACCCTGCCTCACTCCCTAGATCTAACAATTTCAAGATCCATCTTAGGACACCTTTCCATGTATCTCTCCTGAATTACAGGTGCCCATAACATCCTAGCAACAGTTGCTTTTACGCTCCATTCTTGGTTGCGTAGGCTTCTTGGTTGGAAACACACCGGCAGTCTTCAGGAGGGATTGTGAACTTGGAGGGGTCTGTCCCTCTCCCTTGCTACAGCGTAACAGTGCACATAGTGGGCGATGCCTTCTGCTTCTTCCCACTGCAAATTGCATACTACTGAAGACAGAAAAGGTTGATAATGAGCAGAGGCTGGTTGCTGGGTTTGAATCGCATTTGCACCAGAACAATTGTGGAGATCAGGTTGGCCTTGGGGCTGCACCCAGAGTGCTGCCCTATTTTTATACCACATCAATCAGCTGTAAATGTCAGCGGCTGAAGAACCCCTAATGCATTTGCTGCATTTTCATGATCTGCTTTATGAAATGGACCAGTTTTTAAAACACCAACACTTTTGTGCCAAAGGCACTGTTTTTCAGATAAAAAAAAAAAAGATTTCCAGCTTCTTGATGTCTTGAATAATTTTGGGTACAATGAATAGTAGTGAACCTGTCTGTCTTGTTTGTTCCTTCTGAATTGCCCAGGCATCCAAGGTAGCCAGTTGAGAAAATACTTTTAAGTTCAGCAGTGCTGTGAAGATGTGGTGCCACTCCTTAAGTGATGAATCATCATTAAAACTGTCACATAAATGGCTTCATGTTTATACTTTTTATATCAGCATGGATTGTAAAACGCAGCTTAATATTTAAGCAAAGCTATTTAAGGTGACTTTTGCCCTGTGGTGCAGAGTTGACTAGCAGTGCAGTCCTAAGCAGAGTTAATCCAGTCTAAGGACATTGAATTCAACGGGTGATTATACTGGAGTAACTCTGCTTAGGATTGCACTGTAAGTGAAGTGCTCTGGAGTTGCGCTAAAATAACTCCAACAATTGTATGTGTTAACGTATGCCTGCTCTTCCCTAGTTCTTAGGTGAAGAATTAAGACAGAAGGTGGGGGCGGGGGAGTTGACACAAATGAAATAATCTGTTTCCTTTTTTTCAGATTTGGGACGTATGTATAACCTTGTCTCTCGAATTCAGGATGGCCTTGGGGAGCTGAAAAAACTTTTAGAAACACACATTCATAATCAGGGTCTAGCTGCCATTGAAAAATGTGGAGAAGCTGCTTTAAATGCAAGTACCTCTTCAAAAGTAGTGGGGGTTTTTTTTGTCAGATATGCTTTGCACATCCCTGATACCCCACATTCATATATTATAAAGTGTTGAAAAAGCTGCTGTCAGGGTTGAATATACTGCAGCACATTAGACTCTTCTCCCATGATTGGGAATGCCCGAAGTGATTGTATCCAGATTCAGCAACCCTAATTTGTACAGCTGGGGCAAGTGGGTGTGTGCCATGCTGCTTCCTAGTGTGCAGCTGAAATTCTTTATAAAACAAACTGTGTGAGCAGTGGATTGGCTTTTCTCAGTCAAGATTACCTTGCAGCAGTGCTTCAATTTAAGGAATATTGAAGAGCATTAATTTTAGAATGCACACTTTATTCAGTCTCAACTTTTCTTCCCAATGGGGAACCCTCAGCAGCTTATAACATCATTCCCCCTCCTGTATTTTATCCTCACAACACCCAGCCTGTGAGGTAGGCTAGGCAGAGAGAGTTTGTGTCTGGCCAAAGGTCGCACAGCAAGCTTCCAAGGAAGTGGAGGAACTTGAACCTGTGTCTTCCAGATCCTAATCCAATGCTCTGCTACAAATGTTTGCTTTCCATCATTAAAACATTATTGGGCTACAAATATAACATATAAGAGCCATTTCCCTATTCAGGATGGGCAAACTCAAGTTAGAGTTCAGCACAGGTTTGCTGTAATTAACAACAAACCTTTTTTAAATGAAGAAGTTAAAGATAAAAATGTACTTGATGATATCTTGCTCCAGTGAGAACACAATGTTGCCAAGTTATGAGATGCAGCATTAGGCAGCGTTGGAAATTCATATGAGGAGCTGGCTGCTTCTGTGGTTGGGCAAAGACTTTTAACCTGTTGGCATTTTCAAATAAGGCAGGTTGTTAGTAGATTCAGTAAGCTTGATCCGCTAAGGGGAATAACAGGGTTGGAATATCCATTGGGGGGCAGGGTTTGGAGCTGAAATTCTAATATTGAAAACATGCCTTCCTAAAAGCTGTTGAATAAATTGCACCTTGCATTTTCATGAAATCATTTACTCTTAAGGTGATTGTCAGTTATTCGTATATTATGGTATACAGTCTTTCATTTTGTAGGTATTTATCATCTACTAGTAGCGAGTGGATCTTCCGCTAAAAGAAATTAACTGACATGCTAATATAATGAGGCTTCGAACTAACCTATTTATCTACGCTTTTAAGTGCTAAACCCCCTTCTGCAAAGTCCTTTTTAAAAAGAAAATTATTTAAACACTGTCAAGATTGCCCAGAAATATGCAGTAGGTAAGGGGGAAAAATGAAGGACCGGAATATTGTTATCCTCTTCTTTTTAATATCTAGGATCCAAAAATGTATGTACAGACAGTGTTGGATGTCCACAAGAAATACAATGCACTGGTCATGTCTGCTTTCAACAACGATGCTGGCTTTGTGGCTGCACTGGACAAGGTAAAACAAATTTAAAATCTGTAGAAACCATTGATCGATGTTGGAGACATCTTCTGAATGCTTCACTTTCTGATGTGTTTTTCAGGCTTGTGGCCGGTTTATCAATAATAACGCAGTGACAAAAATGGCCCAGTCATCTAGCAAATCTCCAGAATTGTTGGCTCGGTATTGCGACTCTTTGCTAAAGAAAAGGTATGTGGGCCAGGGGAATCTCTGTGTCCTCCAGCAGGTTAGCTACCGGGAGTCACATATGCAACTACAAAATATAATTGCATTCCAGCTCTTGCTCAAGGAGCTCATGCGTTTCCTGTCTCTGCGTGTGGCTGGAAGAAAGTCTCTGTTCAGTTCTTTAGCGGTCGAATATGCTCTCATTCTGAATGGCACTGATTGGCAGATGTGTACACAATGCTGTCCAAGTTAGGGCGTAGATCCAGAGGACTTAGCCATGTTAGTCTGTAGTCGCAAAATAGTAAAGAGTCCAGTAGCAACTTTAAGACTAACCAACTTATTGTAGCAAGTTAGAGCGGAGATCAGAGGTGATATAAAAGATGCAGCAACATAGGACCAACACTCTTCATAACAAATAAGGGCAAACAGAGCATGTCAGGGGTAGAGCGCTCTGTGCCATTCAGTTACCAGGAGGTCGACTTGGCAGCACACATGATAAGTGCAGTGATATATTCAGGGTGCAAGTCAATCCAGTAAGTGGCATCTGGAAGTGGTAGAGGCTGGCATTAGTCCAGCTAAGTTGGGGAGAGCATGCCTGACTCTTGCAGTAAAATAGTTGACCTCCTGCAAGTTCGCTTATTATAACCCCCCCCCCCAATCCCCCAAACTACCCAAGTCAACCTAACTTATTTGGAGTGTTTAGAGGACTAGGAAAGAGTTAAAGAAATTCTTTCCTTAAGTTTGCTGTGCCCTTCTTTAAAAAAAATCCTCTTGGAAGCAGTCCCATTCCTTCTCTAGGTTCTGAAAGGAGAGGATAGGCTATTGCAAACTTCAGCGGGCTAAAGTTTGAAGGACAGTTTGTCATGCTTATTTGAAAGATGTTATGGATATCAGCTTGTTCATAGACAAAAGGAGATAAAAACATTCCTCTTCTTGAAATAATGTGTTTACTTGGCTTTCCCCCCTGAGTTGCATTGTTATAGGGTGATCCTGACTTTTGAGGTTACTGGGATACTTTAGGAAAGGAACCACTGAGCGGTGTTCCAGATGTTTTCATGTATGTGGCCTTTTTAGGGTCTGTTTTGGAGCGGGCAGCATTCTTCTTGATGCTGGAATTGGGTCTTGGGATCATGTACTTTTTACATGTAAATAGTTTCAGGTCAGTATCTGCGTTTGTCTCTGGTACCTTTTTAAATGTAGAAACCTTCATTTAAAAAGGTCCGAGCCCAATAGCACCTTAGAGACCAACAAGAGTTTCCAGGGTATAAGCTTCCCAGAGTCAAGCTGCCTTTGTCAGATACCAAACAAATTTGACAAAGGGAGTTTGACTGTTGAAAACTTACATTCTGGAAACTCTTACTGGTTTTTAAGGTGCTGCTGGACTTGAACCTTTTTAAATGTAGGTTTCTCTCTTAATGTCAGGGCAGATCTTGCATTCGTACAATAGTCTTATTAGAACAATACTAGAGAACTTTAGAACAGTACTAGAGAACTTTCAAAATAGAAAAGAGTCCAGTAGCACCTTTAAGACTAACCAACTTTACTGTAGCATAAGCTTTTGAGAATCACATTTCTCTTCATCAGATGCAGATGCAGAACTGTGGCTCTCGAACGCTTATGCTACAGTAAAGTTGGTTAGTCTTAAAGGTGCTACGGGACTCTTTTCTGTTTTGCTACTACAGACTAACATGGCGAACTCCTCTGGATCATAGAACTTTCAGTTGCTGTTAAGTATTGTAAACTACCCTGAGCCATTAGGATGATTTAAACCAGCTAAGAATTAGAACTAGACTTGTATTTTGGAGTTTTGCTCTATGCATTTCAGAGTCGTGATACTCTGATGCAGAAGGGATCCATGAATTGCCAATTGTAAATATGCTGAACTGTAATAAAAACAGTGTACTTTTGACTGCAGCTCAAAGAACCCAGAAGAAGCTGAGCTTGAAGACACGCTCAATCAAGTGGTAAGGCTTTTGCAAAGTTGTCTTCCGTATTCACAAACCCTTTTTGTTTCTAAACTAGATTAAAGCTAACACCACTGCTTTATAAATACTACTGTGCTTAAAACTAGACTGTGCTGTCCATTCGGAATAGCTTGAAAAGCCATAGCCTCCTTTTTTACATTCCCCCAAAGAGTTCTAGAATTATAGCTGCCCATTTTATTAAGCCTGTGAATACTGTTGAATGCAGTTTGTGTCCTTTTGGAAATCACTACTAAAAGTGCATGCTCTTTCCAGATGGTTGTCTTCAAGTATATTGAAGACAAAGATGTGTTTCAGAAATTTTATGCCAAAATGTTGGCAAAACGGCTCGTGCACCAGAACAGTGCCAGTGATGATGCCGAGGCAAGCATGATCTCCAAGCTGAAGGTAAGTCTGCCCCCTCCCACCCGGCCTTTCCTTATTCTTTGCACGTGCCAGGACCATCCTGTAAAGCTGTGCTTGTGGAAGGTACACGTGATGGTCAAAACGTCTGCTTGAGCAATCTTTTAAAAAACACACCAAGATCCTTAACGCTTTTCATTCCTGTTGTGTTGGTACGAGATGACCTTGGCACATTTGCTCCCCCTGCAGTCTGCAAGGAAGCAGTTACTTGTTCATTAGTCAGCGTTGCCCATGTATGCAAATTGCTTGGGCTGATTAACAACACACCTCTCTGGTCCGAAGAACTCTACCCTTGTATGCAGCAGCCTGTGTCAGTTTCATTCATCACCAGCTCCTGGTGACTTGTTGTGTGCAGCAGTTACTGTGCACAGATCTGAATTCCTTGCTCCCAGTTCGCAGCGGCAGGCAAGGCACAGATTGGCTGCGCATAGGAATTTTAAGTGGCTCTCTTCTTTTGGGAGGCAATCTGTTAGTCGGCAGGGTACTCAGAATTGCTAAGTAACTTTGCAGATATGAAATCTGAAGCTCCTTTGTTCTGGGTCAGACCGTTGGTCCGTCTAGATGACCACTGTGTGTCCTACCTAGCAGAAGCTCTTTGAGCTGTGAGGCAGGTACTTTTATTTGCTTGTTTTCAGCCTGATCACACAAGGTTCCTTTTAGCTGAAGATTAAACCTTGGACCTTTTGTACTTGCAGGGGGGAAAAAAAGTGTCCTGCTACTCAGCTGTAGCCACTTCTATAGAAGCAGAAGTTACAAGCTGATACAGATCTTTACAAGCCTGTTTGCCCACATATATCTGTATTAGTCACTTTTGACACATCAGTAGCCGGAAAGGAAGAAGTGAAAAATGCTTCCTTTCCAATATATGAAGTTTCCCTTTTTTGGAGATGATTTTACTCACCATAGGCAACTAGACCTGGTGGTTGAGTTTGATTAGTTTTTTTGGGTAGTTCTGTTGTACTTTCAGGCAGAAGTCTTTTTTGCACATAATTTTGTTAGTATTACAAACAGTACCGCTGATGTTCCTTAAACCTTGTCAAACCATTGCCTTTTATGGGGAACTGTGGCACATAGTTCTTGATGGGATTTGGCACACTTTCAAGAATAGGTGGCAGTCTGAAATGCTGTGTGTGCTCTTTGGCCTTGAGTGTTGCAGCAGAGTGACAGTCAGAAGCCACACTATTCCAGGAGCATATTTTAAAGCCTTCAGACTACTTAAAATAGCTTTGTCCCCCTGACCTCCAAGACAACGCACTGCCTTTTGGATGGTGTAAAGCACATTGTAAACAATCTCTGTTATTGGAGAGTTTGGCCCAGAATCTTGCAATGTTAGTGTGTAATCCTTGCCGTTCCTCTGATAGAACACACAGCCTTACAGTACTGTTATGTGATTGATTACAGCAAGCGTGTGGCTTTGAATATACCTCAAAGCTTCAGAGAATGTTCCAAGATATTGGTGTAAGCAAGGACTTGAACGAGCAATTTAAAAAGCACCTGTCCAATTCGGAGCCATTAGATTGTAAGTGAATGTAATTTTAACTGTTTGTTTTAAGGCCTTAATTATTATTATATCACCCAGCTGTCTTTGAGTTCTGTGATGAGTCAGTGAGTGATTGATGAATAAATGAACTATAATAGAAAAAAGTATGTGGGAGAACGTTGTATTGGTGAGGAGCCCAGGTAGCACATTCCCTTTGGAAAGCAAATGCGCATCATGTCTTAGTTAACTCACAGGTTGAGGAACTCATTTGGTTAACCCAGATAAAAGATGTGTTGGTCATGTGTAAATGGAAAAAAGATGAACAATCCTGCTGCTAGTTGGTTGAAGATGTGATTCCAAGCATGTTAATTGGTCAGATCCCATGTTTTGGGCGGGGGGGGGGGGGAATGTGCCTGTTGGACCTTTCCCAAGACAACTTTGTCTCATTGACTCTGGGAGTTCAGACCCTTCTTCTTTCCCCCCCTCTCCTTTAAGTGGTTGATGCTGGAGTTGTAGTAGCAAAACGGTTTCTGAAATCAGCTAATGGATGTGCTTGTTTCCTCTTCCAGTGGACTTTAGCATACAAGTGCTGAGCTCTGGATCCTGGCCCTTCCAAATGTCTTGTGCGTTTGCTCTCCCCTCAGAGGTGAGGCCACCTTGGTCTTTCAGCTTGCCATCTAACTTATAGGAAAGTTGCATTTGTCTTTTGCAGGGGGGGCCAGTGGCATAAAACAAAACCCATTTAAGCCGCGGTTATGATGTGCCGAGTATTATAGATGCAGGTGTTGGTCTTTGGGGCTGAAAAGATGGGGTTGTTTTCTTCACTTCTCATCTTCATGTGCAGTTTGACAGCTTAAATTGCAGCTTAAACGCTTGAAATGTTGAACTTGTTAATTTTTTAAAAAAGTATTGGTGTTAATTCTGTTGTACCAAAGTAAAACAGAAACCGTGGCATTTTTAAGAACAAAGTTTATTCCAGCATAAGCTTTTGTGAGCCAAACCTCATAATTCGGATATGATTGCCTCTAGAAAGAGAAATAAATTAAAGCTCTTCAAAGCAGTTGGAAATGTAATAGGTGTAAAATGTTTGGACAAATGAGTTCTTGGCTAAAAGCATATTACCTCTGTTGGGTAAGACGTTGTGTTTCATGGAACAGATGTGCTACTGATATAGCACATACCATAGGCAAAAATGAGCAACATAAAACAGAAATTAAGTGGCACTTTTGATACCAACCATGTTTATTCCAGCAAAAGCTTTTGTGAGTCAGAGCCTCCCCTCTTCACATGCATAACATGAAAAGGAAATTTTATTGGCGGAGGTGTTTGTGGCATGTCATAGATCCATCAGTTGTGTGGCTCTCCGCATAAGGGACTGGAATGGAGATGCCTGCTTCACTTCATGAATGACGAGGGGTTCTAGCTTCTCATGGGGTTTGCTTTTCTTCCAGATTCTAGCTTGCTTTAGAAAATAACCAGGCAGCAGCAAGCCCTCACTGTTAAGCACAAGGAAGCAAAGCGTACGTTCCACGTCAGTATTGTGATTGTATGTTATAATTGTACTAATTATGCTGTAACACATGGTGAAAACCCGATCCATGCTTATTAATGCCTCTGTAATGTGGCTAAGCTTTCTGCAGCTGAACCTCAGGAAAGGCTGGAGCCTGCAACCTCGTCGTTCAGGAAGTGCAGCATCTACGTCTGTTTCAGTCTCTTCCCTAGAGATTCACCGCAGAAGGATTAATGTTTTGCCACACCTCGTGTAAAACTTCATTTCATATTGTGCATCTGAAGAAGGGAGTTCTGACTCAAAATTATGCTGGAATAAGCTTAGTCTTAAAGGTGCCACCTGATTTCTGTTTCACTTTGCTCATTTTGGTCTGTGGCATGTCAGTGGCATATATCTTGTGAAATACGCAGTCTTATTAGACGACAGCGGTAATACAGTCAAGATGTCCCTTACTAAAATATTTGGCATTTGTTGCAAACTATCCACATTGCCCAGCTTTAGTTTTACAATCAAGCAGTAATATCTTCTGTACTAGACAAGCCTTGAATGCCTGCTATATGGAGGTATACAGTCAGAAAGGAACTTACCTCTAGCCTGCCTTTGTCTGGCAAAAAACAAAGGCAGTTTTTTTCCCTGTTAAAAGTGAAATGGCTCAAAAGATTAAAATGCTTGAACACAGTTCTCCTGTGGAGGAGCCCTGCAAGGGAACATTTTAATTTTTATTCCGTGGTTCCCATTCATTTTAAAGGAACTTGAGTGGAGAGGTCACATTTGATTGCATAGCATCATCTTCCCTAGTTATTTTCCCTTGATACAGCACAATCTAATTTGGCTGTAAACTAAGCTGATAGCATAAATTTAAGATCAGAAATGTGAACTTAACTTTTTTTTTTAAAACATAGTTGGAACGGAGTTACCAGAGATTTACTGCTTTCTATGCTAGTCGCCATAGTGGAAGAAAATTGACCTGGTTGTATCAGCTATCCAAAGGGGAGTTGGTTACCAATTGCTTCAAAAACAGATACACACTGCAGGTGAGATGAGCGTTGTGTTGGGATCAGCACTGTGCTGTAAACACTGATGAATGTCATGAGTTGGAGCTGTATTTTAGATAAAACAGGCAGGAAGAAAAGCCCCTTCTCGAACATTTGGTAAAGGGTTGGTTGTGAGAAAGATAGGGGGAAGGGTTGGGGGAAGTAACTGGACCAGAATTTGGTTTGAATACATGTGGTGCAGCAACCTTGTGATGCCATTCTCCCCCCCCCCCAAAAAGAAGGGTAGGAAATGAATGTAATAAAATAAAGAGGCAGCTGCAGGTTTCATCCATTATGCTGTATGTAGAAGTTTTGGGTTATACCATCCCCCCCCTCCCCAATTGTTCTCTCTCCTTTAATATATTTTATTGGACCTTGGATTGTGAGCCCTGCAGGAATGATGATCAGCCCAGCATATTTATACTTAACATCCCTTTGTGCGTGAAGGGGGCACTCTGTTAGGATTCTGTGACCCATTAGTATACTGCTGCTTATAAATCAAAATAGTATTTGGTTGAAAGGACAGCCAGCTTTTTTGATAAGAAGGGCAGCTATTAAGATGAATTTTTCTTTGGCTGCATGCCTTGGGGCCCAGTGGGCATAAAAAGAGGTTTACTTGTTTTTAGATTTCAGGATTTAACTCTTGCTGGACCTTTGTGAAAGAGTTCCTAGCATATGATGATGTAGAATGAACAGAATGACGAAGTCCATGCATTTGCTTTCTGTGTGAAGCATCTAAATTCTTTTCATGTTGTTTGATTTTGAATTTTAATTCAAATGCAAAAACTTCCCCCTCTTTTTTGAAGGCATCTACATTCCAGATGGCAATTCTACTGCAGTACAACACAGAAGATGCCTATACTGTACAGCAGCTGACAGACAGTACTCAAATAAAAATGGTGAGCAAGGTGGAGTTTCTCCAGTTCCCTTTTGTACCATATCAATGAAAATCTCATGTTGTCCTTGGTTTTCTTGTATTCCTGAATGCTTCACATTAATCACTACAAAGGGGGCAAAATTCAGTATTGTGAAGATTGCAGCTTTCATTTCAGAAATGTAACAGATTTCTAGCCTTTGTGAATGGGAAGACAGGCTTGAAAAGCAAAGTAAGGGGGAGTTGGAGGGTGGACTTCACTACCCCATGTTGGTTTATTGACCCTCCTCATAACTAGCAGGTGCAAAGTAAACATTTGCTTGACTTGAATATGCCACAGAATTGTGTTTTGCTGGAGAGCGCACAGGGCTCTACCGCAGTGTCCGCCAGCCTGTAGGTCAGAGAAGCCGCAGAAAGTGGGTTGCGGGCCAGCCTTCTCTAATGGCTGCCTCTACCTGTTGCATAGCCGTCTTTCTCTGCTCTCCCTCTGTGCCGGCTTCTCACATTCTCCCTTCCCCCTGCCCTTTGCAAAAATAATGAGGGGGGAAAGCCAGGTGGCAACTAATAACATTTTAAAAAATATTTTGTATTTATTAGTGCAAAACAAAAAACAAACGGAACCAAAAAAAACAATGCTGGCAACAATACTGGCAAATCTATATATGCACGTCAATAAAAGATTTCCAAATATCTAAAAATAACTCCATACACAATTGCTATCTGTATGCCATATGTCCAAATGTCAGTAAGTTTGTAAGGTCCTGAATCTAGTGAATTACAGGAAGTGGGCTTTTGTCTTTCCAGTGTTGTAGTATAAGTCTTTTAGCTACCATAAGGGCACAAAGGATCCATTTCTGTTGACCATCAGTTAGGTTCCAAGAGACAGGCAAATAGTTTAACTGTACATTAGCATCCTCAAAAATAAATGAGTATTCTAATGCAAAATTAATATGGGTAACAACTTTCTCCCCAAAGGGCTGAATGACTGGACATGTCGAAAGCATATGCTTAAGAGACGCCTCTTGAAAATTATATCACCAATAGTTAGACACTGTACTTAGTCCTTTAATAAAAAGGTGCTGTGGTGTCTAGTATATTCTAAACATAATGTTTTGCTGAATAAGTCGCAGCTTAAGATCCATAGCAGAGACCGGTATAAGGCTTAACGCCTTATCCCATTGATTTGGCAGAATTGGTCTCTCTAGCTCATTATTCCATTCATTTCTGAGATAGTGTGTATCATATTTATTGACCAACATCAGATATTTATATACAAATATTGGAGATTTTGTTTTCTATATTGATTCAATAAGTTTCCCAAAGTGGGGGAAATTCTGAAGCACTCAAAGTTGCCGGGCCATATTTGAACACCAACAAATGTTGCAATTGTAAATACTGCCATTAAGCAGAAGTTGGCAGATTAGTTGAGAAGATGACAAAGATTCATCACCATAGCCTATCACTTGATCGAAGGTAAACAATTCCCTTGTCTGTCCAAGCCTTCCATAAGAAAAATTTCTTCCTAATTTTTAAATCTGGATTGGATCATAATGTTAGTTTAGCATGTGAAAATGGGTCAGATT
Source organism: Eublepharis macularius (assembly GCF_028583425.1). Taxonomy (NCBI): domain Eukaryota; kingdom Metazoa; phylum Chordata; class Lepidosauria; order Squamata; family Eublepharidae; genus Eublepharis; species Eublepharis macularius. Next base: position 17,991,675 of record NC_072800.1, on the reverse strand, counting down.
GATAATTGTGATTTTATGCGCTATACTGCTCTAGCTGCAGAAATTGCAGGCGGAAGGAAATCCATTTTAACAGACTCCGTTGCTAATGCATTCCACTTAAAAAGCGGCTCCTAGTAACTTTACAGGTATACACATTTTCCTATGGAGAATAACACTGCCTGTAGGGAAATCGTCATGTGTGAAGCGGCTCGTGTAAGAACCGACTTCAGTGCTTCACGTGAGGCGAGGCTTTGTGCTTTGGACTGCCCCTTGCATGGGGTTCATAGTAGGACGTGACGTTTGCTGGTTTCTCAAAAACACGTGGTTAGCCACTGCAGAAAATGGGCAAGATGGGTGCCAAAGCCTTGCCTTGAGTGTCAGAAAACCTCAGGCTGACCATGGATGGGTCACTATACCAAGTAAATTTGGACCTGTGGGTCACCATATCCAAAAGCCTGGGAATCGTTTCTCTACATCATGCCCCCAAAGATTAAATATATGGCATTCTTTCAGCATGTGCGCAGAAACTTTCTGCTTTCTTCACCATCATCAAAAAAGCCTACAGAATTTATTTTCTCAAATTAAGATTACATATGTAGACTGTTAATTATAAATAGCCACTAAGGACTAATCCCTGTCTCCCCTCTGACTTTTAGGATATTTTGGCACAAGTTCTACAGATTTTGTTAAAGTCAAAATTGTTGGTAAGTTTGCGTGTATGTGTGTGTGTGTGGGAGGGAGAGATGTGAATGAATTACAGTCTCTTACATTGCTATTTGTTGTTTGTTCATAGGTTCTGGAAGATGAAAATGCAAATGTTGATGAGGTGGAGTTGAAGCCAGATACCTTAATAAAATTATATCTTGGTTACAAAAAGTAAGGAAGAATGACTTCTACAGATAGTCTGTGTATAATTATAGGAGATTTCTTAGAGTTGTGGGGGTGGAAATTATCTGAAAACATCTTCAAGCCCATATTGATTGATTAATGAGATTTGCTCTGGAGGCTTTCTGTCACAGTTCCCACTGAAGCACAGACATGCCATTCCATGCCAGATATCTAGGCCAAATAGATTGATTTTTCTGGGTAGCACCATGATTGTATATAACCATGAATTATCCTTTGACCTTGCTTAAGGCTGAAGTGTGTATTCTGCACCAAATTGTATTATGATTTTCCTTTCAGAACACGAGATGTAAATTGAGCAAAACCAGTTTTTTTAATTTTTAAGAAGAATTTTGAAAAATGCTAGTTTTGAAAAGAGTTGAAATATAGGAAGGAATGCAGAGGCTGAGGCACAGGGTCTTGGCCCCTGAAAGTACTCTTGCACTTTCTGAGTTGCTGGTGCAGATTGGATCAGTATGTAAGAAACATTGCATATGCAGTGTAACTCTTGGACCAAGATGGCTGTGTGGTTTCAAGCACTGTTCCTCATGCAGACACACGGGCCAGCGTTGTGCTTTCTTTGAGTTCCAGCAGCCAGTGTGATAGCGTGGTGAGATTTTGTCGGAAAGAGCCTCCGCTCAGCTGTGATGATCGCAGGGTGAACTTGGCCCAGACGTTCGTTCTTAGCCATTCTGTTTCATGGGACTGTTGTGAAGTTTAAAATGGTGGGGGGTGCTGAGTTCCTTGAGAGGGAGGATAGGACTATGAACATTTTAAAAAAATCATGATGTAGAAGTGACGCCCCCCCCCCAAGCCGGGCAAACATTTCCTTGGCTCCTCAAGGCAGGGTGCCTTGTAATGGAGGGGAAGGAAGCATTGAAGAGTCTAGTTCTAAAACAAATATTTTTAAAAAACAAATTTAATTTAAAATTTCTGCTTGCTGCTCAAGGAGAATAACACCCATTGTCGCAACTACAAGATAGTTTTTTTCTATTAAATATTGTTGCAGTGCTGATGGAAATGTGCTCAGAGTAGTGAGGATGGACACGGGATGAGGAGAATGTGGTTGTAGCTCATGCTTATTATAAGAAGGTCTGAATGGGGAGTGGGCTATACTCAGTTCATAGATTAGCATCATAAAATGGCTGCTAAAATGGGTTATAAAATGCAACTCTGAATTAAAAACAAGCAGCACAGAGAAAAGGTCTCCAGCAGGTAGCTGAAGAGGTACTGGCTGCTGCCCAGTAACTTTTGCATCCAAACCCCAAAAACATCCGCCATGTACGTTTTTTTAAAAAGATGTTATTTCATTGGATTTTGCTCTTCACTGTGTAGCTGCTAGCTTCATTTATTTACTTACTTTATAATCACTCATGGAATAAAGATTTATTTTTTATCCATCCTGAATCTACTGCCCATCTGCTTCATTGGATGCCCTCAAGTTCTAGTATTTTGAAAAAGGGAGAAAAAGTTCTGCCTGTCCACTCTCTTTACCCTGTATGTAATTTTATAAACCCCTGATCATGCCCCCCCCTCCCCGGTTGTCTTTCCTAACCTGAAAAATTTCATACTTTTCAGCTTTTCCTCATAGGAAAAATGCTCCACCCCCATAATCCTCATGGTTGTCTTCTTCTGTACTTTTTCCTGCTTTGCAATATCCTTTTTTAGATAAGGTGACAGAACTGCAAACATATTCCAAAAGACGCCTCACCATAGATCTGTACAGAGGCTTTATAATGTTGGCCATTTTATTTTCAATCTGTTTCCTAATAATCCCCAGTATAGTTTGCTTTTTTCACTGCTGCAGCATACTGGGTTGGCACTTTCATTGAGCTATCCACTATGACACCAAGGTCTTTTCCCCTCTCAGTCTCAGCAAGTTCAGACCCTATTAGCATATACTTGAAGTTGGGGGGAGTTTGTTCCAATGTTGGGATTTGGAGATTTTTTAAACTTCATTTGCCACTTTGATACAGCCCTCTTTCCATTCTGCTTCAGTGCTCATGCACACGAAGCACAGCATGACCAAGAGATGGGAGTTCTTTGCTGTCTGTTCTTTAATGTGAAGTGCAGCCGTTCCAAATGATGGCAAGCGGGGTGGATTGTCCATTATGGCACCTCAGAAAACTCCCAGTGGGCCACTTCTTTGGAGCCCCCCCCCCAGGACCCTACTTGCCTGGCCCACCCCAACAAGTTGTGCTGCCTGCTCACCCAACCCCAGTAAGTTGTTCCACCCACTTGTCTGGCCTGGGCTAGTCCCTTTTCAGGGGTGTTTTGGCCTCCCTCGGTCCTCCCCTGGTGAGCATTTGCGACTCTCCAGTTTTCTGGTACAGTGGCTGGTTTTTAGTGATAAGTTACATGTATGGATTCAACTGTCTCTCATTTGAGTTCCCTAAGAACTCTTGGGTATATGCTATCAGGTCCTGGAGACTTAATGGTTTTTAATTTCTGCCACAGGTCTAGAATTTCATCTCGTGTCACATTAACTTGACTCAGTTCTTCAGGATCCCTTCTTGAAAATAGTGCCTGTGACATGGATACCTGCTCCACACTTTCCGCATTGAACACAGATGCAAAGAATTCATTTAGCATTTCTAGGATCTGTCTGTCTTCCTTTAACAATCCTTTTTTATTGTGGAATTTTTTAAAATTTAAATTATAAACAATAGCATAAAAACTATAGACAGCAGAGGATAAAAAAATTCTAAAAAGAAGACATACTAACAATACATAAACAAGTGAAAAAGAAAAAAAAGAAAAAGAAACCCTTAAACTACAGGTTGAGTTCCGATTTTCTCCTCCACAAATGTAGATCATTTTCAGAATCTCACTTATTCTATGTTAAACATAAGAGCCCTCTTTTTTTCTATTGTTCATGGTTCTTAATCCATAAATCCAGATGTCGTCAAATCCTTATTATCCATTCCATGTAAAAAGTCTTTAAACAGTTTCCATTCAGTCAAAAATGTAGCTAATGTATTTTCTCTAATCAGTGAAGTAAGTTTTGCCATTAACGCAAACTCAGAAAACACTTTTATCCACCATTCCTCCACTGTAGGCAATGTTGGAGTGTTCCACTTTTGTGCATCGAGTACTCTTGCTGCCGTAATCAAATATAAAAACAAAGTTCCAAAGCTTCTTTCCAACTGGCTGTCCATTATTCCCAACAAAAAAGTCTCTGGTTTCAACGATTTTAATCTTCTAAATCTTCTGAATCAATGATTGTATCTGCAACCAGAAACTCTTTGCTTTCTTACATGTCCACCACATATGAAAAAATGTCCATTCTTGTTTAGCACATTTCCAACACGCATTTGAAGCATCCTTATACATTCTAGCAAGTTTTTCAGGAGTCGTATACCAATGATGCATCATCTTGTAGAAATTTTCTTGGATAGTAGAGTTTAATGTAAATTTCAGCCCCCTTGTCCCTTAGCAATCCTTTTATTCTCTGGTTATTCAAAGTCCCAGCTGCTTCTCTGACTGGTTTCCTGTTCTGGCTATTTAAAGAAATGTTTGTCTTGAATCTGCTCCGCAATTTATTTTCATATTCCTAATTATTAACTTGCACTTCTTTTGCCAGACCCTGTGCTCCATTCTGTTCACTGCAGACTTGGCAGGGCCTTTCTGGGGAATGCATTCCCTCTAAGGTTCAATCAGCACATCCTCAATTGATTTGACTCTCTTGTGTTTCCCTTTCAGGTTCCTTTTAACTATTCCCTTCATTTTTATAAAGTTCCCTCTTTTGAAATCGGATGTTACTGTTTACTGGGATCAGGACTTCAGGGATAACTGTCCATTATCATGAACGCAGAACTTAATAGCATTGTAGTCACTATTCCAAACTTAGCATCAATAATTCTAATAATAACTCTGCATATATCCTGCTTTTCTAAACTGATTACAAAATCAGTGTTGTTAGACACAATACAGCTGTGGAGCTGGGACTGAGGCGTGGCTTACACAAAGCCACTCATGGCAGTAGTGGGATTCAAACCACTTAACCACTCCAGCTCTCCTATCTTGGCTCAGAGACTTCTAGCATTGGCACATAGACACCTATAAAGTGTTTGCCTCTCCTGCAACCCTCTCCTCCCTCGGCTCCTTTGTGCACATGACCCTCCTTTGCTATCCTATTTCTACTACCAAGTTATTTTGTGCTTCTACCGTATATCCCTGAGTGTTTACACTGTCAGTCCTTTGGATTGACTTGTCCCAAACTGTGGGCTCCCCAACTCCAGTTCGCTTTCCCCCGGAGCTAGTTTAAAAACTGCTCTGCCACCTTTTTGATATTATGTGCCAGCACTGTGGTTCCCTTTTGGTTCAGGCCCATCTCTTTTGTACAGCTTCAGCATGTCCCAGAAAGTTCCCTAGTGCCTAACAAATCTAAACCCTTCCTCCAGGCACCACATTTTCATCCACGCATTGAGACTCCTAATCTGTGCCCGTCCAGCTGGCCTGGTTTGTGGAACTGGTAACAATTCTAAGAATACTACATTTGCGGTCCTGGCCCTTAACTTTCTGCCTAGTAACCTAAGTTTTTCCTCCAGGACCACACGACTACATTTCCCAATGATACTGGTGCCAATGTGCACCAAGACCGCTGACTCCTCCCCAGCACTATCTATCGACCTATCTAGACAGCGTGTGATGTCCGCAACCTTCACATCAGGCAGGCAAGTCACTATGCGGTCAAAATGCCTGTCACAAACCCCTCTCTCTCTATTCCTAATAACTGAATTTACCCACCACCAAAAGCCCACCTCCCCCCATATCCTGAAGGGTATCCTTGGTACGAGAGGATGTTGGTCTGTCATCCGAGAAGAGATCCCATCTACGAGATCACAGACCTCCTCCTCAGCCTGCTGCCCTCCGATCTTAAGACTCTCAGTCTCCATGGCAGCAGAAGAGCTGTCAGCACAGGAGCGGGATTGTTCCAGTAGGTTCCTTAAGGTCTCGTCCACAAACCTCTTTTTCACGATATTTATTTATGTACTTATTTATTTATACCCTGCCATTTCTCCCCAGCTGGGACCCAAAGGGGCTGACACCATTCTCCTCTCCATTTTATCCTCACAACAACCCTGTGAGGTAAGCGTTAGGCTGGGAGTGTGTAACAGGCCCAGAGTCACCCAGTAACCATCCATGGCAGAATGAGGATTCCAACCTGAGTTTCCCAGTTCCTAATCTGACACTGTAACCACTGCACCACACTGGATGTATGTTAAACAATGCATGATCTGTTAAATGCAGAAAATTGTATTATGTAAGTAGATAACGATGCAGTGAGAGCAGGATAATGTGTGCAGCAGATAATCCATACTATGTACAATGGTATTTCTGGTGCTGTTCCTACTCCTCTTTCTGATTGTGACAGAACAATCTGTCACAAAAGAAGAGGTTGGTAGCCTGTGTTATAGGAGGCACCGCGTGTAAGCAGACCCAAGCGTATGCAGTTAAGACTCCAGAGGCGCTTGAGAAAATTGGAGTTTGTTCTGCAAGCAAGTGAAAGACGTTGCAAAATTGGAACTGAGAGAGGCAGTGATTAAATTCTTCATGGCTTCTCTCCCGGAAGCATGACAATATTGTGCGAATCTTAGCGTCTCTTTTGTTGACCTTTCTTAAAAGCCAATTTTTAAGAATAAATGTCTCCTACATTTGGATTTTTATTGAGGACTTTCCATAACTTTGTTTCACAAATAAACATCATAGATTGCTACCATGGCGTCACTTTCCTGGACATGTTTTTGCTTCAGTAGTGGTAGAATGAAGCTGCTCATGGTTGAGATAGCATAGGCTTTTTAGTAAGTCGTTTCGTTTAGAGTTACTCTTCTCCAGGGCCGGCGCGCCTATTAAGGCCAGGTAGGCGGTGGCCGCAGGCGCGGGGTGCCGGAGGGAGCGCCGGAGGAGGCGCGGCGGGCGGGAGCGCGCGCCACAAAGCACCAGCCTCCTATCCCTCCCACCCTGCGCCACTGCCGCCGCCAGCACAAGCCCCCGGCCAGGCGCAGCCACCACGGGCAGGCATCTGCGGCGGCGCAGGCAACTGAGCGGGAGAGCTCAGAGGCTGCCTGCTGCAGCAATCGGGCCGGTGGCAGTGTGCGCTCCCGTGATGATGTCACGTGTGATGTCATCACACAGGCTGGTGTGCGCGCATGCGCGCGCGGGGGCGGCCTGCCGGCCGCAAGCGCAGCAGACCCTTGCGCCACCCCTGCTCTTCTCTTACTGGTGACTGCCCTGTGTATCATGAATGTTTTGGGAAGAGTGCAGTCTACTAAAAGATTTGGATTAACAAGCAAATTTATCCACACATCTTCTTTAGAAAGGCTAAGCTATTTTTAGGGGTATTTATAGATTTTAACCTCCCAGAGAAACTGAAATAATGTCCAAGAATCTCTCTCTCTTTTTTTAAGTGCCTTTTTAGAGGAAATCTAATTTTTGCTTGAACTTTTTCTGACAGCAAGAAACTGAGGGTAAACATAAATGTGCCAATGAAGACAGAACAGAAGCAAGAACAGGAAACGACTCACAAGAATATAGAGGAAGACAGGAAACTGCTGATACAGGTAATCTGGAAAAAAAGGGCTCGGCAAGTCCTGCTTTCTTTGGCGCCATCTCTCTGTGGCTGGCCAGGCCTTCTAACAAACTTGCATTCAGGCAAGAGCCTTGGAAGTTCTCAGATGTTTGCAAAAAATTTGGTAGGTAGCAGGCTTTTTGTTGTTGGCAGTGGTTTTGTACAGGATTGAAAAATACTTCCACCTGTGTGTTTAAATAGTATAGACCCCTTTGGGGAGGAAGCTGAGTGTTCCATTCAGCATCATAACAGGTGGTAGATGCTTGTGCCGAACCCCCAACCCCCATGCCATGCCTTCAGAATACATGAATACTTTTTATTAGATTCATGTTTCACCATATACATCCTCAGCACAGTATAGAGCTGGCCCATTGGTTCATACAGACCAGCAGTGGCTTACTGGTTCTTGAAGGCCTTGAGCAGAGGCATTTCATAACCGTACTGCCCCAAAACTGGAGATGCCAGATACTGGACCTTGCACATGCAAACTAAGTACTCTGCCATTGAGCTATGACCCATCGCCTAAATGTCTAATTGCTTATTGCAGTTTCACAATGTCTAGCTATGACTTTCAGATGTAAGAAATGCAGGGGTATTGTGCAAGGGGTATTGTACAAGGACCAGTAGTCTAACATTTAGGAATTTAAGAGCATGTATTCCAGACAGCTACATAAGCATAATTAAGAAGACTGCATATTGTAATTGATAGATTAATCTTTTAGTTGGAAGTTTATGCAGATTAGATGAGTTAGGGAATTACTGCTAATAGACTTGTGTATGTTCCACTGCAGCACACTCCTCTTCCATTTTAATTAAATATACCTGTGAGGAGCCAGGTGTCTGTAGCAACCATTGGCTGAACTAGGATCACACTGTGTTTTTCCTTTGTATTAGGCTGCCATTGTGAGGATTATGAAGATGAGAAAGGTCCTAAAGCACCAGCAGTTGCTTGGAGAAGTGCTCACACAGCTATCATCAAGATTCAAACCACGAGTCCCAGTAATAAAGGTTTGTCAAAAGAGTAATCCAGCTGTGGTTGGAAATAGGAAGCATTTTCTCTTAGCTCTGCAGGTCTGGAAATGCGCACGTGTAGGGAGGTTGCTTAACAGGGAAGCCTTGCTTTTTACATTAAAGAACCCCAGCTGTGTGGATGAACCTGGCCTCTATTATGCCTTGGTGTAGTGTTAACACTACTGGAGCATGCTCTGCACAGGCTACCTTTGAAAATGGTCTGGAAGCTTCAGCTGGTGAAGAATGTGGTGGCCCCCAATACTAATCTGGGCTCGGTGCAGGGGTACCATTTCCCCAGTCTTATATCAGTTGCACTCTTACTGTATGGTTCCATGCCAAATTCATAGTGCTAATTGTTGACTTTTAAAGCTCCAAATGGCCTTTGACCAAGCTGTGTGGTTCAGCAGTATGAATCTCTCCGTAACTTAGGTTATGGAGCTGCCCTTCTCTGTAGACCTGCCTTGAAGGAGGTAAGGTTGGTGGGTACACAGGAGAGGGCATTTATACCTATGGCCCCCAAGCTGTGGAGCCTATTTTCCAGAATTGGCTGAAGACTCGTCATTCCAGATGACCTTTGAAGGGTGTTGAACAACACTTTGTTGTTTGAGCCATTGGTCGTTGTGATTATGACTGTAGCCATTTTGCCTTTGCTTGCCCAGCTCATATGTTTTCTCTGCATGGGTTTTATCGGTGTTTTCATGCTCTTTAGATGTTGCTATTATTTTGGTTGGGTTATTTTTGTTTGTGTTCACACTTCTGTCTTGAATGCTGCCTTCAGTTCTTTTATAGGAAGACAGAATACAAATCTTGCAAATAGATTTCGCTAGTTGTCTCATTAGCACAGTAGGATCCTATATAATCTGTAAATGTGATGTACGGAAAATCTATAGAGTATCCACCAGCTTTTGTGCGCAATGCTCGTTAAGGTTGCCTTGCCTCTGAATACTTTCCTGTGATGCGCAGTAGATAAACTAATCACGTAAGGCAGCACATGCTGGTCAGGTGCAGTGGCTGTTACCCCTTTATGGTCACTTAAATTAGTTTAATTTCATTGGGCATTATGACATACTGTAAGGGGAATCTTGTACAATTGCTATTTCCTCCAGCCTGTTCTGACATATTTTTTTAAATGCCTTGTAATATAGTGACCTTTCAATCTCTAATTGTTTTTCAAATAAGGCTACCATTAAGACCTGCTTCATAGTTTATCTGCAGAAATCCACCACTGTCTAAATGAGAGTATAAGCACAGGTAACAATTCCTTCCTTTCTCTTCCCACTTTCAGAAATGTATTGACATTTTAATAGAGAAGGAGTACTTGGAACGGGTGGATGGTGAGAAGGACACCTACAGTTACTTGGCTTAACAGTTTTTAGCAGCTGTCTGACTGTGTGACACTCGGCAAATGGTTACACGATTGAAAGAATGAGAACAACTGAACTTCATAGCAGCCAGCCTGCTGCCATTTGGACCTCCCATTTTTATAACTGAGACCAGGACTCCCATCAAACAGTCTCGGAATTACATCAGACCTGCTCAGGATTGATACATTTCAAGTATGTAAATATGGACACCAATGCCATTTAACCTAATTTAAGAACAGGAAGGAATCTGAAACCTTCTCCGTGGAGGGTTGCATGTTACTGCATTTAAATCAATACATTGGCTATACGACAAAACAAGCTGTCATCACAGGCAGCACTTAGACATGTTGGCAGCACTTGGAGAGTCTGATCGGGGCCCATGTTGTAATCTGCTATGAAAAATCATTTGTATAGTGTGTTTCATTTTCTAATGTGTGATAAATAAAAAGGATTTAAAAAAAATTCTGTACAAGTTGCATTTGGTTTTATTGTTAAGTTCTATGAGTTATCTTTCTTAAATGTAAATAAAGAGGTATAATGATTATGAAAGCCAGACCAACTGGGTACTGTTTTGCTTTCAGTAGGATTTCAAGCAAAGGACAGTGCTGAGTCCAAAAATTGCAATTCTGCATGAATCCTGTCTCTCTTTATTGTGTACTGAGAAACAATGAAGGGAGGGTTACAACTGGAAGTTTCTCATGCAGTTTTTTAATCTTAAAAACATGAAAGGGCATTATTGCTTCTATCAGAAAATACAAAGTATTCACACAAATTTTGAGTGCATGCAGTAGTGCTCTCAAAAAAAGAAATGAAATCAAATGCAAGGCTTCTGTGTACTCTTGATGCTTTGTAGTTGTTGCTCTAAGATTAGCTTTTTCAGAAGCTATTTGAGGGGAAGGACATATAATTAAATGTTCTATCTGTTCTTTGAACATTTCCTCCCTTTTAGGTGGTAGGAGCTAACTACTCAAGTATACTAATAGCTTCAAAACTATACAATTTAAGTATGGCTGAGAGTTCTATAACGTTTCTTTTATCACAGAAAATTTAATTTCATAGGTTGGTTCTGTCTTCACATGTACCATGATGGCTTTTCCCATCATTCACAAAAAAAAAATTCAAAATGTTTCAAAATCTTTATTTTACCCATACTTTGTTTAAAGCCCAAATTAAATGATTCAAACTCAAAGTTCAAGTATCCTTTATTCAAGGTTGAAAAATGTACCACACTGCATTATTGCAAAAGTTCAATGGTACAAAACGTTGCAGCTGGTGAAAAGGCAATAAAAATTATTTTTTAAATTTGTCATTATAAATTACAGGTACAGTACTTTGCAAATTCAGCATTCCAAATTGCATCAATTCAATTTAAAAAAAATTGCCCACAGTACTAGAAACTCCTGAAGATAAGGCAGCTGTTTTCTAGAAGAGGTAGCTGAGATCAAGGGATTTCCATTTCTCTTTCAATGCCTACATACTTGAGGGCATCAGCCTGGCTGTATCTGAAACAAAATTGAAAAACCACTTTGAGAATGCCATCTGCCAAATTTGGACAGCAGCAACGTTTTAGAGACACACAAATGTTCCTGCTTTCTTTTTGTTTCCTTTACATCATTTTAATATACCACTGAAACGTATTTAATATTAATGCACGGTTCAATGTAAAGAAACAAATTGTGAAAATAGCTCATGGATTCAATTCATGTAAGGGGGGAGAATCAAAACAGGGCACTTAGAGCTGAACTAAGGCTGTAGGATCCTTACATTTAAAGAAGAGGAACAAGAACAGCTTAGACAAGGGCAAGGCTCCTAATGGGGGTGCTCTATCTTGTGCTGAAGGCAAGCACCAAATCTCAGCATCTTTTAACTCTTCACACCATCTGCACTAAATCAAAGCCAATCTAACTTTAACATGGAAAATAATCACCCATGCGTCTAAGGTACTTCAGGAAATTTCTGTATCATAGTTCTTTTCATTACACGCACTTTCTGCATATAGCTTTTGTTTGGCAAGATTCATTTCTATGCCCCAAATACAAGAAGCAGCCCTCCTCAAATTTTCTTGCTCACTTCTGTGAAAGTCAAAACTTCAGTTATGTGTGTTGTACCTACCTATAGTCAAAAAACAGCTCTTCACCAGTCTGAATGGCTCTCTTAGCAAATATGCCTATTCTGTGATCTCCATTAACCATCATAACTGGAAAACAAATAGTGACGTTGGTGCAAGGTTTGTGGAATGCCCCTCTCTGAGTATTTCTTAAATATCTGCTTCATTTTCACTTGACTGCTACTTGAAAACATTATATATTCACCTTTTGCATAGCAGTTGGGATTGACTGAATGGTTTGCAAATCTTATTTTGTTACCCTTCCGCGTTGCATCAACTACAAAATCTAAATAAAAACAACAGTCAGTTAGAATGGGTTTCGGCAGAACTAAATGTGAATGTTGTTGAGACACAGCACATTATGGCAGTTCTTTAAGATGATTTGTTTAGCAGGAAGAAAAGCATTTCTGAGGTTTTTCATGGCTCACATGCCCTAGTGCCAGGACTTGGTTGCTGATTTGACCAGGTAAATATTTCGTTTCAGTTACACTCCTTCCCATATCCTTAGAAAGCCATGTTGGTTGAACTGCTTCCTTTCAAATACTTGGAAAGCTGCTGTAGCATAGCGTTTAAGTGGTTGGGCTGCACATCACTCAGCACTCTGCTGGTTCAGATTCCACAACTGCCATGAGCTCAGCAGGTGGCCTTGGGTAAGCCACTCCTCTCAGCCCCAGCTCCCCAGCTGTATTGGTGGAATAACAACACAGACTTTGTTCACTGCTCTGAGCGGGAACTAATCTGTCTAGAAGAGTGGTATATAAGCAGACTCTTGTTAAAATGCTTCCTTTCAAACGCTTGGTATTCTTCATATTAATAATTAGCATTTGCTCTCCCCCTCCCACCTGTGCTGTCTGTTAAATCATCCCACCTCTTAACAAGTGTGTTTGGTAATTGTACATAACGGTTGTGAGAAACCATGTTGTTCAAAAGCAAATCTAACCCCCATCCCTGCTGCCCCCAAATTGCTAGAAAAGCTATACAGTTCTGATCTGGTAACCCTTTTCTCAGCCTCCAGCTGCACTTCATAGGAAACCATTATCCTGCTGTTAAGGCCATGCCTCATATCCTGCTACAGGATAAATAATGGGTAGATGATGATGTAGAGTTGAGAGGAATACACCTACCGTTGTTTAAGTTGAACAGAAAGCTGCACATGTATTTGTCATACACTTTTCCTCTTCTGTCTGCTTCATCCTGTGAAATAATCTGGAATTTTATTTAAGAGATTGTGTTGATAAGATAGTAATTCAAGCAGGGATTTCATTTTGTGCTCTTCCTCTTCCCTACGGTTTCCCAGCTTTCAAGTTCACAAAACCTAACAGAAAAGCTGCCTGCTGCCAATTGCTGATGTATTCTGCTGCCAAATGTGGTCACAGAATGTTTGGGTCTGTCTTTCAGACCTATGAGCTTTTCCTCATGTGCCTCCTCTTAGGTTAGAGGATCAGGACATTAAATCTTTTGGGTAAAGACATACTGATAATAGCTTTATCCTCAGCTGTCTACTACCAAGATGTTAAAATCCTGTAGTGCAGCAATTCATAATCATGTGGCAGTAAGACTATGCTCCCCATAGCAAGATTGTTAAGCATACCATAAAATTTTGCAGGTGAATATTTATATTGATTATTAGTCATACTTTAAGCCACTCTGGGTTTCTCAGGGGAGAGGAAGGTGGGCTATAATGTTAAACATTTAATTGGACATCCTTATTCCGCTCCCTCCACCCCTACTCCAGTATACTCTACAGTTACTTTTGTTACTCTGCATGCACTGAAGGGCGGGCACGCTTGTGAAAAGGCTGGAGAACTATTGCTTTAAATCTGTGGAAACAGCCCAATTCTTTACATATTTTCCTTCAGTCTGGAATACAGAGCACTACAAATGAGAAAAAAATAATCCCATGTCTTGTCAAAGTGGTTTCTTACCTCGCCACAATACTCAGAGATGAATTCGTTTTTCTGTACTGGATCCTTAATGAAAATCCCCCAGCCTGCCACATCAGAAGGTGCTAGCAGCAAATGCTAGCAGAATAAAAACAAGTGCCTTAGAAACAACTCTCGAGCTGAAAACACTTAACCCTAACCCTTCGGACTAATGCAAGAGGTTGCTTATTTGTACATATGAATTAGCTACGTAGGTGAGTAGTAGGGAATTTGTTGAAGATCTCAACCGTGTATCGAGAAAATACCGGGATTTTCCTCCTCATGGTGGTAGCTGCTGACCACCTGCAAGTCCCCACTTCATTTGTCAAACATGGATTTCTCATGAAATGGGTCATCTCCACTGGATCTATATATAAAATAGATTCACAAGCCTTCAAAGTGTTAACACACCTTGGTAGCTGAGAGATTTTATATAATCTCTCAGACTTGGTTTTCAGCTTACTTTGATATTGCAGGTATATGCTAAAATTAGGCCAGCTTTTAACAAATATTCCAGACTGGATTGCAACAAGCATGTGTCTGAACAAGTACCTAGTGCAGAATCATTTTCTCATTCCATAGATAGGGAAGTTCTCCTGTACAAGCCATTTAATTTTTTTTTCTGCCAACAACTGAGCATTTCGTACTATTGGGCAAAAGAGGGAGAATTTTGCTGGTGAATGTGGCCCAGCCTAGAACACGAGCCGTGTAAGTCAGGGACTCCAGTGAGGAGGGGCACTAAGTGAAAGCCAGCAGGAAAGGTACGAGGACGTAACCCAGTTTCTAAAAACCATTTATGGCTTTACAAAATCATAACTGAAACATAGTATGCCTCATTGTAGCCAGTTTGCATTCCTAAAAAGTAATGAAAAAATGGAATGGGATATAACTGGTTGACGTACACTTGCTGTGTAATTTTACAGGGACTAGGAAAGTATATTACAGCAACAGGAGAGAGCAGCATCATTTCCTTCCACTATGGACCACTGGGGCTTATTATACGAACATTGTAAGCACTATTTCCAGTAGAAATTAATGTGCCTACACATATAGGCAAGTTTTGCACTCAAAGAATCTTGACAAATTCCCCCCTCCCCCCAAAGAAGGCCTGGAATTAAATGTGGATTTTCTTGGGGTAGCCTGACCCATAGTTGGTGGGGCTGTGTCGACCCTCCTCTCCTACAAGCAATATTTTAAGAAAACGTTACAAATGGCTGATCGCATATGTACCAACCTACTACCATCTGCCAACATTACTTGGAGTGGTCTTTCAATATTGTCTATTAAACAGTGTAAGCAGGAGACGGTAAGGTCCATGAGGGAATCTCTTCCCCACTGGTCCTCCCCACACCGTCTCTGTTTTTGCTCCTTCCTTCTCTCTCCTCTACCTGTTCAGTTCACTTCCCTGGCAGCTTCTCTCTTTCCTTTTTTCCCTCCAGCCACCATCTCTTCCCATTTTATTTTTCTTCCTTCCGTGAATTCTGGCTTATCCCCCATTCCTTATTTTTTGCTTGCCGCTCCCCTCCCCAGGTTTCAAATGGAAACTGCAGCCATTGGTGGTCAAAGAGCCTTATACAATTTAAAATGGCTATTATCATTTCATCAGATAATGCCATGCTCTCTCAGCATTTAAAAACAATTGACCTCATCTTTTTTAAACTTTCTAAACTTTCCCTGTAAGCCTGGGTGCTGTCCTAGGTCTGTATAAACATCTCCTATTGCTGTACCATACCCCCATTCTGCAGATTTTCGGGTCCTTACTTTGGGGCCAGAGGCATTTCCATGAATGGCAAGAATTTCCAGACATGGAACATGACCTCCGTGGAGACAGGAACCTTCCAAGAGCAGCATTTCAGGGCGGGGGGCTTTGATATTCCCTCCTATTCCAGTGCAAAGTTACTCTCCGTGGGCAGGATTCCTTTTGGCCACAGAAACACTCCAGTGGATCCAAGCCACGGCTTGCACATGAGGCGATTGTCAAGTGATATCCAACTGCTAACTCTGCACTCACATATGCCTGATCGTTCGCTGATGTTGCAATCAGACAATATATACAAGGGCGATTCACCCTCAGTTGGAAGAGGCACACCGAGGGCATTATCAGGGAACTGACTGGTGGCCAAGTGAGAGTTTTAAGTTGAAGCCAGCATCCATTTGATTAAGCACGTGCACACAAAAAATAGGGGGCATACTCTACTAAGGGTACAAAAAGAAATGGCAAGCATGTGTTATGCACCAAGGAGATGAAGCACCTTTTTGGATCCTCGCTGAATACTGCAGTTCTTGCAAGAGACATTTTTGCTGTCCCAATGATCAGCCGCTCCACATGTCAAACAGAGATCTGGATCACACTCGCGTACAGCCAAGTAGCAAGGACACTGCTTAGTGTTGCATTGTGCTTTGCAGCGGCACCCAGGAAACCTGTTTTGGCCTTTCGGGAGAATAAAAAACAGAGATCAGAAAAATGCAGTTGACAAGAACAGATGTGCCTCGGGCCTGCACAAAATGTTCAGTTCCTGTATACTATGAGGGAGCTACCTAGTACAAGAGTAGTTTTTAAGAGCTTCTCTCCTGCATTCTTCATACTGAGAAGAGTGCTGACACCTTGTACAAGCATCAAACTAAAGCCCAGATGTGAGCTTCAGTTCTATAAATTATGTGCTTAGTCCAGTGAAGCAACTTTATTTACACCTGAACAGTGAAAGAACAGGTACCAAGGTGTTTTCTCTTTTAATCTTCTAAAATACTGGGCCAGTAATCAAGAAGAAGCGCGAAGATAGTAACAAAGCATGCAGCTGGAGCGCCCCATGAAAGGGGTAATTAAAACAACACTTACCCCTCCAGCTGTTAGCGCTAGTGCAAGGATAATTTAAAGAACCTCACATCGCTGCAGGGGTGGCTCAGCAATGGGGGGGGGGGTTTACATAAGAGCAACCCCATGAATGTAGAAAATGTTTAGGAGAATATAACTTTCGAGGACTAACACTAGCTCTGTTTTCTTTGATGTATCCCCTGATGAAGGAAATGTGCATTAGAAAGGATCCTGGACACATACAGGATTCCCTGGAGTAGCCCTGTTGTGTCCAATGCCCTGAACCAACTGAGTATTGACCCTAGAAGACACCCAACTACCACAGCACACTGCAGGCAATAATGGTAATGGCAACTAGGCTTTGACGGCACTTCTTCACCACTGTAGATCTCATTGAGGAAACACAAGAAGAATGCTGAGGGCTGAATAGCCTTCTGATGAAGACTGAATCCATGGCCAGCCCCTATTGCTGCATCTTGACTCTTTAGTTACTAGTGTGGTCTGCACTAGAACAGCAAGATTTGAGTCCAGTAGCACCTTAAAGACCAACAAGATTTCCCGAGTATAAGCTTTCAAGAATCAAAGCTTCCTTCGTCGTGGCTACTGAGACGCACTTTACAGTGGCCTCTCCTCAAAATCAACATGCAGGTGGTGCAGAATGCCATGGCTCGGCTAAAACCGGGAGCTAGAGGGAGCATGCATCTCCTACTACTCCTATTCTACAGCCGTTCCATTGGCTGCCTGTCAGTTACCAGGCTCAATTTAAGCTACTGCCTATCTCATACGAAACCCTTCATGGCCTTGGCCCCTTATATCTGCCGGACCACCTCTCTCCCTATGCTTCACGCATGGCAGTTTTGCTTGTCTGAACAGGGTCTTCTTCCACAGGTGCCAACCTGCAAATGGGCAAAATCAACAACTGCTCGCACGTGTGGTGTCTCAGTTGTGCGCCCATCTTCAGGAACAGCCTGCCTATAGCCAGAAAGGCTCCCACTCTCCTGGCTTTCTGCAAATTATGAAAAATTAGTCAAGGAGGCTTTTATATAAAGTTTATAGGGTTGTACTGTACAGAACAGTTTAGAAAGCCAATTGGGTAAAGGTTTAGGGACTGTGGTCTATACTACTGTGTATAGCTCATGCTGCCTGTTGCTGTAAGTAGGACCCTACTATGTAATTTTCTGCACTGTTTAACATATCATGTTAACACTTATGTTTTGCTTCAGTTCTGTTTTCAGATTTCTGGGTGACTCCAGGTTTCTGCAATACATGTCCTATTGCACCGTTTACTGGATGTCCCATCTTGTTAATTTTATTGACTTACTCTGTGTAACCAGTGAGAAAAGCAAAAGATAAATAAGTAATAAAATACCATGGCAATCTTGTTTGTCTTTAAGGGAATACCGGACTCAAATCTTGCTCCTGAATGTTTATGTATTTCCATATGCGCAAATCAGCCAATAAAAATCCAAAACAGGATTGGAATATGTTAAAACCTGTTCTTTTCCTACCATTGATGGTGCTTGCTTTCTGTTTTTTAGAATACTTTTGAACATTTCCCCAACACGTGAAAGTTTACAGAGCTCTTTTAAGCTTTAAGAAATTGTCCTAGCAACACGAGTTTCATAAATCAGATATAAAAACGCTCAATTCTCAAGCCACTTACATTCTGAACTGCACTGACAGAACTTCTCACAGAAGTTCTGCGCAATGACGCAGGGGCACGAGCTGTCACAAGGCTGACGTGGGTGATCACATGGCTGGTAGTTGTAAACATGATTGGATGACCCATCTGAACAAAATATATGTGTATATATATTTCTATATAATACAATGACTTTAGGAAGACTGAATTAAAGAACTTTACAAAAATACTTTCAATTACATCCCCCCAAAACCTTTAGTTCCCCCATCAATGGAAAAGAACAAACAAAATGTACAAATAAGATGCACTATATTACTGCTTTATGTTTCACCCTGTCCATGCAATGGACATCCTAAATCCCAGAGTTCAAGGGGAGAATTTAACAGGTAAACACATGTCTTGTGTGTTATGTTGGCCAACCTGTGTAATAGTTCTAAAAAATAATACAGAAACTGATCTGAGAAAAGTTTGATCAAATGTTAACACACTTCTGTTCAATTACTGTCAAGATTTTTTTTTCTCCTGGGGCACTCTAAAACTTAATAAAAGTTTAACAGGAATGGTCTGAGGAGGCAGTTAACAGCCTATCATTTAAAATTCAATTGGTTACAGGCTCAGAATTCCTCTTGTTTTTTCACCTCAAGAATCAAACAATTTTTAATAGAAAGATCAATTTGTCTCAGCAAGATGCTGAATGGGAAATTCAGTCTGGTGTAGTGGTTAAGAGTGGCAGGACTCTAATCTGGAGAGCTAGGTTTGATTCCCCACTCCTCTGCTTAAAGCCAGCTTGGGTCGGTCACAGCTCTTTTAGAGCTCTCAGTCCCACCCACCTCACAGGGTGATTGTCATGACAATAACAACACACTTTGTAAACCGCTCTGAACATGGCATTAAGTTGTCCTGAAGGGCAGTATATAAATTGAATGTTGTTGCTGTTATTATTATTATAGACTCTGTCGCTTTGATTTCTCAATTCTGTGCCATGTTTGGAGTTTAGTGTTAACAGGAGAGTTTCAGGTATAGAGACCTTGGGTGGTATGAAGAAGGTTTTGAGATTAATTTGTAGTGCAAACATCTGACTTATTATTAGTGAATATATTTTATGCAATTACGCATTTATAAAATGTATTCAAAATAACAACACAAAAACCGGAGGGAAATTTTCTCACACTCACTTTAATTGCACTACAGCAACGGAACAACCAAAGAGATGTGATTAAATCATCATTCTCTCATCCCGCTTCTTCAATTTTTGTGTGATAGCAGTAATAACAGAGAGCATCTAGTTATTGCTGTATAAATAAGTAAATGTTTCCAATGCATTGCATTATCAGCCACCACTTCCCAATTCACACCATCCCCTTTGTAGAGGGGATCCAGTCCCCTCTACTGAAGTGAATGAGGAGATGGGGTGGGCTGGAAGTCTCCACTGGATGCACTGGTCCCTCCTGTTTGAAAAGAAATAATGGAGCAAGGTTTTAAAGCACTGACTCCTAGACTTTAGCTTCCCCCGCTTTTGAAAAACAGAAGTAGAATTTCAGAATTTCAGAACAAAGATGCTGACCCTTTTTCAGCTGTATCTTTCGGCAATGAGCTGCCCACAATCTGTAAAGAGACAAACACACAATAAAGCTGATAAGCTATATTGGGAAAGGCAGCTGAGGAGTTCAGCTGCAGCCTGGAATTTAAGGGTTGCTTTGAATGAAGGGGGTCTTCCTAATTTTCAAAAGCAGAACAATCCCCTGAATACTGGCCACATGCAGTTACAAATATCCTGAAAAGAAGGTACTAATTATTCAAATTATACCCAAAATATTAATTTTGTTCTGTTGCACAGAGGTATTTCTTCCCAATGTCAAATTTCCCACAGATCATTTACAGCAAATATTTTGGAGCCTGATTTTACAGATTATGTATATGTACAGTATTGCAGTGGTTTTTTCTGCCAAATAAAGGCCAAGGTAAATTGCACAGTAAGAGATCATCATACACATTTTAAATGTTTACATTTAATATTTAAATGTTTACATTTTAAATGTTTGAACAAGCTTCTTCCTGCAAACACTATGTGGTAAATGGTCCAAATAAAAGGTCAAATTGTTTAATGTTTTTAGACACAGCGCTAAATCAGGGCTAATTTATATAACTCTTGACCATGTGAGCAGAAAGCATTAAATCAGGGCTAATTTATATAACTCTTGACCATGTGAGCAGAAAGCATTAAATCAGGGCTAATTTATATAACTCTTGACCATGTGAGCAGAAAGCATTAAATCAGGGCTAATTTATATAACTCTTGACCATGTGAGCAGAAAGCATTAAATCAGGGCTAATTTATATAACTCTTGACCATGTGAGCAGAAAGCATTAAATCAGGGCTAATTTATATAACTCTTGACCATGTGAGCAGACCCAACTTTTATATAACTCTTGACCATGTGAGCAGACCCAACTTTCTCTAAGCATGCACTTAAGAGGACAAAATAAAATGTGTGAAATGACCACTATTTGCAGTAATTCTCACGGATCATAACAGCATACACTGTGTTATATTCACCAAGCTCCTGTCTGCAGACTCACTCCAGTTCAGCATATATCTGAGCATATCAGTGTAACAGCCACACTTAAGCCTGCAGATTTCAATAAGCTGAACGCACTCAAGAGCGTGCAAAACTTTGAATCAAGACATTTGCTTCATAATTCTGTTTCATTCATTCCAACATCAATGCTCTAGTAAATTTTTCATTATTTGGGGGTGGGGGGAGAATTGAGGCTAAGAACAGGGACAACTCAGCTAGCGTTTGCTTCACATTTCATGCAGCAACACCAAACAAATGAGCTGACACTACAGGAAATAATCACGCTCATGAACTCTCTCCTCTCTGCATACACTGCAGTTAATTAGTTCCTTTTTGATATAAAGCATCAGTTGCTTTCAGATCCAAACCAGCAAATGATAGTTTGCACTTGTCTAGGATCTATAGCAAACCACAGTTTGAAGATAATTTGGAGGGCAAGTTCAAACTATAGTTTGTCAATTTGGACATAGAGGCAAACTATGGTTGGACATTAAAGCAGAAATAATGACTAGACTAGTCTTTAAGCCGAAGATTTAATTTCATTTATCTTGATGAACCAGCTGAAATAGTTAGAGGAATATGGCCAACATGGATGAAAAATAGTTTTATTTTGCTTTAAAGTATACAGAAAATTTGATTAGCAGAAGCAGATCCAATAGAGCTGGATTGCTTATTGCCCAACAAAAGTCCAGTATACATGATTATCAGGCTCTAGCTACTACACTCCACAACACTGCATTTCTAATTTCAAAAGTAATTTGTACCAACTCATCTAAGGAATAAAGTTTTAGATCAGGCCATAAACGTATAGAAAAGTTTTGATTTTTAAAAAAAATTATGTTACCATATAAAGGGATAAAAAAATTAGACTCTGCCTTGTTCTTTGATTGTGACAATTATTTTATTAGTGCGATTTTAATTCTCTCTGGTTGCTTAACTTTCCCCTATTTTTTTTAAAAAAGCTTAGTGTTCAGCATGCCACGCAGCCGTTTACCTGTGTTTCCTCTTCTTCTTTCTTGGAGGAGTATCAACGTCTTCAGCAGGCGCAGGAGCAATAATACTAGATTCCTTTACTCTAAACTCGTACACCTGGAAAGAGATTGCATGTTTGACGAGTTCCTCAATGGCGGAAGTCAACCGTTTTCCACTGGGCAAGTTGATCAATTTATTAAATATTTATATTCTCAATCTAGTCTTGTGACCATACAAGAAGAAGTAATAATTTAATGCAAACTAGAAAATCCTGTTTAAAATAACAGAATGCTTGTAATGACAGCTTCTTTGTTCTTACCTGCCTACATGTTTTGGTCCCAATTAACCTGGCAATTGCACAGAAATTGTCATAATAGGTACCAATGAGAACTCTGAACATTGATGCCTCTGCGCCACTCCACTCAACATTTTCAGGGGGCTCAATATTTGGCTTCATCTTGATTGGCGTTTGACATCTCGAATTTGCTTCTGCAATATCAAGAACAAACAATGAAGCAAAATGTTTCAAGACCTTTCCCCCCAAACCCTACTTCACAAAGACACAACTTTAGATTAGGGGTGTGCACCCTGAAAATATTCAGGTTTCCTGCTTCGGGTTTCCCCGAAGTTTAGTATACAAGAGATCATTGGGGCAACGATTGCCACTCTTGAGATTGATTTTTTTAGTTTAAAATATCAGCGTCACAGCAACTGTTCTCTTGTTTGCTTGATTAAGATAAGCTAATATACATGCTAATACATTACATATATCTACATCCAACTCAAAACACACTTGAAGCACTGAAATCCCATCTGTAAACTCTTTGGCCCTTTTCTTAGCAAGAACACATCCCTTAAACCTGTCTCTTTAAAATCTACATGGAAAGAATGAAACTAGAAGAAAATTAGTTTGGGAGTTTGGTAGTAAGACATTCTGCAACAAAGCTTAAAAAAGATGGCGATACAAGGAGTTCAATAAATACCAAAAGCCCTTTTCGGTCCAGCACACATGCCACATTTCTCTCACCCGAGGAACTTGAAGTCTCATCTTTCTTCTCCTCCTCTTCCTTATCGTTATTTTCTCCTCCAGTTTCAGTCCCAGCTTCTCTGTCACTATCTGTATCCTTAGATTCCAACACATTTATCGTCGGGGTGCTAGGCCTGCTGGTATTGTTGGGAAGCCGTCCCCTTCGGCGACCCCCTGGGCGCTTTGGTGGCGTCTTTATTCGCTCAGCGGTCAAAGCAGCAGCAAATTCTTTGGCTCCTTCCTAAGTATGAACAGTAAGACTTAGAGAACGTGATTTTACGGGGAAATTGTAAAAATGTTGTGTTGTGCCGGGGGCTGGACTAGATGACCCCTGGGGTGCCCTCCAGGTCTATGTTACAATGTAGGCAGAGTATGCCCAGTGAGATTTTTGGCTTTTGCTTCTTTTTATGATGATTATTTTATCTGCTTTTAACCTGCCTTCAAGACTTCTCTCTCAAAAGGTGGGATATCAGTATTTCAGCAAACAAAACAGCAGCCCACCCCAATGCATGGGCCAGCTGCTTTTCAAGAAACCTAAGTTCAAATCTCCCTTGGGTGGACACTAGTCACAGTCCTCAGGTTCTGTTCTACCTCAACTATCATCAACATTTAAAATATTTATATGCCACCTTTCCATCCAATATCATTATCGTCAGAAAAGAAGACAGCTGGCTAAAAGTGCTAGCTAAGCAATTACTTAAATTATCTACATTAACTTGTCTAAAAGTCAACATGGGACCATTTCTGTGCTCATAAAGTATACTTTACACAACAGAAATTTTAGTCCTACCCGTTCTCCTAACAGCAAACTCAACGGTTCAATGTTTATCAATAAGACAGAGAAACACGACAACCCACACACCTATTCGTAAGGGGAAAAAAACCCGTGAAACATTTTGTGATCACTCTGTAACTAAGAGAAACCGTGATGGGATTTATTAGGATCAGAGGAGAAAGCACTTCCTCTTAACTAAAGATAATTTCCACTGTGAAAGGAATACAAATTCGACCAGAATATGGTTTGGAAGGGCTACATAAATATTATGTACGGGGGTGAGTGGAAGTGAGTGTTGGGAACTTTCTCCATAAAGTATTGGGGAGGAGAGAAATACCCTGCACCCCACACTGCTTCACTCACATTCCAGGTTAGATAAGCAGCTTCCTACTTACCTAGCTGTGAACATCAGAGATCAGCCCTATGTGAAACTATCCACCCCAGAGCTCAACAGCTGCAATGCTATTACAATAAGGCACGGGGGGGGATTCCTCCCATGGGATTTTCATGGGCCTGTAACTCTTATTTTATTAGTCCAATTCCATTCTCTCGTTGACTAGTTTTAGATTTCTAACAAAAATGAAGGCTCAGTATACAGACTACTTGCATAAGAAGCCACAAAGAGATATTAACCTTACATGACTTTAAGAGGAAAGTATGGGGATAAATTCTCAATGCCTCCTTTTATAGATCTTCAACAGTAGCCCAGCCCAGTCATACCAACTAGAGTTGTCAGTACAGAAGCACTTTGCAGGGATCATCCTGGCCCCAGTCATATACTGCTGCCAGCATGTGAAGCGCCAAGAGGCCGAAGTGGCAATGTTGGGATGTATTCTTGCTTTCCAAGTAGCATGGTTGGACTGGGCTATTTTCAGAGAACTTCCACTTAAGGGTTTCTTCTTCTAGTTGGGTACCATCCAGTCCAAACTGACCAGAGTGAAAAACAATATTAATCAAAGACAGCAGGTGGAATAGCGGTGAAACTCTGAGAAGGGAACGCTGTGCGCCCTAACGAAAACTGGCGCAAGTGCATTAAAATATAACCCCTGTGCAGACAACCCATCTACACACTGACTCACTGCGCTGGGAGGGAGAAGAGATGAGTGCGTTGGCCCCACCCACATGGAGGAACAAAAGCACAGAGGACGTGCCCACACAGACAGCGGTCCCCTCTCTGAGATAAGGGCTGCTTGGTCACAGGGAGTGGGTATGTGCACAGGCCTTTCTTTTGTGCATTTGCATGATGCAGATGACTCAGCAATCACGTGGAGGCGGAGCCAGGGTGCTTGAGTTCTCCCCTCCTTCCCGCACGGTGAGTTAGTGTGCAGACAGCTTGTTCACACAGGGCTGGTATGTTTGATAAAAGGGAGATGCCCATCATAGCTGCACCACAGATTTAGTTTGATGAAAGTTACCTCAGCAGTGGCATCAATTTCTTCACAAGGTTATTGCACTTGCCAACCCCTCTACACAAGGGAGCAATGGCAAGTGGCAGGCTGCACATGGGCGAAATCAACAGCAGCCCGTACACGGGCTTTCTCTGTGGTGGCCCTTACCCTGTGGAATGACCTGCCTGAGGAGGTCAGGAGAGCCTCCACTCTCCTGGCTTTTTGCAAACGATGCAAAACACAATTATTCAAAAAGGCTTTTTACTCAAATGGGAGGGCTACATTGTAGGGATGGGGTCTCAGATGCTTCGCTAATGAGTTAGGGACCGTAGACTTCACTACTATGTTGCCTTACATATTATCTGTTGCTTTAAATATGTACTCCTATGTACTACCTGTGCTTTATGTTTGCTTTATTTTGTCTAATGTCTGTCCTAGAAGTGATTATGTTCTGTTTCAGTATTTTCTTCTACTTTGTATTGGATTCTTGCTAATGCTGTATCTTTTTAAACTTGTATTTATTTACTCTATGGCATTGTCTATGGACATGTCCTTGATACTGTATGGAAATGTACTCGATACCGATTGTACTCATCTCATACTGTGTAATCCGCCTTGAGTCTCTGTGAGAAAGGCGGACTATAAATGACATAAATGAATGAATGAATGTTCCTTGCTTCTCTTTTCCATTAAGGACAAAAACCCTAACTGGTAGCTTTGAATTCCATGTCACGCAAAATCCACAAATAAAAAATTATATTGAAAAAAAGAGCACCCAGAGATCAATTTGCTGAGCTCTAGGAATTATTGGTGAGAAAGTTTAATGTAGCATGGGTTCTATACATTGGGATTTAACAGTCAGGGGGAGAGGGTGGAAATCAAATGAATAGCTAAAAGTGATGAGAAGTTACCCAGGCCTTCACAAGTGAGGAGTAAGTTCCCATGGATTCTGTAATTTTTGGAGTACAGAAATTATTGTCACAACATTTTGCAATTACTCTCTGGGACAATGGTAGCAGCCACAGAGTATCAGCCACCACGGCACCCCAAGTCTTTTCCATTTGTGAATCCATTGCCCAGCAGGACAAAATTATGGCAATTCATTATCTCTAATACGACCAGACTTCAGAATTTGAAAGTTATAGTATTTGAGCTGTTGTGGTTTGTTCAGTTCCACATCCAGTCAAATAAAGCAGAGAACAGAGCCAGAAAGAGTCAAGATTGCTAGCCCAAAGGCTCAAAAAGGGCACCAAAACTCAGTGAGTGAGCCAGGTCCAAGGTTATCTTATTCTCTCCTCCCTGCCCAATTCTGAGAGGAAGTGGGGGAGTGGGAGGGAGTCTACAATAGGACTGTGCATCCACAAAGTATTTCAGTATTCAGCAAACCCCGTTCTTTATCTGATTCCGTTTCATTACTGGTAAGCCAAATAAAAGGGACTTACTAGTTAAGGCTGTCCCACAAATTTTAAAGTTAAGGCTGCCTCACAAGTTTTTAAAAATGTGAAACCCCCTTAAATTGGGGGCGGGGTGGGTGGGAGGGGGGGGGCTCTTACCAAATGCTGATAACAGTGTGGCCCACATGGTTTATTATCTATTGCAGTCTCCGTATTTTTCCGTTTATAAGTGTTAGGAGTCGCATGGAATGCTGTGGAATTAAAAGCAACAACCAGAATTAGCTTTAACAAGTGTGGTTCTGCCTCCCCACCCCCCACCCCCCGCCCAAGAAACCCTTTAAAGATCAGTATGCTAAAAGTTTTACTAGGTGACAAAACAGTAACACTGCAAGTTTAATGGTAATGGGTAGAATGCAACCAGCTTTTCTGCCACTGAAAAAGGAAGGAGGGGTCCTTCCCTAGCCACCAAAGAGGGCTGGCGCAGAGGACTACTGGACCTGCAAGTAAAAAAGCCATGTGGGATGGGATCTGAGGTAGGGAAGAGAACTGGGCGGGGCTGAGTGAAATTAATGGCTGGACCCAACCCAAAGAGCCTCCATTTAAACGAAGGTTTTCCTCTTCTCAAGAAATATGAAACAATTAAACAAGGTAGTAAAATACAGATGCCCACCCTTGGGCTACCTGGCATTGCCGGAATTCAAGGTGAGACCCAGCAATCAATAGCAACACTGTGATTTTAAGAAACATCATGCAATCATTCTGGTCCAGAGTTGTCCCGGTATTCTGGAATATGCACAGCCCTCCTGTCTGCACAGGTTGCCTATTCGATCCACAAAGGGGCAGTATTGTAAGCATGTCCCTTTTTTGTGTACAGACACTCTTGCTCTTCACTCTCGATCAACAATGCCTGAGAACCCAGCAGCTAAAATGTGGGTTGGCCCTATTGTCTGTTGAATAAATTCTCTGGTACTGGACAGATTGTACTTATGGAACAATATTAAGTTTCCATTGTATCGGTCAACGGAAACCAATTCTAACTGAAATAAAGAAGCCCATCAGGAAAATAAAACATCTGCTTTCTTTTTACCAAAGGAAAAAGGAACCTGCTATTTCAAAGAGGCATTTAAGCAATAATGCTCAGTTATAAGCAGGGAGCAAAGTGAGGTCACAGATACTGAAGATTTAGAGGAAACAAAATTGAATGCAACATCTGTTTCGATTCCCAGAGCGATTCATTCACTAGACAAGAAAATGTGTGCTCTTCTTAGAAATATTGCACAAAAGTGTGAGTTCTTGCATGCTTGAACACACGATGTACCTCAAAAGAAGGAACAGTCTCACAGGTACGATTGGGGGAAATAATTATGGAGTACAGTGTTCCAGGATTCCAGAATACTAAGCACTGTTTTGTACTTACGATGTAAGAAGCAATCATATTTGAAACAGCGTCTACAGAAGAGAGTATGAAAGGAGTGCAAACTTTGCTCCCTTTGAACAGATTTGGCATTTGGTCCATCGATGTTTGGTGTGCACTCGGGAGGAAGAGCTCCTGGAAGCTGCTGCTCTGTAAGTTCTTTGTACCTACAGAAGAAGTCAATGATGTTGTTTCTTTTATACAGCTTTCCTGCCCTTTCACATTTAGTGCAGACTATCCCAACTGAAGGCAAGAATATATGCTGCCATAAACAAAGAATGTTTTACAATGCAACTGTAAGCAGAGTTACAGATTTCTAGACTGCTGGCCACTGTCCTCAAAATATACGTGTGATTTATTGAAAAATGATGCTTTATTGGTCTGTGATGCTGTAACTATGAGAAAAGTTACTGGATAAAATACAGTTCAATGATCAGTATGCTAAGACAAACTTAGGCACTTCTAAATCCCGTCCATATTGATGAGAGGAAGTTACAACTGTATTCAACTCTCCCAGTAATATCAATGGGACTTAAGATGTTTAACTCTGGCCTACATTTGAAGTTGTATTATTTATTCTCTATTTGGTAATCCAAGGAAAATATCCTAGGATATGGACATTATTTATTTGTGGAAAGTATACGCTCTCTTTCCGGAGAATTGTTCAAGGCAAAAGAAATCAAATTCAAATTTAAATTCCCCACTCAAATGAAATGAACTCTGTTGGGGTCAGGTGGGGAACTTTTCATCTGGCAGGCATAAAACCATCAGCACATCAGCAACGGCAACAACAAAAAAGGCTAACCCCCAGGATAAAAAACAAGGCAGAAGCCAAGCCTTTAAGCCTAGACAGGTATGGAAACAGCCTCCCAAAACATGAGATCTCAATTATAATCACAGGGAAACAGGCAAGTTTTTTATCTGGTGCTTTAATGCCAACAAAGTAGGTGTACCATGCAAACCTCTAAAGGAAGTGCATTCCAAAGACAGAGAGCCACCACTGACAAAGCCCTGTCTCTAGCCTGCTGCGCACCTTATCTCCCTGTGTGGAAAATCAGACATTCGGTCTTGAAACAAAATTGGCAAGTAGTACAATACAGGAGAGGACTGTTCTTCAGGTACTCCAGACTGAAAGCTGTTTAGATCAATGTGAATTATACCCAGAAACAGACAGGCATCCACTGATCTTTCAGCCCGACATCCAACCCCTGACAGCATCCTGGCCACCACGCTTTCAACTGACACATTTTTTCAGAGGCAGCTCTACGAAGACAGCACTGCATAATCTAACCTGGATGTGATCACCATGAATACAACAGTAACAAGTTTTACATTTTTTTGGGAAAAGAGTCACTGTTCAAACAGTTAGTCTTAAAGGTGCTACTGGACTCTTTTTGATTTTGTTCAAACAGCTTCTGTCCAACTATCTCATGCTGACTACCTATATTCTCAAATTATGTCCCGGAATGTACATTTATGGGCAGAAATTAGTCATTTGACAAGTTAGACAGAAAAAAATTCAGTATTTACATGTTGGATTCAAGACTCAGTGAAAAATTCCTGAGGAAGGGAAATACTGGATACAACCCTAATGTTGCTGCAAAATTACGGTTTCATCTTTGGATCTGCCAGCCCAGTAAACGTTAGTCCCCCAGAGAGAACCAGGCTCTACTCCGCAGCAAAGCACCACTAGAGCACTATTGCTCCCTCTTTCTTCCACAAAGAAGAAGAGGAAACTTGGATTCATTACAGCTTTTCAAAAATGTTATTGTTTTATTGTAAACTGTTTTCATAGCATTTGGAACCACCAGGGGTGCTAATATAGACAGAAAGACCAGAAAAAACAAGCAAGATTTACTGAGAGCAGATAAAAAAATGGCAAATAAGGCTCCTAGCCTCTAATAACAACCAGACTCTAGCCCTACTGCAAATTTTCACTCTAGTTAAAGTTTAACTAAAAATATATATAATTATAACCACTCTTGAGATCAACTATGACACTCTTCTAAACATCCAGAGTCAACAGTGCAGGTCTGTACAACTTGGAAACTACAAAACAGAGCAAAGTCAAGCAGCCATTTAATGCGATCACCCAATGGCTTGCTTCCCCTCCCCATTTAACTGGAGGCTTACTGAACCCATGGGGGTGGTTGATGTTTGCAGAGTAGATTCTTAAGTTATACAAAAGTACTGTAGAATTTACCTAAACATGGAGATTTTGTATTACGCAATGTAAGTAATTATATCTTACTTCTCTTTCAATTCCTCGGATGTACCCTTATCTGGAAACATTGATGAAATGGCTTCAAATATCTTGTCAGAAGGAAATTTACGAGGAGGATGGCTCTCTTTATCTATATAGAAACAAAAATACAGACTAACGTGACTTGCTACCTAAATATTCTCCTAAGAACACTTTTGTTGTTTCTCCAAGTGCCAGGCAGGCAGCGAGGTACAAGTTCTGCTCTTCCAGTGACTGAACATCAGAACCTGATACTAGCAGATCCACACATATGTGACCCCCAATGGCACAGAATACTGAGCAACACTTTTAAGAATGTGCGACTCTGGCTCCTTCACTTTCCTTTAATGTGCCCATTCCAGAGCAAGGACAATACCAAGTGCCTCCAGCCAAGCAATCTGGCTTCTCTTCCAATTGTGAAAGAATGCTCAAATTAATTTTGATTTCTCTGACTTGTGCATACTGTGACACTCTATATTACGTGTGTCCATATTAATATATGAATAGCTACAGTCTGTATTAGTAAGTACATTTAAACATTCAAAAATGTGTTATGCCATTTTGCATAATCACAAGCAACAGGGCTTCAACGGAAAACTACCTTTTTATTGCTTAATTGCTGTTATCCGTCTATGGGATTTATACCTTACCCTACTTTAGGGGTCAAGCCAACTTATAGCTTTACATCAGAAATGACATAAATATAAGGAATGGTCAAAAGATAACCAACTGCTATGAAATGGTTGTTACCTTGGATCTTGTCCTTGTCATCCATTACAACCTCCAGGGGCAGGAGTCTGACTGTATGCAACCGACGGTTCTCAACTGGAAGGGGGGGGGGTGATCCTGACTTTGCAAACCAGAGCTAACTCATAGATATCCATCATTTTATTTCCAGAACTCACTAACACTACAACCAACTCCTTGGACAAATATTGTTGGGTTTACATATATAAGTTTTTTTAAATTATTGATATCTGTAATATAATATCTTCTTGCAAGGAACAGCAGCAAGCACGGGAGTCATCCCATTTTATTCTCACTGTATGTATTTAGCAGAATCAACATCCTACCAACATCCCAAACTTAACATACCTAGTCTGTTGGTCTCCTGATTTTTCCGCTTCTCATTTCTTCCATCAAGATTATCATCATCATCGTCATCATCGTCGTCATCATCATCGTCGTCGTCATCATCACTATACTGACCAAGAGCATTGACAAGCTCCACAAATATCTCATCATTGATAAACCCACATTCTGAAATTAAACATATTCAGAAAATGAGGGGGCCTGCATTAACTAACTTTAAAAACGTATAATTACCATTTAGAGGGGGAGATCGAGAGCTAAGAGAATTAACCAAATAAATACAGAATATCATATTACTACTCTTCAGTTCTAGTTGTGGTCTCTCAATTAGCTGGATTATCAAAATCAGTAGCAAGTATTGTATCAATAAGACAAGGAGTCAAAAGAAACAGCAAACGTATTTTCATGTCTTCTGCAAATACAGCTATCCTCTGTGGCTGAAGAGCCAGTCAGGATACAATTACAATTTTTCTGTTTCATGCTGCAGGAAGCATGTCATTTTGTAAAATAATCATACATTCTCAGAAATCAATCTATTCTCATATTTAATATCATCATATGACCAATATAAGCTAACCACACTGGCTACCAGCAGCAATTAACAACATACACAGAGTAACTCACCTCTGTCTCCATGAACCTTCCCATCATAA
Source organism: Eublepharis macularius (assembly GCF_028583425.1). NCBI lineage: Eukaryota > Metazoa > Chordata > Lepidosauria > Squamata > Eublepharidae > Eublepharis > Eublepharis macularius. The sequence continues at coordinate 17,959,846 of NC_072800.1, read as the reverse complement.
TTCTTGATTAGTTCTTCAATAAATGTTCCGTCCTGGTCAAGCACTTCATCTCCCATATAAGGAATGTTGTGCAAAACTGTCTCATCTTCTACCTAAAATGAGTTTAAAAAAAAATACATTTAGAGCCTTCTTCCCATCCTTCTTGTCGTGCTACACATCCAAACAGCAAAATACAGGAGTAACTGTCTCCCTCTGTGAAGATAGTTTCAGATGGGTAGCTGTGTTGGTCTGCAGTAGAAGACGGAGCAAAATTCCGGTCCAGTAGCCCTTAAAGACCAACTAGATTTCCTGGGTATGAGCTTTTGAGACATAAAACTCCTTTCTTTCGATACATTTAGAAGTGGAAGACTGTAGGGTTTCCACCTCTAAATGTATTTGAAGAAGGCAGTTTGACTCTCATAACCAGGAAATCTAGTTGGTCTTTAAGGTGCTACTGAAGCTGAATCTTGCTTTCCACTAGGAAATCTAAAAATAATAGCTCAAGTGTCTGCCCCATCCTCACCAGAATCATAATGTTATACATGCTCAACATAAGGTGCCCTTTATTAGGTGCTGTTTATCTATACTGTCTTTAAAGCAACAAGAAGAAACACAATATAGTTAACACTATTCAGTACATTTCTTATGGCTCTGAGAGCTCTGACGCATTCATGGAGCTTGCCCACCTGTAAAAGTAGTCCCACTCATCCAAAATGAATCAGCAAATCCTCATGCAAAGGGCTTGGCATCCATGGATGTACTCCTTCACTGAAACTAACAGAACAGCTAGCACACATATTGAAGTACAGCCTGGATCCTGGATAAACCAGAGGTCTAAAGCCCTATGATTCCTTTTGTTAAGACTTCTGTGCATACCACTGGCTGCAATGAGCTGCTTTGTAACAAAATTAAGGACCAGTTCACACCCAGTGCCCAATTACCTCACACCCCAAAAGTATCAGAAACACACAGAGCCACAGTTAGGGTTGCAGCCAGGCAGTGTTCACAGAGTAGGGTTTTCAACCTCCAGATAGGGCCTGGAGATCTTCCAGAATTACAACTGATCTCCAGACTAAAGAGATCAGTTCCCTGGAGAAAACGGCTGCCTTGGAGGGTGGACTCTATGGCAATGTACACCACTGAGATCCCTCCCCACAATAACCAAAAGTACAGTGGCTCTGAATATAGTCCCTTTGAAAGGCAACAGCTCCCACAAACAGTGCTTCTACACAATCACCTCCCTCGACAAACTTCTGAAGCTTTTACATAGGAGATCCTGGCAAATGTGAAACTTCACTATGCTTAATCGACCCTTGAACTTGTAGTATTGCAACATCACACACATGGGATAAAATTTCATAGTCTACTGGTCAACCACTGTGGGAATAGCCACTTAAGAATGGTGGAACGAGAAGAGCCGTATTACTCTGCTGAAAGCATTGTTTAAAAGCATCCTTTTTGTTATATTTTACTAAAATATTTTTGTATGCATATTCTGCTTCACAAGTCACTGTCTCCCAAGCTTTCAATAACAGCCTCTAGTCTACTCTCATACTTATCTACTCTCATACTTATCTACTCTCATAATCTCTAATCTGCCCTTTCTGGGCAAAGTGACTGAGAGACCAGTAGCTGACCAACTCCAGACCTTCTTGGATAACTCTAGCGCTCTGGACCCTTTCCAGTCAGGTTTCAGACCAGGACAGAGACAGCACTAGTAGCATTAATGGATGATCTCCAACTGAATATAGACAAAGGCCATGCCTCCTTATTGCTTCTATTGGATCTATCTGCAGCCTTTGATACAGCAGACCTTGCCATTCTGTTGAGACGTTTAGAAACAGAAGTGGGCATCAAAGGATGTGTGCCCTGGACTGGTTTAAATCGTTTCTCTTGGAGCGGACTCAAAGGGCTGCCATTGGAGATCAGCTTGCGGGGTTCCGCAGGGTGCAATCTTATCTCCCATGTTACTCAACCTCTACATAAAGCTTTTAGGAGAACTCATTCACAGCTATGGAGTTGGATGTCATCAATATGCAGACAACACCCAACTCTATATCTCGCTATCCAGGTCCCCACAGAATGCAGTAGAAATCTTAGATTGCTGCCTGACAGCCGTGGTGAAATAGTTGGAAAAACAACAAATTGACATTGAACCCAGACAAGACTGAAGTGATGCTTGTTGGGAAAGAAGAGATCTTGAAGGACATTGTACTCCCCACTTTCGATGTTCGTCTGACCCTTGCAGACTCGATTAAGAGCCTAGGGGTTATACTGGATCCAGCATTATTACTAGAAAAACAAGTTAAGGCAGCGACAAAAAATGCTTTCTACAACTTGTCTAGCCATAAAGATGGCTTCTTATCTTGACATGGCTGACCTGGCCACTTGAATCCATGCTATGGTAACATCAAGCTTGACTACTATAATGCTCTATATGTAGGTCTCCCATCTAAGTTAACTAGGAGGCTCCAATTAGTGCAAAATGCTGCAGCTCAACTGTTATCAGGAGCGAGCAGGAGCATGAACATTACTCCCATCCTACAGTCGCTCCATTGGCTACCCATCAGTTACCATGCTCAGTTCAAGGTATTAGTTATTACATACAAAGTTCTTCACGACTTTGGTCCAGCATACCTACGGGACCACCTCCCTCCCTATGTTCCTCCACAGCAGCTTCGCTCATCTGAACAGGGTCTCCTGCAGGTGCCAGGCTGCACACAGGTGAAATCAGCAGCAACCCATACACGGGCTTTCTCTGTGGTGGCCCCTATCCTGTGGAGTGACCTGCCTGAGGAAGTCAGAAGAGCCCCCACTCTCCTGGCTTTTCGTAAATGACGCAAAACCGAACTATTCAAAAAGGCTTTTTTCTCAAATGGGAGGGCTGTATTGTAGGGATGGGGTCTCAGATGCTTTGCTAATGAGTTAGGGACCATAGACTTCATCACTATATTGCCTTACATATTATCTGTTGCTTTAAATATGTACTCCTATGTACCACCAGTGCTCCATATTGTCTAATGTTAGTCCTAGAATTGATTGTTTTCTGCTTCAGTATTTTTTCTACTCTGTTGGATTCTTTTTAATACTACGTCTTTTAAACTTTTATCTATTTACCCTATGGCATTGTTTATGGAAATGTACTTGATACTGATTGTAGTAATCTCATACTGCGTAATCCACCTTGAGTCTCAGTGAGAAAGGTGGACTATAAATGACTTAAATAAAAAATAAAATAAATAAATAATGAAATAATACTTAGATTAGGTGATCTATTAGGTGATCGATAATTTTAATGGAGAGTTTCTTGTGCTGTCAAAAGCACTAGAGAGCTTTAGAACTTTCATCTTGCAGCTGGCCTGCACTTGTGCAGTCCCAGTATGCACCTGCACAGAAGAACACTCATTGAACAACTGTCACAAGTCAGTGCGACCCTGTTTGATTTGTTACACTCTGTCCAAAAGGTCTCGGTGAGTTTATTTTGCAGGAAATACCTGGACATAAGTAAGCAGTGTGATGCGGTAGCATAAAGAATAAAAAAGGTAAATGTAGTCTCCTGTGCAAGCACCGGGTCATTACTGACCCATGGGGGGATGTCGTATCACGATGTTTTCTTGGCAAAATTTTTACGGGGTGGTTTGCCACTGCCTTCCCCAGTCATCTACACTTTACCCCCAGGAAACTGGGTGCTCATTTTACCGACCTTGGAAGGATGGAAGGCTGAGTCAACCTTGAGCCGGCTACCTGAACCCGGTTTCCGCCAGGATCGTACTCAGGTCATGAGCAGGGCTTGGGCTGCAGTACTGCAGCTTACCACTCTGCGCCAAGGGGCTCTTAGCATAAAGCATAGAAATCTTTAACATTTTTCTTATATGAATTTAAGACAATTTGTAAAGATTTATGAATATTTATTTCTACTGTTTTCTCTGACTATAAATAAATATGTATTAACAAAAAAGTTTATAAACTAAAAAAAGAAGATGCACAAAGGAATGGTGAGAGATACTACATAAGACTTTTTCAAAGTTTCTAAAACAAAGAAGAAATACCTGATATGCAATCAGTGCAGTCAACTGCACCTACTAAAATGAACACTGTAAAATAACTACTCAGACACGTTAACTCTGACAGCAGTGATACAGAAATCCTATTCTGATCCGATAGCTTTTGAACTCTTTATGAGCAACCATGACCAATCGTAGGACTGATGAAAGGCAGTTTAAGTAAAGAGTGCCTTTTCCCTTCTTAACCATACTCAATCCCATCTAAACTCAAAAGAATGCCTTGTCAATCTAGAGCTGCGATGAACAGATCATGTTAGGGACCCTGTATTACAGCAACACGAGTCGAATTCCTACACTGGCACATTTGATAAGTTGCTTGCTATCATTTCTTAAGAGGCCTATGCCACTTTGTACTTTTAAAAAGAGGTAGCATATAGGAACAGTATTAAGTTACAGTATGAAAAAGGACAATCTAATCAAAGGAAGTACAAAGGTTACAGTTCAATCAAAATTAAGGATTGTTACAATCCATCAAAATTCAGAAGTTTCTCTCCCCCATTTAACGAAATGAGACTTTTAGTCACAAGCTATTTCCCATCACCTATCTGGAAAAAAATGTAAATTCAAGAGATACATGCCTTCTATGAAATCTAACACAAAAGCATAAAAATAAGATGATCTTATTATGACACACAATAAAGTTCACCAAGCTGTTACAGCACAGAGATGAGATCATGGTTAGAGCATGCTGAATCTAAAGGATCAGGTATTATTAAAACATTACTCTGTCCTGCAAAACATATCAATTTGTTGATTTTCGTTTCCGCTTGTATAGCATCAGTATTTCACTTACCATAAAATTTTGCTGTAAGGGAGACCAAGAGTACATGATGGGCACTGAGGCAACAGCATTTAGAGTCTTCAGAGGGATAACTTGTTTCGGAAAATCTAAGTCACTGATGACAGAACACTAAAAGAAAAGATAACATTATATTACCAGTAGTAAATTGTTCTCAAACTAGAAAGAGGAGAAAAAAGGCTACAGATTCATGGGATAACATATTTTTAATTCATAACAAATGTAGACAGTCTTAAGAAGGCATACACTGTTTTCAGTTTTATAGAAGGCGTGTTGTTCTTTATATAAAACATACATCCTACCAAGGCCTACACATCTAAGCTACCTGTCACCAGCTGCCTCCTTCTCCATCAAGAATGCTGCAGTTATGGCTCTAAAGCCATCTGGATGCCTTCCTGTCCCTTTTAAATGAGGGCATAAGTAGTTAGGGAAGGGGCGGGGGGAGGACTACAAAACAAACCTGCACAGGGGTTTCTTAAGCACAGGAGAAAAACTAGAAACCGGCTTCAGGTGGGTAGCCATGTTGGTCTGCAGTAGAAGAGCAAGATTCAAGCCCAGTAGCATTGTAAAGACCAACAAGATTTCTAGGGTATAAGCTTATACCCTGGAAATTTTGTTGGTCTTGAAAGTGCTACTGCACTCAAACCTTGCTCAATAACCCTGGCTGGCAACTACTTTTTCAGGGAAACCATCTTTTCAACTGACCAAGAACTGAGAGGCAATACTATTTACTATGCATTCTCTCCTGCATGACCAAGCTCTTTAGCCCCTTCCTTTCTCATATGAGCATAATAAAAGGGGGTAAGGTTGGGAACCGGGGGGGGGGGGTGTTACTCCAGACCCAAATTGAGCCCTCTGTGGGGCAGCTATCTATCCCTTAGTTACAACAATAACAAATCTGAAGTATCGTGTCTAACCAAGTGACAGGCCACCACAAACACGCACCGAGTGCCAGAACGAAGCCTTCTGCCTCCAATGTGAGGACTGAGATCACCTGGGAGAAAAAACTTCAAACTTCCACATAAACTTCTACAAACAGGTCTCCTGAGTCCCAGGGGAGAAAATTTCAAATATCAACTATTCTCTGTTAATAAAGATCGAATGCTGTTATGCAGAGAAATAACAAGCAACTTTCCTCCAGTAAAATAAAGACGTGTTGACAACTTTGTAGCTGGATTTCTACAACACATCATGTTAACCAACCTCCCTGGTCCCACGCAATGAGCTCACAGAAGTCATGATGTGTACAGGTTGTATCCGCCGTTGTTTCCACTCTTGATTTAAAATTTCTGTTCTCTCTTGTATCTTCTGGCGATTAGAATTAAACATACTCTAGAGGGGGGAAATTAAACAAAACTTAGTCTAAAAACTTATTTTAACTTATTTTTATAATGTTAATATCTGAGAAAAAGGCCCATCTCAGTATAGAAGACTATACCACGTACAAGTAAATCTATTACAGATTTCATATACATTTACATGTGTTTAAAGATTTCAGTAGCCAAGAGTTCAATAATTCTTGAACTGTGGTCTAGAATTTCAGGCAACCCATAGCACTATTGCTTTTTTCTCCATGGTCCACCAAATAAAACAGTTTAAGGACTACTGATTTAGAGACTGTTTTCAACATCACTTAGATTTCAACAGCATCCTTCTTCCAATGGAAGATTCCTCACTTAAGAAAAATGAATCATCAGACTTTACCAACATTTAGCTTGTCAGTCAAAACCAACAAGACATTTAACAGCAAAACCACAGAATTAAAATTAATTCATACTGAATAAGAGCCATTTCAATACCTTATTATTGGAATTAGTTGGTTTAGTTACCTTTACTTCATCTGCCCGTCTGAATCTCTTGAGCTGCCTAAGTCGCATATATTCTGATTTTACACGCCTCCTCCAGCAAATTGGTCCCTTCTCAGATTTCTTTCCGGTCTGACCCATGATTACCCCTGCAGAGAACAGAACCTAGATATAAAATCATGAACTCAAGACAGCCCTATCTATAAAATCCACACAGTGACTGAAATCCATACAGACCACTCATTCTGTGACCAAGTATCTGATCACACATACAAATCACTCAATGCACTGCGAGTGATAACTGGGCTACATATCCCACTGCCTGCAGTTCCTTTCATAACACTGATACAACTTTTTACCGTTCGGAAGAAAGTCTCAAGTAAGTTCAAAGGCTAGGATCCTCTGGAAACACTAAGCTATCCTTTCTATTCACTTTATTCTAGTAACATCATCATAGAACTCTGTATCTGAGATATATGTGGCTGAGCTTTTAGCTACTACCTCATGCTAATGATATGGGTATAAAAAGTCACTAAAGTATTAAAAAAACACATCCTTTGACACAGGTTGGTGCATGGCATGTATCAATGGCAACTTCTCCCTCTGCTTATTAGCGCTTCATGCCTGCAATGAATGGGCCATCTAAACTGTTTGCTAGGAGAACCTGCCATTCAGCTACAACTCTTACAAGAGCTTGTTGACTGATGGTAAGAAACTGCAGCTTCTGCTCAGAATGAAAAGTTCAACCAGCTCATTAGTCACAAATACAGGCCACAAATACTGGTCACAGGCAAGAGGAAAATGCAATTGCCATGAGAAAAAGCTGTCATGGGCATGAGCAGATTGTAAGATCTAGATTACGTGAGGAGAAGCAATCTGGAAGTCATTTTAAAGTGGAAGGAGATGAACAATACATTGTAAATCCTTAAGAGGTTTATATAAAGTCGTGTGCTTTTTAAGTGAAGGAAGTTTTAAACTGAAGTCAAAATATTATGAAATGTTCATAGTACAGTATACAGAAAAAATAGCATTAGCTTATACTGGAGCGACGACTATGCTGAAAATTATTGTAGTTCAACCGCACTGAACTTCAGAAGAATGAATAATTTTTAATCTGATTATTGCAAACATCTCCCCTAAAAAGAAGTTTAAAAGTAGGCAAGTTTAAGATACGGAACGAAAAAGCATACCCTGCCAAAATGATGGATGTCTATTTACAAATATTATCTCTAGCAGAGTAAACATGTATAATGTATTTAGAAACCTTTTAGTAGTCAAGCAGCTTCAGAAAAACTGGAAATAATTACGAATCTGTGATAGATATTTATTATGTATATCTTTTGAGATGGCTTGAGATAGACCATCCAAGACATAAATAAATGGTCTGAACTTTCCCACACGTAGGGAACAAATAACACCTCCCATCTCTCATACAACATCCCTGGCAAAATACTCTGGAGATAGCTAAATAGGGGGTCATCTGGATTATGTGCTGCTGTGTTTACATACATACATACACATATATGTGTGTGTGTGAATATGTTTACATGTATTTTAATCTATGTATTGGGATGTTTTATGATTTTAAATTGTATATATGAAGAAATATGTTTTTAATCTTGGTTGTGATCCGCCCTGAGCCTGCTGATGTGGGGAGGGCGGAATATAAATTAAATATAAATAAATAAAATAAAAAGGGCTTGGTTTGCAACAACTCATTCTCATCACAGATACAGCACAATCCATATCAAGGGGAAATGGCTTAAGCTCAGGATTGTGCTGTTATCCATGCAGATTTTACTCTTTTAAAATGTGCATCAGTTTTATGTTTAACTGATTAAATCCATGTAATAAACACTTTTCATCGCTGAAAAGACAAATTGCAGAGTGAAAAGTATCATATGCTCTGGTGTGGAGAGGAGAGAATGGTTTTCGATGCAATAGGACCATTACTTTCACAGAGGGAAAAATAATTCATAAGAAGGAAAAGACTGAAAGGCAAGCTCCACCATTTGACTTTAATAAGCAACGCAGAGCAGACTGCAAGGTACCAGCAAAGCTAGACATCTGACGCTTCCAAAGTAATTATAGACATTCTGGAGTGAAAGTCAGAAAGTGGACACAGACCACCAGTCACAGTCAATCTGTACAAGAGTTATTAATCGGGAAGCGGAAAAGCTGTCTGCCCTTAGCAAGCAAGTACAAAAGGAGGAAATATTTCATCCTCCTTGATCTACACCTGTTCTTTCTCCTCCACAAAATTATAGCAGGCCTCACTCTAACAAAGAAGATCGACCACGACACAAAAACAGCAAGCATTTTTGGGTGCTCTGCTCATACAGCTTTTATGCTGAAAATCAAGGAATTGATCCCACCACTAGAACTTGTTCTTTATCAAAACAGGGGCTCTGATAACCAAGGGGATTCACATTGCACAGTGATTTCCTAGCACAGTGATCTCCTTCAGGGACTCCTTTCAGCTGGTTAGCCCCACCATATACAAAGACCATAATGCAGACAGTATGATTAGGCAGTCACAACGCACAATAAAACCCCAAGAGACAATCAGCACTCGATTATTCTTTTCTTTTCTATTGCTGTTCATTCAGCCCAGTGGTCTCGAACAGCCATATTATTACAAAAAAAACCATGACATCTTTAAAGTTTACACTATGCTAAGGTAGAGGGAGGGGAACTACAGTTCATATGTGGTGGTCTTACACACTTTTTACAAGCGTTGTATCATTAGCATTACATACAGAAAATGGAGAAAACATTATTCAACTATCATACTACAACTGATAATGTGCAGATAAATAAACTGACACAATTATGTATCCAGCCAATATTTATTTCATTCACTTCAATATAACACAAGATTATTTTTTGGAGAAGTGTAAATTATCTTGGAAAATGTAGTATTTGCATTGTTTTCATTTATATCAGTAAAAAACCTTACATCTGTAACAAATGTCAGATATGAAATGTCATTCTCTGTCCCAACACTATAGTTACTACTAAACAGCAATCAGAATTAATTTTTTGCCCTGACTGAGCAATATTAATGACACCTTTCACAATAAAGTAGATTCCTAATGCCTACAATGAACTGGCAAAGATCTTTTTTGCCATTTTTCTGCTACAATATTTGCATTACTTCACAATTCCCATTTTTACAAAACACATAAAGAATTTAAATTCTTCTACACAACAGTTTTACTTGTGACCACTTATGTGACAAATGTTTCAGTTTGGTCTAGTCTTGACTCTTACAATATAAAAGTGCAGGATGGACTCTGGAATGAGTCTGGATGGAACATAGTTTCATATCCTATTGTGTAACTGCTTCCCACCTCAAAGAACAAACCCACGAAGTCCCAGTAACACAAGAATTTTGTGAAAAAGTGAAAATTTCCCATTTATGTTTTCTCTTAAGTAATTTAACTCCCCCTAACAGTAGTTAATTGTACTATATTTTCTTTAAAAAAATGTAAATCCTGTGAAGTATGTTCTGTAAGCAGAGGGTAAGAAACAATGGAAAAAAGGGAATAGCTACACAGCAAGGCAAAAAAAGACAAATTATTATATTGTATTATGGTAGTGGTGCTTGGTAAATTGTTCACTGCTGTGGGCTATATAGCCTTAACAACAAGGTATATTGAGCACGTACAGAGCAATTTGTCATCCAAGTGACCATAATATGTATCATTAGAGTAGCTAAGCAATAACTAACATTAAATATCTGGAAGTACACATGCATGTAAATGTGACAGACACTGGAAAATTTGTTATAACTTGCAAAGACCCATCCTCCACCCTAAAATATTGAACTATTTACTTCACCGAACAAATATTGGACCAGTGTTTAACTCAAAAATCTGAATGAAATGCTTACAGATATTTACTACACTAGCTACCAAAAATATACTCCTAACAGCTTTGCTGTTCATAGAAAAATACTGTTTAACTTTCCCACTGTTTTCCAACGTAAATTTGGAATGAAGACATTCTGTGTCTTCTAAAGCTGCCTGCAAATGCCATCTTCCTAAATTGCTGATGTGCAATTAATTACTGGAAATTGAAGTGCAAGAAGTACCCTCCACCAAGGTGTAAAGTTACAGAGCATTCCTTGGACAATTTCATCAGACTGTACCACCAATAGCCCAGTGTGTGATTTGTGTGGATGAATACGAAGGTTAGAGTTTTACAGGTTATGGTAATCTGGATCTGCATGCCGGACACCAGAAACATCTTCCATCTATAACCACCTTAAGAAATTTAGAGAAGAGGACTCATCGTTAATTGCTGGAATGTGTCCCTGAAGTAGAAGGTCTGTTCTTCTGATCCTCAACACGGCACCCATGGAAACTATAGGTCCCATTGATACGTTTCCTGGGGCTCAGTTGCTTCTTCCCCAAAACAAAGAATCTTTCACCTTACTGGAGCATGGAACACCCTTCTGGAAACAGCTGCCCCCTCATGAAGGAGGCTTGATTTTGAAATTCCAAACATAATGTAATTATCACCCAAAGCAACCGTTTCCTAATTGTCCTGCCTCTCGTGCCTGCAATTTCATGGTACCACTTACAACATTTTATCAAAACTCCAAAAAGTGCCCACAACCTGAACAAGATACAAGACTCCTGGCCTACCTAGACAGTATCGGAAGGAGGCCTGGCCATCAAGCAGAAATGGTTTATTCAGCTTGTTCTTAACGGCAATTATAATGAACCTTTCAAGATACAAAAACACAAAGATTTGTCATATCTCGTTTCTTTGCTAGTTAGGTAACAGACTTAAAAGACAGCACATTTTCACATTTAATAATTAGATGAGAACTCTACTTTGCATATTAATGTCAAAATGATGTCACTCACATTGATTGTGCAAACTATAACATCCTCTGATAAACAGGCCATATATATGCTGTTTCACCTACTCAATTGTTTCTTACAAGCAGGACTTTCCCCTGATGTGTAAATATAACACTACAATCCTGCAACAGAAATGTATCCTTTTTTCAGTCCTCAGTGACAGTGGCAAACAACTGTTCTTTATTATAATCTTTAGTGAGAAATGTGCCCCAACCCCATAATCATCTCTCGTCTCAACATGCCATTTTATTCAAACCTTGTTCACTGGCTCTTTGTCCTATAGCCCATAGTGTTCGGTTTCCGCCTTTCCTCCAAGTCTTTTATTAGCATTCTTCTTAAATACAACACCTCAAGCAAGGTACAATAACCCAGCTCAGGCCTACCCAAATGATCATTAAGTATTACTACTTCCAGGGGAGGCAAGGCAGCATGGTATACTGATCTCAGATGCTAAGCGGGGTCAGTACTTGGATGGAAGACCTCCAAGAAAGGCTCTGCTTCTCACTGGCCTTTAAAGTCACTTGCTGGGGTCACCACACAAGACAGTTGCAACTTGAGGGCATATATGTAAGTACCAGTTCCAGAGTTTTACATACTTTCTTCTACGGCAAACCAAAATGTCAATTACTTTTCTTGCAACACATTGCTGCCTCAATTTAGCATCTTCAATACACAACTCCCTCTTCATAGTGCTACTGCTTAAACAATAATAAACTCTTCTCTCGTTTGTGTATTTCTTAAATGCCTGGATCTATAGACCAGTTTTTCATTGTAAAGTTTTGAAATTCTAATCTTTTAATTCTAAATGGGTTGGTAAATCCCTTCCACTTTTATGTGATCTGTTTTTTAAAAAAAACCTGTTAAATGTTCTTCAATTTATCATTCAAAGACTATATCTGTAGTCTCTACCTCTCACTTCAACACTTGTACACCAATTATTATTATCAGGTTGCAGGGTTTTTTAAAATGCATTAGGAATGTGCTACTACAAAAAGTATAACAATGAACACAGGTTGTGGTGAAGACAGTTTCAACTCTGGAAAAAGACAAAAAAATCCTCACACAGCAGATGGAATACAGCCACACTTTATGTAACACATACCACTGTAGCAATATAATGGCTCTGAACCCTAAACAACAGAAACTATAGAAACAAAATAAAGATTGCAAACATGTTGGGTAACATCATTTATGTAAGTTGATAGGTTCATGATAATTTATGCGAAGGGTTATCATATGGCAAGTAGTTAAAATAGGCCTCAGACTGATCAGCATACATACATCCTAATAAAAGACAGGGGGAAAACAGGGTAAGGATGAAAACAAAACAGTTCTCCAAATGAACACTACAAAACTCAGTGAAAATCTTGGTGAACATATTTTAGAAATATAAAAATATAGAAATATAAAAACAAAATCAAAGTACAAAAAAGCTTTAGGTGTGACCTGCAAGAAGATACCTGCAGTGTCTACAAGAACAAATCACGTTAAACTTGCACATAGTTTTATTTTATAGACGCTGTAAGATTCTTGGCAATATGCAAGGGGAGATAAGACGGAGAAGCTGGGGTTGGGGGAGGAAAGGTCAGGCACAGGATAGGGGACCAGGGGGACGGGAGACAAGATGGAGAAGCTGAGGGGGGGCAGCTGAAGTCTGGTTAGTTGGCAAGAGGGAGAGAAGGGGAGAGGTTATGGGGCTGCCAAGAGGAGGGAAAAGTGTGGAAAGGGAACACAGGGAGGAAATAAGATACCCCCTAAAAGTCCTCACAAGTCCAATTGTTATAATTAAATGAGAACTTTGCTCAAGATTCTTATTCTAAACATATTCACACTTTCATGCTAAAAAAAGCTAGTTTGATTTTTATTTTTAAAAAGGCAAACAGCAGTATTAGTAACAACCATTTTTCTTTGCTGGTAAAAGTCAAAAAACATTTCATGAATTTCCATCTATTTTCAAGATTTCAGCATTCCAGGTCATCATCAGGCACGTGTAGTATAGTGGTTAGACTGTCAGACTAGGATCCGGGAGAACCAGGTTCAATACCCACGAAGCTATGAAAGCTTGAAGGGTGACCTTGGGGCTGTCACACGTTGTCAGCCTAACCTAACTCACGGGGTTATTGGGAGGATAAGACAGAAGAGACCAGAACCACGAAGCTGCTTTGGGTACCCACTAGGGAGAAAGGAGAGGTATAAATGAAATGATTAAGTGGAACATTATAAACTTAGCTTGTTTCAAAAACTTAACTATATAAAACCCACAACTTTCATAACAATCACCTGCCATTTTATTGCTTTTCTTTAAAACAGAAACATTTTTAAAAACACCTTTGCTTGAGTTACACCATATATATTCTCACCTACATACAGTCTTAGAGGTGTACGATTCGGGATTCTGACTTAAATCACCTAAATCAGGTCAATTAGGAAAGAGTCGGGATTTCCAAATCGGCCCCAGCATTGTGGGCCCAATTTGGAAATACCAAACCAACGCTTTCCAAAGCAATTTGGATCGCTTTGGAAAGCTTTGGGTCAAGCGGGGAGCCTGACCCTGTTTGCTTTCAAACTTCTTGCCCCACCGCTTTTTTCTTCCGATGGGAGGGGCAGGAGTTCCCTCCTCTCCCACCCATGGGGGGAAAAAAGCAGTGACACGGGAAGTTTGAAAGTCACCCTTTCCATGTTGCTTACAAGCGGCACGGAAAGGGGCGCTTTCAAACCCCGTGCTGCTTGCTTCAGCTGCCTGGCAGGGGAGGAGGTTCCCCCAATGGTCAAGCTGAAGGAAGTGGTGTAGGGTAAACTGTAGGTTTAAACTTCCTGCCCCACCCCTTTTTCACCCAATGGGAGGGGGAGAAGGGAACCCCCTCCCATTGAGTGAAATAAGTGGCGGGGAGGGGGGAAGTTTGTAGTAGCTTTTTGGTGTGCTCCGAATCTTTATGGAGCATACCAAAGCGGGTCAATAAGCAATTTCCAAAGTAGCATGCCGCTTCAGAAATCACTTATTTCTGACTCTTTTTCTTGCTTCGGAAATTCCAAAGCAGAAACACGAATCTTTTTTTGTTGCACACCCCTATACAATCCTATTTGCCACAGTCCAGTGGCAAACTTGTACCTGTAGTTTATGCACATGGGGTTGGCAATGCAACACCACAAAATTAAGACTTTGTGGATAAATGAGAGCAACATCTAATATTAATTAATAATGAGACCAAGTTAGAACTCGTTTCCACAATTATATTTGAATCTGTTTCTACCGCCAGGCATCTCTTGTTGAAAATCCTCTGAGCCAGGCCCTTTGCAGATCTTCAGAATCCGACATCCCGTTTCACATTATGATGGGACTCATGAGAACAGACAGATTGGGTTACTGGGGGGGGGGGCGGGTTTGCAAGCTGACAAGTTCTTAAGCTAGTTCTCCTCCAATATAAGGAAAATGTGGTATATTTTAGAATAGGCCAGTAAGTGGGAAGAAAAACAGAAGTCAAAATTAATCTGTCATAGTATACTCTTTGCAAGTAGTATAAAAGTGAACAACGTCATATTAACTTACAATGTTACATTTCTCTCTCAAAAGATTCAAGAACAGTGCACATATTATGAAAAGTCTACACAAAGACAAGTCGGTACAGGAAATAGAGGGTAATGTGCTTATACTACAACACAGATTGCACTCCATGTATTTATAACTAATACTGGATCCCCAAAGTGTGAACGCACATTGTGGTTGTCAAACATGGCAATTTACTCAGTTTGTCCAACAGTTCTTGTACAGAACTTGCTTTCATGTACAAATTATATCATAGGTTAAACAGTTGATTTCTGATTTCAAACAGTGATTTCTGGTAATACATTCAAACAAAAGTATCCCTGCTCTTTTTGCTGCAAACACACATCAAAAACAATAATGTTATTCCAGCATGGAAGGTGCTTCCACATGCTCCAGTCCCACACCTCACCAATAGCTTCTTTAACAGGAACCAGACGGATTGGGTGAAGTACTTAACTCACCTGCCCTGAGCCACAAGGAAAGGCAGGAGACAAATACTTTTTTTTAAAAAAGCAAAAACTGTATTAATAGTCAATCTATGGTTTCATCTATTTTATGGATCCAAACTGCTGCTCCATATAATATCTGAGGTATTACTTTGGTGTTGTAAACTGTATTTGCAGCTTGGTGACTGTCCACTTTTTCTACAGAAGGAACGTTTTACTGCTGCCCCAGATGAAGCTGCTGATACCATAACAGCTTTACACTGGGATTTCCAGGATAGATGATCATAGATTCCTCCGAGATACTTGAAAGATCTGACCTGCTCCAGTTCGTTATCATTTAATCTCCAATTATATTTACAGCCACTGCTCTATTTTGTAAAAACGAAAATCTTTTGGCTTGGCGACACTGTCAGATCTTGCTGCCGACAATAATCTGAAAAGGATTGTATTCATCTCAAAGTCCAACAGATCATGATAACAGAACCGCATCATCCCCATACAGTAGTACAGGAATTTCTAGAACTCCAAGATATGGAGGATGGAAGTTATCTTGCTTAAGAGCAGGTGCTAGATCGTTCAGATATAGATTAAATATGACCCAATGCAACAAATGCTTGGAGTGGAAATATTTGAGTGGGGGACAAATCTTTGGAAGTGGACATTTTTTCACAGAAAAACGAAGCACTGGAAAATTTTCTGCCCCCCTCCCCCCAACTCTGGCTGCTAAGTACAGAATATCCTTATATTCAGCATTTCCCAGTTTCGAGACTCCAGCATCAAATGTGAGGCACACAGGCTTTCCCAGACCCAAATGACTAGGGTGACTAGTAGAGATAAGAAGCAAGCTGCGGTCCACTAGTGGCTAACGAATGTGGGAGGCAGCAGCAGCAGCATTTGTGGACAGCATGAAATTCCCCCTCTGTATAAAAGGAATATTCCCAGCATTCCTTTCGGCCTATATTGCCGCAAACACTTAGCAGATCCTTGCCGCTACTTGCTTCCCTCAGGCCTTATCAGCAAGACTCCTACCTTATCTTCCCTCAGGCCTTATCAGCAAGACTCCTCTAATGTACAGTATTAGACTACATTAGATTCCACTGAAATTAACTGAGTACCCGGATTTTCTAAGAACCAGCAAGCTCAAGTATTAAATTAAAAAAGTCAAATAGCATCCCTAATGATAAGGAGCTGCTTGCTCTAGTGCTTGCAGCATAATTTCTAAGAGAGGGGTGAAAAGCACCAATCTGAGTCAGTTGCTAGTTTCTAGCAGGGGCTTCTTCTAAGACACGTGCTTCGCATCTTTGAGAAAAAACCTTGGGGATAGAATACGGCGCTTACATCTCACATTATGAAATACAGCTATTATTTAAGTACTACCACATCAATCTTTTGTTGCGATTATGTCACATAAAACAATGAAGCACACAGCATGGGAACTGAAGGAATTTTTTTAAAAGAACCATATTACTCCAAAATGGAGGAGCACAGCTTAAAACCTGTGGGTCCCTGTTACAACTTTATTAGGTTAAGAAGCCTATACATCGTGTAAAAGATTTTTTTTAACTGGGCAATTTGGATTTCACTCTTCTACTCCAAGGTACCTTACAATATAATATAAATACAACAGAGCTAAACAATTACCTCCACACACACACAAAATAAAAACAGCATATCTATAATACAATAAGGTGCACTGAAAACTCTAGATGCACCTGATTAAAATATAGCTGTTAAGATAACTTAAAATTGTAACTATCCTGTTAAGATTATTTAAAGGCATGTTTACATACTTTTAACCCAAGCATGCTTTACAGCATAACCCTAAATATCCTTCTAAACCCATTCATTCTTAGTCTTCCACTTTATGCCCATTTGGGATTAAAATTCCACAACGTACAGTGGGGCCTCCTTCCCAGTGTGAGGTGGACTCCCAAGGGTGCAACTGGAATGAGGCTAGTTAATAGAAATTAATTTAGCAAGCAACCACTGGGCATTTTTATTTTAAATTCAGGCTCCGTTCTGAATTGGGACGCAAGTAACACCCCCCCCTTTCCAAACCCAAAAGGTATTATGACACTGGAGACAGGGAGTTTCTCAGTATCTATAAGCAATGTAACTGAGGTTTGTACGCTGCTATGAGTATTCCTTATTCTATTTACTTTCTTTAAACCCTGCCTTTCTCCCCAGTGATTTATATCATTCTTCTCTCCTCCATTTTATCCTCACAACCCTGTGAGGTAGGTCAGGCTTAGAGCATGTGACCAACCCAAGGTCACCCGGCAATCTTCCATGACAGCACAGAGACCTGAAGTTGGGTTTCCCTGATCCTAGTCTAACACTAACCACTAAGCCACACTGGTAGTAATCTCAGTCATTCCTACCAGTGCATTTCCCACACAAGTATCTGGATCTCAGTTCTGAGGCCTTAGCTGCTGAAAGGCTTTCGCACTTCCAGTCCCTACCTCATCAGGGTAAGACTGGAAAAGGGAAAACAAATGTTAGCAACAGTAAGACTAGCACAGAATTCAGTCTCTTTTGAACTGCAGCCCATCCAGATACATCTGGATCCAATTCGGAATGGTCTTGGAGCACGGTGGGTGTTGTCAGAATTCATATTTCAAATCCCTCTCAATCAAGATTCAGTACCATCACCACTTCTGAGGAAGCCTACTCAAGAGAGGGCTGTCAATCTCGTATACACAGACATGCACACAAAGCTGAACCTATTTGTCAGTTGCGTAACAAATTTTATTTCATGGTACTATAAATACACTGTGGTAGAGGAGGCAGTTGCAGGGATACTCTCTCAAGCAGTAGGTAGAAGCATATTCTATAAATGATGAAATAGGTTAAATGATGCTAAGTCACCTTTCAAAACACTATGCTATTAAAAGATGCTATTTTTATAGGTAACCACCTGTTACTGAAATCAGAAACATCATAAAATGGTATTAACAAAAAAAAACCTCTGCAAAAGTAGAGGAAGCTGCAGCAATGTTCTTTCTGAAGAAATGTTTTCTACAGATGAAGGAGTAACTTGGTAACATGACTTCTGGGTGTTGTTTGATTTCTCCTAAGTGAATTAGAAGGCTGGAACACACATGTTATGAAATTATTCACAACTACGTTAAAATCTTTTTTTTTAAGATAGGCACACACTTTACTGAATAATTTCCCCAGAGCCACCCCTTACAAATCTGGCTTTTGTTCTATCTGTATTTACTAAAATAATATTCCAATATCACTAGCTGCAGTTCGGTCCCCCTTTATAGCTTGATCCTAACTATATTTATTCAGATGTTCAAGAAGGCTTCCAACAATACTTATTTATGGATAATGACATAAATAAGATAAATAAATAAAATAAAAACTATTCAAAGACAAGGTGGTATTCATATTTTGAGGGCTGGACTATGAAGAGTGTGGTTTCAATGGAGAAACAGATTAATAGCTCAATCCTAAGGTGGGGGGGAACGTGCACAGGGAGAGAACTTTACATGGGCATAAATGGCTCTTACGTCGATGTAAACACCTCTCTGCCGGCGCTCACTCAAGGCGCACTACCGCAGATGGGCTGCAGATGGACTGGTGGGCACGCATGGCAGCTGGGCAGAGGCATAAGTGTGGTGCAAGTTCCCACGCCGGCGTGGGAGGGGGCGGGGCAGGCTGCAAGTTAGTCCGCTACCAAATCCACTCCAGGCCCAGGAATGCCCCCTGCAGCGGCAGAAAGTTACGCCACGAAAAAAGTGTAGCCCATAGGCGCCCATTGAACAGGGAAAACTTGGGCCCCTCTCCTGGCACCCAGCCCTGCCCCTGCGGTCTGAAGGAACATAGGATGTGAACTACCACGTGGACAAATCTGTGTGCACTTCCGGGGTTGGCGAGCCCCCCTCCCTGCACCCAATCAACTGCTCACGCACCCTACAAAATGTCCAGCTGCACTGCTCGTGACCTCAGGTAGGTGAGCATGCGGCCGAAGGCTCTGCCCATCAGCCTTCTGCCATGGGTACTTTGTGCACGAAGTGGGACAGTGCACTGGGGGTGACTTAGCAGGAAAACTGGGAGAACTTTGCACTTGCTCAAGGGAAAAAAGGGCAAAGTACAGAATGCATGACTAACAATAACCACTCAAGTCTCCTTGCAGGATATCTGAGTCTGAAGTTCCAGCTCAGTAAAGAATGAGGGAGCACTGACAGGTAAGGAGATGGGCGGTGGCTAACCCAGCTCATTGATTTGTGCCAGCTGCCCCCTCACCTGAATTCGCTTGACTGCTAGCCTCTTCAGGTGAGGCTTGGCGGAGGAGGGGGAAGTGGTGGCAGCCCTTGCCTGCCCCAGAGGCAGTTGCTCAGAAAACTGCATTTGACACAGCCAGCTGGGGAGGGGGCGCTTCCCATGTGGGAGCTCTGTTCAGATTCACTCAGCTGGAGCCCCTCCCGGCAGAGGAGGAGGCGTGGTCAGTGGTTGGGTTGACTGGGTGTTTGTAACACCCTATTGCTGAAGGGTGCTCAGCCACTTGATTTTCTCCCTCATGGGATAATATCACCCCAAGGCAGAGCGCTGACACACCAGAGAGTCCTGCATCATATGGTTGCGAGCTGCATCTGTGGAGCTGCCACCACAGCGCTTAACCAAAGGACACCTTCCCAGACTTTGCAGAGCGGGCTTGGCATCAGCCATGCACTGGCCTGGATCACTTGCAACACGTCTTTTTCCCTTGCAGGAAGATCGCCACTCATATGGAAGACCAAGGGACGTGGCTGTCTGAGCTCCCCATAAGCCTCTGCAAGTACCAGTCAGGTCCTGCACAGGGAGCGGTTTACCAAGGCAGCTCGCAGCTTGGCCACATTGGCAGGAAATACTTCCAGAGAACCTCTGCACCTTTTCCAGTTTAATAAAATATGTGTTGAAAAACAAGAAACTGCTGTCTGTTCACTCGCTCCCTCGACTTTGACAATAGCTGCCGCTCCTTCCAACTCCCCGTTGGGACGTCTTCTTACACATCCTCAGAAATTTTTCCTGGCTTGGGGCTTGGATCGATGGGGTAGGCTCTGCTGCCAGGAGGAGCAGGTGTCAAGTGGTGCCCTGTCCAGCTCCCCTGCCCCCTTCCCTCCCCTCAATGTAAGTTCAGGCACTGGGGTGAGAATTGAACTGTGGCCCATGAATGTCTGGCGGGGGGGGGGGGCGGATACTGGACCTTCACTTTCTGCTTTCCTCCCTGACAAGGATGTCTGCTCTCCAAGGGGGGGGGCTGTTGGCAGCAGCAGGGATCGTGGTCTCCCCATTGGCTGCGCCGCTGCTTGCCTCTGGCCTGCCTGTCGGGAGGGGTGTGGCTATTGGCAGGGTTGTCAGGGGAACGTCACGCGGGCGTTCCTTGTGGCAGTTGCACTTCGCCTTGCCGTGCTCAGGAACCAGCGGGACTCTCCTGCAGAAGTCCATTTACATCGACGCACGAACGACAACGCTGTCTTGGGGGTTAGGATTGAGCTGCCCATTTGCCAATCTCGCCACTGACATTATCAATAGATGCCTATTATGATTCTACTACAAGAAATAAAATGGATCATTTAACTTATGAATATATGATGGACAAGCATGGAAAAATAAAAACATGGCAAGAAATTCAAACTCAAAGATAAAACATCCCATGCTTGATTGTACTACCAAGTAGTGTTCAAAGAGCAACTGTCCAGATAAGGTGGTCAGTTAAGAGAAAAAATACTGTTTGAACAACCAATCAGTGGAGATTCAAAACACCTGTTAGGAAAAGTATATAAAATTTTACTGCAATAAGAAACAGAATCAGAACGAGTTAAAAACTGTATGATAAAATGGATGCATAATTTTGAAAAAAATATCTCTATGAGTAGATACTGGATAAAAATACATGAAGAGATGCAAAAGATTCTAAAGCTCTGCTTTGTGCTGGAGCCTAAAAATATGTTATTAATTGTTGTACCAAGTAATATTACAAAACTACATAGTCAACTTTTTAAATGTTTTAAATGTTTTTAAACGGCAGCAACAGCAGTGTATTCAACAAAATGGAAGACAGAATCTTGTCCAGATGTGACTGAACGGGTGAGCAAATTTTATGTATATATGTCAATGGCTAAATTAACTTCTTATATACACAACAGACCAACTGCAAAATTTCAGGAAAAATGGAAAGTTTTCTTTGACTATGTAGCTGAAAATTAAGAAAAAAATAATTAATAAAATGTATCAATCTTTAAATTAGTAATCTAAAATGCAGAATTTAAAATGTTCAATATAATGTTAAATGCCAAGGTGAGCATGAATGCTGAATATAAAATGTTGAGTACAATGTATTTTAATATAAATAAGTACAGGGATGGACAGGAGAAATATTTTGTAACTTTAATACTCTGTTATATATTCTGTTTATGATACTATGTTCACTATCTAATGTTATTTTCTGTAATATATTCTGTTTATGATACTTTGTTCACTGTCTAATGCTATTTTCTATTTTAATAAAATTAAAAGGGGGGGGAAGACTTCCTTCCAATTAAAGATACAGTGTGAACCTATGCCTCCTTACTCATAAGTAAACCCCACTAATGAAAGGGACTTTCTAGTAGACATGCAAAGGGACACAGCCAGAAAGTCTGCTTAGATTAACAGCCCCACAGCCTGTTTACTTCTAAGGAAGCCACATCTACTTAGAGGGAAATTTGGTTAGGATTGTGGCCTGAATTAGCATGAGATACATACACTTGGGATCTAAAGATTAAGTCCATATTCATAAGAATCCTTTTCAGACTAGCACTTAATTAATTGAAAAGTTAAGCAATAGGGTTCCAAGATAATCTGTTTCCCCTCTCAAAATTTTTTTGCCTGTTGAGCGAGAGCATGACAAAATATCCTTTTCATCTTCAAGTTAAAGTCCTCCCTGCGACCTGAGCAAATGCTCTGTTCAAAATGCAAATTTAAAAAAGCCAGCCCCAGGGTTCATATACACACGTTTTCTTTGTTACTTCTGCAAAATGGCACCAAGAAAGTCCTTAAATGCCAAGCACATGTTGCACTGTAAATTACACAGGTGCTCTTAACAGTTCCACATTTAAAGAAACAGCAGTACATAAAAAGGTTCTGTCCAAAGGTAAATCATGGGTCATAAACAACGCATAATTAAAAGTCGCTCAATGACCTCAAATATTCTGGTAGGGGAACATAACCACTCCATGGGCCTGCTCCAAGAGAAATCTGATTCTTTATTACAGGCAACTGCCTGTAGCAGAAGAGTAAAACAGGGGTCTAGTAGCACCTTACAGACTGACACAATGTATTGCAGCATCGTTTACCTCATCAGCTGCACAGGAATGTAAACCCATCAGGTCTGTTATGTACACAACAGGAAGGGGTACGTTTCAAAAAGAGAGAATTGAAAACAAAACACAATCTAAAAACAATTCCAGCTGTTGTCAGATTGGCAAAATGTAAAACTTAGTGCAAGATGAAATGAGATAAGCAGACACAAGAGGAAGTTACAGAGAGATAGCTGAATAATGTAATATATTTAAGGAGGGGAATATGGAAGATGTTAGCACCTGTAATGAACTGGGAATCCCAGAAAGAAGGAATACATTGTCTTGAATGTGCTAATGAATTCTAATTCAGCAATTCTGTATTCTGTTGCTAATCTAAAAGTTACAGTTCTTTGTAAAGAAACTTCAAAAGTAGGACCTAAGGCCAACAAATTCAAGACAAAAGTGTCTCTTCTCTTCTTAACAACTCATTACAGGTGGATGGATATCCCATCCCTTATAGATGTTAAACTTCCTATTGTATCTGCTTATTTTATTTTATCCTGCACTAGAGTTTTACATTTTATCCATCTAGATACAGCTTATTTTATTTGAAAAGATATTTTAGTTTTACAAATATTGCGGGATAATTTTCCTGCTTTTGTGTTTTTGTCTCTGCTTCTCTACCCACATGGACTACCAGAAGCAATATTCAAAAGCAGCCAAGATAAACTCTGTGGCTTACTAACTGTCCCTGCCTGCCCCACAAGAACTACATGCTGCTATCATTCTCTTACTTGCGTGGAAAAGATTTCATTCAAGTACAAGATGCTATCCCCAAACAAGGGATAGAATGAAGTCCTGCTTCCTAGGTACACTGATCATCTCTGCAATTGTACCTTCGACTGAACATCCCCTTGTACATTTGTGTCCAGTAATTATCAACACAATCACTCCTTGAAAATGTCAAAAAAGGAAACCACTCTCGCTCTTTATGAAAGTACAGCATTTAGTTTGTTCCTTGGCTCTCAAGGAAAACTATATACCTGAACTCATTTGGTCTCTCACACTCTCTTAGATGAGTTTCAGCTTGTGCAGACTAAGGACACACAGAGTGCCCTTCACTAGATCTGGCTCAGCAGGGTTCACTAGATGGAGGAGAAGCCCATATATTCTTCATTCTCTCTAGAAATGTCTTTAGATGTAGGTAAGAAATGTCTCTAGAAATGTCTTTAGATGTAGGTAAGCAAGCACTGAGTCATACTGACCCACGGGGGGACGTCGCATCACGTTTTCTTGGCAGACTTTTTGTTACGGGTGGTTTGCCATTGCCTTCCCCAGTCATCTACACTTTACCCCCAGGAAACTGGGTACTCATTTTACCGACCTCAGAAGGATGGAAGGCTGAGTTAGCCTTGAGCCAGCTACCTGAACCCGCTTCCACCAGGATCGAATTCAGGTCGTGAGCAGAACATGGGCTGCAGTACTGCAGCTTACCGCTCTGCACCACGCCTTTCCACTGAATAGCAATGCACTCTTGTCTCCCGATTCTTAAATTTTCCCCCAGAATCCTATTTCTTCAACCAAGGCAACAAGAGCCACTTCACACATTACATTTTTTAGGTCTACATCTAGCATTCTAAAATGTGTGCCTAAAAATATAAAATGTCGTTTGCATTCATGCTTATAACTGTGAGGACAGGAATATATGATAAGAAAGAGGGGGTGACAGGCTGCAGGACATTTTGAGTTCATCGTTATTAGGAAATTTGGATTTTAACCCTGCACAGTGTGCAAGATGCCCTGACCTGGATAGCCCAGGTGAGCCTGATCTCAACAGATCTCAGACGCTAATCAGGGTCAATCTTGGTCAGTAATTGGATGGGAGACCTCTAACAAAGACCAGGGCTGCAGAGGCATGCAATGGTAAACCACCTCTGTTAGTCTCTTGCCACCAGGGGTCGCCATAAGTCAATTATGACTTGAGGGCACTCTCTATCATCAAGTGCAAAATAGCCATGAAATCACTATACAGCTGGTTGTTCAACTCCGCTATGCATTGTTAAATTGAAAAACAGAAGTATAAGCATGTCAACATTAACTGAAAAGGAGATTTTTATGTTGGGAAGGGGTAGAGTTAGGCTCACCACCGTAGTATAGTGATTAGAGTGTTGGACGAGGATCTGGAAGACCCTGGTTCAAATCCCCATTCTCTCATGGAAACTTCCTTGGTGGCCTTGGGCCGGTCACACACAGTCAGCCTAACCTACCCCACAGGGTTGCTGTGAAGATAAAATAGAGGAAAGGAGAATATCGTAAGCCACTTTAGGTCTCCACTGGGAAGAAAGGCTGGGTATAAATGAGGAAAACGAATACATAAAATTAAATTTGTCCAGACCAGCAGGAGAAATGTGGAGAGTAGAAATGACATTGCAGGGCATGTCAACGTCAGGTTTGGGTAAAAACCCGAAAGTGATGTCAGCACACCAAGCAATGCTTTGAAGTTCTCCCCAAACTCAAAACATTTCAGAGGGAATTCCCGAGAGTTGCCTGAAGCGCTTGTCATTTCAGCCCCCTGCCCCACCTCCAAAGCTCCCAGGCAACCCTAGGTAGAACAGCAGAGTTACTTTACAAATCCTTCTCCGAAAGCAAATAAAAGTGTATGCCACTTTAGTTTGAAAACCACTACCCTACAGTATTCAAGGCTTACATGAAACTGCTGAATAAGGTCATCACGGGACCGAGTGAGATTTCATCAGTGTGCTAATAACTTCCAGACCAATTACTTCTCAGACACAATTCAAAGAGCTAGGCTGGTGTAGTGCTTAAAGTGTTGGACTAGAATCTGGGAGAACCAAACTCAATTCCTCTACGTACCCTACAGCTTGCTGAGTAGCTCTGGGTCAGTCACTCTCTCTCAGCCTAACCTACCTTAAGGAGTTATTGTGAGGGTACAATGGAGTTGTGAAGGCCGATGTACACCCCCCTGAGCTCCTATGGAAAAGGGCAGGATAAAAATGAACTAATTAAATGAAGTGCTTGTTTTGTCTCACAAAACCTTAAATAGCCAGCAGTTTCATCATTTCTCTGAAAGAGGAGAAGAGGTCAGGCCCAAGCATTAAGGCAGGTTCAGGTGGGGAAACACTACAAAAACAGCCTGGTCATAGGCTGCTTAGGGCTTTATGAATCAAAACCAGCAGTGAAATTGGTACTGGGGGCACAGGATGCTCAGGTAATCGTTGGAGGCCACACACTGCTCTTCCACTAGAAGCTAGTTTAGTCATTACCACAAGCAGCACCACCAGGGCTTTTTTTCAGCAGGAACGCGCGGGGGGGGGGGGGGACGGAGTTCCGGAACCTCTTGAAAATGGTCACATGGCCGGTGGCCCCGCCCCCTGATCTCCAGACAGAGGGGAGTTTAGATTGCCCTCCGCGCCACTCAGTGGCACGGAGGGCAATCTAAACTCCCCTCTGTCTGGAGATCAGGGGGTGGGGCCACCGGCCATGTGACCATTTTCTCCGAGGGCAACCCACTGAGTTCCACCACCTCTTTTCCCAGAAAAAAAGCCCTGAGCACCACTATGTTGGCCACTTGTATACACACTGTTTAACTCCTTCCAAGGAGACTTAGCAGGCCACTTCCCTGCTTGACTTTCAAAGAAATGTAAAAATTGTTTTTACAAGGGTGTGGTGGAAATAAAAACTAAGCTGATTTTCTGCTTATTTCTACCTTTTATCATACTTTTTTAATTTTAATGGTTTACTATGGTTGTTGTGTACTTTGTTGCATCTTGCAGAGAAGAAACAGCAAAAAAACCTTATTTTGAACAAAATAAATATGGGGCTGACATTAAAATGCCTCAACAAAAGAACACTGCAGAATTCTTTCTTGAGTCAAATGGTGACGCAGGACTATTGCAGATGACTTCTTTAGGTTTGCATCAGATACGCAAACTTGTGACCCACCAAGCTAAATGCCTCAAGGACTTAATAATTCACCTGGTTTTGCTCCTTGTCTAGGATTGCCATAGTGGGGGCTGAAACATCAAGCGCAAGGTAGACTGTAACACATATCTGGTGGACTGCATTCAGCATGGTGGGGTGCAAGTGACATAGGCCCGTTTTAGGCAAAGCAAATAACGTGATAGTGCATCACACCTTCCACATGGGGAAGTACACTATAGTGATGCTAGCTACAGGAAGGAGGCTGAGAGGGCAGCCATGTTGAAGAAAGACTGACTGATTACTACTTTACGATACAGGGTGGCAACAAGTTCCTATTCAGAGAAAACTCTTGGGTGGAGGAAACAGGTATGTTCTCTCTTCTAATAAAAACTGGTTTGACTTTTGGAAATGGGGGAGGGGAAGCTACGTTTCTTTAATTATGGCAAATGCCGGCATGGTGCCAGAAGCCTGCCTTATATACATAGCTAAATTGCACAGGTGTGCAAAATCCCTAATGAGATCTCTTGAAAAGACTGGCAAATCACATGCGTAACCAAATCTAAAGGACTAATACCAAGGGGCAACACAGTGTATGTCTTTTATTAAGTATTAATATTCATTAATTTTTACATTCAAACATTTTGTGGCAAAGCCCACACTCGGACAGGTCTTTAGTCTACATGCACAGTAGATTAAAATAAATCACTGAAGAACGGGTCACAATAGGCATACACTCTCAGTGAGTGCCAGACTAACCATGTTCACCGTGACTTTTCCACTACGATTAACAGAGGTGCTGTGACAGTACATAGCTATGAAACAGGCTTCTCTCAATATTAGTTTTGCTGCATGAGAAACATCAACAACTCATCTAGAATAAGAAAGCCAAAAACCTCCCCATTTGACAACTCACCTCCCACCACAGGCTTATCAAATTCATTTTCTGGAAAACCACACAAGCATGGCTCAGTTAGATGGCTCAAACTTCTTAGATCTGAAGAATCTCTCTCACAAAGGTTTTTCCTTTGTTCCTGGCACATGCCATTTTAAATTGTTTTAAATTTTCATTTTGCTTAAGGGTCACCTTTTTCAAAGAATCACTGACTCCTACAACACAACCCAGTATAGGGTCTCTCTCAAAGCAACCGGGAAGGGTGGGAATGAATCCCATCTCTAAAAATATAACCCGCTCTTTCCTTTCTTTGAGCAGCTGAGTTCCCAAGTCTTCCGGAGCTGTCTGCTCAGCCATTCCATTGTGTCTGCAGGAGACCAGAGCGTAATTCCAGGAGAAACCTAGTTAGTAAGGCTGGACAGTACCCATTTTAACAAAGGACACTTTGCGCTCCGCGTCTTCCTCCAGCTGTCACTATATCCCAAGACTCTGCATCTTTTGGGGACACCAAAGTGAATGTGTGCAAGCATTTTCAACACTCTGCAAGGCACTTGCTTTCAGTCCTGACCCCCTCAAGACCTAACAACCGCTAACAAAACTTTCAGCACCAACTTCCCTTCCTAACTGCGTACTGGTCCAGTGCATGCCATTCAAAGCACGACTCTGGAAGAACCTGATGTGGCGCTAGATGCTGTACAAGAAGTGACAAGTTCCTCCTACCCACACAAACAAACCCCACAATTCTCTCCCCATAGGGGTGGGGGCCCTCCTCCAACATCACTCGCTCTCCCCATAACCCCATAGCATCTGAAGAGGGCAGCTCTGACTCTCGAAAAACCCTGAAAATCTTGCTAGTTTCATAAAGGACCACTGGATTCAAACCCTGCCGTCCCGTAGCCCCACTTTCCCAGTCTCCCCATGGCAGCCCAGTCACATTACTCCCCACAGGATCCCACTCAGCGACCTCTTTGCCCTCACTTTGCCCCCCATTTCCTCTCTCTACGAACCCCCCCCCCTAGTCCTACAGACCCCTCTCCCACTGACTGGTAACTCCTTGCAACAAGGCAACTCTATTCCCCCACCCCGCAGAACGAAGGGGGAGGAGGGACCGTGCGGAGATCCCGCCCCCTTGCTGTCCTTTATCGGAAGCCACGCCCCCCCGCCCTATAGATAACCCCCCACCGACACGCGCGCGCCAGCGCACCGCCCCCTCCCCCGCGCACGACAAAGAAGCCCCGGGCGGGCGTGTTGCGCGCGCGCTCTCTCCCCCTCGCTTCCTTCCCCGCCATCCGCTCGCTCACCCCCTTCCCCGGCGACAGCTGCGCCGGGTCCGGCCGCCGCCTCTTCCTCCTGCCCCACCGCGCTCCTCCTTCACGCTCCGTCCGGGAGGGCGCGCACCGGCTCGGCTCGCCCGCCTTCGCCGCCTTTCTCCTCGCCCTCCGCGCCGGACAACAGAGCGCCAAACCCGGCGGCGGCCCAATGGCCACCGCTCTCATTGGAGAGAACCTGCCGTCGCCCGGATTGGACGGGCGGACCCTCGCTCCGCCCCGCGGGGGCCGGGGCCGACCAATGAGAGGCGCCGCCAGCGGCGAGGGGCGGGGGGAGCCCGCTTCGCCCCCCACGTGCGGGGCGGGAGAGAGGCGAGAGCGGAGAGGGAAGTTCTTTGTTCTCGCGCTCGGGGAGAGGCGGGAGGCGCTTCTGGTGCGCGGTCTGCCCCCCCCCCGGTCGTTTCCTTCGCGGGGTTGGGGGGAAAATGACGAAAAGTCTCGCTTCGTTTTCCGCGGCTGGGTGAAAAACGAGGCGAGAAAAGAGTTTCCAGCCCGTCCCGCGCTCGGCAGCCAGCGCGGGCGCCCGCCCAGTTTCAAAAGCTGGGAGCCGTTAACGGTTTTAACAGCTGTGTTTGCCTCCGTGAGGTGGGGGGGGGCAGGGAGGAGAGAGGCGCGCGCCCGGCCCCTCGCCCGCCCCTGGCCAAGCTCCGCGCCGGGGTTGGCTCCCTCCTGCTGCCCCCGAGCCGGCCGCCTGTTGCTGGCTTCGGCCCCGCCAGTCGCCGCCCCCTTGTCACCTCGCCTGATAAGGGAAGGGCGAGACTCTCGGCGTCTTTCGGGACCCCGAGGCGCGCCTCAGCCCTGTGGGGTCAGTTTCTTTATTCCGCGCCGAGACGCCTCGAAGGGACGTTCTGGCGGCGCCGCCTGAGGAGAATCGCCCTGCGTGGCAAGGCGCGCGACCTTCTCGATTTTTTAAAATGTATTTTAATACATTATTTTTTGAAAAGCCTCCCCCGAGTTTGCAGTCATCTCTCGCCCTTCCGAAGTTTCGGCTGCCGTCAAAGAGGAGAAAGACCCCGTTGAGCACAGTGGTTTTTATTATTGTGCAATCCCTCTCGCGTTTTTAACTAGAAAAACAGACAATCTGTAAATGTGATGCATGAATAAAGAATCTGGATGGACCTTTATGGGAGGGGGGAGCCAAGCCCTTAAGGGGTTGACATTCTACATTTAGGAGCCAGGAAAAATGAAATAGGACAGAAGGGGAGCTTGAACTTCCCTCATTTTACATAGAAAATGGACTTGTAAAGCAGAGGAGAGCGGCTTGAAGTTTGCATTTCACTTCTCTGTTGAAATTAATTTTACACCATTTTATTCCATGGCATGCTTTGACGGACTGGAGCCCACCCTTCGCTTCTGAAGAAGCAGCCTCTTAATCTAAAGGTTATGCTGGAATTTAAGGAAAGCTCCCTTCGGGTTGGCTTTAAGGTGCCACTTGTCTCAAATCCTGCCACTCCGCGGACCAACACGACTACTCACATAAAACTATCTTTAAGGAAACGGCAAAACAACCCTATTTTATTCCAGCGTGACCTTGTGTGGATTAGCAAGATTCAGGTTCAGGAGCACCTTAAAGATCTTGTTCTACCAACAGGGCTACCCATCGGAAACTACCTTGTGTGGATTAGAGCCTTCAGAAGGAATGGGTGGGCTCCAATCCATGAAAGCATCAGATAGAATAAAATTGTGTTACTCTTTACAGTGTTGCAAGATTCTTACTTATCTCAGCTATGATACACTAACACTGCAAGACTAGAAAATACTTAACCCTAGCTAGGTGGGGGCCAAGGCAACCTGAGTTTAATGTGAATGGGTAAAGTGCAGTGTTGGTTGATCGTGCTGTAATAAAGGAAGATAAAAGTGAACAGCCACAGAAAAGGAAAGGAAGAAAATACATGTAAACACAATTGCATGGGATAAGCAATTACATCAAGCTTAATGCAAAGGGGGGGTACTTCTTGAGGAATCAGAAACAAAAGAGAAAGGTGGAAACAAGTTTTAAAGGAGGGTGTTCCAGACATAAAACATTTGAGCAAGTGGTTGTAAGAATGTGTTGGAGGTATCTGGGGATGCTATAGGGTTGGGATGCCCTGCCTCTTTTCTACTAGCAGTGGTTGGTTTCTTTTATACATATATGCAGAGGAGTTAGCTGTGTTAGTCTGTAGTAGCAAAATCAAAAAGTCCAGTAGCACCTTTAAGACTAACCAACTTTATTGTAGCATAAGCTACAATAAGAGAATCACAGTTCTCTTCATCAGATGCATGGTTGACCAGTTTCTTCTTGCCCTCCATGCATCTGACGAAGAGAACTGTGATTCTCGAAAGCTTATGCTACAATAAAGTTGGTTAGTCTTAAAGGTGCTACTGGACTCTTTTTGATTTTTATACATATATGTAGTGGATCCTGCTTTCTTTTCTAATGAAGTATTGATCCTTATAGAAGTTCAAAGTATTTATATGCTATGTGTTATTTGCACTAATGTTTTCTATTGTAGCTTTTTAATTTTAAAATTTCTACTTTTCTACATGGCAGTTAAGATGTTAACAAACAGCACAATTATTCTATATGTGTGTTGGGGTGCAGGATCACTTAATCCAGCTACTCTGTGTAACAATAAATAACAAGTATCGTGACTTGACAGAATGCAAAAATATATCTGATTTTTGCTTTTATTTGAGATTGGGTTAATAACTCACATTGATACAGCCAAAGCCTCCTTGATGTCACACTGCAATGCTGAATATCTCCTGGAATTGATACAGATCTTTCTGGTATCTAAGCAAGTATTTAATGATCTTATAAGTGGAAATTATTTTAACATGTTTTAAAATATTTTTTCATCTCATTTTAAGAAGTTATTCTATGAATATGACCTAGGGGACGGGGAATACAGTCACCTAAAAATCTAAAATAGTATTTTGTCATCTGTTCCAGGGCCAACCCTGTTATTAGGCAAGGTGAAGTAACCTGACTTAGGCAGGAGATTTGGTTTTATTTCATTTATATTCCGCCTTTCTCCCCGATGGTGACTGAAAGTGGCTTACATCACTCTATTTCATCCTCACAACAAACCTTTGAGGTAGGTTAGGCTAAGGGTGTGACTGGCCCAAGTTCACCCAGTGAGCTTCCATAGCAGAGTGGGGATTTGAACCTGGATCTCCTAGATCATAATCTGACACTCTAACCACTATACAACACTGGTTCTCTATTAAAGACTCTCCACGCTGGTTACAATTAAAGGCCAGCCAACTGTCAATTATTAAGTGTGTTACATTTTTGCCAACATGGAGAGCTTACTGTGCCAAGTTCAGTGCAAGGGACTAGTCTAGTTTATTGAGTTCATGACTAGTAGTCACACTTACTTGGCAGTCCCCTTGAAATCTGTAGTAACGCAGGTACAAACCCATCCAAAAAGTTCATTGAACGGGTTAGTGTATTAAAATAAGACAAAACCAAATTGCTTATTTTTAGAGGCAAGTAATTGCCTGATCTCCTACGCATGTTTACTCAGAAATAAATCCCACTGAGTTCAGCAGCTGAGTCAGGGAGCAAACTGCAGATCAGCCCTGGAGAACAGGAATACAGCCCTGGAATATAACAGGTAGGAATACACTGTATTTCTTGGGGTCAGCTCAAAGACAGCCTTCTCAACAATGCTTCCACGTGTAAGTACCACTTTGTGGCGGTTGTGACATTTGCTAGCTGCTTACCACATGGCTTGGCCTGATTGCAGAGAGAGAAGATAGCAGCACTTCATGCTTACTAATATAATGATATGGTATGTGTTCTCTATGCAAACTAGTTTCATTTCAGTTGAGTTTCCCCTGTCCTAGGGATTAGACCTTTAAAATTACTTCTAGATTCAGCAACCTCTGGCACATTGCTCTTATATCAGCTTCAGTCACCATGAGCTTGATAACACTGCCACAAAGTAAACTGTGACCCCCCCCCCGCCCCCCACTATGGAATCTTAGTCTGCCTTTTGCAAAATACTATTACAAATCTCCTCATTAGTGGCTTCTGAAATCAATAATAATTTACGGTAAAGAGCAAATACTGGTGATAGAGTGGATAAAAGTGGATGTAATAAAAACACGGTAGGGAAAATACTGCAGAGGCTTGTTTCGAAGGATATTGCTGTATGAAGCCAATTATTTTCCCTCCATCATTTTTTTTAATGGGACAAATGGGGAATTGGGTTATTATTCCAGGTAATTTCACAACGTTTTGTGTGTTCCTGGCAGGAATTCAGCCTTGGGAATGAACTCTGTTCATAATGAACAGACACTCTTTGGACACATTCCACTCACTATAAATCACAAGGGTCCATTCTGTGGGAGCTGCAAGCAGCATAGGCTGTGGCAGTTTCTGTGGCATACCTCGACAGGCTTGTGTGTTTACCTAGGGCATAAAACCAGGGCTGCACTCCGACTTGCCTCTCCAATGCTGTATGGTTGTTTGCTCCCCGGCTCCATAGAAGAGAAGCAAAACTACAAAGGTTTGGGAAGAAGGCTGTGCATGTACTATACAATAGTACACACCTTAGTCCTTTTATTCATCTTGTGGCGCAAATGTGCAAAACTTTTGGTCCTCACTGGTTTATTTATTTTATTTAGTTCATTTGTATTCTGCTTTTCTCCCCAGTGTGGACCCAAAGTGGCTAACAATACAGAAAAACAATTGAGCAATGAAGTAACGGGGAGCTTCTGGTCGTTATGTGGGTCTTCTCTCTCCCTCAGCTGAACTTCTGCCCAGTTCTACTCTTCACCCCTCAGACTGAGAGCCAAAGGTCCATCTGCTTAAGGATAAATTTGGATCCAACCCAAATGTGAGGTTTCCTCCTGTGGTGAACAATTATTTAATTTGTCATTCTTGGTCCTTTTCTCTAACGCTTCATGTAGGCTGTCTGCTTTTTTGCTTTTAAAATGTGTACATGTACGCTTATTGATTAAAAGAGTCATCTGTTGCCCTTGTGTTTTATAATAAGTTGCAAATTGCTTGGGGGGTCATGATGTCACAGGCACTAACTAATCAGCACTAAGCAAAGCTGGCTTCTGCCGCCAACACACAGACCTGGTTTTTTCCGAGATCCATCCTGGAGAAAACAAACACTCATTTATGCAGACCCTGGTGGGAACACTTCCAAAGCAGCCCCACTGCTTTGTTTGCACACTGCCTAAGTGCCATTTGAGCAGATAAACAAGTAGTCCGGCAAATTTCACTCATTTCCTTTTGCAGAAATAGATCTGGATCTGCACTGCAATGAACTGTTAAAACATACCCCACTAATTATGCACAAGCAGTACATTTTGCTCTGAGTCATGCTGGTGTGCATTCAGAATTCCAGGAGAGGAGGTTGTTGATCTCTCATCATATAGCAAGTCTCATGCAAGAAGCAAAATCCACCATGTGCTGTGTGTGTCAGACGAGGCCTACACACCACTTAAAACCCACTTAATTTTCAAAAATAGCTCCATGATATTTCAGTTATTTATTTTTCATAGCTCCGTGTTTGAAAACAAGGGCTTACTCCTGACTCTTTGCACATTTGTAACTCTATTGATTTGTCTGGCATTACTCCCAGTTTCTCTTGAGAGCTCAGAATCAAGCCCAGCAAGTACAGATGACTAATTCAATAGAGTGAATGAATCAGGGGCTAATTATGTAAATAAGCCACTGTGCCATTATACGTTTCTGTGATCATTTCTATGCGTGAGTGAATGACTGTGTAGCTTATTCAACACACTATATGCTTGTGTGGTCCTTCCCAGAGACAGTGGACAAATTTATTACATTGGTAGAAAAGAGGCTCCATTTGGGATAAGGGACATGTGGCTATCCCATTTTATCATAACAGCCCTGCAATGTTTATTAGGCCACCCATGAGCATTATGGTTAAACCAAGGATTGAACATAGTTCTTCCAGTTCCAAATCCAACATTGGAGCTACTGACAAAGTACTTAAAACAGTGAAATATATAATGTTATGGCCAGCATTGCATTCCTAACAAATATTTAAATCGGCATAAGACTTCTGGGTAAGTGTGCTTAACACTGGGACGCAGAGCAGCTTCAAGATAACCTTGAAACATAATTGGTTGTCATATTGGGACTCTGATTAATTTAACCACACAATTCTATACCAACAAGAAAACATTTAAGCTATTAAATACAATGGGTTTGATTGAACCACTGGTGAAAAAGAGAGAAGGGTGCCTCCCTTTGATCATCAACAGCCGCTATGCTAAGGAACATGGGATTTGCGTGGAAAAAAGCCATAAGTGAATGGGGATGTAATAAGGAGGAGAATTGTGCAAGACTGACCCAAAAAAGCTGGCTGGATCCAACAATTATTTAAGTAAATTGATATAATTTTTAGAATTTTTAATACATTAGAATGATTGCTCAGCAAGATCCTTTGGTAAAAGGACAAGGACTGTAGACTACAGCTACTGTCTGTTGATGTAAATATGCTCCTACTGAGTAGTTTCCATGTCATTTAATATGTCACGACAAAATGTTTTGTTTCAAAAATGTGTCCTCTCTGTATTTGGAATTTTGCTTGTTTTCACATTTCTGCAATCCGTTGCCTATTGTATTGTTTATTGAATGTTCCAGCAGTTGGTCATATTTATTTACATTGCATAATCCGCCTTGAGTCTCAGTGAGAAATGTGGACTATAAATAAGAAATAAATAAATAATATTGTTTTCTGCTGCGTTTATCATTTATTATTATAAATTTAACTATTTAATAGCTGGCTGGATTCAACTCGTTATTTTACGTAACTGTTGTTGTAAGTAGTTTTAAATATTTTTGTACTGCTATTGACTATAATTTACTCATTTTACTTTCATTAGATTTGTTTTAACTATTTTTCTAATTATGTTATATTGTATGTATCTTTTAAAATATTTTTAAAAGGAGTTAATAAAAATTAAATAAATGATGAAGACAACGTGTAAATGCTAACTTCTGTCAAAAGAGGCTCTGTGCGAGTGTGATTTTGACCCTAGTAGTTTGCTGAATTTCCAGAGAAATAGACAAAATAAGGAAATTAGTTTTCCTCTCTATTTTCTACAACTGTTTCATTGGACAAAATTTGAATCTTGCTTTACATCAGTTTTTTTTCCTTCTCCAAAGTATACATGTATGTTCAGCAGTCTTTACATGTTCTTTATGTAAAGAAACTGCCAAAGGGGGAATCCACATGTAACCTGAAATAGTGCCCATGATTCTTCCCCTTTAGCACACATTCTGCATGTGTGAACCTGGTCTTTACCTGAAAGCTTCCTGTGTACAACTGATTTCTTACAGGAGCACTTTGTAAGAGATGCTAACACCTTATCGGAGAGTCTTGTCTTGTATACACCTCTGCACAGAACTCAGCGGGACTTCTTTCCAAGTAAAATACATTATTAAGTTGCACTGCAAGTTTATTTGGAACCATGCAGCAGTAATGCAATGCTGTCAATTTAAATATCCATGCATTGTCTAGGGCATTTCCCCTCCAAAGTTCAGAACTGTCGTGGAGGCAAAGAGTACAATCTGTTCAAAGTTTAGCACTTGCAAGTACCATTCGTTTGCATGACAGTGCCATCGTAAGCAGAGTTACAACCTTCTAAGGCCAAGCAAAGCGCTGAATTTACCAGAATTTGCCAGAATGGTGTCTAAACTGCAATGAATTTAGACTGGAATCAGGTTTTGCTCTGATCACCAAGAAACAAATATTTCTGCTCTAAAAAATAATGTGACCTATTTTTCTGCTTCCATTGGGCATGGCACAGTCAAAGCTAAGCTCCTGAGATATTTCAATGAGAAAGTGAAATATGTTGTTCAATATCATATTAATATCAGGTTGTTCCCTCTGTTTCTATTCTTTAAATTGCCCTTGCCCCCACAAATAACATCAGAATATTCTTGTTCTTTTGTTCTGCGGTCTCTTGTTTTCCTTCAGCAGGCTCACTCAAGGTTATCTCATTTGATGGTTTGTTTCGTTAAAGATTTATACCTCACCTTTTGATCTTCAAAGTGGTTTACAAAAGTTTTAACAGGGCAAGAACTATAACTCCAGGAGCCTGGATATGGACATAGCACCTGGTTCCTTCCTTGGCATGGAATGGCTAAGAAGGACACTGGAGGGAAATAATGTTAAAGCCACTCCCTAGTTCTCTGGTGTTTGTGATACCCCTGCTGCTCCCCTTACAGTGCCCACAGTGAGCCCCTGGGAAATTATACTCCCCCTCCAACGAATGTATTGCCAAACTGCAGTATTTCTAGCTGTTAAGAGTCAGAACTGAGTCTGTTGTCAAATTCCTGTAAAGGAACATGGGGGCCATTTGAAGATTAGGGACGGATGAACTTTCCATCACAGAACCATTTGTCCTCAAGTTTTTTGGGGTGGGGGGAGAGCACTACAACAAGACCAAAAGCAATTCCCTCAAGGGGTAAAACAGGCTGATGGAAGTGTTCAGGATCTCCTTCCTGTAGGCGGTCAGATGCTCAACTTCACCTACCCATTTTAATAATTCCAGATAGGCAGCAAAAAATAGTTTTATGGCACCCCTGGTGGGTTGTCTGGTGCTGATGGGTTATGTTTAGCTTGGTGGGTCATATGATGTGGAAGCACATTTGCAGATCAGTTGGGCTTCCCAAAGTGCTGTGACAAGGTTTCTAAACGTGGATATTTATTTGAAAAGAAGCATGTAAATATAAGGGTATTTTTATGCATCACAGTTTGGATGGCTCACAATGGGGGCTTTCAGGACTGATTTTTGATATGCATTTGATGGGCAGTAGACAGATGGCTGTGTTCACACTGGACAAACTCGGCCCCAGTGTGGTAGTTCTCTCATAGCTGGTGAATTCTCTCATATAAAAATAAGACTAGAAAAAATGCCAGTTTGGGGTGACAATGGTATTTTGTGGGGGCTATTTTGGTAAGCTTCCTTTTGAAGCTGGAGAAAATCTTTGTAAAACTGGAGATTCATAACCCATTATATATATACTACACAAGCACGGGTCATTCTGTTTTCTAAAAAAGCTCTCCATGACAATTGTTAAACACTTCAATTATATAAAAAGACATCAAAATATAATGAGGACATGAGTCATCTGACATCAAGAAGGTGATGTCTAAATACTGGATCAGGGTGAAGAGTATGAGTTAAAACATAACTATATTTGTTCTGAGAAGTGTGCTGTCTGCAGAGAGAAATGACATTGAACTGGATTAGTTAATGTAGATCTTCTGATAAGAAAGTGCTCTGTGCCATGTGAGTTACACAAGGGATAAAGCGAATGCAAATTTACATGTAATGAGTGGTCTTTGAAACAGCAAGCCTCTACTCTATGCTGAAATATGAGAAATGCCTCTTTCAGATACGAAAGGGAACATGTGCCAAGAAATACTTATACACGCTGTGGCTACATTAACACTAACAAAACACCCAGAAATAATAGCCTGACATCTGCCTAGCAGGCAGTGATATGGCTGTGATTAGTGGGTGCAGTTTCAACTCTTTTTGCCCAGCAGCTGCAGTTCTGGTTAAGAGCTGTTGCAATTGCTTTCCTGTCCTTACCCCCAAACTGTGGTCAAGTGTGACAGTCAAAAAACTGGAGAGATAAAAATTTGGGGGAAATTTAAATATATGCAATACTTTCCTAGCCCTCATTTTACCACATGAACAACATAAAATGTATTATTCGTAGTTAGCATATTAAATTGTACTGTTTGTCACATTCAGGGCTTTTTTTCTGGGAAAAGAGGTGGTGGAACTCAGTGGGTTGCCCTCAGAGAAAATGGTCACATGGCTGATGGCCCTGCCCCCTGATCTCCAGACAGAGGGGAGTTTAGATTGCCGTCCACGCCGTGTCAATCTAAACTCCCCTCTGTCTGGAGATCAGGGGGTGGGGCCACCAGCCATGTGACTATTTTCAAGAGGTTCCGGAACTCCGTTGCCCCGTGTTCCCCCTGAAAAAAGCCCTGGTCACATTTAAGGAATTTAAATGTACAAATATCTTCTATAAACAAGCACAGCAAGTATACCCAATACTCAAGAGTTGCCAACTGCTATACCTTATACAACCATAGCACATGTATCTTTAACGTTTGCTATCTGAGAGGTAGGAAGAATAAAAAGCTGAAGGCAGAAAACTAATCATATTTGGACATACTCTCTCATAGTATCACAGTAGGCAGGACTGCCAGCATGTTTGGATGTTAAGCTAAACTTTATAACCTTGAACATTCCGAACTCTTTAATTATAATATATTGTCATTAAACACATAGTATATTGATTGTTGCAAAAAATATTTTTATTTACATTTAATTTAAAAAGTTGTTGAAAATTTTGTATCTGTCTATAGTATGAGTGTTTCCCACCCTCCCCAACTTTCCCAATTTCTATCCTGGAAAAATAGAGAAAGTCCTCAGATCATTCATGCTATACATTTTTGGAATGAGTAAAATGCTTGATAAGGCAGGTTTTTCTCGCTCAAAAAGAAAATAATTCATAGGAGATTTATATCAGTACACCCCGTTTCCACTGGGGGAAAAAATGAGAATGTCTTCTGGACTTTTTCATGCAATACATTTTAAGTGTGAAAAACCTTGTATTAAAAACCATTTTACTCATGCTAAAATA
This sequence comes from Eublepharis macularius, assembly GCF_028583425.1. Lineage (NCBI taxonomy): Eukaryota > Metazoa > Chordata > Lepidosauria > Squamata > Eublepharidae > Eublepharis > Eublepharis macularius. The sequence continues at coordinate 17,920,257 of NC_072800.1, read as the reverse complement.
GAAAGTATTTCATAGGAGTTTCTCCCCTCCAGTGTTTCTCCAAACATTCCCAAGTTTTTCTTTTGAATTTTTTTAAAGACCTAAAAAAAAAAGAAAAAGCCCCTGCCCAAATTTTTCTATTCCCCCCCCCCTTCCTGGGCCTTCATATCTCTACTTTCAATGATTAAAACCATTACTTTTGCCTACTCTCAGGTGCATGATAAGTTCATTTGCAGTAAGCGTAACAGCCAAATGTGTAGCAGTATTGTTTCTCTTGCAGCCATTCTTTGTATGGTGCACCTTGTTTTCTGCTTATTAGAAGAATTGATTGTAATATCTAACACGTCAACTTAGCCATACTTTGCCTGGGTTTGTGCAAACCCTTACCTACACTTGTAGTAAGTCCTGATTTAAATTGTTAGATGTTAGTTGGCATATATTGGCCTTTTAGTTAGTACAGCGCTAGTATATTTTTAGTTTTTGATTGGTCCTGATGGACTTTTTTAAATTTTGCAAGTTAGTGTTTGTTACGAAGTTATGTATCCACGTCTAGATTTGTTACACTCTTGCTGTATTTTATATATGCTAAATTCTGGTCGCTTTTTATCTCATTCCTCTTTGGTCGCTGACTGTAATAAAGAATGATTGACTGATTCTTATTAGTTCCTTCGGGGGAGGCGGCACTTAGGTGTTATTGGCTAAAAATGGCAACCTACAATACTGAAAAAATTAAAACCAATTCAATTGTATGCAATACAAAATCACAATAAAAAAACAACTTTAGCAGCAGCAGGGCTTTTTTTCAGCTGGAACACGGTGGAATGGAGTTCCAGCACCTCTTGAAAATGGTCACATGGCTGATGGCCCTGCCCCTGATCTCCAGACAGAGGGGAGTTTAAATTCCCTTTTGTCTGGACATCAGGGGGCGGGGCCACCAGCCATGTGACCATTTTCTCAGACGGCGATTTAAACTTTAAAAAACTCCCTCATTGTTCCAGCTGACCCAAAGTGACATCATTGTGCAATCCTGGGAGCATGCACACACTTTGTGTGCGTGCATGTGGTACCAGGGGCACCACCTCCCGCCAGGAGTTGCCCCCTGTGCTAGCAACCCACTGAGTTCCACCACCTCTTTTCCCAGAAAAAAAGCCCTGAGCAGCAGTAAATGAATCCTGATCAATGGCAGAATACAATTTATAAAGCCGCTTGGATTTTTTTTCAAAGACTAGGCATAGAAGATCTTATCTCAATGTAAGGAATTGGATTTTATGAAGTCAGTTCTTAATGGGATACATATAGGGAAACCGGTGATATAACTACAAATGAGGTCAATGATGATAAGGATGAAACGCTGCCATCTGGCAGCTGTTCTCTGCCTTACATGATAGCCCAGTTTCCAGAGGGACAGCGACAATCTTGTTGTGAAACAAGTGCCTTTTTTTTTGTTCAGTTTATCAGCTGTCATTCTTAAATTCATGTTAATAATTAGAATTTCGAGGGGTCCGACACACTTTCCCCCCGGTAATCATTATAACAGCCATGTAATGTATACCTAGTATTACCCTCTTAATGTTACAGATGGGAGCATAGCTGGGCATAGCTTCCCATTTCTGAACCTTGTCTCCTAATACTTTGCATAGGGTCCGGAGGCATCAAAAGCAGAAGCTCAAATGACTCAAATGAAAAGAAGAACGAGAAGAAGAAGGGACACATGGGGATTCACACACGTGCCTGCATGGATCGGTGTATTCGTGGATTATCATTCATCACTAACCCGCCGATGCAATTTTCCAGTTTCCTGAATCACGGCATCAGGGATCCGTGCACCTTGCAAGGCCTCTAGGACAAATTAAACATTTGGGGCTTGCAGAGTTACAGTAAATGAATCTTGTCAACTTATTCCAAAGGCACCGAGAGCCTTCATGTGTAAGTCTGTGAGTCATACCAGTTCTGCTATTTCATACTGCTTTTCCCTGAGCAACAAAATGGAAGAAAGTGTGAGTGGAAATGAAAGATAGGATAAATGATGGGACTTGTTTCACATCATAGTTCAACTGGAGTTTCCAGTTTTCATAGACAACACCCACCTGAACCGCAAAAGCAAGGGGGAGCATAAATCAACACTGCCGACCATAAGTATGCCTTGAAAAATGTTAGGAAGCTCTGAGCAAGGCCAATGTTACGCAGTCATTGCCATGCAAAGGCTACCACAAGTTGTTTGGCATGGCACTCACCACACTAGCTATTTTATTTAAAAGAGCTACAAGCCCATATCTCTCCTGACACATCAGGACTCAGGGCAAGTAAAAGCCAATAATGACAGACAATAAAGATCAAATACATCAAAACAACAATGAAATAAAACCAACGAAATAGGAACACTCTATTAAACAGCCAGGAAACACATTATTTTGCCAAAGCTTTATGAAATAGTTCCCTTTTACAGCCTCGCCAAAAAGCCAGGAGGGTAGAAGCTCGTCTGACCATTTCCAGGTGGCTGTTCCACAAATACATGTCAACAACTAAGAAGGCCCAAGCCCTGCGAAATGGGCACAGGCAGGACACCCTGCAGTCAAGAGTGAAACTGATGCAAGGAAGAAAGCAGAGAGAGACTGTCCTTACTTACTCCGAAGTAAGGACTTCGAATGTGAGCACCAGTCTTTTGAAGTGGACCCAGAAACAAACAGCCAGGTAAGGGACCTTAGTATAATGGTGATATGGTTCAGTTGGCTGACCCCTGGTAACAATAAATAGGCTGCTGTATTTTGCACCAGCTGAAGTTTCTACCTTGTCTTCAAGGGCAGCCCTATACACAGCACATTACAGTAATCCAGCCTTGAAGTTACTGAAGCATAGAATTCAAATCCCCTCCTACAAAAACGTAACTTTGAATTGCACATTCACTCCCTCAACAGTGAAAATAACGCCCCCCCTGGCCATTTCAGGTAAGGAAAACTAGGATAGGCTGAAGCCCCCCCACCTGCTCTATAGTTCTAATCTGAACCAGGCTCTGTGGCGCCTGGAAAATAAGTTCTCCATCTGGTTGCAAGGAATGGTAATTAGGTCAGGGAAACGTCAGGTTGGCTCATGTCAGAGCGTATCACGTGGTTTGGATCTTACACCAGTGTTTTGCCAGTGAAATGTTGCACCAGGAATGCGACGTGAACTATGGGACTTCTGCTTCTTCCCCTGCAAACCACCAGCACTGCTTATTTTGACTCCTACACTGGTACAGTTGCACCAGCATATGTCTACATTGTGCCAGCACTAGTTGCTAACCTATGCTTACAGGTGAACTTTAGGATTGCACTATGAATATGTAGAACTGTAGGATTTGAAGGACTGTCTTCTCCCCTACATTCCTGCCTGGGAGTTAAGATCACAGGGAGAAGCCCGTCTGACCAGCCCATCAACCAAAGAAGCTCAGTTGATGGGTACAGAAGAGATGCCTTTTCGATGGCAGCCCCATGAGTATGGAACAATCTCCCCAGTTAAGTATGCTTTGGCCCCTCACTCCAATCTTCAGGAGGCAGCTGAAGACTTTTATTTAGTATGGCTTCTGTTCAGCAACTTTTTAAATATATCAACGTTTTTAACTGTGTTTTTTGATGTATTTTGATGTTTGTTTCCGTTTTATATTATAAGCTGCCATGAGTTGCTCTAAGGTGGAAATGCAGCTAAAATATGTTTTACATAAATACATAATAAATAGTTATACTCCAGATTAAGTTTCTGTCTAATGGTTAAATGGTAGCGTTGTTTTTCACTAGCTGAATCAGATGCATGGGACTTTTAGATGAGCTCTAAGAACTTGTTCCATCAGTCAGACTCAGGGCTTTTTTTCAGCTGGAACGTGGTGGAACAGCGTTCCGGAACCTCTTGAAAATGGTCACATGGCTGGTGGCCCCGCCCCCTGATCTCCAGACAGAGGGGAGTTTAGATTGCCCTCTGCGCCATGTGGCGCAGAGGGCAATCTAAACTCCCCTCTGTCTGGAGATCAGGGGGCGGGGCCACCAGCCATGTGACCATTTTCTCCCAGGGCAACCCACTGAGTTCCGCCCCCTCTTTTCCCAGAAAAAAAGCCCTGGTCAGACTCATGACAGATCCTTCCAGCACTATCAAGCTCATGTGTTGTGTGATTCCCTTATATGAGGATGGTGTATTTTTGCAAGCAAACATCTGGAACCCTGTGAGAGGAGCAGCTTATCTGGTGCTGCAGGGAAGAAGTTAGAAATGGCAAAAGGATTAAGAACACGTACCCTTTCCCTCTACCATCTCTCCACTGAAAATCACTCTTTCCTGAATCAGCTGTGCAGAACAACACATGGCGTTTTATTCCATGTGTCAGTGAGCAACATGTGGCTATACTTACTTGGAACATTTCTAAAATGCTTGTGACTTGGTAAAGCAACATACTAATAAGATAAAAAAATCTTTAAAACATATACTAGAACTGAATCTCTAAACTGAAACAAACCTACAAACGCATTGCAGAGCTCATTTCCGAAAACAGGCCAAAACAAAATCGTCTTTACCTGCCCCTGGAATACCATGAGAGAATGAGTCAAACACGCACCTCGTGGGATAGAGTTCCAAAGCTGGGGCCTAAAAAATACAAGAAAGAGCAGTCATCAATTTCCAAGTAGCTGCCATTATTCTGAAAGCAGGTTGGTAAACACTGGTTAGCAGTTCTTTGAAGTACTTCCACTGCTCGAGGCCTTTGGGTGTTAGCAAAAATAAACAAAACATAAAAATACTTGAGTTTCATAAAGCAAATACTTGAGTTTCATAAAGTATTATTCTTTTAATAGAAGTACATAATCCATGTTTCCTTGGTCTTCTTTCTTCAAACAGTGTCAGCCATCCCGTGGAATGAATACTATATTCATCTACTTGGATTACAGCCTATTTTCTAGGAAAATGAAATAGCCAGCTTCAGTTTATCTGGCACAAAACTGGAAAAGGTATCCCAAAGGAAGCACTTCATAACTACAACAACAACAACAACTGCACTTATATACCGCTCTTCTAGACAAATTAGTGCGCCATTCAGAGTGGTGAACAAGTTCGTGTTATTATTATCCTCACAATACAGCTGGGGAGCTGGGGCTGAGAGGAGTGGCTTACCCAAGCAGAGACGGATCGAGGGGGGGCAAGAGGGGTAGTCTGCTCTTGGCACCACCAAGGAGGGGGCGCCGGGCGCAGCTGCCAGACACCAGGAGAGCAGGGGGCTGGGAGGCTGCCTGCGCCATTCACCTGCCCTGCAGGACAGGAGGCGTGCAGCAAGCCGCCCGCCCACTGTCCTGCTGGTCAGGCAAAAGGCAGTGTGGGGGCTGGGAGGCTGCCCATGCCATTCACCTGCCCTGCAGGACAGGGGGTGTGTGGCAAGCCGGTCGCCCCCTGTCCTACAGGGCAGGCAAAAGGCAGTGCAGGGGACTGGGAGGTCATGCGCACGATTTGCCTGCCCCGCAGGACAGGTGGCAGCCGGCCGCCCCCTGTCCTGCAGAGCAGGTGAATGGCTCGGGCGGCTTCCCAGCCCCCTGCGCTGCCTCCACTAACTCAGTGGCACGCTGGGGCACCTGGCTTGCCGTGCTGGTGGCACGCTCTGCCCTGCGTGAGGATGTCACGAGTGACGTCATCACACTGCGCTGGAGCGTGCACACTTAAGGGGCCGGACGTGGGTTGCCCTGCACGCCGGCAACCCTAGATCCGGCCCTGTAACCAGTTCCACCTCCTGAGCTCACGGCAGTAGTGGGATTCAAAACAGCAGAGTGCTGATTCTCAGCCAAATCACTTAATCACTGTGCTACACACTACAGCAAGTTAGCAATTTAGGACCACTTTAGATATGCCTCTCTTTGTTTGTCAAAAGAGATGCATCAGATTCATGACTAAATACTCCTACCTCTATTCACCTCAACATTTTCCTCAAATCAAGATTAATCCTCACATGAAATAAACTTTTTTTATGTTGAAAAGTTCTCAGTGCTAGAACTAATAATGACCACACACTCTGCTACTTTTGAATCTGAATCACACAGCCTGTTCAAGAACAGCCACCTGCTTCTTGACTGCTGCAAAGAAGAAAGAAAATGTGGGTTGATGGGCCTTAATTTCTTGTGTTTCTGCTACTGAAAGACAAATCTAGCCCTATTTTTACAACCCCCAACAAAAGCGTATGTATGTGTATATGTGCGTGCGTGTACATACGTATACCTTCACATATACAAATATGCTTTTGTTGGGGTTGCAAGAGTAGGGCTATATATACAGCTGCTAGTATTCTTGAACAGACTGAATTATATTCTGTCATGTTTCACACAACCTTCTTTCCCAGAGGGCGGGAAGTTACAGGGACAGTCTTTTACAAGCTGAGCACAGAAAAAGAGAGAGCGCGAGATAGGGCATCGCCATCTAGTGGTAGAAAATGGCACTAAAGGAAAGCTGGGAAACGGTGCTGTTAAGGGTAAGACCTACATCAGGGTTCCCACCAATATTCTCTTGGTGCCCACTGAGATTTTCAGAAAATGGGGCCATTCTGAGGGCTTGTTATCAGCTGTCTTTATTCAAACAAAAGGGCTTTCCATCGGAGGATCAGGAGGACTAGTAGGCACCTGGGTTTTCTTTAATCAGTGTGTGGTTCCATTCTCCATCCAGAATTTCCTTCTTCCCAGGAGGTGTGACAAGGGAGGTATTCCATTTGGCTCTTCCTCCTGGGGCAACCATTTTGGATTGGCGCTCACCACCCCTTTCAAAATTCCAAAGGTGTCCTCAGGCTCAAAAAGATTGGACACTGATGGTTGTTGTGGGTTTTCCGGGCTGTATTGCCGTGGTCTTGGCATTGTAGTTCCTGACGTTTCGCCAGCAGCTGTGGCTGGCATCTTCAGAGGTGTAGCACCAAAAGACAGAGATCTCTCAGTGTCACTGAGAGAGATCTGTCTTTTGGTGCTACACCTCTGAAGATGCCAGCCACAGCTGCTGGCGAAACGTCAGGAACTACAATGCCAAGACCACGGCAATACAGCCCGGAAAACCCACAACAACCATCGTTCTCCGGCCGTGAAAGCCTTCGACAATACAGATTGGACACTCTTGGCCTACACCTTTCACCTTTACAGTCAAACTAGATAGATACTGGAAGTTCTGTGTTTTGAGTCCCAGCCCTTTTCGAACTTTAATTCGTAGTTGGGAGGAAGTCTGATTTGGGTTGGGTCTGTAGAGAGGGAGATGGTGCTTAAGCCACCTTCTCCACACCATTCCCTCAGTCTGAAACAGCTGGGAAGCTGCCATTTGCCTCATCAGGAGAAAGATTCCTCCTATTTGGATTTCACTTTTTTTGACTAAAAAGTCGATAGAAATAGGCAGGGGGAGAGAGAGAAAGTCGGTGATCAATTGGTAGTTAATGAAGTGGTAAAAACAACTGCAAATAACACTACTGTCCAAACTACCCAAATTATACCAAACCGTTCAACTTTTGGCTAGTTCCAGATGGGACCCCCTTTATGGCTGGGGAAGTTGTGGGCCAGATCCAAAAGGATATCTGAAAGACGCTGGGAAGAAGGTGCTTGGTGCTTAAGTCAGGGGTATGAACTGGGGTCACCAGCAAGGAGGAGCTGGGTAAACAGAGAGCCAAGCTACAAGTGACGCCTGACACAGGTTGGACACTTGTCAGCTTCCCTCAAGTTTTGATGGGAAATGTAGGCATCCTGGTTTTGCAGCTGTAATGGAGAGCCAAGCTGTAAAACCAGGACGCCTACATTTCCCATCAAAACGTGAGGTAAGCTGACTTCCGGTTTGGGATTCATGGAGGTCTAACGCAGCTCCATTTGTGGAGCTGACCGGATTGCCGTTTTAACCGGCCGGAGGGGTGAAAATAACCCGCGGCCGACTGCTCTCAGGCGGGGAGCAGGCAAAGAACGCTCAAGACCCTAGGGTGAGTTAGATCTCGGACGAGGGGGGGCTCTATACAAGGAGTCTCCCCCCCGATCCTTGAGGTCCCACCTTGCGACGGGTCGGCTATAATCTCTGCGGCAATTCTGGGGCCAATTCGGCTGGCATAAGACCTACATACCCAAGCTTCGATCGGGGAGGGAAGTCGAGAGGAGAATTTAAGATCGAAACAGCGATTACAACCCGAGAAAGCTGGAGAGAAGGTAAAGATCGCTATCTCTTGAAACGGGACAGATTGACAAAAACAGAGAGGAAAGAAAGTAGACTTTTAAACTGCAACAGACTAGCGAAAAGGAGGTGAAGACTCGGCAGGAGTTGTATTTTAAAAGAGACTAAGTTTAAAGAAGTTATTACAAAAATCGGACTATTGTTTTGAATACCTGTGGTTTTGGAGCTGTGGGAAAAAGACACCATCGCGAGACCTGCTGTGGGAAGACGGGAGACAGGAAGTGCGTAACAACAATAGAGTGGCTGGAGGGAAGCGGCCCTTGCCAAAGGACAGGAAGTGGGGAATCGCCATCTTTGAAAGTGGAAGGGTCGTGGCTTCAGCGGAAGAGGAAGTAGGCCATCTTGGATTATAATAACATAGAGAAACCATAGAGAAAAGACGCCCGACATTTTGGATATAAAAAATTAATTTTGGTAAAGATTGGGACATTTAAAAAAAAAAGGAAAACGTTTAATTATACGCCACGGAGCTGAGGAAGAGAGCAGATTCGTGGGAGCGAGCTAAAGCAAGCCCCACGATGTCGAAAAAAGAGTGGCAATCGGCAATAGAAAACTTGGACAAAAAACTTATAGACATGATGAAAGAACTTAAGGACACGAAATTGGAGCTTATTAAAGAGGTTAAGGAAGTTACACAGACAGTAAAGTCGGAGCTGTCAGAAGTGAAAAAAGGTGTGGAAACGATTAGCAGTGAATTACAAGGAACGCAGCAGAGAGTTAAAACAGTAGAAGACGCGATGGAGAATTTAATAGACACGCAACAAACAGAGATGAGGCTGGTGAAGGGGAGGATGTCAGTTGCAGAAACTAAACACATGGAGAAGCAGCTTCGTTTTCGCGGTCTGCCAGAAGTGGAAGGGAAGTCAGCGCAAGAACAGATGACTGAGGTGTTGGCTGATTACCTGGGGAAGGAGGAGGAGGAAATTGTGGCTATCCTAGATGTGGCGTATCGTGTGAACTCGAGAATTGCAACCCAGAGGAAACTACCAAGAGATGTGATTGTGCAGTTTACAACTAGAAATATGAAAGAGAGGATTGTGACCAAACAATTTCAAGATCCATTGGAGATTGATGGCAAGACGATTATTATAATGAAGGAACTGCCCAGAACAGTGTTATTGGACAGGAAAAAATATAGAGTGCTAATTCAGACTTTGAAGGACATGAATATCAGATACAGATGGGAGTTACCGGAAGGAGTGTCCTTTGAGTTTGGAGGGGCAAAAAAACGCATCAGATCTGAGCGGGAGATGGAGAGATTTATTAAGGACAATGAAAAAGACTTACCAACAAAACCATGAATATGGAGTGTAAAGTATTATCTTGGAATGTAAATGGACTAAACTCACCGAATAAGAGAAAAAATATTTTTCATTGGCTACTAAAACAAAAATGTGATATTGTTTGTTTGCAGGAGACCCACATTAGAAAACAGGATGTAAAATATTTAAAATCTGGAAAATTGGGCAAAGAATTTGTAGCGGCTTCCAACAAGAAAAAAAGAGGAGTGGTGTTGTATATAAAAGAGGAGCTGCAGCCAAAATTTGTTATGAGAGATGTGGAAGCTAGATTTGTAGCAGTGGAATGTAATTGGAACTTAAAGAGAGTGTTGGTAGTCGGACTTTATGCACCTAACGGTGCAAAGGAAAGCTTCTTTGAGGACTTAAGGAAGCATCTAGACGATCTTGTATATGACCAGATAATTCTTGCTGGAGATTTCAATGGAGTGACAGATTTGGAATCAGACAAAAAGACTACAAAAGCACAAAAGAAAAGAGGACTATTGCCAAAGCCTTTTTTTGAGTTGATTCAACAAGAGACTCTCGAAGATGTATGGAGGAGAGAATATCCTAAAACCAAACAGTTTACTTTTTATTCTGCAAGGCATCTTACATTATCAAGAATTGATATGATCTGGGCCTCAAAGGACTTAGCGCTATGGACTAAGGAGGTAGAAATAATGCCGATGGTAGGCTCAGATCACAACCCAATTATGTGGAAATTTGGAAAAAGGAGAAAAAGGAAAGCCAGGAGAATAAATGAGGACCTGTTACAGGAAAGTGAGAATATGGAAACACTGAGAAGAGAGACTAAGTTTTTTATACAATACAACGTGAATAAAGAAGTACCAACCAGTAAAGTTTGGGACGCGTACAAGGCGGTTGTAAGGGGCATACTAATGGATTTAAATGGTAGAGCAAGGAAAAAGAAAGAGGAGAAAAGACAAGAGATTGAAGAGAAAATAAAGGCCAAAGAAGTACAGTTAAAAAAGAGACCAGGGAAAAAGAAAATACATCAGGAAATCAAAATTCTTCAAGAACAGTTAACGGCAATGAGTAACAAAGAATTGGAGTGGAACCTTAAAAGACTGAATCAAAAAGCTTTTGAGGGTGCTAATAAACCTGGGAAATATTTGGCATGGCAATTAAAGAAGAAAAGGGAAAAGAAAATAATAAATAAAATTTGTGAAGAAAACAAAACGTATTTGGAGCAGACTACCATTAGCAGAGCCTTTTATAAATTTTACGCTAAGCTGTATAATAAAAAAGAAGTAAACAAAGAATCAATAGCATCATATTTGGAGAAAACCAAACTTCCAGAGATCTCGGAAGCTTGGAGAAATAAGCTGAACAGTGAAGTAACTGATGAGGAAATAAATATGGCAATACAATCCGCAAATCTAGGAAAGGCGCCAGGGCCAGATGGACTTACGGCTAAATTTTATAAGACAATGGCCAATGAACTGGCACCATTCCTAAAAGAGGTGATGAACGGAGTTTTTAGGGATCAAAGAATTCCAGACACTTGGAGCGAAGCGAATATATCATTGATCCCAAAAGAGGGCCAAGATCTGACTAGCGTGAAAAATTATAGGCCTATATCACTACTTAATAATGACTATAAAATTTTTGCGAAGATATTGGCGGAGAGATTGAAGGGGTGGCTCTCGGAAGTTATAGAGGAGGAACAAGCAGGCTTTTTGCCAGACAGACAAATAAGAGACAACTTAAGGACAGTGATCAATGCTATTGAATACTACGACAAGCGTTGTGACAAAGAGGTTGGTTTCTTCTTTGTAGACGCTGAAAAAGCGTTTGACAATTTAAACTGGGACTTTATGTTTGCCACTATGGAAAAGCTACAATTGGGAGAAAGATTCGTCAGAGCAATCAAGGAAATCTATAGAGACCAGACTGCAGCAATTGTAGTGAATGATGAATTGACCAAAAAATTGACGATTAGTAAAGGAACAAGACAAGGTTGCCCGTTATCTCCATTGTTGTTCATTTTAGTATTGGAGATTCTGATGATACAAATTCGACAAGATGAGGAAATACGAGGAATAAAAATAAAGGACTATTCATATAAGGTCAGAGCATTTGCAGACGACATAATGTTAATTGTAGAAGACCCACTGGAGAACATGCCAAAAGTGATAGACAAGATCAAGGAGTTTGGAGATTTGGCAGGTTTCTTCATTAACAAAAAGAAGTCAAAGATATTATGCAAAAACATGACTAAGCAGAAACAACAATTGTTAATGGAAACAACGGATTGTGAAGTAACTAGTAAGGTGAAATACTTGGGAGTTGAGCTGACTGCAAAAAATATAGATTTGTTCAAGAATAATTATGAAAAATTATGGACTCAGATAGAGAGAGATTTGATTAAATGGAATAGATTGAACCTGTCATGGTTGGGCAGGATTGCAGCAGTTAAGATGAATGTGTTACCAAGAGTAATGTTTTTGTTACAGACAATACCAATCATCAGAGACTCTAAACAATTTGAAAAATGGCAGAGGAAAATATCAGATTTTGTTTGGGCAGGCAAGAAGCCTCGAGTGAAAGTAAAAGTTTTACAAGATGCAAAGGAGAGAGGCGGAATGCAACTGCCCAATCTGAGACTTTACCATGATGCAATCTGCCTAGTTTGGTTAAAAGAGTGGATGACATTAAAGAATAAGAAACTATTAGCCCTAGAGGGATATAAAAAAATTTTTGGATGGCACGCATACCTATGGCATGACAAAGTAAAGGTCAACTCGATGTTCCTGCATCACTTTGTAAGGAGAAGTCTATTTACAATCTGGAAGAAGTATAGAACTTACCTACAAGAAGGAACCCCCTTGTGGGTGGTTCCATATGAGGTGATAGATCCGAGAGCTGTGGATAATGAACAACAATGTTTAACGTACAAAGAAATAACTAAGATTGAAGCATCTAAACTTAGAATAAAGACGCAAGAGGAACTATCACCTAACTATGATTGGTTTCAGTATAGACAGATTAGAGACTTATACAACTCAGACTTTGCAAAAGGGGGCATACGAACAGAGAACTCGGAACTAGAGCAGACCCTTCTTAAAGAAGACAAGAAAAGAATATCCAAGGTATACCAAGTATTGCTGAAATGGTATACTGAGGATGAGATAGTTAAAACACAGATGGTGAAATGGGCTATAAATTTCAATAAAGAAATAACAATGGAGGCATGGGAATACTTGTGGAAAACTACAATGAAGACAACGACGTGTATCAATATTAAAGAGAACATTTTCAAAATGATCTATCGTTGGTACATGACACCAAAGAAGATTGCGCTAGGGAATTTGAATACTTCTAATAAATGCTGGAAATGTAAGAAACATGAGGGCTCCCTCTATCATATGTGGTGGTCGTGTGAGGTAGCTAGGCAGTTCTGGGGGGAAATAATAAGAGAAATGAGTGAAATTTTACAGTTTCAAATAAATAAGAACCCAGAACTCCTGCTGCTAAACTTGGGAATGGAGGGAATTCCAGCCCATCATAGGACGTTGATTTTTTATATGACTGCAGCAGCTAGACTTTTGTATGCGCAGAAATGGAAAGTACAAGAAGTACCAACTATTGAAGATTGGATCTACAAATTGCTGTATATGGCTGAAATGGACAAGATGACAAGAAAACTGAGAGATCTGGACTCAGGGCAGTTTAACACAGACTGGGAGAAGCTGAAACAATATCTGGAGAAGAAATGGGAGGTGGGAGGAAAACTGTGGCAGTTTGAGAACTACTGAAGTATAATAAAAGTATAAAAGAGAGGGGTGACTTTACTGGGGGAGGAAGAGAAATGTGAAATTATAAGCAGTTAGATTAATTGATTGAGATATATATAGATATGTATAGGTTAACTGATAGAGAATAATTAATGATAAGGTTTAAACAAGAGGATTGACTAACTAATAATATTTTCTTTCTTTGACAAGATTTATATGCACCAAACTGAATGTATAGAAGAGTTAAATTGGTTGAGTATCTGAGGAGTTATATAGAATTACCATAAAAAGTTGAAATGAGTAATATATAGAGAATAAATCAAATTGTTTGATTTAAATGTGGGAAATTTTTATGGTTTATATATTTTTATAGGTTTATATAGAATTATTCAAAACTGGAAAATGGGATAAATTGTTTATCTAAAGACGTATAGTTTGGGTGTATAATAATTAAAGGAGTTAATGATGCACTGCTTAATATAATGGAAAATGTATATCTGTTTTAGACAGAGGAATTTAATAGAAGTAAGGGAAAAGGGACAGAGGGTGGGAAAGCTGTTGGAAGTCAACAAAAGGGGGGGAAAGGGAGGGGGTTAGAAACGAAAAATTAGGGGAAAATTGATTGTAATGTAAAAATAAAAATGTTCTAACCCAATAAAAAATTTTTCAAAAAAAAAAAAAAAAAAAACGTGAGGTAAGCTGACAAGTGTCCAACCTGTGTAAAGCGGCACTTGTAGCTTGGCTCAGAGAGTGAGGAATTGGTCAAGAGCTAGAGCAGGGCTATGGGGTGGATAATGGGAAGCATTCAGGGAGGGGAGGAAGATCCAGCAAGGACAACCAGGAAAGATCGGGTTCATAAGTGGGAGATAGTAAAGCAGCACAAGAGTATGTGGCAGGAGTGCAAAGTGCGGGCTGTGGAAGGAAGACACAGGTAGGGCATACTTTGCCTGCCATGGAGGAGGGTTTGCATTGTCTGGGAGGTGGAGAAGAGGTATGGAGGAAGACCATAACCTAAAGCCTGATTTGAAACTGGGCTATTTATTCTCTAATTCCCACCTCGGGGAGAGGGGATCTTGTGCTCCATCTAAGGGCTCAAACATTACCTCGACAGAGGATGGTCTGAGGCAATATTAATCTTATCAGGAGAGGAGCATATCTTGATGATTAAATCAGGAAGGAGGCTAGATTGCCCTACCTGATGGGCTTGATATTGTTTTGGAAATCCACACTGAATGGAAATGCTTGCTAAACTTCTCACAAACATTTGCCATTTTCCAGTGTCCATAATTTTCAAATTGTCTCAAAGCCAGGAAGCATGCCTCAGGTCGGACTGCATATTTGTCTCACAGGACACCCAATTGAAATGACATTTTATAAGGCTTTAGTTTCCTTACAGGAACTGACAGGCTCTCGTCCTGATTTAAAATGGACCCTCCTTCTTGCTTCTGGGATTGCAAAAGGGGAGGGGTCCCCCATGTCGTTTTTCCCTACGTCTTTTGGCATCATATGGCCCTAAAAGTCCTAAGGATTTTGAGGAAATAATAGGGAAATAGGTTGGGGAGAGAGGTTAAATCCTGATTGCCCCACACTCCTGATCTAATATGAGCCCCTGAGAATAAAATTTCAAAAATTTCTCAGAGCTCTGAATGCAGAAATCCCCACATGTCTCTGGTCTGACAGGATCAGGGGCAAATCAAGAAACATTAAAATGTTAAGGCCTTCATACTGCTGTACTGGCACATGATGGCTCTGCCAACCTGACCTCAAGCAGTGGGAGGAGTAAAATGCTTGCAATGGAAGAACTTAAGTGGAAAGGGGTTTTTCTTTGCTGTAACTAGCCAGGGCAAATCCTCTTGACCTATTCTAACCCAAAACAAGAGGCTGTCTTTCCAGGAAGGGGGAGAGAGAAAGCAACAAGATCTGCTGGACTTTTGTCTGAGCTGGAATCTTGATTGATTGTCAAATCAATATTACTGGCTGATATCACTACTAATCTGAGCACTAATCTCTCAGATTAGCTCACACTACTCATCTAGTGTGAGCCCCTCTTTCTTGGCTGGCACCTCTGTTTAATTCACTCACTGGGCAAGAGGAAAGGCCCTCAGAATGTCAACAAACCCACCACACAGTTTCTTCTTCTACAAGCCACCAGGATTGATTCTTCTGTGCTTCCTGATGTTATGCCAAGGACACTGCTAATTAACAGCATCCCTCTAGGAACTGTAAGACCCTGGCTTGTAGGGTCATCTCTTTGACACTGTGTAGCTTGGACTTAATATTGGGAACATCATACCATGTGGTCCTCTCCCATATTTTTGGTTTCAATTAAATATTGTAAACCGCTCTGAGTGGGCATTAAGTTGTCCTGAAGGGCGGTATATAAATCAGTTGTTGTTGTTGATGTTTGTTTTGTACTAGCAAGGGTGTGAGTAGAGAGCAACACTTAAACATTTAGCTGAGGTCCCTGCTTTCCTGGGTGAGAGTTGAAGCAAGGGAGACAAAGGTGCCCTAGATGTCTGAGCCTTGCCCTGTTTAAACGCAAAGGTTACATTTGAATGGGGAGGGCTCTATTTCTGCAGGGAACCATGTCTAGAGAAATGATGTTGCAGGCGAGTGCTGAGTGGGGGAGGAGAGTGGAGAGGAGGCACGGCGACAAAACACACAGACACAGTGCTGGAGGTAAAGAGGCCACAACTTAATTGAGATTACAGCTCAGGGAGCAAAGGTGCGCATAGGGCACAGATCCGAGCATCGGCTGATCTGTCTGCCAAGCCGATGACCCACACGCCCCCTCAGACCCGTGCTGAGGGGGGGAACCATGAGATGACAG
This sequence comes from Eublepharis macularius, assembly GCF_028583425.1. Lineage (NCBI taxonomy): Eukaryota > Metazoa > Chordata > Lepidosauria > Squamata > Eublepharidae > Eublepharis > Eublepharis macularius. The sequence continues at coordinate 17,904,232 of NC_072800.1, read as the reverse complement.
TCAGTGGGATGACACATGGGTGTGCACCCCTCTGTGAACCATCCCCTGCCACCTGGGAGTGAGGTGGACTGACAGCCCCCGACTGGGCATGCACCGGCCGTTCCTCACTCCCCAGACCTCTTATGGGGATCCCCATAATAGGGAAACTGAGCCCGAGGGCCCTGTTTCCCCCCAAACGGATCGGTGCCCAATGCCCAATACACCACAAGCCCTAGATGTCTGAACCTTGCCCTGTTTAAATGCAAAGGTTACATTTGAATGGGGAGGGCTCTATTTCTGCAAGGAACCATGTCTAGAGAAATGATGTTCCTAAAGGAACGACTTTCAAGAGTCTCGAGGTAAAGAAAGACTCTGGCCTGAGGTAAAGTAGCACAGGGTGGTGACAAATTTCTGTGTGGTAAACCAGGGATTATCTGGTTCCAATCAACTCACTAGATGGCTCACAACAGCCACTGTTTCCTCAACCTCCTGTCTGCTTATTGCACAGTTGAACAAAAACAGTGTAATAAGACTGTTCTAAGGGCCAAACGAGACAGTGTTCTCATGGCCGCCCCGGGGATGTTACCACATTTTAAGGTGATCTAAAAACACTGCGAGGACACAGCGTTACAGGTGAGGGAGCTCGTCTCCCCTTCCTCCATGGATTAGAGGTTTCAGCGCTTGAAAAGGCATGAGGGGGGGGAGCATTGCCTTCACAGCATTTTTAAATCACCTTAAAAAGGTGGTAGCATCCCCACTGGGGCCACAAGGATGATGTCATGTCTGGTTTGGGTCTTAGTCAATGGAATTCGTTACATAAATGTTAAGTATATTTAAAAGTCACTGTAACGCTATCAAAAAATATTTTGAATACGAGGCACTTGGGAATCATCTAACAGTGTAAACACTTTGTGCAGAATTAGTACCATCAGGGCTTTTTTTCAGCTGGAACGCGGTGGAACGGAGTTCCGGAACCTCTTGAAGACCTCTTGAGCGGCACGGAGGGCAATCTAAACTCCCCTCTGTCTGGAGATCAGAGGGCGGGGCCACCGGCCATGTGACCATTTTCTCCAAGGGCAACCCCCTGAGTTCCACCACCTCTTTTCCCAGAAAAAAAGCCCTGAGTACCATGTTTTGCTGGCACTTTTAAGGAACCCTCTGAGGTTCTGCCCTGTGACCCCTCTGCTCTCTCAAATACAAGGGTAGCAGCGTCTGTGGTCTATCAGCAGCCACTTGGAAATATTTATGCTTCTTGTTGGACTCAAGGACAAACTGGACAGAGCAGCTGTTTTCACGCGACAGGCGTGTGAGTGCCTCTGCAACAGTTTTTTTTCCTCCATGGGCTTATTCTTTGTAAACAGCTGTAAAAAATTGTTCTCTTACAGCTAAATTTCTGAAGAATGGGAATCTGACAGGCAGAATCTTGAATGTAGCAACCCTCATGTGTCCTTCAAAATGCTCATATTATTTACTTCATGTATACCCTGCCTTTCATATTGCATAATATTAAGTAAAATCCTGATGTTAATGCTGCCTCTGCCAGTTCAGGAACAAGCTCCTCCCTCTGGTGCTTTGTCACCTAGCTGTAGGGTTCCCAACCTCCATGTGGGGCCTGGAGACCTCCCAGAATTACATTGATCTACAGAGATCAGTTCCCCTGGAGAAGTTGCCTGCATTGGACTCTATGGCAACATACCCCCACTAGGGTCCCTCCCCGTTCCAGGCTTCTCTGCCAAAATCTCCAGGAATTTCCTAAGCAAGAGTTGGCAACCCTATCTGGCTAGATAGTAATAGACATGCATGTTGTGGTTTCACCAAGTCCAATTCCCTTATGAGCAGAAAAGTACCACAGCCTTCTGTAATAGCTGTTTGGTTATATGTATGCAAATGAAGCAGGGAGGAGCAGGCAGGCATCACAGGCAGAGTGCTTATAAAGTAGCATCAGACACCCTCCCCAAATCAAAAACATACTTCTAGAATGCCATCTCTGGTGGAAAGTGCCGTAAAGTCGTAGCCGACTTACGGCAACCTTAGCTAGGGTTTTCAAGGCAAAAGATTAACAGGTAGTTTGCCATTGCCTCTGCGTAGTGACCCTGGACTTCCTTAGTGGTTTCCCATCCAGTTACTAACTGAGGCCGACCCTGCTTAGCTTCTGTGATCCAATGAGATCAAGGCTAGCCCGGGCTACCCAACTGACTAACCCTTCAAAAAAAGAAAAGAATTTTTCATCCTTCAAAGGCTGCATTCTGATTGGTTTCTTCTAGACAGATAGAAGGGGACAACATTGCTAGCCCTAGAATTAGCAACTGACCCTCCGTTCTCACAACTATAATAACTATTCATCATCATAATTGCCCTGACCTGGATAGCCCTGGTGAGCTGATCTCATCAGATCTCAGAAGCTAAGTAGGGTCAGCCTTGGTTAGTGATTGACTGGGAGACCTCCAATGAAGACCAGGGCTGCAGAGGCAGGCAATGGCAAATTACCTCTGTTAGTGTCTTGCCATGAAAAGCCCACCAGGGGTCCCCATAAGTCAACTATGACTTGATGGCAATCTCCATCATTATAATAATTGCCCTCAAGTTGCAACCAACTTATGGCAACCCATCAAAGGGTTTTTAAGGCAAGAGATGAGCAGAGGTGGTTTGCCATTGCCTCTTTTTACACAGCAACCTTCTTGGTGGTCTCCCACCTCCTTCTTGGTGGCCTCCCATCCAAGTACAAACATGGCTTCAGAGCTCTGACAAGCTGAACCCAGGCTGGGCTCAGAGCTAAATAAAAGCTATGGGGGGGCTTCTTTTCAATTTGACACAGCTATGTATATAACTATTTGGTAACCATCTCATGGTAGTGTCGGCTGGTGAGGAGAATTTGACCACAATCTTGCTTTCCAAGCTTTCTTATCAAGTACAGATGTGTTGCAACCCCTCCCTTTCCCATCACTGACAGGATGTGGCAGAGGGCTGGGTTACCTAGTGGTTACATGTCCACACTGTGATAAATTACCAATTGATAGTCATCTGATTTCAGCTGTCCATGAGACAGACCACAATTTCTGTCTCTACAGACAGCAACAAACCTGTCATGTTTGCAATTGCAAAGCAGAGCTAGTCAGTCATCTGCAGGCTATGCTGTGGATAGATGGTAGTTGTCGGTCACAGACAATCTGCTGAAGCAATAGAGACTTATGCAAAGTATGAGTGTCCACTTTCTCACATCAAGCACCTAGTGTGATTGCAATTATAACTTCACAGAATAAAAGAAGCACGGTTTGAAGTGGTTTTGTGTTTATACAGTGGCAGCATTCAGCCCAGCAGCTGGGCAGAGAGATGATGTTACAGTATGCTCACCATTCTCTGACTTCCTGTGGTTATGCAGGCCCAGGGTCACCATGGGCAGGTCAGGCATCTTTTTTAAAAAGCTATTTCAAATGTACATGATGCTTTGGTACCTGTGTGGTCGACAGCAGTAATCAGTCGGCAACATGTGTCATATGTTGGGACTAAGAATGTACTGGATGGAACTACAGTTCCCAGACAGCATTGGGAGATCATGTGAGGTATTCACAATCCGGTTTAGAACCCTCAACAGGAACGTGTTTGGCTTTGGGAGCCACAGACATAATGAGCAAAACTGAAATACTAGAGCAAAAAGTCATACAGCACTCCCTCTGCCAATGCCATGCAGTACTTCTTTTGATTTTTTCGAGGGATGAGGAGGACAGAGAAAGCTATGCAATATTCCGCAAGAGTGTGCATGCCCTAAACATTTGTGATCAGTTTAGAACAATTTTGAGTGTTCAAGTGCCAATCATTTCCCAAAACCGCAAAGATGCTACTGGCAATTTGCAGTCCAATTTGTGACTAGAACAGAGGGCTGTTTGCTTCATTACTTGTTAAAACATGGGTTATGCCAAACGTTTATGAAGAGAGTGAACCAATTAAATCAAGGAAATGGCATACAGGAAAAGAGGTGCCAAACCTTTCTTCTGTCATGCATTTCCCTCTGAAACTGGCCTCTCCTGGCTGCTTTTCAGCTGGTAAGGTTTATTTCCAGTTCAAAACCCATTCAGGAGTCAAGCTGCTACAGTAAGGGAGGTAACTAAGGTGGGGGACAGGGTTAGCTTCCCCATGCCCAGCCATCCTTTTTTTCTGCACGATCAGGGCTTTTTTTCAGCGGGAACGCGGTGGAATGGAGTCCCGGCACCTCTTAAAAATGGTCACATGGCCGATGGCCCTGCCCCCTGATCTCCAGACAGAGGGGAGTTTAGATTGCCACGGCGTGGAGGGCAATCTAAACTCCTCTCTGTCTGGAGATTAGGGGGCAGGGCCACAAGCCATGTGACCATTTTTGCCAAGGGCAATTTAAACTTTAAAAAACTCCCCCCCTCCCGTTCCAGCTGACCCAAAGTGATGTCACTGTGCGGTCTTGAGTTCCACCACTGAGTCCCACCACCTCTTCTCCCAGAAAAAAAGCCCTCTGCACTATTATCAATAAGGAAATGGATCCATGACTCGCCTTCTAAAACACGGAGCTGTTCCTCAACCGCTAGTAACCAGGACAACTAAATAAAGGCAGTATTACCTCTGAGTGCCGGATGCTGGGGAAAGACCGTTTGAGAGGCCTGCCGCCTTCATGCCCTCCTTGGAGATTTCCTGGAGGCATCTGGATGATGGGCTGTCTTGGCAACAAGATGGTGGACTAGATAAACCCTCCCTCTGAACTGGCTCAGCTCTTATATTCTTAATCCAGGATAGGATGGCGAAATCCTGAAAATGAAGGAGAAACAGTTAACGGACCACTTGAACAAGCAACCTGAATGGTGTGCTGTAAAAAAACCTACATTTTTTTCAAATGCACCTTGCCGCACATGCTTCAAAGGCAGTTTCCAGCAAAGAGCTACTATTTATTCTTTGGTATCAGTGTCCCTATGTCTCCCAAGAGACACCAAATATGGAAGGGTTTTGCAGTAATATGAGTCCCTGACTACTAAGTGATTATCTGTTCATTATTCATAGATGAGTAAGCACTTCCACGAGCAGCAACCATTTTGATGATGGTGATAGATCGCCCCCACTTTTCACCTTCGTCTTAAACATCCTAGTAAAATGAAGTAATTTTGAAAAAAAAACCCTTTCCTTTTGATCTTTACTGCAAAAATCACATGGATGTTAATAAAGTAAACATCCATAAAATGTTTAGTCGTTTGGGGACAATCTCAAACAGATCCACAGTACTGCACTCGAACTATTTAGACACAAGGCTTGTTCACAGTGAAATGCACATTCCATCTGTGTACAGTGTACACTTGGTTTTTTAAATACACGTGTTCAGGGGTCATTTCGTAGAAAAAGAGCTGGAGGAACTCATTAGCGTAACTCATTAGCATATGCCATGCCCCTTGACATCACCGGAAGTGTGTCATTGGCATAACTGATTTGCATATGCCACACCCCCTGACATCACCTGTCCTGGCTTTTTTAGACCCAACTGGACCCAAAATGGCAAAATGGGGCTGAAAATGGCTGAAAAGAGGTCCCAAATGATCAGGACCTCAACTCATTGCTGGTGACATAATGATGTCGCTGATGGGGTCCCGCCCCCCCAGGATGGTAAATTTCCCACTGGCTCAGTTCAATTAATGTACAACAAGCAGTGGCCATGTGAATGTTCTTAGAATCACAACACTGAAAGATACCTCCAGGGTCATCTAGTCTGACCCCCTGCACACTGCAGGAAATTCACAACTACTCCCCCCCCCCCACACACACACACCTGCTCCATTCCCAGAAGACTGCAAAAAACCTCCAGGATCCCTAGCCAAACTGGCCTGGAGAAAATTGCTTCCTGATCCCAAGATAGTGATTAGCATTTCCCGGGGAATGTAAGAAAGGGCCACAAGAACTAAGCACTGATGCGACCCTTCCTGCCCTCCCTCTCATGATCTGCCCGGGTTCAGAGAATCAGCCTTGCTGTCAGATGGCCGCCTAGCCTCTGCTTAAAAACCTCCAAACAAGGAAAGCCCACCACCTCCTCTTGTTGGTTCTTCTCCCAAATCCTGAGCCCTTGACAGTCAAATACTAAAAGAAATAACACAAACACACAATGCCCTCCCAAATGTTGTTCCTGGGTGTCCCCTATCTGCATGCCCATATGCCAGGTAAAACTCGAGACGACTCTAGGGCCCAACTTCTCGTAACAACGTCCTCAGGTCCTCGCAATCAAATGTGTGTTACCAGTTCAGCGCTGGGAGCTTAATCCTAAGCACATGTGGGCCTGATTTGAATTGGACCGTGGAGTGTCAGGTGCCAGGCCAGGCCGCATTGCCAGAGTGTGGAGGGGCAGAAAGGAAGGCTAGTTCCAGCACTATAGTCAAAGTCCAGTTCTAGGTCAAAAGCCCAGAGTCCAGTCCAAGGGTTGGTTCAAAAAGCAAGGTCAGGCATGCCAGGAGTCATCCATAGTTCAGTTCCAGGGTCGGGTAAGAGCAGGGTCAGGGCTGGTCCAAGGAGCCACACAAATCAAGGCACACACCAATGCACAAATCAGAAAGATAACCACTCGTTGCTTCCATGCCTCTGTCTTCCTTGGCTGGCTTTTATAGCTAGGTATCCGAGGGCTGGGCTTGCAGCCAGCTGCATGGGAGTGATCCTGAGCTACTCCTCATTGCTATCAGCAAGCAGCTGGCATCTAGCCAAGAGGTGTGCTCTTTGCCATCTCTCATGCAAGTTTGCTCTTTGCCTTTGTCGCCAGTGCTCCAAGGGCGTGGCCAATGCTGGAGAACTAGGAAGGACCAACTGGGATTCATCTCTTGCCTCAGCTGCTGCCTATTGACTCCTGACTCCTCTCTCCCTGTACCATGGTCCCTGATCAGGGTAGCGGTGCCTTGGACTAAGTTCCCAGCACAGACAATACATGTTTGATCACCCACCCCCACTAATTCTAAGTTACTATAATCTAAACTAGCACAATTTGCTGCAGACCAAGAACAACTAGAAATATAAATAGAGCCAATAACTCAGTAGCCAATTCAATAGTGCGAGTGCGTATAAATATTTTATTAAAATAAGTAAGGCATTTACATTTCTAAATATTGCTTTTGTCTTCTGTTAACCTAAGTGAAGATTAAATTCTCAGAACCTAAAACAAATAGAATGTTAACTGAGGCTGCAATCCTAAAAACACTTTCCTAGGAGTAAGCCCACTGAATGAAATTTGACTTGCTTCTGAGTAGACCTGCTTAGGCTTGCTTCCTGAGGCTCCAAGATTGTCATTTTAAAAAGAAAGGTCGGGCCAGCCCTGAATTCCACCTCTGGAAGAGGTGGAGTAATTTAAGACAGCAAGAGACCTTAGGGTGGTGGGAAATGATAGGAGGAGAAGGCCATTTTTGCACAGATTATCTCCTCTAATTTCAGTGTTTTTAGGAACCTCTGCCCCCCCCCTCCATTTCCCTACAGCATTGTGGTGCATTTGTGCAACTCTGGGGGCTTCCCCGACTTTTCCCCAATCTTTCTCAAACCTGCTTGGCTCCAATATTTTGGGAAATATTGCAATAAAGCCTGGATGGCTGCTGTGTGGGCATAGACTATCACGGCAATCCTAAAAAAAGATACTCCAATCTAAACCCATTGAAATCAGTGGACCTAGAGTAACTCTGTTTAGGATTGCGCTGTATGTCACTGTGCACTTGCTAATGCTATTACGGTCATTTATTATGTCATGTGAAATTGCTCATGCCATGTTTCAGCCGTGTATCAGATTTCTGCTTGTTTTCACATTTCTGTAATCTGTACCCTATTGTGTTGTTTAGTGAACGTCTCAGCTGTTGAGCATATTGAATTACACTATGTAATCCGCCCTGAGTCTCAGTGAGAAAAGTGGACTATAACTAATGTAAATAACTGAAATAAAATAAATTTTAAAATTGGATTTTCCGTCCCACATGGCAGCCATTTTCCCTCACACACACACACACACCTACCATGGCAGGCATTTCCTCTCCCCGCCACTGGCAGCTTTTTTAAAAAAAAATCAGCACTAGAATATAGTTATCTTGATTTACTGTTGTAATGACCGATGAGGCTGGTTCTCTGAATTCCCAGCATTAAAAAAGCAAGTCTCTAGCTCCTCCCCTTGTGAAGACATGTCTCTGCAAGGGAAAAAGGCTACAGACGTAGAGTCTCTCTACACAAGATGCCTCGGTGCGTGTTCATCAAGTGTAGGGAGAAGCAATGTTAGCCAGGGAGTGTAGTTTAAAAAGACAGAGCCAGCAGAGATCACTTCTCAGAGGGTTTAATTTCATCTTCTCCAAAAGGCTCTGTCAATTTCAACTGTCCATTCTAAAACCGTGTGGGATTGCAATCAGAGGGCAGCAAGGAATGGAAATGGGCTGGAGCTGCCTTCCAGAGCCAGGCTTGGACCTGGAGAGGTTATAATGGGCTGAAGTTCCCTTCTGGCATTTCAGACCCTTCACACAGCTCCAGTGTATAGCAAAACCTTTGCCTTGCCATCAACTCTGTCTTTATTAAACTACCCTTCCCGGCTAACATTGCATCTCCTGACACATGTTCTTCACGTATCAGATGTCTCATGACTCTTTTTTTAAAAAAGATGCTTGAATCAGAGAACTTGCAACATGTATTGTCACAACAGTATATTAACATAATGATATTCTCGTGCTAATATAAATAAAAAAGTGCCAAGGCCCTGGTGGGCCAGGGGAGGGCAATGCCTGCTGAGGCCAGGGATTGGGACACGGAAACTAGGTTTGCCAGGTCTCCCACGGCCACTGGCAGGAGGTGGGAGCAGGTGGATACTCACCTGTCCATGTTCCCGGCTGATGACATAATTTCTGGAGGGACCAAAACATAGTGTTGATTTGGGGCAATTGCTAAAGAATTGGCTGTGGCACTGCTGTTTCCGCGTCCTGCCAGAAGTGACGTCATCAGCCGCGGCACACAGGTGGGCACGCGCTCATTTCCCGGGTTCTGCCTCCTCCCACCGATCAGCTGGCAATTGGCAGACAGAGGCAGGAATTGCGGGGAGATTGCCTGCTATTGGCAGGCACCTGGCGAAGCTAAAGGAAACTGCAGGGAAACCTGCCATGTGGAAGCCCCGTGGCTGCTGCATTTTATCTGCAGCTGCAACAGCCACAGGGCAACCACATAATCCTGGTCCTGCGTGGAAGCCCCAAGTCACAAGCAGAGATATACCAAGAAATAAGCGTAAGTAGGTACAGAAAAGTCATGGAGTGCTTTGACAGATGATGCAGGGGCTTTTACGATGTCACGCATATTTTTGTTTCCTAGGCTTAATAATTTATTACATAGGAAGAGCACAGGAAATGACCAGCTGCTCTGAAACAGGAATAGAAGACCAGGAGAAGTGAAAGTATTGCTGGAAGGCAGGAGGGGGAGAGGCAAATAAATGCTTTTAATGTCTCTTGCTTAATGTCTGTGTTGAAATAGCATAGGATAGTGAGCAATTGTAAGGACCAGACTGGAGAGGACTATCATAGATCTGACTGCTTAAACAGGGGCAAACCTCCATCGTATCAAAGGGAGGGTCTGCTTTCTTTTTTAACAGGAAAATCTGTACCGCTGGGAGATAGGATTGCCAATCTCCAGGTGGTTGCTGGAGATCTCCTGAAATTACAACCGATCTCCAGACGACAGAGATCAGTTTCCCTGGAGAAAATGGCAGCTTTGGAGGGCAGACTCTACGGCATTATGGCATCCCCAAAACCTGCCCTTCCTATGCTTCCACCCCAAACCTCCCAAGAATTTCCCAACCTGGAGCTGGCAACCCGGGGGGCAAGGAATCTCAGCAGGATGAATTGTGCAGAGTTCAATATCAGGAAACAACTAGATCTGTACACTATACCTGCATGCTCCTTTTCGGTATTAAAAACAGACACTCCACGACGGCTTTTTTTTATCTGCATGATTTTGGAAGATCCACATTTCAGTCTGTGGGCTCTGCATCCAGACCGGCTTGGTGTCGATCAAGCCATCAGAGACAATTCCTACAAACTTTACTTGGATCTCTTTCCAAGCAGGTTGTCACTGTCAACCAGTTTGAATCATTGTTCAGCAAACCATATGCTCACCGTGTGCCCGGATTCCAGAAGAGTGGTGAACGATTGAATAACTCAATTTCCTACGCTCACTTGTGGGCTTTCTGGCACTTGAGCATGCTGTGAACATATGCACATGACTGTTCATTGCCTGCTGATTCAAATAAGGCTAGAAAAAAGGGGAGGGGAAAAATTTAACTGATCTAAAATAACACCAAAGGTGGCTGAGGCAGCCATAAACCTAGGTTCAAATAGTAAAATCTCAGTCCAGATTTTAAGCACCTCAAGCTTGAGGAATGATTTGGGTCCCTCTTGTCTAAAATAGTTAGGTTTTCTTTCCTCTTTTACTGGCTATAATTGTGTAGAAGATATTGTGCTTTGAGTCAAACTACAGCAAAAAAGCTATGAAACTGAACTGCAGGACCCAAGATCTATTAATTCCTATTCTTTATAGTCCAGAATGGAGGTTCTTGAATCCAATCTTTTAAGAACTGTGGTGGTACAGTCCCACCCCCATGGTGTGTCTGAGGTTCAAAAGTGGCAGTCCAAGTCCCCACCTGGCATGTGCCACCTATGTGGTGCCCCCCCCCCAATTCCTCTCCGGCACCCACTTGGCTTTTGAGCCTTTGCCTCGTGCCCTGATCAGTGCAGGGACTATTTAATGTACGTGTGTTGTGCACCATTGGGGGATCAGCCAATTGCCAACAGACCACCCCCTTCCCATGGCCCGTTTTAGGCAGTGTGATTGAGTAGTTGGAGTCATTGTGGCATACAGAACAGCTATCAGCATTTAAGATCTTTTAAAAAAGCATTTATTAAAAGAAAAAAATGCTCACACATTTTTAAGCACAGCACCAAAGCCAGCAAGGGAACTAAAAAAAGAAATGGGTAAAAACGCAGTTCCTTTCTCCCTCTCTTGGTACATGCCTACTGTTTAGGCAGGCTCTCTGTCTTTGAAAGTTCCAGCTTACTGAGAAGTCCTCATACCTTTCCCGGTTCAGGCCTCCAGCTTCCACGTGGTCAATGACTGCCTACTGCAAGGAGCCAGGTCTCAGCTCCTCTAACTTCCAGCTCAAGCCAGCCAAACAGACCCTTCCTTCCTGTGCCAGGCTTTATTTTCTCCTTTTACCCACCCCTGAGCAGATCAAAGAGGCAGGTCAGAGAGGCTTTTCCTGGCGGTTCCAGGAAGAAACCTTTCTGGCATTTTAGTCCTTCAAGTCCCTTTCCCCTTCAAATATACCTGGAAGGCTAAGCTTCTAGCAGAAAGCTTTCTGGCCACATCTGCACTGACTAAAGCCCAAGGCTGGGTACAGCTTAGAAAGCATCTGGCATTCCCTTCTCCCTCCTACCTGTTCCCAGCTATGAGACACTTTTTTAACTGGGGAGTGACACAGCCCAATCCTACAAATAAAAACATTTATCCACAAGAACCATGGGCCATGTTCAAACCCGTATATTTCTCGGCAGGCTACCACATAACCCAGCAGTATTTTCTGTGGAGTGAAGTAGTTGTATATTTTACATGACTTTTCACCCCATTCCAACTGGGGTCTTAGAGACGGTGTGAAAAATGGCCGTTCTCATGCAGAGCGGGTTGCCAAGTCCAGGTTAGGAAATTCCTGGAGATTCTGGGAGTGGTGTCTGGAGAGGGTGGGGTTTGGGGAAGGGAGGGGCCTCAGTGGGGTATAATGCCATAGAGTTTACCCTCTGGAGCAGCCATTTCCTCCAGAGAAACTCGTGTCTGTTGCTTGGAGATCAGTTGTAATTCCGGGAGATCTCCAGCTACCACCTGGAGGCTGGCAACCCCATCAGAGATGGTATGGAGAAAGGACATAGGCAGAACTTACATTGGTAGAGGTAAATTTTGTTCATGTTGCCAGCTCCAGGCTGGGAAATTCCTGGAGATTTTGGGGGTGGAGCCTGGAGAGGGGAGGGATCTTAATGGAGTATAATGCCATAGAGTCCACCCTACAAAGCAGCCAGTTGCTCCAGGGAAACTGATCTTTGAGGGCCTGGAGATCCACTGTAATACTAGGAAATCTCCAGCCACCACCTGGAGACTCAGCAAAATACAAAGACCGGGAATCAACCAATTAACTAGTTCTCAATGGTATTTTAGTGACAAGTGCAAAGTGCAAGTGCAATTAATGTAAACAGTGTACAATAATAAATATTACAAATTATTCAATGTCCGTATAAGCAATACATAAATAGTCCACAATGGGAGATCCAGAGGTAGGAGAGCAGTGTGCCAAGGTACCAATTGAATAGTCCACAATCCACACAGGGATGAAGGATAGGTGTGCCGACGGGCTGATGCGTACATGTGTTTTCCAGTTCCCGTTTCGTGTTAAAACACTTCTTTTTGGGCACATTAATCACTGAAAAATGCAGTTCTCCTGGTCACATACCCTCCTGGATCATATTCTATCTCTACTACAAAGTTTCCAACGGACAACACCTATTCTGGTGTTACCACCTGGAGACTGGCAACCCTATGTTTCTCAGTTCAAAAAGTCAAAGCAGCAAATTGAACTTCAGCAAGAGAAAAAAAACGTGAAATACACACAAGGTCACATGGGATTCGTCAGGCAAAAAACAAAACAAAACCCTTTCTAGATAAGCTCACAGCAGCTGCAAAGACCTGATTGCCAACAACGCAGGCCCTTTGCTAGGGGTGCCTAAATACCCTGAAGCAGCCCTTCCGAAGTGGGTACTTGAAGTGGGGAAAACAGTGCAAGAGGAAAGGAGTGATCCTCCCCCCCAGCATAACTGATTCAACCCACAGGATTCCCACGGCTGCTCTTTTCCAATTAAGAAACCCTTGGGATATCTTTGCATCTTTACCAGTTTGGCCTTCACTGATGCTAATTTGCCCCAAATCTGGTGTTTACTGCCATGCCATCTGTGCTGGTGTTACCATTCGTTCTCTTATCACACCACACTCCAGCTTTGATTACAATTAATGCCGCAAGTACGACTGTTTTGGTATTAATTGTTTTGCAAGCTGGTTTTGTTTTCTTCTCCTAAATAAAATGAGAGATAGCTCATCCTTTTGTTACCAACAGCAGCATGTTGGGTGGGCCCTTGGGAAAGAGGAATAGAAGGATGGGAAATGTAATCCCTACAATAACAGAAGGTAATGCTGTTAAGAGACTGACATAAGGCAGTGTTCCCTTCCCTTTGCAAAGCGAAGGAAGAAAAATCTAGGTCAGGCTGGCCCTACTTGTGATCCTAGGATGAGCATCCAGGGACTATATGCTTCCAAGATCCTTCCTACTGCTTAACAACCTACGTACAATGTACTGGACTTGAATCTTGCTGTTCTGCAGATCAACATTGCTACTCTCCTGAAACTACCTGCCAGGTTTATTGTTTGGAAGATAAAATGGAGGAGAGGGGAGAGGGAGTTTGGGTCGCCATTGTGGGGGGGAAAGGACAGTATAAATATCTTAATAGAAAAAGGTTTATAATTGCTCTTCATTCTCTCTCATACAGAAACCAGATTCTGGGCTACTGTTAGGGTTACCGGCCTCCAGGTGGTGGCTAGAGATCTCCTGGAATTACAACTGATCTCCAGGTGAGAGATACCAGTTCCCTTGGAGAAAATGTCTGCTTTGGAGGGTGGGCTCTGTGGCATTGTACCCTGATGAGGCCCCTCCCCTCCCCAACCCCCCCCCAAATCTCCAGGAATTTCCCAACCTGGACTTGCCAGCCCTATGCCATGGTGAACCCCACAATGAGGGCAGGGAAGTACTGTTTTAGCCGTTCTGCCAGTTCGCCTGGAAAGCTTTTCAATCTTATCCAATTGAAAGCAGCATTTTGTAGCACCATCGGGAGTTTAAACTTGATAGAGGACGTGCCTTTCAAAATGCTGGTGCCCTTGCTTCACAGGGAATCAAGTAAGATGGATATGACGAATGTACAACCTCCACCTATAAAATTGTTAAAGGTAGAGGAGTCCTCCTGTCAAAAGGTTGGCTGTCCTTGGCCAACAAGGCCAGTGGAGCAGCCTGCCTGATAAGGTCGTTCTTCAGAATAGAATGGTTCGGGAAGGCAGTTTCATAAAGCAAACAACGGAGCAGTTTGTGTCTGTGGATTTTAAGGCAAGTGTTCATCACAGAGGTGGACTGGGAGGTCAAAACAGACAGGGAAAATACAGCTTCTGTCCATCCACTTAGAGCTAAGCAAGGGGCACCAGCTTGCTGTGTCTCTTGTCTGCCTCTCGCAACTCCTCCAGGGCTGTATTATTCATAAGACTGACTAGGCTGAAGCCTAGAGGCCATGCAGGGACTAGGGGTCCATCAAGGTTTTTTTTTTTGCTGAGGCACCCCCAATAAAATTACAATTCATTCTTTTATATAACCTCTATTAATAAGATAATTAACTGCTTCTTTATTGAAGTGAAACAAATTGTCTCTTATATTGAAACAATTATCGATAAATTATATATATTTTAATTATTCACTTCAAAATATACAGTATTGAACAATTGTACCTCCCAAATGTGCTTTCCTGAAGAGTTCTACTTGTGCAATAAAAATATTTTAAAAATTGTGTATTCTTCAGGAGACCCTCAAAATGGATATAGGGCTATGTACTGCAGTCTAGTACCTACCATATCAGGGTCAGGCTGTCAGCTGCAGTGGAGATTGAAGTGCCAGAAGGGGCCCAAAATACCTGAAAGCCTAGGGGCCCAGCCATGGGTTAATATGGCCCTGAGCCCCTCCCTTACTTCACTGAATATCTTATTCTTTGTCTAGTACGCTGTTCTCTAATTTTGTAACGTCGGTTGATTTCATTGCTTATTTATGTAATAAACAGTTTCACTGAATTGTTCTCCATTCTTGTAATCCTGTTTTACTGTCTGCATGGTAGTGTATTTTTAGTGAATTGTTCTTTAATTTTGCTGGCTGTATGTATGAGACTGTTCTTACTGCGTTGTTTTTAGTTGTTTGGTTTGGTTCTCCACAAGGAAGATGAACAATAATTTATAGTCTATAAATGAAGTAAAGAAGCAAATGAATAGTCATCAGGGCTTTTTTTCTGGGAAAAGAGGTTGTGGAACTCAGCGGTGAATTCAAGACCGCACAATGACGTCAATTTGGGTCAGCTGGAACGGGGGGGGGGCAGTTTTTTAAAGTTTAAATTGCCCTTGGCAAGAATGGTCACATGGCCCGTGGACCCATCCCCTGATCTCCAGACAGAGGGGAGTTTAGATTGCCCTCCGCGCTGCCGAGCGGCGAGGAGGGAAATCTAAACTCCGCTCTGTCTGGAGATCAGGAGGCGGGGCCACCGGCCATGTGACCATTTTTAAGAGGTGCCGGAACTCCGTTCCACCACGTTCCCACTGAAAAAAAGCCCCGATAGTCATGTCCACAAAGGATCTTGACCTATTCTGCGTAAGAACAGCTGGACAGTGAGCAATAAAAAGAGCATTTGTAACTCGTAAAAAGAATCTTAAATGATACTTCAAATGATGTGAAAGACACGTACTTTTAAAATCTCTGTTTTTAAACACCACACTGTGGCAAAACCAATTTATCCAGACAGCACAGCAGAGACTTCCACATATCGCGCTAAATAATAAACCAGAATAGATACTAGATGTGGATGGAATTTTCTTTGTGCATTACTGCCATCTGCTGTACTCTGAGAATACAGACTTTTTGATATGATTAACAATAACAATGAAGAGGAGGAAAGCACAACATGTATCATTTGAAGATGGGAAAAAATACCCTTAAATATACATTTTCACATTGCCACATATTCTCTTTACTACACAGTTGGTTTACCTAAAGAGGGCTGAAAGACGTGATGCTGGCGGAAAACACACACTGAATTTGAAAGGGCATGTTATAGAGCCCACTGGAAAACCATAAGCAATAATAGCAGCAAAAAGACATTATTTCTCTGCAACCATTGCATCAGCTAGTTCATTACTATGGGCATATCTGGAAGTTTGAGAACAGGTAGTGGACACCACTACAAAATGGCTACCATGGGGGTGGGGTGCAGTTTACCAGAAATGGGCCCCACGGGGTGCTGGGAATTAAAGCCAAGTTGTACTTTTACTGAACGGGACAAAAGTGATATCTCTTGGGCTCTTCTTAAGCACTTCTTGCTCTGTGAGGTACATGAAAGCCAGGACCGGCTCTTTGCTTTGGGAAAGAAATACATTAGGGAAGAGGGAAGTGGGCCCTATGGTGCCATGTCAGGGATCACTGACATAAGGGCACAGTTTTTTTTGTATGACAGGATGTCAATTTACACCAATTTCTCCCTAGTTGCAGCCTAAGTCTCCCCCTGAAATTTGTTCTTGAGGTCAGCAGACCTTCAGAAACAGCATAAGGAGAATAGCGGGTATCTGCAGTGAGGGGGGAAAATCAGTGGAAATTACTCTCAAGAAAACTTAAGTGCCCTTAAATCTTTCAAATGTGTAGTTAGTTACAGGCCACTAATTACATGTATAGTGTAATGTGTGAACTTACCCTATTAATATTCCTGTCAAACCAATCACCAACACCCTTAAAGACCTGATACTTACTGGCAGGGGTTTTTTTCTGGGAAAAGTGGCGGCAGAACTCTCAAGAGGGAAATGAGGAAGAAACACACGGGATTCTTTGAAATAATATTATTTTCACACACTATTGCCGAGTATTTTCAAGAGGTGCCGGACCTCCGTTCCACCGCGTTCCCCCTGAAAAAAAGCCCTGCTTACTGGAATGGTTTATATATTGTATTTTCTGTATATCATCTTTCCCAAGTTGCTCTCCCACCACAGAAATAAGATTAATAATAACCCAATAAAATAATTCCGAGTAGCTGTGTGATAGAAGGTTCTGCAATCAATGGTATAGAATGTTTGGCCCTCTTAAAATTTAAGCAAGTTTCCACCGCAACCGGTGGTCAGATAGAAAGGCTGAGGAAACCAATGGGTTTTTAAAAATAATGAAATCGCTTTTTTTAAAAAAAGAAGCTTGTATCTTACTAATGGAGGAAGCAACTATAGCACACCTCTGTGCTATTAAATGTACTTGTTTCCTTTCCCAGAAAGAAAAAAAGAGATGGTCAAAATGGTGTCTAGGGCCACAGAAAACGCTTCCCGGTTTTTCAGTCACAATCTCATCTTGTCATGCAGCACTGACCCACCTCAAATGGCTTCCCATACAAGTGCTATTGGGAAAAAATGCTGTTGGAGGGAAGCCCCAAAGTTTGTAAGCATTGTAAGCAACTTACCACAGAGGAGAGCTGTGTGAAGGATCTCCAGAACATTTCCAGCAGCCGTTTGGGCATCCTTTAATAATACCGGAAGCAATCTTTGGTCACAGTTTAGAGGAAGATGGCTTTTCTCTGGGGTGGATTGAGATTCATGTCCTTTACTTCCAATCTTGCTCACTTCAGTCTATTCAGTATCTATCAACACCCCTCTTCATTTTCTCCATGTGCAGACCCCCCTCTGGCTACTAGATACATGCTAGTCTTGAAAGCTCACCCTGAGGCACTGACCGACACACCAGACAATTCATCTGACTCAGAATGTGGTGACTTCATAGCTGACTTCATAACAGTGGCTTTTATGATGCTAAGCTAAGACTCTGGGTTGGATGCAGCCAGCTTTTCTGCAGGTGAAAAAGGAAGGAGGGAGTCCTCTTTGGCCACCAAAAAGGATATACTAAAAATCATGGGGCTGCTTGTACAGAAGCTACATGGGACAGTAGGTAAGGGAACTGTGTGAAAGTGAGGGGGGAAAGTTGGATAGAGGCAGGGCTTTTTTTCAGTTGGAAAGCAGTGGAATGGAGTTCTGGCACCTCTTGAAAATGGTCACATGGCCAATGGCCCCACCCCCTGATCTCCAGACAGAGGGGAGTTGAGATTGCCCTCCGTGCCACAGAGGGCAATTTAAACTCCCCTTTGTCTGGAGATCAGTGGGCGGGGCCACTGGCCATGTTTGCAAAGGGCGATTTAAACTTTAAAAAACTCCCCCTTGTTCCAGCTGACCCAAAGTGCGGTCCTGATTTCCACCACCTCTTTTCCCAGAAAAAAAGCCCTGGGCAGGACAGTTTAAAATGACATTGCTAGAGCTAGGATAAGCTATTCTTAAGAGCAACAATAGCCATTTCAATAGGAATGCCAGATGAAATATTTAGGCATCCTTATTACAAAACATTAAATCTGAGCCCCCAGTTAATCTGAGAGTCTGCTTCAGATACCTTTTCGTATCTGTACTTTTTCGTGTACAGAGAAGTTTTCATCTTAAAACAAACTTAAAACCCAAAGTGACATCATTGTGCAATCCTGAGTTCTACCACCTCTTTCCCCAGAAAAAAGCCCTGGATAGAGGCCACCTGCATTCAAACACATACCTCAGAAAAATTGGTAGAAGGTCTACAGTATTGTTTTCAGACCTCTTGAGATTCACAAGCACACTGCCCTCTGCTCTGGGTTTGACTGGCAGGCAGGCAGTGTTCAGGTGCTTTTAAAAAGGGGTGTGCTAAGACAACATACAGCAAAAAAGGCTTTTCACATCACCACAGTGATTCATTGAGTAGAGCACCTGATGAATTTCAACCTGGCATACTATTGTTAAGGGCCTTTGGAAAAGAAAAGATGGCTTC
The DNA here is from genome assembly GCF_028583425.1 of Eublepharis macularius. Classification (NCBI taxonomy): domain Eukaryota; kingdom Metazoa; phylum Chordata; class Lepidosauria; order Squamata; family Eublepharidae; genus Eublepharis; species Eublepharis macularius. The sequence goes on along the minus strand of NC_072800.1, from coordinate 17,885,559 downwards.
AATTTTTAAAAGTATAAAAATCCAAAATGAAACACGGGGGGAGAGCCTTCATTCTCTGAAAGCAGGTATTGGAGTCAGTAGTCCATGTGCTGTAACAGTATAAATACTCTAGAGTTGTTACAGTGCAATCCTAAACAGGTATCTGAAGAAGGCAGCTCTGCCTCTCGAAAGCTGAAAATCTTGGTGGTCTCTAAGGTGCCACTGGCCTCACATCCTCCCATTCTACTGCAGATCTCCATGGCTAGTAGGGCTGCCAGCTTCAAGTTGGGAAATTCCTGGAGATCTGGGGGGTGAAACCAGGAGAAACCTGGAGAAAGTGGGGTTTGGAGAGGGAAAGGACCTTGGCATGGAATAAGTCCATAGAGTCCACCCCCAAAAGCAGCCATTTTCTCCAAGTGAACTGATTTCTGTGGCCTGGAGTCCAGTTGTAATTCCAGGACATCTCCAGCCACTACCTGGAGGCTGGCAATCCTAATGGCTACCCACCTAAAACGATCCTAATGAGAGTCATACACCTTTGAAGTCTACTGAGGTCAGTGGCTTAGAAGTGTAACTTTGCTTAAGACGGCCCTCTTAGAAGTTAAAACAACTGTTCCATTTTTGCCTACCAGGATAGGCCATTTGGCAGAAGATCCAGCTATCTTTGGTCTTGCTGAGGATAATGTACATATTACTGAAGAGCAGCTTTTTTTAAAAAAAAAAAAAAAACCTCTTATTGAAACTAAATCCAGAATGAGAAAGCAGCATAAACTAAGTAAATGAAATTAAAAATGGTGAAGAAATGTTAGGCAAACACACACAACTGTCATGTGTGACCTGTCCTGATGACTGTACTGTATTACTGAAAGAGATCTGAAGAAGGGAGTTTTGACTCTGGAAAGCTCACGCCCTGAAAATCTTGTTGGTCTCTAAGGTGCCAATTCTACTGTTCAGCTACCTACCTGAAAGAGATCTGTTAACTGTAAAAATAAATAAATAAAGCGTTCTCTCTTTTTGTTTATGCTTATACTCAGGGCTTTTTTTCAGCTGGAACGCAGTGGAACGGAGTTCCAGAACCTCTTGAAAATGGTCACATGGCTGGTGGCCCCGCCCCCTGATCTCCAGACAGAGGGGAGTTTAGTCTGGAAATCAGGGGGGCAGGGCCAACAGCCATGCAACCATTTTCACCGAGGGCAATTTAAACTTAAAAAAACTCCCCCCTTGTTCCAGCTGACCCAAAGTGACGTCATTGTGCGGTCCTGGGAGCATGTGCGTACTTTGCACAAGTTCAAAGAGTTTATTGTCTATAGCCATAGGCCGTCACAATTCACCAAATGTTGACTAATAAACAATTAAACCCATTATAACAGTTTGTCTAGGTTACTAAAAATTAATTAAAACAATACAGTATGCCAAACTATCCCAGGAATCACAAAATAGCCTCATTCAGTACCACCTTAGATCTTATCTTTTTGGCTGCGATGCAAACTGAGAGACTCTATAGGACACATGATTATCAGTGTCAGATAACAAAAACACAATCTTCTCAATTTCAGAGTATGTCTTTGTCACTGATAGGATTCTGGCCAAAAATTTAGCTCTGGGTACACTATATAAAGGACAATAAAGTAGGTAGTGGGAAAGGTTCTCCATTGTAGATAATCCTCAAATGTAGGTGCGATGTTCCATAGGGGTGTGAGAATAACGCCCTGCCAAGAGAGATGTCTGCATCATCTGAAAGCGCAGAGCAGTGAAAGAGACTCTGAGGTTATAATGAGAAATACTAGCTAGGTAGGGAGATCTTAAGTGATCAAATTTGATTAGTTTATACCAAGGAGCTGCCTTAGATTTTGATACTGATAGCCGATCCATCACTGCATCTGACTTGTAGATCCACTCCTTAAGTGGGAGGTTGTTAGCTGAGACCCCTAACAGGTCATCCAGGATGGCATACCTTTGGCAAATGGTGGCCAGATAGCCAGGGCGTGTGGGATCTTTGAACAGTAAGTATGTGGTCCCGGGGCACCACCTCCCACAAGAGTTGCCCCCTGTGCTGGCAACCCACCGAGTTCCACCACCTCTTTTCCCAGCAAAAAAGCCCTGCTTATACTTTTCCAGATGCATTCGCAGGTTAGAATAGAAGGCAGCTGCCATGCACGAGTTCGCCGCTTGCACAAAAAGCAGCTGTTGACGCTGGAGGGCAGAATGAGAAGGCCCTCATGGAGCAAAGTTTTTAAAAGGGGGGAGAGCTCCTGTCCCTTAAATGCTGAGCTCCCATCACCGCCGCTCTTTTCTCCCTGGCATTGCTCTGCGTCCAGAGCAATAAGGACTTTGTAAACATTTTAAAGGGCTTCCCTAGGTTCTGATGCACGCAGAACAGGGCTGATGGCTTTCGCAACGGAGCCTGTTCGCAGAGCCCAGCAAGCGAAGGCTTGCATCCCCTCCTCTGTTTCCCCGCTCGGCTTCTCTCCCACCCCAACATCCGCTCCGTTACCTGCGCACGGTTGCATCCCTTCAGCCCACCGTCTCTGCAAAGGGCCGATTCCTGCTTCGCTGCCCCCAAGCCCTTCGCGGCGGAAGGGGTTAATAACGCGTCTCCGGCTGCCTAAACGGAACGACGTTTTCGATTGGCGGAGACCCCTCTTTCATTTGCATAGGCTCTACCCATAATGCAGCACTGCCTTCTTCTTTGCCCTAGGTGGGAGTGAAAAGTAAATCAGGGCCTGTATTTTTTATAAAGTGTAGGTAGTTAGATTTTAATATTTAAAATAGCTTATTCCGATTATAGTAAAACTCTCACATGAATGGAAAAATAATCACCATGGCTTGTAAAAATGAAAAAGTTTGAGGTATATATTTCATCTGAGTGAGCATGTTATTTTGGCTGGTCCGATTGCAGTGGTATTTATAATTAATTGATCACAGTCAGTTACAGGTTTCTTTGTTCTTTCTCCACTCCCACTGCTTCACTTGACTAGTCTTTTGCTTTGGACATTAAAGGGGTGATTCACCAGTAATATGCATGGACAGATGCCATCATTGGTTTATACTACATTGCAATAGCTGTTTCACACCAAACATTCAGGCAGTAAGCGTCTCAATAAAATAAAACATGCCATCAGGAATCAACAATTCACTGGAAAATCACCAGTGTCACTATAAGTAGGATCTGTAATACATGGATTCCTTTAGCAATTTTTAATACACTAAAAAAAGTACACCCATGAAAGATCTCAAGGGCCCAAGCAAACATTTTTAAAAGTTCCATTGAGGTTGTAATTTGGTTTTGATGCAGCACTTAAAGGTCTTCCTTTATGGGCACCTGATGAATAATATATTCCATACTATAATATTGTTAGGGTTGCCAGCTCCAAGTTGGTAAATTCCTGGAGATCTTGGGAGTGAAACCTGGAGGAAGTGGGGTTTGGGGAGGGAAAGGACCTTGGCATGGCATAATTCCATAGAGTCCCCCAAAGTAGCTATTTTCTCCAGGTGAGCTGGTCTCTGTAGCCTGGAGACCAGTTGTAATTCTGGGACATCTCCAGCCACTACCTGGAGGCTGGCAACCCTACTTCCCCCTGTATCCCCCTCCCTGCATTATTTCATTTCCCCCCTCCTCCTGGCAGTCCCCATATCTCCCCTTTCCCTATTTCCTTCCTGTCCAACCACCTACCTTTAATCCACGCGCCCCCCAAGTTCAGCTATATTTATTAGTTATTTCATTTATACCCCACCTTTCTCCACAACTGGGCATATTCCTCTCCTCCATTTTATCCTTACAACACCCTAGGATTGCCAGCTCCATAGTGGGGGGGGGGGAGGTCCCCTGCCCCACTACCTCCTGTAAGGTTGCTAACTTCCAGGTGATGGCTGGAGAACTCTCAGAATCATAACTGATCCCCAGGCCACAGAAATCAGTTCCCTTGGGGAAAATTGCTGCTCTGGACATTATACTCCATGACATTATACTCCTCTGAGGGCACTCCCGTCCCCAAACCCTGCCTTCTCCAGGCTCCACCACCAAAATCTTCAGTAAAGTTGCAACCTGGAGCTAGCAACTCCACCCCCCCTTCACCTGGCTGGGGGCAGGGGAGGCACAGGAATGGGGCTGGAACCACTTGCTCAGGAATGCTCCTGCACTGTGCTTGGAAAACTAATTTGGGGCTTATTTTTACTCAGTCAGCCCCCAGAGCAACCCCTCGCTTCTGTGACATGCCAGGAATTACATCATCCCAGACACAATGAGGTACCTTTCAGAGCACACATGCACTGTGTGTGCAAGGTGAGTCCCCAGTGGCATGCCCCTCCCCCCACAACCCCAGTCCCCCACTATTGATGCCAGGAGACCTGGCAACACTACAACACCCCTATGAGGTAAATTAGGCTGAGAACGTATAACTTGCCCAAGATCACTTAGTGAGCTTCCATGACAGAAGGGGAAATCAAACTTGTCCCAGATCCTAGTTTGAAATGTTAACTACTATACACAAGATTTTGTGGGCATGGCTACTGCTGAACAGTAGCAAACAACTAACCCTGGTAGAGTTACAAAGTCACACAGTGGTCGCTGCCAGGCCAGACGCAGATGAGTTTGCCCTTGAAGATCAAAACAGCCACAGAAAGGGTCCTGACCCCTGCCTCTGCCTTTTACTGGTAGAATCCAATGCACAAAAGCTGCCAATACTGTTGCAGTTGCCTAGCAACAGCCACTGAGGGCATTCATGTCCTAAAGCTACAGGTACTTCTATTAGGGGGATTCTATTAGGGTACTTCTATTAGGGTATTTTATATATTTTTTTTAATTTCAGGATATTTTGGTAAACATAGGCCATTTGTCAGGTTTGTTGTAGGGAAGGGGTTCAGATGCTTCGCTAATGAGTTATGGACCATAGACTTCATCACTATATTGCCTTACATATTGTCTGCTGCTTTAAATATGTATTCCTATGTACCACCAGTGCTCCGTTATCTAATGTTAGTCCTAGAACTGATTATGTTCTGCTTCTGTATTTTTTCTACTCTGTATTGGATTCTTGCTAATACTATGTCTTTTAAACTTGCATCTATTTACCCTATGGTATTGTTTGTGAAATGTCCTTGATACTGATGGTACTAATCTCATACTGTATAATCTGCCTTGAGTCTCAGTGAGAAAGGCCGACTATAAATGACATCAATCAATCAAATCTGTCTGTCCATGGCTCCAGTTTCCAGATTTAAGTATCCACAGATGGGGCCATGTTGAGAATTATATATACAGATGATGATCTCTGTGCAAGGCGCTCATGCAAGATGTAGATGGAGTAGGAACAAAGTTGAGAACTTTTAGGCTGTCGTCCTTAAACACACTTGCTTGCGTAGCATCATCCATTGAGCGAGACCTATTTCTTAATGTATTTTTATTTGCTTCATGTATACCCCTCCTTTCTCCTCAATGGAGTTGCTACAGTAAAAGCTGATTTATGAACTCTGCATATTTATACCATACACCAGTAATATCAGTATGCAGCACTAAAAGCAAGCTGAGCAAGTGGCATTCACAAATCCTCTTCAGCTGTTGTTTGCTGCCTACTTAGAGGGCAGGGGGAGCTAAGCTAGCCAGCTTCTAGTTTTGCATATTGACTTCCCAGCATGCATTAGGGCACACTGAGGATTTCTGTCAAAGCTTTATATTCAGTGCAGGAAAAAAAATTCTAATGTGTTTTTATCCCTAATGTAAATAAAACAAGTCAATTGTCTCACTTTTAGAATAAAGGGCCACAAAAAATTCACTGTATATTTAAAAAAAATTAAATACTGGACATATAAATAGAAAGAGGAGGGGTTGAGTTTTCTGGCTGGTCCGAAGGTAGTGGGTCATTTCAATTGATTGTTCACAGTCAGTTACAGATTGATCTCCTTGTTCTCTCTTTCCCCCCTTCCCACTACTGCACTTGACTAGTCTTTTGCCTTTTAACTCTACTTCCAGGAATGTGCCATCACTGAAAACAAGCCCTAAACATCTTGATGTTATAAACTGCATGGTTTTCTTTTTTAATTCCTAAATGTATCCAAAATATGCATGAGCCTTAACACTCATTGTTGTTGTCTCTGGTTTGACTTGTTAAAAAAAGGGCCTGTTATAAAGAATCTGTAATTGTTTATCATTAAGATGCAGCAGCAGTCCCATCACTGGGATCAACATATCATCCACTACATATAATTTTTTTTCCAAAATTCCTTTACTCTGCAGTATTACAGCTTCTCCAGAAACCCCCTTAATTTAGAATATTGCAGTGCTATGAACAGCCCACAAACCTCTCAATTTCCCATCACTTTTTTTAAAAAAACTATAATTTTTCCCAACAATAACTCTCATCACTTTAAAAACTTTGTTTTGGCTGCTTAGAGGGGCATGAACATGAACATGAAAGGCTGAAAATTATAAGAGAAAGCATCTGCTTTTTAAAGTAATTGATAGGAAAATCATCAACTTAAGGGGAAAAGGGGAGGAAGAAAAATAAAATACCATACTGCCCCCTTACTTAATGACATAAAAAAAATTAGGGCACTGTAAATCACCCATAGTATTTGCATTAATCTCTGCCTGCTAAAGAACAAGGTACTTTTTTATTTCCCTCTGATGACAGATTCTGTATCACTTGAAAGTTTATTTTTACTTAATTAGAAGTAAGAGTTTTTACTAATGAAATTCTTCCTTTATGTTGATTTTTCTGGGACCAAACTGGCAAACTGCTCTCCAAGCTCTTCCTTTGTCTGTCTAGCACAATGGCTGGATATACATCAAACCAGGCTATTAGGTCCTTTACCATGTCTTTTTAGCTTCCTATTTTGAAACAAAAGGGATAGCCCAAAAGCAGGTTGTGAAATGGCAAGGGGATATCGATTCATTAAAGCAAACAAACAAAAATACTGTCTATAAAATAATGTTGTTGCTAGCTGCAAAATTTGATAGCCGCCAGATTAAAGAATCCAACCTGCACTCAGTGATACAACAAAATACAGGTAACAATAATCCTTGATAAGATTTCATTGCCTTTGAAAATATACTCATCCTACACTACAAGGTTCCACAAAGGCAGCTTATTTTCTTAGACTTTGTAGGGGGAAAAAATCAAGCTATCGATACAGTTCTGTCTTTATATATTAAAGGCATAATTGTTCCCTTATTTAAGCCCATATATTACCTTTAAAAATAATCTCCACAGTTGTTAGTATACCATAGTATGTTTTATGGGTTTAGTTGATGAATTGTTAATTTTGTTGTTAATTAATGCCATATCGCTTACCGGTTCTGTTTTTGCCCGTATCTCTGTTCCAGGCAAGAGTATTAAAAGGTGGGAGCATGGATATAGGGCTATGTACTGTGGTCTAGTATCTACCATACCAGGGTCAGGCTGTCAGCTGTAGTGGGGTGAAAGATTGACGTGCCGGAGGGGCCCTGAAATACCTGAAAGCCTAGGGGCCTGGTCATGGGTTAATACGGTCCTGTACGATCCAGATCTGGATCTGAGTTTCTGAGATCCTAGCCCAAAACTCTAACCATTACACCACGCTGGCTCTCAGTAGTCCTTGTGACCCTTGTTTGTTGCATGTGAATGTGTGTTTATGGCTGTTCCGCAGGCTGATTTCACCCTATACTGTGAATGGGATCATTTATACATATTGCGGTAATTGAATTTGCATATTTCGCTCTGGCATCAAACCTCCCGCCACAAGACTGATTCTCCTAGGAGAGGTCACACCAGTAAACAACAGATGCACACATTCTCTTTGTGTCTTCTGGTATCATAGCTGAAGAGGAAGTACTAAAAAAGCAACCCACAGTGACACGCGGCAGGTAAGCGCAAGAGAGCTTGACTGTTGCTTCCTGAACCACATCTGTCATGCTGTCCCACATAGCAAAATATGGTTTCCCCACCTGAATGATACTACACACTTTTTTGTGAGCATCTAAATTGTTGTTCAAGCACAAGGAGCATGGTGGAATTATGGCTCTGATCAGGAAAGGAGGTAATAAACGACAGGGGACTGAACGTCTTTAAGACCAAAATGTAGAAGTTTCTTGCTGCAAAACATTTTCCACCCGCAGCTATATGAGGGCCACTCATTTACTTCTAGATTATTCTTAATCTCCACATTGAATAAAACGACTCTTTACTGCTGATGGGGCACCTGAATCTTCTCCAAGTACAGCAGAAGTCCAGTGGCACCCTAAAGACTAAAATTTTATTTCAGTATGAGCTTTCATGAGTCACACACCCAGAGGGGGCTCTGTTTTGATCCTTAAAAAAAAATCATCTTTCTTTCCCAAAATCCACAGCATGTCGCATCTAAACTCTGAATAGAACAGACAAATGCACAGAGGATAGGTCTATGATAGTGCAAGCACATGTGGAGTTACTCCAGCCTATTGAAATCAAGAGTTGGTGAGCAAGAAGAAATGGTAAGACGATGCACTCCAAGGGCCCCAGGAGTTCTGTGACAATCTTCCCACAACGGGCCACTGGGGTTATTCGTGTGGGTAAAGTTGCCTCCACTGCAGTCAAAAACCCCTCCCTCAAAACTTCTCAAAAAAAGGGGAGTGGGCCTCCTGGATCTGCCATACATTTTTTCTTTAGAAGAAGGGCCAGATTAATTTTTTCTTTAAAAATGTTAACAAACTACACTAATAAACAAAACAGAGCTACCGGTATTAATAAAATCCTGCAATAGTCAAAGTCCATTCTCTTTGCCACGTAGTTCTATATCGGAAACAGTAGCAGACAGAAACATGGATCTATTGTAGGACAATCCCTGCAAACTGGCCTGTTTTTAAATGGAAGCCATTTCATAGAGGGTTGGAGCCATAAAGGACATTAATGGGGTCTTCCAATTCATGCAAACTCTGAGAGGGTAATGGCACAGCACATAGGTAAGTGCTGGCCCAAAAGGTGGATATTTGAGATAATCCTTTTAGCTGTCCACGCATTCCAGAAGCTGGCTTTAAAGACCGGTAGATTTTGACCTACATCCTGCTTCTGTAAACTAGTGACTGACTGAGGGCCAAACTACAAGTGACGAATGACACAGGTTGGACACTTGTCAGCTTCCCTCAAGTTTTGATGGGAAATGTAGGCAGCTTGGCGGAATGTTGGACAAGTGACAGATGCTACCTCTTCCGTTACTTCCAAATTGGCTACATTATCGCTTCAAAATGAGCCACCTGCAAGGCAGGATCAGATTTACACACTAGGTAGCTCTGATTCCAGAAGAGGGAGATATTTCCTATCAGGTGAAGTAGCTGCAGGCAGACTAATGTAACAGAAGGGCTCCTCTCTTTCCTCCTCAGCCATTTTGTCAGTCAAAATTGGCTCACCCAAACGGCTTCTCTCTGTAAATAGCAATTTGCATGGAAAAATGGCCTGGAAAGGAAGGGCTAATAAATAGCCTGTTTCTTCTCTGGTCTCAGGATTCTGCTCAATCTGAGAGGCCGTCTGCAGTTGCTTTAGCTGTTAAGAGGTGGATGAAGAATCACAGAAGTACACTTATAAGCAGAGGGTAGCTGTGAAACCCTCCTGAAGACCGGTGGGGAAAAAAATCACACAGGAACTACCAGCTTCCTTTGCCCCTCAATTGTTTTTGTCGCTCTAAGCAGAGATAACTCTCAGAAAATGGAGGTTACTCCACCTCCGAAAGTTGGAAGTCCTAACTTTCACCCTGTGTAGCTAAGGTTCTCAGCATTATTCGGGGAACATACAGGGTTTTAACAAGGGCATTTCCTAGCCAGTATACTGGTCACGAATGCTTATATCCAAAAGAAATGAAGGAGCTCATATCTAGGGTCAAGCTACCCCCAGAATGAGCACTCCTCAAATCCTAATTCACCTTTATCAGATTTTACCACAACTGCAGGGATAGTGCGGCATGTGGTGGGAACAGGCATGTATACTAAGAAAAATTCCAAAACTTCCTGAAAGTGTCGCTTTGGGTTAATGTATATATCAGAACCAAACCGACAACATGGAGTACAAGTCAAGAGGAAAAGGGCTGAGGTTACTGCCATGTTATAGCATCTCCAACTCTTTTTAATCATCAAGAATTGCAAGGAGGAAACAGTTCCTGTCAGGATAGTTTTTATGCAGAGAGCTGAACAGATGAACAAGGTTAGGCAGCATAATCTGAAGTAATTAGTCAAGGTAATGCAGGGTGTTGCTGTTAAGTGTTTCAGAAATAGGCAGTTGCTTTAGAAAGTGAACGACTTCCGGAAGTCACTTCATTTCAATGGCATTTGAAGCAACTTTGCAATCTCTCTTGCTAAGAAAACACACACAGGTATATAAGCCTCTGTTACAAATGGAGCCTGGCAGTTGGAACAGCACAAAAGGAAAGATTTTACACAAACCTAGCCTTTAAGAGGGGCTGTGTTTGCCCCTTAATGGGATTTTGTGGCATTCAGAGAAAGCAGTAGAGTTGAAGATCCTTCAAAATGCCCTTTTCTTTTTATGCCAAGTACCTCTCAAATGCCCTTTGCTTTTCGTGCCAGGTACCTTCTCTTCCATTTAGCTCTTTCTCTAAAGTAGATGCCCTGGGACTTCATCTGTGGCCCTGGTCTCTGGTCCAAACTTATTGTGGAAAGGCACAAACCTTGGCTGGAGAGGTGCTCACTTAACCAGCTATAGCTGCTCATGTAACGAGGACATCAAGCGATGAATTGTGCGAGATTGAGCCACCCCAGGTAACTCAGAGATGTGCCACCTTTGCCCAGCTCACATGAGGAGCTTATAAATACCATTGAGGAGCAGAGCTCAGAAGACAGAGATCAGCATCTGGCAGTAAAGAAACTGAGTGTAGATTATAGATCTGACCAGCATAAAGAAGAGTATATACGGGCCATTATGGCCACCAGAAGGAAAATCAAAGGCATCATTCTTCCTTCTCTGACTCTTGTTTAGCTGCAGCCTGAAATACAGGGCATCAGTGCCCTAAACCGGGTGGGAAGTATAAAGATACTTACAGTAGTTGACTGAAACTAAGCATCAAATGACCAGAAGTCACACAGATGCTGAAGTGCCCTGGATATAAGAGAAGTGTTTCCTAGCCAATACTGAAGTATATGCAAAAGTGACCCGACACACATTTAAAAAACAAAATATGGTGGGTGGTTCATTGTCAAAGGCACAGGTGCTGACCCCAAGACCTGGAGGCAGCATTAGCTCTGTACATGGCTGTATACATGCGCCAAGCACAAGCAAAGTGTTCCTCTCTTACAGGTAGAAACAATCCTGTTTGGATAAGCTTTGCTGGATTGACGTTAAGAGATTCTTAAAACTTTGCTATCAAGTAGGGAATAAAGTATCACAAGAATCAATCTCAAGTTAGTCACAAAAAAATAATGTATTTCTCATGAGAAAGAACTGTTAACGACTGAAAAAAATCACATCAGAAGAGTTCAGAGTCCGTTTCTTGTGTAATAAAATTTCATACTGCATTGTTTCGTTATCCCCAAAACTCCCAGTGCTCCAGGTGCTGAGTTGCTCCTGTGAACCTCTCTCTAACTTTGTATCAACATTTTTTTTTGTATTGGATGACCTTCACTCCATTTAAAGTTCTTCTTTTGTTAAGGTCAGTTTGGTGGCATGTTCTTCTACAAATTTGCTCAAATGCTCCAGATCTCTCTCCCCACCTTCAAATTTAATAGGATTCATCTTCTTGTTGCTGGGAGCAAAATAGATGGTGGGGAATCCTTCCGCTTTGTAGCTGTCATTGGTGATGTCATTGGCGGTGGCATCCATCTTGGCAATGACCAGATTTTTCTGGTTCTTGTATTTTTTACCCAGCTCTAGATAGACAGGCTCAAGTTTCTTGCAATGGCCACACCATGGGGCATATAGTTCTATGAGGACATCAGAGTTTGGATCCAATACTATCGATTCGAATGTTTTACCAACTACAATCTTCACCGGCCCCTTGTTGTTTTTTGGTATTGGCTGGGATTTCACAATGGGTTTTAGTTTACCTGGGGGGGGGGGGGGAGAAAAAAAGGAAAAACTGTCATACAGATACTATGTTTGCTACCGATGCACTCCTGAAAAAATAGTTCAATAGAGCCCGCAACAAGTTTTACTAGCTCCCATATGCCTACACCTTTCCTTTACTGTTACACTCCTCAGACCAAATGTTTTGAGTGAAAGCAATACAGTTACAATTATGAAATAGATCCAGAGGAGTTAGCCGTGTTAGTCTGTAGTAGCAAAATAGAGAAGAGTCCAGTAGCACCTTTAAGACTAACCAACTTTAATGTAGCATAAGCTTTCGAGAATCACAGTTCTCTTCATCAGATGCATGGAGGGTAAGAAGAAACTGGTCAGATATATAGGTGGAGAGGGGAGGGGGGAGTATGTCCTCATGTGCCAACAATGTCCATCTGCTCTGTGCATTGGACAAACCAGCCAACCTCTGCACAAAAGAATGGACACAAATCTGACATTAAAAATGGCAACATCCAGAAACCAGTGGGAGAGCACTTCAGTCTACCAGGACATCCCATCAAGGACTTAAAGGTCACTGTAGTTCAACAGAAACCTTTCAAAAACAGAATCCAAGGGAAGCTACTGAATTGGAATTCATATGTAAATTTGACTCAGTCATGCTTGGATTGAATAGGGAACTATGAATGGTTATCTCATTATCAGAAGTAACTGATTTCATTATCAGAAGCTACTGATTGCATCTACTCCCCCCTCCCCTCTCCACCTATATATCTGACCAGTTTCTTCTTACCCTCCACGCATCTGATGAAGAGAACTGTGATTCTCGAAAGCTTATGCTACAGTAAAGTTGGTTAGTCTTAAAGGTGCTACTGGACTCTTTTCAATTATGAAATAGAAAGCAATGAAGATTTAAAACAGACCATTCCTATGCCTAAACTAGTAACTGGATGGGCACTTAGGGAAAAAACTCAACTAGGATGAAAATTTTCCTTACTGATTGTAGAGATGTTTAGCTACACAGCATCTTCAGTTTGGTGGCAACTGTCGTCACAGCATTTGGCAAAGGTGCCAAAATAGTGCATTGGGTAAAAGGCAAAACGTGTGTACAATTGGAAGAGAAACTAGAGTATTTGTGACATGCAAACATTGTTTTTCAATTAAGCTCCAGTATTCAATAAAAATGGTAAAATGGGAACAAGTTTTGGGAACAGAAGTACCTACTGGAGAATGTTGTTGTATTTGGGGAAAAGGTACCTAAAAATTCATCTGTATATTAAGAAAATTAATTTTACAATATTGTTCAATTGGTACCTAAGTAAATTCAGACACGTATATAATACCCGGATTGGTATTTGTTTCTGTTGCCAATCCCGAAGGGAAGACCAGTTTCTGATTTTCTCAAAATGAACAGAAATTCTGGTCTAACAGTAGAGTTAATACAGGCAATTACTGGATATAGAGGATTCCAATGGATTCAAAAGTTGGTCTGTTGTGTTATCTTAAAAATGTGGTGTGAGTAATTGATTTAGAATTGGTTCTAAGTTTGGCAAGCAGTGCAAATATTTGTATTGCATTTTACTGGAAATGTACACACTCTTACCATCTATGAATAGTTATATAAAAGTATGGAAGATAACTTGTCTAAGTTAACTTATTCTAAACAAACGTTGTCAAGTAATACTACAAATATAGATTTGTGAAAAGTCCTTTATTATTAATTATTATTATTTCGATTTATAAACCGCCCATCCTCAGGGGCTCTGGGCAGTGAACAACAGTTAAAATCAGTAACAACAAGAAAACAATAATTCTAAAATCAACATACAACAAGCAATAATAAAATAAATTAACCAAGTACATAAAAGTGTAATGGTGGGGAGAACTCCCCCACCCCAAAGGGGGGAGGCCAACATGGCACCGCCCCCTTCAACCACCGAACACCTGGCGGAACAGCTCTGTCTTACAGGCCCGGTGGAATGATAATATGTCCCGCTGCGCTCGGGTCTCCATTGACAGTGCGTTCCACCAGGCTGGGGCCAGGACTGAAAAGGATCTGAATAAAAATCAGTAGCGTGTATGTCCTCATATTTTTAAAAATCATTCTGATATTGCTTGAAAGATTATTTCAGAATAAATATATAAAAAATAATGCACTAGGTTCCACTGCAAGACTTCCACAAATGCACGTTCTTGCTCAAACAAAGTACTAGAATTTCTCCTCGCCCGTTTGTGCTCAGTGAAACTGTGACTATTCCTGCTATCTTTTCCGCAAGTGCAGGACATTTCCTTCAACACTTCAAAAACAAATCATATAAAACCATGTGGACCATCCGTTGTATATTATAGACACACTATTATTATGTTAAAATTGATACTGAAGGGCAAGGCGTCACTGCAGACCCTTCACTAGTGGAGCTGCACTTGAGTACATTTTCCTGTTGCTGATCCAATCCACTGTCATTAAGCATGAAAACGGCAGGAAACAATGCAGGGGGAAAAGATCTTTGAATCTATTCGTCTGAACATCAGAAGGCTCAGGGCTAAAGATCTATCCAGTCTTTGGGAGAGTCCATCTGCTCTAAAGAAGCACCGTGTCTGAGACAGTCACCTCACAGATAACTGGGAGCATTTCGTAGAAAAAGAGCTGGAGGAACTCATTAGCATAACTCATTAGCATATGCCACATCCATCACCGGAAGTGTGTCATTAGCATAACGGATTTGCATGCGCCACACCCCCTGACATCACCTATCCTGGCTGTTTTGGACCCAATCCTGGCCATTCAGGGCCAAAATTGGGCCCAAAATGGCAAAAAGGGGCTGAAAATGGCCAAAAACAGGCCCAAAATTGTCAGGACTAGGCTGCTGCTGAGTGGGAGAGTGATCTACCACCCGTCAGAGGCCTGATCCGGGCTGTTTCAGCCCCAATTCAGGCTGAAACAGGCCCCAAATGGCCGAGAGTCAAGTGGGTGGGGCCACCTGACATGTGACCTCTTTGGGGAACTGCCGGAACCGCGTTCCTGCGCGTTCTCCCTCGAAATGAGCCCTGATTGGAGGAAGAAAAAGGTTACACACCCCACTGCAACTTACCTTTTTTGAATGATAGAACGAATTCCCTTAGCACGTCTGAATCAAACTCTTCTGGTTCCATGGCATATTTCTTTCCCCCTTCATCGAAGATTGCAGCATTGACATCCTCTCCACTGTCAATCAGCCCCAGGTCTTTTATCTCTGTGGAATAGTCTTCTTCATCAGCAATGGCAAATGTATATTCTGGGAAGTCCTTAGCCACCTCCAAAACTTTGTTTCGCCAGTACTGGGTAGCTGGAAATCACCAAACACAAAGAAATTTAAGAGACTTCTGCGATGTTCTGCACTAATTCTTGCAAGGTGACCGTTTTCTCCCTCACCCTTCCCCCCCCCCAATTTTTATTATTTTATTAGAGCGAAGAGAAAAAAAAAAGCAAAGAGGGAAAAAAAGAGTGCTGGCTACAAAAACAATATTGGCAAATCTATCCAAATATCTAAAAATAAGTCCATAAGCAATTGCTGCCTATATGCAATATATTCAAATGTTGTTAAGTTAGAAGGTCTTCAATCCAGTAATTTATAGGAAGTGAGTTTATGTCTTTCCAATGCTGAAGTATAAGACTTTTAGCAACTGTAAGCAACCATTTTTGAAGGCATACTTACCCACGCGATAATCAAAGCTGAAGTCTACTGTATAATAAACGACCACAAGAGGTTTCTTTGAATATCTCTTGGCGTCATTGGAAGTCTTGCGATGACCAACTAGAGGCAAGGCATTTTTCACCACATGCTCTTTAATTGCAACAGCATCGGTCGATTCCTGCTTACAGTAAAAAAATAAGATGCAATATTTTGAAAGAGCTGACATTTGTTTACTCACTCATTCGGGAGAGGCTGAGAGAGTGCAACTGGCCCAAAGTCACCCAGCGAGTATCACAGCAGAATAGGTATTCAGTACTTTGTCTCCGAGTTCCTAGTCCAACAGACTATCACTAAATGCAGTATGTATACAGACCCTAAAAAGCCAACAGAAAATTGAGCCTTACAGGCTATGAAGGGAACTGAAAATACTGTATGCCAGCCAGCCACAGGAAATCTAAGATTATTGAATAGTCAGGATTATTTAATATTCCCTGCTGTGTAACACACACTTCTGCCCTGACCTGGTTAGCCCAGGCAAGCCTGATCTCATTAGATCTCAGAAGCTAAACACGGTCACTTTTGGTTACTAACTGGAGACTTCCAACGAAGACCAGGGTTGCAGAGCCAGGCAAACCACCTCTGTTAGTTTCTTGCCATGAAAGCCCCACCAGGGATCGCCGCTGCAAGTCAGCTATGACAGAACTCTTCACCACCAAGACATACTGCTATCCATTTTGCACAGAGAAACTATATTTACTCATGATATAGCCAGAATTAATTAATGGTAACAATCGGGGCTTTTTTTCTGGGAAAAGAGGTGGTGGAACTCAGTGGGTTGCCAGCACAGGACCACACAATGACGACACTTTGGGTCATCTGGAACAAGGGGGGAGTTTTTTAAAGTTTAAATTGCCCTCGGCAAAAATGGTCACATGGCTGGTGGCCCCGCCCCCTGATCTCCAGACAGAAGATTGTTTAGATTGCCTTCCGCACCGCTCAGCACGGAGGGCCATCTAAACTCCCCTCTGTCTGGAGATCAGGGGGCGGAGCCACCAGCCATGTGACCATTTTCAAGAGGTGCCAGAACTCCATTCCACCGCGTTCCAGCTGAAAAAAAGCCCTGGCGACAATGAAAAGACTTATTCTATGACACAACTTTATGGATCCATCCCCAAAAAGGAGATCACATCTCTCCTCTCAAAATGCTACCTGGAATACTTGTCGATCGTTTCGCCTTGCTCTCCCCAAACCCCAACACAGTTCAGACTGTATCCTACCCTTGAACTGGATATGCTCAGAGTTCATATATCTGACAGCTAGCATGGTGCAGTAGTTAAGAGTGTCAGACTAGGATCTGGGAGATCCAGGTTTGAATCCTCACTCTGCCATGGAAGCTTGCTAGATGACCATAGACCATTCATATACACTCAGCTTAACCTACCTTGTTGTGAAGACAGAATGGAAGAGAACACTATGAGCTGTTTTAGGTTTTCATTGGAGAGAAAGGTGAGGTATAAATGAGGCAAATAAATTAATGGAAAAATAATTATAATATACTGGTTTCATTAATCACCATAGTTTTGGCTTTAATTTGCCCTTAAGGGAAAACGTTTAACTGTTTGTGGAATATAGGGGAATATTTTGATCTTTATGACCATTGCTTCTACACATTGCTTGGCAAGTTGAGGGTATTATTATTATTTAGATTTATAGTCCGCCCTCCCTGCAAAAGGGCTCAGGGCGGATCACAACATACAGATAAAAACATATTGATAAAACAGTTTAATGATAAAAGCCAGACTTCGGGGCATAAAAACAAACTCTGTACCATGTTCCTAATATCCCAGGGCGGGATTCACTTCACCCTTCCCTGTCAACCATAAGGGGAAGAGAGGGGTGGAGGCGTCAGTTGGTGCGCGATTTGCCATCATTCCTACATGGGGCAGATTACTCATATAGCTCCCCACTAATAGACAGGCAGGGAGGCCAACAGGTAGATCTGAATACTGGCTTCAACCAAATGCCTGGTGGAATATCTCTGTCTTGCAGGCCCGCCGAAAGGACACAAGGTCTTGGCGGGCTCGAGTATCCTCCGACAGAGAGTTCCACCAGGTTGGAGCCAGGACCGAAAACACCCTGGCCCTGGTTGAGGCCAGTCGAGCCTCCCTAGGGCCAGGGAACGCCAGCAGATGTTTTCCTGCTGATCTAAGCGCTCTCCGGGGTACATACAGGGAGAGGTGGTCCCTCATGTATGTCTCAGGTATGCCTGAGGCGGTCCCCTCAGGTATAAAAGATGAAACCCACTGCACAAAAGGCCGTCACCCTCTACAGATAAAGGCCTCGGTTGAAGCCCAATATAAATCTACTTCCATACCAAACAGAACTAATCAGTTAAAAGGTAATGCAGAACACTAGAGATCAGAACTCATAAATGGTTGATATTCTCAGACAGGGCCAGCGTTATTCTTCTGTGGACATTATTACTCACTTTAATATCCAAAACATGCATTTTGGGCTCATACTTTGACTGAAATTTTTCAGGCTGCATCACCACCAATTTCCCAGGATCCACTTTCAAGAAGCTGAAGATTTCATGACTGAAAGTATGATGGAATCTGTAGTCTTCTCTTACACTGTTAGCTTGAAAAAAAGTTGAAAAAATTCCCCAAATCAGAACGGTAACAATGGCTGAATCAGAAATGCAAACAGTTAATATAGCATCACTATCCTTAAACTGAAGTGTCGTACAGCATGGACTTTCTCAGACTGCACATACAAAACCACAAGAATAAGAAGACAGCCTTCCTCTTGCACAGCCTCCCCATGCCTCTGGGTAAGAATATAAGCCCTGCTGGATCAGAGCAGCGGTCCATCTAGTCCGGCATCCCAACTCACACAGTGGCCAACCAGTTACTCTGGAGGGCCAATTACGGGGCTGAGGCCTCCCCCTGAGGCTGTCTCCTGGCACCGGTATTCAGAGGTTGACCGCCTGAATGCGGAGGTTCCCTTTAGTCACCACGGCTAGTAACCACTGATACATCTATCCTTCACGAATCTGTGCTGTCAACAGGATAGCAAGACAGTGCCATTCATCTTAATGTTAAGATTAGTTTAAGGTATACTGCCTCTGTACCATGAGGCTCCATCCAGCAATCACGGCTAACTGATGACCTAATGTCAAAGAAGGTTTTTTAAAAAGGACTAATCTAGCAGCCATCATGAGTTAAATGATATGTTGTGTGTGGCAGGGCTGTCTGTCCTGAACTTGGTGTCAGTTGGTTTCATTAGGAGATTCCTAAATATTATTTAGAAAATGTTATAACGGTCCTCTCATTTCCTTTAGTCCCCCCCCCCCCCCGCTCTTCTGACTGCTTTAGAGTCAATATATAGGAAAGGAGTTCCAACCTCTTGCATGTTTAAGTTGCTCTCTTCTGCACCCTTCTTAGTGCTAAAATATTTTCCCTGAGGATCAGTCCTGCTTGGGTCACTTTAAGTCTCAAGATTTAGTATCATGGAAGAGACCATTTTTCTTCCTCGCCAGAATGCTGAACATGTTATCTTCCACCAGAAAACCGAGATTGTTTCACTCACTGGGAATTTGACTTCAGAAGGCAGTCTGCATCCTTTAATTTGCCATTTCCCCCTATACACTCTCCCCATATATTCCCCAGAGGACACTCCGATCAGGGGACAAACAGCTGTTGGTGGTCCCTGGCCCCAAGGAGGCCCACCTAGCCTCGACTAGAGCCAGGGCCTTTTCAGTCCTGGCTCCCACCTGGTGGAACGCCCTGTCTGCTGAAATCGGGGCCTGGCAGGACCTACTATCTTTTCGCTGGGCCTGCAAGACAGAGTTGTTCTGCCAGACATATGGCTGAGGCTGGGCCTCCGCTGGCCTGGAAAAAAGGGGTGTATAAATCTTAACCCTCCCTGTGAAGGCTATCCACCATTCTGTTTTAAATATATTGTTTTTAATGAACATGAATTTTTAATTGTATTTTTAATATGTTGTTATCCGCCCTGAGCTCGCTCACGGGGAGGGTGGAACACAAATTTGAAATAAATAAATAAAAATTATTTGACGTGAATGAGGATTCTCCCACCCATGGTCTGGAACCCGCAGTGAGTGGGTGGTTCCCTCACCCCCACATAAGAATTCAGTGAGAATAACCAGGAAACATTAAGGGCTATGGCTCTGCAATAGCCAATGATGGAGAAAATATGCCAAAGCTACTAGGAATTAGAGGGGCACAAACCGAAATATGAACCAAAATACAGCACAAACCAGGCTGTTTTGTGGTTCGCGAACCAGCGGTTCATCAGAGCCCATTTCTGACGATCCGACACAAACTTTAGGCTGGTTTGTTTTTTGGTTCGTCACTGCAGACAGCCTGGTGCTGATCAGTTTCCTAGACAACAGGGGATGGACTTTCTGTAGACCTTCTGCTGGCCTGGAAGTGACGATTTGCTGACCCGGATGTGATATTTTGATGAACCAAACGAACCGGTTTGCGAACCAGGGCAGGTTAGTGAAAGTTTGTGGTTCGTGAAATGCGACAAACCACGAACCACACGATTCATTTTTTTTCCTGTTCGTGCCCATCTCTACTAGGCATCCATCAGCAAAAACAAATTCTCCTCCTCTGTATATTCAGAACGTTTAAAGCATTTTCACTATGTGGGACCATATCAGATGCCAAACGAGCAACCACAATTTGCCATATCAAGAATGACCAAGGAGGTCCTCTGGCTTGCACCCTCCTCCTCACCCCTCTCATGGAGATTTCTGGTTTTAAAACTAACTTGCTGCGATACCACATTTGGGTGCAGACTACAGCACACCGCCTACAAGTCATGATTAAGTTATTGCACGGGGCTTACCATCTCTTGTGGCTCTTATCACAAACAAACTGGTTTGTTTGTGACCTCTGAATGCAGCCCAGGCATCAGAGATTAGTGAAATTATTCGTCAATAAAGAAAAGGCTTACCAGCCTCTTGATACAGTTGGTAGGCTGGGTCCTGATCACTTTTGAACAGCCCAACGATAATGACGTCCTCTCCATCCTTCATAAATTCTTGCACTTGTTTGATAGCCTGGATCTGTTTGGATGGGGGGCCAGACTGTTCTATCATGTAATCCACAATTCCTATGTTGAAACCAAAAAAAATATACAGTGCTACTGGTCGGCAAAAGGAAAAAAAGCAGTGCCATTTTACTTCATTAAAATTCAATCGGACAAACTTTATTTTACACACACACTACATCGTTTATGATTAGGCCTTGGATTTTGGGGACTTATCTTTACGCAGCTACGAAACTGCTATTCCTCCCTGTTGAAACTTATAGCTGCAATATCATTTTTTATATTGCCGGTGCTGCATTTTATCACTGCTGTACCAGAGAATCAGCAACAAGGTTATAAAAGAAGTAGGGGGAAATGGCCTAACACTAACACAAAACCTCAATTTTACTCAATATCAAAACCCAAGAGTACAAACACTGAAACGAGTTCACTTGCAGAGCATGCTAATGCTACCAATAAAGCAAAATAAAACATACATTACGAAGCATTACAAGAAGACATTACCAAAAATAGCAAGCGCATTTCTCTAAATGAAACATGGAGTGACTGTGGCTCAGTGCCCAAGAATGGGAGCAGGGATCTCCGAGTCTTGATCGCGGCATTTATAATTTTTGGCATGAACTAGGAATTAGAAACATCACTCGCAATTACATACCATATTTTTCTCTTGGGCCATTGTAATCAAAGGGTTTGCCCTTGCGGAAGATCTTGAGCGTCGGGTATCCAGACACGTCGAATCTCGTGGCGAGATCTGTTTCAGCAGTTGCATCAACTTTTGCCAGGAGTATCGGAGGAGTACGCTTGCTAAGCTCCTTGGCTGCTTTCTCATATTCTGGAGCCAGCTGTTTGCAGTGTCCACACCTATAGGAAAAGAAGAACGGCAGTTTTGCAGGCAAAATTTGAATTGTATCTGCTTTTTATGCTACCAGTTTTATCTGTTTTATTTTATGTCTTTTAATGACATGATCCGCTCTGAGCCTGCTTGCGGGGAGAGCAGACTATAAATTTAATAAATAAAAGATCTCAAGGAGATTTTCAATTTTTTTTTTTTAAAGAGGATGGAAAGAAGCTTACTATAAATGAAAGAGAAAGGAACAAGAATGGGATAACAGTCTTGTTTTTCCTAACATTAACAGCATCAGTGCTGGATTTTTTTTCTTTTTTTAATTTGTAGCTGATAAGTTCCTGTATGGAGCATCCACTTAAATGTCTCGATTCAGATGCAAATGCCTTAGAAGATCAACTATTCTGAACACACACACACACACACACAGAATCTACTGCTGCTTCAACACAGGAGCCATAAACAGACATGACACAAGGAAAAGGAATAGCAGAAGCAAGCAGGGCTCCCTCCTACCATGGAGCATAGAATTCAACCAAGATGATGTCAGCCTCGTTCACAGTCTCATCAAAATTGTCCTTGGTCAACACTAAGGTTGCTTCAGGCGGAGGGGTCCAATCCGGCTGTGAAACCTCTTTCACTTTAGTCACAATTTCTAAAATAAAAATGAATTGAAAACATAATGGCTTCTTTATTGCAACGACCGTTGGTATCTCAACCCCAGCAAAGTCCTCGTAGAAGGAAGCAAGCCACTTAACCCCTGGGCAGGTTCTGCTCTGAATACAGCAGTGTCCCTAAGAACAGCACTGCTAAGTGGTGTTCTTAGCACATACAGCAGTGGTACGGCAACATACCACTGGTATGGGGAAAATCAGAGGGTGCGCTTGCGGATATCAGAGGGTAGGGGAAACAAGTCCCGAGGCTTTAAGAACCGGAACTTATCAGGGTAGTTCTGTTTCAGATCCTGTTTCTTCCGTGCATACAAATACCCTTCCCTTCCCTTGGTTTAAAACACTAAGAACTGTTACACTGGCATGCACATGACATTATGGGATATTTGGTAACCTGCTTGGGAAAATCATGAAGTTGATTGCTAAGTCTTGAACTGGCAGCTGGTGACCTGCTGCCTTTAAAATGCCCTTATTCTTAGCTGATGTTGTCCCATGGGTGAAATCAACAGAAGCCCATACACAGGCTTTCTCTGTGGTGGCCCCCTACCCTGGGGAACGGCCTGCCTGAGGAAGTCAGGAGAGCTCCCACTCTCCCAGCTTTCCGCAAATGATGCAAAACCAAATTATAAAAAAAGGCTTTTGTATTACGAGGCTCTCAGATGCTTCGCTAATGAGTTAGGGTCCGTAGATTTCACCACTATGTTGCCTTACGTAATATCTGTTGCTTTAAATATGTGCCCCTATGTGCTACCTGTGCTTCATGTTGTCTAATGTCACTCCTAGAATTGCTTATGTTCTGTTTCTGCATTTTTAAAACTCTGTATTGGATGCTTGCTTGCTTGCTAATGCTATGTCTTTGTAAACTTATGTTTATTTACCCTATGGCATTGTTTATGGAAACGTCCTTGATACTGACTGTACTGTACTATTCGCACACTGTGTGATCCACCTTGAATGAGAAAGGCATAAATGACAAACAAAAACAAGGAAACTACAGAATTCCGTGAAAGAGTAGCTGACTGCCAGTGCTTCTGACAAAATACATCTCCAAGATTATTCTTTGCAGACTTAAGTCTTCGACGCTAGAAATCCTTCCATCAATAATGGTTTTTGGGGTCCAGTGACGGTACACTCTGGTAAACTGATGTTAAAAAAGGTTTGATGGAAGACACTTTGCTTTTGGAACATTTTTGGACACAAGTGACCTGTGCAACATTTTTCATGGGTTTTTTTTGCCATAAGGGGGAAAGAGATGAAGGAATGTTTGTTAGGTCCCACAATCCTACTTGGACACTCTCACTGTTACACCACGTGTGAAACCGTCCTCACTCTCCCTTTATTTCACAAGTCAACACTGAAGTACGTCGGAAACAGATTACTGGCTATGTGTAGCAACCTGTATTTAGCAACCTCTGAATACCGATGCTGCTTACCTGCTTCAGTCCTTGAGCCGTCATAATCCACAGGCTGCCCCTTCTTCAGAATTTTGATGGTTGGGTAACCACTAATGTCAAAACGACCTGACACAGCAGTGGCTACAGTAGCATCGATTTTGGCAACTGGGATGGGAGGATCATTTTCTTTCAGTGTTTTGGCTATCTTTTCATATTCTGGAGCAAACTGCTTGCAATGTCCACACCTGAAGGACAAGGGGGAAAAATTAGTAAGAAGTTAAGCTTTGCTTCTCAATTTCTGAATCAGACTGATGAGCATCCGAGAAAGCACAGAGAATACTTTATTTCAGAATGGTACTGGGTTAAGTGTTATATTCATGAGTAACTCCGCTCACATTTTGAGAAGTGATAGAAATTAAGCAGAGCAATGCAAAGCAAAACAAAGCCTCCCACTGACTGTGGGAGGAAGATGCCACATCTTTCAAATGCCTTTTCTTATCTTTTCCACAAGGGATGCAGCCATATTTTTTTCCAGTATCCTTTACCCTTTTGTAACAAATCTTTGCAATAGAAATATTCTGTATTGTCCAAACGTTTGGGCTTGTGGGCTCCAGACAATACCAAGCATTTCTCTAAGTAAGGGAAGCTAGAGTACTATAGATTGTTTTGGATCCCACTTAAAAATTCTGTGCACACAAGGGCAAGGTGATTTTCACCAAGCTACAAGTGACGCCTGACACAGGTTGGACACTTGTCAGCTTACCTCAAGTTTTGATGGGAAATGTAGGCATCCTGGTCTTGCAGCTGTAATGGAGAGCCAAGCTGTAAAACCAAGATGCCTACATTTCCCATCAAAACTTGAGGGAAGCTGACAAGTGTCCAACGTGTGTCAGGCGTCACTTGTAGCTTGGCTCTTAGTTACTGCACAGCAAAACCAAGGACAACAGGCCAAGGCCTTCTTAGGCCTGATGTGACGTTCGGATAAATCATGAGAACGCTCTTCTTGTGATCTGAGCACTTCAAATGGAGGAAGACCACATCAGTGAACACTCCCTAGCAGCAACCTCCACAACTATAGAACGTATCTTGTGTCAAAACCCCAATACATTATTAAATGTTTTACCGAGTAATATTACTTGGTATAATGTTACCAAGTAATATTATCAAAACACACAGTTTTATGGTGACGGCAGCGAGAGTAGTACATGCAGCAATATGGAAGACAGAATCTTGCCCAAATGAGACTGAGTGGATGAACAAATTGTATGAATATGCGCCTATGACCAAATTAACTTCTTATATACATAATAAGACCAATCTTAGAATTTCAGAAAAATGGAAAAAACATTTTTGACTACGTAGCTGAAAATTAAGAAAAACTAAGAATCTCTATTATTAAAATAGACAAACTGTAAAATTAACATTCTAAAACTTTGATTATAAATGTTAAGTGTATGTAAATAAGGGGATGGAGAGGAGAAATTGTTTTGTAGTACAATAGGCTGTTATATACTGTTTTTACTGTTTGTGTATTGTTATATATCTTGCTCCTGTGCTGCTTTCTTGTACCTTTTAAAATATTTATATTGCACTGTTTTATATTGTTGTTTTAAAACTGTAAAATGTTAAGTTTTTTAGTGTGCTGTTTTACAGAATGTAATCCACCCTGTGCCTTCCAGTTCGGAGAGGGCAGAATAGAAACTGAAGATAAATAGATAAATAAATAATTTTATCCATTGTTTATTGTCTTTATTTTTTTCTTTACTTACAATTTTTTTAAAAAAAACAATACAGATGTTAACACTGGCCCTTGAATGCCTGAGTTCTTCATCATACTGTAAAATTAGATGCTCCCTCCTCAGTGAAATCCCTGCTGTCTCAAAGTTGAAACATCACGTCTGGCATCAATGTCACCTGATTCCCACAACTTCCCACAGAAACACTAACACCACCACTGTTAACAATGGTTAAGGCTAACCAGGGCTTCCAGCTGACTGGCCAAATCTGGGTTAGTGCAGAACAGTTTAGTATTGGTGCCAACGTCTTTCTTTGCATGGCCATGCATTAGATGGAAGCACTTTATGGCAACTGCCAGCATACACACAGCAGACAACTACCACATTCACTTGCTTAAAACAACAAAACGCTGCAGGTCCCAAGCTTACCACGGGGCATAGAACTCTAGAAGCACGGTATCTTGGCCTTCAACAAACGTGTCAAAGTTTGCATCGTTCAGCACCGACACACCATTTTCCTCTTTCACCTCTGTGTCATCAACTTCATCTTCATCATCGTCCTCATCAGTCTCCTCTTTGGCAAGAGACTCTGAGTTAATTAAGAAAAAAATGACACTGTAATGCAGGTGACACACATAATACACGCCCATTTCTGTGAAAACAAAGATCTAGAATGCAAACATTGGGTGTCCACAAGCAGGTTCCTAGAATGCTCGAAATCTGTGTTCGTGCAAGTACAGCAGCATCTGGGACAGGGGATGGGTGCTATATGAGAAGGCAAAATCTTACTGGTAGTTGCATTTGAAAACTGAGTAGGATCACTGGTTCATCTAGTCTTGTTTACTCTGACTGGTGCTATTATCTAAGATTTGGGGCAGTGCTGGTTCCAGCCTGGCTACCTAAGACTTCTGATGCAGGTAACGCTCAAAATTGCATCTGAAACCAAAATTTCTCTCTCTCTCTCTCTCTCTCACACACACACCCATGTTAAAGCTCTAAGCTAAGAGCCTTCCTCAAACTAAGCTAAACATTTCTCAGGCAACGGAGGCAGAAAATCTGTCTTTGTTTTATTCATTTAAAAAGACACACTGATTTATTCAAATAATTACTCAAGTATATTCCATCCAACTTAAGCATCCCGAAGAGAAAAAGCAGAGGCTTTTTTACAACAAGTGAAGAACATAACAGGTTCTACTTTACTTTACCTTTCTACAACAAAAATGTGGAAAAATCAGGTTAACTTCTTCCAATTTGACAGAGAAAATAGGAATACTCAAGTTGCGCTTTCTTATTCTCCAGAGAACTCAACGACTTCTGAAATCATTTAGAGGCTCTCCTGCCTAAGACTGACAACTTAATTCAAATCTGTGTATGGGGAAAAAAAATCTTCCTCGCTTATCTGTAGGAACAGGCTTGGAGTCCCCTAGCCTGGTCCTCAAGGATTAATCACTCTTCCTTTGTGTCCCATTTCAACTCTCAAGCATATCAGCGACAACATCTGACGAAGAGAGCTGTGGTTCTCGAAAGCTTATGCTACAATAAAGTTGGTTAGTCTTAAAGGTGCTACTGAACTCTTTACTATCAGCGACAACGTAACACCCCTTAGTCAAACGTACCTCATGCAGGGCCTTATTAAACCTTCTGCTATTTGTTGTCTACCTTTTCAAGCAGGCAAGTCGTAATACTTGGCCCAGAGAGCCGCGTAGGGTTTGGCAGAACAAAAGCCGCGCAGGTTCGGTCTAGCATGAAGCCGTCCATAAATATTGTGTCTGGATGGTGCCTAAATAGTGTGGGTGGGTGTGAAAATTAACATGACCGTGCAATAAATGGCGCTATTGTTCAGTTGAAAAGTTGGATCATGTTCTAGACCAGGAAGCTTGTTGCTGATGTAAGAGTCGCTGGAGATGAATAAGGCACCCAGTTCACGGTTCAAATCATGCCACCTGAGTAACGTTTCCAAACTTAGTGTGCATCCCAGTCAGAATGGAGTTTCACTTACCATTACCTAAGAGGCCAAGAGAAACAGATGAAAGGCCAGTGGAAGGCACTGCTGGACACTGCTGCCCCACTGCAGTCGCCATGGGAGACAGGTAAGCCACAAAGGACGTCTACTGCACAGCCTGCAAGGCTGTAGCCTTTTCTAAGCAACTGCAGCCTTTTTCTTGTGTTGAGCAGGCATTAGAGGAGGGACGCTTTTCAGAACTCTTATGACAACTCATTCCTTCAATACGAAGTACTGGCGGGCACAAAACAGCGAGCCCATCTTCAATGAAATGGAACTGAGTACTATAACAACAACAACATTCAATTTATATACCGCCCTTCAGGACAACTTTTAATGCCCACTCCGAACGGTTTACAAAGTATGTCATTACTTTCGTAGAAAAAGACCTGGAGGAACTCATTAGCATAACTCATTAGCATATGCACGCCCCTTGACATCACCAGAAGTGTGTCATTAGCATAACTGATCTGCGTGTGCCACACTCCCTGACATCACCTATCCTGGCTGTTTTGGACCCAATCTTGGCCATTCAGGGCCGAAATTATTTATTTATTTGTTTTATTAGATTTTTAGTCCGCCCTCCCCACCTGGCAGGCTCAGGGCGGAGTACAACATTTCAATTTACATAAATACAGTTAAATTGGGCCCGAAATGGCAAAAAGGGGCTGAAAATGGCCGGAAAGGGGCCCAAAATGGTCAGGACTGGGCCACTGCTGAGTGGGAGAGTGATCCACCATCCATCAGAGGTCCGATCTGGGCTGTTTCAGCCCCAATCCAGGCTGAAATAGGCCCCAAATGGCTGAGAGTCAGGTGGGTTGGGCCACCTGAAATGTGACCTCTTTGGGGAACTGCCGGAACGATGTTCCGGTGTGTTCCCCCTCGAAATGAGCCCTGCCCACAACAAAACACACTGTGAGGTGGGTGGGCTAAGAGAGCTCCAAGAGAGCTGTGACTAGCCCAAGGTCACCCAGCTGGCTTCAAGTGGAGGAGTGGGGAATCAAACCTGCCTCTCCAGATTAGAGTCCCGCGCTCTTAACCACTACACCAAACTGGCTCTTGCAAGGGATAGCCCTTGATGGAGAAATAATTCTTGGTTTAGATCAGGTACAAATAAGTTCTCACTTTAATTTCCGGCTTTGATCCCTACACGCATTTGTGAGTTGAAATGATTATAGAGCTTGGGCGGATTTAATTACATGTTTGAAACCTGCACAGTTCCAAGACTGTAAGCAAAAATCTCCCCTGAGAACTCATTTGTGTAACAGACCAAACAGCATGCACAATTCAGTATAAACTTCCTCGAGCAAACCCTGAGCACAGGATCTGGGCAAATCCACAATGCTGTTTTTAGACTCTGTCTTCAGTAGGGCCTTCTGCTGCAATCTGAAAGTATATACAGATATTGAAGGCAAGCCAAACAGTTCTCCGGGCGCAGGAAACGCTTGTACTACAGGCTTGGGACCACAATTCCATTCCCTACATAAAGTATTATGGAAGAAATTGTTATTTTGCAGGCTGTGCACCCCCACCCGTAAAGCATTCTTCCACATGCTTGGGCCCTGCACCTAAGTCAAGCGATAATAGCAGCTAGCAATTATTGAGATTAACACATTCTTAAAACAGGAACAGAATTTCTAAATCTCTGTTGAGTACGGCTGCGACAATGATATTTATGCCACAATAAATCAGACAGTCTTTAAATCGCCCCCCTTTTATTTTTTTTCTGTAACAGGCTAAAACAGCCACCTAACTAGAATTTGTATCGTAACATTTCAAAGTGAGCTGCATTTCTGTTTTCCTCTTGATATTTAGAGTACCACTGAAAAGTAATTTTGAAATCAGTGTCCAAGTAAAAATATTCAATTTACAAGAGTATTATTTGGGGGAGTTACGTACATTAGGCCACTGAATACACGTGAACGGTCTATCAAGCAAAACTTTCAAGCCAACCTTTAAAAGAATCCAACAATCCTTTACTAGCACCAGGGAGGTATATTTGTTATCTGAAAGACAGATCAAGGTACTTGGGACTAAGTGCTTCAAATCGCTATTTGAAAAAAAAACAGTAGCCATTGTTCGCTTGGACAAACAGAAGGTGTCTGGAAAAATCAACATCAGGAATATTTTGCCAACACTGCTTTGCTTCTCAGCCCCACAGGCGTACAATAAGTACCATTCAGCTCCGAATTTTAGGCTACTTCAGTAAGTTTATCCAGAAACACACCAGCAGTTCAGATAAATGCAATGCAACAGGCCCTACTAGGCCATTTTAGCCAAGATCCTGAGATCAGTCAGAGAGAAAAGATCAAACAGCTCACCATGCATTCCTCTCCAAGTTTACAGAAATGTAAGAACTACCTTACTGTAAGCCAGTAATCTGTTTCTGCTGTGACTAGCAGGATGCCTTGGGAAAAGGGAAACCACAATCTTCCTTCCTATCTGAATTGTGGGGGCAGAGGTATACTGCCATTGAACATGGAGGCTCCATCCTCCATATAGAACTTCCTTTGCTTTTGATGTAAGTTTTGAGGAATGACAACCTTCCAAGTGCAACAACACCTACAGTGCACCTAGGAGGAAAGCAATAGGCCTTACTAGGGAATCTAAGATCCCTGGAGATCACCCAAGATGAAACCCCTTACCACTGATTCACACCCAAGCTTACACAATTTCCCAAGAAGACAGGTTTAGGTGGGTAGCCATGTTGGTCTGCAGTAGGACACCAGGATTTGAGTCCTGTGGCACTGTAGAGACCAACAAGATGTTTACAGTTTAAGCTGTCGAGAATCGAAGCTCCCTCAGAGACTCAAATCCTGCAGTTCCCCATGTATGCTACTCTTAAGGTATACTGCCTCTGAAGGAGGGAGGCTCCATCCTGTCCTGTCTAATAACTGCTGGAAACAACTGAATTCCACAAGAGCACAGCTGTCTCGGATTTGAATCCAGAAGCACCTTGGGGACCAACCAGGTGTCCAGGATCTCCGGTTTCACGAGTCAAAGCTCCTTTCTCCGATCCCAAGAAGGAAGAAGATACAACCACCAAAGGGAGCTTTGACTCTCCAAAGCTCATACCCTGAAAATCTTGCTGGTCTCTTAAGCTGCCGCTGGACTCGCAACCTTCCAAGGTAAGCTTCGAAAACCGGGCACTGGAGGCGTCCTTGTCTCTTTGCACGAAGAATACAAAAGAACACAAGGCGGGCCTGTGCAATGGAATAATGCAACGCTGCAAATGAGGAAAGGGAAGGGTTGGTCCAGCTCCCCAAACGAAAGGGGTGCAGGAACAAGCATTTTTGCCGGGAAAGGGTCTGAGTTGTGCTGCCAGCAGCCCAGTCTCTTCCCTTCGCTATTTCCCACTCCAGACCCTCCAGTTTTCTCCCGTGCTAGAAGAGATGCCCCCCTCCTTTGGCCTGCTTGGCTCTCCCACGCCCTTTGGCCACCCTCAGGCTCCCACCTCGGGTTGCCAACCTCCAGGCCTAGCGACGCCCCCCCCCCCCAGCATTGCAACTGACCTCCAAAGATCGGCTCCCCTGGAGAAAACAGCTGCTTGTTGGGGGCGCGGTGCAACCCATGCCACGGTATCATGCTTTAGTCCTTCCCCTCTCCAGGCACCAGCTCCAGGACTGCCGGAATTCCCCAACCCGGAGCTGACAGGCCTCCACCCCACCCCACCTGCACGCACGCAAGCAACGCCCCAGCCCCCTTACCGGCCCCGGGCTCCTCTTCTTGGCCCCGGGCTAGGAGGGCGAGCTGGGCCAGCGCCAGCAGGAGGCTCAGCAGGCAGACTTTGCGCGCCTTCCCCATCTCCGCACCGACCTCCGCGCAGCCTTCTCTCCCCTCCCGAAGGGAGATCTCCCTTCTCCAGCAGGAGAGCCTCCTCCCTGATTGGCTGGGGAAGGAAAGGGGACGATCGGAGCGGCCGGCCAATCCACAGCGGCCAGGCGCGAGCGCTGCTCCGAAAGGCTCAGAAATGAAAAAGTTTTTTTGCCGTTATCAATTCCGACGTGACTCCGCGCGGTGCGGAACAGCCGCGCGCCGCGCGCTAACCCGCACGCCCGCAAAGAGTCCCTTGCAGGAAAAGGCGCCGGGGCAAGGCCTACGGGGGGCGATCGCACGAGGGGGCGGACGCGCAGCCAGTGCGGAGTTTTTAAAAACGGCCGTCCGGCTCTGAGGTGCCCCTCTTGGATTGGCCGAGCAGCGAAGCACCAATCCGGGCTTGCCACTCCGCGGGCCATGCAAACAAACCCCGGGGCGGAGGGAGAGGGACAAAGGGGAGGGGAGGGGGAGGTTGGTCACCGGCGGGCGTGGCCGGGGAGTCGGAGAAGACACATTGCGCGCCGGGATTGGGTGGCTTGGGTGACGTCATAAGAGGGGGCGTGACCTCGAGTGGGAGTAACCAGGCAGGAGCGTCTGAATTTGTCCCACGTCAGTGCAGGGAGGGTTAAGGGGGGCGTTGGGTTGGATCAAGGTGGCCTTTCATAAAGAGATGCGGGCCCTCCATTCCTCTAAGAGAATCGCAGTAGGTCAGATCCTAAAGAACAGGATTTGAGACCAGTGGCACCTTAGAGGCCAGCGAGATTTTCAGGGTGTAGGCTTTAGAGAGTCAAAGCTCCCTTCATCACAAAAAGCACAGACCCTGGAAATCTAACAGGACAGCAGTGCTAGTCTGTAGCAGTAGAAAAGAGCAAGAGGCCAGTAGCATCTATAAGACTAACAACATTTGTGGTAGGGTGTGAGCTTTCGTGAGTCACAGCTCGCTTCTTCAGATACCTGGAAATCTAGTCAGTCTTTAAGGTGCTACTGAACCCAATTCTTGCTCATCTGAAGGAGCTTTGAGTTTTGAAAGCGCGTCCCCTGAAAAATCTTGTTGGTCTCTAAGGTGCCGCTGGACTCAAATCTCACTATTCTACTGCAGACCAACAGGGCTGTTTCCTGTAAACACCATTACTCCCTATTGAAGTCAATGGGCTTTGAAGGATAATTTTGTAACTTCTAAGCCCATAACTAGTCGTATGATTTGGTTTGGAATTGCATTTTATCCTTTTCATTATTCCAGAAAGGGCTAGACGTGTTAGGAAATGAAACAGGAATCTTGTGGTGCCTTAAAGAATGGTTTTAGTCCATTTTTTCATGAACTACAGCTCACTGGATTAGATCTGATGAGTGGCTTCTCACTATGCGGACATAGGAAGTGTGAGAAGAAAGACAGCCGGGCTAAGGGAGCATGGAAAGCAGGTCGCTCAGAGGTCAAAGGTGATATAAAAGTCCAAGAAACAGACCAGTCACTAGTTATGGTAGGCCACTGATTCCTGCAGAAGGTGGCACAAAATTTGAATCTGGTGGCACTTAAAAGACTAACCAAATTTTCCAGGGTACGAGGTTGAATGAATCAAAGCTCACTGCATTTTATCTAATGAACTGAGCTTGTGACTCATGGAAGCTTAGACACCAGAAATTTTGATTGGTCTTTTCTGGACTTGAATTTTGTTCTGCGACTACTGACTAACATAGCTATCCACTTGAAACTGTGTGCAGCAGGTGCAGAGTTCTAGTTTTTGCTGAGAGTTAACAATTCGAGTGAGATAAAAATCCCTGGTCCCTGCTCAACTTGGTGAACAACAGCGTGAAAATGGAAGTGCTAAGGGATTCAGTGTCTGTTCAATGAGGATTTCTGAAGATACCAGTGACTTTTCTGTTGAGTAAAATGTTTTAAATTCATTTTTTAATAAACTAGAAATCTAGGATGTATAAGATAACTATTAAGTTGCATTGTGAAGGCTACAACTGTCTCTAGTCAGCATGAAATGTGCAGCTGAGCGCAGAACAGAGATAACTCAAGTAAACCGGGAAAAACATTAAGAACAATACATGGCAGGATCAGGGCTTTTTTTCAGCTGGAACGCAGTGGAACAGAGTTCGGGCACCTCTTGAAAATGGTCACATGGTCGGTGGCCCCGCCCCCTGATCTCCAGAGGGGAGTTTAGCGGTGCGGAGGGCAATCTCAACTCCCCTCTGTCTGGAGATCAGGGGGCGGGGCCACTGGCCATGTGACCATTTTTGTCGAGGGCAATTTAAACTTTAAAAAACTCCCCCTTGTTCCAGCTGACCCAAAGTGCAGTCCTGATTTCCACCACCTCTTTTCCTAGAAAAAAAGCCCTGGGCAGGATAGTTTAAAATGCCATTGCTAGAGCTAGGATAAGCTATTCTTAAGAGCAACAATAGCCATTTCAATAGGAATGCCAGATGAAATATTTAGGCATCCTTATTACAAAACGTTAAATCTGAGCCCCCAGTTAATCTGAGTCTGCTTCAGATACTTTTTCATGTACAGAGAAGTTTTCATCTTAAAACTATCATTAGCACAATATTATTTATGGAGCATATGAAAGAAAAATGGACTTTCTGAGACGGTTTTAATGAGGGAAGGGCAATGCAAGTGCCGCTGGATTTTATAAATTGAACTTGGTTTTATTAAGCTGTTTTATATTATGATGTAATCCACTCTGAGCCTGCTCTGCGGGGAGAATGGAATATAAATATAATAAATAGCGGTTATTTCAAAGGTGTGAGCTCTTGATATGCTGCTTATTGGAAAATAAAAAAAGTTGTAGTTGGCTGTATCAGCCCACATAACAGCCAAAGCAAACACCAAAATCCAGGTAATAGCTTTTCATTAGGGCCAACTAAAATGACATAAAACATTGTGCAAGCTTTTGAGCTCACCAGAACTCATCATTGGGCTGTATTTTCCCCAAAAAATAAAAAACGGAGGGGGGGGGGAGGAACAGGAGGGGAAATAACCATGGGCGGGGGGGTCATCTGCAGAATTCATACCAACCTTCAGATGCTATGCTGCCTTTATGTTCTGAATTGCTCTTGGTGTTAAGATTACAACACTTGCATCGTGGGAAGAAGTAAACAATGGAGCATCATCTCATTGGAAAGATAAAGGCCAACACAGTCCAAATGCCACTCAAAAACTCAGGCAAGAAGCACAGCTCTCTTGGAAGACTGAAAGACGAAGGAAGCATGTGATAGTTTTCATATGAACAATATTTAAGATGGTGTACAGTAGGGTTGCTAGCCTCCAGGTGGTGGCTGGAGATCTCCCGGAATTACAACTGATATCATGGTGACAGAAATTAGTTCCCCTGGAGAAAACAGCTGTTTGGAGAGTGGACTGTATGGCATTATACTTACTGAGGTCCTTTCCCTCTGCAAATCCCGCCATCCTCAAGCTCCATTCCCAAATCTCCAGGAATTTCCCATCCTGCAGTATCCTGGCTGCTGCATTTTGGACCACTGAAATTTCGGGTCCATTTTCAAAGGCAGCCCTACGTAATCTAGCCTGTATGTGTCGGTGATGACAACAACAACGTGTGCTTAGATACTGTTAGTGCCCCAATGAGAGCAGTGAACAAAGTCAGTGTTGTTATTATCCCCACAATACAGCTGGGGAGCTGGGCCCGAGAGGAGTGGCTGACCCCAAGGCTACTTGCTGAGTTCATGGTAGGATTGGGTGCTGAACCAGCAGAGAGCTGACATATGAAAAAAAATAGTATGTTGCAAAGAAAATTCTCAAAATTTACTGTATGATCTTGGGACTGGAAAGTGAAAAGATGACAGTACTGTATTATACTATTGAATGTACTCATCTCACATTGTGCAATCTGCCTTGAGTCTCAGTGATGAGTGATTCCGCACATGTTGGATAATGCACTTTCAATGCATTTTATCAATCGTTTGAGGTGGATTTTTTGTTCCACACACAAAAAAATCCGTTCCAAATGATCTATAAAGAGGATTGGAAGTGCATTATCCAACGTGTGCGGAATCACTCTCTGGCTGATTCCACACACGTTGGATAATGCACTTTCAATGCACTTTATCAATCGCTTGAGGTGGATTATTTGTTCCTCACACAAAAAAATCCATTCCAAATGATCTAGTGTGTGGAATCACTCTATAAATGACAAAATAACTGTAAAAAGTGGGGAAAGGGTTTCAACTGTCAGTTATCAAATTCTGGACCGTTTTTCCGCACCTCCTTAACTTCTTAAAAATTGTTCTTGATAACTCTTATTAACAATAGAGTGGTTTCAAAATGCCCGTATGATGGCATTTAACAAAATTTTTAACATAGTGAAGCTGTTTCCTTTTACGATATGATCAGAAGGGTTATTTCAGAAATGTTAAGAATTCATCTCATAAAGCCCGAGATCTCTGAGAACGCAGAAGACCTGGGCTTTAATTAGTGTCACAAAGCTTGTGTTCGCAAAATATTTGAAGGTACGAAGAGATCCATTAACAAATGTCAACAGATCCTTGATGCAAGGCAAGATTACAACCAGGAAATAAAGAGCATTGGCAGAACATGTTCTAAGTATCAAGACTGCCACAGTAACAAGCCGTACATGTTTAGTTTGCATAGCAACTGCTGGTAGTCCTTGCAAAGTCCTGTTTTCCTATGCTTCATCTTTCACTCATATCACAGTTATATCTAACAGAAGCCAAGATCCGTCTAGTGGCCAACTCCTGCAATTACTGCCTTACCCACATCCATATTAATGTAAAATCCTATTAATTTTTCATGCACAGAACTGAAGGCCACAAGTTGCAATCCACTTTTCTCAAGGAGTCACAAAGCTACATTAGATTACACAGATGCTGAAAACAGCTATATTGCTTTACATACCATGTAACAATTTTATTAGGAACAACATGACAAAACGATATGCAAGCTTTTGAGTTCTCTAGAACTCTTCGTCACTGTAGATGTTCAGTGGGGGAAAGAGGAATGGGAGAGTTGTTTAGGGCATGGTAGCAAAGATACAAATTTGCAGTTGTAGTCTTAAAATGTAAAACAGGAAGGGGTTGCAGATTAAACTGGGTTTTATTTATTTAGATTTCTATCCACCTCTCCAAATTTTGTTTGAGAAGGTTAACATATAGTAAATCAATAAAGATGGTGGCAACTGAGATTGCAAGTTAAGATGTTGTAGCAGGTAAAGAGTTGATGGAGGGCAAAATGGATAATATCTAGCAGATGGGAGGCAAGCAGTCCCCATAAGGTAAATTCCCATTTGAAGATCAACTCCAGCTGAAGTATTCCTCTTTTTGACAGCTAAATTAGGTGTTGCCAAAAGTAGACGAAGGTTGCAAGCATGCCATGTTGGTATATAAACTGATTCCAAAAATATAAATAAATGTAACATGTATTATTTTATCGGAAAGGTGGTCTGACTTTAGTCTGGCCTGACTCACTTAAAAAAAATAGAGCCCCATGGTCCCGCCATGTATTTTAGGTTACAAAAAATGACGACACAGGGTTACTCCTATTCAATGACGTTAAGGAATTCTGAGCATGCAGTCGTGCTTATGAACATAAATGTTGGTTGTTGTGGGTTTTCCGGGCTGTATTGCCGTGGTCTTGGCATTGTAGTTCCTGACGTTTCGCCAGCAGCTGTGGCTGGCATCTTCAGAGGTGTAGCACCAAAAGACAGAGATCTCTCAGAGATCTCTCAGTGAAAGCCTTCGACAATACAACATAAATGTTCCTTGCTGGAAGTCTACCACAGGGGTCCCCAACTTTTTTGAGCCTGTGGGTACCTTTGGAATTCTGATAGAGGGTAGTAGATAAAAAAAGGCCACTGTAGAAGGTGGAACCAATCAAAAATGATAACTGTGGGAAGCGGAACCACACACACAGGAGAAGAGGGGAAAAGAGGGGTCATTTAAAAGCTAGTGTGGTGTAGTGGTTAGAGTGTCAGCCTAGAATCTTGGGAAACCATGTTCAATCCCTTGCTCTGCTGCGTAAGTTCACTGGGTGACCTTGGCCCAAGTCACTAACTTTCAGCATAACCAACTCACACGGTTGTTGTAAGCATAAAACAGAAGAGAATTATGTACGCCATCTTGGGTCCTCACTGGGAAGAAAATGGGGTAAAAATGGAATAAGTAAGTAAGTTTAAAAAAACACAGTGAGAGAATAAAACCAACACTATGGCGGCAGCTGCTGCCAATATAACATTATTTTAATTTGCACAACTAATCAGAAGCCACCCACTTCCTAAAAACATTTGGAGGTACTAGGAAAGGTGCCCAGGGTGCACATTTTGTATGGACTTTTTTTGTTGTTGCTCATAGACAGCTGTCCTCCTACTATGCAAGTATGCCAGTGTCCTAGGCTATGGAGGGCTTTGGAGCAGGGCTGGCCAGAGCCTCACAGGCCCCAGACAAAGTCTCTACCACCCCTCCCCCTCGTCTTTTGCTACCTGCTGTTACCATGAATGGGTAGCAATGAAGCAAAAGGCATGTCCATCCATCTGTCCATTTGTGGAAGACGAAAAATAAAGCTAGGGGTCTCAAAATTGGCCACTAGTTTCAGGCCGATTGCGGGAGGGAAACTATAGACTGCCGGAGACAAGGGGCATGTTAACAGGCTGCAGCCCTGCAATAACTGTAACAGCCATCAGCTGTGCTGGCTTGGTTTACAAGTAAAATGGAAATACCTTAGCTGAATGCAGCATGGCTGACCTCACAAGCCCTCCAGCTGACGTGGATCTACCGTTGCCAGTCTCCAGGTGGTGGATGGAGATCTTCCAGAATTACAGCAAAAGATCAGTTCCCTTGGAGAAAATGGCCGCTTTTGAGAGCGGACACCATGGCATTATACTGCAGTAAGGCCAATCTCTCCCCTCCCCAAGATATCCAGGAATTGCCCAATCTGGAGTTGGAAACCATGCTTGGGCCACAGAAGCTTGCCTCCTTGGTCTCTCCCCCCCACGGGCCTGCCCTGGAGGTAGAGTTGCCAACCTCCAGGTGTTGGCTGGAGATCTCCTGGAATTACAGTTGATCCCCAGGCAACAAAGATAAATTCCCCTAGAGAAAATGGCTGCTTTGAGAGTGAAATTTATGGCATTACATCCCATGGACGTCCATCCCTCCCCAAACCCTGCCCTCATCCCCCCAAATCTCC
Organism: Eublepharis macularius; assembly: GCF_028583425.1. Taxonomy (NCBI): domain Eukaryota; kingdom Metazoa; phylum Chordata; class Lepidosauria; order Squamata; family Eublepharidae; genus Eublepharis; species Eublepharis macularius. The sequence goes on along the minus strand of NC_072800.1, from coordinate 17,847,230 downwards.
AGGAATGTCCCAACCTGAGACTGGCAACCCTAGACTGGAGGGTGTCAGTGCTCCTCCATGCCAAGGCACAAGCACATCATGTGGCCCCTCCACCTGCCCCCTATGCTTCTCTCAGGCTTGGCTCCTCTAGGGTTGCCAACTCTGGTTTAGGAAATTCCTGGAGATTTGGGGCCGAAGCCTGGGGAAGGTGGGGTTCGGGGAGGATGTAGGGTTGCCAGCCTCCAGGTAGTGGCTGGAGATCTCCCGGAATTACAATGGGTCTCCAGGCCACAGAGATCAGTTCCCCTGGTGAAAATGGCTACTTTGGGGGGTGGACTCTATGGAACTATGACATGCCAAGGTCCTTTCCCTCCCCAAACCCCACTTTCTCCAGGTTTCTGTCCTCAGATCTCCAGGAATTTCCCAACTAGGAGCTGGCAACCCTAGGAGGGTGGGGCTTCAGTGGGGGGCATAGCGCCTTAGGATCCAGCTTCCAAGGCAGCCACTTCCTCCAGGGGGGCTAATCTCTGTCGCCCGGAGATCGTTTGTGATCTGGGAACGCCCCAGACCCCGCCTGGAGGCCGGCAACCGCTTGGCCTGCCGGCCCGCAGAGCCCGGAGGCGCCTCGAAGGGCGGCCAGCCCGACCAACGTCCTCGGCAGAGCGCAGCAGGGCGCCGTTTGGGGCGAGGCTTTCCCGCCTTTCCCGGCCGAGTCCTCCGCCCGCCTAGAGGGCGCTGCGGGGCCGGCCGAGGGCGGGCTCGCCGCGCTCGGGCTCGTCATCCGGGCGGCCGGCGGCGGAGGGGCGCCCGTGCGGTCCCGTCTGGCGGACTCCTTCGTTCTCCCTCCCTCAGGCCGGGGCCGCGAGCGGGGCAGCGGGGCGGAGGGCCGGGGGGCTGGGCCGGGCCGCGGGCCCCGGGCGAGGTGGCGGGCCGCGGGGCGCGCGAGCCGCATGTGTGGATGGAGCCGGGCTCCGGGCTGCTGCCGCGGCGGGGGCCGGGGCTGGGCTCGGCGGGGGGCTCGCCGGCGCTCTCGGGGCCTCAGGCCCGCCGCAGGAAGCAGCCGCCGCGCCCGGCCGACTTCAAGCTGCAGGTGATCATCATCGGCTCGCGGGGCGTCGGCAAGACCAGCCTCATGGAGCGCTTCACCGACGACACCTTCTGCGAGGCCTGCAAGTCCACCGTAGGTACGAGCCCCGGGGCCGGGCCGGGCCGGGGAGGCGGGCGGAGGAGCGGCAGCGGCGGCAGCTCCCTGGAGGATCGGGCCTCTACGTGGGGTCCCCCGCCCGCCCCGGCATCGGCGCCGGCTCTTTCCCTGCCGTGCCGGGGAGCTTCCCTCGGAAAACCCCGGGGTCTAGCGTGGAAGTTATTCACCGGCCTGATTCGGAAGGGCGGACCCTGGTAGCAAAAGGACCCACCGATTAAGTCGGACTTTTGAGCGCACCACCATTTATTTCAGCACAAGTTTTCGTGGAAGTTATTAACCTCCCTATTTAATCGACAGCCCTGCTTGCAAAAGTACACGTTGGTTAAATAGCGCTTTAAAGAGTGCCACCATTTATTTCAGCATAGCTTTTCTTGGAAGTTATTAACCTCCCTAATTAACTTACCTACCTAAGTAGCAAAAGTGGTGGTGGTGGAGAGTGCCTTCAAGTCATTGCTGACCTATGGCGACCCCTGGTGCGGTTTTCATGGCGAGAAACTAACACAGGTGGTTCTTCGTGGGAGATCTCCCATCCAATTACTAGTTAAAGCTGACCCTGCTTGACTTCTGAGATCTGACAAGATCAGGCTCGCCTGGGCTATCCAGGGCAGGGTGGTAGCAAAAGTACACCCTGGTTAAGTAGCACTTTAAAGAGCACCACTGTTTACTGCAGCACAAAGTTTTCTTGGAAGTTATTAACCTCCCTAATACAGCTGCCTCCCTGCTTGCAAAAGTACCCACTGGTTCAGTAGCGTTTTAGAGTGTACCACAATTTATTTTAGCATCAGCTTTCCTGAGCCAGAATTCACCTCTTCAGATACATGGGGTTTACAACTATTGCACCTGAATGTATGTGCTCTGTGTGTTAAAAACCGAGCTTGGCAGAAAACAAAACCTAGGTGACGGAGTAATCTGTTTATGCAGAATGGGTGTGACACACTCTACTTAAGTCTTTCTAGGTTTGCTTTTGTTTTTTTAAAGCTGGCTGAGGTTGCTCAGTTTGGAGTACTTTCCTCTGCCTTAAGAATTTTATCTTCACAATGAGCCTGTGTGGTAAGTTAGGCTGAGAGAGTGTGATTGGCCCAAACAAGCTGCATGGCAGAATGAGGATTTGAATATGGGACTTACACATCCTTGTCTTAGATGGGTAGCTGCGTGGGTCTACAGTAGAACAGCAGAATTTGAGTCTAGTAGTACCTCAGAGACCAACAAGATTTTCAGGGTGTAAGCTTTGGAGAGGCAGAGCTCCCTGAAGAAGCTCTGCCAAGTATCTGAAGAAAATCAGACAAAGAGTTAGGTCAGAAGAGTAGTCTGTGCATGCAGTGGGAGATAGATGGGCAAGGGAGGGGTTAACATAGAATCAAGGAAAGGACAAGGTGAAAAAAATGCGAGGAGATCCAGTTGAAAAAGTACAGGAATGTGTGTAGAGGTATGGCTGAACTACTTCTCTCAGGGGTGGGTGATGCTGTGATACTGGCTTGTGTAGTAACTGAGCGAGAAATCCTAAAATTCAAATCCTGGTTAGTGCTGGGGAGAAGTAAAATTGAACTTTTTGGATGATGGGAATTGTTGCAATGGCCAGCCATTCTTTCCGTGTGCGCTGAGGTGCCCTGAGCATCTACGGGCTGCAGAGTATTTGGCTGGATTTTGCTAGGGTACACACTCAGGTCATGGCATTGACCTACTCCTTTCATTCTCGCTGTTGCTGTCTGTGAACACAGACTGTGTCTCAGAACACTCCCACTGTGTGTTGTGCATTCCTAGAGAAGACCTAGTAGTGATGGCAAGTTTATCTACCATTACTGACGTCTTCAGGAAACCCTAATAAACTCAGAACTTCAGAAGGACCCTTTGGGTCTTCTGGAACAGAATTTGAAAACCGCTGTTCTGAAGTACCATTCAGAAGGTAAATACGAAGAACTGTTTTAACACACCACAGTACTTTTTAACTGTGTCTTTTTGACTTTAATGTGAACATTTGTTAACAAATGAAGACTTGATTTCTTTGGAGATAGATCAAGATGGATAGTGGTATTGGTCTGTCTGTGTCTGGTCTTGCCAGGTACTTCCCCAAACACTTTGGTGTATGAGTTGAAGATGTTTTATTAAGGAAAGATACCAGTATCAAGAAGCTGTAACAATTGAAATTGACTAGAACGTTTAAAGGTAGTAAAACAGGATCAGGTATAGGTCAGTGTACACACACACACCCCTCCAGTGAGAAGGCCTTTAGAAGTTTTGGCGCGCATCGCCTGGGAGGAAGGGAGGGGGAGAAAAGAGCTCAGCTCAGTCTCTGTGTTAAGTCCAAGGTCAGGTTCTCAGGCTTCGGCGGGAACCTGTAACCAAAACACCTTGCCTGGAAGATAAGCAGTAAGTAACAGAGCAACAGACCTCTGGTTCCACTCTGCACAGACTCAGAGGCACTACAGCACAATACTGCATCACAGTACACCTGAAGCATGGCAGATATGCTGAAGGCGTATCTGACAGTCTGTAGCAGTAGAAAAGAGCAACAGTCCAGTAGCGCCTATAAGACTAACAAAGAATATACCCTACCACAAATTTTGTTAGTCTTATAGGCGCTACTGGACTGCTGATTTCTTTGGTTCAACAGAATGTTGTATTTTTCATTGTGTTTGGAAATGCTTGTAGAACACAAAATGCCTGTTTAGGCTAGGCGTATATAACTGGCCCAAGGTCATTCAGCAAACTCCCCTGGCAGAGTGAGAATTTGACCCTGGTTCTCCTACATCCTGGTCTGACACTAATTATACCACAATGGTTCTCTTTATTATGTTCATTAAACCGTAAAGCATACGGGTTAGCATTGATGTGGTTTGTTGTGCAATTCTAAACTGCTTCATTACTTATAATAGTATCTTACTAGCCATCATATGTCTGCTAATTTTAGAAACTGGAAGCAGGGATTGCAGAAGTGAGTACATACTGACTGGTTGCTCACAAAGCTGGATCTGGGACTCTCATTTTTAACTTCTGGGTATATTTACGATTTCTGTCTTGCCTCTAAAAAGTTAAACGTTTTTAAAAATAAAGCACGAGACATGACCAAAACAAAATAGGCTCCTAAAACAGAACTGTCAAACACATTTCCCCCCTGCCAGTTCCCAGCTGGTCCATATAAGAGATTTTTGTTTTATGTATGAAGAACTAGCATTTCCTGTCTTCCACAGGCAAAACATTTCAAAGGCAAGAGACTAGAGCAATAAAGGCCCTTCTATTTATTTGTTAAATTTGTATCTTTCTTCCAAGAAGTTCGGAGTGAGCATGAGAGTAAGATTCTTGCCCAAGGTAACTTATAGCAGAAAGAGGAACTTAACCTTTCCCCCATGTCAGACCAACACTCCAGGCAGGACATCACAAGAAGCAGTTTGCAAACTCACATTCTGAATCTAAGCTGTAGAGAGAGAGAGAGACAGTGAAATCTGATGGTGATACAGAGAGGAAGCATGCCGAGTTTATCTTAGTTTATTTAAAGGCCCCTTGTTAAGTGCATGTTGGCACTGCGGGGAGAAGAATTGGCATATGGCTCAGCTGTGAATAAATGGCAGTTCCTATGTGAGCTAGTAAAATGAAAAAATGAGCTAATGGGTGGAGCTAAGTATAATAAATAGATGGGCGTTTGGTAAGGGGAGTGGAGTTCAGCTGTCAAGCTGTAAACAGCTGAAATGGTACCAGAAGCAGCAAAAACAAATAGGCAGTTCTGGTTTTGTCTTAAAAGTTTGAAGCTTCGTTTTGGCATTAGAGAACAGAACAAAGGCTGTGTTGTATGGGAAGGCCATCGGTGCTTTTCAGCCATGTGGAAAATAAAGGAAGTTAGAGGTCTTCGTTATAAGCAACTGTGGCTGTATGATGGCTTTCATTTGAATGCATTTCCAAAAGTAACAGAGCCCTGTGATAGGGTGTTATCTTCATCAGTCACTTAGTTGTAAACAGCCCTAAGAGAATGTGGTGATTTGATAATACATGGAAATAAGAAAATTATATCCAGTTAAAAATGCCAATAAACAGTTGAGACTTGACCATCTTTCAGTGCCAGCTAAACGCTTAATTCTTTGGTGGGTGGGTATTCCCTTCGCCACTTTATTTAGTTTCGCGCCTAACAGTTAATGAAATAATTTTAGTACAGTTTTGAGTTTTATAAGGACTGTTTTGTAATCTAGATTATAATATTTAACTATTGTTTAGACAACACAAATCTGATACAGGTAAGATCTATGTCAAGGCTTTGGTAGTTGTATTTTTAATCATTTTCACACCTTGAATCCCCACTTGAAAACTTGCAGCATAACAATCTCGATATTTACAAATGGAATTAGTACCATGTGCTTTAATTGATTTAATCATCAGATTGATTCATTACAGCTTTGGCTGGTTAACTGTGAGGGCTAGTTTCAGTTGATCTATGAGTGAAGGGCAGGCTTGCTTTTTAAATGCTATTTTGGTATTACTGTAAGAGGGAGGGAAAAGAGAGGAAAACATTAAAGATCACATTGTATTCTAACTGTGAATACTAGCTATTCTATTAACATCTTGGTTACTTTGAAATTTGCAAATGAAGATAGACATGCAAATCTATTCAGATTTCACAAATCATGTAAACGTTTTTACCATTCACAAATTCACACCCAATTCATTTCCTTTAAAAATGGATAATTCAAGAAAATATCCCCTGAATATTGAGAATTATTTTTTTTAAAAAAGTTATATTTATAGGCCATGCTGGAGCATTTCATTGAGCCCAGAAACCTTTCTGTTTCTCTCCTGGCCTGGACAGGATCCTGTCCCCTTATTTTTGGCAGTTTGGTGTAGTGGTTGAGTGCGGGCCTCTAATCTGGAGAGTCAGGTTTGATTCCCCACTCCTCCACTTGAAGCCAGCTGGGTGACCTTGGGCTAGTCAGAGTTCTCTCAGAGCTCTCTCAGCCCCACCCACCTCACAGGGTGTTTGTTGTGGGGATAATAGTGGTATACTTTGTAAACCACTCTGAGTGGGCATTAAATTGTCCTGAAAGGCGATATATAAATCGAATGTTGTTGTTATTATAGTCCTGTGCTGCTAAAGCACCAAAAGACAGAGATCTCTGAGAGGTGACACTGAGAGATCTCTGTCTTTTGGTGCTACACCTCTGAAGATGCCAGCCACAGCTGCTGGCGAAACGTCAGGAACTACAATGCCAAGACCACGGCAATACAGCCTGGAAAACCCACAACAACCATTGTTAATGCCATAATTTGACTTTCAGCCGTCATTTAATTAAAAAAAACTTTATGGTGATTCAAAACATTTCTCATGAGAGTGCTGCTTACAGGTTCAATCTTTGGCCTCTCCAACTGGAAATAGACAACACGGACTCAGACAGACCAGTGGTTTGACTCAGGGAAAGGCAGTTCCTTGGGTACTCATTTTAAGAAGTGCTTATCCTTCGTTACCCTGTTGCCCCTTTATAATGGCTGAAATTCCTTCAGTTTAAGTTGTTGCATACAAACAGTTAAAAAAAAAACCGTTCCCATATTGCTTTCGCTGCTTATTACTCCTTTTTTTGTTTACTGTATTTTATTTGTAGGTGTTGATTTTAAAATCAAAACGGTAGAGCTAAGAGGAAAGAAAATTAGATTACAAATCTGGTAAGTACAAACAAATGCAACCAGCAGAATTGTTTTCTCCATTTGTGGTGGTCTAGCATGGCTTCAATATGCTTGTCTAATCTCAGTAATTGTTATAAACTGATTTAGCTCTTAGCCAGCTGCTGTTTCCTTTCCCTCACACAGCTCTGGAAATAGGCAACTAATTTGTAATTAAATGGTTAAATTGGGAAATTATTTATTTTTATTTACGTCATTTGGACCTTACCTTTCTCCCCAGAGGGGACGCAAGGTGGCTAACATAAGTCTCCTCCATTTTATCCTCACAACAACCTTTGAGGTAGGTTAGGCTGAGAGCATTCATGCCTGGCCCAAGGTCATCCAGCAAACTCCCATGGCAGAGTAGGATTTGACTCTGGATCTCCTAGATCCTATTCTGGCATTCTGCCCGCCACACAGTGCTGGCTCTCTTGGAATGACCAGCCAAGCAATGTAGTTTCTGTATTTCAATTATTTCAGAGCTCTGGAAGCTCTATCAAAAGGAGATGCCAGTTTTTCTTAAAGGATAGATCACTTGTGAACACTGGTACAGATAACAATATAAGATTTTCTGACATGGTGGGAGTAAAGAAATGTATCTAGGCCAACCTTATTATAAGTAAATGTCCTACATTCCAACAACCATTTCAGTATCTGCATACCATTTAATGAACAAGCTTTTCATTAGCTGTCTATACAATAAAATATTTCGCTTTGACATGCCACATTTTAGCACATTTTAAAATAAATACATAATTTTAAAGGGATAAGATATTTAAGGGACATTTCGTCACCTAGATGCTTAAACATTTGGTGCCAATACTCATGAAAATCAAGAAAGGATAACGAAAGAAACTGTTTTATATACTGTTAACAGTACTGAAAAATAACACTACGAGAACAGGACTGCATACTGCTTTATGGACAACAGTAGTTCAGAAACTGTTTTTGTGCAACGTAGTCATGCTATAACAGTGCATATTATGCTATAAAAGTATATGTAGTTCGATGCCAAGTGCTGTTGTGAGAGAACCAAATCAGCTGTTAACACAATCCTAACCCTGTATTGGCTATACCTCAATCCATTAATACAGTGTTTTGTGCATTATGGGCATTAGAAATAACTACTAGAAATGCTAACTGCCTTTAGTGTAAACAGCAAAGTTCAGTGGTGGTTTGAATTACTCCACTGGAATACTCTTGATTAAATTTAACATTTGCATAGATGCAGTGAATTCAGTTTACTAACTCCTCTTGGCAGGTCACCATCAACTCTGTTTGTCGCACCATGTGTTTGTCTTGCTTCCATCTGAGTTAATTGCTGTTGCATCTTTCGTATCACCCGTTCCCTAATAACTTGAACGTTACTGGCATGACATCATTCCTCATCTGTGTTCCCATCTGGAATCCTATGGCCTCAGGGTTGATACTTGAACAAGAGTGATGGTTAGCCAGGGCCTACTGAAGCTGACACGAGGTAATGTCGATTTTTCAATGTGCCAATGTCTTTGAGTATAAGATTATTATTGTGATGTTTTGAAACCTAATGCTCACAAAAATCAACATTTAAAAAGGCAACTGATGCTTGCCGTTCAGTTAAGCCACTCCCATCAATTTAGGTTAGTGTTGGGTATGTGTAACTGGGTGCGTGGGTGCAATCTATTCATCCTGAAACTGTTTCTGCTTCATAATAGCGGTAGGTAGCCGTGTTGGCCTGCAGTAGAACAGCAGGATTTGAGTCCACCGGCACCTTAGAGACCAACAAGATTTTCAGGGTATGAACTTTTAAGAGTCAAAGCTCCCTTCTTCACATATCTGAAGAAGTATTTGAAGAAAGCTTTGACTCTTGAAAGCTCATGCCCTGAAAGTCTTGTTGATCTCTAAGGTGCCATTGGACACAAATCCTGCTTTTTTACTTCATAATAGTACCTCTGTAGAATCTTAAACTTCAGTGGGGTATTGAACATTCTATGTTGCTTATTTAGCTGGAAGTTTAACATTGTATTGTGAATGAAATTCATCAAAAAAGATCTCATACATTCTTGGTATGCAATCAGGTTTGGACATTAACCCCAATCAGTTGTTCCTCGTGCACTCTTATGTACTCTGATATGCAAGGGTGGCCCTGTCCATATCAGTGGATGAAGCAGAGCGATATATACGTGTGGTTCTTCCATCTCTGTTGAAATGAATGGGGCATCCTTTGTTGATGTGCATTTAGACTCATTTGTATAAAAATATGAACATGAAATGATCTATACAAGATCATTCCAAAGATCTGTTGTAATTGATAGTACTATTAATTAAAAAGTTCTACTGTTACTATAAATGTATTATTTCATTTCAGTACAAAATAGTTGCAGTCATCTGCCCCTCCCCTCAAATTATTGAACTGTTTTAAATCTGTCAGTATTACATAGCTTTTCTACGAGCTAATTTCAGCTGTTGTGATTATGCAGAAGTTGTAAAGGAATCCACGCCAACAACTTGGCAGAAGCTTCTGCTTACATCTTAGTTTCTATAAAAACAAACCTGGTAAATTGACAATTTGAAAATTTCCAAGCTGTTTTGAGTTTTGCAGTTATATAGGGAATCATTTGGAAAGGCAAATTAGTATTTTTCTCAACAGCAAACTGACCAAACTAATTGCCCTATCAAAATTTCATACCGTTAGTATTTTCATACACAGGTCAATATTTGTCTAGAAAAGTGTGCAAACTGCATTTAGATCCTCAGACTGAAGATGATTGCGGTCAAGGCAGTTTTACATCACTCATGTCAGAAACTATCGCGTTTGAAATGGCCTCACATTAGTTTCATGCATGGTGTTCCTTTTACCGCTTCTCTTTTCTGTTGCTATCCTCTGCTGGTCACGGAGTCTGGACTTCTAGTGTTTGTATTTACATTCCAAGCATGCCTACATATTAAGCCTTCTGAAAAGTTGTTTGATTTGTGACATTCATTTCTCATTTAACTTCTTTAGGGCTTATCTAGGGGTTTTGTTTATTCAGTGAGCACAGCAGAATGATCTTCATATTTGAAACTTTAGTCCTAGGGTGCTTATTCCCATTCTCATTTGAAGAGCTGGAGTGATGTCTTTTTGATGCTTCTGGATATTTTTTTGAGCAAATTGTGCAAAATATGTTAATGATTACTGAGTGGAGAAGAGAACCTTTTTTTTTTACAATTCATTACAAATGCAATTTAAGTACGAAATAAAAATAGTTAATTTTTTTAAAAAATATATATAAAAATATTAATCCTTTCCAGAAAATACAGTGAGTGGAATATTTAATAGATGCATCTTTGCAAACTATAAGAATTATATACATTAGAATATATAAATTACACACCTAATTTACTTTATTAAGTTAGGCCATAGACTAGACACCTTAGCTACTTTATGACCCTAAGCAGAGACTACATTTCATAGGTGACAAAGAGAAGCATAAAATCCCCCCTCCCGATCTTAGTATTTGTGGCATGTTGGGCAGCTACTTTGTTTTTTTAATCTCAAACTGTAAAAAAAAAAGTCTCAGGAAAGTAATAATCATATTCTGCCTAGAAATTTAGTGCCAAACCTGTTCACCATAGCTGAGACCAAATGTGACTGTACTGACAGTTTTGTAGTTGTTGCTGTTTTTCCTTGTTACCATCAAGTGTGACAGTACCTTGTGGCTTCGGTGGGTGGGGGTGTTACTGTTGAAGTGCTTTGTTAGAGTAACTGGATGGGACCAGTATAGGAAGTAGTATGTTTGGAGAAGTCTCCTTTTGGCTATGTGGTGATGTGATACCCAGTATGTGATCTTTGATGGAATAGAGAAACATTGGCCAGAGTTGAAGACAGAGACCGGGATAGCAAAAATCTTATACGGAGTATCATATGTACAGGTCAGCTTTTCCCCTTGTCCTTCCCACTGGAATCTCTTGAATGCCCTGATTAGCCGAGGTGCACTTTAGAATGCAGTGGGAAGAATGTAGACGGCAGAGAAAAATTGGTCACCTGGCTGTGCATGCTTGGCATTTTGGAATCCTGTGTCAGGTCTATGGATGACAGGCTATGGCAGATAGAGCCCTGTACCCTTACAGCAAGCACTCCATGGTCTTGGTTGAAAAGGCTTTATTCAAGGAATCAAATCATATTCATAGATAGGTCCACAGGTTGATCAAAAGTTGACAGGAATAACAAGATCTGTAAAACTGGTTCTTATAGGTCCCAAGTCCTCATCCCCCCTCCCAACAGGAAAACATAACTTTTAATGTGAAGGAGTCCTGAGAGCTCCCTAAATAGTTTACATGCTTAGTCTAGACATAAAAGAGGCAATAGATTAAGGATGAAACACGGTATTCTTCTTCCCCCTGAGAACTAGCAGGTGTGCAAGGTCAGAGACACTGAGCTTCACAGCACAAGAGATAAGACACTCTGGATACAGCAGGCCTGTGAATACAAGGCAAGTTATGGCATCAGCAATATGGTATCAAGGCACAGCATAGAACAATGGTTCAGCATAGAACAATGGTTCATGGCAACACATCAGCTGAAAATAATGACATGGATGGGTGACAGAGATGACATCCTGGACAAGATTTGAAATGATTGGATTTTGAACTGTCTTAAATTTAGATACTGGACCTGGACTTAAAGGTTGCCTGTTTTCATTGCCCTTATTAACACACAGGTCTCTAGATACAGGACAGTTAGGTGAATGTACAAGTTGTATATGGATTATTAGGATAGGGAAAAGAAGGTGAAGGACTAGAAATCTGAAACATGTTTAAATAGTAGGGGAACCAGATGTTGTGTTGCCATGAGTACTCTCCTTAAAGGTTTTCACTGTATTGGAAGGTAGATGTGAAAGCTGTATAATACTAGTTGGGCTCATGAAATATCTCAGGAAGCCCCAAGATTATGTTCTTCGGAACTTTACATGGTGTATTCAGAATGAGCCAGGTGAGTCTGGTTTGGTTTTTTCAAAGATAGTCTCTCTTATTCAGGGTGGCCGTGTCTTAGAGGAGACTCTAGGTCAGGGTCACCAGCATGATGCCTGTGGGTGCCATTGCATTCACCAGCACCTTACCTGGTGCCCAAATGTTTTTAGAAAGTGGGCAGGGTGAAGTGGAGCTTTTGTCCAGCAGGGCTTCTGATTGTACATTGAAAATTTGATGGTCTGTGTAGATTTTTAAGGACATTGCTTCAGTAGCAGCTGCCTCCACAGCACAAGAACTTTCACTGTTCATTTTCAGTGTTTATTTTTGAAGGTTCTGTTTAAACAGAGCTTCAGCCTGAAACACTGAAGAGTTACTATTCGAGTGATACATAAAGTCACTCCCTAACATTTTGTGGTTGGCTCCATTTCCCGTGGCTGTCCTTTTGTGGTAGTGCCCCCACAACCTATATTAGAATTCTGAAGGTGACTTCAGTCTCAGAAAGGTTGGGGATCCCTGCTCTAGGCTGTGGGTGCACAGCATATATGGCCTGTGGGCCAAATACAACTCTGTTGTGCAGCCCACAGCCTCCCCTCACAAGTTCCCCTTCCCCTAAGGGCAATAGTGTTTCTCTGCTGTTCTCTGGGCTGAGAGATGGTGCTCTGACACCACCTCCCTGACTGAAAATTTCTATGTTGCATCCCAGGGGCTTGTAATTGAAACTCATACCTCAGAGATACAACAAAAACATTTCCCTCTGTGTGTGGATGTGGATCTGAGTGCTTCTTCTCAGCACAGAGAAAAGCTGAGAGGTATTCTGGGGCTTCCCCTAAGAATAACAGGCCACAACCGTCCAGGTGACATCATGTGGTTAGTCATTTAGCTCCAATGAAGACCCATCATGGCCCAAGAAACAGTTTGAGTTGCCCATCCCTACTGTAGGCATTCATAGCCTCTGAAGAGGCAGATATAGGCGGACATTAGGCCTTTTTGGTTGCTCCCTCTCCTCAGCCATGTTGGAGAGAAAAAGCCATTGGGAAAAAAGGTTCGTTGAGGGTGATGAATCTCTGCACCTTCATATACAGAACTTTATCGTGTCTCTCAGGAGCTGTTTTATTAGGTCTGCCCTTCAGCTATTCTTGAGGTCCAGTTGTGACAAAAATGAGAGAGTTGTTTTAACATAAAAGTAGAGGACTTGCTTTTAAATCTAAGTGCTTGTTAAGAAGGGAAAGTTTTGGCTCTTGCCTGGTGTACATGTTGCTAGTGGCAGTTGGGTGCTCCGAGAGTTTCCCAGGGCTGTAAGGTGCTGGTAGGGAATTGCAATAATTGTGCCAAGATGTCCCTTAATGTGTGCAAATGAGCACCTTGGGCTGGATCCAAACCTCAGTTTCCATTGGTGACAAGGCACTTTCCCTGGCAGAGCAAGGAGTGGGACTATTTCTGCTATCTTCCTCCTCCTTTTGGGCCACACATCACACTGGCACTGTTCCTGAGGGTCCTCTGACTCCTTAAGGTCTTGGTGGTGTGTGAGGCAAATTTCCTTTCTACAAGCGGAGCTCTGTGAGCAGGGCTTTTTTTCAGCGGGAACGCGGTGGAACCACCTCTTGAAAATGGTCACATGGCTGGTGGCCCCGCCCCCTGATCTCCAGACAGAGGGGAGTTGAGATTGCCCTCCCCGCTGCTGCAGCAGCGCAGAGGGCAATCTCAACTCCCCTCTGTCTGGAGATCAGGGGGCGGGGCCACCGGCCATGTGACCATTTTTGCTGAGGGCGATTTAAACTTTAAAAAACTCCCCCTTGTTCCAGCTGACCCAAAATGACGTCATTGTGCGGTCCTGAGTTCCACCACCTCCTTTCCCAGAAAAAAAGCCCCATCTATGAGCAATACTTGAGATCCAGTAGTTGTCTAGAAGGGCAGTCTAGCAACCACAGATAAGCACTCTCGTTTTCCATATGCAAGGTGTCTTGGATTTAGGGAGTCATTGTGGAAGAGTTATCAGTAGCTTGCATGTTGTAGCAAAATTGACAGAAAATATAAGGATGCAGAGTCTCTTCAGCTGATTTCTCTCTGAGGAATTCAGGCCCGTGTTGTTCATTGAAAGCTGTTTCCTTTTCCCTGTGCATATTGTAGCTCAGCAAAAATCTGTTGGGCACCTTTTCTGTATGACACCGGAGAATCTTTTCACTCCTCAGCTGGTCAGTTTTTGAAAAGTTAAAGCTTTAAATGCATTCACCGTGAAGCCCTTGGCTCCCCGATGCTGACCAGATTTCCTTGGAGAACCCAGTGGGACTTCGTGCATTTTGAACAGAAGAAGCGTGATGGAGACAAAATGGCTTATGGAAACAGTTGCTGAAGGCGTATGCATTTCTTGCCATTCGTTGCTGTGAGCAAATGGAAGTGGCCTGACCAAGTCATGTTTGCAATCTTGTATCATCAGAGGAGATGAAAAATGGAAGTAACATAACTCCAGCTGCCTTACTTCAGTTGGAATCTCCTATTCCCTGTGTTGTTTTATTAATTTAGCAGCCTTTCTGCTGCTTATATAGTTTTTTTATGTAGTTCAGTGAAGCAGCTAACACAGCAAGATTTTTTAAATGTAGCATGGGTGTGTGCATGGCTTGTAATGTAGAGCCTCATTGTGCTGTTAACAGTTTATATGTAACTTGATTGGTAGGCTCACATTAATGATAGAAGTGGATCACTTTAGAGGCCTTTGACAACCACAGCGTAATTGTTCTTCTATCATCTCCTTCCTTGATCCAAATGACAGGTTCTGTTTTATATCTCACCCCATGATTTCATCTGCTGGCTTTGGACAAACACCGTATAAAAACTGGTACATAGTCTAGTTAACTACGGAAAAATACTGATCTAACAAATGGATTTCCTTCCTGTAGAAATGTCTAATGATTTGTAATGTGGGGGGGAAAAACACCCTTGTGCCAACATTTGCTGCTGCTTCTTAGGGACACAGCAGGTCAGGAAAGATTCAACAGCATTACCTCAGCTTACTACAGAAGTGCCAAGGGAATTATATTGGTGTACGATATCACAAAGAAGGAGACGTTCGATGATTTGCCAAAGTGGATGAAAATGATCGATAAGGTAAGCTTCCGTTTCTTTGAAAACAAGCAGCACTGATTTCAATACTTGCCCCGGTTATAAAAGGCAAATTGCACCGTGGCAGCATAGCCCTGCATGGCTCTTCCTGTAGCCACGGAGGGCTCAGCGAGATGTAACTCTATCTCCATTTATCATTACCAGTACTCAAATCACGTGGTCCGTCTGTTATACATGTAAGATACAGGAGATTTCAGCCATCTCAGCTGTCTACGACTTAGGTGTTTCTCTTGCCTTCCCGATCTCAGATGTTAAACTGATTGCCTATATGGAACTTAGTTCCTGAATGCTGTCCTGTGATTGTAAGCAATCTATGGGTGTGTGTGTGTTCCTTGTTTTGTGTGCTGTGATGTATGATCCATAATTTGCACAGCTTCTGCTCCTGTGAAGGGAGTGCAGGTGAGTATGTTCCCCTCCATTCTTCTGTGTGGAGGAAATTTATGCCTGCTGCATTTTGATGTTCCAGTGGTAAAGAGACTTCACATTCCTAGCTGCACTTGCAGCTAGGCAAGACACATAGCCACATCCTTACACAAGTTCATGCATGCTTACAGACTCCAGTTTCATTGGCAGAGAGATTCCCCTCTCCCTCCTATGGGAGCGGCAAGACAAGAGTGGTGACAAAATCCTCTTCCCCTTCCCAACATTAAAAGTCTGCGAAAGCATGAAGAGACAGGCAGATACATAAGACTGTGGCTGCAGGCTGAAATTCCAGTGATAGAAGATTTCTGTCCCCTTTCTGTGAGAGAAGGGAGAGTGAGAGATGGTGGGAACATTCAAAGATCTCTGCCCACCAAGCCCAACAGCCATTGTGGCCACAGCCATCAGTGTGCATCTTGAGAACCACTAGTGGGACAATAAGAGGTGTTCTTTCCTGCACGACTGAATGGTGCAACTACGATAATTGTGTGGGTGTGGAATTTTATGCGCAGCAATCTCTGAACCAGAAAGCTGCCCCAGAGCATCCTGCTCAGCCTTTTCTTTCCAGCCGCCTTCCTGCATTGTCTTCAGACGTTCATTTTCTGAACTCCTGCATTGATGTGGAGTGAAAATCATCCCAGGCAAAGTGCTTTCGCTGACAAGCCTCCGGCATGCTCTGCGCAAGTCTATCGGTAGACAGTGTCATCATTTCAGTCGTAATTCCAGATTTTCTTTCTCTGTGCTGGCTGCACAGATATGTCATGTGATCACACAAGGAGAGTGGCTTGTTCCTATTTTGTGGGACTATACAAAATTAAATGCTCAGGTTTGTTCAAGGCCAACAGAGGCATGCATGTCCCCATAGGCAGATGTTTCGTTGTCATCTCCAAAACTGCTTTTTCTTCTCCCTTCTTTATCCCTTCTTCTCCCCTCTTTTTTAAAGGGCCTTCACTGGGCCCTTATCTTGGACAGAGGAGGTGGGGCAGTCCCGTCAAGCTGTTTTTGCAGGAAGGGGAAGGGGGAAATAAATCTTTCCACTAGTAAAACCTAAGCCCGCAGTTGCACCTATGTGTCACTGTGGTGATGGAGAGTGCCCTCAAGTCATAGCTGACTTATGGTGACACCTCCCCCCCGCCCGCCCGATGGGGTTTTCATGGCAAGAGACTAACAGAGGTGGTTTGTCATTTCCTGCCTCTGTGACTCTGGTCTTCCATGGAGGTCTCCCATCCAATTACTAACTCTGCTTAGCTTCTGAAATCTGACGAGATCAGGCTCACCTGGGTTATCCATGTCAGGGCATGTGTCACTGTAGAGGTATGTATTTCATATCTAAAACAGCCTGTTGCATGCAAGCAGGACAGAGTGTGAAACCTCTTCACCATTGGAACGTCAGCAGGCAGCAGCCCTCCCCCCTCTGTGGCCATGCTTTAGCAGGACCCTAAATGTGGACAGTGGGGGGGGGATATACTCAAGTTTCTGTTTTCCTGCTGTCACGGGGTGGGTACTCTCTCTAGCAGTGAAACCTATCCTGCAGATGTTATGTCAGTCAACAGAACAGACTGTGTGTCCTGGGTGGGGAAGTCTGAATTGGCTGCCAGAGAAATTCCTATGCTTTGGGATGGGGTATTATTGCCCCCTTGTGCTGCATCGTGGAACAGGTTGGCTGAAAATAACGTAATGAGGGACTGAAAGATTGCATGAGTGGACACTCTGTGCCACAGTCAGTATGAGCTGATGGTGTGAATGCAGGAGGTGCATGGAAAGAGGGAAATGGCACATCTAAATATGAATAAAAAAGAACACATGCTATCTCGACCACACTATGTATTTACACAGAGGCAACATCTTTGTGAACCCTGAACATTATGGTAGCTTTTTGTTCAGTGCAACATCATACACGGGTCATTTCGTAGAAAAAGAGCTGGAGGAACTCATTAGCATAACTCATTAGCGTATGCCACGCCTTTTGCCATCGCTGGAAGTGTGTCATGAGTATAACTGATTTGCATATGCCACACACCTCTGGCATCACCTATTCTGGCTGTTTTGGACCCAATCCTGGCCATTCAGGGCTGAAATTGTGCCCCAAATGGCAAAAAGGAGCTGAAAATGGCTGGAAAGGGGCCCCAAATGGTCAGGATCTGGCTGCTGATGAGCGGGAGAGTGATCCACTACCTGTCAGAGGCCTGATCCAGGCCGTTTTGGCCCCAATCCAGACTGAAACAGGCCCCAAATGACCGAGAGTCAGGTGGGTGGAGCCACCTGACATGTGACCTCTTTGGGGACTTGCTGGAACTGCGTTCCCCCTCAACATGAGCCCTGATCATACGCATACATGTTATGAACTTGCAGCTGACTTGAGATGTGACTGACCAGCTGTGGCTTCCTTTTTAAATAGTAGATGCTTCAAAACTTTCTCTGCATGCCTCTACATATCATCTCTACCTCTACATATCATCTGGGGTTAGCGTCTTGAACAAGAGTTAGGGCACAATTGGCAACTTTGCTTTGCTTTATACCATCTGAGAATTTTTTTTTAAAAAAAATGTTTTCCTTGTCAGTGTATACGATAATCTTTGGCCACCCACCTGCCCCCAAATAGCTAACAGTTAACTGCTGCTAACTGGCTGAGTTGGCATTGCTGTCTTCAGTGAGAGTAGAAAGGTAAAACAGCTTGGATTTTGGGCTACACAAATGGGAGGGGGGGGCTCTTTTCTAACAGCACTTTTGCAAAAACATTGTGCCATCTTTTATAAAGGGACGCAAAGACCAGCTGATCTTAAATGAAAGCAAGCTTCTAAGATATACTGTTAGAGCAGTGGTCTTCAGCCCACGGGTTGTGGAGTCCCACCTGCTAGGTTGGAAGATCTACAGGGCTGTTTTTCTGCTGCCTTTTAGAAGGACCCACAGCTCGCCCCCATCCCTGGAGAGCCAGGGCCCCCTGCCCTGCCTGTCTGCAGGCAGCTGAGAGGAGCAGCAGGACAGCACGGTCAAGAGTAGGACTCCCGGTGCTCAGCTCATGTTTCTTGTGGGAGGTGTGTGCGTGCGTGCGTTTGTAGGGAAATCCTGTTTCATGAACTTGGCTCTGCTTGTGATTCGTTGGATACAAGTCGTTATTTCATGGTCTCACATGTAATTTAGCAGCTTAGGACTTGTGAATGCAATGGGTGGGCAAGTTCATACTGTCCAAGCTGGATTTTTAGGAGTCTAGCACTCTAACCTGACTTTTTCACCCCCACCCCAGTATGCCTCAGAAGATGCAGAGCTGCTACTGGTTGGAAATAAGTTAGACTGTGAAGTGGACAGAGAGATCAGTCGGCAACAGGGAGAAAAAGTAAGTGTAGGTAAAACTAAACCAACATTTATTGACTTTATTTATTGAGGTTGCCTTATAACGACTCCTGAAAGTCATGGAAACTTAGTATTGCTGATTTGGGTCTTAATTCTAAAATTAGCTAATTTTTCATGCTTTAGACGCTTTTTGATTACCAGCTGACTGGTTGAAGTTCTTAAAACCAGGTACATATTCCAGTGTTTTATGTGGATTTATGCAACATGCAACATTCAACATACCTATGTAAGCATCGTAAGAAGAACCCTGCTGGATCAGACCTGGGGCCCATCTAGTCCAGCATTCTGTCTCACACAGTGGCCAACCAGTTACTCTAGAGGGCCAACAGCATGTAGAGGCTGAGGCCTTCCTCTGATGTTGCCTCCTGGCACTGGTTTTCAGAGGTATACTGCTTTTGAACGTGGAAGTTCCCTTCAGCCACCATATAGTCACCACTGATAGACTTAGCCCCCATCATCCTGCCATTCACCCTTTCACAAGGTTCAAGATGGCTTATAATAGAATTCCATTTGGGATTGTTCAGATGAGCGGTTCATGTGAGCTACCGTTTCTACATGAGGGGTAGGCAGGTAGCTTCTGGCTGTTTGTGACAGCGGTGGCTCAAAAAAGAATTGACACGGTCGTACATGTATAACCCTTGTATGGAGGCAGAGTGTCATATGAACAGCACTTCCATGTAAATAAGAACGGAATGCAGGCCCACCAGAGGTGGGGAAATTGTTTGGGAACTACCAGATGTGTGAACTATCATCTAAAAGTAAAATTAAGCACCTTTCTGATGACACGCACCGATCTAAAGATATTTGTACTTTTTTGTGTTGCCATATAACCCTGAAAGGGAAGATGGAATGGTTTTCGTTCTTGGTTCCACCACCATTTACAGATTTTGTTGTTGGGACAGCAAAAAAAAAATTCTTTCAGAAGAGTTCCAACACTGAACAATTTTATAAACAAGGCAACTTGAATATTTTTTGCCAGTGTCATGGAGTACAGCATAATAAATGCTAGTCAATTTTTTAAAAATTAAGGCTGTGAATTACACAGTCAGGACCTCTGAAATCATGAACAGTACATCAAGTCTTTACAGCTAATGAAATGACAGATTATACGTTCTTGAATGATATCTGTTGTTAGTCAACTGTTGCTTAATTTAATTCATAATATGTAGATCGTTCACATTTTTATGAAACTAAATATAGTATTGACCAAATTAGATCCCCTTTATTCAGAACAACAGTGAATTCTTGATTTTTGTCTTTTTCTGTCAGTTTGCACAGCAGATAACTGGGATGCGTTTTTGTGAAGCTAGTGCCAAGGACAATTTTAATGTCGATGAAATATTTCTGAAACTAGTTGACGACATCCTAAAAAAGGTAAAAAACTTTGGTACTGTAAGCTAATGGGATGTTATGGTTGACTATTATAAGGTAGTGATGTTCATAGCTTTCTGCTACAGTAGACATTGCAGTCCATGATTTCACTTATATGTGGTCTGTGGCCTGAGCACATGTTGTTGCTCCATGTGTCTGGAGAGGCAGCATGGGTGCACAAGCACACTGCCTCGCCCTGCCTTTGCAAGAATTCCTGCTCATCAGCAGTGCACCTACATGTGGAGGAGATGTGCATGCCAAGCGAGTTGCATGTTGTTTGCCTTTATCTCCTGGTCAAATGACTCGCATGTGGGGTGGCTGGCTGCAGCGTCACCATGCGACTTGCCTAGGCCAAGCAGGCGAGCTGGCCATCGCTGCGTAAGTTGCCCTATGGTGCTATAGCCAAGCTTAGCATTTTGGCTTTCCCAGGTCAGGCCTCTCTCAATGAGGAAGGCGTATTTGGAGAAGTGGTGGGGCTCTTTCCAAGGCAGTTTTGGCCTCCCAGTCTGTCCCTGAAGTCAGCAGACCTTCTGCCTCTCAGCTGTGTCCATTTGCAGTGATCCCAGGAACAGAAGCCCTGAAAATGATGAGAGTCTACTGTACAACAGAACTTGTTTCAAATTCTTCAGTAACTAGAATATAGCTTCTGGACCACTTCAGTTCTTTGACCAAATGGTTTATATTGCTTTTTAAAGTACTTTGCATGGAAACTTTACCTCACGGTGGTAGCTGAATGACTTTTGCTTCGGTAGGGACAGGAGGAAAAATAGGAATTGCAAACAGCTGTTTGCTGTGAGACAAAATAACAAATATTCCATAGGACCAGTATATAAACCTGTATCACAGCCGACACAATCCAGAGAAAGGTATCTCTGCTTCAGTCTTACTGATTTGGGTCAGATGTGTTAACGGAGTGGTGTAACAATTCATACGGTCATACTTTATGTCTCTTTGTGTTAAATATGCGAGATGGAGCTTCAAACTCCTGACTGCTCTTCTGGGATGTAAACTCGGACGAGCTTATAAGTACAAATACTGCATTCTGATTGTAAATGTGTATTCTTCTTCTAGTTTTTCATTCCAGTAGCCTATTACTTAATGAGCTTTCCCCCTATTTTAAGATGCCTTTGGACATTATGCGGAATGAATTGTCCAACAGTATCCTGTCCCTGCAACCAGAACCGGAAATCCCACCAGAACTGCCTCCTCCGAGACCTCACGTCCGTTGTTGCTAACTTGCTGCTTCGTCCAGAGTGGAAGTGGGGAGTTGGAAGAGTGCCGGACCTACTCTGCACTACAATCACATGGCAGTTCTTTGTTGCACTTTGATCCCGAGTCAGAGCTACACACTAATTTGTAAATATGCAAATATGCAAACCTGGGTAGGATTCAGCTGTAAGCGGTTCAATACGGCTCTTCCCACAAGTGGGTTTTTCACACTTCTTTCCCAGCACTATAAATATTGTACATTTGGCTGGAAAATACAACACTCCCAAACCTAGGCTGTAAGGAATTAAAAGCATACTTACTTATTCTGAACATAAATGTTGTAATAGTCCTTGATATCAACAAAATCTCTTCTAGTATATGGTGCTTTGCCAGCTTTTTAAAAAAAGATTATTTTTTAAAATTAGACAAATTTATAAAGCTTTCTTGAGCAGTATTGTTTTCCCTTATTCTATTGAAAAAGAATTGTTACCGTTGCATCTGAAAAGGATAGTGCACTTCACCAAGTTCTGGTGCCCTGCGGTCTCCATTCAGTGGCGTGCACATGTGAGGCTATGCGTAGGCCTCACTGAAATGCCATGGGACAATTTGCTTAATTGAGTTTCTGAACCTTACAGATACGGCGTTTCCAGAATTTCTCTTATTTATTATGTATTTTTAAATTTCATTTTCTTTCTGTTCAAAGGCACTGCATTCAGTGCCGTTTTTAATGGATGAATTAGCAACTCTCACAATTGGTTTCCTTCTTGAATATAAATTATCTAGTAATTGGACTGTGTAAAAAGAGAGAGAGAGATAAAAGACATTACTATTCTCCTAGACAAATTATTTTCATTTTTTTAGGATAAGACTTTCCCTTTTGTTAAGGAATACATATGTGTATCTGTCAATATAAATAGGGGAGACGAGTTTGTTAAAATACATTTTCCCCATTGTGTTTATTCACATCTAATATGCTGTGCTAAAAGCGCTTTCTTTTTTTTGTCTGAATGAACTTGTGAACAGTTATCTTTTGGTATATCTTTTATTAAAACTGCACTGTATAGTTTAGCTGTGGTAAGCCAGTAGTTACAAATTTGAGTAACTTGATATGTCCTAAATGTTGTTGTGATATTGAAAAGCATTGTCGTTCCAAACTAATGATGCACCAATAAAATTTTGTATTTATGAATGACATTGGAGCTGCATCTCTTATTAGAATGCCAAACATCAGATGTTGGCCAAAAAAGGAAATTCTAGTCTGGGAAGAAAAACATTTTGAATTAGCTTTCTAGTTTGTAAAAGCAGGATCAGTTAATAGACTGTAGCAAAGCTTTTTAATAACTCATAGGTCATCAAAGTGGATCCACTGACTTTGAAACCCTAAATGGCTATCTTATTTTCCGGTGCCTGAGTCCCTGTTTTGTGTATTAAGGCTTCCCCTCCCCTTACCAATGGTGTGTTCCAGCAACTTTCCTAGAATTTGTCTTCAGGCTCCTGGAAAGAATTAAGAATGTTAAAGAATTGTTTGCAGTTTAAGTAAATTAAAGTTCTCCCTGATTTTGGTCTTGTGTTAGGAATACCTCTTTGGGTCATTCAGTTTTAACTAATAAAAGATGGACAATTCAAATTTATTCCTATTTCCACTACCACAATGTGCCTATACAAGTGTTGTTCTTCACACAAATATTGTGTGGCTTACTTTAGTACTGACTTGATGAAGTTTGCCATTTTTGTAGCACTTGTAGTAAAGCTCTGGGCAATAACAGAGAAAAGGAACTTGTGAATGATAAATTTAAACTTGACAAACGTTTAGGTGACTTTCTGTATTTTAAAAACTGTGTTTTGCCTTCCATTCTTGAATAAAAATGTAAGAAAACTGGCCTAAATAAATGTTATATATTACAAGGAGCTATTTACTCTTGTACATCCAATAAGAAGAGTGTGTTGTTCTCTTGGTGTTGATTTTAGCTGATTCAAAAGTCCCCAAGAAGTGGGCAGATTTCCATCTGACCTACCCGTGTTCGACAATCTTGTGCATCTTGTTATCCTAAAAGAACTTGGTCTGCAAGGCCTCAACATCTAACCCTTCATTTAAACAAAAAACATCCACAACCTTGTGAATTATGTCACTGATTTAAAATATTTTGATGAATGCTGTTGCCACATCTCCCAACCACTTTTGTTAATAGCATATTTCTAATTCTGAACTGGACCATACACTAATATGATCACTAAATCTGCAAAATGGAGCAAGGGACAGAAGGGGTATTTCTTCACAAATGTGAAAGATTCCAGTTTCAGAACAACAACAACAAAAATCAGGGGATGAAAACTCCCCAAAATAATAGAATCAACACCTATAACTTTATGAAAAGGATGTCTGCTGAGTTTCAGTGGCTACATTGGAGGTTGCTAGGTAACCAGAATAGTGCTGGACCTTCTAAGCTTTGGTTTCTCATGTACAACAAAGCTGTGGAAGGAGGAGAGCAGGAATGGTTTGGAATGCCAAAACAGCTCTGGAAAAGATAAAGGAGGATTTGGGCCTGGTGGCCAGTACTTAGCTAGGCTTCCTTGGGGGAGAGGTTGTGGATGGGAGGGGAGGGAAAACTGAAGATTGAGAGGGGCAACTAAAGGTACTTTGGCTGCAGATAGGAAGCTGGAAAGGGGGAAAGACTACAGAGGTTGCTGTGGGAGGGAAAGAAAAAAATAGGGATATGGGGAAAATGAGATGTCCTCCTCAAGACCTTGCAGGTCCCCAACTTGTTCTAGGAGGGAAGGTAATACCATCTAGTAATTGTCTAGTTCAGTGGTTTCCTTTTTGAGTATGAGGACCTTTTAATTTTGCAGAGTCCCACATGATAGTAGTTGTACTATAGTATCCACTGACTGAGAATAACAAAATGACAAAAAGTTACCATGAATTCACTAATGATTTTAAATGAATTTGTATTTTTTTAAAATCACAACAGCATCTACATACATTTGAAAAATAGGTACACATGTATAATCAAGACATACTCAGTCTACACAACATATGTTTGCTTATTTATTGTACAGATTTATTTATTGAGATAACTGTTGTTGCTTGGTGGCTTTCAGAGATTGGAAGTCTGAAGGATAGACAAAGAACAGACCAACAACTTGACACTGTATAAGAAAGCGTCATATGTTTGTAAATTTTAGAGCTACTGACGTAGCTGCCTAGAATGACCCTTTTGCTCATGTGCTTGGAGGTCCAGTGAGCTTTCAGAACCTGTCAGAACAATTGGTGGATGCTGAGAACTTTATTGTCCATTGGTCCATCTACCAATTCCTTGTAAATTCCACAAAAATAGCCCTTTCAGATGTTCAACTGCTTAGCAAGTTTACAGTAGATTCTGATCGTCTCTTCTGTGGTGCAGCTAAAGAGTTCAAGGGAATTTAGATTGCCACCTACATGCAGGCGCACCATCCCAAGAGAGAATTTTTGGGATTGCTAACAACTAGTAATGTGGCATAGTGGCTATCAGCAAATATTTAAAACAGCAACAGGGCTTTAAAAATAAAAAGACCCCTTAGGCTTACAGCAAAGTTACCTATTCCCTTTACGTGGGGATGGTGTAGAGACGGAATACGGAACTGCTGATGGGGTAACTAGAATGTTTTGTGCACAGAGGTACAGAGAAGTGTGTGCGGCATGACTGGAATGTGATATCCTTGTGTGTGTGCACTTTTTATTGCACGCACTTTTCATGGCAACCCCAGGGTGGGATGATCAAAAGAATGGTTATCAGCACCCTGTAGGACCTAGTGCCCTCTTGAAAGAAGGCCCCAAAAGAATACTTGCTCCAGGCAGGACCAAGATCCATAGAGCTCCAAAACTAGTCCCGTGTATCCAAGGGAGGTCTAGCCTTGCTTTACCAAGTGCTGCATGGCAAATGGGGGGTGGGTGGGTTAAAAGTAGTGTTTGGGCACACGATCCACCGGTCAAAGAAAAAGGATCAAACGTTCCAGTGAGAGAATTTGCCTTAGCCAAACTGGAAGCTGAATAAAAAGAAAGTGTATTTGAATTAACCATGAGGCAACAAGAAATGGAGGAATGCAAAAGGCAACAAGATAATAGAACTGATCTGCCCTGTGCCTGCTGATGTGGGGAGGGCGGAATATAAATCGAATAAAATAAACGGGAAAAGATCAGACTTGAAAAAGAGCCAACAATACAAATTCATTAGCTTAAATTAAGAGTGATTGAACAGGGAGGAGTTAATCCAGCCTCTAGGGGTCAAGAAGACAACTACCTGAGAGTAGATATTAAAAGAATTCCCAGATTTCAAAAGAGGGTTAACTTAGAGGTAAATGATTATGATGCCTTTAAAAAGAAAGCCCCCCAGAACATAGTAGGAAGGAGTTTAGAAGATTAAGCAAAAAAACTGAGGAGACATGCTCAAGTAGGCTATTATCTAGAATGTTACTAAAACAATGGCTAGAGAAAGCTGAGAGCTGGCAAGATATTCTCAATCTTATAAGACTGGAACAGTTCTATAAAATCATACCTACAGAATAATAATTTTTTTATTACACTTCTAGACCGCCCTCCCTGTCAGGCAGGTGCAAGATAAAAAGCCAGGAACAGTAGCGAAAGCTGCTGAGATTATGGATAAGTTATTGTTGATAAGGAGAGGACCAGGAAGAAGAAAAAATCTCCTTGGAAAAGTATTTGAAAAGCCACATAAAGAACCTTGCTTGCTTAAAAAACATCATACAGGACAAACATCACACAAAAGAGCCAGAGAAACACCTCAAGGCAGAGAGGAAGGATCATGAAAAAAATGTCACCAGTGTGGTGAAACAGGACACGTGGTACAAATATCCCAAAATGAATAAATCACCTATAAAACCAAAAGAAGTGAATGTTAGACTTCATAGGCCTGTTGCTTGTTAAAACAGGTTTAAGCTGGGAATTAATTTCATCAAAGATTTTAATCACATCTGTGGTGTTTTGTAAAAGAGATGATCTCAGTCTACTCACTTCCAGGGATGACAAGGTATTGGATATGATGCAATGTAGTTTCCCGGACCGTTTGAGCCTCCTAAGATTGGGATTCATGCTCTCAGCAAGGTCTGGTACTGGTTTTGCTAGGACATTAACGTTGGCGGTAAGAAACACACACTCTGAAATCGAGAAGATTGTGTTTTTGTTATCTGACACTGATAATCATGTGTCCTATAGAGTCTCTCAGTTTGCATCGCAGCCAAAAAGATAAGATCTAAGGTGGTACTGAATGAGGCTGTTTCGTGACTCCTGGGATAGTTTGGCATACTGTATTGTTTTAATTATTTTTTAGTAACCTATATAAACTGTGATAAGGGACTTAATTGTTTATTAGTCAATGTTTGGTCAATTGTGACGGCCTATGGCTATAGGCAATAAACTCTTTTGACTTAAAAAAAGAAGTGAATGTTATTAAACAAGCGCAGCCTGCCCTCAACAGTTAACACCAATCACCACCGAAGGCTTAGAACGTCGGGAGGCTTCTGTGCAGAACCAAGGCTTAGAGGGGCCAACTGCCATTTCAAGCACAGGACATGCCAGAGTGTGTGTGACAGGCATGGATCCTGATGACAGTAAGCCTGTGGTACTGGATGGATCCCAAGTAGTATCATGGAGAAATTCAGGTTCTGAGGTATGTGTTATTAAACCCAATGCAGAGCCATTTAAAGTCCAAAAGCAAAAGAAGGATGTAAAAGTCCTTGCAGTGATTTTTTTCTAAAAAAAATGTTTAGGGGGACTCAAGAAAATCACCATTTTATAGTTCAAATAGAAAAAAAAAACGGGAAAATTGCGCAAAACATACACAAATTGGTTGCTGCCATCGGGGGTAGCAACAAGACTGACCAATCACCGAGCTAGATTCCAACTACCAGCGCTCCAAGTGGCTTAGAGAAGACTTGTTTGTATTTGTTTGCACCCTAACGATCACCAATTATGCCAACGATCTTGGTGGCGTGTTCGATGCTCAAAGACATTCCATTTTTTGTAAGACGAACAGTGCTCCTAGCGAGTTTAAATATAACTAAACATCTTTGTTGCCAACATACGCTACATAAAACTTAACAAATCACATAAATATCCATAATACGTTTGGAGTTGGATTAGCGGGAATTCCAACTTTTTAAAATTTTTACTTTCTCCTGTTAGATTCACAAAATATTTAGGGGTATGCGTCCCCCCCAGAAAAAAGCCCTGAGTCCTTGTATTAAGAGTGCTGAAGATTAATTTTAGTTGATGCATAAGGTTAAAAACAGAAGCCACATTGTGCAGTATTACCAAGTGCTGCAGGGAGACCCTGGCTTCATCATTTATCCCCACAACAACCCTGTGAGGTAGGTTAGGCTGAGTGTGTATGAAGGAAATGGAAGCTTTGAAAAGAGAGGTCCCAGACCTGCCTCTTATGACAGGACCATATTGACATTTCCTCTTCCATTATTACATAATTGTTGCATATAAGGCAGTATTTGGTTTATATTACACGTCCGCTTTGCGGGGAGGGGCGTTCTCAGCAGCTAAAGCAGCAAGCAGGGCAAGTGGTAAACTAGCAGGATTGTTGGGAAGAGATGCACAGTTAATGATTTTTAAAAGAGTCAGCCCTCCAAAGACATGTCAGGATGAAAATGTATGGGAAATTGCGGCTGACTAATGAAAATGCACATAAAAGTTCACATGGATGCTTCATTTCTAGTGCAAATAAATGTCTCTGCATTTGTAACAGCAGTGACAGGGAAATGGAAAAATCTCGTGTAGATATAGGTTGTTTTTTTAACTCAATTATGGGGAGCAAGATCCCATCGATCCTAGATTATCATAGATTCATCTTCAAGTTTATACAGATTAGTTCCAAATCTAGAGTTCTGTTTCCGCAGAGGCTAGCAGGATGCCTCAGGTAAACTACTGAGAGACTACTGCCTTCCCCTAGTATCTGGGCCTAACAACTGGTATTCTGAGGTATACTACCACTGAACCTGGGAGTTCTATTTCATCCACACAGAATTCCCTTTTAATCTTTATAAGATTTTGAACCTTCTAGTTTGATACCTTCAAGGCACCCTTTGCTCTTTGCACTAAGAATATAAAAGAATGCAAAATGGGGCCTGCACAAATGAGTTTGTAATCTGCTTTAGGGGACGCCACCTCATTTAAGAAATTCCTGGAGATTTGGAGATGGTGCCTGGGGAGTGCTGAGAGCATAGCAGGGACGTGATGCCATATGGCCAACCCTCCTTAGCTGCCATTTTCTCCAGGAAAACGTATCTCTGTTATCTGGCAATCAGTTGTAATTCCAGAGATCTTCCAAGCCTTCAACCTGGAGGCTAGTGACCATGCATGATGGGACCCAGTGAGAAGAACGTCTACAAATGCAAACAGTACTACTGAACAACTCTGGGTGGGCTCAGATTTTTTTTTACTTGTTGAAACTCTGACCTCATTTCATGAAATAAAAGTGTTTCCTCTTTAAAGTTCTCCAAGTTTTGGTGTAAATTACCGAGCAAACCACCAGGTCACGAACCTTGCTCTTTTTTGCAACACATACAAAAAACAAAATGCTGTGCATACATGCAGAAAAGAGAGTTATGCTGTTAGCAGCCAAATCTCTTTAACCCAGTAAACCCCCTTCCAAACCCTCCAATTTCCCCCACATTGGATTTCTATTCTTTCCTGGGGGTGGCTGAAGTTCTTCCAGAATTACAACTGATCTCCAGGCTGGGAAGATCAGTTCCCTTAGAGAAAATGGCTGCTTTGGAGGGTGAAATCTATGGCACTACGCCCGCTGAGGTATCTCCCCTCCCCGAACCCCACTTTCTCCAGGCTCCACCTCCCAAATCTCCAGGAATTTTCCAATCTGGAGATAGCAACGCGTCACCTAAGCTAAAAAAAAAAAAAAGGCGCTGCTCCCGCCTCTCTCCCTGCTTTTAGAAAGCCCCGCTCGATGATTGGCTGGAGAATAAAAGGGCAGAGCAATCAACAGAGCGATCAATCCTTGATTGAAGGGGAAAATCCGATTTCTTGATGTTGGAAGGCAAGGGGGATTTTTTTGCAGTGAATCGAGGCAGCCCTACAAGCTCTTGCATAAAAAAAAAAATCTTTATTCACCGTTTGCTCTTTGTAGCACGCCGTGACCTCCCGTACACGAGCTCCCACGGGTTGCAACGAATCCGCTTGGCTGCAGCTATTCCTCTCCTTCCCTGAAAGGCAATAATTAAGGTGCCTTTCCACCTGGCAGCTGGAATTGTGCAAAGGGCCACCGCGGGCAGCGTGTGTGCATTTATTTAAAAAAAAAACTTGCAGCGTGTGCATTTTTAGAAATTTTTTTTTGCAGCATGTGTGCATTTATTTAAAAATGTTGCCGCGTGTGTGCATTTATATTTAAAAATCTTGCTCGGAGGTGCCTCTCAGCAATTACAAAAGTAGCGCGTGTCTCTTTTCTGATGTTCTTGCAAACGTTTTTCGCGTGCATTTTGCTTTGAAGCTCAGCCATCCCCAGCGCTCCAATTGGTGAGCCTGTAGTAGCCTGCTCTGACGCGAAGCTGCATCTGCCTTTGTGATTGGGCAGCGGGCGATGGTTAAGGGTGGGAGACGTTGTGTTTTCTTCAGTTAGGCGGGAAGGGAGGGCGCGAGGTGGAGTTCTGCGTAGGCTTTGTGCTTTATTTCAACGTTTTTCTCTTCAGGTTTTGCATTCAGTCGACGAGGCGTGGAGAAATGAGGATTTTTCAAATGGGGAGGACCCATATAAGACCTTTTGTAGCTGTGCCTTCTAATCAAATCCATTTGAATTCAAAGGGGATTCCACTTTACTGAACTAATTATATCTGTACTATGCTTTCTGCAAGTGCAGAGAAAAGTGTTTTTTTTTAAATGAGAAACTAAATAGAAATAAAGGCTTTGTTCTGTTATGCAGGCAAGTGCAGCTTGGGAAAAACTTGAGCTTCAGAAACAGTCTCTTCTGGACTGAAGCTTCTGAAATGTATAGGCTTTGAAATGATTATAGTAGTAGAAAAGATTTGTTTTTGTGTGCTGTCAAGGCACTTCCAATTAATGGAGACAGTAGGTATGACTTCTAAAATACCCTGTTATTAACAGACTTGCTCAGTTCTTGCAAACTGACGCTGTGTCTGCCTTTATTGAGCCTCATTTCTTACTACCTTCTGCATTCTCTAGTATTACTGACTTTTCCAAGTAATCTTGTCCTGTACGATGTGACTAGGTACAACAACATTTTAAGTCATTTAGGGAAAATTCAGGTTTGATTTGATCTGGCACACCACTTGTCTTTTTTGGCCATCCATGGTATCAGTAAAATTATCCAGCACCACATTTCAAATGAATTAGTTTTGTTCATGTCAGCTTTCTTCAGTGCTCAACTTTCACATCTATACATAGTAATGGAGAATAACTTAGTATGGATTATCTTGAGCTTGATACCCAGCAACGCATCCTTAGCCTTAAGAATCTTTTCTACTTTCTTCATGCCTGCCCTTGAAAATCTCAGTCTCCTAATTTCTTATGATGCCCCCTGTCATGTATGCCATCATACCTGCCATTATTGGATTCTGCATTTTGTGCTGATCATTACTGTTCTGCTAAAATTGTATTCTGTTATAGCATCTGAGAGTGTGTAAACTGCTAACATGAAATGCAGGAGAGCCAGTGGAGCCTCTCTGTTGTCTGTCAAAAATATTTACTTTCACTTTTCTAGCAAGTGT
The DNA here is from genome assembly GCF_028583425.1 of Eublepharis macularius. Classification (NCBI taxonomy): domain Eukaryota; kingdom Metazoa; phylum Chordata; class Lepidosauria; order Squamata; family Eublepharidae; genus Eublepharis; species Eublepharis macularius. The sequence continues at coordinate 17,816,275 of NC_072800.1, read as the reverse complement.
CCTTGGAGGTGAGCAGTGAACGATGTATTTTTTCCCAGAGACTGGGATAATTTCACTTTGTACTCTGTCTAGTCTAAACTAATCAGTTCCCATGTAACTTCTTTGGGTTTTTGCGCCAGAATGTCCAGAGACCTGAAGGGCGGAAAGTTTCCCTATAATTAGTAATGCCTTTGTTTGACTTGTTACTTCTGCCAATTGCTTACCTTTGTGTGAACGCCCTGAACTGAATGGATCTCTAATAAAGTTGCTTCAACTGGAACACCTGTGTGTTAACTGTGGAGAACTTAAAGGGACCTAACTGCCAGGGACTGACAACCCCCTCTTTTTTGACTTAAACAACTTAAATAACATTAGAGTAATTTTTAAATTCAAAAATAAAATATTTTATTTAACATATAGAGGAAAGGTGAGGTGAATTCACGGGTGTAAAATTTCTGAGGTAACTCAATATGGATAACTTCTGATGTACAATCAGTACATTCACAGGCTTTACTTCTTAGGTTTCAGACTAAGGAGAGCTTTTTAAGCTCTTCACAGTTGCTTAAATCTTTATCGTGAGAGGATTTTTTCCAGTGTTTCCCCAATTACTGTAGTACACTTTCTTTGAGTATTCTTTTACTCTTGGATTTAAGAAGGCTGGTACTGTCTTTCCAGGATGCAAAGCCCTTCTGAAATGCCAGTGCTTGTCTTGAGTTTTTAACTTAAGGTCTCCAAAGGCAGTTTATAACCATACCAGACAAGGGATCTCTTCAGAGCTAACTCCCTGTTTGACCAGGTAGGGAAATTCTCCTTTCACTAGAAAATTGATCCCCTTTTCTTTGGCCTGAGTCTTCACTTCCCAAACTTCCTTGCCAACTCTCCCTCCCTCCCCAGTTCTCCTGTCTGTTAAACTGCTCTCAGTCAGGGCTGAATCTCCAAACTGTCAGTGCTTGACTCCTCTCAGCTAGGGCTGAAATCAGACTCTTTTACCCAGCATCAAGTTCAGAAGCCTTTTCTACGTTCAGCTCATGCTACCCAATCAGATTCCATGGAGTAGCCTATCGTTCAACTGTCTTGCTTCTGTGAAGCATTAACGTTCACAGCCCTTCAGCGGTTTGTACAGAATTTCTAAGCTTTTAAAAAGTGCAGTCCATCAGAGTCTTGTCCTCTCGTGATGTGACCAAAATACACCAGCCTCACTTTAGTCATTTTATCTTCCAAGGAATATTCAGGTTTGATTTGATCTAGAATCCACTTGTCATTTTGGCCATCCATGATATCAGGAAAACTCTCCTCCAGCACCACATTTTAAATGAATCAGTTTTCTTCGTGTCTGCTTTCTTCATTGTCCAACTTCCACATCCATACAGAAAAATGGAGAATAACTTAGTATGAATTATCTTGATCTTGGTCCCCAGTGATATAGCCTTGTCCTTAAGGATCTTTTCTAGTTTCTTCATGTCTGCTTTCCAAGTCTCAGTCTCCTAATTTCTTAGTTGCAATCTCCCATTTGGTTGAATATTGAGCCAAACAAAACAATTTCAGTTCCTTGTCAACCTTGAAGTTATGTAATTCCTCTGTAGTCATTACTTTTGGCTTCTTTTTTTTTTATATAATTTTTTATTTTCAATATCTAACATACAACTACTACATACATACATACCCTACAAAACAGTAACTACAAAAGACTACAATAACACAAGGGATAGGAAAGAGGAAAGAAGAGAGAAAGAAAGAGAGAGGGAGGGAGGGGTGGAAAAAAGGGGAAGGTACCCTACAAACACTAAACACTAAACACTACATTTCTGTTTTCCCTTCATACTGCCATTATTCAAAAGTTAAAGCTTTATATTATATTGATGGAGTGGTTGACCTTACTAAATGCAAATTACAATTTAATTTCAAGTTAAATTTTTCTTCCCCTCCTGGGTCCCGGACGGAGTTCTCTCTGCGCAACTGCAGCCGCATTGCTCGTTTCCTCCCCCTCCCCCTCAGACTTCTCCTTTTCGTCTTGCTTGGTGCACTGGAATTCTGGGTTCCTGTCCTCAAAATCCCTTAGTTGATCTTCTGATAATATCTTAAAGGCTTGATCTTTATGGGTGAACCAGATTCCTTCCGGAAATAACCATTTGTACTTTATTCCACGTTCTCTCAGAAGAGCTGCGAACTTTTTATACTTAAAACGTCTTTTCCGGACTAGAAATGGGACGTCTTTCAATATCTTAATTTTGTTGCCCAAGAAGTCCAAATCCGCATTGTATGAATTGTATAGGATAGTGTCCCGGATCCTCTTAGATGAAAAATCGATGATGATCTCGCGCGGCAACTGACGCTTCATTGCATACTTTGAAGTAGCCCGACGGGCTTCCAAAATGGCGCTTTTAACTTCTTCTTTAGTTGCCCTCGCGGGTGTCGCCAATAGTTCCGAGACAAGACCCCGTAAGTCCTCGTTTTCCTCCTCTTTCACATTCTGGAGGCGCAAAATTGTCTGTGTTCGTTCCACTTGTAGCCCGATCAACTGATTCTCCACCAGTTTAAGCTCTTTATTCGTAGCCTTCACGAGTGACGCACTTTCCCGAGCAGACTTCTCTGCCCCCCCCGCTGCTTCCTTGATGGTTTTCACTTCGCTCTCAATTAAGCCGACCCTTTGATCTGTTTCATTCAGCTTGTCAACAAAGGGTTTTATAGCTTCACCAACCGCCCTCCGTACAATTTCCTCCAACGATTCTCCCTTTAAGGCAGCCGAAACTGACTTGCCAAGGGCAGGACTTTGTTTCTTTGTTGCCATTTTGGGGGGGGGGGCGCCAACCAAATTTTGAGACTCAGCAAAGGGGAAGAGTGAGCCCTCTTGGCTTCAGATCTCACCTCTCCTTCACGTACGCTTGTAATAACAGAAGGAATTCGCTTACTTGTAGGCTCTCGCCTAATTCTGCTCTTTGCCGTTTCTCATGGCCCGGCAGCACTCGAGGCGCCGCGCACGTCCGCCGGCCTCCGTAGGGACAAACGGGCAATTAACCCCCCGCATTGATTCCAGGGGGCTCTTCCCGCAGCGTCCCGGACCCAGCCTCCCTCACTGGGAGTTTTGGGGGCTAATCTTCGCAGATCAGCCGCCCGGACAGGGTGCTCGGCCGCTTCCTCTCGAGCCAGCGAAGAGGAGCGTCCGACATGGCGGAGAAAACGAAACCGAATAACTTTTGGCTTCTTGATGATGAGGTGTAATCCTGCTTTGGCACTTTCTCCTTTAAACTGCATGTGTAGTTGCTTCAAGTCTTCACTATTTTCTGCCAGTAATGTAGTGTCCAGAAAGAGTGTCGCAGTAACAAGCTCAGTAAAGAAATGCCATGAAAACTAACTAAATGTAAAGACAAAGCAATATAGATGAATTGAATTACTTAGTCTGTGTGTCATCTGTTAATATATTTCCAATTTATATACCTCATTTAAGCAGCACAACACTGTATCTCATAACTTAAGGCAAGTGTGAGCAGTCAGCCTGGCCTCCACCATCTTTGATAGCTGCTTATGATATAAAAATCATATGCCTGTTGTATCTGATGCACCTTAATTCACTTTAGAGAGCCAGCCGGCTGAGCAAAACATTGCTCAGCCCACCCAGGAGAATAAGTCACTCGTGGAAGGAATGCTTAGCTGAGTGACTGGGTGTGACTGGTTTCTGCCTCCCTACGCTGAGTAATGTGCTATCTTGCCAATATAGGGGTTGCTCATGAGTCACCATACTGAACATTCCAATTTCCCCTCTTACCATTGATTGAATCCCACCCTACAATTTAGGGCCATCAATCAGCTCTGTTAAGTTTGTAAGTCCTTCCTGAGAATATATAATCAAAACTTTAAATTCATTAGCCAAGCTCCGGGAACGTTTAATTAACAACCATTTTTTTGGTGAAACACCAGGAGTAACTAATGTGATTTTTTTGTCACACTCCGGCAGCACCAATCACAGGTAATCAAGCCTTTGTCATTCCCAGAATCTTTAAGGTCTTTGTCCTAATGGCTGAGGTGCTCCACAGCCTCGTGGCTTGATTTGTCCTATAAGAACCTGGGCTTTGCCCCATTCAAATTGAGCAAGCTTCCCTGGATCTGAGCACCTTACCCTCAGAGCCTCCTTCTTTGAGGCTCTAGTTGAGAACGCTGGCCATTTGAAGCCCTCTTCTTCCATGGACTACCCAACTTCCAGGATACATAATTATTGCCTGAAAATCTCAAATCTATCCCAATTTCACCACTGCTTTCCTGAGAACCTTGTGTGCTTGCGAGTTACTTCTTGTGTGTGTGAGTTTTCCCCTTTAAATATAAAAAAACTTTTTAAAATATTCTAATAAAAAAACACAAGGACAATCTTACAGAGCAGATTACCATACTTCCTTACGCAGATACTAAATTAGCAAAATGTCATTAAAATAGCAATGATAACAAAAGGAATATGGAGAGTCTTCGTTCTTTAAAAGTTTTTCCAATACCTGATACCACTTATTCAGGAAATTTTACTTAAGTAAAATTAAATATTTAGGAGTATATCTTGTTAGAAATATAGAGAAGCTACAAAAAATCAATTATAATAAGGTTTGGTCAAAGATAACAAAGAAATTGAAGGATTGGAAGAATAACACTTGAGTATTTTAGGAAAAATTACAGCAGTAAAAGTGTTTATACTACCAAAGATGTTATATTTACTTCAGCTACTCCCAATAGAACTTGACCAGAAAGGTATAATTAACAAACAAAACAACAGAACAACTTATCAATGAAATTACAGGCAGTTTGGAACGAATTAGTAACAGTAATAATACTCAGCACTATAAACATATACAGTAAACAACACAATACTCCAAACAGATTTTGAGCATTTCAAGATAATCTACAATAATGATTATATGGTGAAATTTGGAGTTAGTTACTAATGGTACAATTCTAGACTTTGAAGGTTGTTCTTTTCTATATATGCAAAAAAGGGTAGCCATCTTTCAGAGAAGTTTGTTAAGTGTCCAGCTCTGTATACGGGGTTTTTTTTTTGTTTTTATTTAATTGCACATTAGTAGTCACAATAGTTACAATATTATATATATATGTATATTTAAATTCATTGCCTTTAATATTTGAATTATTATTCCTCATACAGTTATTCATCTATATTCCCATACCCTTATCCCTCCCTCCCTCCCTTATCTTCTCATCCTTCCTAGCCGGGGGCAGAGGCTTAGCAGCTTCCACCGAACATCCCATTGTTGACCTTCCATAACCCATTTTAAGTATAATTGCCACTTTTCCTTAATCTTTCCTGCCCTTGATTCCCGTGGCCCATCCTGATTAATTATAGCTATAATGTCTGATCGAATATATTCAAATAAATAATTCTGCCAATTTAATTCCGTCCACTTAGTTTTGTCTTTCCAACCAAAAGCTATTACTGCTTTACCGGCTAGCACCATTGCTTTAAATAATTCCTGTTCTTCTTTCCTAATACCTTGGTGAACTAGAGTACTACCTACCATCAGTTCAACGTCTATCTTCGGTCTTATTGAAAAAAACTTATAAAGCTGCTCTGTTACCTTCTTCCGAAAGGCTTTAGCTTCTGTACACTCCCACCACATATGGGAGTACCATCCTTTCTCAGTTCTACAATGCCAGCATTTCGAACTCAGTCCTGGGAACATATTAGCCAGTATAACCAGAGTTCTATACCACTTCATATAAAATTTCAGTTCCAACTCTCTAAATTTATGCACTTTTATCTTCTGTATACCTTTAACAAGTCTATCAATCATTCTTTCCTCTAGACTAATTTCTACACTTCCCTTGAAGAAGGGTTCTTGTCCGATCGTCATCTGATGTCATCCTCCTATATGAGACTCCATGGCGCCATTGAAGGTAACAGTAGCAAAAGGAAGTGGGCATAGCGATAGAAGATGGCCTTTCAAGGGGAGACAAGATAAAGGGGCTGCAAGATTTGGAATTCCCCCAAGTAAGGGGCCAACCCAGAATTGCATCTTCAAATCAGAACTGACCCTAGACACCTTACGAGCCAATAAGATAACAAATATTAGAATATTGTAATATTATTATAATTAACCTGAAGGTACTTATTTTCTTTGCACTCCTATTGTAGCTTTGATGAGCTTTGCACACAAGGAGACCATCTACTTCTGTGTAAAAAGGGGCTCATCCACCGTTTAATTAAACAGTCTATTTTGCTTCAGTTCAAACAGGACTCCCGGATTATTTTTTTATTGTGGTTGGTCAAAAAGGGAGAACGAACCACAGAGGCACAGAGTTCTGTGCATAACATACCCTCTGCGGCCATCTAGCTCCTCGGCTGGTGGAGGTCCAGGGCCTTCCTGGCATACATTCGCCCGGCCAGGGTGCTCAATTGCTGATCTTTCTGTGCCTTTACGTTACCAGGTCGGCGGAGGATGGTATGGATCTGTGGCCACAGCATCGTTCACTGGCCTGGAAAGTATGCTGCGGAGTCCGGATTGGGAGCACACCTCGGCCTGGAGGGCTGCACCGAGATCCGCTGGCTGGGCGTTCGCGGTATGCGGTGGGAGGCTCTGGTACCCACCTTGCTCCACCAGGCTCGCCGGCTGGGGCCGCCTGATGCACTTGTCATCCAACTGGGAGAGAATGACCTGGGCAGGCAGGAGTGCCCAGATCTCAAGTGGGCTATGTGCAGTGACTTGGAGTATCTGCGGGGCTTGTTTCCGGGAGCCGTTTTCCTGTGGTCTGACTTGCTCCAGCGGCGCGTCTGGTGGTTGGCTCGCCACCCTGACAAGGTGGATGGGATACGGCAAAGGCTGGCATGGTCCATGGGATGTTACATCACTGCGACTGGGGGCCGGCTCATCAAGCACACGGACATTTCCTTCCGTTTGGAGGCATTATACCGCCCGGGTGGGGTTCATCTTTCCAGTTGGGGGCATGACATCTGGTTGCAAGATGTGAGAGACGGTTTGTTGGAGTGGTTGCAGCAGTAGGAGCTTGGCGGGAGCCCCTTTGCGGCTCTTGCGGTGGTTGGTCATTGGATCTGATCTCTTTTGGGGCGAATCAGGACTTCCTGCCCTGGTTCCCTGATAAGGGGATTCCCATAAGGAATCTTGGGGTGAGGAACGGAGGTGCATGCCCAGCTCGGGGGTTGTCAGGGCGTTCTCACTCACAGCGGGCAGGAGAATCATGAAGGGTTGTACACCCATATGATCTCCCCTTCAATGCCTCTCCATGGTTCCCCCCTCAGCAAGGGTCTGAGGGGGAGGGGCCATCGGCTGGCAGGCAGGCCAGCCGATGTGGTAGGGATCCGATCCACATGACGGCCAATGCTCCTTACTCGCTGTTTGACTTGTTGTTAATAAAGTTGTGACCATTGTTTTCACCAGCTATGAGTGTGGTCTAGTTTTGTCGGCAGGCTGCTGCCCTCCTCACCATCAGCACTAGGCTGCAAGTGCGGGCGCCTGACTTAACCAGGTGTTCGGTTTGCTGCCGTGACATGGAGGCAGGTCAGGCATGGCGGCTGCCATGCCGGCTTGCTCAGGATCAAAAGCAAGCCAGCAGCCAATCATTTCAAATCCCGGCCGTCCAATCAGCGGCAACCGGGAGGCAGTTGGCCGGGGGCGGGGGAGCTGGCTGCTGGACCTCGCAGAGGCAGTTCTCTCTCTGGTACAGCTGCCAGGAATATAAGCAGGAGCCACTCCGTGCCTCGGCACTTGGCTCCTGGTTTCGCGATCCCACCCACCACTCCCTGTATGGCTGTCATTAATCATGCGTGTTTGTCACAATTTTTCTTGGCAGTTGGTCATTGGATCGGATCTCTTTTGAGGGGAATCAGGGCCTCCTGCCCTGGTTCTCTGATAAGGGGATTCCCATAAGGAATCTTGGGGTGAGGAACGAAGGTGCATGCCCAGCTCAGGGGCTGTCAGGGTGTTCTCACTCCCAGGGGGCAGGGGAATCATGAAGGGGTGTACACCCATATGATCTCTCCTTCAATGCCTCTCCTTGGTTCCCCCCTCAGCAAGGGTCTGAGGGGGAGGGGCCATCGGCTGGCAGGCAGGCCAGCCGATGTGTTAGGGATCCGATCCACATGACGGCCAATGCTCCTTACTCGCTGTTTTACTTGTTGTTAATAAAGTTGTGACCATTGTTTTCACCAGCTATGAGTGTGGTCTAGTTTTGTCGGCAGGCTGCTGCCCTCCTCACCATCAGCACTAGGCTGCAAATAGTATTTTTTGTTTGTTTTTAGAGACAGATTAGCGTTAAACCGCATACTCATTTAGTTTTTCATTGATATTATTCCCCAATGCAGGGCAGAAGACAACACACGTGTGAAAGCTGGCCGGGGGGGGGGGGCGGGAAACCTCAAGAAGCACACACGCACAGACATTTAAAAAACAAGGAGAGGGAGTAGTTGTAAAGTGCATACCTGCATGGTGACGATTTTGCCAGCTGGGTTGCCCGGCTTGTTCCCACATCCGCAGCATGGTTGAGAAGTGAGGGGGCCTTCCACTCTGCCTTGGAATGCTTTGCCAGGCATCATAGAAATGCCCCCTTGATCCTCTTGTATTTGGAGCGGCATTGCTCCAGAGTTCGAGGGATACAACGAGCACACTTCTGCCGTGCGACCTTGTGGAATAGAAGTCGGGTAGGCAGATGAGTGCTCTTCCTTAGCCTCTCCACTTTCCTGCTCAGTGCCAGGAGGTCAAGCAGAGCCTTGACCTCATGGTCTTTCCAAAATACCCCCTTGCTGCTTGGAGCCATTTTCAACAGTGAAATAATGGTCTAATGATAAATTGTTTCGTCGCTTCTGTGCATGCTCAATTTAGTGTTTCAAAAAACCCCCGCAAAATCAGCGTTCCGGGCTCATGAGGAAACAGAAACTGCTGCAGGTAAGGGCTTCAAGATTGGATGCTACGCCTGGAAACCGAATTTGGAACCGCTGCAGTCAGGGAAGCATTTAGAGCGCCAAAATTTCTTCACAGTGAAGAAGTGTCTGTATTTTTGGCCCCTTAATTTTTTTAAAAAAACAACAACCCTGCATTCCCCACATGCAGCACAGGGTTCCCTTTTCAACAGCTGGTCCCTAAGTAATGGCTGTGGATCTAGAGTGCACCTGTGTAGATTGCCCAAATTGTGCAGCAAATGGAAGGAACACTGGTGTCAATACAGTGTTGTGGTGAATGTGCACGTTGACTTGGCACTATGTGTTACTTGTGGACTGACACGAGGATGCCAGGCCTGTATGGACTCTCTTGATTGAGCTTGCAGAAAAGTGGTTTGAGGGTCACCCATGTTTGTTGTATACCTTGTCAGAAAACCATTGCTCCGACATGTGAGCATCCTAGATAGACAAATTCTATCCTCACAAAGTTGGCCCCTCAATATATCCCATGCCCACTTTTCTATGGAGACTATGGTTGTCACAATCACTTTTACGTTTACTGTTGATTGGTTCCAGAATGTGATATCTCCAGAGAATACTACAGGAAAATTTCCAGTGGAAGCAATGTTTATCTTGACCCCTCCCCCCGTTTTTTAAAACGTTGCACATGATGAATTGACCCTGTTATGCAGACCTCCAGGCACAGTGACGTTCACAGACCATTAACATGACAAAAAAACTTTTAATCATAACAGTCACAAAAGTTGTAGTCTCGATCAAACAGTGAACAACAATAAAAAATATTTACACTTTTTTTCTAAGGAGAAATTTGCAAACTGTGGCTGCAGCTGCAATGTCCCGTTAACGGATTCGAGCAATGCAGGAATCCCCGCGCGATGAATTTGGCCACTGCTTCACGCACAACCTTCCCATTCTCTAGATGGGCATTGGCAACAGTCTCAACCTGATTTTGAGCTCTTGAGATGAGCAGTGGGTCCACGCATCCACCCTCTCCAATTATCTCGTGCCCCTTATCTTCGCATAGGTTATGGAGCACTACACAGGCTGTGACAATGGAAATAACGTTTTGCTCCCTGGCCAGCAGGTGGTGGGAGAGACACCTGAAACGAGCCTTCAGATGGTCAAAAGCACACTCCACATGATTCCGGGCTCGTGCCAGGGACCTGTCGAATTGGTGGTGGGCTTCAGTTTCTGCTTCAGGAGCCATCGGCGCATGGGGTAGGCCCCATCTGCCAACACCAACCTCGTACACGAACCTCGTCTATCTCAGTTGTACGGTTGCCTGGGACAAAGGACCCCGAGTCCATGGCTAAACAGAATGCAGAGTGGGTGAATACGAAGGCGTCGTGGTTCTTCCCGCTCCACCCAATCTCCGCGTCTATGAATCTTCCCTGGTGATCGACCGTGCCCTGGAGCAGGATAGAGGGGAAGCTCTTCGATTTCCATATTGGTCGGGTCATCCGCCATGAGCACAAATAGGGATGTGAGTCCCGTCAATGGCTCCAATGCAGTGAGGGAATCCCAGTCTTAGGAAACCATCCATTATCTGCAAGGAAAAAGCATCAGAAAATAAATAATTGTCATCAGGAACGCAGTTGTTTTAACAATGCGTCATCACACTGTGAAGAGTGATGATATGACAATGCATGGCAAATTTAAAGCACCAACAGGTATGTTTGTAAGGAAGACCAGACATGGAGACCTGTCTCAAAAGCTGACAGAAAATCCCATCAATTACAAACAAAGTATGCACAACCATCACATTAACTACTAAAGAAACATGCATAACGCTCACAATCAGCACAAGTAAAAGTTAACAATCAGAGCACTGACAATGTGGAACATTATAGATGTAGCACTTCTGGTGACAGAATCAAGTCCCACAGAAAGTAAGAACATGATTGCAATGTATCAGAATAGTGTAATAGCGATATTCTGTTCAATAATTTTTTTAAAAAATTTACCCTGCCAAAATGGGGCCCCAGCCACACGGTCTTCAAAAATAGCTCCAGCTCGACCACGAGGCAGAACTCGACCACTGCAGCAGCAACAGTGGAGCGCCCAATGCCGAACATGTCACTGGCAACCTGATAACTGGTACTGCTGGCCAAAAACCACACTGCCACCACCACTCGCTTGTCTACAGAGATTGGCTCTCGCATTGAGGTCTGTCTCGTGCCTCGACCAGCTCGTGAAAAGTTTTCCTCGACATACAGAACCTGCATATCCACTCTCTGTTGTCCCAGACTTGAAGGACAATCCTTTCCCACCAGTGATTGCTTCTGGGGTACTGCTGCTGATTTAATGACCCACTGGCATAACCAGGCCAAACTGGCAGGCCCACCGAAGGCCAACCTTGCATGGACGATGAATATGAAGACGCAGAAGCTGCAACTCCAAGGGCCCCATGGCCAGTTGCTGGGCTGCTGAGGCAGAGGTGACTTACCCTTGGATACTGGCGGTTCCACTACAATGGCGACTTGCCTGCTATCAGCTGGCCACTCATGCTCGACATCCGCAGCACCCTCAGTTGAAGTCAGGGATTCCTGGTCACCACCTCCATCACCTCTCTTGACGACCCCTCAAGAGCAGAAAGACAAGACACAAAACCTTTGTAAAATTCAGCCCTAGAGGCTTTTTTAGGAGCTCAGCGTGTCCGAACAGGTTCCATAGCTGGTGCTGCACCACTCCTAGCCCTCTCGAGTGCTGCAATACGGTCCAAAAGCTCCTGCCTGCTTGGACCACGATTGTCCTCAACCGAAGAGGAAAGGGCTGGAGGAGGCTTCCTAGGTGCAGGCCTTTTAACAGGCTGCTTCCCCTTAGATGGACCACCCCCTTTTTTGGGAGATATGACTACTAAGCTAACTACGATGTAACAGATGCCATCTCAGTAGAACTGGTTTGCAGCCCAACCACTTAACTAAATATCACTAACAACCCTGCTGGGTAGCACTGTGCAGCAGAAGCTAGACAAATTGCCAAGGAACAGCAGCCCACCCAAAATGAGGCAGCAGAGGCTTTAAAATTGCCAAAACTGCAATCTGCCACAGTGACCAACAGGCAGCGCTGAACACAGCTCTGGAAAAAATCCAAAAGTCCTGCACAAAATGGCTGTCTTAAGATGGCCACCAAGCCATACAAGAAGCAAGGCAGGCCTTCCCCTAATCACCCACACCCTAGAGAGCCAACCACTAAATTAGCACCCCCAGGCCCAAAAGATGGTTAATAGGTAAAACCACTCAAAATAGCCACCAGGCCTAACAAAAGGTGGGCTTATACTTAGGAGCAGAGGGAGAAGGGGACCCGACCCCGTGGCCCCATGCCGCCCTCAAGGCCGCACTGAAAGCCTTGAACCTCCCCCCAAAGGCTATTGGCTGTCAGAACCTTCGCCCCCCTGCTCTACTCTGCGAGCGCATCCGCAGCAGGTAAACCACCCTGCTGCCACCACAGGCATTAACGACCATCGCCAAGAGCAGCAAACAAGCCCCAAACCCAGAATGCAAGGCCACCCAAGAGCTCCGCAGTCAAGTACGCTGCTGCTGCGGAGCCCAAAACCGGCACGGCTTCCCTTGTCCGCTCAGAACTAGAGGAGAAAAAGTGCTCCTGCTTTGTCCGATCGCGTAAAGCAACTGTGGCTGGGGAAGGCAGAGCCACCTGCATAAGGCTCTTGGTTCCACCCCTGGCCAAAGCCCCGGATGCCCGGGAAGGGAGCCTGTCTCCTTTCCTCCAGGCGGGACTGCAAATGTTGGCTCCCAGATCAAGCAGCTATGCTGCTGCTGGGCGAGCCAAATTCTCATTTCATGGCCAATGTGATCTATAATATGTGCAGAAGAAGTTGCTGAGTGCAAAATTCTCCCTAAAATTCTCTCCTTTGTGATTTCCATGTCTCTTTCTTGGGACCTCAAACATACTGTTTTCAGCGTTTCTTTTTTAGCTTCAGCTGTGATTTTAACTTCAGCTTTATGGCCTGCACTGTCTTTATGATCAAACATTTTTTTTCCTGAGAGATGTTAGCTGCTGTTTTCTCAGTTCACCATAAAATGACACATCACCACGTATCCACTCTTTAGAAAGATGCATGCCTACAGTCTTCTTCTCTGTCCCTAAGGCTCCAACATTTTTACACACTGAGCAACCTAACTTGCCAGCTTTGTAAAATAACCAGTCATTTTTTTGTAGATGCTCATTTTTCTGCTCTACCGTCCAACAAGTGGGCCACAAGCTCTCATTAACTAGAGTGGCAGAAATGCAATGGCTTGACTCACTGGTTATCGGATTTTCAAGTTCCAAACCTGGATTATTGTCAGGAATTGTAATTTCCTCTGGATTGCTTGATGATTCCCTTGATGTTGAGGGACAGTCTTCAGTCATTCCACGTTTTGCTGGGGCCCCAACAAAGTAGTCTGAAATACTCTTCATAGTTCACAGACTGCGTGTATAGATGAAAATGAAAGACTGTTTTGATCTTGATTCTAAAAACAAACCCCTTGGTGTCCCAGTATCAGCTAAGCAGCCTGGGCAAGGGGCCTGATGGCTTCCTCCTTCTGGTACCTTAAACCTTTTACAGGCACGCACTCACAAGACTGCACGGAAATGGGAATGCTAACAATTTGAAAAACAGTGTTTCACTCACCTGTAACTGTTGTTCGTCGAGTATCTTTTGTGCAGACACACATTGGGACTGCGCGCACGCAGGCCTGACATGAAGAGATTTTTCTAGCTTTAAAATCTGTTAGGGGGGGCACTCACCCCTCCTGCACATGCGCATGCGCAGTACTGTTCCTATCAAAACGCGGTTGCTAGGGCGAGCGCCCCCAGAATCCCTCAGTTCTCCTGAGCTGCTGGTGAAGCAATATAGTTAAAACAACACTCACAGCAGGGCAGGAGGGAGGGAATGTGTGTCTGCACAGAAGATACTCAACAAACAACAGTTACAGGTGAGCGAAACACTGTTTTTCGTTGTCGTCCTTCTGTGCAGCCCCACGTTGGGAGTATAGCACGCTACTCACCAATGGTGGGGTGTGTGAGTGATTAATCAAAGAGCGATTGCAATACAGCTCTCCCAGCTTGGCAGACGTCCTGCAATGGGACCCCTCGAAGAAAGGCAGGAGACGCAGCTTGAGCACGGGTCGAGTGGGCCTTGATTGGGAAAGGACACAACTTCCCAGCTTTTTGATAGCACAGTCTGATGGTTGATACAATCCAACGAGACAGAGTTTGAGAAGAGGCAGCAAGGCCTTTGTGGGTTCCGGAATAACAAACAAAGACTGTGATTTATGAAAATGCTTTGTTCTGTCCAGATAATACAATAAAGAATGTTTAAGGTCTAAAGTGTGTAGTGCTTTTTCTGCACTGTTAGATGGTTTAGCAAAAAACACAGGCAGCACCACCTTTTGTTGCACATGAAATTTAGACACCACCTTAGGTAAAAACAATACTGGTGTGTAACGTGACCTTCCCAGGAAAAACGGGTAAGAAGGGTGGGTCAACACAGAAGGCAGAGATTTCCCCCACACGCCTAGATGAAGTAACGGCCACAAGAAAAACCACCTTTATGGACAGGAAGGGATGGGGACACAAAGCCAGGGGCTCAAAAGGAGGCAACATTAGTTGAGCCAGTACTAAGTATAGCCTCCACTGTGGAACCAGGGGCACCTTAGGGGGGGAAGGTTTTGAAAAGATCCTTCAAAAACTGTTTGGAGACGTGATGGGCAAATATGGTTTTACCATCAACCTTATCGTGGAAGGCTGAGATGGCAGCCATATGAACTTTGATAGTACTGACAGACAGACCTGTTGAGTGGAGGTTAAATAAGTACTGAAGGACGTATGGCAGGGGACAGAACAGTCAGTTCTAAGAAGTAAAGAAACTTTCAAAGTATTTGCATCCCCATGTAATTGAGCAGTTATGGCATGCTGCTGCACTGGAAGCTAAGCGAAGCTAAGGTGGTCAGTAAGGATCTAGGGCCCCTAAAAAAAGGTGCTCTGTGAATTTAACATGTGGGCCTCAACACTGTCTGGATGCCCCCCTCCTTCAAAAGGCTGAAGACCCCCCCCCATCCACTGATACCTGACTTGGCAAGTCAGGCTCCGGCCTTGCTTGTCCTGCTGCAGCCCAATGCACCATTTAAGACCATTAAGATTAAAAACATTTATATTGATAACAGTGCTATAGACTTCCAGGTATGCCCAATCCCATCAGATCCCAGGCCCGAGCCATGGGAGAAGACAAGCTTACCAGCTGGTTTTTCCAGGTCGATGGGGAATTCCGAAGTTGTGGACAAATCTGGGCTAACTAAGTTATAATCAACAGGTAACTGTAAAAGAGAAAAAGAAGGGCTGGCCTGAGCCTTCTGTGATGCTCTCTGTTTCTCAAAATCTCCGTATGAAGGTAGCCCCAAACCTTAAAACTTTCATGGGTGATTTTTTTTTATTTGTCATGTATAGTCCGCCTGTCTCACTAAGACTCAAGGTGGATTACACAGTGAGACCAGTACAGTCAATCTCAAGGATATTTCCATAAACAATGCCATTGGGTAAACAAACCCAAGTTTACCAAGACAAAACATGAGTGAGAATCCAAAACAGATTTGAAGAAATGCTGAAACGGAACATAAGCAATTCTAAGGCTGACATTAGGCCACATGAAGCACAAGTGGCTCATAAGAGCACATATTTAGTGTACTTTACTGTTTGAAGGAAAGAAAAAGAACTTTGGTCTGCAGAAAATAACTTCAGCAACTTGTAACAGTTTTTTTTTTAAGAGAGCATCTTAATTTTCTTCTGTTTACTATACTTTGGCCAAGACACAGATTACTGGCTAGTAGCTACATTACAGTCTTTTGCAATTGTTTTCTAAAATACCACTGAGTTTAGCGTTTGAGAAAGGATTTACTAAATGAATTTCTTTTGCGTCAAGTCACTGTCCTGGGTATAGTTACTTATTGATATACCAGGAGTCTGCTTATCAAGGCAGGTACTGAAAAAGGAGCTATATATCAGGCAGATATATCAGCAGGAGTCCACTTACCAAGGCAGGTAATAAAATAGCAGCTGTACAAAACAGAGCAAATGTTATGAGCCAGTGGAAGTTCATTGAGAGATGCCAACAATGTTCAAATAGTTCTCAGAACAATTGTATACTCTGTCTGGCAAAGCAAGAAACTAGATTTATATAGGGCTAGTTGGGAGACAAAAAAAATTTCCACTTATAAAAGCAGGAGGGAGAACACAATGACAGAATGTGAAAAGAAGGTAAGGTGGAAATTGCCATATGGATGCTCTGATGCCACTGCAAATGTCATGGTTAGAACAGCTCATAGGTTTGCATGAACTGATCCAGTGAATGCATTTATATCCAATCTTCCAGCGTAGAACTGCAAGTAGAGCACATCATGTTCCTAGGAGGTCTTCCAGGCAAACTCTGACCAGGACTAGGCATATGTAGAGTGAACATGCAACGTGACACTGCTTTATACTGAGTCTCACACACTTGGTCGATCAGGGACAGTCGGGACTAATCTGACCTGCAGTGGCTCTCCGGGGTCTTAGGTGTCAGAGCTGTGGCTAGATAATGTCCTTACTCCAGACTACCTTCTGCAATCAGACAACAGTCCATTGTTTCCAAAAGGTTTTTACTGAAGAATTAGTTCATTATAGTCCACTGGCCTGAATACAATATTCAGGATGGTACATATGCATTGTTACCAATGACAGGCAAAGCATGAGGTACAAAGTAACAGATCCCAGCAGGCCCAACCTCCCCCCATAGTTCTCAAAACAACCCCTTTGAAGCTAGGAAAGCGAAAGTTCTTCAAGGGCGGTTCTTGGTGGAACAGCAGTAGCCAAAACAATCCTTCTCTGTGAGATAGCTGCCTGGGAACCTTGGCACCTGTGAAGAAAGCACTTAAACACTGAAAGGATTAAACATGGAGTCGGTTAGGCAAGGATATACATGAAAGCATTCTGAACCTGACATTCTGCCCCCTCTAAGATGCTCCCCCTCCAGGCTTATGTGGGTAGCGAGAATGGAACGCTTTAACTAATCTAGGAGCATGAACATGTACAGAATTCACCCACTCATCAAACCCAGAGTCAAAGTCCTTCCACCTGATGAGGTAAAATAGCTGATTTCTTTTTATTTTAGAGTCCAAGATTTGTTGTACTTCGTAATGAGTTTGATCATCAATCAATGTTGGAATGGGAGGGGCACGGACGTGCCACTGGTTTGCAGGAGGAGCTTTTTTAAACAGACTAACATGAAAAGTATCGTGTACGTGGCGCAAGTTTTTTGGTAAATCCAGAGCAACCATCACTTTGTTGATTACGAACAGGAAAGGGTCCAAGAAATTTTAACGCAAGCTTACGGCTGGTTTGAGTCGCTTTCAGATTTTTCGTGGAAAGATAAACAAGGTCGCCGGGTTGTAAATCCCAATCAGCCGCACGGTGGCGGTCGGCGTATCGTTTGTAATCCTCTTTGGCTTTGTTGAAATGTTTTTTAATTTGAGTCCACTGGTGAGCAGCTTCCCCCCACCACTCCGTTACGTCTCTGGAAGTTGCAGTAGGAGGGGGGAGCGCTTCGAACGGGAAGGGTTTGAAGTGGAAGCCATAAACGACTTTGAATGGAGTTTCTCCTGTTGAGGCGTGTACGCTGTTATTGTAAGAGAATTCTGCTAGGGGGAGTAAATCGACCCAATTATCTTGTTGGAAATTGATATAGCAGCGAAGAAACTGTTCTAGGATTTGATTAGTTTTTTCAGACTGCCCGTCGGTTTGCGGATGATGGCTGGAACTCAGACCTGGTTCAATATCTAGCATTTGTAAAAGCTCCCGCCAGAAGTTGGCAACGAATTGTCCGCCGCGATCCGAGATCACCTTAGACGGAAAAGAATGTAATTTTACAATGTGTTTCAGAAAAATATCCGCCAGTTTTCTAGCTGAAGGTATAGTGGTGCAAGGTATAAAGTGTGCTTGCTTGGAGAATAAATCCACTACGACCAGAATACAGTTGTGACCTTTGGAGGGGGGTAAATCAGTGATAAAGTCCATGGATATTACTTCCCATGCTCTGCTTGGTGTTTCTAGCGGTTGTAATAATCCGGGAGGTTTGCCCTTGCGTGATTTGGCACTGAGGCAAATGGGACAGGATGCTACATATTGGGAAATGTCCTTACGCATACCTGGCCACCAAAATTGGCGTTGTACTAAATGAAGTGTTTTTAAGTAACCATAGTGTCCTGCTGTAGGGGCATCGTGACAGCGCTGCAAGACTTCTTTTCTTAAACTGTCGGGAACATAAAAGTGGTCCCCCCAAAGCCATTCTCCTTGTTTCGATTGTTGCAGTCTGTCTTTGGGCAACTTTCCCCCCTCCTTTTCCACTTCAGCTTTCAGCTTTAACCTCCATCCCTGATCGGGTTGAGGGGGATGAGCAGTGTGACTGCGCATTGTTACCACACCCCCTAATTGCGTAGGGGAAAAGACGGTGTCTATAGTCTCCTCCCTTTTGCTTTTGTGTTGGGGCATGTGCGATAGGGCATCAGCAAGAAAGTTCGTTTTGCCCGGCAAGAAGTTTAAAGTGAAATTGAATTTGGAAAAGTATTCTGCCCAGCGCAGCTGTTTAGCATTTAGCCTCCGAGGGCTGCGGAGGGCTTCTAAATTCTTATGGTCCGTCCAAACCTCGAATGGGTGACGGGCTCCCTCTAACCAATGCCTCCAGGTAGTGAGGGCCGCCTTTACAGCAAAAGCCTCCTTTTCCCACACGTTCCAATTTCTCTCCGCTTCAGAAAACTTCCGGGATAGGAAGGCACAGGGCTTGAGTTTTCCATCCTCCCCCTTTTGCAAAAGTACGCCCCCAATCGCGGTGTCGCTGGCATCGACTTGCACTACAAAGGGGTGATTTTCATCGGGGTGTTGGAGGGCGGGTTCGGAAACAAACTGCATTTTGAGGAGATCTAATGCCTCTTGGCATTCTCGTGTCCAGGGCAATTTGGCATTCGGCTTTTTGGCATTGTCCCCCTTGTCTTTAGTTTTTAACAGTTCGGTTAGGGGGAGTGTAAGTTGAGCAAAGTTAGCAATGAATTCCCTATAGAAGTTGGCGAAACCTAAAAAGGATTGTAGTTCCTTGCGAGTAGCAGGAGTTTGCCAACTTTGGATTGCTTGTACTTTGCCCGGATCCATTTTTAAACCATCTTTGGAGATGCAGTAGCCCAAATAAGTGAGTTCTGTTTGGTGAAATTCACATTTCGATAGTTTGATGGGCAGTTTGTACACATCAATGTGGTCAGAACCTTTTTTACAAGATCTACGTGTTCCTCCTCAGTTTCTGAATATATTAAGACATCATCTAGGTAAACCACCACTCCTTTGTACAAAAATTCATGTAATACTTCATTAATCATGGACATGGAAACAGATGGGGCCCCAGCTAAGCCGAACGGCATAACTAAATATTCAAACTGGCCGAGGGGCACACTAAACGCAGTTTTCCATTCATCCCCTGCTTTGATACGAACGTGGAAATAGGCATCTTTTAAGTCTAATTTCGTAAAGATCTTACCTTGAGCCACGACGTTGAGAAGATCTCTGATGAGCGGGATGGGGTATGCGTTGCTGGATGACACAGCGTTAAGTCCCCGAAAATCAGTGCACAGTCTTAAGCCCCCATCCTTCTTTTTGACGAAGAGCACTGGTGCAGCGTGCGGGCTGTTCGCAGGTCGTATAAATCCTCTTTGGAGATTAGTGTCAATGAATTTAGGGAGTTCTTCTCTTTCGTTGGGGCTCATGGGATACAGGCGGCCCTTAGGCAGTGAGGCGCCCGGTAAAATTTCTACAGCACAGTCTGTCCTATGTGGAGGTAGAGTATTGGCCTCTTCCTCTGTGAAGGCTTGGAGGTAGGCTCTATATTGTTTGGGAATCTGATTAATTTCTTCCTGAGTGAGGAGAGCTGATTCTTTGTGGGTAGGATCGTTGCCCCAATTTTTATCCCAACAGTGACTTTTGCAGGCATTATGGCTGAATGTGATGCTTCCTTCTGTCCAATTTATATAGGGGTTGTGGTCGCACAACCACCGGCTTCCCAGGATCAAGGGGTATTTGGCAGTGGCACTAATGACGAACGATCTTACTTCCCAATGATGCCCCATGCCGGTTACGACTGGAGTGGTTTCAGTAGTGACTGGGTTCATATTGGTGCCGTCCATTTGCTCAAAGATGACGGGCGTTTCCAATTCTTGTACAGGAAGCACTAATCCATTCACCATGGCTGGAGCGATAATGTTTCTTGAGCAGCCCGAATCTATCAGTGCTTGCACGCGGATGTGCATTTTTCTATCTGGATTTACTAATATTACAGGTATGAAAAGTATGGACCCTGGAGGTCTGTTCAAAGCAGGAACGGACTGAGGTTTGATCTGCCGTTTGGGTCCTTTTACGACAGATCCATTTCGTTTCCCAAAGTGGGACTCTCAGGATTCTCCTCCCCGGTTAGAGCTGTTGAATCATATTCCATAACTTCCTCCAGCTCTAACCCTCTCTTGGGGAGGTTTTTCCGAGGAGCTCCTCTGCCCCTCGCTGACCTGGGAGCTGGTGTTGGGCGCGGTGGCGCCGAGTAGGTTGTGGGAGCTGGACGTCTTAGTTGGAGCGGAGGTTTTTGCAAAGGCTGGTACGGACATTGCGCTGCAAAGTGACCACTTTGGCCACACTTCAAGCACAAAGCTTGTTGCCATCTTGCATCTCTGAACCTGACATTAGGTGGAGGTCTTTCACGTCACGTCAAGTCAAGCAGGGCCGAGTGAGGCCAAGAACCAGTGGGCCCACTGCCACTTGACCCGTGAGGCCCCCCCCAAGGAACTATTTCCCCCTCTCCCCACCGAGCTCCAAACCCTCACTTTTAGTCTCAGCTGGGTGCGCAGCTGTGCAAACCGGGAATGAGGAGCAGAGCAGCTAACACTCGGTGGCTCTGAAGTTGGGAGGCCTGTTGGGAGGACTGGGTGGCAGGCCGAAGGGTGTCTTCTTTGCTCCCAGTGAGAGGCCTCCACGCTGGGAGCTTGTGGGGCAGCCGCAATCTGAGCGGTGCCACAAAGAAATACTAGATGAAGCAAGGCAGGGTAGGCTGATACTTAGGGGAGGGGGGTTGACCCAGAATCTGAATGCAATAGAGAATACAGTGAGGGCTCTTAATTCATTAGGTGACTTGCTGCTAGGAAGTTCACTAAACACTTCCTCACAGCACAGTGCACCTCATTTCCTAGTTCCTCAGGTAGGACTAAGGAGCAGAAGTTTCAGAGAAAAATGCCCTTGGGCAAAAGAGTGCTTCTGCATAAAAGGCAATGTTAGAATGCCTTGATGGTAGATGAATTTTAATTTAGTAATCTCTCTTGATCCCTCAAAACAGGGTAGAAGCCAATTCAGCGGTGTTCTCTGGGATTTGCCACGCATCTGTGATTTGGGTAGCTACACCAAGACAAAGGAAGATTGATGACAGCACAGTGTTTTCAGCATAACTGAACAGAATTTATTCTGTTTTGAACATCAACAAGCACTGCAATTGAGCATACAAACAGTTAAGGAGAAAACATTATTTGAAAATAACTGCTTTTACTTTTAAAAAGAAAGGGCAGCAGGATGACCAAGCAAGTGTTCAGTCAGCATTTGTTTACTGTCATGCTGTTCTGCTGAGACCAAAAAGAGGAATGCTTTAGTGTTTAAAAGTAAACTGCCCTGCAACTTTTTGGCATTCCCAACTGTTCCATACCATGGTACCATAGAATGAGAGCAAATAAGGTATGCCGGTTAATTTTGATTGACAAGAAACTGCAATAGTTTGGCGGCATAGACGCTACTGCAGCGCTGTCTTCTTGTAGACCATCAACAGTTTAATAAAGAAACCTTTTGTTTTTCTCTAAAACGAGAACGTAGACATTTGCCAACCGGGCATCATACAGTGTCTTGCAGCAAGGGAAAGTAGCAATTAAAGTTTTAGAAAGTTGTGTTTGCACAGTATAGAGATTATTTTGGATTACTAATCTGTTTTCTCCAGATTTTCTTTTTTCTTGTGTGTGTGCCGAGGCCGCGCGCATCCACGTAACGGCCTCCCAGCCCCGCCGTCCCGCGTTCCAATCCTGCTCGCCCATGTGCCCGCGACACTCTCCGGCAAGGACCCTCCACTCTTTTATTCAATATCTGACCTCACCGAGGCCCCACCCCCTATTCCAGGGCCAGAGATAAGCCCGAATAGCACCAGGGCCCTTAGTAGGGCCCTGTGGGCAGTGAGCAAAGCGCACGCCCACTGCCGACGACGCCCCGCGATCGAATCCAGCGTGCACATATGTGGGCGATTGTAAAACTGAACAATCGTCCACGCATGTGCATTTGCCCTTTTCCGCCCGATGCAAGCAGGTGCGTGTCTGTTGGAGCGCCCGATCCCCCTTCCTGGCCATGGCGGGGACCGCCAAATTCGGGCCCTCATTCTCGGGCACCCCAAGGTCAACTTCCGTGGCGCCCAGCTGCCAGCCGTGCGGTTTGTCGTTGGCCAGGCCCCCTCCCCCACCCCCGCCGCCTGTTCTCCCCGGCCAGAGCAGCACTCCCACCCCCAACAGAGTGCCAGAGAGATGATCCCCGTCACACTCCCCCCTTCAAATTAACCCCCGATAAACAAGGATGCCGCCGCTTATCTCCTCCGCTCTGTGCCGCCCTCCCACCCCACAACCTCTTACCCCATAGGACTCCTTCCCGTGTCTTCTGTGTTTGGCAGCGGTCAGCCGGCCCGCGCCCCCCCCAGGCGTGATCCCCCCCCAATCTTCAGCTTTCTGCAGAAATTGTGTAAGTTGACTAGACAGTTCACACATAACATGGGAGGCTTAAGCTGAGAGTGGTCCAGTGTCAAGAAAAACAAATTACAAATCACAACTTGTGAGCAAGCAATGGCAAGTAACTTAGTGATGCTGTGCTTGACTGAACATATGCCTAGCAAGGACATCATGAACCACCTTTCCCTGCTCCAGGTGACGTCTAGATCACACTGGCACAGGTGGTTGGTCCTCTGTAAGTTGCACCTAATGCAAAGGGAGATCATCCTCGACATAGCCATGTCCCTTCTGTTCACACAGGTTATGGAGGACAACGCAGGCCACAGCAATGCTGGTGACATTCTCCTCCGCAACGAGTAGGCAACCTCCAGCGGCCCTTCAGCCTCCCAAAAGCATGCTCCACCACGTTTCTAGCCCTAGTTAAACATTTGTCGAAGTACCGCTCTGCAGGGGTGGCTGGCAAGTTGTAAGGCTTCATCAGCCATCTTCTCGGGATATGCTGCATCTGAGATTATGATGGGAGGCACAGCAACCCCTTCCAGAGTAAGACATGGGTTCCCAGTCACAAATACCCCAGCATCCATGGCTTCACAAAGTGCAGAATTAACAAATACAAAGGCGTCATGGTTGCGGCCACTCCATTCCACCTCTACATCAATGAATCGCCCAGTGTGATCAACTGTTCCCTGGATCAGGATGGAGTTGAACTTCTTTTGATTGCTGTACTCGTGACCTCTACCTTTGAACTGGCAAATGGCGATGTGCGTACCGTCCACTGCACCAATGCAGTGAGGAAATCCAAGCTGCTGGAATCCAGCCATGATCTATAAAGAGAGTTAAGTTAAAAATATCACCAAAGCTTCATGCATTATACAGAAATTCACACAAAACCAGTAAAATAAAAAAGGCACTATTAGGATAACTTAGCTGCAGTGAAAAATATATGCCGGGGTAAGGGAGTCCCAATCATGGTGGTGTATAAAAGTGATGACCATTCAAATGCATGTGCAGTATTGTAACCCTTCTCCAACCCCAAAATCCCCTGATATTATATAGTTTGGCAATCCACGAAACAAGTTATGTAATAAGAACTCCGACGTGGGGCTGTAAAAGAGGGAATGAGTGTTGGCTAATAATCCATGGCTGAGTATGATAATCACTGTGGGAGTGGGAGAGACAAGAGGTAAGTACAAGATGGAGTCTGAGTAAGGATCGAATCCTGCTATTAAATTCAAAATTGCCCATTGTACCCAGTCTCCATTGCATGTTTCCACAATCTCCAATGGGAACTGACAAATACCCCACCATCAGCAAGCAGCAATCGAGTCATTCATAGCATACCTCCTCAGTCAAGGCATTAAAAAAAGGGGATCTTTATCTTTGCCGCATCTGATCCCAAACAGACAAGTTTACTGAGCAGCTCTGCCTCAATAGTAAAACAAACCTCCAGAACTATCCCCACAATTGTAGACAGTCCCACGCCGAACTGGTTCATGCATCCTCTGTAGTGGTAGCAGTTAGCCAGGTACCAGATAGCTATGGCAACTCACTTCTCCATGGGGATCGCACAACGAAGTCTTGTATCCTGCCTTGCCAAGTCTGGCCCAATGCATGCCACCAGCTCATTGAAGATTGACCGGGACATGCGAGAGTTCTGAATCCATAATTCGTCATCCCATATAGCGGTGACAAAATTGTCCCACCAGTCATTGCTTCTGTGATAGACCCAGTAGCGTCTTTGAACACGGATACCTGCCAGTGCCATCCATCATACGCATGCTCTGCTCGACCTGTGGATTCTCCGTGGTTCCTGGTGGATGACACGCAGAGCGAAGAAGGAATGCATTATCTTCCTCCTTTTGACCACACGGTGCCAAAAGTTGTTGGTTGCTTCGGTCGATCGCCTCAGGTAAATGAGGATTATCTGTAGCAAGGCCAAAATCAGAGCTTTAACTGCAGACATGTTGATGCGACACGGTGGTCAATTTCAACACGTGGCAATGAATAAACGTTACAACACATGCACAAATGTAAAAAAAAAAAAAGTAGGCAGCTGAAGCCCATGACAGACCCAGGAAGTAACCATGCCTGGAAACAGCATAAAAAGTGCCTTAGAAGTAATATTCCCCCCCCCCAAACCTAAAGGGGGCTGCACGGATGACATTCCCTATCATGGCAACACTGCGCATGACAGCACGGGAAAGCACAAAAAGAGCACAACAAACTCGGGGCAACGGAGCAAGTGTAAAAGAGATGGGTGTGAAGATTTTGGATAATTTGTGAAACACGAACTCAAGGCTTCCTATGGGTGTGAAGGTTGCAGGTGCAAATCCAAAGAGGACACGATCACTTTTACTGCTCATTAACGGCGCGGTAAGCTCTTAGTGCGAAAAACATCTAGGAATCATTTGTCAGAGGGAGCTGTGCTTGCGGGGAGCATATCCTGTGCCCGAGTACCTCAGACTGACAGAAGAATCTGGACTGTTAAAAACTTCCCGCATTCCCTCCCCCCATCCTATTCTAATTTGCATTCAGTCATAAGTCCTAACACTGCACAGATCTTTAACTACTTTGTGGGGGCGGGGGTCAGCACTACAGAGAAGATCCGTAGTCGAGGAACATAGAACACAGTCTGACAAGGAAGATTTGGAGGGTCCTATCTATATGGACTCTTCAGAGACCGTGGAGGAGGTTGAGGTTCATGCTATGATGACCCAGGATGACCACTTAGAACAAGCCCACGTTGCAGAACCACTGCTAAGTCCAGGTGGGAATGGTTTTCAAAGACACGTAACTGGATCTTACAAATTTTACAGTACATTGAAGATATTACAGACTGTGTCAACAATTGACCATCCCTTTACTTCCCACAGGACCCTCACAAGGGGAAATGGATGCTGGAATACCACTACAGATTGAGCGAGCAACGTGCGGGACACAGACTCCCTGGGGATCCCACCTGGATGCTGACAGCCTGTCAAGGAACGTTGAGGCAATACAGACAAGCTATTTGGAGACTAGTGAGCACTTAATTCATATTTTAATCACTAATGAATAAAACACTCAAGAACAGCACTGAGAAAGATTTGTGACCTGTGTTCTCTTTCTCCACAGTGAAAAGATACCATAACCGGCTCTGTAGCCTCGAGAAAAGAAACAAGAGACATAGAAATATGGCTGTCCTAAGGAGAAAATTGTTAGCACTGGAAAAGGATCACAGGAGGCTGAAAGAAGACATCCAAAAATATTTTGATTTTGCAGGTGATAAGCAGACAGAGCCTTTAGATTAGAATTCAATGCCAGATTGCAGTGTGTATTGGTTGTGAAATAGCTAACACGCTTGTCTGTCTTACAAAAAAGGGGGGGGATCTTATTTTGCTCTTGGGGGCAGTTCAATGTATGGGAACACGGTTGTATTTACTCAAAACTTGACTGTAACATCGAAAAACCATTTCTAATTGACATAGTGATTTATTTTGCCATTACTAGAACAATTTTTATGTTGATTGTATATGTCTCTTCTTTTCCATGGTACCCCACCCAATCTTGAATGTTAATTGAGACCTGCATATTGATAACAGGCATCCAACACAGATCATCAAGAAGCATTGCAACAGTTCTTATGTCGTGTGGGAGCGTCGCTGCCTGAGGTCGGGTGTAGCTGAGCCCGCACCTCGGCGCGACAAAGAAGCGGAGCACGGGCAGCAGGGCGGACAACTCCTCCCTGACGTCCTCTTCGCTTGGCTCCCTGACCCAGGTCAGGTGGGAGCGCCGTGGCCAGAGGTCGGGCAGGGCTGAGCCCACACCTTGGCGCGGTGAAGAGCAGAGCAGCTGCAAGCGGAGCAGCTTCGGCCTCGTGGCTGCTGGGGCAGACGGGGAATTGCCTGCCAATAGCGGCTGCTTTCCAGGCCCCCACCGCACTCAGGCGGTTCTGCCGAGCAGGGTGGTCTGAGAGTGCTTCAGGCTCCCTCCCCTCTTCTGTGCCACATCGAGGTTGCACGGCAGAGGCAGGCTTTCTTTTTCTGGGGATGGCACCCACACTAAAGGACAAGGGGGCCAGGCTCAAGGCCGGGGGGGTGGCGCTGGGCCAGCTCCGTCTGGGAGGGTCAGGACAGCTCTGTCCCCGCAGCACAAGCGGGTGGCCCGCAAGCCTACGGCTTCTCAGGCAGCATCGAATGGGCGGCCAAGGATCGCATGGGTTCCCCCCACATTACCCATTATTTAGATGATTTTTTGATAATGGTCCCCCCGGGACCCCCGCATGCACTGAGCGGCTGCGTATTATCCAGTCGCTGGCCCAGGAGTTGGGCATCCCCCTTGCGCAGGACAAAACAGAGGGCCCAGCCTCTAGATTAACGTACTTAGGCATCTAGCTTGACTCAGTGGCGGGTGTCTCCCGGCTCCCCCCAGACAAGCTGGCCCGTTTAACAGCACTTATCTCCCAGCTACTGGTGCACCAGAAGTGCACTTTAAGGGAATTGCAGGCTATCATCGGGCACCTTAACTTTGCCTGCAAGGTGGTCTCCCCGGGGCGAGCCTTCTGTGCCCGCCTTTCCTGGGCATGAAGGGGGCTTCTTCCCCTCACCATCACATCCGCTTGACACGGGGAATCAAGGCTTTTTGTCAAACTTTAACGGTGTGTCATTATGGCAGGAAGCCCTCGCCCCGGGCTCGGACCTGCAGGTTCGATCAGATGCGGCGGGCAGCCTGGGGTTCGGGGTGTACTTCAAAGGCAGGTGGTGCGCTCAGCGCTGGCCTCCATCTTGGGTCACGGCGGGCATTCTCAAGGACCTCACCTTCCTGGAGCTCTTCCCCCTCTTGGTTGCCATAACAATTTGGAAGGGGGGGTTCCAGGACAGACGCGTCCTGTTTTGGTGCGATAATCAGGCCTCGGTCAGAGTCATCAACAAGCAGTCATCTCGCTCTAAGCGGGTCATGCATCTGGTGCGTCGTTTTGTGTTGGTTTGCCTTGCCTCTAACATCTCTTTTTCAGCACGTCACGTGGCAGGGGTAGATAATGGCATAGCAGATGTGCTGTCTCGCTTCCAGATGGAGATGTTCTTCGCGCTGGCTCCTGATGCTCATCGGACACCCGACCCATTCCCAGCGGAACTGTGGACGGTTGGAGGGATATCATCTGGGAAGGAATCTGCAGCTCCGTAGCGCCATCGACTCTGCGGGCCTAATCGGCGGTGGCGCAAAAATTCCTCTCCTTTGCGACAAGGGCAGGGGGCCAGCCCCCATGGCCGGCATCTCAGGAACTGGTGATGCAGTACCTGGCCCACTTACAGGGCCGGGGGGTTGCCCCTAGGACCATGCAGTGGGACTTGGCCGCTATCTCCTTTTTCAGCAGGGCCCAGGGGTTCCCAAATTCTTGCGCTAGCTTCGCCGCACGGTGGGCGGTGGCGGGTTGGGGGCGGGTTGCCCCCCCCTCCCCGACCAGCAGAGGCCCATCACTCTGCCCATCCTGGATGCGATATTGCGGGAGATGTCAGGCCTGTGCTGGTCCTCATTGGAGGCCCAGCTATTCCGAGCAGCCTTTGCACTGGCGTTCTTCGGGGCCCTCCGGGTCGGCGAGCTGGTGGCAAGCTCCCGCACGGCAGGGCTCTTGCGCTGGCCGACTTGGCCCTGGCATGGCAGAGGGTCACCCTTACTATTCGTAGGTCAAAAACAGACCAGCTTGGCCGGGGAGCGTCCATCGCCCTGCGGGCCTCCCCACGCGGGGTGGCTTGCCTGGTCTCCACTGTGCGGGAGTACCTCGAGGTGCGCCCACACCCGGCTGGTCCTTTCTTGATACTTCGCCTCCGTGCTCCACGCCTGCCTTCAGGCGGCTGGGCTCCCCGCCCGGGAGTTCGCCACGCATTCCTTCCGCATCGGGGCAGCCACTTTGGCAGCAGGGCTGGGCATCTCGCCTCCCCTAATCCAGCGGATCGGCCGGTGGAGGTCCAGGGCCTTCCGGTTGTACATCCGCCCTGCACGTGTCCTGCATTTCTAATTGTGTGGTTTTCCCCTCTTCATTCCTCAGGCGAGCGGAGGACGGTCTGGATCTGCGGCCACAGCATTGTGCATTGGGCCGGTCAGTACGCGGCGGGTTCCGGATGGGGAAGCAACCTCGGCCTGGACCGGCACATCAACGTCCTGTGGCTCAGCCAGCGCGGCATGCGGTGGGAGTCGCTGGTCCCAGTCATCGAGCACCAGGCCCGGCGGCGTGGCCCACCAGACGCACTGATCATCCAGCTCAGCGAGAATGATCTGGTCCAGCGGGGATGCCTGGACTTGAAGCTCTCCATGTGCAAGGATTTGGACTATCTCTTCTCCATCCTTCCTGGGACTTATTTTCTTTGGTCCGACCTGCTCCAAAGGCATGTGTGGCGAGGGGCCTTACACCCAGAGAAGATCGATGGCGGCAGGCAGCGGCTTGCCCGGGCCGTGGGGCACCACATCTCCGCGGCACCCAGACATTTCCTTTCACCTAGAGGCTCTGTATCGGCCGGACGGGGTCCACCTTTCCAGCTGGGGCCATGACATCTGGCTCCAGGACCTGAGGGATGCTTTGCTGGGGTGGTTTGGTTGTTAGGAGCCTTGGCGGGAGCCACTCGTGGCTCTTGTGGCGGGTAGCATTGGATCAGATCTCTATCCGGGGGACCAGTGCCACGGCTCTGGTACCCTGTTCAGGGGATTCCCATACGGAATCTTGGGAGTGAGGTGAGTGGCAGACCCGGCCGGAGGTTGCGAGGTGCTCACTCCCAGGTGGAAGGGGAATCAGGCAGGGGTATACGCCCATCTGATTCCCCCCATTAATGTCACTCCTTGGTGTCCCCCCCTTCAGCGGGAGTCCTGAAGGGGGGGAGGGCTCAGTGGCTGGCAGGCGGGCCAGCCTTTGCTTGGGATCTGATCCATATGCTTGCCAACGCTCCTTGTTTGTTTTTGTTCGCAATAAAGTTGTGGCCTATTTTCCTCCAACTCTTGTCATTCTGAGTTCTTCAGCGCGCCGTCCTCCCCACCGGGCTTAAGCATAGGCTGCAAGACATTGATATTTGTGTGTGCCATTACTTACAGCTTGCCCAAGAGACCCATTTTGGAGGTGGGGGAGGAACAAGCAAAGATGCTGTAATGCCACTATATCTCCTGGCACGTTTGTACAGTCTCTGTATGTGAAAGCAATGTTTATTTTGAGCATAGAGTGTCGTGGTCCACAGATAATATCAATATAATTATTTGGAGCAGTTTTGGGCTTTTGGGGTCTAGCAATTCACATCACGCTTTTAAAAAAAAAATGAACATGAGTAGTAATGTTGCAGTGTTAGGATGGACAAGGAGGTCTGCCAATGACTGTTCACTTCCTATTCTGTGTGTGTGCGCGTTAATTCTTACTGGTGATCAGTCATCAATATTTGGTTTTGAAACTTAATGGTTCCCTAGAGTTCATT
The DNA here is from genome assembly GCF_028583425.1 of Eublepharis macularius. Taxonomy (NCBI): domain Eukaryota; kingdom Metazoa; phylum Chordata; class Lepidosauria; order Squamata; family Eublepharidae; genus Eublepharis; species Eublepharis macularius. Next base: position 17,786,156 of record NC_072800.1, on the reverse strand, counting down.
GGTGGCCCAGACATTTGAAGGGGAAAGGGCAAAGAAACATTAAAGGAGAATAGGAGCCCACAGCAGAGATGCTAAAGCGTTGCTCTTGCAGCAGAAGGTCAAAATGCCACGTAGGAGAGGAAGGGGAACCTTCTGGCAGCATGAAGAGGTTTGCCTACTGCTAGATATTGTGCTTCATCTGGGCTTCGCTCCCGACCTCATGTCTAGCACACATCAGAGGAACAAATCGGCATACGTTGCTATAGCAAGGGAGCTCACGGAGGAAGGCTTCGCTCGGACAGCAGACCAGTGCCGAACCAAGTTTAAACGGGTGAAGTGCGACTTTCTTAACTCCCTCGAGGCGTGGCAAGGTCTGCATCGCAGAAGTGGGCAGATACCTCACCACCGTTCCATGATGTGGCTTTGGGAGGCTGCAGAAGGTAAGGATTCATACACACTGCAGCATTTTTATGACTGGCCATAAACATAAATACTGATGCAAATTTGACTTTTCCTGCTGGGGATGTACAGGTCAGCCAAAGATTAACACTAAACATTCCAAGAGGCTTCAACTCCTGCTCTCTCTAATGCTGAGCACTGTCCAATGCTGTTTTCATTTTCTGTCTGTGCTTCATTTCAAACCTAATTTGAACCCTTGGTGCAGTCTTGGGCTTTTGGGGCATTGCAATTCACGTTGTGCTTTTTAAAAAAAATCTTAGCACGAGTAGTAACGTTGCAATGTTGGAACCCTTCCCGCTTTTTGCTGATTGGGCTGTCCTCTGACCACTGGAGAGGCAATTGGTGGCAGACTTCTGGGGGAAAACATGTACCACTGTAGTTTTGAAAAATCAAGCCAGGAAAGGGTTACAATTCTGCCAATGCATCCCCTCCCATGAAGCAGAGGCTTGTTTCCAATATACTGAGCTGGCTTCTACATACAAATAAATGAAAAAGTAATACGTTTCCTTGAAAAATTCTGGTATTTTTAAAGCCCACATGGTCAAGGGTTCAATAATATGGTGGTGAGTGGCTGAGGTGAAGAGGTCTCACAGACCGTACAGATTACAGTAATTCAGCAGCGCTGGTCTCACTTGGGTTGCCAGCTCAAACCTGGGAAATTCCTGGAGATAAGGGAGGTGAAACCTGGAGAAAATATGGACTGCATAAAAGAGGCGAGGGGGAGTGCTGAAAAATAAATCAAAATAAAGTGGTTATATTGGTAAGGAAAAAAAATGCCATGGTGTCTGTGAACAAGCTCACACTTGAAAAGCTGGTCACCGTAGTTGTGCGCAAAATGTTATAACTTGCATGGTGTCCCTATGAGCGATAAATATTGGCATTTTTGGAAACATAATTGACTCATCATGTTAACCGTATCGCTTAGCACTGTGAGTGATTTGTTGATATTGATTTCTTGCTAGAGGACACTTCTGTGATGGTAGAGTGCAGCAAACGGGGTGACACGTGTCTGCATGGTGACACGTACGAATGGCTTGCATTGAAAAGCCAGTCAGTGGTTTCCAGATATGCAGGTCGAGGACCCGGACATCTCATTAGTTTATTTACCACTTAAAAAATCATTTATTTATTTAATACTATTAACGTGGGTTATTCTTTGGATTGTGCATGTCATTGTTAATGCATTATATATAGTGTCACACCAGGATTTCCATTCATCACATATGGATTGCGAGACAAACGCTGTGATGAAGGATTGGTGGATAATGTTTGAATTGCCCTTGATTGTTCATCCATCGACTCACCTGCGGCCACGGACAAGGCCAAGAGAAAAAAAATTCTAGGAGTGGCATATCACATCTGGCAATGTGCGTGTTTCTCACTGAGATCTGAACACTGATTTGTATAATGACACCAGTTCAAAGTCTCACTATACAGCCAATAGGAGCCATCATCACAGCTATGTTTTGCTGTCGGTGAGCTGAGTAACAGCGGAATGTGGGATAAAGGTGTAGTGAAAGAACAATTTTTAACCGGAGGCGATAACGTTTATTCTCTCTTTGTCACCTCTTCTGTCTCTACATCAATCGATCCCAGTGGGGCAAATCCATTTAACAACAAAGTTGCACAATGCTTCGAGGACAGTTATTTTCTCGATACCATTAAAAAAAAATCATTTTTTTTAAAAGGCCACATTACTACCAGTCATGGGGTTTGGGGGTGCAGCCTTATAACATCCCACTGGAGAGTAAAAATTTCTTCAAGCCCTGTTTTCCTGTTGAAAAACAAGGACTTGATCGAAGGTCTACCATAAAGTTGATGTTGTATATAGGGGTGTTTTTTTTTTTTGCAACCGATTACAGGTCGTGCAGAAAAGCAAATACACACCAAAATTACAATTGGGGAAAAAAGTGATCTTGGACATGCCGCAACTGAGAATTGAAAGAATGCATTGACCCCAAATCCCCCCCCCCAACGTGTAATAGATGTGGTTATCCTTAAAGATGAAAATTGAATCACATTCATGACTGAACATAATCACAGCAAACGTTGAAAAAATGAAGACACAATTTACTGCAAGCAATCATGAACTTTACAAATAATCTTTTTGGGTGGAGAAAAATAAGCTATGATTACGTTGAGGAGTGGAAGCAGCTATGCTTCTTCATTTTAAACGAATGAGATACGAATACCCTGGAATGGTCATGAAAGATAAAAGTAGAAAAAATTTTGACTTGAGGGGGATCATTTGGAAAAAGGAAAGAGTGAGTGATTATTTGGGAGTGAGAGTTGGGGAAAGGAATTTAAAATCAATTTCAGATATTTGATGAAGGGACAGAAAATATAGATCTTTAATGAAATAAAACCAATGATGTTCTTAATTGATATCTCTGCGATCATTGATGTACAACAAAAAAAATTAGTCAATTGAAATTTATTATTTTATAACCTGCTGGAAATGAACAACTCAGAGACAGAAAATATTGTTCTTTAATGGGAAAACACAAATGATGTTCTAATGAGATCTCGCTGATCACTGCTGTACAATAAAAAGCATATTAGAAATTCAAAAACGTGTACTTAATAACATGAAGTGAAAAACTAAAGTCAGTGAACCATTGAGCACTTCCTCCAAAAAGCATACAGGTATTTTCCCTAGACTGCTGTTCGAAAGTAAAATTTTGGACTGCATAAAAGAGGCGAGGGGGAGTGCTGAAAAATAAATCAAAATAAAGTGGTTATATTGGTAAGGAAAAAAAATGCCATGGTGTCTGTGAACTTTGATAACTCCTTATAGTGCTTCCTACTACGATTCAGCCCCTCGACAACACCTAACAATACATCAAATATCTGGCGTGAAAGCACTAACACACTTTGAAATACTGAAAAAGAAGCACATTGATTTGACTGATGTTCAGTCAGCGTGTAAACTCAATTTGCGATCACTACCATCACCGGTCTTGTCCGTCAGCTGACAATGAATAAACGTTTCTCAATAAATGTTATAAGATGTAACAATACCTCAGAAAACAAACAACAAATTTGTTGTCTAACATCAGGTTAAAACAAAACATTAAACTGTCAACACGACAATTGCCTGGACATTCATAAACCATCTTGTCTGGTACTGATAATCAATTTCTGTACCGTGCTGGTGCTGAGTGTTGCCTTTTCTGAAATAGGTGGTTATTAGCCAGCCTCTCTGGTGATCTTCTGATGCGAAAATGCTTGTTGGCAAGTGATATTTCTGGTGAAAGTTGAAAGGAGCATCATTGGAGGGGGGAGGCTGAGCCTCCGTTTGAATCACTTCCTCAACTGGTGAACGCATTGCAATCGAGGAAATTAGGCGTTCGAGCAGTGAGTTGTGTCTCTCCAATTGAGTGGTGAAGAACTCTTGGGAATCGCGGAGGGTACAGACAATGTCATGCAGGTTTGTTTCAGCACTGGATGCCTGTCTCTCCACGGCTTCTACGGCTCTAGTCAGCATAGATTCCTAAAACCTTCTTGTCTCCGCTTCACGCTCGTTGGTCTTCTTGATGTCATCACACATTCTCTCCACTGCCTGATGTGTGGTGTCAAGGGTGGCTTGAGCCTCATTTCGGTGTCTCTCTCGGCAACGCAGATGCAGTTTTGCCATACGCTCGACAGGAGTGTAGCATCTAGTGCGTGGAGGTTCTGGATTCACCACTACAAAGAATGAATTGGTAAAGACATATATGTTAGGTGTGAGCATTCTATGATGGACTTGTTTTTTTTTATTTTTCTTAGGATGGAATCATGTCAGCGAGACACTGAAAAAATGTTTCATTCAGAACATGGAGGAAATATATTTGTTGCTATTAAAAAGGATGCTTGAATGACGGTGCGTGGCATGCGTGAAAAATTTCAATCCTACCATGCGTTTATAATCTTGGTCAAGTTATTGACACCGGCAACGTGATGGCGAGCGGAGGGGCATGCCATCTTCAAAATGAGCAGAAAACAAAATGTTATCATTTTTCTAGGACATCTGTTTCTTTTGCGGGAGGAGAGGGCTGCATTTTAAGTTTTGATGCATCCAAGTGATTTTGCCTACTATGTCCTCAAGGTTTGCGTTTCCCCTATATAAGGGGAGAATGCACCTTGAATGCATATGTCGGGATCACATGCCTTGAAGTGGCGAGTCATGTAAGCATAGCCTTGTTAAAAATGTTACAACAGAGGGGACAGAAAAGCAACTCCTAATAAAAATGTGACACATATCACAAGCAAATGCTTCTTCAGAAACAAGTTTCCTGTAGACCCCAGAGAAGGAGCACCTGATAATCTGCTCTTACCTTGATTCTGCGATTCCTCATTTCTTTCTGCAGCAAGAGCTTCCACAGAGGAAGGGAGATCATCTCCAGTGGGCTCCTCAAAGAAACCGTCTGGCGTGCTTTCCTGCTCGTCCATGGACCCATCCCTCCCTCCACTGCTGCTGTCGGTTTCTTGCAATCTGCGAGAAGAGTTTCTTCTTCGATCAACAAGAGTGGAAGGAACGGAGGTGCCCATAACACGAGGGACCACCAGATCCTGCTCGACACAAAGGAAACGATTCAGTTCTTCATAATACGGCCAGACTCTTCTTCCGTGACCGGAATGGTTGTTCCCATCCACACATTGCTCGAATCCTCTCCTAAGAGATTTTGCTTGTTCGCGGCATTGCTCCCAGCTTCTATCGAATCCACGAAGTGACATCTCACTCGATATCCATTGGAATTGGGAGACGTTGCGGTAGCTGGCTGACAGACAAGTTTGAACGGCGTCATCTCCCCAAATTGGTATGAACGCACGAGTCTCCTCGTCTGTCCACTGTAAGTGTCTCCCTTTACCATTGTCTTGAGATGGCTGCTGCAAATTGTCACCCAAGATGCTGCCTGGAGTGGCGGTGAGGGTGATAAGCAAAGGCATGGAGTTCGAGGTGGTAGAGGCAGCCGACAGGCTAGAGGAAGGTAGTTGATCCATCACCTATTCTTCAGATTATTGCTGTGGAGGAAGAAAAAAAAATGCTCCAATATCTTGCGGTGTCCAGACCTTGCTAGTATAGGATGAATGGATTCTTATTCCGAGACATCTACCGTGTGTTCTTTCAGCATTGAAGCGTTAAATGGACTGCAAGCGAGGGTGACCTCAAAATAGAAGGATTTTAAATTTAAGCCTGCCCATGTGGGTGTGATCTGCCAATTACTCTTCCCTCTAGTGTGGAGCATACTATTGGCGATTTCAACATTAAATTCAAAACCTTGAACTCAACGTTTATTCCCGCCTTCTCCAGACTGAAAGCACGCATGGGCAGAAGGGAAATAACGCTGTATGCTCTGCTTGGATTAGAGAGGGCGGGAAAAACATTCAAACTTGTTTCTACAGCTCCAGCAATTGACTTTTGTAACACGGTGTTGGTCTCTGAAAGCGGGGCAGTTGGAGATAGCCATTTCAAGAGAAAAGTCTGATTCATTTCGGTGTTTAGCAGAGGTTTTTTTTCCCACATATTTTTTTCTTGCTGACTTTGTTATGGCAAACTTCAGCACGGATTGGCAGAAGTCGCAAGAGCTACTGGAGCTGTGTTTGTCAGAGCAGCGCTGGTCAGCAGAATTAATCAGACTGAAGGAACTATATGAACACAACATTTTAGCAGTTATTGAATTGTCTCCTTACAGAGACGCACTCAGAGATGTTTGTCCTCAGCGTGAGAGGATTGCTGGGCTCATCGAAGAAACATGTTTCTCAAAGGGCTCTGACGTGTTTTGTGACACTGGTGCAAATGGCATATAGGGTTCACTCAGTAGAGATCAGCAAAAGGTATGCATGGATCCTGTTGAAACCCTCCCCGCACTGGTGGCCCTGCTGGTACTCTGACCAATTTGATGATGGTCAGTGGCTGCAACAATTTCGAATGCGCCGTGGAACCTTTGAATACCTTGTGAGCGAGCTACGAGAAGACCTCATTCGGCAGAGCACAATTATGCGTGATCCCATTCCACCGGAAGAGATGGTTGCCATTGCCGTTTGGAAGTTGTCAATGGGTGTTTCAAATGCTGGTTGCGTGCCCACTTTTGGACGAGGCGTCTGAACTATTTGTTCCATTTTTGACGAGGTGTGCGAGCTGGTCGCCGCCAAACTTACTGAAAAGTGAATTGGTGTGGATGACATCGAGGTTGTTCTTCAGGGGTTTATGGACAGCGGTTTCCCTCACGCTTGGGGGGCCGTGGATGGGACACATATTGCAGTGCGTTCTTCGCCTTTTTCTGGAGAAAGCTACGTGAATAGAAAGGGATTCTCATCCATGATCCTGCAAGCAGTTGTGGATACCAGAGGAAGATTTCTCGACATTTTTGTTGGTTTCCCAGGGAAGGCTCATGATGCTCGTGTTTTGAGAAATTCTCCACTATTCAAGAGAATGGAGGAGGGAACAAGGCTCCCGCGCATTCCGGGGACAATATGTGGTGAGACCTTCGATCCGGTCATAATAGGTGATCCAGCATATCCACTAAGACCTTGGCTTATGAAGCCTTATCCCGCGGTGCACACTCAAGCACAGGAACAATACAATTATCGCTTGAGTAGTTCGAGAATGTGTGTTGAACGATCTTTTGGAATTCTGAAGGGAAGATGGCTTTATTTACAGAAGGCCATACCAGTAGGCGAGAGACTGATGACAGCGGTAATCACCAGTTGCTGCATTCTACATAATATATGCCTCGCTCGTGGTGACAACGCTCTGGTTGAAATTCCACGAGTGGAGATGCTGGATCAGAGTCGTGATGCACCCCTCATTCCAATCATAGACGTGGCTTTGACCAAACGAACGCTAAAGATAAGGGCCGCCTATTGTCAATACTTTTCCAGCATCCAGAATCTGTAGTGCCCGTGAGCAGACGTGCCGCGTATGTCACCTGAGAAAGAAATTTTTATGGCGTGTGCGTGTCTCAAATGTTCACACTCCCTATAAGGGAATAAGGTCTGAACTTTTTTTCCCCTGCAGGCTAGAGGACCTTTGTTCTAAAATCTGACACCTTGTGATGCATATGTTTTGGACCGTGGAACGGGTTTGTATGGAGTGCTGTGTTCCGCTACCTATGAGTATTGGAGTTGGTTGTTCATTCAAATTTATCCTGTTTCAAAATTATTGCATTTATGTTTCTAATTTTGGCTGTAACCATGAGCATCAGTATTTTAACACTTTTTTGTAAATATGCATTATAAAACATTGTTCAATTCGGCAGTTGCTTACCTTATTTTTTCCTGGGTCAGCATGTTTTGCCGAAAAGAAAAGGTTACAATACAAGGCCCAGGGTCACAAAAAATCAAGCACTCAATAGAAATATAATTAGTGTATTATTCAAAAAGTGCAGAAGTGCAAATGTGCAAAGATATTTTACATCATACAATATCACAACAATTTGAAATGCATATTTCATCAAAACAGGAGTAGTCTGTCGGATCATAAGTCAATAAATACATTCATACAATCCTAAAAATTCATCACTGGTGTTGAGGAAGTGCAAAGAGTGCATGGAAACTGTCCATATGTCCAAAGTTGGAATGCGAATGTGTCCAGAGACACCTAGCCGACGGGCTTTAGCTTGCTGTTACCAATTCCCGTTTTGGTGTTTCTTCTTCCTGGGCTAGACTCTATGGACTGGAAAAAGAACTTTTCCCATCAGTATTATAAATTATTATATTATACAAAAATTAAAAGATTAGAAACAGTCATTTCCTTACTGTCCAAAGGCAACTCTCCTCACGGCACACACCATACCAGTTAGAAAGAACCCGATAGATACAATTAATCCAAGACACACCCCATGTATAAATAACACTCCTTGGGTCACGAAATTGACAGAATGAACGGTCCCTTAAAGGAACAGTACTACCTGAAACAAGTATTATTAAGCTGCCATATACCAGAGACCGCAACTCAAATACATACTACCTAAAAGGGAACCCAGCATAGAAACGGTTACCTTTACCCTAAAAAGCAGGAATAATCCAAGGATAAATTTAAACCATCCGGCGTCAGACTCTGGAGGTCAAAGATCCACCTCGCCTCAGCTTGTAACAACTTTTTAGTGTAGTTCATTGCAGCATGCGTATCCAAGACTTCTAACACAGACACAGACAGCTCCTTGATGTCATTATGCTTAGCCAGAAAATGCTCCACCAAGGGGGCCTGAGCTTCCTGAGGAGACTACCCAGTCATGTATTATCAATTTTGTGTTTGGAGAATAGGAAAATGGTAAGCAAAGCCTTAGAAGGGAACTGTGTGAATGACCCAATTTCAAACATCTCGATGACTCGTGAACAACCATTATGAACTAAAAAGTCCTCTTAAAAAAGTTGAATGTTGTGGTTCTGTACAAAACAAGAAGACATTGTTCTTGCCCAGTCTTATCCTTGCCACGACATAGATCCATGAAGGTGCCTGATACATAGGGACCTCACCAAGGGGAGTACTTAACAAAAAAAAAAACACCCTATATATATTCATGGTGGCAGAAAACCCACCCCATAATGTCAATTGAAAAATGCACACAAAACTCTTCCGCTCTGTTAAAACAACAACAACCCATCTGAGGCAATCCTAACCTAATGCGTTCAGTGGATATGTTTTCTGCAGCCATACACATCACAAGAAAACCAGTGTTATGTTTTTTACATTTCTTCAGGATCACGAACAAGATCAATCCTGGAGAATTGCAACCCTTGACATGCATTCTCAAGGCAAACCAAAGACTAATTACCGTCAGTTAAACTCCGAGTCAGCCAGAACGCAAAACTATTATTCTAAGCACATTTTTCCCTTGGATAATCTGCAAAATGTAATTGTTGCCATCACCTTTGGGCCTCTTTCCCAGTCTCTCCATATCCTTCCTCCACTGTATCTCAATGCGGAGAATAATATTAAAGAAGCCGTGATGTTCCCACCATTCCTCTGAGAAGATCTCTGGTCCGTCTCTTTCCACATCATCTAAAAAAAAAAGGTGAACATTGGTAACGGAATTTACTCGTCGAACTGAGTTGATGTTCCCCACATGAAAACAACATTAAAAACCAGAAAACTCACTAACCTCTCTCTGGTAGATCATCTATCACGTTTTCCACCCTTTCCTGAGACATCTCTTCAAGTATCTGATGATGCAAACAAAATAATGCATGAATTAACACCTTATATAAAGCAGGTCGTGTACGCACGCACGCTTTTAGTTTCAATCACAATTTGAATTCTGTTGGGTTTTTTTTGGCTCTTAATATCATCATGAAACTTGAACTTCCACTTCTGCTGGGTGAGGGTTTCCAAGGACACACGCAGGAAGAAAATTCGTTGCCTTTGTCACATTGGAATGCTTATACCAAAGATTGAGGAAAGCAAATAATGTCCGCGGGAAACCCAAAGGATAATCAATTCCAAAATAAAAATAAATGGAGTGTACATTTGAAGGAGCATAACAAAGACTTACTGGACTCTGCGCACTAAAATTTGGCTTGTTAGAGAGAAAACCAGTTGGAGTAGCAGATGATGGCAAAACCTCCCAACTGTGGAAAACGTGTTCGGAAAACACCACACTGATATCTGGGCCGCGGACATATGGTTGCATCCTGGGGCGACATGGAATGTCCAAACTAAACTGGAATATTATTGCATAAGAAATCGATCCGAAATTGTGAGCAGTTCAGTAATTTGATATTTACCGGATAAGGGCGCCGTGGAATGAACGATCAACGAGACAGAGATGCAAGCCAATCCACAATGGTGGAAATGCGTCGAGGCACACACTGCGGAAAAAACCTTACAGGCGGGAAACTGTTGTGCGTTGATGGCAACGACCAATTGGAACACAAGAATACTTCGACATGCGGACAAACGTTCGAGGGGCATGTTGAATCTTTTCAAGTGCATTGGCGCCCTCTAGCCGCAGCCATGGAAAACGAAAACGCGAAAATGGAAAACGGAAAAAGGAAGCAAACTGATTTTGGCCGCTCAACACTAACGACTTGTTGTTAGTTGCCGCGGCGGACACACGTTGAACTGGGGATCTTCGGACACATGCCTATCAAGGACACGAGTCCATACCAGGACTATAAGACACGTGCAGGTGGGTTTTCTGACACTCGCTCGGTTGCGGGCCGATCGTATCATGTAGTTTGCCTCTTACTTCTTCAAATCAAGAGACACTATTTCAAGTGTGCAGAATTCAGCACCCGAGACTTCTCATCCCCTTACCAAAACACCAACTGACCTCATTATGCAAGATTTATTACCAGTTGGAGATGAAGTGACCTTTTCTGCCGAACATAGGGAAAAGAACACTTGGAACACTTGGAATTCCCAAGATTGACTAGATCCACTGCATGGAAATGTCCAAATTTTGTCTTGGAACATTGCGGGTTGGCATTCTAAGAAATCTGACCTTTCATTTCTGAACTATCTTTCCTTCTTTGATATTGTCCTTCTCCAGGAAACCTGGTTATTAACACCCTTGCTGATTGATGGGTTCTCTGTCAGCGTACTATTGGCTTCCAATTCAGGGAAAAAGGGGAGACCTAGGGGAGGTTTGGCTATTTTAATCTCTACAAAATTACAAGCCATGGTGAAAAGATTCATGGTGACACTTGATGCTCACCATGCCCAGGCACTGTTGGTCCAATTTAAGAATTTCCACTTTTGGTTGTTAATGTATATATACCTCCTTTACAGTACAAGCCCAAACTTCAGGAGATTTGGACTAGCCTAGAAAATTTCATTGAAGGATTGTTACTGAAATTCCCCCATGCTTACTTCTTGATTGGTGGTGATTTCAATGCTAGAACTGGTTGTTCCATTGAGTCTCTGTATTCAGCTCACAATGCCGACCCTCTTCCCTAGACGTTCAAAAGATGCTAAATCAAATTGGAAGGGATTGTGTCTAGCAAATCTAGCTAACAGGATAGACCTGTTCATCCTGAATGGTTCTGTTAATGGAGACCTACCTGGCAAATTTACTTTCTGGTCAAATCGAGGAGCCAGCACAATTGATTATGTACTTGCTTCACGTAACTTGTTAGAACATGTAGTTTTCTTAAGAGTTGAATCTCAACAAGATAGCGATTATCTACCAATTAACATATTGCTCAAATTTCAACACTCCCCACTTCATCTAACCACAAGCTTCCAACTATAAAAGAATCGAATGGTCCAGTAAAGTAGCCAATCAAACAAAAGTTTTCTTAAACTCGGAAGGGCTTAGTCAACTTCATAACAAACTGATCACAAATTTCAACTCAGAAGCCATCTTAGAATGCTATGAGAAAATTATTAAGGGGTGGCTTGATATTTGCTGCCCTAATAAAACAAACAACAAGCCTCAGGAACTTAAAATTTTTTCACAGCCGTGGTTTGACCATGGCCGTCATCACACGGGCTTTTATTTAGCGCTAAAATGGCGCTCTTTCCCTGCAAAAACCCACCTTACTCCGTCACTGTTGCGAGTGTCTGATTTCTATTTCTCACTCATTTTTCGCGCTGTAATCAGTATCCGTGCGATTACCCAGCAGCGATTCATACCGCCTCATAACGGGTTATCTCGCCATGCGCGGCATTTCGCGCTCCCCCACAGCGGTGTTTTTTTTTTTTTTAATTGACCTTATGTCGCTATTGCGACGTGGTAAAATACAGATTCGTTTTCGGGGCACAAAGCAATGCTAGGTTGACATATCAATCCAATGAAAAGTTCTTCCCTTTAAATTTTTTGTTTTCCGTTCTTGTTTTTAAACATTGTATCATAATAGCGAAACTTCGACAGTGTCTTTTTTCCGCGGGAAAAATTGAATTATCTGTAACCGTCGCATCCACTTCCGCTTCCTATTTGGCGGGATTTTAATGCCTTGCAGCGCGGGGCAGCATTCCTGGCTTCGCATGAGCAAGAACTCATCTCTTCAAACCCTGAAAAAAGGAACCCGACTTCTGATATTCTCCTCTCACTACATCTGTAATCTGGAAGAATGGCCTTCAGAACAGAGAGCAGTGGTAAACGGGGGATCTCCTGGAGACACAGAGAGATATTAGACCTGCTTCACTTTTGGGGGGAAGAGAAAATCCAGGAGGCGCTTAAAAGCACGCACAGAAACCTGGATTATTTTCAGAGAATCTCAGAGCAGATGGCTACTAGGGGACATAGAAGATCAGCTCTTGAGTGCAGATCCAAGACAAAGACAATGCGTCTTGAATATAAAAAGGTCGTTGCACACAATGCCAGGTCAGGAAATGCACCCATAACTTGTCCTTACTATCGTGAGCTGGAGAGCATCCTCAGAGGTGATGCCAGCGTGCACCCAAAAAGGCTTGCACAGAGCATGGTGCTGCAGGTGATGGGCCAGGTGCGAACAGAACAGGTGGTTCTTCAGGAGGGATCTGAGGAGCTGTTCTCTCATGATCTGGTGACTATAAGTGGAGATGATATTATGATCTCATCACCTTGCCCCTCAGGTAAGAGCCAATGCAATCATGATGGGCTGGGGGGGAAATACTTTTTTTTACTGTCAGTTTGGGGAAAGATGGACTTGATCCCTGGACAATGCATTATCAGGGAGGTGGGGGTTTGAAAGTCAAGGTTTGTCATCACACCATTTGACACAGTCCATGGTTTAAAGCACTCTCAAATGCGATATGTATGAGAGGTGGTGAAGAACACAGCTTAAGCATTGCTTGTGATGGCCCCTTTAGAAGGACTTGCCACGCACATTGGGGCAGGTGACATCTTCTGGTTCATCTATGCATGTACATTGTTGTGTTATATGGATTATGAATGGTTTGTCACAATAACTATGATTTTCTATTTCAGGAGACTTGAGTGACCACTGCAATGAGAATGGCTACGGTTTTGAAGTGGACCTGGACGCCACTCCGGACGGTCTCAATCAGCACGGTAAGACACTTTCCAACACTCAGCTTATTATAAAATACCCAAATGTGAAAACATTTTTTCCAATGGCTGTACAGACACCTTACTGACTCTTGGAGACCATGGCTAAATTTAGAGCCTATCATCGGGTGAGTTGGTGTGTGGGGGGGGGGGCAAATTCACTTCCATCCAACAGCAGCTCCACTGGTCACCAAACATTTACTGTGCTTTGTCCATGATTATGGTTGTTACATATGAAGTTATTCACAGCGTTCTTCTGGCATACCCGCGGGACCACCTCTCTCCCTATGTTCCTCCGTGGCAGCTTCAATACTCTGAACGGGGTCCCCGGAAGGTGCCAATCTACACATGGGTAAAATCAATAGAGGGCAGTACATTAGCATTCTCTGTGGTGGCCACTATCTGGTGGAACTACCTGCCTGAGGAGGTCAGGAGAGCCCCCTCTCTCCTGGCCTACAACACACCATGCAAAACCGAACAGCTCAAAAAAACCTTTTATTCAAAAGTGAGTGCTGTACTGTAGGGAAGGGGGGGTCTATGATTATTCGGAATTGAGTTAGGGACTGTAGACCACATTACTATTTCGCCTTACATTTTTTCTGTTGCGTTAAACACATACTCCTATGTACCACCTGAATACCATGTTGTCTAATGTAGGTCCTGGAAGTGACATTTTTTTTTTAAAATTTCTTAAACATGATCTTGGATTGCTGGTAAAGCTATTTCACAATTCACACATTGTGACATCATGATATGACAGCAAGCATTTTTTCTGGTCTTTAAAAAATTAGCATTATCTCAAAATTGCTTGCAGGGAGACCTTATGTACCACAGGAAGTGATGTCTGGTGTCCATTTGATGGTAGATATTCTGTTCTGATTACATCGTGCGTGCAAAGCCAAAATAGTGGTTATGAAAATATCCTGCTGCAAGAGCAGACAATCTTCCCTTTTTCCCACCCCATGCTGTTCTCATTCAGGGGCAGCTTCTAGAGAGGGGGAATCTGCGCTATACATTGTTTTCTAATTGGTGTCTTTCTCATTTGAATTTACAGATGAAGAGCAATTTAGCGGAGGCGGTCAAGCAGCATGGAATGAAAAGGAGAACAACCCACCCCGGGATCAAATTGAAGTTGCAGGTAATTGTGTGTGGGCACATCGCAGATAGTTATTCCAAGAATCCACTCTTCACGGGGGCCACCCTGCACGCCAAGTTCAAGGTCCAAAATTTGAAAAAAATTAAGTGTTTTGATTTGAGAGAGTATTTTGAGTTGGCTTCCATGAATCTGTTGCACAGGCTCATCAATGGAATTGTGAGGGCGATGATATGTACCAACCATGATTGATACCATGTGTTATATTGCTTCTCTGGGTTGCACGTTGAATTTTTTGCAATGGCCCCCAAAAACAAGATGCAACTAAACCATAACACTTGGTGTATAACTTAGAGGTGTTTTCTTGTGATGATGAGGTCACATTTTTTCAAGGAAACATTGATCTGTCTCAAATTTTTACAGCTCCACAGGGATTTGAAGCCCCTGATACCGCAGAAGCAGTCTCCCCTGGGACACGTCTGGCAAACATTCGCAGGCGTAGAAGGGGCGGTGCGGTGATCAACCATGCCGCAGAAAGATTCCTTTCTCAATCATCTGAGGAGCACCGAGAGGAGATGGCCATGCGTGAGAAGGAGCAACAGGCAACGTGGAGGTGGCGTGAGGAGGAGAGCCGCAGACAGCAGGAATTCATGGAGGAGACACGGCAGGAACGCAGGATGTTTCAGGAACTGTGGTCACAGAACATAGATGTGATGCGTGCGGCTGTGGACACACTTAAAACTTTGGGTGAGGCAATCATGCTTCAGCAGGTTCCCATTGCTCAAGGGGTGGCCCCAGCTGCTGAGAGACAGCCCGAGAGCAATGGAGAGACTGGAAGAAAGGTGGTGGTCAAGAGATCCTGTGTTGGGAAGGCTAGAGAGTGCTTGACCCTGTAGAGTGCAACTGTTCAACCAATCTAGGTCTTGAATTATGCTACTGGAAAGACAGACAAAGCGTTTCAAATTTAAACAAGTTTATACTTTTTCTAATAAAAAAGGAACACATGAACATCTGACCAAGCATTTTGTGTCATCCTAAATATGAAACTATGTACACATTAACAGCTAAAATGAAAACTGGACAAAGAACCTATTTACACATTTTAACATTTAACAACGTTTTCGTTGTTACGGTCTACGGGTCATGACCCCGCGCAAGCATGACTTGTCGTTGCGGATCCCTCTGGCGCTGCTGTCGCTCAAGGGACAGCAGCCGGCGTCCATGTCTTGCCAGTCTGGTCTCAGTTCCTCTGATTTGGGACTGTATGCTGTTGACTGTAAGGAAGGAAAAATATTTTTTTGTGATACACACCAAGGATTCACATGAAGGATTTCCTGGAATCAATACAGATTTATGTTGATACCCACTGGAGGTTAGTATGCGTTCCTCCATTGACTGGATCGAGGACTGTATGGTGCCCAAGGTGGGATCACTGCTTGCACTTGGCCTTGAGGACCGACCACTAGTAGAGGGTGCTTCCTCCCCCGCCTGTTGACCCCTCTCTTCTCCTCCAGTGAGTTCTGAAAGCAAACATTACAATTGTTCCCTTTTTCTATGTTGAATAATTGGTGTTTATAAAAACAGTTGATTATTGGTGTGACGCAAAATACTGTCTCCAGTTCTGGCAAGTAGTTGCATGGAGAAATTTTTTTTTTTAACAAATAAAAATGGTGTTTCATTAGTTATATGTGGGTGGATTTTATTGTTCAAATAACTCTGATTTCTTGGGAGCAGGGAAAAATTCTTGACCAGTGCACTTACTGAGGACCCTCCCCTCCGGAACCCCCACCCACCCCAGGATCCACCGCCTTGATCTCCAGGAGTATCCCAACCTAGAGTTGCCAATCATAGAAGCAGGATAAGGCAACACATCTGGTCAATCAGAGAGGAAGGCATTGTAAAACTCTTTCACAGTCAGCCACAAATGGCTGAATGAATGGCTGCATATCGCCTACTCAACTGACGATAAAGCAGCTATAGCACACAAACTGATGCTGCGATAGAAGCACATTAAATTGGCCATGGGCATCAATCCCGGGAGGCAAAACCAGTGCACATTTCCTCTGGGTGGGTTGCTCTTACCTTCAGGTGCATCTCCGGAGCGTTCCTCGCCGCCCTCCTCCAGATGCTCTTCACCCACAGCTGCCTTCTCCTGACCTTGAGAACCCCCAGCAATTTCTCCAACGGCTGCGTGCCTCTCTCTACCCCTGCTAAGAGCTGAAAAATAAACATTTTGCATTTCAGCACAAGCAGTGTCAATTAATTGATTCTACTCTGTAACAAGGAGCTACTTAAACAGTAAGATTGATATGGCAAGATTAAGTGTTCAATGCTCAAACACCTCAAAACATTGATCATGGTTCTTGTTTGAGTAGACAAACCATGACTCCACCAATAATCAGGCTAGGATGGTCATGAGGATTCTCTAGTGCTGAAAGGTTATTGAGCAAAACCATGAGCCCATCACCAATTTTGGAGACTGCACAGACATCTGAGGTCCGTGCACAGTTGGAAAAAGATATTCTCACTCACAAGGGGCACCCTGACATATAACTATGGCTATTGTGTTGTGGGAGGATTTCTTGTTAGAGTTATCTTCTTGAAATTTCTTCCCCCCTGTGCCAAGAGAGGAAGCGTTCCTTTGAAAGACGTGTGAAACACCAAATGAAAATCCCATGGGATGCTCAGAGAGACATTTGGTGCTGTGCATCATGCATTGCACTGCACCACTGTGCATCATGCATTGCACATCTGTGGTTTGTGCAGGGTGGGAAAAAGATATTCTCACACACAAGGGGCACCCCGGAATATAACTATAGCTGTTGTGTAGTGGGACTATTTATATTTAGAATTACGTTCTTGGAATGTCATCCCCTCTGTGCCAAGAGAAGAAAAGTTGCTTTGACAGACGTGTGAAACACTAAATGAAAATCCCATGGGATGCTCAGAGAGACATTTGGTGCTGTGCATCATGCATTGCGCCTGTGA
This sequence comes from Eublepharis macularius, assembly GCF_028583425.1. Classification (NCBI taxonomy): domain Eukaryota; kingdom Metazoa; phylum Chordata; class Lepidosauria; order Squamata; family Eublepharidae; genus Eublepharis; species Eublepharis macularius. The sequence continues at coordinate 17,768,720 of NC_072800.1, read as the reverse complement.
AAACAATGCTTGGTGAGGCTTGCAAGCCAACGCTGAGAGTGGCATGCCTTGGGCATCTGTGCACACGTGCATGACAGTGCACCTCACCAGTGAAGTCTTGCATATTTTTATCTGTTAATAATACAGGTGTCCAGTACAATTTAAATAGAAGTTGCTGTGACTCTGAGGATGCATTGAATAGATTTAGTTGTATTGGGTCATCTAGGTACTCACATGCATGCCTCCGTTCTTCCCAGTTTGGTCTTCCGGCAGCCTCCCACAGTCTGAGCATGCTTCCAAAGTGCAGGGGCCTGCCGCTGTGCCTGGGGATCCCCTGCCATGACTCCAGTGCCTCGTAGAAGGTGCCTTTGACACGCTTAAATTTTGATCGACACTGGTCAGGTGTCCTCTGGAATCCCCTGGCAGCAAGTCTTCTTGCAATCCTAAAAAAAATAGCCCGGGTGGGAAGGTGGGTGCTTGACATCAAGCGCATCTCCTTCCCACTGCTGGACACGACATCAAGCAGGGCCTCGACCTCCTGGTCGCTCCAGAAGGCACCACGTCGCCTGGAAGGCATTCTGTCGATCAGATGTAATAACGACAGTAGAGGCTTCTGCCGCTTCTGAGCATGCTCGGCAGTTTTTTGAGCGGGAAAGTGAGTTCAAAGTTCGTATTGGAACTTCCTGTAAAACGAACTGCTGCAATGTTATTTTGAAGGTTTTCTTTTTAATAATTGCATGAATAAAGAGGGATAAAAGGTCGTTTTGGGCCGGTTCTTTTTTGTCCAAGCAAGCAACATTCGTTTGTGGAGAACAGGTTATATTCTCAGTGTAAGGCGTCTTATGTCGCTATAATGAAACCACACAGAACCTCAACTTCATCTATATGTGATCTCTATTGCCAATGTTCGGTTGCTCTGGGTGTTCGGAATGCTGCACGGGCTGTCAGAAAATCCATTCCCTCCCCTGGACAGTCATTTGGAGGGGGGGGGGGAACAGAATGGTAAGAAAATAAAATAAGAAAGCAAGCCCAGAAAACATGACCACTAGGCAAGACTCTCAGCATGTCCGCAAATGCAATGATTAACAAAACTTTAAGTAGTATGAGTCATACTAGCACCTATTCCGAGAACACACAAATGCTGCCTGGGCATCCCTGACCAATTTCCCCCCCTCCAGCAAATTTAACAGCACACAAGGAAAAGTTGATTCTCATCCGTCCTTGTAGCGGGGGAGGACATGGTGGATGCAGGACTTCATTGGGGTGGCGATATGAAAAGATCGATTCTTTAGGGTGCTTTACTTTGGATGTAGATCAAGAAAGCACTCGCTCCTGCGGTCCTCTCCTGTCAGTTCATAACCCAGAAATGTTTAATCTGTTCCACCCTGAGCATGTCACCTTACTCCTCCACCATGCATGCTGCATCCCTATGTGAAGCGATGATTCATTTCGCGGAGTATGTGAGACCTTACTTCTTATGTCGTTATAACAGCAATGCAGGGAGGCACAACTTCAATATTTATTTCTTTTAATTTCCGGAAGCCCTTGTTATCAGTATTGTAAGAAGGGCTCCCAGAGAATCAACTCCCTCCCATGGACAGTCATAATTAGTTTTATAAATGATTGGCATCTTTTGGGTGGGAAGGGAGTTTATCAGTCATTGGTTGAAATCATGTCCACGACAACACTTACACCTGAAACCCACGAGCACCATAACCGCTTCATGTCGAGCCATCACCTTGTAAGCCCAGCGCAGACTTTATTCTCACCACCATCCTCCCCCAGAATCAACGACAACCAAATATGCATCTTCAAAAGGTGCACATGGACAAAATAAAGTACTCTGTTTTTACAGGAAAAAAACTTATATTTACTGTAAACAAAGCCAATAATCCACTCAGCTAACAAATTGTGTTTCCAATGCAAGGCCATCATAATGCTCGCTGATGCAAAAAATCAACAATTCGTGAATCAGCTCTAATCAGTACAGCTTTGATTTTGAGAATCCATAAATTCAGCGAGTGCATCCCTCACCAACTTCCCCCCCTCCAACAGGGTCTTGTTGCTGTCCAGCGACTCTAAGCCCTCCTCTTGCAACATGACAGGTGAGGGGTCTTTCAGGTTGCCTAGGTACCGCTGCTCTCGTGCCTCACAAATGTTGTGGAGGATAACACAGGCGGTGATAATTGTCGCAGCATTCTCCTCCCTGGCCTTCAGTCTGTAGAGGAGGCATTGCCAGCGTCCCTTCAAACGGCCAAAACACTTCTCCACTTGATTCCTGGCTCGAGAGAGGCGACGGTCGAAGTTATGCTCCCTCGGTGTCCTGGCCAGCTTTCCATAAGGCTTCATAAGCCATGGCCTCATGGGATATGCACCATCCGAAATAATAATAGGTGGTACAGAAACACCATTAAGGTGCAAAGTGGGGTTTCCTGGAACAAAACTTCCACTGTCCATCGCCACACAGAGACATGAATTTCTAAACACGAAGGCATCGTGGTTCTTACCACTCCATCCGATTTCAACGTCAACAAATCGTCCAGTGTGGTCCACTGTCCCCTGCAGCAGCATGGATGAAAAGTTTTTTCGGTTCCCGTATTGCTCGGGGCTTCCCCCAGGAGCACAAATAGGAATGTGTGTCCCATCAATGGCCCCAATGCAGTGAGGAAATCCGAGCGCGGAGAATCCATCCATAATCTGGAATAAACGACACTGGTTAGTTTAGGCAAAGAGACACTTGTTAGTTTAGGCAAAGAGAGAGAGGTGTTGGACAAAAGTGGCAACAATTTGGAAAAATTGCCAGGATTGGAAATGATCCAGGTTAGCACTTTTGAAAAAGGGACATCCAATTGAAGTCTCTCATGGTACATTTTTTTAGGGGGAATTTAGAAATGATGCTATAGCGTCACAAAGTAAAAAAAGTTAAAAAAAAATTAGGAAAGGGGGGGGGATACCTTGCCAATCTCTGATCCCAGGCACACAGTCTTTGATAGAAGTTCAACTTCCATGGCTTCACAGACCTCCAAAACGATGGTTGCCACTGTTGATGCTCCAAGACCGAATTGGTCACCTGCAACGCGGTAGCAGGAACCGGTGGCAAGAACCCAAATGGTCACTGCAACGCGCTGCTCCACGGACACAGGTTCACTCATATTGGTGTACTGCCGTTCAAGTGTTCCCCTGTCCATTCGGAAGCATTCAACCCACTGATCGTCATCCCAGGTGGTGAGAACGATCCTTTCCCACCAGTCCTGACTTCGCTCTCGTGCCCAAAATCTTCTTGGTGCCTTCAGGCTGGCCAGGGAATGCCACCGTTCGCGGTACCTCCGTCTACTTCCCTTCCCGCCTATGATGCCAGATGGAGGGTTTTTTTCCGTGGAAAAGAACAGTCTTTCCGCAGCCATTCTCCTCCGACGGAGGGATCTCAGATGTCCGAGGCATAGTGTCAGTGTACTCTGCACCATGAAACAAACCAGCTGCCCCACCAGAAGAACAAGTTCTCTCTGAGGAGCCATGGTTGAGTCTTTGCGATGGGGATCACGTCAGACAGGGATTTTTCTCTGGACGATGGGATCTTTATGGAAGTCAAAATTTGCCAGATAAACATTTTCATCCAATGATGTGGCTGGTCAATGAGCGGGAAAACTTGGCCCGCCTATCAAGCTCATTAGAGGTTGGGCTATCATCACGGTTTCTCATTGTTATTTCGCAATAACGCAATAAAACGGAAAAAAATTAAAAAAAAAAAAAGGAGGAGTTTTATCTGTGCCTGCTCGATATGCCGGCACAGAGCGCCACGGTGTGAACAGCTGGAAGCGCAAGGGGGACGAAATCTGACAGAAAAATGCGTCATGTAACGACAGCGATTGTAACGCTATATGCTGCATATTTAACGGAATAAAAGCCCGTGTGACGACGGCCCATGAATGTCGAAAAGCTAAAAAGCAGTTAATAGATAAGTACAACGGTTATAAGTCTCAGAACTTATCATCAATGCCACCAGAACTACATGCCTTAAAGCAGCAATATAAAAACCTAATTAAAATGAAAAAAGAGGCACTTAAAAAGACTTGGGCACATCTTAATTTGGCTGCAAAACTTAAAAATGATGCACTCTTTTGGAAAATAGTGTCAAGTGGTCTCTCTTTGGAAGGTCCCAAACTCACTTGTGAAATCCCTGCAAAGATTTGGGAAGATCACTTTTATGCATTATACACAGCTGAGACATCTCAGATGCAGTGCCCTGCAACTAATATTGACATGCTTCCATCATGGTCACCAGTCACAATCACAGAAGTTAAGAGACTTATATCTCAGCTAAAGCCAGGGAAGGCTCCCGGAAGTGATGTGGGCTCCGGTGTTAGCAACCCTTTTTACTTCTATTGACCAAACAGGCATAATTCCTAGAGACTGGGGTATGGCAGTTATTATCCCAATATACAAGAAAGGGGCAAGATCAGACCCTTTTAACTATCGACCCATTAGCTTGCTCAGTGTGGTGGGAAAACTATATGCTAGACATTTGTTTTGGAAACTTCGGGACTGGATAGATGAGGAAAACATATTAGCAGAAGAACAAGCTGGATTTAGAAGTGGCCGATCTACAATGCACCAGTGCCTGCTTTTGCAGCATTTGATAGAGAAATACACAGGTAGGCCATCAGGAGCCTTGTACGCAGCTTTTGTTGATTACAAAATGGCGTTTGATACCATCTCGCGCAACAGACTCTGGGAAAAACTTGAGCAGTCTAGAATAGAACGCAGATTGTTGGCCCTTATAAGGGCCCTTTATGAGGATAACCAACTCTCAGTAAGATGCAACCCACAAGGGCACTTATCTCATAGGGTGCCAGTTAAGAGGGGTGTGAAACAAGGCTGCATACTCGCTCCCTTATTGTTCAATTTCTATATCAATTCCATGACACAGTTCCTATCTAATCCGGATTTCCACCCTCCATTCATTGCAAACAGACCCGTCTCTACACTCTTATATGCAGATGACACGGTTATCCTGTCATATACCGAAGTAGGGCTAAGAAGAGGCCTCCAAGCACTTGGATCATATTGCAACAATGAACATCTCACCATAAATTTTACCAAAACCAAAGTACTTGTCTTTGGCAAAAGACCCACCTTACACAGGTGGCAAATAGATGGACATAAGATTGAGCAGGTAAAGGTATTCAGGTATTTGGGAGTCACATTCCAATACTCAGGTTCATGGGCTGCACATCTCTCTCAGGTCACAGAATCTGCCCATAAAACAGCCTCAGCCATTTTGAGATTTTTCCATACAAAAGGAGGTGCTTACATTCCACATGCCTTGAAGGTTTTTCAAGGCAAGACAATACCTCAGCTTATGTATGGTGCTCAGGTATCCCTGTACAATGATCACTCCAAGCTTGAAGTAATCCAATCAAAATTTTTAAGATCCTTATTAGGAGTGCCAAGATGCATCCATAATGCTTTGCTCAGGCTAGAGGCTGGATTAGTAACATTGGAAACCCAGGCCTGGTTCCATGCCATCTGTTTGTAGCTCAAGATAAAATTTTCCTCTTCAGGATTAACTCCTCTAATTTTCCTAGACAGTTTCCATTTAAGCTGGATCTCAACAATAGAACACAAATTGTCACTATTGGGCTTCTCCAGCACAGTGCTGATGCACCTTGGCCATCAAGGAGCCAGAATGATTATCAAACAGAGACTATGGGACACTTCTCTCCAAGTAGATAGAGCACAGGCCTTAAATGTCACGTTAGTGGGGAACAGAAAACAAAATTTTACTCCACCTAGCTATTTCTTTTCATTGGAGTTCCCAAAACACCGCAGAGCTTTCACCTTAGCACGTTTTAATGCTCTCCCATCTGCTGTCTTGGAGGGGACATATGCTCATACTCCATATACAAATCGCCTCTGCCCCTGTCAATCCGGGCAGGTAGAGACAATAGAGCATGTCCTTCTATACTGTAAGTTCTATCAGGAGAGTCGAACCAAGTATATTTTACCAGTTATTGCTGCCTACCCAGGCAGACCAAGTCAGTCTTATTCTGCCCTCCTTCTAACTGATTCCTGCAAAGAAATTACTGCTAAGGCCGCAAGGTTCTGTGCTTTGGCTAGTGTAATCAGACAGAACATTATTACTTCCTCTAGAAATTTTAGTTAAGATTTTAACTATTTTACCCATTTTAGCACATTGATGTACTTAATTTTTAGACATGTGTAAACTTAAAATTAATGTACTCTTACAGTTAATTTTATTCTGTTATCCTTTTAGCAGTTTGCTGCACCCTGATTAGTTTAATTAGATAGACTACCACAACTCCCTTAAGAAATTTTAATCAATATTTAACAATTTTATGTATTTAAATATATTGCTCAGTTCCCTAGATGTGCTTAGACATGTAACCAATGTATTTGTTATATATTATTGTATATGCTGACTCAAATTCGGATCCTAGATCGTAATAACAATAAACTAAGCAGAGCCTCAGTGTGTGTAAGTTTTAATTGCAGACAACAAATGCAAAATAACTGGATTACCCTTGAGTTAGCGAATGTCTTGGGAAAGGTTGGCATCCCTGATGTAATGGGAGCAGAACAGGTTTGATTTTGATTTTGAGATGGAAGAATAGAAGTGTGACTCTGAGTTTGGGACACCCATGCATTTTCCCTTAAGCATACCTTTTCAGTGTGAGGATTGGACAGGAAAGGTGTTTGACTGAGGCAAATGTTTCTCAGGTAAGCCCAGCAATTTCCACTTCTTTTGCTGAACAGCCTCTGAAGATAGGATACGTGAGGGGTGATGGTTAGTGATATGCCTGTTAGTGACTGTAATTTATTTTCCCAGTGAAAAAGACCCACAAGAGGATTGATGGGCTTCAGAAACAGCTGAGGAGTCTGAGACAGGAAACCAAGCAGGAGCTCGGCAAACTGAGGAACGACCTAGACAAAATTATTCGTTATCCACAAGAACAGTAATCATGTTTTGACAATTAAGAGTAAAAAGTTTTCAACCTTAAAAACAAAACTATTTCTTATGATTGAATCCATGGTGCAATATAGAAATTTGCATGCAATACAGCAAAATGAACTTTTCTTGGTTTTTTACTTTCCCCCAAACATACCCACAACTAATAACATATGCCTTATTCCAGCTACGAACTGCAGTCTTGAAGGTGCAGGTGCTCTGCACAGCATCATCTAGAGGTGGCTGCCAGTGTCATAGCAGTGGTCAAACAGAGGGATCATATTTCTTGGTGGGTTTAATTATACGGCCCCCCCTTTCTGGGTGGGTTCCCTTGCGGTGATCTACGCACCCTGTCCCCTGCAGATGAGGTTCCTGGCACCGTTTCCCCCCCACAAATATTTCTGTAAGGGAGCTCAAGGCACTGACCGCTTTGTTAAGGCCCTCATAGTTCTGCTGCTGTGCCTCAACAAAAACCTTTCGGTCTTCTCTTGCCTCCCTCATGTCTGCTCTGCTCCGCTTCCAAAATGTCCTTATGCCATTCACGAGTCTCCAGAAAGAATTGTCTTCGTTCTTGGGCATTGTTGTTTTCTTCCCTCTCCGCTTGGGCTAACATTTTCTCTGCCACGTTGCTTAGCAAGGCAACGCATCTACTTCTGGTTCTTGCCCTCTCAAGCCTCGATGCTGGTGACATCTGTGCCGAGGTTGTTGGTGTATTTTGAACAGGCGGGTTTTCAGTAACTAAAACCAGAGATCATCACATGGGCGAGGCATTGTGATCTCAGAAAGGATTTGGGGTATTGCAACCTCAACAGCACACTCACCTTCTGTAGGAAGACTGCCCTCGAAATCCCTCCACCTTTGTGAACAGTGGTTCTTGCCACCAGTGCTGTCCAGGTTCCAACAACTGCATCCTCTTACAGCATGCCACAAAATTTTACTCTTTATTGTGACTGAAAAGAATCACCCTTGAATTCTCAATGTTTTATTTTACTGGTCTCCTTAACAGGAACACGCAGTGCTCGTTCCGTCTAATGCACGCCACCGCAAACACAAAATCTGCAAAAGAATATTATGGCATTAGATCATACCTTCTTCTCCCGCCTCTTCCCTGTCACATGCTTCCATCAAGTGATCCTCATTGCTGGTGAATGGCCCCTGGGCAGAAGCAGCCCCTGGAAGAAGTACATGCTGTCGTTATATTTAGAAATTGTGGCATCATTTTAAGTATTGAGAACATGAGAGGAAGACTCGTATTGGAAGAACAGTTGTTGTCCGGAAACATGAACACCTATACATCAACATGTAATCACCCAATGCCATGACGCCAAACTCTGAATGGTACAGGTGCATCTTAAAATGTGGAGATTGCTGAGACTCCAGGTTGTTTCTGCTTGAGTTGTGTGCCTGTCCCTGCAGAGGGAATGTATAGTTAAGTAAATATGCACTTGAACACTTCACCCTCACCTCTCAGAAGTGACTATAAGCCCCTTACCCTAGCCCCCCCTTCGCCCACCCAACATTAAAAGTACACTTACCTCTTCTCCTGTGAAGGCATAGCCAGGGTGAGAGACCCCCACAAGTGACTTGGTAGGAGGGGCCGCACTCAACTCCTTTATCCTCCACCCCCCTACCCAATTCCATTCTGTTGTAGACAAGGGCATGCCAGTGGCAATCTTCGTTAGAAGAATAAGAATTGTATATCTGCACACCATTTTAACATGTCGCCCAATGATCACATCTCTCCTCAGGATTCCACCTCTTGTCCGATAATTACTTCTGCCTAGCAGGCAACAGACTTACCATGCTCGTTTGATGTTGAAATATCCACAGCTTGCAGATCGAGAGTCACCATTGGGTGGGTAAACAGTTCTTCCAACCCCTCGAACTGACCGAGTTTAGTGGTGACAGCGCGCTGCAGGGATAGACTTCTCGCAACCCTTTGCGGCCTGATGCTGGCATCGCCCCGGAAGATGCGATGGAGCTGAGAGTAGTATGGGCATGTTGTGGGTGCATTGCCTGATTTTGAGTTGTGTGCCACGACTCGCTTATATTCCTGGCACATCGCCTTCGTCTTTGTATGACATTCTATTGCTGTTCTCGTGTGCCCTCGTGTGTGCTCCGCGATCCTCTCAAACACATCAATGTTTCTATGGCACAGTGTCAGTGCCTCCTGGACCTTCTCTCCCCAGAAATTGAGGAGATCCAGTGTCTCCCTCTCCCTCCACAATACTCCTTGTCCAGCCATTTTCGGTGCTGCCATTCCTTTTCAACCATTACTGTTAGAAATACCGCAAAGGAGATTCTCCCGCCCAGTAAAACTCGAGCTCTCACTGGTCTGTCTTGGTCACATGAGCCAATTTTTGGCAGTCAAGTGAAGTCCCTCCCGCCATTCTGGACACTGTTTCCCGCGTTGGGTGACAGGAACGCTTAAACTTTGCTATGGTTCCTAAAAAAAAAAAAAATTAAATGGGGTTTTGTGGCCATGCTGGGAGGCTGCTAACCAAAAAGAACACAGTACAAAATGGAAAAGTTGCAGAATCAAAAATGGGTACATAATGTCATGTACTGTTATTGCACCCTGACACGCTTCTCGATTGTGCTTCATGAAAAAAGGGGGAAGAAGAATGAACTTGAAGCATCCACAATCGGACCGTCAGGGAAAGGGAAGAAGGGGCGAAATGAAACACTGAAATGTTACTATCCCTCATTAAACCAAAAAAAAAAAAAATGGCGGAATAAACTTTGAGAGCAGAGGCAGGTGGGTGTGGTTAAACCAGCAGGTTGTCCAATCAGGGGTTAGAGAAGCAAAAACGGAACAAAACGCTTTCACACTGGCATGTGGCGGGCCGGGAGCCATTTGGCAGCGAATGCCAGTAAACTTCGCCGTATGTCCGCAGGAGGAAAAAGCGGGGAAACCGATGACATACTGTGGATCGGCATTCCGTGACTTTTTCCTGAGTGTGAAACCCACGCAAACATGGGATGAAAAACAGGTACAAACACGCTATTAAAACCTAGTGCGAAAGGGGCCCTAGAGTGAGAGGCATGCTTCTCTAAACCTCAATCCCCAATAAATGCAGGAGGCATGAAGATGCCACTGGAGTCTTGCCTGTTTTGCGACTGCAGACTCACAGCACCAATCGTTACTCTGGGGTGGCTACTGTGTCATGCACTCGACTCTACAAAGTACAGTGCTCAAAAAGTTATGTCAAAACGTTACACAGGTGGGGGACTGGGTGGGCGCTGGAAAGAGAAAAAGCAATATACCTTCGTGATGCCTGTCCTTCCAGCGTGCTCGCTCTGCCACCTCCCATAGGTGCATCATTTCCTCGTGCTGCCGAATCTGTCCGTTCTGTGTTGAGATGCCCTGCCATGCATCTAGCGATTTCAGGAAGTCACCTTTCAGTCTTTTAAACTTTGTGCAGCACTGGTCCAGGGTTCTTGAGAAGTTGTGGCTGTGAAGCACGCGAGACACGCTCTGATAAACTTACCTGTTCTTCGAGTGAGTGCTTGACATAAGTTTTGCTGCATGTCCGCTCTTTATGATGGCTCTGAATAGCAGGAGCGAGACCTTGTTGGATTGCCAAAAAGTCCCCCTGTGTTGCGTGGCCATTTTGGATGCTTGGAGGCTGCGTGGTAACGTTCTCATGCGGGCACATACTCCTGGCAGTCAATGGTTAATTAACCTGCACTCTAACTGTGCACTCTAATCTGCACATTAACTGTGATTTATGCAACTGTTTAGGGGTGCAAAATGAAGTCAAAACCTTAGAAGAGTATTATGGGAGACGGTGGGGAAAGGGTGGGATAGGGCTAGACAGGGGCGTTCACAGTTGACATCGAAGGTGTGATCACCCTGAACGGCACCCAGTAGCTGCCTGGTCTGTGACTGTTGTATCATTTAGATCATTTTCAGCTCGCGGCCATCTTACTGGAAGTCCCCCTAGTAGTATAGATATTAACTGCAGTACTAAAATCAAATTATTTCTTTTGATAAAGAGGAGGACATAGGCAAAGCAAGTGGGATGCTGTCTGAGGAACCCACACGGTCGACTAGTCAACAGGCTCCTTGCCTGGACAACAAATCACACACCATTGATGACCTGTTCTCTGCCTTTGAAGGCATGGAAAGGCACCTTGTGAACATATGCAGGTTCCCATTTTCCTATCCTAGAATGTTATTCTCTAACCTTTTCTAAACAGAACTTTATTTTGCAGTCAACAGTTTCAAAGAAGACTAACAAATGTTGAGGGGAGGATGACACATTTTGGATGTTGCATCAGTTCCCTTGAAAGGAGGGAGCATCAGCGGGAGAGGGTGGCCACGGAGGCTCGGGGGCAGGACTCCTAAGTGTATATGTAAATAGTGAATTTTTGCTGTGATAGTTTATTCTGATGGTTGATGTAATCTGTAAATATCATTTTTTTTCAAGTTTAAAGATTGTTAGTTTACCACCTTTGCTCTGTCTGTCCTTTTTTTCTCACCAGTGCTAATTGCAGGGGCCAGTTGACATGCTCACAGCATCATTATTCCCCCCACCCCCAATAAACCCTCCAAAATGCTGTTGCACATATCCCCCCCCCCTCAGAAAACCAACATCTCCATTGAACACACTACAGTTTATCAAGTTAACAAGTTTATTGATTATGGTCTGTAACCAGCATGAGCAGGACATTAAAACGGTGTAAAAGTTCATAAATAGATATACAAATATAAAAGTAGAAGTAAAACATGCCATAGGTTAATTATTTATAGAGTTAGAGCACGTTCAGACTGCTATATGCAATTTACGGTACTTACAGACCTGGGCACAAAATCGTGCTACTTGGCGTGTTGTCTTTTTCTTTTCTTTTCTTGAAAAATTTTATTATAACAGTGTAAAACAACAAGCAATACAACATAGCTTTTTGGAGTACAAGAAGATTGTTGAAGGGGTTAATCTGTTTCTGTCTTAGCTAGGCATAATTAATTAGCATGAGGCCAGTTAAGTGTCGAGTAACTGTTCCCACCAGGGCAAAGGGGAGTTGCATGCCTAATGAACTAATCTAGGATCGATTATTGGCTGACCCAGTTTATTGGGGGCAATTAACATTCTTTCCTTTGTCCAGGACGCCATTGCCCACTAGTCTGTTGCACAGTTACCTCCAGCATGTAAGGAAGTAGAAGCTAGTTAGCTCTTCTTTATTTTATCACCAATGTAACCTTTATTATTTTATCCTTTATGTAGTAAACATTATTCTAGAAGCTGAACACATGTCTCTGTGATTCTTTATATGCTGTGCAAAGCTCTACTCTGCTAAATATTATCATAATAAAAAATCTTAAGTCATTAACCCAACGAAGGTTATGGACACCAGCCTTTGTTAATCACAGCATTGTGTGTTTTTCAGCTTGAAAGGGAAAGCAGACTTTTTTCCTACGCTCCTTTTTTGGACTTGCAAACTGCAGAAGGCTCCCTGTGCCAGCGCTCCATGTGGGACAGCCAGAGAGTGATTACCTTCGTTTGCATCAGCCAAAAAGCAGACAGGATCTCTGCACTTCAAAGGAACCTGCCCTGCCATTCAAACAGAAAGATGAATACTGATCAAGCTGCTGGGACGAGTGCAACCCCGAGGGAAAACGCAGCCCCGACGGGAGAAGCAAGAGAACTGCAAGTTGGTGAGATCAAATCCATTCCTTTTTCTATCCCTAAATTGGAGGAAGATAATTATCTCATATGGAGAGCAAGTGTATTGTGTGCTCTAGATGTGCATGATCTCAGCCATGTAATCTCTCAAGAGCCACCTGATAATGAGGCAGAGAGCTGCACATTCATGAAAAACGACTCAAGAGTAAAACTTATAATGCTCCCTACCCTGAACAAAAGGGACGCTCCTCTAACTATCAATGCCAGCACAGTGAAAGGTCTGTGGGAGGCTCTAGAGGAAAGGCATGGGCAGAGAACAAACAGCCAGATGCAATTCTTAAGAATACGGCTGTATAACTCTGAGGGCCTCGCTACACGAGACGAACGGCACGGGAAGGAGCAAGTGGCAGGAATCATATTTTCACGTGTTTAACAATAAGAAAGGACCACGTGTATTCGGCAGGACACGCCTCTACTTACTCCCGCTTGGTAGTGTAGTCATAACAGTGAGTGTAAAGCGTCTTTCATCAGTAAGTCGGCAGTGTAGATAGTCTGCTTTCGCTTCCCGCCTAATAATCACTTCTCTGTTAGAGGGCGCTCTTGCTCACATCTTGTTTATTGTGTGTCTCGTGATCTGTTACTCTGGTAAATCTCGGCTGTCTGTTGGTCAATAATTTCTACAGTTCTCTGTTTGCATCTCTACCTAATCGAGGGGACTGTTAAGGTTGTGGTATTGTGTAAGTAGTGTGTATTGCTAGAAAAATACGAGGTCTTTTGGGGATGTGTTCCTAAGTGAGTTATTCATTAATATCACCCTTTATTTCTACAGTGTGATAAAACCTGGAGGGAGGGAGCAGTCTGGGGAGTGGGCTCAGCCAGCTGAGCTATGGAGCAGGAGGGGCGGGCAGGGGCCAGGGACTTGCCAGGCACTGCAAGCAGGAGCTTTATGCTGCTTACCCAGAGCAACCATCCCTCGGCTCCCCCGCCCCGCCCCTGCGGTTTCCTTCCCGTTTGTACAGTCCCTCCCCTTGTCAGAGTCCTTGGGATTGTTTCTTGCGGCACAGAAACTTCCTACAACATTTCTCTAGGGAGGCTTTTGTGTGTTTTAGCATCGCATCTAATGTGTCGGATGCTTTCGTTTTGGGATTGCCTGCGCTGCGCAAGGAGTCAGAAGAGATGGTCTCTAAGATCCTGTTCAACTCTTATGATTTTACCATAACTTTTTTTTCCAGCTCTGAAATGTATCAGCGGCTCACCATGGTGCGGGCAGACGGACGCACAGATGTGACAGGCTGCTCTGCGGCGGTAGCTGCTTTGGTGGCTGATGCCTCCAGTCCAGACTTCGCACGGCTTCCCCCGTCCCCCCCTTCTCTGCCATGGCTAGCTAGCCCAGCCTGGCGCCACCCCCTGGCAGGAATCCTGGCACCCGACGCCGCGGTTCCCCTCCGTCCCTTGCTCCCCACCCCTCTTCCCTGGCTCGGCGTGCTGCTGCTGCTGCCGCAGTCGCGTCTCCACATGCCCTGATGTGGACCCTGCTGGGCTCTGGCTGCTGGGACAGGGCTCTATGCATAGTTGTATAATGTCTCTATTACAGTTATATATCCTTAAATTGTCTTCGATTTAAGGCAAAATCCTGTTAGTGAAGACCTTTTCTGCAATGGTAATGTTGTTTAAATTCATTCGGCTGGCAATGCTACTCTGCAGTAGAAAACCAAGATGCAAGTCCAGTAGTACCGTAAGGACCAAAAAATGATTTTCCAGATATAGGCTTTTGAGAGTCAAGCAAAGGGGTCTCGACTCTCGAAAGCTCAGACTACGAAGATTTCCATATAGATTCTGGGTCTCCCAGATGCTAATCCACCACTCTAAACACACAACACTACTTTCTTTTTGTCCCATCCATTTAAGAAAGGATAATTCCCATGACCATTCCAACCTCACAACATAACAGTGAGGTATGTTAAGCTGAGAAAGATCATCCAGGGAGCTTCATGACAGAGTTAGGAACTGAACTTGGGTCTCCCCAAACTGAGGGCAGAGCTTGATATAATATCTGGCAAAGGTTTGTACCTATGTCAGCTAAAAGATTTATAGTTTTGAACGCAGTGCCTCGCCGTCCATGCAGAGCAGGCATGGAGGGAGGCAGCTGTGTGCGTGTTGGTTCACTGGCTGGCCAACTTGCTAGGAGGCGTTGCCTTACCCTGGTGTGCTGGGTAGGGGTAAATTGGTTTTTATGGTGCTAATTGACTCAAATATTGCATAAATTGCTGATGTTCAGCATCCTGTAAGCAAACCATCTTCTAATCATAAGAACCTAAAACAGTGTCTGTTGAAAAAAAAAACATGAAAAGAAGCATCTTTTGAAATCTGTAGTCACTAAGGGACAAGGTAGACCTGTACAATGAGTTTTCAGTGACTGGACTGCAGCAAGCAAGGGTTAGAAAGACTTCCAAACTACGATAAACTTTCAAAGCATTTATCGATTTAACATAGAACAACTTCAGTAACACAGCAGGAAATAAAAACTTAAATGGTTTTATAACACTGGTTGCCGACAATTCCAACCTGAATGTGAGAGAAACGGACAGTGGTCCAACCCGTGCTTGGCATCACTTGGCACTCAGATTTTTTATTAGTATTATTTCTGATATGTTTGAGTTGTTTCCTTTAGGATGGCAAATGACATGCAAGGTTTTGAAGGTAGCAACGTGAGGGAACAAGTTTGTCTTGCCTGTGGAGTAATAAAAAATAAAATCTACCCTGATATCAGAGAAAACAATATGTGGTTGCATCCGGAGCAGAGCCTTGGCTACGGTTTTATTTTTTTATTGGGGCGGGGGAGCTTTGTTATGGGAGGTGTTTGGCGGTCTATCAAAATTGGATTCCTCTGAAGCAGCAAACAAATTTTCCCTGTGGTACAATGAACCTTAGGCACGTCGGTTCCTGGTCCAGAAGGATATTGCTTTGTCCTTTGCCAGACGTCATCGCTCAACATCAGTTACTGTATTATGGGAAAGAAGAGATAGTACATTGAATGCCATTTTTCCATACATTAAAATAGCTTGGAAGGCTAAAGATGAGGTTCGACTTTGATCTCTCTCGCAAATTTGCTTGGCAATTGTACCCCACTCAATTCAAAAGCGAATTGTGATGTGAAATAGGGGGAAATATGGTTGTTTTAACAATTGATAAGCATACGCAGTTTTTTACCTAAGGCGTAGCCGTAATATGCATGAAAGGTGGCTACCCTAGTCAAGGAACACGCGCCACCTAACATTGCTTGTTTTTTACCCCACCTCTGTTTGACTTTCTATGGGAAATGTTCCTGTTTACAAGGGAATTGACCCTTTTCTTGCAGCTTTGCTAACCATTTATTTGGCTTCTATTTATAATTCACTTGATTGGAGAGCAAAATCGTAACTCAGGGAGGCCTACATTTCCAATCATAACAGGAGGTAAGCAGACAAGTGGCCAACCACTGTCTATCCTTCACCTGCAGCTTGGCTGGGTGGAACTCTGGAGAGGATTAGGACATATGGATAGTGCTACCAGTAATCACGCAAATATATCAGACAGAAATACCGTAACTTGCTCATGCTAGATTTGCTTCCTCATTGGTGTCATCCAAAGATAGACAATCAAACTGAGTATGTATACAGGATGTGGAGAGTGAAGCGTTTGAAATCACATACCTTTCTGTCTGAGCCTGATCCTCTCTTAAGTCCAGCATGAACTTGTATTCTATTTCTTCTGCCACATCGTAAAAGATGTTGTTGTGGACCCGGGCAGTAGTCTTTTTCTCTGCATCTACATCATTTTTTGTGTATTCTGTAACAACGGATAACACTGACCATCAGTGGCCATATGCCGTGTACTCAATTTTTTTTTTAACCCCCCAACCCTCCAAGGGAACAGTGACAGCTTGTGACCAACTTCATTGCAATACAGGCAAGGCAGAAGATGATGATGCGCACTTCCATAGGAGGTACACATACTCAAACATGTTTCTCCTTGTACACACGGCTGGCTGTCACTTTCTCTCCACTTGTATGGGCTGACTGTGAGCCAAGGTACAAGTGACAAACGGCACTATTCTGGCCAGTTTCCAGAATCATGTCTACTGCTACCTATTCACTTGCCGTCTTCTTGCGATGTATTTGGTCAAGTGTTGTAATATTGTTTGCCTCGTGACCTTGACAGAAAACGCCTGACTGTGTTCCCTTGCTAGTCTAGTGACATTCCTCACTTGAAGATTGCCTAACTATTTAAAGTGAGCAGGGAGGAAATATGGAGATTATTCTACCTTGCCCGTCTAGTGCAAGAGACCAGCTTGAGAACTCAACAGTAATAACTATAGTTATATATATTAATATTGATAAGTAACTTACGTTTCTCTTCATCAGTCTGAATTGTCTTCTCCTGCCGTCCCATGAGTCGTGGAGGAGCTTCGCAGGCTTCTCCATTTCTTCCAATCACTGGAATGGAATCTGCATTGGCTATTCCCTCAATGCTTGTGGAAATCATCCTGGACCTAAAATGGCTGTGTGATAAGAAAAGAAAATATAAATATCCTGAAATATAAGCATATGGCTGCCTGCGCGCCTCTCCCCCCCTTCAACAATTTATCAAGAAGTATTTGACTGGAAGGTGGAGCTGCCCCCCCCCAAAATGGTAGTCTAGCTAAACAGAAGACAATCATATGATTCATAGGTGAACAGCTATTCTTTTCATTGTACAGCTCCTACCTGTTGGCTTGGAGTTTCTTGTTGTAACAAGTTCCATGAGTTAGCTGTGCTGTTAGTGGAAGAAAAACTATATTGGTGTGTAACTTCTGATTTTTAACAAATTATTTGACCCTTCCATAATGAGACAAGATAGGAAGGAAGTTGTAGGAAAAGGGGGTGATTTTCTCCATTCTCCTCTTCCTGAAGCAGACCTCTGACTCCCTCTACTAGCTATTCCAGGGGATTCCTTGAACCCTGGGAGCAGCATGGGGGAAAGGACAGTACAGCAGAAGGAAGGGGGCATTGCCTAACGGGGGAGCCCCGAGGGCGCCTCACCGTGGCGGCGTGCGTCGGCCAGCGTGCCCTCCCGTCCCGTGCCGCGCCCAGGCATTCCTAACGGAGCCCCAGAGGCGCCTCACCTTGGCAGTGTGCATCGGCCAGCGCGCCCTCCCATTCCCTGCCGCGCCCAGGCAGTCCTAACGGGGGAGCCCCAGAGGAGCCTCACCTTGGCAGTGTGCGTCGGCCAGCACGCCCTCCCGTCTCCTGCCACACCCAGGCAGTCCTAACGGGGGAGCTCTGGAGGCGCCTCACTGTGGCGCCATGCGTCGGCCAGCGCACCCTCCCATCCCCTGCCGCGCCCATTCAAGCCGCTATGAACATTTACCCACTTACCTGCACGCACTCTCTCTTCAGTGATCTCTTGGAAGGCCACAGTGGTGTTCACCGGTTGATGGAGAAATCCCAAATGAGAGGAAACGGAACTTTCTTGAGTACGGCAGTTGCTATTGGTTGAAAGTAGCATTCCGTTTTTTGCAAGGGCCAATCAATAGTATTCTATCTTGTCAATTGATTGGTGGTGGATAAATCTCAGGGAGGGCATTTTCCATCCAAGGCTAAGAAATATCATTGGTTTTGTTTTGTTTTTCAATTGACTTTCTTTACAATTATAATAAAGAGGATGTATTGATGCAAAATTACAAGATTTTTGAGGAAACTGTTTACACGCAATCCTGATCAAGCTCTTGAGAAGTGAAGTGTCTGATTAATGAGCACTATGAGAAAAGCATACACATATTGGCCGCTGTAATATTAAATCTTATTCAGCCAGTTACTGTATGAGAAGAACTAGTAGTATGTATGACTGAATGCAGTCATTTTTTCCACAAATAGGAACCTGTCCACCTTCAACCATATGACTCATGTTACTTTGCGTTCTCCTATGCAAGTACCTTGGCTGGTACAACACACTGTTCATGACAGTGATAGTTGAACGTTTCTAATGTACCATACTTGTGCTGTTACCACTAAAAATACGTAATGTCTAAATAAACAATTAAACCGAGTGAATATAAATTATAATTTTATAGCTTACATAACCTTTATTATGCAAATGACACTAGGTCCCTATATATTAACCCTACAGTTACATTCGAGTGCAGTAAGGCAAAACCCACACTCCCCAACCAATCAAACGCATGTTAGTGGTAACTTTGGGTTGTTCTAGAAATCAGGGAAAAAGGAATCGATGAGCACATTTAGACCAATCCAGTAATAGCCAACGTTTATCTTTAATAAGTAGCTTTCATTAACTGGTACAGGGGAAAAAATATACACTTCTGTGGCCTGGAGACCAGTGGTAATTCTGGGAGATCTCCAGCCACTACCTGGAGGCTAACAACCCTAATGGATATATTCATTACATGTTTTATTGAAATGGTCTTGGATATTAACTGTATTGACCCACACTGTGTCATCTGCCTTGAGTCCCAGTGAGAAAGGTGGACTACAAATATCCTACCATAGAAAAGGCAAGCCATATCAAGCCGGCATAAGGCGCAGGGATACTGCTGGGGCTATGGAGTGATCCTGTGCTCTGTACCAGTCTGATTTCCACCTGTTTGAGGCCAAATCAGGCTGATGCAAAGCCACATGCCCTCACAAGGCCCAGCTAGAGCCCGTTGTATTGTTAATTTATTGTAGCTATTACACAATATCAAATGCTACTATCTCCCATATTTATACCTAGATGTCTGTGAAAATTTTCTTAAGACAGCCAACCCATTGCAAAACACCACAGCATGCAGAGTACGGTGTCATGTTTTCCACTATTTTGACTGTGAATCGCTGAAAGCAAAATTCCAAGCTTTTACGTATAATTTGAAGAGAATCTTTATTTGGCATGTAAATAGGTACCATCATAACATATCAGATCTCGTTAGGTTAAAGAAGGAACAGCACAACAACCACAGTTGCAAGAATGAGCTATTACTATTGTACATGTAGAAGAAGCACAGTAATGTGTCAACCGGATATGATGTCCCATTACTGCAGTGTATTTGTTGAGAAATATTTGCAATAGGCAGCTCTAATTTTGAGAGCACGGTCAGTAATTGCAGCATCTGATAGAGGGATCAAAGGACGTTCACAGCCCTGATCCAGAAGAGCAACATGTGGAATCTGACCTAGCAAGGCATCTCCATGAGCAATGCAAATATTATAGAGTATGCAGCATATTGTGATGACTGCTGTAATCAATCTCTCACCTACTGGTATGGCCTTCTGGAGATAACTCCACCTGGATTTCAAAATTCCAAAAGATCTCTCAGCACTCATCCTGGAACTCCTTAATCTGTAATTGTACATCTCCTGTGCCCTGGTACGCGCAGCAGGATAAGGCTTCATGAGCCATGGGCGAAGGGGGTATGCAGGATCACCTATTATTACTGGATCAAAGGTAACACCGCATATGTTTCCAGGAATTCTTGGTAGCCTGCTTCCTTCTTCCATCCTTTGAAACAGTGGTGAATTGCGGAGGACATGTGCATCATGTGCTTTACCAGGGAAACCTACAAAAATATCCAAAAATCAGGCTCTTGTGACCACAACGGCTTGAAGAATCATTGAGGTGAATCCTTTTCTGTTTATGTAACTCTCACCAGAAAACGGTGGAGAGCGAATAGGAATATGAGTTCCATCAACTGCTCCCCAGGCATGAGGGAAGCCACAGTCCACAAATCCCTGTAGTATGACCTCTATATCATCTATGCCAGTCCACTTCTCAGTAAGTTTTGCAGCGATCAATTCACATACCTCGTCAAAAGCAGCACATATTGTAGAAACACCATGTCCGAATGCGGGAACACAAGCAGCATTTGATACTCCCATTGCCAATTTCCATATTGTTATAGCTACAAGCTCCTCAGGTGGAACTGGCTCACGCATCTTCGTACTTTCACGCTGTAGAGAATCGTTCAGCTCATCCACTATATATAGAAAGGTTCCTCTACTCACTCTGAACTGCCGAAGCCACTGATTATCGTCATACTGTTCACTTATCCAACATGGCCACCAGTGTGGCAACGGCTTAGATAGGATCCATACTGATCTTTTACTGATTTCACATGAATGCACTTTATGTGCCATCTGTCCTATAGTGGTCAAACAAGCTAATACCTGACGAAATCTCCTTCTACTGGTACCTCCCTGATATCGTTGCAGGACGGAGGCATCCATGTCTTCCAACAATACTATATGTAAATCAGTTAAGGACTCCTTAAATCTGGCTAACTCAGCTACAGACACCTGTGCTTGAGAGAAAAATGCCAAGCACTGGCATAGCCGCTGATTGAAAATTTGCTCTGACACATATATTCTTTCACCAGTCATTATTCTCAACAGTCTTCCAATCCGACGTTTGACTTTTCAAGTAGCACGTGCATCGGCAGTTGACTGTCAACATTCCAAGTAAAACGCGCCAAAACACCTTGGTGTGTGGCTAGGTAGCATTCTGAAAAGAAAGGAAAATCCCCTCAGAGAACTCAGAATATTTTAAATTCTGTTTTACAGTCACTGAATTGGTAGCTTCAAATATCTTACTCTACAGAACCATAATTAAACAGTAGCCATTTTTTATTCATGGAGAACGAAGCATTTAAATAGGAGGAGATGGATCAGCCAACCGCAGTAAATGCAAGTCCTATTTCATCCTTATGTTCCTCCTTGCCTCTTGTGTTCACATTGACCGCGGCCCCTAGCACCATTGGTACTGGTAAAAGTAAAGGAAGACATCTTCACTGGACAGATGAGGAGACCCATGCTTTTATACAAATATGGGGAGATGATGCAGTACAGTGCCGTCTTTCAGCCAGTTACAGAAATGTGAGCCAATTTCAGTGGATCTCAAATGAGATGTCAATTCGTGGATTCAAAAGAGACTGGGAGCAATGTAGGGAGCGTGCTAAGAGTCTTCGTAGAGGCTATAAAGATTGTGTTGATGGTAACAATCGATCTGGCCATGGATGTAGAGTTTGGCCATATTTCGAAGAACTAAACCGTTTTGGGAACCTCAGTCCTATCCACTCTGGTAGACCGTTGAAGGTGAACATCACGTAAAAGCCAGGAAAGTGACACAAGTAGCAGGGGAAGAGATGCAGGTGCTGAGGAGCATGATATCACAATGGAGGATTTCTTTGAGGAGCCTGCTGGAGATGTTCTGCCTGAATCTGTGACAGCTGCAGTGTCAGCAGAAGAAGGGACAAGTGTAATTACAGGTGAGTCATAACCTTTTAAGAAAATTATTATTCTTAACTATGGATCACATCCATTTTATTAGATTTACATCAGCGTCACTGATAAACACTGTGTCACTGATAAACACTGTTTTTCAGAGGAAAGTACAGCTCCACCAAGAACTCGGTGCTATAGCCCAGCAGAAAGAATGACAAATCTACGCCCATGTCGCAGGGAAAGGCAGCGCAATGAGGCTCTCGTAACCCTGGATGCAACACGTCTAGCAGTGGAAAAAATGACAACAGACATGGCGAAGATAGCAGAACGTGAAGAAGACGCGAGAAGATCGCATGAGGCACTTCTCACACGAACAGTGGAAGCATCAGAAATGCAGGCTGCACGCTCAGATTCATGTCTGCGTGACATGGTTCGTGCCCTAAGAGAATCTCAAGAATTTATGTCAGCCCAATTTGAGAACCATAATTATTTGCTGGAGCGCCTACTAATATCATCAGCACCACTGGTACCTTCTGTTGAAGGTAATGAAAATGTGGCTGCTATAGCCTCTCCAGCAAATATTCCATTAGCCACAATAGTCTACGATAACTGCCCTATTGAACGAGCTGAAGAGGGAGTGAAAATTTCCAAAGTTTCTAATAGAGAATCTTCTGTAAACATTTCTTCCAGAAAACGTATTTTAATGCAACGTCAACGAAATGCCCCGGCACGGTACAGATTCTGAATGAATGATATTAATAGTTGACCTGTTTATGTTCTGGTTTCATTCATTCAGTATTGGTAGTCTAATTTTAAAAAACAGTTGTTCTCTGGACAACTTGCCCATTCATAAGTTATGTTACTATTTAGCATTCATGGTTTATTTAACAGTTGTATTGTTACACATATGTTACCATGCTTGGAATTTTTTTAAAAAAAGGTTTTTCCAGATTAACCTGATATACTTTAAAGGCAACAAACACATTGGAGCAGTGTAATTTGATTAAGATGAAAATTTAAATCAAAAATTCCTAAAGTGTAAACTCTGAAAAACCTTTCAGATTAACTTCTATCCTGTACTGCTTGATTTATAAATTTGTAATATTAATATTGGTATCCTATGAAGAAGTAATCTGATCCTAAACCCTTTGAAGTTAATGGACTTTGACTACAGTAACTGCATAGAATTGCGCCCTAAAAAGTAAAACTTATTACTGAACTTAGCTTTTGGTAATCTAGATGATTTTTTTTTCTGAATTTTAAATGTTACATTAAACAAGTTTTTGCTTATTACTTTAAGAACAGTAGAAGAAATTAAACTCTTTCTTATGGTACATTGCAAATCTATTTGTGTTGACTTTGAGTTAAATATTTCCTGTTGCTTGTTGTTGAGAGATCTTTAACATTTTCCTAATTAGAGGCTAAAAAAACATTTCGTTATGTTACTGAGATTCTGAGTTTCAGTATTAGAGTCATGCCTGTATTGGATATACTGTTGCTTATTTTGTCTCTATGTACAAAATTCTGACCAAGCAAGAAATCAAAGTTTAGAAGATCCCTAAAATTCATTACTGTATTAATTTCATGGATCCTTCATGTGACCAAAAATTAAATCTACAATGCAACACCACCCAGAAACATTGGTTTTTTTATTAACAATACACATAGAAATACAAACTTACTGATACAACCATACACACGCAATCAGTTACTCAAATATTTTACAGCAACTTTAACAAACCTTAACAACCTTAACGACTTGGGCGAGCAGAGGGCGGCTCAGCCTTCCTTCTCCTTCCCAACTCAGCTGGGGCTGCGGAGAGCGGCGGTGTCATGGCCCAGTCTGAGAGTGAGGTCTCCTCTGGAGGAGAGGAGCCTCGTGTAGCCAGCCAGGACTCCTGAGGAGAAGAAGAGTTCTGTGTAGCCAGCCCTAGCCCTGACTCAGCAGAAGCTGACAATCAGGAGCAGCAGCTGCTGGCTGATCAAAGCCTATGGCCAGCAGCTGAGACCCCAGCACCTTCACCTTCTAGCCCCAATACCACGGCGGAAGCTCAGCCAGGAACTTCCACAGGGGAGGCTCAGTCAGGGACTGCCAGCACCACAGGGGAAGCCCAGCCAGAGGCTTCCACCCCACCAGGTTCACCCACGCCTAGAGAGCGCCACAGACAGCGCCAGAGACTGGAACTGCAGGAGAGACGGTGCAGTGCTTGTCTCCTGAGCCGACGCCAGCTGCTGGAGAGCGATGATGAGTAGCATCAGGATGGAGCCCCAGCAGCTTGCTGTACTCGTTGTCTGAGCCAGAGTTGGCAGCACTCCGGGACTTTCTCACCACCAACCTGCGGCGAGGGTTCATCCGCCCCTCTACCTCACCTACTTCTGCCCCAGTTCTCTTCGTTAAAAAGAAAAATGGGGAACTCCGGCTGTGTAATGCTTACCAGGCCCTGAACAAAATCTCCATCCGAGACCGGTATCCACTGCCTCTGATCCCTGACCTCTTGGAGCAGGGCCACATCCCGTGCAAGTTACAAACAGATAGGGGGAAAGAATTTCTTAATAAAAAAGTGAGCAATGTACTAAAACAACATGGGGTTCACCACTTTGTGACCAACAATGAAATCAAGGCAGCAGTAGTTGAAAGATTTAACAGGACTTTAAAGTCAAAGATGTGGCAGTATTTCACAGCCAATAATATTTTAAGATATACAAATGTGTTACAAGAGCTTCTAAAAGGCTACAATCACAGTTTTCATAGAACTATTCAGGCACGCCCCGTAGATGTTAATGCATCTAACTCTCTCCTGGTATGGAGGCGTGTTTATGGTCCCCACTTTCAAAGAAAAGAAACAGATACCTTGTTAAGTAAAGGAGATCACGTGAGAGTATCGAAAACTAAAGGCACTTTTGAGAAGGGTTATGAGCAGACATTCACCGACGAAATTTTCATAATAGAAGATATCACAAGGAGAAGCGAGCGGCCCTTATTTTGCCTAAAAGACTTTGATGGTGAACTATTAGTAGGGAGATTCTACCCTGAGTAATTGCGGAAGATTAATGCTCAAGAGGACAGGACATACAGGGTTGAGAAAATTATTGCTACACGAACTGAGAAGAAAAAGAAGTATCTTTTAGTGAATGGTTAGGCTGGCCACCTAAATTTAACAGTTGGGTGCAGTCTGATGACATAGTAGGCCACTATGGGGATGATGGTTTTTACATCACACTCCCTAGCAATGCGTCTAAGGACCTATTTCCCGAAAATACCAGCACATCTTTCACAGTGCGGCTGTTTAAGCCACTTGATTTGCTGGGGAAATGGGAAGTGGGGGGGGGGATGGGAAGTGGGGCTGGTTGAAATTCAGTATCCTCACAATTGGTACACATTTAGCCAGAATGCATCATTCTGGATTTCTGAAGGTGCCAATAGCAACGAGTATCATGTGCGTTCAGGCTATTATTATGACCTGCACAGCATATCAGATTTTATGAATACTGCTGTCAGAAGACAGGCAGGGACGCCCCCTGATCTACAATTCTATGTTCAGATTTAACGGGCTTGATATTTACACTGTCGCAATGAGTGAAGAATTAGGCCATGTGGTGGGGGCACCCCCTAATGTTCCGATCAAAAGAATTTACAATTGCGGCGATATTACAGGAGGGATTAATACCTTGTACCTGTACACTGATATCATAGAACACCAGTTGGTGGGGGACACAGGGGTGCCCCTTCTACGTTGTGTTCCTGTACAGGGGGAGCACAATGACTTTATCACAGTCACATATGGCAAGCCTCACTATGTTCCAATAAATAAGCACCACATTGAAACCATCCGCATAGAAATAAACACGGATCAGAATCGGGCCGTGCCATTCCGCTACGGCAAGGTGATTGTGAGTGTTATGACCTTTACTTTCTTTAGGGTAGATTTTTCTTTTAATCTATCCCTTAATCCTCTGGGCAGTCTGCTTCCACCAGGAATATTTTATTTCAAGATATTTTATTTAAATTTTCCCTTTGGTAACGTTCCTAAGCGTCAGGCTCCTTCATGGTTCTATGTGGCCCTGAAGATAGGAATGGGATATAGCAATGACAGCTACACTGGGATATAACAAAACAAAAATAAACTTTTATTTAGTCAAGAAGTGTATTGGTTTCATGAACGTAGTTCTCGGTTCTTAAAGTTACTTCATTTACTCTCATTCACACAGCTGGCCTCTCTTTCCCTGACTGAGTGTCCTTTCAGGTTCCACACAGGTTATATTTCTCTCATAAACACTTCAACATATTCAGGCAGCACACAGCTAGCCTGCTTTCTTCTGACTGCAACTTTGCTCTCCACTCTCAGTCTCAAACTGCATTCACTCTGCCCACCCTCTCAGTCATCAACCAGTCATATCACTCATCCATCTCCTTCACCCCCCACTCTTCACCTATCTCATCAAGCATTTAAAGATACATGCACACATTTACTTGGAATCATTACAGTGAGGTTGCACGTACGCCCGCGGAAGAAATGGTGATCATGAAAGACTATGGAGACCCCATGATGCTTAGGAGATATTACCAATCTCAGGCGGGTTATGGCCTCCCTGGGTTCCACTGGGCAACCGTTATGTATGGGGTGGTGGTGGTGGGGATTTTCCGGCGCCTTTTTCGAATGGCAGTGCCGCTTTTTAGAAAAGGGGTGGATATTGTCAAGCCACACCTGAAAACCGCTGCACGTAATATCGCTCAAGATGTTGTGAGTTGTGTGACTCACGGCGTTATGAATAAGCTGGCCCCCCAGGAGGGGTCAGGCTTTCTATATCTTAAAAGAAGGGGAGGGCTGAAAAGAAAAGCACACGCAGAGGCCCCGCCCAGGACCCATTAAAAGAAGGTGTGGGGGAGCTAAGAAACAGAAAAAATGTGAAGAAGGGGAAAGTAAAGAACAAGAAGAAGAAGGTGGGGTCTCACAGAAGGCTCAAAGACATACTATAAACGGCAATGGCTTTCATCCACTGTGGGTCTTGTTCCAGATAGCCCCTACCCAGACCAGCATTGAGAAAAGTGTATATATCGAGGTTCTGCCCCTCTCAGGCCCTCACGGGGTCAGTGCCTCTAGAGTTTTACATAGCCGGGAATGGTGAAGATTACCTCGATTTAAACAATACTCTCTTGTATGTGAAATGTAAAATTACTCAAGAAGATAGTATCGACATCGCACAGAATGCTAGAGTGGCACTGGTGAACTACCCAATCGCTTCCATTTTCAGCCAGCTGGATGTTACCCTAGGCGACCGGCTCATCAGCCAGAGTAACAACTGCTATCCCTACAGGGCTCTCATTGAAACGGTGCTCAACTACAGCTTTGAAACCCTATCTACCCAATTTTCTTCTGGTGGATTTTATAAGGATACAGCGAGTCTGATGGACAGCACCCTGCTGAACCAAGGTAACAGAGGATTTGCCAAAAGGGCATTGCTGGCTGCCGAAAGCAAAACCGTAGACCTTTTAGGCCACCTCCACGCCGATATATTTTTTCAAGATGGCGTGTATGTCAAAATCAAACTAGCTCGTAACAAAGACTCTTTCTGCCTGATGAGTGGCGAGGGGGCTGCTGTGCGCTATAAGCTCCACATGGATTACGCCGCGCTTTGTGAAAAAAGTGAAAGTAGCCCCAGGCGTACGGCTGGCCCATGCTGAAGCTCTGCTGACATCCACAGCAAAATACCCTGTGGACCGTGTCGACATGAAGGTGTTCAACATCCCTACTGGTGCCCGCGTGAGCAACCAAGACAACCTGTTTTTGGGACAGCTCCCCAAAATGGTAGTCATGGGGCTGGTGGACAATGACACTTTCAGTGGCACCTTCACCAAAACCCCTTTTCACTTCCAACATTACAACATTAACTTTCTAGCCTTGTACGTGGACGGGGAGCAAGTCCCCTCCAAGCCCTTCCAGCCCGACTTTGAAGCTGGAAACAACGTGAGAGAATACATGAGCCTCGTGCAAACAGGGAAGCACCTTCAGGACAGGCCCCTCCTGGTAGATCGTGAAGAGTATCGGCATGGGTACACCCTGTTTGCTTTTGTCCTCTCTCCTGATCAGGACTGCACCAGCCATTACTCCTTGATTAAAACAGGGAACCTGAGAGCAGAAATACGTTTTGCTGCGGCCCTACCATGAACCGTTAATTTGATTGTGTATGGGGTGTTTGATAATGTCATAGAGATCAACCACAACCGTAACATGCTCTTTGACTACATGTAAGATGGACACATTCCAGTTATCACAGGCCTTACTTGACAAACCACGCACCCGCAAAACCTTAGATGTCTTCCCCAGTGATCAACTTCCTGTTAAAAGAGTGGCTCGGAGGCCGGCATCTCTAGTGGTGAACACCCATCCTCACTGCCTCCCCGGGGAGCATTGGCTAGCAATATACCTTCCAGACCATGTCACAGAAGAATTTTTTTACTCTTACGGGAACTCACCCGGCAGCCGCCTCTTCCCAAAAGCCATCATGAAAATTTTAAGCAAAAATTCTGAGGAGGTCCATTTTCAGCAGAACAGGCTCCAAGGACCCACATCTAACACCTGCGGCCACCACTTTCTGTTTTTTCTACATCAGCGTTGCAGAGGAGCCCCCTTTGACACCATTGTGAAGATGTATTCCCCCAATCCCGAGCAGAATGACAGGATGGTCACAAGTTTTGTGAAAAACAGAGAGAATTCAAGGATTTTACAAAACATGTACACTCGGATTCAAACCTGTGTTTCTTGTAGCCTAATAAAACCCTAATAAACCCCTCTGAAAAAAATTTAACCTACTAAACCATGTCTTTTGTCTAAAAACACTCAAGAGACAAAGGTTTACATTTCAAAATATTTTATTCTTTGGTCAACCACTGTGCCAGTACCTCTTGTTTTTTCCTTTTTTTCTTTTTAGAAGAAGAAATGGGGGCGGATTAAAACCGAATGCTGGGGGCTTTTCAGGCCCCCTAGTATTTTTCTAGTAGCTGGGGTGCCAGCGACGGAAGCAGTGGCATTGAGTTCAGCCAAAGCCGTCATAAACACATCAAAGCCTTTAGGTGGGGGAGCAGAAGAGGGAGGACGCGCGTGAGTAATAGCCTTGATGAGGTCGAGTAAGTGGCTAACGGCTACTGGTACCCCCTTGTAAAGAAAAGTTCCCCTCTCATCCCATGAGGCTATTTTACTGTTTTGACCCATCTTCAGCAGCATGCGAGCATTGTTTCTGTATCGGAGTGGCATATTTTTCATCGCTGCCTGCTGTTAACCCTGGTTGTGGGAGATACAGATTAAGCTTAGTTTTCTCTTCTCCCATTCTGACATGGGTTAAATATTTCTGGAGGAGAGACCCATACAGTTTGGCTTTCTCATATTCAGACAGGTCCCCTCTCTCTAGAACGGTCTTCATCTCCGTATCTAGAGAGTGTACAGCTGTATGCCTGATGCTTTCACCCTCGGGGGGCCTCTGAATAGCTAGCCGATCTATTTGATGGCTCAGGACCAGGTACATCGTCTCAGCATGCTCCATCAGGAAGGGGTTAAAAAGCTGGTAATCAGGGGCAGAGCAAGACCTAGCAGGGACCCGATAAAGCCTCCCTGCTTCCTCACGAGCCGCTTCTTCTTTGTTAGAGGAGTTTTACCGCTGCTCAGGGATTTAATGATGCCTCGTTTTTTCCGCAGGATGTTCTTCTGACACGGTGATAGAAGGATGATGCCTTTTAGGGCGTTTAGAGCTATCTCTCCAATAGACATGATTAGATCATTTGGGGATGCACTCAGAATAGCTTTCCTTAGGCGAGGGGAAGATTTGGAGACGAGTTTCAGTAGCAGCCCGTTTCTTTTTAAGCACTCCAACATGCTTCTGCAATGGTCAGCCGCCTCTCCTTAAAATGTCGCAGCAGCTGAATGTTAGCGCCTTTTGAACCCACCCGCTGTCTTTTTAATAACATAGGATGCAGGCAGGTTGGGAGGGAACATAACAGTGCGCAACCTGTAGGGATAAGGAGTGGCCGCATTTAAATCCATCACCAGGTACCCCGAGGGCTTTCGTGTGGCATCCTCATAAGCTTCCATAAAGAAGGATGATTTACTGGGGTAAATTTGGCGGGCTAGAGTTGCTATTTGTAATTTATCTCGGGGTTTTTTAAATAACACAATGTATTTCGCATTCAGGTTGATGGTACGGCTACTCTTACCCTGGCAGAATAAATTCTGAACTATGTAAATAATACTCAGATTTCTATGGTGTACATACTTAGTAAACGCATTCTCAATTTCGGCGCTACCACACGCTGAGGCCATCAGATCATCCACAATGACTGTGTTTATTTTATTAGGTGGCAGCAGTTCATCATCATTCAAGCTTGAGGGCAAACCCTCTACAAACTTTATAAAGGGGAAACGGTGCCACAATTCTTCATACAAGGGTTGCCAGCAAGCATAAAACCATACAATATTTTCCGGCATGACAGAGAGTGTAGATTTTGCATTCAAAAACAGGCTTTTTATAAAATAACTTGTTCCGCAGTTGCTGGGGCCTGCAAGGATGGCTGAGAAAGGGTGCTGCCATCTTGTATCCATATCAGTAACCGTAAGGTAGCGTCTTAAAGCCGTCAACGATTACATGTTTGTCATAAACAACCTTCTGAGTTTTCTTAAGAGCTTTTGTTTCAATGACAAAACGTTTTTTGTCTCTGACAATCCCCTGCTGCTGCACCACTATTTCACGGGGCTCAGAGTCTGAGACGTGGCCAAAAACCAAATCTTTCAAACTGTCAAAATTAATCTTTTCACCATTGGCTGCATTCAGAGTTATTCCCTTTACCTTCAGCACCGCTTCCCCCCCTGACAGCTTGTACCCGTAGGTCTTAGGGCCTGCTGAAACAAACTCTGTTATATGCTGCTCCGGGGGCACCTCACTTGTGAGTTTTCCTAGATAATCCCCCAAGGGGGGGCTCCACTTCCCATTCCTGGGCCGTTTCCAGACGGCTGACCTGCACCCGGGATGTCGCGCCACGTTTCGGATCGTGCCAGGGAAAACACGAAATATTGTGTTTTCTCGCACAACTTTTGCGCGATGTCGCGCAAAATTCGCGTGACAAAACGCGATATTTTGCGTTTTTTCCAGCACGATCCGAAACGTGGCACGACGTCCCGGGTGGAGGTCAGCCGTCTGGAAACGGCTCTGGTCACAAATATAACAGAGTCTGTGTCGTGGTACAAGCAGCACTCCTGCAGTTTGTCTAGCAAATTGTAGAGTTCTAAGCGCGCATATGCGGTTGTGAAGCAGGCTATGTAGACATTGGTGTTTGCAGATGTAGTCAGTCTGCCTTTAGAGTATTTCCATGATACACATGCTGCTTCCTCACTTATAAAGCTGCATGATGACACATCGTGATTGTCTGAAAATACCAGCTAGAAGAAACGGTCAGGATCTCTCACAATTTCGGTATTTGCCAAGTTTGTTCTCTGAGCAAATTTACCCCACAGAGAATTAAGAAACAGTTTGGCAATCTGATGCTTGGCGGGGTTCACCCCTATGTGATCAGAGCGCAAAAGGACCCCCTCCTTTTTATAAAAATCAGCAATATACTTCTCTCTGTCCTCATCTGTCACACACCACTCGGGGTAGCCCGATGCTTCCTGTTTCTGACGGAGGTGTTTTTTTATGTATTCTGAAAACAACCTGTCAGATTTTTCTGCAAAATGCCAGACTTCAAAGATTTTGACTATCCGATAACCCTTTACCAGAGCTACCTCCAGTTCCACAGTACACCACGTTCCCTCAAGGGCTCTCTGTTCATCACTATGGGTACATGGTTCCTGCTGCTTTATGTCAGCACACGTGCGGCACAATGTAAAAAGGAGTTTCCCACCCCCCTTAGAAGGTAACACCGGGAAGAAGAGGCCCCTTGGGGGATAAACTCTTAACCTTAGCAAATCCAAAATAATATGTGAGAGGTCTGAAATTATCCTGAATGATCTGTGGATGCCCAACAGGGTACAATTTTGTTGCATTAACAAATGGATACAGGCTGGTAAAATCATAATAGTGTATCTGTTCCCCTGGTGCCGGCTTGTAATAGAGGATGATTGCATTGGTACGGCCACCAAACAGGGCGTCTCTGGGAACTAGCAGCTCTGGAAACTGCATGGTTTTAAGAAATTCTCTGACAAACTCATCAGTGTTCTTTAAATGGTTCCACTCATGTTCCCAAATACTTCTGACTTCAAACTGCCGCCTTTTAAGATCGTCGGACCTGCGGCAGGTTGCATTGTAAAGAGATTCAAACGTTGTGCCTGTCATCCTGTCAATCTGATGGATTATAGCACTGTACACACCTGTGCCAAAAGCAGCTATGAAATTCAAAGGCAGTTTTCTTATTATCTATGACCGCATAGCCGTCTAGATGGTAAGAGCCTACCCTAACTTCGTCAGCCTTTAACGAGTGACGTATTTGGATCTTTTCACTGTATTCGGTGTACGTGAGCCATTGGACCGATGCGGTTGAAAATCTCTTCACTAGCTGGTGATAGTCGTCTGGGGGTGGGACAGCGATGGTACCCGGGGCCAGGAAATTAAACCTGTACATTGCAAGACATACCCCCGCAAGAGTGAGGTACTGAAAGGGATCTATAGACTGGGTCCCCTTTTGAGTCATACTCATAATTTCAGATCTATACAGGGTGCAGGCCCGCTCCAAAATTTCAACATCTTGCTGACAATAAAATGCTAACTCTTTTTGAAAATCAAACGTTGCTGTTCTGTTTTCCTCATACCATTTCAAAAAATCGTCCTTGTCCTTGGGCATCATGTGATCCACACTGTAGTATTTTACATCGGGTAATGGTCCTACATAGGCCTGATTTTCAACAGTGTTAAAAAAATGTGAGAAATGACCCTTGCATCCCTTGAATCCCAAGGCTTTGGGAAGTTTAGAGAGTGCCATAGGCAGGTGGTTCAAAGAATCTATGAATTTTATGTCAAGACTAGTTATTGTTACACACATCAGCTTTCCCCCCACGGCTACCAGCTGGGGGTCAAGCTTCTCCATGATCAGCTGCTTTACGATAAAGTAGGAGTCATAGCATTTCACATTATGAGCTATGAACGTGCAGTGTTTGAATGTACTATCTGTGGTGAATGTTAACAAATTGATAAACACATGTTTCACCCTTAAACTCCCGTGACTGACCAGATGCTGCCCATTTGGGGTCGTCTTTAAAAGCTCTAGCGTGGACATGATTAGGAATATGTTCCCCTGTTTCTTGCATGCATTCAAAATCATAAAAAATGTAGTGTGTCGAGCAGGCAGGCTCTTTAAGAGGTTCTATGTAACATAGGTGGTAATCCTCATCTTCCGCGAGCTCCGCTTTACAGACTTTACAGGCCCTCCCGTGACACTCTTTGAACTTATGATTCACATTGGTATAAGACTTGCATTTCTTACACCACTCCCTAGCTGGGCAGTCTACCTCATTTATTCTTGTCAACTCGCAATGTCTTTGAAAGCATGCTTCTGAACTGCAGTACATGCAACAGTGTGGACATTTCTTTGCAACCCCCACCTCATTCTTGCAGTCTGTTTGTGCACATTCTACAGTACCTAGAACAATTGCGTTTATGACGATACAGGGTATGACAGTGCCCACAGTAATTTCGTGTGCCCATCAATGCTTTGGCATTCCGCACACCATAATAATGATCCAAATGTAACAGGATGAAGAACGTATTTGGATAATGTGGTTCCTGTGTTTTAAAGATCCCCCACCCCTTATCAGAACATGTAAGCACATGAATGTTGACTTTTAAATGGTTTTCAATACATGCTACATCATTGAGCCCCACCCTTTTCTGATCCGACCACCCTAGATCTCTGTGCAATTTTCTGGCGGCATTTAACAATTCTGCATCTGTGGGCTGCCCTTTTGCCATAACAGACAAGAGACCACCTGCAAAGCAGAGGTTGTGGTGCTCACTGTTGAAGTCCACCAGAAATTGTCTCTTTTTTTCAATAATAGAGCTATAAGGGATAGACTTGATTGAGTGGCGCCCCCCCCCCCCCCGTGGAGCTTTTACAATGGTAGCTACTAGGCGTAATGTGCTGTTACCCAGAATCTCCCTGTTGCTCTGGAGCAAGGCACTAATATATTCAAGGAACTCCCCCGCGCTTAGTTCATTCTTTTTCTTCTTAAATGAATACAGAGCATTTTCTAACCCACCACCCTCTAAGCGCAACTGGACATAGTCCCCATCTTCTATTCACCCATTCAATTCATCCAGAACCTCTTGAATGCCTCTGAATAGCGCTGCAATAGCCTGGGGGAATGAGTTCACTCAGAGCGGAACTACAAGTGACAAAAGGCACAGGTTGGACACTTGTCAGCTTCCCTCAAGTTTTGATGGGAAATGTAGGCATCCTAGTCTTGCAGCTTGGCTCTCCAACTGCTGTCCAATGGACTTTTCAACTGTCACTTGTCCAACATTCCACCAAGCTGCCTACATTTCCCATCAAAACTTGAGGGAAGCTGACAAGTGTCCAATCTGTGCCTTTTGTCATTTGTAGTTCCGCTCTCTGTCTAAATTAACAAAACGAAATTCTTCACTAATCATTAGTGACCTGTTTCTTTCAAAAGGCCTCTCCCAGGACCTGACGCGCTCCACATGAACCTCCACACCCGGTGAGTTGTCATCTTCCTCTAGAGATGGATTATCCCTCTCAGTTGAGGGCGTCTCTAGAGGAGATGCTGCAACTTCCTGTGACAGGGGTTGTGAGCACTGTAGGGTAAAAGATAGCCCCCCGGCATCCCACACACGTTCTTGTTCCTGCATATGGTGTGGAGAGGGTGGAGCAGCACCTCTGGCATCCTCATCTCCCCTGGGGTGGGGGAAAGGGCCTGTGGTGTTACGGCCACAGACTCTGGTCCCCCACGACCCCCTTGTAATAAATTACCATTACAGGCAGAATAGATGTTACCATTTTTAATATCAGCTGTATATTTGTCACATAGCTTGCCGAGACGTATTTCATCTTCAGCCACGGACTGCTGGGTTTTCTCCAGAATCAGCTTTTTCTCCTTTAGCCCCTTGAGGACGTCACAAATTCTCTGGCAGTGTTCAAAGTGCTTTTTGTAACTCTCCTCAATATTTTGTGGTGGGTTGGACTTCTTCTTAGCAGGGGGTACTCCTTTAGCACTTGACTCTGGCTGTCGTCTCAGGCTGTGAGCTGTACTCCGGCATCTTTGGCCACCCAGGGGCACAGCAGCTGATGTATCTAGAAAACAAAAACAGATTATTGCCTCCCCCCATGGCTATCTAGCGTAACTCTCAGACCCCTGTTAAGCTGAGACTTACTAGGGGCTGCTGGAGGAGACTTTCTCGGTGCTACTGGCATGGTGCTTCCCTCTGAAACAATTTCTGTAAGAGATTGGGACGGGGTTAATCTAGCTGCGTTGATACAGCTTTATAGTATATATTAGGGAGAGGTGGGATTTACCTATTCACTGAAGAAAGTTGGGCCGTAGGCATGGACCTCTGCTTGCACATCTGTAGTGCGGCGAGTGCTGGCTTGTTGAGCACTCTTGGGAGGAGCAGTTTCCAGGGGCATATTCAAATCATCAAGAAATATTTCTGTGTAGAAACATTAGAGGGTGAGATACAGATGTATACTGTATTTGTAGGAATAGGTACAAGATGTGTATGTGGGGGAGGGTGGTAAAGTACCCATTATGGTTGGTGTAGAATGCTTACCATGAGGCACATTGACTTTCTCTGGCAGGAATGGGTTCATAGTGTGAGTATATGCACACTCCATACAGTAGTAAGGCCCTGAGCACCCCACCCCACCCCCACACACCCAAATACCAGCATTATGTCATGTGTAGGTGAGAATATTTAAAAATTGCTGCTATAATATGGGCAATATTTAAAAGTTGCAACTATAATATGGAAATTTATAAGTTGCTGCTATAATGAAAGTGATACACAAGATAAGGGTGAGCATTAGTGCACATTGTGTGTTTGTTTGTACAATACAGCTGAGAC
The DNA here is from genome assembly GCF_028583425.1 of Eublepharis macularius. Classification (NCBI taxonomy): domain Eukaryota; kingdom Metazoa; phylum Chordata; class Lepidosauria; order Squamata; family Eublepharidae; genus Eublepharis; species Eublepharis macularius. Next base: position 17,732,862 of record NC_072800.1, on the reverse strand, counting down.
TTTATTTTTATTTATTCAGCGCCTGTCAATTAAAAAAACAAAATACATCATATGATACATTCATCAGTTAACAAAAAAATCATCACATGCATTTTTCTATTCTACCAGCATCATTAACAAAGAGTTTGGCAATCCTAATTTTAGCATAAATATACATGCATATTACTTGACTGAGAGAACAGCCCGCTTTAAAGTTAGTAGGTGTGAGAAAGCATGAGCAGTATTCTGAAAAGACCCCCCCCCCTTTCGAATCATAGAGACAGAGGTGTGAATTATATCAGTTTCATTAACAAAAGAGCATAGCATCATAAATTCAGATTAAAAGTACAGTTAGCAGTTATGGGGCAAATTTATATAATCACAGCCACTAGAAAAAACACTGTATGCTTCCTTCCCTCAAAAAAATGAATCCTAGAACACACACACAAATTCTGCAATAACTTTTACAATGAAAGGCCGTGTTAGAAAAGAGCTGTGTGCAGCATTCAGAGCAGAGCACAGGCTGTTACCTGACCCCTATTTGATAAACAGTTGGATAAAGAATGAGCAGTTAATGCCCCCTCCGAAACATATAGACAGAGGTGTGAATTATATCACTTTCATTAACAGAGCTCATATACATATTAGTTGTAGGAGAGTGCTAGTTTTAAAAAGTGTAGTTATAAGCAGTAGTGGAGAAACAGTATTCTGGCAGCTGGGTAAAACCCTTCAGCCCTTTCTCAGTTTGGAAAAAGCATGCTGATTTAAAAATTCACCTTCAAGATCATCCAGAATGTGATGATGGTCGCTCATAATTTGTCCTTATTAAAAATGGAAAAGTACATAATATTAGAATCCCTTTTAAGGATTGTTAACCTATAGATACTCACCAAGGATGGCTTGTCACCTTCTCTCTCTCTCTCTTCTTGGCGCCCAGGGGTAGAAAGCGTGTGTAAAAGCTGTGCCGTCTGTGCGGTTTTTAAACCCTTCGGATCCGCACCCATCATACCCCAAATCATTGAAGAACAGTTGAAATATGGCGCTTTTCTTTTATGGCACTCCCCCCCTAATATGTAGGAATCAGCACATTTTTGCCTTATCTTTTGAAAGCAGACTGTTGCCATGTTCTGCCCTGTGGTACCAGAATCATATTTTTAGGATGCCAGAAACATTCCCTTTGGGGACATGTAGGAGATGTGAACAGGATCAACTGTAGTTTCATCCCCTGAATAATTCTACACAAATTATTCTATCCCTGGTGTTAAATAATGCATAGAGGCTCATAGATTTTGTTATGATGTGTGAATTTATTTCTAATAATCATCATAGCCGGATCTACATAACGTTGTCTTCACTGCTTTAATAATCCATTTAGAGCATCTTGTGCATTCTTAGCATTTTGAATCGCTTCTATATACCTGCCTAGCCGTTTAATATGCCCCTCATTCATTGTAAAACAATGGATACATGTGGCTAGCAGTGTTATGATATAGAGCATGGGCCCCATGGAGAGTTTAGTAGATACATATTTCAAGTTCTGGTTATAGAAATCCTCTTCCCATGTCAGGCAATTGTGGCCCAGCTGTGCGGGGATATCTTCAACACACCCTGTACATTTAAAAAAACATTATCTTGCTGAAACAATGGTTCAAAATGGAATATGAAACAGCTTTGACTACTTCATTCATTGCAGATCTTCTATTTTTAGGGTTGACGTAATCCTCTTGAAGGATGCCCAGTTCAAAATATCTATCCACACTGTCGTGCAGGGGCCATATCAGGCCGGGGGTATCTGAACAGCAGCATTCCTACAGGAATTAATAACACAGTGTTTAGACTGAGCTTTTACAGTCTGCAAACATATACTTGGGTGAGCCTTGTAAAATTAGAGCATACGTACCTCTATTATAGTTGCAGCCTGCCGGGTTGTTGAAAGGCCTCCCTCAGGGCTACTTCTTTTGTTCAAATTTGGCTCAGCCTGGTCATTTTCTAGTCCTCGGCGGTGAACCAAACCGGCGCTTCACAACTGACATGCCGCCATCTCCTTTGCGGGACATCTTGACATACGTTCTTTTGAGGGCTTTATGCTTCACCCCGGGCACCGGTTCTGCCATTTCAAGCATGTTTGTAGGTGTGTTCTCCATCTTGCATCAGTAAAAACAGCCGCAGAAGAAGCTGTGATCGTCCTGCTGCTCCTCCATTTAAAGACCAGGCTCCCCTGCCATCTGCCTGCTCATTGGCGCATTTGAACAACATCCAGGAGGTAGGGCCAGTCATGACGCGTGCATAGCAGCGTCACATGAGCCCCTCAGGGGACCTATAGAGAGCCAGGGGGGCTAGAGCTGTCAAAAACCATTTCTATGGGTCCAGGGGGGTGAAATGAGGGGTCACATGAACCAGCCAGGCTCTTCTAGGGAGCAGGGGGCTGGTCTGCCCCCAATTTTCCACCTTAGCACCCCATAAACTCAAAACTCTTTCCTATTGGTCCACAGGGGCAGGCAGGGCTCGTAGAGGGGTCACATGGACCTGCCAGGCCCTTCCTGTCACGTGGGGTACTGCTTCGGGGGTCTAGAGGTGGGACTTCCTCCCAGAAAGGGGCTGGGCACCTGCTAGGCCCTTCTGGTCACGTGGGGTACTGCTTCCGGGGTCTAGAGGTGGGACTTCCTCCCAGAAAGGGGCGGGGCACCTGTCACTTTTTATGATGACATGAGGTGCCCCCCTTATTCTTCTCTCCTTGTACCTTAGCAGTAATGAGATCTCAATTTCCAAATTACCTAAAAATATTTTTAAAATGAATTTACTACGTAAAATTAGGATTATTATTAACTACTAGACTTATTTTATCCTTAAATATGTAATTGAGTAATTAATATTTCCAAAATCACAATATAAATGAAGTCTAATTAGAAGCACCTTAAAATGCAGTGTTACTACAGTAACTAATGCTAGAAATATTATGGTGCAGCTATATGAAAATATCCAAAGATATTCGTTGAAATTAATAATTTATCCCCTTCCCTTTCTTTCCCTTATCCCCCAGTTAGATTAAAACTAAGCAGCTCTATTTCACCCCTTGTAATTAACCCTAATAAGTATTTGAATTTAAAATTGATTATGAACATGTAATTAAGCAGTTGAAGTGAATTGTTAAACTTTTTCTTATCCTTAATATGAATATCGTCAAAATTGCATTTACAAAATGACTATGTATAATGAACTAACAGCACCTGAGTACTACTGTGTTAAAATGCACAGCAGTATTGCCCCCTGCAATAACTTGGTGCTGCTTCACTAAAACACTAGGAGCACACACAGAAAATCACATCCCCCCCATTCCCCCAAACAAATCATATATGATTAGTTGAGAGTAGTGCAGTTCACAACAAAAACCTAAGTAGGGCGCACAGGGATTTTGTTGCCCTTCAAAGGTGATGGTGACAGCGATTGTGAAAGCTTTCTTTTCTGCGACTGCCTCAAAATTTCTTTTCTTTCTTTTTTTTCAAACATAATAGTGGCTTCTTATTTTTTTTATATAAACTTTTATTGATGACAAAATGTTACAATTAAAACTTTCAAACAACAACACTGAAACACTTGATTTAACTAGTAATAGTACTACCTGCTATTTACATGTAACTCAATTATAAAATAAACAACTTGGCTAAATATACAAAACACTATTACTATATAGGTTTAAGTTAAGTTAACCTTTAACATTCCATAGTGATAAACAATAAGGTTTTGGGAGGTAGCATAATAGTTATATACTCAAGGTAGGGGTACCATTTAGCTGTAAAGTCGGTTTCTTTTGGGTAATTTTCCACTTGAAATATCGTGTATTTTTGCTTGTGCATAATATTCCCAAATTTTCTCATACCAGTTTTCTATTGAAGGTATTTTTTGTGTTTTCCAATTTGTCGCAATTAAGGTCTTCGCTGCTACTAGAAAATTGTTAATCAAGTCTCTTCTAATGGAAGGAATTTTTATTGTGTTCCATTTATCTAAAAATAAAATTTCCGGATCAAGAGGGATGTTGTAGCTTGTTATTTCCTTTATTTGCTTTAATACATCTAACCAAAACACCCTGATTCGGGGACACTCCCACCAGCAGTGGGAAAATGTTCCTATGTTGCCACAGCCCTTCCAACAAAAGGGAGAATTTGTGGGAGATATTAGTGATAATTTCTTTGGTGTGAGATGCCATCTGTGTAATATCTTATATGACTGGATTTTAGATGTGATTATCTGTGAAGTTAGTATCATGGATGACCAGATTTCTTTCCATTGTTCGAATGTAAATTGTGCCTTACAATCTAAATGCCAATATATTTGACATTTCAGAAGTTTTATTGGCAGTGAAGCTAACAACAAGTCATACACCTGTTGTTCTTGTGGGTCTCTCCATGGACTTTGATGAGAGGGATGATTTTACAATGTATTTTGGTGAAGTCCATTTAATAATCATAACAGTCCATGACGATTTATATGTTTAATGAGTTTTTGCACAACGGCATTGCCACAGAAGCTTCGATTCATAGAGGCTTGTGGGTTCATTCTGCGGCCATGGACACTTCATTATGAGTTTGGGGTGATTCCCGTGTAAAAATCTTGAGGATCTATGTTTTAGGGCTCTGGAGGTGACACAAAGTGGTGGATCCAGTATTTGCGGCGAAATATATGGTTGTGGATGTTGTAAGTGATTTAATGGTGAGTTTTCCAGGAACCCATACAAAAATCCTAGGGATCCATGGTTTGCAGCAATGTTTTTGCTCCATGATTTACCAAGAAGGAATAGGTATGTGATTTTTGTGGTCAAATCAGTGGCTATAAAAACAATATGGGATTAGATGGTGAATTTTGGGTGACCCCATGTAAAAATCCAAAGGATCCATACCTTGGATCCATATTTTTGTGCTGTGGTGGCCCCACGAAGCAGTGAATGCATGATTTTTGTGGTTCAGTCTGTGGCTATTGACATGATACAAGACTATATGCTGAGTTTTGGGTGACCTGATGTGAGGATCCATGCCTTCATTTGGTGAATGACTTTTGTGGCTCTGGATGTGATTTGTGATTGTATGGTGCATTTTGGGTGACCTTATGCAAAAATCCAGAGCATCCTAAGGATCTGTCCCTTGGAACCATGTTTTTGCACCAGGACAGTGCCGTGAAGTGGAGGATGCGTGAATTTTTTTTTTTTTTGCTGCTGCCTATACAATAAGTCACGATCATATGATGGTGTTTTTATTTTGTTTCAAGGTAAAAATTATATGACTTCATGAGGACCCATGCCTGACTGTGATATGTGATTTGATGTTAGATTTATAATAAAACATTTGATTTCTATACCGCCCTTCAGGACAACTTAATGTCCACTCAGAGCAGTTTACAAAGTATGTCATTATTATCCCCACAACATACACCCTGTGAGGTGGGTGGGGCTGAGAGAGCTCCGAGAGAGCTGTGACTAGCCCAAGGTCACCCAGCTGGCTTCAAGGTGAGGAGTGGGGAATCAAACCCGGCTCTCCAGATTAGAGTCCCGCACTCTTAACCACTACACCAAACTGGCTCTTTGTGGGCATTATATTTTAAAAACTAGGATCCATGAAGATCCGTGCCTTGAAACCATGTTTTTGCACCATTGCAGCCCCGTGCAACTGTGCATGCATGATTGTTATGGTTCATTCTGTGGCTGTGGACATCTTATGTGATTGTATGATGTACTTGGGTTATCTCATGTAAAAATCCGGAGGATTCATAAGGATCCATGTCTTGGAATCATGTTTTTGCATGTCAGGGGTCCCGCAAAGTGGTGGATGCATGATTTTTATGGTTCAGTCTGTGGATATGGACATCATACGTGATTGTATGGTGTACTTTGGGTGATCCCATGTAAAAATCCTGAGGATCATGCCTTGCAACCACGTTTTTGTGTCTTGGTAGCATAAAACGGGATCTGTGGTTATTTTGGTGCTGTCTACAGGCTAAGACATAATCTACAGTATGATGGTGTTTTTATTTTGTTTCAAGGTAAAAATCATATAAATTCATGAGGATCCATGCCTTGGAACCACGTTTTTGCACAGTGGCAACCCCATGAAGTGGTGGATACATGATTTTTGTCATGTGCAGTCTGTGGCTGCAGACACGATTTGTTATTGTATGGTGTATTTGGGGTGACTCTGTGTAGAAATCCTGAGGATCCATGTCTTGCAACCACATTTTTGCGCTGTGGCAGCGCCATGAATCAGGGGATGTGTGATTGTTTTGATGCTGCTTATACAGTAAGCCACAATCATATGATGGTGTTTTTATTTTGTTTCAAGGTAAAAATTATATGACCATGAGGACCCATGCCTGACTGTGATATGTGATTTGATGTTAGATTTATAACAACAACAACAACAACAACATTCAATTTATATACTGCCCTTCAGGACAACTTAATGCCCACTCAGAGCGGAGTTGTGATTTTGTTTCAAGGTAAAATCCTATAAATTCAAGAGCATCCGTGCCTCGGATTCAGTTTTTGAATCAGTCTCTCAGGAAACTGCCGTCATGGGTGTTGTTGACTGAGGGAACGGGCCGTTGAAGCAGCTCTATTCCCTCAGAGATGCCCACGAGAGCAAGCAGCGTTTCTGCGCGTGCGCACTATGGGCTAGCCTTCGCTCCAGCGTCGCCCGACCTGCCTCTGGCTCATGTCATTTCTGCTGGCGCTGCCTTTCGGGTCGGGTGGGTTTCTGCCTGTTTGTGCGTGAGGAGGAGGATCCCCAGCGCGGCCTCTCCGGATGAGCCTCAGCAGCCTGGCGAAGCTGGCGCTATGGCTGCTCTGTACCAGAGCGGGGACCCGTCCGCCTCGGCCTCCCCTAACAAGCCTCTGGCGCTGAAGGACGTCAGGCAGGTGAAGGAGGAGACCACACTGGACGAGAAGCTCTTTCTCTTGGCATGCGACAAAGGTAGGGGATCCCACTGGGTGGCGAGAAGAAGCCGCTTTGTGGCCACCCCAAGGGCCTTGGCTCGGGGAGCCGCAGCCCCTCTTGAGCGGGCACAGGCCGCTCTCCCCTTTTCCTTGGTTGCATCCAAGTGCGCTTCCCACCTACCCGTCATCACGCACGGAGGCGGGAGAGGCTCCCGTTTGCAAATCGATTAAATACCTTTATTGTGACTATGTGATGGTGATTGATGTCTGTTAATGAGTACCTTCAGCAAAGTCAAGGGAAAAAGTCCTGGCTTCTACTGCAGTTCATGCTACTCTTTTAAGGGGGATTTTTAAAAATCTGCTTCTTTGTGAGTGTGTCAGGGTGCTGATTCTACCCATGACAGCGGTTTAGTTAGTAAGATGAGAGCTTTGGTCCTGGTGCAAGCTTTCCCTCTGTAATGTGAAGTCCTAACTAACTGTTGCTATTCTTTCTTTACAAGTGGCAGCAAGATAGTGATCAAATGGAACCCCCCCCCTTTTTTTAAAAAAACATTCTGGGCTAACAAAGTACAAGCCATTGAGATCTGGAAGGACATACAATGAAATGCAGAAAATAAATATTTAATTGAGTAATGTATGATTTTATGCTCCGTGGGTTTTTTAAACAAATGAAAGTTTAAAAACCCACAACATTATAGAAGCATTTTGTAGTTTCTGTGTGTGTGCAATTCTATTTCCAAATGTGCACATGCATTTTCAAGCGGTTAATGCTTATTTTGTTCCAAATAATTAGATCTGTTTACATTATAGGACTTTTAAATATGGAACAAATTGTACAAAAAGCTGTTAAATACCTCTTCATTAAGTCTTGGCACTCCACATCTAGTTCTGATTCTGTACATATGGAGAGAAAATGTACTAACATATCTGAATATACGAGAACTTATTAAGTCTATATAGAAGGGTATGGTCTTTATATGTTGAACCACACTGTTGATGTTTTTGATCATATTTTTGTACTTTCATTTGTGGAATTAAATTATATACCTGTGTTTTATTCATTTGTATCACGTTTGGGGTTATTTTTAATTCACTTTATTTATTCCAGCCTCTTTGGTTACCCTTCTTCTGCAAGGTTGTGTTCCCCCCCCCCCCTTTTTTTGTTTATCACTTCTGTCCAGTTAGCCTAGAGACAAAGACTTTTTTACAGAGATGGTATAAATTCCAACCTGCATGTACTTGGACCTATACTTGAAGTTGGATCCTATGAACTTTCTGAGTGATCCTAAGGAATACTAATGGACTTTAAAAGTATCAACTGTTTATAGGTAGTATCATCATTGCCTTGCGCTAGCACTTTATGTATAGGTCTGTATATGAAGACTGTGTGTATTGATATATATTGAATGGCAAATTGAACGATGCAATAACAATAAGAATATTTCTGCAATTGTTGTAAGTGTTTATTTCGTTATGTTGTCACGATTATTGTTCTCTATTGCTGACTGTTCCTGCTCTGGCATGTTCACATTTCAAATTTGAGGAGTTCTAGAGCCTTAATATAGAATGGAGGACGTCGCAGATTTAAGGGGATTACTTGCTCTATATGCATACAGATTTGAACTTGCAGAGACACTGAAAATATAAATAAATTGTTGCATTTTATAAACATTTCCCAGAATAGTGTGTGTTAGATACTTGCAAATGAAAATATCATGGGGCACCCAAACACCTCTTTGTATGTTATTGATACAGGTGACTACTACATGGTGAAGAAACTCTTGGAAGAGAATAGCTCTGGTGAGATGAACATTAATTGTGTGGATGTGCTGGGGAGAAATGCTGTTACGATAACCATTGAAAATGAGAATCTAGACATACTACAACTGCTTCTGGATTATGGGTGCCAGGTAGTATGATCATGTTTAAAATCATTTTAAAAAACCATAAGAATAAGTTTAATTTATCCTTTCCGGTCCTTTAAAAAGAAAACCATCTTCTTTATTTTTACCACGATTTGTAATTTTAATATTCATATTGTCTTTCCTAATATGCAGTTTATTATTTCTGATTTAATATTCCTTTGTTTTCAGTCCACAGATGCACTCTTGGTGGCCATTGACTCAGAAGTTGTTGGAGCTGTGGACATACTACTCAATCATCGACCAAAACGTTCTTCTAGACCAACAATTGTTGTTAGTAACATATACTTCAGTTATAAGGGCATGCCGGATGCCAACCTTACATCTCGGTTAAGCGCAGTTTTAGATCAAGATGGTTAGCTGTGTCACATGTTATTCTGTAGCAGTGGAAAAGAACAAAAGTCCAGTAGCACCTATAAGACTGACAAAATTAGTCAAGAAGTGAACTGTGGCTCACTAATGTTGTTAGTCTTATAGGTACTGTACTGGACTCTTGCTCTTTTCCAGAAGCACGGTTTTGTTAAATTGGATGATAATAGAAAAGTTTTGGTATCTGAAACGTTGGAGTACATATTTGAAAGTATTTGGATTGTGCAACTGAAAAGAAGCATTTTGCCCTTGTTTTAGAAGATAAATTATTGGAATGCTGTAACATGAAAATGTATCAATATTGTTTTAGATTTAGCCTAAATTTTAAACTCGTTTAAATAGAGTTTCTGTAAATCAGAGCCCTGTGTACATCCCAGTGTGCACATGTTTCTGGTTGTTTTAAAGGAAGTGTCGTACAGGAGAGGTTTGGGTTTGACCTCTCTATCAGTTTGTGATTATAATTATTACAAGCCTACAAGGAATTGCAGGAGGGACAATTTGGAAATCCCATCATGCCAGCTTTCATTTTCCCCTCTAGGATTCTTTAAGATCTCAGGGCTTAAGTTGGCTAATTTTCCTTCCCCTCCTTTTCTCCTTTTGGCTACGCTCTGCTACTCTCTCTCATATAGCTAATTTTAGGGCTGTATTTTTCCTTTTGGTAATTTTTGGCTAATATTTTTCTGCGTATCTGGGCATCCCTAAAGTTTGTAAGCCCTTAATCTTGTCTGTGGATGACCTGATTTTGCTGCAGTTGTTGTCATAAGTGGTCCTATTTCACTATTCGATATTATAACAGTCTGGGAGCCATTGAAGAACCCACTGGAGGAGGTAAAGAATTTAGAAATCCTTTATCAGCTTTCAAAATGTCCTCCTCTTGAGGAGGGTAGCGAGGGTCTTTTCCTCACTACCACCTTCACTTTCACTGACACTCAGCTATATTAAACGTTCTGTGCTTTCTGGAGCATATTTAGTCCTCATCAGACCACGTTTTAAAATTTTGGTTAATTTACATATATTGTACATATATTGTACATTTACTTTGAATATGTAGAACTCTAACCTTGTCAGTGAGTGGCTCTTTTGTGCAGCTTTCATCATCCATATTGGATGGACCGGTTATTATTTATAAAGTACCTTAAAATAAAACACTCTAGAGGAGTTAATATTAAAAATATTTATAATCTTCGTGGGAAGGTGACACTGTATCTTTATTGGAGCCCCATATGCTTGGGAAAAAATACACTGAATTGTGAGTGCTGTAGAATTTTAAGTTAAATATTTATTTTTATGCAAATTAAGGTAACCACGGTAGGCATAATGTTGAATATTAAAATGTGTAGAGTCTCTACACGAGACATCAAACATGGAGATGCTCAAGTGTAAGGAGACACAATGTTAGCCGGGAAGCGTAGTTTAAAAAGAGCTGGCAGAGATCAATCCTCAGAGAGTTTGTTAATTTTCTCTTTGACAGAGCCTTCCCAGAGACAAAGATGAAAGTAACAAACCCTTTGCAGAGCAATCTCTGCAGACTCTGTCTTTTTAAACTACCCTCATGTAGAGAGTTGAAACTGAAAGAACCTTTGGCTCTGTCTTTTTAAACTATGCTTCCCAGCTAACATTGTGTCTCCCTACGCTTGAGTGTCCCTGTGTAAGACGTCTCAAGAAATACTGGATTGGATTCAAAGGGGTAGAAGCAGAACTTAACTACGGAACAGAGTTTTTCCACTTCTTGCTTTTGCTACCCCTCCCTCCCAATAACTCACATAAACTCGGGGGACTGTTGAGAACAATTCGGGATGTGGCACCAGTGGGCAGTCAGACCAGGAATCCATCGAATCTTGGATGCAAGTAATTTACTTCGGCATCTTCATGATCTTCCATTAGTTCTTTTTCTAATTATTGATGCTGTCTCCAAATACTGGTAGTATCGAGGGACAACGGATGACAATGTTGAAGCTAGTCTTTTGCAACAAATTCAGTTCTGAATTTCTTGAACAGAAGAGTGCACAAGACCTCAAGAAAAAGAATACTTTTGGTTTCAGAGTAGGCATGTTTTAGTTTTGAGCTTTTCTTAAAATTTAATTTATCGTGTTTGACTCCTGTCTGTCTGTTGCAGAAATTAATGGAACGTATTCAGAATCCAGAATATTCAACAACCATGGATGTGGCCCCTGTCATTTTAGCTGCTCACCGTAACAACTATGAAATCCTTACTATGCTGTTAAAGCAGGATGTATCGCTACCCAAACCTCATGCTGTGGGCTGTGAATGCACGTTGTGTACAGCCAAGAACAAAAAAGATAGCCTGAGACATTCCAGGTTACAGTAATTGCCTTTTTATATTTGCATGCTATTTTTTCCTCTGCTTCTCAGCAGTACCGTCAAACCTATTTAGTGCAGACTAGTAAATAGGCACTTGCCAGGTTGGGAAGGGCTCGGATCCAGCCAAACATTTCCACGAGTGGAACGATTTACACCTGTGGAGTGCTACCTTCCCTTCTCCCTCACTCTTCATCCCCAAATGCTGGTCGTGGGGTTTTCAGAGCCATTTTAAGCTGTAGTGGGAGGTGGAAAGGAAGAAAGTTGTAGTCCTACAGAAACATCTGGCTAGTCCTTCCCACAGAAACATCTGGCTGGATCCAAATGATCAGGCAGCAATGTTGTAAACTGAAAAATTATTTTTTCTTATAGTTTATTATAAATCACTATATGCAGGACTCATTTCGAGGGGGAACACGCAGGAACGCAGTTCTGGCAGTTCCTCAAAGAGGTCACATGTCAGGTGGCCCTGCCCACCTAACTTGGCTATTTTGGTCCTGTTTCATCCTGGATTTGGGCCGAAACGGCCTGGATCGGGTCTCTGACAGGTCGTGGATCTCTCCCCTGCTCAGCAGCAGCCTGATCCTGATCATTTTGGGCCCCTTTTTGGCCATTTTTAGCCCCCTTTTGCCATTTTGGGCCCAATTTCGGCCCTGACTGGCCAGGATTGGGTCCAAAACAGCCAGGATAGGTGATGTCAGGGGTGTGGCATATGCAAATCAGTTACGCGAATGACACATTTCCAGTGATGTCAAGGGGCGTGGCATATGTTAATGAGCTATGCTAATGAGTTCCTCCAGCTCTTTTTCTACGAAATGAGCCTTGACTATATACATGTGTGCATATAGCCAGATAGGTTTAAAAAAAGATGGGTTTCTGTGCAAGGCTGTGGTAGTGACAGCACTGCATTTTCATTTCTCTGCAGTGAGTATACATATGGACTAAATGTCAGTTGTAGGGACTTACTAAATTGAGAAGCAGAATTGCACATTTCCCAAACAATTTTAGACCACGACATATTTTGTGCTGTTAAATGATTCGTGCTTGTAAGGCTTGGCTGCTTTTTTGAAGGGTACTCCTTTATCTTGGCATGGGAGAAGTTTGTGGGCGAGGTGATCGTTTCTGACATTTTTGTTGTGGTGGTTTGAGGATCATTGAGTTATGAGATGGGGTTAAGAGTTTCTGCCCTCTTCACATAGTGCTTTGGTGCTGTGCAAGGCTATGGTGGTGGCGGAGCATGCTGTTAAGTCAGATTTATTATTACAGTGCCTTCTGTGTGTTGCCTTGGCTCCAGAGAGCCAACTGCATTGGAGAACTGTATTAGTGAGCTTCTATAATGAGATTGGCAGTCCTTGCTGCTTGCTATTTCCAAACATCTCCTGGTTGCCCTGTTTTAGAAGACTGTCTAATCATAGTGTGTGTAGCAACATCACAGGAGTGTACATGTTTATATATGGGCTGCCAGTATAATGGGAGTTTTGCATATGTAATGAGCTACAGAACCTACTGCAACAAAGGGGCCCAGCATAGCACTTGTGGCCACCTGGTGCCTGGAGACACCTTTCCTGGCACCCGCCCAGTGTTTTTAGAAAGTGGGTGGGGTACTTGCTCAGCAGGGCATCTGATTGGCCATTGGAGATCTGATGGGCTGTGCATATTTTAAATCAAGTTGTTTTGGTGGCAACTACTTCCAAAGTGTTGGTTTTATTCTCTCACTCTTCTTTCCCAGTGTATTTTTTAAAGTTACCCCTCTTCTCCCTTGCATTTGGGCATCCTCTGTGTTTGTGGCTCTGCCTCCATGGCAACAATTTTGTGATTGGCTCCATCTCCTGTGGCAGCCATTTTGTTGCTGCGCCCATCACCCTGTGTCAGAATTCCAAAGGTGGCTACAGGTTCAGAAATGTTCAGGACTCCTTTACTACAGTTTTCATTTTGGTAGCAGTGTACTTACTTATTCTTACTTACTTATTCTTTTGAAACTATTGATAACTCGTACATGAGACCTAACCAATTGTGGTTGCATACTCGCTTGCGGTTCCAGCTTAGCATCTAAGCAGAGGGCAGGTAGAACACTTAAGTAATTTGCCAGTACACACAGTCCTGGGGAGGACGTGGATTATTTCAAATCCCTTTTCCTTACTGAAATTAGTTTTAAATGTAGATTAGGCTTTTTAAAATAAGCATATTTTACAGTGAGTTGAAAACACTAATCAAATGAAAATTAGCCATCTTATAATGTTTCTTTGACTTTTTAATTACAGATTTCGTCTTGATATATATCGGTGTTTGGCCAGTCCTGCCTTAATAATGTTGACAGAGGAGGATCCGATTCTGAGAGCCTTTGAGCTTAGTGCAGACTTAAAAGAACTCAGCCTTGTAGAGGTTGAATTCAGGTACAGATGAAGTTGAACTTTTAAAACTTGTTTCATTTTCAATATCCTGTATGTAAATTGAGTTTGATGCAGTCTCACCTCACATACAGTGCAATCCCAAGCACTTATACCAGTCTAATGGGCTTAGTTATACTGAAGTAATTTTGCTTAAAATTGCACTGTTGAATGAATGAATGAATGAATTTATTTGTGTTCAGAGACCATAACAATGGCAATACATCCTTAGCAATCAATAGAATAGTTAATAGTTAGAACAGGTTTTAGGGTAGGGAGGTCGATGGTTGAGCACTGCCTGGTGCTTCAACAGTTGATAGAAAAATACTCTGCCAAAGGTCCAACTTCTCTATATGCTGACTTCATTGACTTGAAGGCAGCTTTTGATTTTCTCTCTAGACAGAGATTGTGGCAAAAACTAGAGGGCTCTAGCATAGATAAAAGATTGCACTGTTAATCAGATAAATCCAAATGATAAATTGTGAATGACAGAAGAATATTCTATGTGTATGGAAAAAAATGTCCTATTATTGCTAAGGAAATGGCAACTAATATAGATTATTAGCTAAGATTAACTATTTTAAATGAATGAGGGAGTTCTTTGGTTTGGAAATATCAGCCTAATTTACTGTGAGTTGCTTACAGTACAGCTTACAGTAACAATATTAAACCAAATCCTTAAGAAACATAAAACAACATACAAAACGACAGCGTAAAACACCGTAAAATCCATCAGGAACATAAGAACAATAAAACCACTCACTAATAAGAAGCCTGGCTGAGCAGAAAGATCTTGGCTTGGCTCCTGAAAGCAAGATGAGCAGGTGCCAGATGTTCAGCAGCAGTGGAGATGTTCCAAAGGCGGGATGCTGCCACGGAAGAGACACTGGCCTCTTGGGGACACGCACTTGACGGTAGGGGCAAGCAGAGCGGGATGTCTGATCTTGTCTTCATTCTTAAACAGGACCAAAAGGAAATCAGAGAACCTTCACGCATCCTGGTTCAAAACCATGAATCTGCTATCTAAGTGTACTTTTTGTCCTGTCCTGCCTCCAAAGAGACCAGGGCATCCATGATATCCTAACAACCAACTCTGTGAGGCAGGTTAGGTCATGAAAGTGTGACTGGCCAGAAGTCACTGTCGGGGCAAGGAGGTCCTGGATCCCAACATGGAGTCCCCACAGGGGGCTGCACTTTTCAGGCGCGATTCCCTAGACTAAACCTAATTAGCAGCATCTCTGGGAGGAGACTGAACATAAAAAGCCCGGTTGAATCAGACCATGGGTCCATCGAGTCTGCCATCCTGTCTCGCACAGTGGCCAACCAGTTCTTCTAGAGGGCCAATAGCAGAGCATAGAGGCCGAAGCCTTCCCCTGATGTCGTCTCCTGGCACTTGTTACAGCTTCTGAACGTGGAGATTCTCTGTAGTTACCATGGCCAATGATAGACTAATTTTCCCTAAATCTGTCTAATCCCCTTTTAAAGATGTCTATGTGACCGTCAACACATCCTCTGGCAGGGAATTACACATTTTAATCTTTTCTTGAGTAAAGTAGTTTTTCCTTTCATCCATCCTGAATGAAGCCCATCAACTTCATTGGATGCCTTCAAGTTCTAGTATTCTGGGAGAGGCAGCAACAGTTCTCTCTGTCCACTCTCTCTATCCTGTGTATAGTTTTATAAACTTGTATCATGTCGCCCGTTAGTTGTCTCTTTTCTAAACAGAAAAGTCCCAGAATCCTCAGCCTTTCCTCATAGGAAAGGTGCTCCGACTCCTTAATCATCTTGGTTGACCTCTTCTGTACTTTTTCCACCTCTGCAATGTACTTTTTTTTATTGTGACTTGAATGCACACAGTATTCTAAATGAGGCCACACCATACATATATAAAGCGTATTATAATACTGACCATTTTATTTTCAATCCCCATCATAGAGTTTGTCTTTTTCACTGCAACTGCACCTGGATTGACATTTTCATTGAGCTGTCCACTATGACCCCAAGGTCTCTTCCTCTCGTTCTTAGCCATTTCAGACTCCATTAGCATATACTTGAAATTGGGACTTCTCTGTTCCAATATGCATCACCTTACACTTACCTACATTGAACTTCATTTGCCGCATGGCTGCCCGCTCACCCAATTTGAGGAGATCCTCCCGGAGCTGTTTTCAGTCAGCTTTAGTTTTGACCATGCTGAATACTTTTGTGTCATCTGCAGACTTGGCCACTAGACTGCTCACTCCCAATTTAAATCATTTATGAACAAATGAAATAGCACTGGCCCCAATGCCAATCCTTGAGGGACCTCACTGCTTCCCTCCATTACACAAACTGTCCATTTATTCCTAGACTTTACTTCTCGTTTAACCAAATTTTAATCCATAAGAGAACCTGTCCTCTTACGTTAGTTCTCCTTGCAGAAGCCTTTCTCTCAGCAGGCTTTGTTCCTCTATATGCCTAATAATTCCATCCAGGGGTCATTTCGTAGAAAAAGAGATGGAGGAACTCATTAGCATAGCTCATTAGCATATGCCACGCCCCTTGCCATCACTGGAAGTGTCCCATTAGCATAACTGATTTGCATATGCCACACACCCTGACATCACCTATCCTGGCTGTTTTGGACCCAATCCTGGCCATTCAGGGTCGAAATTGGGCCCAAAATGGCAAAAAGGGTCTGAAAAGGGGCCCACAGTGGTCAGGAACAGGCCACTGCTGAGTGGAAGAGTGATCCACCTCCCATCAGAGGTCCAATCCAGGCCATTTCGGCCCCAATCTAGGCCAAAACAGGCTCAAAATGGCCGAGAGTCTGGTGGGCGGGTCCACCTTTCATGCGACCTCTTTGGGGGAACTGCTGGAACTGCAATGTATTGCTGGAACTGCGTTCCTGCGCGTTCCCCCTCAAAATGAGCCCTCATTCCATCTTTGATTACATTTTCTACTAGACATTAGGCTTATTGACCTCTAATTACCAGGTTCTCTTTTGGACCCCATTGAAAACTTGTGTAACGTTTACTACTCTCCAATCTTCTGCCTCATTTTAGAATTAAAAAGGTGCTCCCTGAAGGAGGGATTTTTGACTCTTGAAAGCTTATACTCTTAAATGATTGACAGACCCAGTGGATAACTGTAGTCAAAACCTGCTTCTCAAGAAATCCATGGAAATTAAATATGCGTAGCATCTGGTGGATTGCACCTCATCTTACATCCCATGGGCTACTTCTTAGTATCTATTATCCACCATTTCTGGGAATTTAAAAACATTCTATGATTGTGTCATTCTTAGCATCTTTACAGCTATCCACCTTGTCTCTGAATGCATATGAGGTACAAAAAGCACGTGGAGTATAGTTTGGTATATGGACCTTGCTTTTATAAAAGGTTTATTTTGGGTCAAACCAATGTGTATTAATTATTATAGCAACCCGTGTATATTCAGCATTTGGGGAATGTGTGAATTGTACCTTGGGGAAAAAACGGTTTAAATTGTTCTTTTTTTACTTGATTTAAATAAAGATTTCAGTTACTGATAGAAAATACTTAGATGCAAAACTCTCTACTTTAACATCCACTTGGCGTCTAGACAGGATTTTACAGTGCAGTCTTATGAATATAGTGGGACTTACTTATGAATAAATCTGCGTAAGATTATTCTTTTCATCTGAGGTTTGAGGAGTGTACCTGGAATAATACCATGGTTGCCATCTTCTGTGTTTCCTAGAAATGATTATGAAGAACTAGCCCAGCAGTGTAAAACCTTTGCCAAAGACTTGCTCGCACAGGCACGGAATTCACGGGAACTTGAAGTTATATTAAACCATACAGCAAGTGATGAGCATGTGGATAAACGAGGACTGTTAGAAGAACGAATGAATCTGAGTCGCCTAAAACTTGCCATTAAGTATAATCAGAAGGAGGTATATCTTTGTTAATTCATTATACAAACGTTTTACAACCATAATAAACAGATGAGATAGACTAGTGATTCATCTTATTTGTGTTGCAAGGTGCAGAATCTCCTCATCTTTTTAAAAAGATCTCCTGTGGTCTTTTTGGGATCTTTTGGAACCTTGGAGGCCAATGCAGCTGTGTAATGACTTTAAAGTTCTTTGGTATGAGAAACAGGAGACTTGTAGCATCTTAAAACCTTTTAAAAAAATTGTTCCGGCATAAGCATAGAAACGTAGACCTGGAAAGAACGCCGAGGGTCATCCAGTCCAACTCCCTGCACAATGCAGGAAATTCATAGCTATTTCCAGGGCTCATTTCGAGGGGGAACACGCAGGAACGCAGTTCTGGCAGTTCCCCAAAGAGGTCACATGACAGATGGCCCCTCCCACTGGACTCTAGGCCATTTTGGGCCTGTTTTGGCCTAGATTGGGGCCGAAATGGCCTGGAGTGGGCCTCTGATGGGTGGTTGATCACTCTTCCGCTCAGCAGTGGCCTGTTCCTGACCACTGTGGGTCCCCTTTCAGCACCTTTTTGCCATTTTGGGCCCAATTTCGACCCTAAATGGCCAGGATTGGGTCCAAAACAGCCAGGATAGGTGATGTCAGAGTGTGTGGCATATGCAAATCAGTTATGCTAATGGCATATTTCTGGCGATGACAAGGGGCGTGGCATATGCTAATGAGTTATGCTAATGAGTCCATCCAGCTCTTTTTCTACGAAATGACCCCTGGCTATCTCCCCCTCACCTCCCCCCGGTGACCCCTGCTGTATGCCCAGAGGAAGGCAAAAAAAAAATCTCCAGAGTCCCTGGCCAATATGACCTGGAGGAAAATTCCTTCTTGACCCTAAAATGATGATTGGCATTTCTCTGGGCATCTAAGAAAGGGCCACAAGAGCCTTGCACTGGCTCATCTCTTCATGCCCTCCCTCTCCTTATCTGTGTACGTTCATTCTGAGTCATAGAATCATCATAGCTGTCAGGTGACCATCTAGCCTCTTAAATACCTCTCATCTACCATCTCCCGAGGATGCGTGTTCCAGTGAAGAACTACTCGGTCCGGAAGTTCTTCCTAATGTTTAGCCGAAAACTCTTGCTTTAATTTTAACCTGTTGTTTCTGGTCTGACCTTCTTGGGCAACAGAAAACAACTGCGCTCCATCCTCTATGTGAGGGCCCTTCAAATACTTGAAGAGGATTATCATATCACTTCTCAAGTCATCTCCTCTCCAGGCTAAACGTACCCACCTCTTTCAGCCTTTCCTCATAGGACTTGATCTCCAGATCCCTCGCCATCTTTGTTGCCTTCCTTTTGACATGTTCCAGCTTGTCAACATCCTCCTTAAACGATGGTGCCCAAAACTGAATACCCTACGCCAAGTGAGGTCTTTTTTTAAAAAAAAAAATTATTGGATGGGTTCACAAACATACACAGAAATCATTAACATTATCTACCCCATAACAATTTCCCCATCCTCCCCCCCCTTTTCTAGTGACTCCCAGCAGTTTTCCATACCCAACTTAATCTAAAAAGTATATCATATAAATTCTTAAAGTCTATAATGTATATCTATATTATGCATACTAATCAAATCTCTTTACTTATCTTAACTATCTACACTTACTATATTACTTATCTTAATTAAAAATATAAAAATTATATAAGTATATAATAAGTACTACTAAATATACTAACTAAAAAAGATACATATATATGTGTAACATACTATTCCTTAAATATCTATTACTATAACTCCATACTAATCCAACAAAATACAATAAAATATACCCCTTTTTGACCTTAAGTAAGTTTCTATCTCCCTTTTAATTCTCCCCTTCACGTCCCACTTTTTCTCCACTTTTTCTCTCACTTGGTGTTTGCCCTACGCCAAGTGAGGTCTAACCAGAGCAGAGTAACTTTGTAACTGTTGACTAGAGCTCACTTCTTCTGACACTCTGGGTGGTGGAATAGAATTTTATTATTCTTTATGGTGCCGTAGGACTCCTGTTTGCTTTTGCTGCAATGAGCTAACACAGCGACCTTTGGTGAGTTTCTCTAGTAAGTAGGCCATTCCTTCTTCTGGAGAAAAGCCAAAAAAGCTGGCAGGGTTACAGGCCAGACGAGATTTTGTATACAGTAAATATTTCTGGAAAGAGAAGAACTCTGCTGTGAGCGGTCTACCTTCCACTTAACTGTTTTGTGGAAGCCAGAGCCCTGTATGCTTGGGTATTGTGGAGTGGAGTAGCTACTGAAGGGATTACATTTAAAAATATGTTCATTAGTTTTGTTAGTAACTGCTAGCCACCACATGAAATAGTAAAAATTAAACTTGTGCTGTCTGAATATTCTATAAGGTTCCATGTACCACCTCGATTCTAAGGGCCAAGCTACAAGTGACAAATGACACTTGAACAGCAAGTGGAC
Organism: Eublepharis macularius; assembly: GCF_028583425.1. Lineage (NCBI taxonomy): Eukaryota > Metazoa > Chordata > Lepidosauria > Squamata > Eublepharidae > Eublepharis > Eublepharis macularius. The sequence goes on along the minus strand of NC_072800.1, from coordinate 17,712,594 downwards.
TGAGTGGAGGGCAAGTGAACAGGGAGAAATACACTTGCTGTTCAAGTGTCATTCGTCACTTGTAGCTTGGCCCTAAGTTCTTATTTAAAAATAGCCTCCAAAATACAGTACCATTTTAAGGGGTGCTCTCAAATGGCAACGGATGCTCTCAGTAGTTTAAACCAGGGGTTCCCAACCTTTTTGAGCCTGCAGGCACCTTTGGAATTCTGATGCCGTAACAAAATGACTGCCATACATGTGATACTTGTGAATAATTTTGGAAAACGTCCTTTTTCTCTCTTCCTTAAAGTTTATGATTGTTTATTTGTGTTATTCCTGATGTTATGTCAATTATATAATAGTTGGTCCTTATTTTGGTATTTTTATTTGTATTTGGCTGTCACAGGAGGTGGGGCCAACCACAGAATGTCAAGCATCAAGATTATGCATAACTCTCTTAGTAACTGTTCAACATTTAAGGCAGACGCCCTGTTTAACAAAATGCCTTTTAAGTGCACAGCCAATCAGAAGCCCTGCTATGCACAAGCCCTTTGGCCCTGCCCCCTTTCTAAAAATACTTGGCGGGTGCCAGGAAAAGTGTTGGCAAGCACCATAGTGCCCGTCAGCACCACGTCGGGGACTCTCGGTTTAAACAAAGGTTTAAACATTGAATTCAGTGGTTACTTTAGAAAAAGTTTATTGTTGTAAAAATGTTTTTCTATTGCAGTTTGTTTCTCAATCCAATTGCCAGCAATTTCTCAACACTGTCTGGTTTGGACAGATGGCTGGTTACCGCCGCAAACACACCTTTAAGAAGATTTTTACGGTCTTGACAGTCGGAATCTTTTGGCCAGTACTGTCTTTTTGTTACTTACTGGCCCCCAAATCTCGAATAGGGCGAATAATTCACACTCCTTTTATGAAGTTTATTATACATGGAGCTTCATATTTCACATTTTTGCTATTACTTAACTTGTACTCTGTAGTTTATAATGAAGATAAAAAAAACACAATGGGGCCAGCGTTGGAGAGAATAGACTATCTTCTAATACTGTGGCTCATTGGTAAGTATAGCAGAGATACAAATTTATTTGTTAAAATTCTAATACGAGTGCCTCTTCATCTCCAGTACCATTGTGTGATAAGGAATATCTTATTTATCTTGAAGTTTGACTGGCAAGGAGCATACACCTGGGCCATAGGGGAGAGGCTGTCAGAGGTGGGAAGGGTGAAGATGGAGGCAAAGTTGGGTGAGGAGAGAAGGAAGCCCCGAAGGGGGGGGGGCAGGGACAAGAAAGAAGACATGGGCCGATTCCAGATGGCCAGAAATTGCGGTTTTTCTGCGGAAATAATCGCTTACCGGCCACACGTTCACTTTCGTCTCCATCCGCTTTGTCTCACAGTGTGCCGTGCCGTCCCGCTTCCGGATGTTCGCACGGCCAACTGAGGTACCCAGGATTGGTTGTTTCCTCCCCGTCACAGTTGACGTCGGGGGTCTTCATTGGTTCGCATATCGTTTTTTTTAAAAAAAATTTTTTACGTGTTTTGCGCAAATGCGCAAACGTGCAGGTACGCGAATATGCAGTGTTGACTTTTGTGCGCTTTTGTGTATTTGTGCAAACGTGCGACTGCGCAAATGGCGCCCTGTTTAGAAAAAAAATTAAGGGAATATTGTTGCCAGCCGGCAAAGGAAGGAGGGAAAGGGGAGGGCCTCTCCATGGCGATGAAGCGTCCAGAAGTGTGCAAACCCGCAATACCACGTTCACACCATCCGCTTATAGAGCGCAACTGAGTGCCATGGACCGCAGGTAAGCCAGGATGGGAAATTGCGGGTTTTTATGAGTGAGGTCGCTGAAAAAGCGAAAGCTCTCGCTCTATTTGTGCCCATCTGGGATCGGCCATGGTAGGGGAGGGGAAAATAAGATGCACTCTGCAAATCCTTGTGGGTGCCTCAGTTGTTTTATTTTCTAAGACTGTAGCAAACTCGTTTAAGACTAGCTAACCCTAGTCTTCTAAAGGGTCTGGTTTTTTTCCCTGTGCCAAAATAGGGAAAAAACTATTACGTTTACATTCTTGAAACAACAGTTATGACATAAACCAGACTAGTAGCAGATGATTTTAGAGTGCAATCCTAAACACTGCACTGTTAGAGCAATACTGATCTTTATGTCCTACCAGTGTGCCAATAGCAGTTCATTTGGATACAGTCAGATTCTAAACCTATATAAACTTATTTAGATGTTATGCTGACTTTACAATACTTTTCAATAAAGCATGCTGTGAAAGGTGGACTTATTAGAAAAGACTAAATATGGAAGTGTGTACATACCAAATATATTTTTACATGTATGTACTAACTTAGTGTTCAAACCCGGTGTTGTTGTAAAGTGTACATGATCTTGACACTCCTCCGATCCCCAAATAGTTTTTTAAATAATAGAGGTGTCATGTTTCCTTTAAAAAAATTGATAGGCACTGAAGTAGTTGTGTAGCCCACCAACTATTTTTCTCTTATCTCTGTCAGGGATGGTGTGGTCTGATGTTAAAAGACTCTGGTATCAAGGCTTAGAAGACTTCCTAGATGAATCACGGAATCAACTGAGTTTTGTCATGAATTCTCTTTATCTAGCGACTTTTGCTCTCAAAATAGTTGCCCATAACAAGGTAAATATTGCTGTGCATGTTGTCATAAATATGCAGTTTAATTCATTTTTCAAAAACTTCTTTGAATCACCTAATGCTTATTAGAGATGTAAAAGCTTTGAAGCCAGAAGGGGAAAAAAGACTTGCCCCCCATATTGTTGCAGAAAAAAGTACAAATGTAGTAGGAAATTGAAATACATACAATGCTTACATTCCTATCAAATGTAAACTTCTGTTACTGATAGAACAACATGAAATGCATTGTTTATAACTTAGCTTATAAAATCGTACTAATTGGCATATTTATGGAATTTAAAGGTATCTTCTTCATTTTCTATGAGAAAAAGTGCAGGTATACCCAGTACTTGAAAATGCGTTACAAATTGCTGTGCTACCATAACACATACATCTTATTTTTTGCCACCTGAGAGGTAAGCAAAAATAAAAATTTGAAAGCAGGAAAGAAATTTAGTAGTGAAGAAAAGAAAATATATATTATCCAAGTCTGTAAAGTACTGTATACTGTAATGGGTGCTGTATGAATAAATACTGAGTTGAGCTGAACCCTGGTTAGCATTAATTGATTTGTTGAAACGATATTCATGCATGACACTGAATTATGGTTAAGAAGGAAATTTTAGCTTGTGAGAAGAATCTGGGGACATGAACCTCTGGCCAGGAAATGTTATGCCTCCGTCTGCCTATAATGGATGAAAGAGAGCAGTTTAATCATTGGTACTTTATTTTATCTCGGGTGGTCTTGCATTTTGTTCTGGATTGTTAGGCATTGGAGAATGTTCCCGTTTTTGTAGCCTTCCAATGTGCTCTTGATGGTTAATAGCTGTCACTAGATTGTCCACCTTATCTCAGTGACACTGAGAGATCTCTGTCTTTTGGTGGTACACCTCTGAAGATGCCAGTCACAGCTGCTGGCGATATGTCAGGAACTACAATGCCAAGACCATGGCCATACAGCCCAGAAAATCCACAACAACCATTGTCCACCTTATTGTTATTAATTTTCAATTTCTTTTAATAACTAGTTCCATGATTTTGCTGAGAGGAAAGATTGGGACGCCTTCCATCCTACACTGGTGGCAGAAGGTCTGTTTGCTTTTGCGAATGTTCTCAGTTACCTTCGACTTTTCTTCATGTATACAACAAGTTCTGTCCTGGGGCCACTTCAGGTAAATCATCATATGGGCAAAATGTCTAGATTTGCTCTCTGATTTAGATTCAGATATAGGATTTACACTTCACGATATAGTTTGTACCTGACTGCTTGCAGATTTTGAGAATCAAGATGCAAAATGGAACCTTTTCAATTCAGGGGTTTCTAGCAATGTACCAGAGTGGTAAGCTGCAGTACTGTAGCCCAAGCTCTGCTCACAACCTGAGTTCGATCCTGGCAGAAGCTGGGTTCAGGTAAGCGGATCAAGGTTGACTCAGCCTTCCATCCTTCCGAGGTCGGTAAAATGAGTACCCAGTTTCTTGGGGGTAAAGTGTAGATGACTGGGGAAGGCAATGGCAAACCACCCCGTAAAAGTCTGCCAGGAAAACGTGGTGCAACATCCCCCCATGGGTCAGCAATGACTCGGTGCTTGCACAGGGGACTACCTTTACCAACCGCAATAGTATTGAATACAACTGCTTAACTGTTTGATTCTTTTACAGTGTTCAGCTGGAATTGTATCCTGCTTTCATAATAGATTTTTAGCATGTTTAGCAGTTCTTAACTTTTGATAACTGAAATTGGTAACAGTGGGTCTGTTCTACAGATTTCAATGGGGCAGATGTTGCAAGACTTCGGAAAATTTCTTGGAATGTTTCTCCTCGTATTGTTCTCGTTCACTATTGGACTGACCCAACTCTATGACAAAGGATTCACTGTAGATGAAGAGAAGGACTGTGCTGGGATCTTTTGCGAACAGCAAAGCAATGACACATTCCACTCGTGAGTTGCAGAGAGTTCATTGAGAAGGCAGTGGTAAAAATTAGCTGTTATGTTTTTTTATGTAACTTTTAACACCAGAACATATCTGAAGGCAGGCTTCATGTCACTAAGCTGGTGACATCGTGTTTATACTTAGCATTGATATAGCGCTTTAGAATATACCAGGGCTCATTTCGAGGGGAAATGCACAAGAACGCAGTTCCAGCAGTTCCCCAAAGAGGTCACATGTCAGGTGGCCCTGACTCTCGGCCATTTTGAGCCCATTTTGGCCTGGATTGGGCCTCTGACAGGTGGTGGGTCACTCTTCCGCTCATCAGTGGCCCCATCCTGACCATTTTTGGCCCCTTTTCAGCCATTTTCAGCCCATTTTTGCCATTTTGGGCCTAATTTCGGCCCTGAATGGCCAGGATTGGGTCCAAAACAGCCAGAATATGTGATGTCAGGGGTGTGGCATATGCAAACCAGTCACACTAATGACACACTTCCAGTGATGGCAAGGGCATGGCATATGCGAATGAGTTACGCTAATGAGTTCCTCCAGCTCTTTTTCTACGAAATGACCCCTGGAATATACAGAATACTTCTCCATACATTGTAGTATATATTGTAAAGCAGAATGACAAGCCTATAAAGTAGGTCAATATTGTTTTCTTTGGATCAATAACAAAGCTGAGGATTCAGGTTTTGCCTACCAAAGTCAGTTCATGGCAGGGGCAAAATTTACACTGGAATAACTCTTCTCACGCTTCCAGTCACAACACATCACCAACTCAGCTTTGGGCTCCATATCCCAGATTCTTTATTCCACTGATTTTTTCAGCGCTGTTGTTGTGGAATGCTGTCTTGAGAAAGCCAATTCCTATTAAAATAAGAGCACACATTGTAAGTCCCATTAGGTTGGATTCTGTTGACACACAAATAGAGGACAATAGAGGACATGCATGGTGACAAATCCTTTCCACCTTCCTCTTTTCACAGTAGTCCTATGCACATGCGTGCACATAGACACATCAAGCATTGCTGGGGTCCTCCATGGCAAAAAAGTCACATCTCATCAGGGGCTGCAGCAAAGGGGTGGGTTGAGTGGAAATGTCCCCACCTTGCTCTGGAGCCAGTAGAAAGCTGGGCAGAGAAGGGGTGATGGAATAAATGCTCTCTTGGCACAAGAGTGAGGTGGGGACTCTTTTGCCGTATTCCCCCTTTTCACTGGTGTCCCCTGTGCCTAGTGGCACATTCAGATGAACAAAAATGAAAATACTAATTTTAAAAATCTTAATGTGGATTTGAATTCAAACAAGGTCACACCCATTACAGCATCTCAGAAATGTTTTTGCTTTCATAGAATGAAATGCTCTAGCCTTGACTGCATGCTAGCTGGGTTTTTTTCTCATGTATCATTGTGAGTCATGTAATCACATGTTCCCATTGTTTCAGGTTCATCGGCACCTGTTTTGCCCTGTTCTGGTACATATTCTCCCTGGCACACGTAGCGATATTTGTTACTAGATTTAGTTACGGCGAAGAGCTGCAGTCTTTTGTGGGTGCTGTTATTGTCGGCACATACAATGTAGTCGTGGTGATTGTGCTTACTAAGCTCTTGGTGGCGATGCTTCATAAAAGTTTTCAGCTGATAGCGGTAAGTGTTCTTAAAACAAACATTCTTTTATAATGACATGCAAACCCTGACCTGGATAGCCCAGGCAAGTTTGATCTGATCAGATCTTGAAAGCTAAGCAGGGTCGGCCTTGATTAGTAATTGGATGGGAGACCTCCAGTGAAGACCAGGGTTGCAGAGGCAGAAAATGACAAAGCACCACTGTTAGACTCCTTCCTTGAAAAACCCATAAATCAGCTATGGCTGGATGGCACTTAACCACCACTCCACCACCACTGAAGTGCATACTTAGCTGTTAGTTCCACATAGCATCATCATTCCCTTGAGTAACTAGTTAGCAGTGGGGTGCCTCAAAGACTGATATGGAGGCTGGTGCTATTTAATTTGTTCATAAATGATCAGAACTAGGGGTGAGCAGTCTAGTGGCCAAGTCTCCAAATGATACAAAATTCTTCTGGATGGTGAAAGCAAAGACCGACTGTAAATAGCTCCAGGAGGATCTCCACAAATTGGGTGAGTGGGCAGGAATATGACAAATGAAATTCAGTGTAGGTAAGTGTGAAGTAATGCACATTGGAAACCCTCCCCCCCCCACATTAACTATATGCTAACATGGTCTGAATTTCCTGTGGCTGATAGGGAAAGAGATCTTGGGGTCATATTGGATAGCTCAGTGAAAATGCTGACCCAATGTGCTGCAGCAGTGAGAAAGGCAAACTCTCTGCTGGAGACTATTAGGAAAAGGATTGAAAATAAGTTGGTCATTGGCAGTGTATAGGTCTGTGTAGCAGCCTTATTTGGAATACTGCGTGCAGTTCTAGTCATTATCTCAAAAAAGACATCGCAGAACAGGAAAAAGTACAGAAGAGAGCAACCAAGATGATTAAGGGGTTGGAACACCTTTCCTACGTGGAAAGGCTTGGACTTTTCTATTTAGCAAAGAGACAATTTAAAGAGGGTGGGGGGGGGACATGATAGAGATTTATGAAATTACGGCTGGGTAGAGAGAAGGATGGTCATGAGCATAAATGGCTTTAAAATGGGATTAGATAGAATCATGAAGGATGGGTCAGTCAGTGGGTGCTAGCCATGGAGACCAAAGGGAAACTTTATTCAGAGGCAGTAAACCTCTGAAAGCCCTGACCTGGATAGCCTGGCTGAGCCTGATCTCATCAGATCTCGAAAGCTAAGCAGGGTCTGCCTTGGCTAGTAATTGGATGGGAGACCTCCAACAAAGATCAGGGTTGCAGAGACAGGCAATGGCAAAGCACCTCTGTTAGTCTCTTGCCATGAAAACCCCAACAGGAATTGCCATAAATCAGCTATGACTTGAGGGCATTCTCCACCACCATCACCATATAAATATGCAAGGCAGGCCTTTGGGTCACTGATCACTAGGTTACTACACCTGTAGAACAGCAAACATTTGAGTCAAATCCTCCACTGTATTTTATCACATCTGGGTATGAGATTCTACACATCCAAATTATACAGCTGAATTGAAGGAGGTGCCTAGTTCACTTGAAACAAGAGTGACAACCTCATTCACAGAACAGCCCTGGCATAGGGCAAGTCAGCATCTTCAACATTTTAATTGGTATGAAAAACCCTGCCAGGGGTTACCGTAAGTCAGCTATGACTTGACGGCACTCTCCACCCCCACCACCAAACCTCTGAATGTCAGTGCCAGGAAGCAACAGTAGGGAAAGGCGTCAGCCTCTGTTCCCTGTCGGCCCTCCAGAGTGACTGGTTGGCCCCCATATGAAACAGGAGGGCTGACTAGGTGGGCCACTGTCTTATTCAACTGGGTTAATCTTTTGTTCTTAAGTAGATTTGACTGATTTCACAGCGTGTTATAAGTAAGGATGTGAAGCCGTTTGTTTATGGGGATCTTAATCTTCGGGGGGGCGGGGGCGCTGTTCCTCATGCAGAGGGAGAATGTATCGTATCAAAATGGATTCTTCTGACATGGTACCTTGCATGATTCGTGGCATAATCAGGCCTCTGCTGATAAACAGCACCTGTGTCCTACAACGGGGTGGTGGAAAGGCAGGCCAGTGAATTGGACCTTCCCATCATAAGGGCCTAGAGTGGGATGGTTTGCAGCACTTTCTTCTTGGTAGTCTGCATGACACCAATGGGTTTTGCGCCTGTACTAAGCTTTGGAATGTGTACGTGCTCCTGAAGATTACAGTCCAAAACATGAGGGGCTAGGGTTCTCAATCCCCCGTCCGGAGTGGGGGATCCCTTGATCCCACCCTTTCCCTCTCTGCGCCCACTTATTTGGTTGGCGGGGCTGGGGGGCATGCGCCCAGGTGGGGGGGGGCACGCTCCTGCACTATGAGAGCAGGCCATGGTGGCAGAGGTGAGAGTGGGACACAGTGGCAGTGGGAGCGGGCCACGGCAGTGAGAGTGGGTCCCTCTCACTGCATCCACAGCCCGCTCTTGCCGCCGCCACTGCACCCCTTTGCGCCAAATGAGAGCAGGCTGCAGCAGTGGTGGCGAGAGTGGGCTGCGGCGAGAGCAGCCCACGCAGGCGAGGACAAGGGCCCCCTTTGACCTGGGGGCGCCCTTTGACCCCCGTGTGATGATGTCACTCCCAGAAGTGATGTCATCACATGAGCCAGGAGTGCACACGAAGAAGGAAGCCAGGGTATGTGCCGGCTCCCAATCCCCACCGGGAGAGTCCAGGGACCTGGCTGTCTCCCATTGAGGGAGTCCAGGTCCCTTGCAACCCTGTGAGGGGCCATGATACAAATATTAACTTCTGGAGACTTTCCTGAAGTGTCCAGAATGTTCACGTGGAGGTGGTGTCCAGCACTATGGCGAATGCAAAGCCCTGACATGTGTGGCTCTGTGTATGATCACCTAAGATACCCATGGACAAAATGTTCTCGGATTGAAACCGTCTTTTTCAGTAAATATATTTGTAATCACATTTATTTGTCATTAACCCATTCTTATTAAATGTTTAAATGCAGTGTTATTTACAATCCTGGTTTAGTAGAATCTCTGAAATCTCTCATTTTCGATCATTTAGAATCACGAGGACAAAGAATGGAAGTTTGCTCGTGCAAAGCTTTGGCTTAGCTACTTTGATGACAAATGTACATTACCTCCACCTTTCAATATTATTCCCTCTCCCAAGACCATCTGCTATCTATTTAACAGCCTCAGTAAATGGATCTGTTCTCATACATCGTCTGGCAGAGTCAAGCGGCAGAATAGCTTAAAGGTAAAGTATTTGTTGCAATGACACATTTTCATAGTAGTAAGACAAGATGTCCAATTAAACTCTTAGTGGTATTGTCCTTTGTTACAAATAATTAATTTCTGTAAGTAGCCTCAACAAATCTCCCTCCCTCCCTCCCTCTCAGAAGTTCCATTGTTGAAATTTCTGAATGTTCTTGTATAGTCATCAAAAACATTATCAGAAATTTTTGTAATGCGATATATAATGTGATGTTATGGGCTCTAATCCGGTAGTTGCTTGTGATGCCCATAGTAACATCTGTTGCAGCAGAACTGACTGTGCTACTAAGCAAACTTTGGTTTTTCCCAGTTAGACCACCTGACACGTTGCAGGATTCTGTAAGACCATGATAGGATAGAAAAAGCAGACAATAATAGCCCTTCCATACTGCTTTTCAGTCACTGAAAGGTTTTAGGCCATATTCATATGTTACAGCAAACACATTTATTCCTGATAGTCATAACTGTAGCTTATTGTCATGCCTGTGCACTGTGCTGGAATTTTAGCTGGGGGCGGGGGTTAAATCTATAATGTATCTGAGACTGCTTGCTAGTCTGTAATCCATAGTCAAGCAACGGTCTCTTCCTGGTTTGGTGAGTCACAAAAATGAACATGTTATATATCGAGGCTGTGCAGTTCTCGGTATTTTCTCTAGTTGGACATGATAAGAGCGTTAAGCCTCTGAGGCAGTAACTTCTCCACAGGTTAGTCAAGAGCCTTATGAGAGCAGCATCTGGAGTTCTTTGCGCTTTTCCATTTCAAAGTATTTTTTAAAATATAAAAGGCAGGAGATGCAAACCTGGGCTGTTTCCACACGGCTTACCTTCCCTCAGAACGACCCGGAAGATCGTGCAAAAAACACGGAAGATCGCGTTTTCTCACATGCAATCTTCCGTGTTTTTTGCGCGATGTTCTGGGTCTTTCCGAGGGAAGGTAAGCCGTGTGGAAACAGCCTCAGTCAAGGCAAACGATTTTTTCCTGTAGTAAGATGTATTGTTAATTCTAAAATCTGTGGATTTGTGAGCTTTCCCACATCATGTGCCCATGTTACATCAAAATGAAATACTCCAAAAAAAAACCCCTGAAGCTGCTTAGTCTTAAAACTGTTTTGAGTAAACATAGTCATGGTACCCTATCATTAAGTTCAATAATTACTAGAGTTCCCTCTAGCCGGTAAAAATAGTTACAGGAGCATCCTTGGTACAGAGGAGGATGCTTTCTTCCTTTTTTTACCGCCCAGAGCCCCTGAGGATGGGTGGTTTATAAATTGAAATATAATAATAATAATAATAATAATAATAATAATAATAACAATAAGGACACACATGTTTTGCATCTGTAGAATAATTTATTTTCAAGCCACTTAGGCAATCGATGGTACTGGAGTGCCTGATTTTATTGGAGTTATTGTTGTGGATAAAGATAAATGCTATAACTGTACTCCTGTACTGTACAGCCTTATAGCAAAATCCAAATACTGACTGGAAATTTTCCAGGATTTTCCTAGTACTGTGCAGGCATACGTACACAACCAGGGCTTTTTTTCTGGGAAAAGAGGTGGTGGAACTCAGTGGGTTGCCCTTGGAGAAAATGGTCACAATGCTGGTGGCCCCGCCCCCTGATCTCCAGACAGAGGGGAGTTTAGATTGCCCTCTGCACCGCTCAGCGGCGCAGAGGGCAATCTAAACTCCCCTGTGTCTGGAGATCAGGGGGCGGGGCCACCAGCCATGTGACCATTTTCAAGAGGTTCCGGAACTCCATTCCACCACATTCCAGCTGAAAAAAGCCCTGTACACAACACACACACATATATATATAATAACAATGGGGACCGATGAAGGCCCATGGGGGAGGGAAATCCCCTCCTTAGTTCTTCCTCCCCCTCTTCCTAGTTCCTACTATCTTCCCTCAGCATCACCACTGCCTTCTCATCGTGGCTCCTACTTCAAGGGTCCTACTCTGACCTGTGAGGCAGATGCCTCACCATTCACTGTGGCTGCTGCAGCAAACCAAGATGGCATCCAAACCCCATCTGGTTTTTTCAGCATCTGGGCATACATTGGACGTCACTAGTTGGTGCTTTGAGTTTTTTACCCCCATCTTGGAAACCTCCGTGTATGTTAGTTTCAGGTGGGTAGCTATGTTAAGCTTTTGAGAGTCAGAGCTCCCTTCTTCAGATCCACTTAGAAGTGGAAGTATGTAGGGTTTTATCCAGCCAGAAGGTGAAGGGGTATTTAAAGTAAGGGTATAAGGTTTAATAAAATTAGCTTGATAGAGTTGGAGTGTTAGTTGTAGCTGGTCCTGTTGCACAGTTTTCTTTATCGGCAAGGAGTCCAACACTTCACAGTTATGATAGTGGGAGAAAACTGATGGGGATAAAATAAACAACTTTCCCTTTTTGACAGCCAGCTTTCATTTAGTAGCCAGCCCAGAGACTAAAAATAGTCGAAGCCAACAAAACAATAAGAGTGACAATTATATGTCAGTGCTTAATTACAGCATTTGATTTTGTAATGACTTTGCAAATGTTCCTTCAGTCACGCACCAGATTGTTCAGTGAACATGCAAAGCGTTAGGAGGTTTGTTTGCCTTCAAAGTTGATGGAAGGGAGATCCTCGGAGGCATTTTTTGGAGCTCCAGAAGCCTGAACTGGATGGTGGGCGGAACTAGAATCTTAGCAAGAGTGGATTCTTTGAAGTCACTAATATTTTGGAGATGAGAACCCTCTTCGTTTACCAAGCACACACAGCTAAGCACAAAATTCAGTGAAAGTTAAGCACTTTTCAGTTTTGTTTATTGTAATGGAGATGAGCATCATAATTTTTGACTAAATCACACACACTATTATTTTACAGCCTATGTAATATTCAGTGTTGAACATACTTTTTAAATCTTGGAACATCCTACTGCCAGTTGTACAAAACCCTATTTAACCTGCCATTGTTTCTTTAAAGGAGTGGAAAAATCTGAAACAAAAGAGGGATGAGAATTACCAAAAAGTGATGTGTTGCTTGGTTCATCGGTACTTGACATCCGTGAGACAAAGAATGCAAAGTACAGATCAGGCAACTGTAGAAAACCTCAATGAACTCCGACAGGACTTATCCAAATTCCGAAATGAAATGAGAGACCTGCTTGGCTTTCGGACTTCTAAATATGCCATATTTTATCAAAGAAATTAAGATTCAGGGTTTCAGAAGGCCAAAATTTAGGCATGCTCATTTGAATATTTGTTCCGTCCCAAATAACATAATTTCTCATTAGTACATTTTAAAATATCATGGCATGAGCTGGAGCCAAGTTCAGTTGTGAAAAATATTACTGTTTTTGTATTTTTGAAGCTTTTTATGACGTGTACAGTATATAAAACTTAAATAGCTGAAGCCTAATGATTTCACCGGGAGTGGGACTGGCTTTAGTTTCATGGTTTGTGTGTTGAAGTAATTCTTTCTGAAGATTTCAGGTTTGCTCTCCAATTAATGATTTTGTTTTGTTAATTATAGAAGTGCCAAGCGTGGTGTAGATCCTAGTTTCTGGTTCATGCAGTCAGAGTACTTTCTAGCACAAATTTTGCCACGTCTAGCTGGACTGATTCTCTTCTGACCTAATAACAACAACAGTGTGCTTGTATACTGTTCTTTTAGACAGATTAGTGCCCACTCAGAGTTGTGAACATAATCAGTGTTATTATTATCCCCACAATACAGCTGGGGAGCTGGAGCTGAGAGGAGTGGCTTACCCCAAGGCCACCTGCTGAGCTCAAGGCAGTAGAGGAATTCGAACCAGCAGAGTGGTGATTCACAGTCCAACCACTTATTTATTTTTATTTTTTTTACTTTCAATTTCTGTTCCACCTTCCCCGAACTGGCAGGTTCAGGGCGGATTACACTCTGCAAAACAACACACTAAAAAACGTACATTTTACAATTTTAAAACAGTTATTCTTAAAATTTAACCACTAGGCTACAGCAGCTTTAATCAAGGATCCAAACCTTTAGGAAAAAATCCCTTAACTGTTTTACTTGCCATTAACCATAGAGTTGCCCTGACATGGATCGGCCAGGTGAGCCTGATCTCGTCAAATCTCAGAAGCTAAGCAGGGTCAGCCTTGGTTAGTAATTGGATGGGAGACCTCCAATTCAGACCAGGGTTGCAGAGGCAGGCAATAGTCTCTTGCCATGAAAACCTCACCAGTTAAATATATGTCTTTAGTACTGCAGGGATAATAGAGGTTACTGGGCTCTCGTGAAAGAAATTCAGAGAGTGAATCCAATGCAAAAGTGCTGAATTAGGATTCATCAGGAGATCCTACACTGTCTCATCCAGGCTTGAACAAGCCTTACTAGCTCAGCATGATCCACGCTTTACTGGTTTGAATTAGTTCTGCTTACCATGTTTCATACTGCATCTTCCTTGATGGGATCTGATCCTATGTTAGTCCTACTTCTGTCATCAACAGAGAATTAGTCCTCACTCACTCAAAATGGATTGATTTCTCTTTGATTGGTTATTCTTTCAGACTGGCCTCAATTTGAATCATCTCCTGCCCTTTCGTTGCTTTGTGGCTTTAAGTGACCATTCTCATTTAGAGATTGTCCAAGAGGAAAGGAGACTCGCAGCCCAAACCAGCACTTGTACACTTAGCCTATCACTTGAACTAGGAAGGACTTCTAGGTTGCAGCTGCAAGTGTCACGCACATACAAGGAAACTCCCATTTTGCATTTGGAGAAATGGGTTTTCTGACAGAAGGAGGAGCTTTTTAGCTTATCCTCAAAATGGAATTTGGAACGACCTGACCAAACTGAGAGTGGCAATTAAAGCAATGAAAAACAAAAGAAAACCCTCTGTAACCAAAATTCATGTTTTGTGATACAAGTAAAAATATTCTAAAACATTTAGTGAATTAAAAGAGGGAATGTAGTGGGTACAGAATAACCATACCTCTACACTTAAAGTGACCGTGTGATCTTGGCCTGGGTCTTGGGTGACCTTGGGCTAGTCTCAGTCTAACCTACCCCACAGGGTCTTTGTGAGGATAAAATGTAGAGGAGAATGATGTGAACCACTTTGGGCCCCACTGGGGAGAAAGGTAGGGTATAAATAAATAAAAAAGCTAAAATCCTATCTTATTATTTACGAGATTTTTTTCATTGTGAACTTAATCGTCCAACCTTAGGCCTCTGGTGCAGGCAAGTTTCCTGATTTTTTTTTATTACGGTTTAGAGATCGAGAGAACTTCATAAGATCATGTGGTCCTTTCTGTATCTTTACAGTATTAAGTCTACTGAGCTCCATGCTATATAGTTTGTAAAGCTAGAGTATGAAACTAGCTTCAAAACCTGCTTTGAAAGCAGCTATGGTGAGTATTAATCTTGGAGAAATATAATCTTATCCCGTGGGTAACAGTGAAAATCGTGAGTGGGAGCATGCGCAGTTACTAGTATGCTTAAGTTCCATTGATTTCTTGGGGCATATATATGCTAGCATTGATTATGTCTAAACTGAATTAAGCCCAAAAGATTGCCTATGAAGCTGTAATGGATAACAGTATGGTAAGGGTATCCAACCTTTTTGAGCCTGGGGGCACATTTTAAATTCTGACATAGTGTGCTGAGTACAGCTACAAAATGGCTGCCGCAAAATGGCCACTGCAAGAGGCAAAGCCAGCCACAAAATGGCTGCCACAGCTTACCTTCAAGCACACAGTGAAGATCCTTGTCTTGTGGAAGCAGCTTCTGCCAAAGCAATGCTTTTAAAAATCTGCACAGCCAGAGTCCCACCTGGCCCCACCCACTTTCTAAAAACTTGGTGAACACCAGGAAATGTGTCAGCAGCACTATGGTGCCCTTGGGCACCAGGTTGGGGACCCCTGATTTGTGGTAAAGATTGAATGATGTTTTAAGTCCAACATTGCTCATTTTGAGAAAACTTAACTGTAGCAGTGTTTTTGTTTTGTTGTTTGGAAAACTAATATATTTTGTGTATTATACAGTTATGTACATTACTTCATTGGGATTAACATATACGTCCGTTTAAATGAACTCTGACACATTTTTTTAAAAAAATGAGTGGTACTCTTAGCACTTGAAGGCAAATCCGAGATGTTTAAGATATGAATTCTTGTGCCATGTTATCTTTTTGTCACTTGACACTTTACAGAACAGACAGTAACTATTGAGGGAGGCAGGGTTTGTCTAATGCTAATTTAAAAGATAATGTAATAATTTATTCAGGAACTTTTGTTACTTTTGCTACTTTTATGTATCGTGAAATGTTCAGCCTTGGAGAGCTTTTCATTGTAATGTGTAAAATAAGAGATGTTAAGGTATTTTGATAATTGTTCTTATTTTATTGTCTCCTTTCATTCCTCACACTCTAGAATGTAAGGTGTGCTCTCGTTTTTTAAAGTCTTATACAAATAAATAGCAGGATTTGCACTGTTCATGTTGTCTTGTTATGAATAATTGAATAGCACTACGAAGGATGTTTGTCGTATGTTTTTTTGGCTGTAACAAAAATCTTTAGGAGTAGTTGTGAGGTATGTGTTCTGAAAACAGTAACTTGAGAACCCATGTTCTCCTCAGAAGGCAAGGGTTTTTTTTTAAAAAAAAATTATTTGCATGTCAGCATTGTATGCATTAATAATTGATATTGCATGCAAGCTTACAGCTCTAGTATTTATTGTGATAAGAGATCCAGTTATTACTAAATAGACAGAGAGAATGAACAGATATAGGCAGGGCTCATTTCGAGGGGGAACACACAGGAACACAGTTCTGGCAGTTCCCCAAAGAGATCACATGTCAGGTAGCCCCTCCCACCTGACTCTTGGCAATTTTGGGCCCGTTTAAGCCTGGACTGGGTCCAAAACGGCCATGATCGGGCCTCTGACAGGTGGTGGATCACTCTCCCATTCAGCAGCGGCCTGATCTTGGCCATTTTGGGCCCCTTTTCGGCCATCTTGAGCCCAATTTCGGCCCTGAATGGCCAGGATTGGGTCCAAAAGAGTCAGGATAGGTGATGTCAGGGGGTTTGGCATATGCAAATCAGTTATGCTAATGACACTTCTGGCGATGGCAAGGGGCGTGGCATATGCTAATGAGTTCCTCCATCTCTTTTTCTATGAAATGACCCCTGGATATAGGAATGAAATGTGAAGTCACATGACCACTTTATTGAACACAGAAAAAAGAAGCCTAGAAAATGGTATCAGCACTTCCGTACAGCACCAGTTCTTCTTTAGTTGTTTGTGTTTACAACGGAAAACCCTTTTTTCTGACACATGTTTACAGTTTTCTCTCTTCAAAACATTTTAAGGGATATAATTGAGTCACACAGACACTAGTATAAGAGAGGCTACAAGATCATGATCTGAAAGAATGTCTTTATGCCCTACAGGCAGTTTACAAAAGAAGTTCTACAGTTCCATACGTTTCAGGCTTAAACCTGGGTTCAAATTAAAGTCTGGGTTTACTTGTGGGATCTTTCCAAACAATCTTCATTGCAATAGAATTCTTTTGGAAAGGTGTCCTCCTCCTTACTGGCCTGCACAAACAAGTCAGCAATTCTAACACACAGCTGTAAAATAAGAGTGCAAGTGAAAGGACGACAAAAGTAGAATGCTTCTATCAAAAGGCTCAGGGCAAATCTGTGCCAGTTTATTCTCATGCCAGGAGTAGTGGTTAAGAGTGGCGGGACTCTAATATGGAGAACTGAGTTTGATTCCCCACTCCTCCCCTTGAAGCCAGCTGGGTGACCTTGGATCAGTCACAGCTCTCTCAGAGCTCTCTTAGCCCCACCCACCTCACAGGGTGATTGTCATTAGGATAATAGTAACACGCCTTGTAAACTGCTCTGAGTGGGTGTTCAGTTGTCCTGAAGGGTGGTATATAAATTGAATGTTGTTATTTATTTATTACTATTATTATATGACACCGAGAACAGTTCATGGAACTGCTGTTGGCTGCATCTCATTGTGATTCTTTGTCCCTAATCTCATACTCATACTTGAATTTATTGCAATTGGCCAAAGGCCGTAGCAAATGATAAGACAAAAACAATTGTATAAACAACAGTGCAAATAAAATATGCAACCCGAGCCAAATAAGATAAAAACACTATTAAAATGACTGTAGAACCTGCAGCCAGGAGACATCCATTTGCTGTCACAGCCTTTTCTTGGATTTTTCCTGCTGCAAGAGCAAAAAGAGCGACCTTGTACGAGGTCACTGCGTCCTCGTCAGATAGTAAGGCTGTGATATTGTCTTTATCTTGTCTAGAGCCCAGCCTAGCTAAAATTGCGATTAAAAATTTCATTCTGGGAGATAGGTGTCGGGGGCAATATAGGAGATAATGGCGCAGATCTTCTGGCACAGCCTCCACACAAGCAGCAACACTGGGCAACTGGGGTCTTGGAATAACAACCTTCAAGCATGGCTGATTGCATAGTTTGAAAGCGAATCGAAGTAAGGGCTCCTCGTAACTTACTATGTTGGTCACTAATCAGCACTCTGCTTCTGCCGTCTCATACAAAATTTAGCCCACTGACTTACTCGTGTTCCCAAGATTTGATAGGACAAATTTCTTGCCATGTTGCTCATCTCAACTGTTGCATTCCATTCACATTCCACACCCTGGGAAACTCTTACAGGATGATGCAACCCAAACCCACCTTCCTGAGGGCCAAGCTACACATGACGAATGACACTTGAACGGCAAGTGTATTTCTCCCTGTTCACTTGCCCTCCACTGAATCCACTTGCCAGGCAAGTGTCTTTCGTCATGTGTAGCTTAGCCCTCAGTAGATATAAATTACCTGCTAACATCTTCTCCACAGTTTGACACTGAGAGATCTCTGTCTTTCAGTGCTACACCTCTGAAGATACCAGCCACAGCTGCTGGCAAAACGTCTGGAACTACAATGCCAAGACCACGGCAGTACAGCCCGGAAAATCCACAACAACTATAAAAGTACAGATGGTCTCGTTCATCTGTGTTGAGTGGTGAGCGACCACTCAACAGAAGACTTGTCAGCAACACACGTCACTAGAGAGTTTCTACATGAAAATGCCCCTGATGTCAAACTTCCATATAACTATGGCAAATCCAAGCACGCGCAAACATTTTAGTAGTACTATCTCACAGTAGAATAAATGTTGACAATTGTTACAATATAATTTAGTATCCTAACTTTAATTTTCTATATACGATCCTCTGTATTTTGTGTTGCTCCCAGTGCCATTTTCCCATTGGAACTCAACCTTGAGCAGGGCCTTTTTTTCAGGGAAAAGAGGTGCTGGAACTCAGTGGTGTAGCATGGGTTGCCAGCACCCGGGGCAACTCCCAGCAGGTGGTGGTACCACAGGCACGTGCACAAAGTGCATGCTCCCGGGACCACGCGATGACATCACTTCCTGGCTCCCGGCACCGGGACGGAGAGGCTACTCGGCGGGCTTTGCATAGAGGCCATGCAGGTGCCCACCCACCGCTGCCACCTCTTCCAGCTCCTGGTGCTGAGAGGTGCCGGAACTGCTTTCCATCACGTTCTGGCAGAAAAAAAGGCATGCCCTTGAGCAGTATCATCAACAGCTTATGCGGTTCATTGCCACATATGGGCCTACAACACACATTCTCTCACTTAATAGATTTGATTTCAGGGCAGTGTTGGAATAGAAGACAAGTAAAAAAATAATGGCTAATATTTTATTCGAGTAACAGTATTTCATTCTAAGTACTTCATTTTTAGCATGTAGAGAAATAAAAGCTGTGTTTAAAAATGTCTGTTTATCAGTAAGTCGATTCAATAGATAAGAATAATGCAGAATCATTTTCTGCTATTGCAAGCCCTTCTATACCAGAATTTTACAAAAATACAACCAATGGCCTGAAACCAAGATATGGAAAGTTGGTGGGAAGGGCTGGGAGAGATGAAGAAATTGAGATAAGGGTACACTATTCTCACATCCTCTATGATCTAATTTTCACTCAAAACCAAGATGTACTTGGACTATGAATGTGTTAAATTGGACAAAGTGTACAGTCAGCAAGTCATTTTTTCATGCCTTGTTTTGGGGAGGGGAAATTCTCTTAGGATAGGTAATGCTGAAGTTGAACAATTCTCAACATCCTGCTACAGAAACTATATCCAGCCGCAATAAACATATTCTTTTAATGTCACAAATTAAGTTCACTCATGAAGCAACAACGGTTCTGTCAAATCTCTTCTCGCTAACCTGCAATGAAAAAGGTAGTATGTCAGATCAAATAGCTGCCAGTTACTCTGTTATATTAGGCTAATACATCAAACAAGCCAATGTCTCATCCATGTTGAAGCTGTTTGCTTCTTTTAAAGTGGTCATTTTTATTTTCAATTAAACAGGGAAATTTAAATATATATTACAAAAAAGACAAGCCTTTAGAATATTCTGTGAAGAATGGCATCTCAATTTAACTTTAAACTTGGTTTTAAAATAGTTCTGATTTGAAGAATGGAACTGAATTCAAAATCAATTTTCAAAACAGTACTGTGCAACACAGTATTTCAAGCATTATCACCAATCTTCTTTTACTTTCAAAATTAATGTCTCTCCTGCATAATTTACAGTTTATTCTGGCATTTTAAATTCTGATTCTGCTTTTCACAAGAATGCCATGTTTAATTTCTTCTTCATAAAGCATTTCGATAGCACTCTAGATAGACAAATTATAGATGGAAGACAGAATTACCTCACACGCCAAGTGTTGCTTTCACTGTTGTAAGCAGGAAGAATGCGGCAGTCAGATGTCTGAATACATCTGAAGTCTGCCATCCACTCCATCAAGATACTCACTGCAAAGAAAAAATAAAATTACAGAACTTGAATGTTTAGACTAAACTGATCGCTTGGCTTATTTAAACTTTAACTGGCACCTCAGAATTAGTAAATATCCATCAGCAAGATTTCAGATGGGTAAACGGCAAAAGGAAATCATCACTGTGCCAGAAATATAATTTTTCAAAATCATACATAAATTAACTAATTCTCTTTATTAAAATATTGTCCCTGTTTCAGTACTTTGATTGCAAAGTAAATTCTGTCAATGCCCAAATACCGGAATTAAAAGAAATTACACACAAGACAATATGAGGTTGTATGAAATGACAACAGTCTCCTAGCTATTTACCTAAGATGACTCCAGAACAGGAGACTTACTATTTTTATTGTTTAAATCCTATGTATTTTCAAAAATGCAGTTTGGGTTAGGAATGGGATCTGGGCTACTGGTAAGATAAAACACTCACTGTTATCTCTGTCTTAGTGAACGAAGAGGCATCTTGATGATGGTACTCAGCAAACCGTGACAAAACCTTAGGAGATAAAACAGCATTTTAAAATGTTATTTTTTAAAAAATTAGAAGTGCCTAAATTAACAGTCTATTCAGAATCATTGTTCTCAAATATATTAATAATGTGTATCAACTATATGAGAAAGTATGTCAACAAAGAGATTATTGAGTGATGAAAGTGATTTCATTCTTCAGAAAATATTTACAGAATTCTTTGGGAACAAATTAGCTAAAGGAGCATTCAGTATTTTCTTAACATATGCATCTTCTTGCTCCTGGAATTTGCACTGTTAATCTATAGATACTAGTTCAGGGCCATTTTAAGTTACGGGACTTGGGTCCTCCTGTCTACTCATCCTGATGGCATCTCCATGGGAAGTCTCTATGCGTGCTTACAGACATTAGAAACGATCGCTCCCCTGCCCTGATTTGCTGGGCACACTTAATGGGTGTGGAGGGAAAAAAAGACATATGATCAGGGCTCATTTCGAGGGGGAACACGCAGGAACGCAGTTCGGGTAGTTCCCCAAGGAGGTCACATGATGTGGCCCCGCCCACCTGACTCAGCCATTTTGGTCCTGTTTCATCCTGGATTGGGGCCAAAACGGCCTGGATCGGGCCTCTGACAGGTGGTGGATCAGCAGTGGCCTTATCCTGACCATTTTGAGCCCCTTTTCAGTCCCTTTTTGCCATTTTGGGCCCAATTTCGGCCCTGAATGGCCAGGATTGGGGCCAAAACAGCCAGGATAGGTGATGTCAGGGGTGTGGCATATGCAAATCAGTTATGCTAATGAGTTCCTCCAGCTCTTTTTCTATGAAATGACCCCTGCATATGATTATTGTATTTCTAAAGAATCCAAGAAAAGTCAGGGCACAGAGCCACTCGTTTAGTTGTACCTTGCACAAAATCTGCCATGACAATAGAGCGAGTTATCAAACGTGCTCCACAAATTTTCCATTCACACCTGAGAAAATGCTGCTTACCAAAACATTAGTAAAGCCAGCATTCTGCCTGCAACTTGCACTGTGTAATCTGCCTTGAGGCTCAGTGAGAAAGATTATTGTTGTTGTTACCATTACTGTTAATAATAATAGTTTAAAAGATACTATAATCTGCATCCAAGCCATAGTACCAGTAGCTTCCACCTAATATTGCTATTATCTATGAAATACTGGGTATCAGGTTACACTTTCCTATGCATATTTTTAACCCATTGGCTTGCCATTCCAGAGTCGACACATGTTGATTAGTGTATGCATCGTGACAGTTCTGCACGTTACTAGCAAGATCCATGTACAACAGCCATGAGGCAGGCGCCTGTTTCAATTTCTTCTCCATAACAAAGCAGTGACAGCTGCTGCTGAAAACCTAGGAATGTGCTATCACTCCGTTCTTGGTTGGCTGTAGCCAGTTGTTAATTTACCTAGTTAATCTATGCAGTTGTAAACATTTTAACAGTGTTACATTACTGGGGAATGTAATGGCAAACCACCCCGTAACAAGAAGTCTGCCAAGAAAATGTCGTGATGCGACGTCCCCCCATGGGTCAGTAATAACTCAGTGCTTGCACAGGGGACTACCTTTACCTTTACCTACATTGCTATGAATAAAAGCAACTCACCATATGCTTCTTCTCCCGTTGCATTTAAATATGTCCCCTCAAATGAACCATTAAACCTCTTTGAAGCTGGAAAACAAGAAGTTTGGTTGCTTTAGGTTCAACGCATTATCCCAGTTCTGTGCCTTTAAATCATCAAGGGAAAAAAATAATACACTTGAAGATTCATGTTATACCTTGCTGGCGGAAAAAACAAGACAGTCCAACCCAAATGATTGTGAAGCCATTAGATATAAACAGAATTTTAGACTCCATTTTCAGCACGTGATGAAAGGGCCTGCAGAAACACACAAAACAAACGG
Source organism: Eublepharis macularius (assembly GCF_028583425.1). Lineage (NCBI taxonomy): Eukaryota > Metazoa > Chordata > Lepidosauria > Squamata > Eublepharidae > Eublepharis > Eublepharis macularius. The sequence goes on along the minus strand of NC_072800.1, from coordinate 17,689,902 downwards.
GCTGCAGTTCAGTTAAAAAAAAAACCACTTACTGTCATTTTTCAGTTCATTCCACAATTAACTTTGCTGAGTCCTACCAAATATTCTCAGTTAATGAAATTAATACAATTTATGACTCAGTTTAAGTTAAAACAGTGAATACCCATTTTATCGACAATATTCTAATGGCTCATAAGTCCACAAAAGGAAGGTCTTTTTGCAAAGGCAGAACATTTTTTCAGGGGGTTTCTAAAGAATAACCATTGTTCTTTTAGTCAATCCTGTTTGTCAAGTATGAAAGATGAAACAAGGTTAAAGATTACAACTTCTGTACCTCTGGGACTCCAGATATCTAAGCAAGCAGAACGTACTCTCTACAGACTCAGTTCAACTAAGTACATGGGATTTCCTAGCACCGTCAAGATAAAACCTCATTAAAATGGGATCCCCCAGACTTACATACATTGCTATGCTGTGAAGAGGTCAGGGCTATGGGATGACTGTTGTTTAACCAATCTCCCAGGTGACAAAGAGGCAATTTATCATTCACACCGAGACATCCAGCTGGTGCCGCTGATTTATGAAGACATCAGCTGCAATAATGATGTTTAGCTGTCTAATTCATCACCATTCAGACAACTTGGAAGACTAGAAGTAACTCACAGTAATCAATACTGGAAGTAAATTTTCCCATTGGGTCTTCAATATACCACCCAATTAAAACCTATGTCAGTTCTACAAAATACATACCAAAGGGCCAGTTTCACATGTATTCAAAGAAAGATGCTGCCATCAATTACACAAATAAGTTAATCTTGTTTTTAAAAAAGAGTTTTGATGGCTCAATGTACTTGCACTTTTAGAATGGCATTTATCTGTCACAGGAGCTAAGGACAAAAACTTACTGCAACTTCCATAACTTTGGAAGCTAAGCATTCAGAGCACATCAAGAAGACAAAAACTGTAACAGTTCACAAACTGGAATGGGTTTTAAAAGAATAAAGTATATGAAAATGAAAATGAAATCTGGCCCTCAAGTCAGAGTTGACTTATGGCAACCCCTGGTGGGGTTTTCATGGCAAGAGACTAACACAGGTGGTTTGCCATTGCCTGCCTCTGCTACCCTGGTCTTCGCTGGAAGTCTCCCATCTAATTACTAACCAAGCTTCTGAGGTCTGATGAGATCAGGCTGTCCCGGCCTATCCAGGTCAGGGCAAAGTATATAAACACACTAGTATATTGGATTTACACAAAAGATGTTTTCTGTGACAGGACAATAGCCCATTAGGTTAAAAACATAAAAGGGCAAACAATAAATTTATTAAAACAGTGTAACCACAGTTCAGTCAAAAGGAAAATGAGATATGTACCTACAGAAAGAGCAACTATTTTAATGATTAAATAGTGCTAGCAAAAGGTGAAATAAAAATGTGGATCTTGTCTGTCCCCTTATTTATTACAGTAAGTTCCTCAATACTCCTACTGTTCTACAACATTACAGTAAACCGAACTGCCTTTAATATTTGAAAAATATTAGATATGCTGGCTTTTAGATATTAGATAAAATATTAGATATGCTGGCTCTTGGTTGGGAAATTTCTGGAGATTTTGGTGGTGTAGCAGGAGGAAGGGGGTGTTGGAGGGGGGGGACCTCAACTGGGTATTATGCCATAGCGTCCACCCTCCAAAGCAGCCTTTTTCTCCAGGAGAACTGATCTCTATGGGTGGAGATAACTTGTATTTCAGGGAGATCTCCAGGCACCAATGGGAGGTTGGCAACCTAGTCACAATACTCATAAAGTGGCTCTTAACAAGAGTTGTATGCTTGTGTAAATGTGTATAACACAAGATGTAGCAAGATTCTTTCAATAATGTACGTATGCTCGGTATCTACGCTTATTGCACTTTCTCAAGTTGATGAAAATGTTAAAAACTGCTTTTAGTATTTGGTAATGCTAGCACCTTCTTAAACCTGAACACTTTAATAGGCAACTAAAATCACAATAGCCATATTAAGGAAAAGCATCAGATTGCTAGCACCACTGAGTGTTTTATTTAAATCAGAGCCAAAGAGTTGTTCTTAAAAATCGTATTATTCTATTTAGAGAGCCAGTAGTGGTTTGATTGAAGATGGTATGTGGTGGTTTAATTGTAGGACTAGGTTCTGAGAGACCCACGTTAAAATCTCCACTCTACCACGGAAGCCTGCTGGGTGTCCTTTCAGCCAGCTACACACACTCAGCCTAATTTCACAGGGCTGTTGTGAGTCTAAAATCGAGGAACAAAGAATGAAGTAAGTTGCTCTGGATCCCCAAAGGGGAGAAAGTGGGGTATAAATAAATAAATACCCACACTGCCTATTAAAGTGTACACCTTGATTTATAGAGGGGAAATCCAAATCTGAGTTTACTGCTTAGGGTTGCCAACCTGGGGTTGGGAAATTCCTGGAGATTTGGGGGATGGAGCCTGGAGAGGGTGAGGGGAGGGACTTCAACAGGGTATAGTGCCATAGAGTTAGTCCTCCAAAGCAGCCCTTTTCTCCAGGGGAACTGATCTCTGTGGCCTGGAGATGAGCTATAATTCCAGGAGATCTCCAGCCACTACCTGGAGTTTGACAACCCTGGCTTTTAACACCCCCAATTCTTCCGCCAAGAACACGTGTCTAGAAGGTATTTGTACATCAGCCCAAACAAGCAGGCTTCACATATCCTGCCCATAAGCTAAATTGAGGCTGAATCCACACTTACTGGCATAGCACTAAACTGCCGGAATGCCAGCGTCTTCCTGGCGCGATTTCTGATGTCATCACGCCATGATGTGGCTCTCGTGGCACGATGATGTCAGAAACCACTCCAGGAAGTCACTGGCATTCCGGCAGTTTCATGCCACGTGTGGATTCAGCTTATGCTTCATGAGCCTAAAAAAGCCAAACTGAGACCTAGTCCAAAGCAATGAGGCTAGCCAGATATCACTGACTAATAATGTTTTTCTGCATTAAAGGCTCTCTCTGTAAATAGAAAAGAGCAACTACAAAATTTGTAGTTGGATACGAGCTTTTGCGAGCCACAGCTCACCTCTTCAGGTATTGTTACTCGTGAAAGCTCCTACCCTACCACCAATTTGTTAGTCTTATAGGTGCTTCTGGACTCTTGCTCTTTTCTGCTGCTACAGTCAGACCCGACATGGCTACCCATCTTGATCTATCTCGGTAAGTAATAAGTGAGCACACCAGAAAGAGGTTGCAGCCCAGCGTGGTCTGTCCAGCCTACAGTCTGCTTGTGCTCATTTTTAAAGCAATGATGGAGGAGAAACATTCAGCAATAGTGGGGTCTTCCTACCTCATGTTCTACCACCACGGGAACATGTTCCTGGCAGATGACAAAGCCCCCCCTCGGCCGCTGCTACCGTGGGCCCAGGACGGGCTTCTCCATGTGCGCTCGACTTCCAGGATCACAGGCCAGCTCTGCCTAGTCCCCCTTTGGAGGGGTGTACTAAAAGGAATGACAGGAGGATTGCCCATTAGAAATAATGGGAGAGGCTTGAAGGCCCATTGGAGATTATGGGAGCCAGGAATGCCAATTTACTTTCACGGGCTCCTTTGAAATACGTTACAGCACAAAAAAGGGTGTAAAAAAATGCGGAATGGATTTTCCATAATGGACTCTAGGCCTGGAGAGACTACTCTGGGACTGGAATGACAGCCCCCAGAGTGGAATGAAGGACCCTAGCAACAGCATCTCTGCTCTGGGGGTGGAATGAGGGTCCTCAGAGTGGAATGACAGCCCCTGTGGGCAGCAGAAGTGTTGTGTAAGGAAACTGAGGAGCTGACAGTCTGGATAATTATTGAGGGGTAGCTGATTGGGCAATAGCTACACACATCTTCCAGAAATATCAATTAAAATCTAAAGTATTTAATTCCACTGTACGGTTTGTGATCCCAGTTGCAGAGCACTGAGTCTACTCGACTAGGGGCCGTCATTCCAGTCCCAGAGTAGCCTGTCTGGGCTCAGAGACCTTTATAGAAAATCCATTCCGCATTTTCTTTGCACCCCTTTTTTGTGTTGTAATGTATTTCAGTGGAGCCCATGCAAGTAAGTGGCATTCCTGCCTCCCGTGATCTCCAAGGGGCTTTCAAGCCTCTCCTGTTATTTCTAATGGGCAATCCTGCCTTTCCTTTTAGTATATCCTCCTGTTAGGAGAGATATTTTAAAAAATCAGAAGTAGAATACCTGTCTTTTGCTGGTATCTCTGTGTGTGGAGTGTTAGTTTTGTTGCTGTTAGTCTGGAACTCGAGGTTGCTGGCACGTCTGTGATTGTGTGAGATCAAGGGTGTGTGTGGAAGAAAAGCCCTAATTTGGGGGGGGGGGGGATGGAAGAAAAGTCTTGAATTTCCTCAATGTCTTCTATGAGCACTGGTCATTTTTAAGTTAAGACTGCCCCAAGCAGCACAAACGACATATCAGTCTTAGCAGGGTCTGAAGGCTAGCCTGCCAAAGTTCCTTCTCTTCCCCCACCCAACTTGGGAAAACAGGCAGGAGACAGGGCAAGCAGAACTCCCAACGCTCCAGAGAGCCCACGGATCCTGGGAACAATTTCCTCCCCCTCTGCAATGGTTGACACAACTTCTGGGCGTTTTTAGCAACTCCTCCAGAAGAAACTACATATCCCAGAATGCTCAGCGACCTGACCTAGAGCCCACTGAATTCTGGGATGTGTAATCACGTGGCACACTGAGAAATATTAATTTCTGGGTGTGGTGAAGTTCTTTCGGAGGCAAGGAGGGGCTACAAGGAATGACTTCCTGGTCGTTGCCACAGAAACGGATGCTGGTTGGATGTGGGGCTTCCGGCGTGCCTGACAGTGGCTGTTGCCCAGGCAATGCGAGGTGGCTGAGGCCAGGATGGCATCGGCAGAGGCTGCCATCGCTGATTTGAGTTAATGGCAGTCATTTACAGCTTGATCCGAGTCGGGTATTTTATGGAGGTGGTGGGGATAGTAAGCACCAACTTGCTGAAGAGCTGCCGCTCTTGGGCTGCACTGTCCTTGCTGGGCTATTGGTACTGCCAGCTGCAGGACCTTGTGGCAGAGGCCGAGTACTACAAGCAGCTGATGGCGCTGTACCTGGAACTCCACGAATACCAGCTCTACCACGCACAAGCTCCAGGTGGTGACTGGAGAGCTCCTGGAATTACAACTCGTCTCCAGGTGACAGAGATCAGTTCCTCTGGAGAAAATGGCTGCTTTGGATAGTGGACTCTATGGGATTATAACCTGCTGAGCTCCAGCCCCTCCCCGAAGCCCACTCTCCCCAAAATCTCCAGGTATTTCTCTCCCTGGAGCTGGCAACCCTAGCACAGGCCATCTACAAGGTTGGGCTGACCTTGGAGGTGTTGCACATCGCAGCCCCCCTCCTTGACGTCCTGGCTTTCCAGATCCGGGCCCTGCACCTCCAGGTGGCTGCCCGTTATGTGCAGGGTGACCCTGTCTACTTCCAGGGCCCTGTTGGAGCTCCAGCAGTTCAATGTCACAGAAGCTAATTCTGTGGCCAGCAAAGACCTTTCAGAGGTACTGAACTCAGAGGCAAACATGGGCTGCCTGCTGTACCTCAAAGGGCAGCATGCTGAGGCGTGCCGCAAGTTCACATCCGTCATGCAGGTGCCCTGAGCACCTGCATGATGCTCTGCTACTATGCCAACATGTCGCTCTGCTATTATGCCACCAAGTATTATTCTCTGGCCAAAGGTGAAATGAAATTGACAGAGCCTTCAGGGGAGGTGAAGATGAAATTAAGGCTCTTTTTAAAACTACCCTCCTCTAGAGAGGAGAAATTGACAGAGCCTTCAGAGAGGTGAACATGAATTTAACAAACCCTCTGAGGAGCAGTCTCCACCAGCTCTATCTTTTTAAACTACATTTCCTGGCTAACATTGCATCTTCCTACATTTGAGCGTCCCTGTGTAAGATGTCTTGTGTACACATCTCTCAGAGTCTTTAAGAGGATGCGGCATCTCTTGCTGGATCTTTTAAAGTTGCTGGTGGTATAGATCGGAGAGGTGCTGACTGTTCTATGTTCTGCTCTTGGCGTTCCTTTGGTGCTGTTCTCTGCCAATCTTGACATCTTGAATTTAGACTTTAATTGACTCAAGTTGATATAGGAAGTTTCAGTCCCAGGGGCTGACAGAGTTCAATGCTTTTAGAGCATGTAGTAGCCATGTGCAGTTTGCCTTTGTGTCATAGTAACAGGTGGGTGGGATGTCTCCAGTGATAACAGGCCTCTAACAAGGTTTGTGAGCCTTTAAAGGTTGCAGCGACTGCAGAATCATAGGTAGAGCTGTCCCCATTGCTGCATGACTAAAATAGATGTAAATATGCTGGTCAAACAACTCCGTTAAGCACCATACAATGGTGCAGGAACCAATCTAGAGCAAGAGTTAGCAACTTCACAATACAACGGTGGCTGACACCGCATAGTGTATAGGGTCCATTATTGCCTTGGACCTGTTGGATGACTGCCCAGAAAGAGCCAAGAGGGACACAGGAATTACGTTACTGCTCTGCCTTCAGAGTAAGTCTCTGAACATCAGTGCCAGGAGGCCGTATCAGGGGAAGGTTTCTGCCTCTGTGCCCTGTTCTTGGCTCTCCAGAGTAACTGGTTGGCCACTGTGTGAGACGGGATGGTGGATTAGACAGACTGTTGCTCTGATCCAGCAGGGCTCAGCTTACATTCTCATGTTCAGCTGTAGCAACCAATAGCCTCTAAGCTCAGGTACGTGATAGTAAATTATGGATTTGGATCAAAATTTTATTGGCGGGGGTTGACCAAACAATTACTGTATTTAGCCAGGTTTCTGTTCTCTGCAATGAAAATTTGAGCAAAGATGGTCTTGTGCATAATTTATTCTGATATTGACCCTTAGATTGTCAGCTATACTAGGTTGATGATGTATGCGGAAATACCAGTTTGGTGAGCCAATTTGGTGTAGTGGTTAAGAGTGACAGGACTCTAATCTGGAGAACTGGGTTTGATTCCCCACTCCTCCGCTTGAAGCCAGCTGGGTGACCTTGGGTCAGCCACAGCTCTTCCAAAGCTCTCTCAGCTCCACTCAACTCACAGGATGATTGTTGTGGGGATAATAATAACATACTTTGTAAACTGCTCTGAGTGGGTGTTAAGTTGTCCTGAAGGGTGGAATATAAATCGAATATCATCATCATCATCATCATCATCATCATCATCATAGGTGATTAGTAGGATTGCTAAGTAACCAGCAGGAGGTTGGGACAGCGGGTACTCGCTTGTCTTCCTAGTGCGCACTCACATCCCCAGCCAATGACATCACTTCTGGAAGTGATGTCATTGGATGGGGACAAGGGGATGCATGCCCATTTCTGTTTCCTCCTGGCAGGCCCATTTCCCATGCCTGCCTTCTGCTAATCAGCTGGTGATCATCGGGTAGAGGCAGGAATCACTGGGAGATTGCCTACCATTGGCAGGCATCTGGCAAGCCTAGTGATTAGTGTAATAACAATGTGTGTGTGTGTGTGTTTGCTTCTGTATGGCTTGTGATCCTTAATAATGACTGACTGACTAGTCTTGTTTGAGCATGGGGTAGGTGGTATAATTTGCGTGAGTGTTCTTATGTCATCTCTAACAAGACTCCTATGCCAGGGAAGCTTTTCTTATTGTATTTCTTTCCAAAAAGGTGTTACAGATACAGTTTAAAATAACTGGCTTTAACTGTAACTAGTCCCCCTCAACATTTATTTTAACTAATCATGTAAAATAAGAGTTGATATAGACTCTTTTAAAAATCTTTACTGCTGTTATCACAGCTTCTGTTTCCAGAAATATATAATGCACGTACATTTATATAGCTATTTATTTATGTAACAACCTCAATTAGATGATGCTGTATAAGATTAAATAAAACATCCTGGTAGACAACTGAAAACAAATATATGACATCAATAAATAAAATATATAACGTCAATAAATAAAATAATACACATATTAATGTGCATGTTCAAAATAGTCTATGCAGTGCGCTTTGGCTCAAATATTCACCTATAATTACAGTACGATACCCTCAAGTTAAATATTTTCTGTGTTAATGTATTCTCTGCCAATCACCATTTCTTCCCTTAGAGACCACTTAGAACAGAGGTGTCTTTGTGTAAAGTAAAAAACTTGAGGTGGAGAGAAGGTGGAGAGATGTAAAATGAATAGAAAAAAATCAGAATAAAGTCATCACTTATTCCAAATTATGGCTCTAAATATATTATTTTTTTCCCTCCTACATGCCAAAAAATCACAAGGTAGGTACTGCCAACCATGAGACAGTTATACATTTTGTCCCCCAGGTTAGGGCTGGGGGACAGGACAAGGTAACAGGAAATATGTGGTAGCATGCCTGGGATAGGCAGGGCTGTGGTGTCGTGCCTGAAGTGCCCATGGAAACTTCTCTTCCATGACTTGGAGGACTACACGGCTGGAGCCTCTTTGTGGGTTACAGTGGTGGAAGGAAGAAAGACAAAGTGGCAACAGGGGAAGATTGAGACCTAGATTTAAAGGCAAACTGTGTGACCCTAAATAGAATTACACATTTCTCAACTCATCGACTACAATAAATTTAGAAAGGTGTAGGTCTGCTTAGGATAGAGCACGCAGTTAATCTTGAATATATTCGACACGAAATTTCAACAACAAAAAAGTGTATTTTAAGAGCATTTATTTTGGTTATTTTCTTTTATACCTCTTAAGAAATATGACATTATGAGCACCGGTCAATTTTTCTGCCTTTTGTATCTGTTCCTAGTATACCCACCCACATAACTGTTCTTAATTATACCTATAATCGCTCTGTGTAGAATCAATACATCTGATGGGGTGATAGGGATTTTGAGAAATAATCACATGCTGTCTAAAACCTAGCAGGGCATGCAGTTGCCCCCACTTCTGTTCCTAAATGGTGCCACCGTTTAGCTCTGTATATGGGAACAAAGGGCAAAGCCAAGGAAGACCCACGTCAGCCCCATGGAAAGGACATTTGTTCTGAGGCTGCCACACTTTGATGGGCTAGCTAGATGAACTTTACCATCCTCTCTCAAAAAAGGTATCAAACAGTGAAATCCTAAGCAAATTTAATTCCAGTCTAAGCCCATTGATCTCACTAACAAGGTTTGGTGACCATGTGGGAAATATCATGGTTTTGATATATCACCATGAGAACCATAAAAAAAAAGTAATTGCACAGCCTGTTAGAACTTGGTGGCTATATAATGGATAATCTGCCATTTATACATGCTCCATATTTTCTTTGTCATTTTGTGTGCATGTGTATATAGTTTGATTTTAAATAAGTTTGGATATATAATATATAAATATTATATGTGATGAAAGTTATCGAGGTTACTAAAATATATATATCTTCACAATGACCAGCTGAACCACATTGTAAATCTTGCTGAGATTTTTAGAAACAGGTGTATCCTGAGTAGTCACAAAAAATAGGTTTATTAGACAGACACAATAGCAAAGCTGAAATGACATATTTACTGCGAGTTATTTCTCTGAAGACCCGATGTTGGGGACAAAAAAGGTGGCAGGCCTTAGGGTAGCCATTGCTGGAAACAGGAGATAGATGATCTGTACTAGCAGGGCTCTCTTATGTTGTGGAATAATAATAATCAGGGCTTTTTTCTGGGAAAAGAGGTAGTGGAACTCAGTGGGTTGCCCTCGGAGAAAATGGTCACATGGCTGGTGGTCCCGCCCCCTGATCTCCAGACAGAGGGGAGTTGAGATTGCCCTCCGTGCCGCCCCCTGATCTCTGTCTGGAGATCAGGGGGCGGGGCCACCAGCCATGTGACCATTTTCAAGCGGTTCTGGAACTCCATTCCACCGCGTTCCAGCTGAAAAAAAGCCCTGATAACAACAACAACAACAACAACAACAACAACATTCGATTTATATACTACCCTTCAGGTTGACTTAACATCCACTCAGAGCGGTTTACAAAACATGTCATTATTATCCCCACAACAAAACACCCTGTGAGGTGAGTGAGGCTGAGAGAGCTCTGAGAAGCTGTGACTGACTCAAGGTCACCCATCTGGCTTCAAGTGAAGGAGTGAGGAATCAAACCCGGTTCTCCAGATTAGAGTCCTGCCATTCTTAACCACTACACCAAACTGGCTCTCACACTGGAAGGCCAGTATATGTGTGCTAAGCTACAATATGCACCTGCAGTTCATGATGTACGTATGTTCAGAACTGAGATAACTATCATGCGATGAAGTTCACATTTCATGGAAGTAATGGCAGGCCTGCTCATTGATTTAAATGGTTGTAGATTTTCCATTGTGTTGATCTGTACAGGCTCTAGTATAGTTCACATGTTATAATCAGTTGGTTCCTTCGCAAACAGAATGGAGTTCTTTGTACAAGCAGCGTAACGTAACCCAAAAGCTCATGGATCTCTGTAGAGCCAGTATGTTCAAAAGAAAATTACATTTGGCCATTTCACTGATTGTGAAAGTTGTTGTCCTTCTAGCTTACACATTATGCTTTTCATACAAGGAGATTACATCTGTTCATTCCCTCAATTCCAGTATGACCAGCTGTTTCAGGTCTTGTCAGTCATATCTATCTTTGGAAGAAATGCTGCAGTTCGTGGAAGAAGCACTTTAATTTAAATAGATCTGGCATAATAAATACAAGCGTATGCAAAAGAGAAATGGGGGTTACATTGGTGAATTTGCTGATGTTTCTCCTTGATGTGCATCATCTTTTTGCATGGGGTGATTCAGAAACTGTCCCGTGGCTCCAGTGTATAACCGTGATCTCATTGGCCATTTCTATACGAAAATACAAACACAGGATGCACAATAGGTTAGTATTGCTCAGGAATCATGATTTGAAGAAACCAGATAATTCTGAGATCACACACAGAAGTGCTGAAGGTATCTATTGTTTCCAGAAGTAGTTACCAGCTCTAGACAATGAATAATGGAGGGTAAGTTTTAATATAATGGGTGTTTCCACTATTGTCTCATTTTTTAAAAAATTCCTATTGATATGTTCTGCTATCACATACAATATGTAAATTATAACTATTATTATTTACAAATTTAAATTCAGCAGATCTCTGCAAAAAGCTTGCAATTAGGTAAAAGAAAAACAACTCAGACATGGGAAAACACTGATAAGGTCAAATCTAATTTTAAACAAGTTGCAATCACCCACAAACTATTGACCAATACAAAAAGAATATCACCGGAGCTGGAATGTTTAGGGAAGAGTAAATAGGAAGAGAGCATAAGCTTTTGAAAACCGCATGCTTCTTACGAAGAGGGCTGTGGTTCTTGAAAGCTTATGCTACAATAAAGTTGGTTAATCTTAAAGGTGCTACTGGATTCTTTACTATTTAAGGAAAGATCGGGGGTTTTTTCCACATGATGTTTAAAGCAACATTGGACCTCTTGCACGCACTTTTTGTGCAAATGTATTGTAAGACAAGTAGCAGCAAAAGGCTAGTTTTAAATTGAATGCACGGGCTAGTAAATACAGGTTTAACATTCAAATTACAGATGTAAAAAGAAAAAATCTAAACACAGTTAATAAAAAGCAGTAGAAATGAACATGCAGAGTATCAGGCTGCACATGTCACATGTGGAAACTGCCCATAAGAAAGTAAGATCATACCAGTAGCCCTCGTAGTCCAGCATCTTGTTTCACATAGTAGGTAATCAGTTACCATGGAGGGCCAAAATTGGCTATAGAAGCCAAGACCTTCCCCTGATGTTGTCTCCTGTCCACTGCCTTGGAATGTGGAAGTTTACTTTAGTCACTGTGACTAGTTGACCCAAGTCAACAATTTCATTGAGCTATCCACTGTAACCCCCAAGATCTCTTTCTGCCCCAGAGCCTCTCTGCATGAGATGCCTCGGCCAGGAAGCGTAGTTTAAAAAGACAGAGCCGACAGAGATTGCTCCTCAGAGGGTTTGTTAATTTCATCTTCACCTCCCCAAAGGCTCTGTCAATTTCACCTCTCCAGTCTAAAACTGTGTGGGATCGCAACCAGAGGGCAGCCAGGAGTGGATATGGGCTGGAGCTGCCTTCTAGAGCCGGGCTTGGACTTGGAGAGGTTATGATGGGCTGAAGTTTCCCTTCTGGCATTTCACAGCCCCTTTGCACAGCTCCAGTGTATAGCAAGGCCTTTGCCTTGCCACCGGCTCTGTCTTTTTAAACTACCCTTCCTGGCTAACATCGCATCTCCCCACATGTGTTCTTCACGCATCAGATGTCTCGTGTAGAACAACTCTCATTCTCAGCAACTTCAGACCCCATCAGCATATGTTTAAAGTTAGGACTTTCCCCCTCCTCATATCACCAAATAACTTGTGTCCTTTTCACAGTAATGCCTGTTAGCACTGCTGATGTGTTATTCTTCCATTATCAACTGAGAGTGGGATAAGAATCATACTTCCACATAACACCTTACGTAGCGCCATATTCCCCTTGACAACTCCACCATGTCTTTTTCCATGGAAATGATCCTGAGGGCTGAGTTCATACTCATAAGATGGATGGAGGCCTTTCATTGCTTACCGGCATAAGGTAAAATGGGTAGAAAATGTAAAGGTTGAGATATCTCTGAATTTTTGTACATGGATATTGTGGGTGTCATTTAGAGAGGCTCAACTGCTGAGAGTTTGTATGCATATTCTTTCCCCCTCCCCCTATATAGATCATGGTTTTCTATGTCTTTTTCTGTTAATAAATAAAAGAAGGAAATTTAAAAGGGAAACTTCTGTAATGTTTTTATCAGACCACTTCTGCAGGCTGAGACGGTACTTGCATTTGAAGCCCTAAACATTGCTATGATCATGTCTAAGAAAATAAAGCACGGAGTAATATAGATGCTCCACAAAACAGCATGAATTTATGATGGCAATTCCAAATGAAGCAGTTGTATGGAACCATTCTTGATATGATGCACATTGCATGCAGCAAGAAGGGGTGAAAAAGAACAATTCACCGTTAGAGAATTGACTTACATTAATTTATTTAGATTTTGCCGGCTCTCAAAAAAAATCCCCAAGGGAAAATTAAAATTAAGACAGTACTAAAAACAACCACATGAGGAGAGAAACACAACAGCTAACAATATTAAGTAAAAATGGCAAGAAATGAAAAACCTCACCTATCACCAAAGAACGGGGGAAATAGAACTGTCTTCATCTGGGCCATTTCCACACACGTTGAATAATGCACTTTCAATGCACTTTCGTAATCCTTTAGAAGTGGATTTTTTGTTCCACACATGGAAAATCAGTTTCAAATCTTCACTAAAGAGTATTGAAAGTGGATTATCCAACGTGTGTGGAAGCAGCCCTGGTATCTAAAACTCAAGAATGTGACATGCTACAAGGGAAAAACCCTCATCGGTGGAAGGTTCCCTCTTGACTTCAGAAGGTGAGGGCACACAAGACTTGGTTTCCACTGATGATCATAGCAACCAGGTGGGTTCATATGGGAGCAGGCAGCCAGGGCAGAACAGAAAGTCAAAATGCTCAGGAGCTAGCCTAACTGAGCAACCTTTGCAGTACTGCTTTACAGGAGCTGATCAGCTTAGGTGGCGGCAGCAGAGGAGGAGGCAGTAGGTGGACCAATTCTGAGAGCCAAACTACAAGTGACGCCTGACACAGGTTGGACACTTGTCAGCTTCCCTCAAGTCTTGATGGGAAATGTAGGTGCCCTGGTCTTGCAGCTTGGCTCTCCATTTAATTGAAGTTTACAGAGCAGCAGTCTATGGGAGGGAGAACATGCGGTCGGGAGGGGAGTGCAGGCATCGGGCTCTCGCCGGGTGCCCCCCTTTACCTCTTCTGGGTGTGGGGTGGGGGTTCTGTAAACTTCAATTAAATGGAGAACCAAGCTGTAAGACCAGGACACCTACATTTCCCATCAAAACTTGAGGGAAGCTGACATGTGTCCAACCTGTGTCAGGCATCACTTGTAGCTTGGCTCTGGCTGGGGTCAAGCCAAGGAGCCACTGCCCCCTGTAGCATTCACAGCAGCACCGGGCCTTGGTTTGATTTGCTCTTGGCTGCCAGTGGCTCTCTGGGACAACAGTCCACCAGGAATTTTCATGGCACTTTAAGGGCCGATTCTCACTTGGTAGGTGTCTTCCCCCCCCCCCCCCCAGTTTTCCTGGTCCCAGACTGCCACCTAGGGCTTAATTTAGAGGTAAGAGCCAGCACTTTGAATTGTAACTAGAAATGAATTGGAAGCCTCTTAAGTTCTTTTAGAACAGAGGAGATATGCTCCCAATATCCTAGTTATGTCAGAAGTCTCACTGCTGCATTCTGGATCAATTAAAGTTTCCAGTTTTCAAAAGCAGTTTTACATAATACATGTTTCAGTAGTCTAATATGGATGTGATCAGAGCATAGATAACAGTTGCCAGATACCATCCTGCTCTTTCAAGAAAAGCAGCAACTAGTAAACCAACTTGAATTTGTTTAGAGGTGTTATATGCTATGGATGAGACCTGCATCTCCATCTATAAACATAGCTCTAAAAGCAATCCCAGGCTGCAAACCTGCTCTTTGAAGGCAGCCTAATGCTGTCTAGAAGGGCTTTAAACCTCGTATATTATCAGCTAACCCTAACTCAGAGTCTCTCTACACAAGACATCTTACACGAGAAAGCTCAAGTGAAGGGAGACGCAATGTTAGCCGGGAAGCCTAGTTTAAAAAGACAGAGCCAAAGACCCTGTCAGTGTCACCTCTCTACAAGAGGATAGTTTAAGACAAAGCCTACAGAGATTGCACCTCTTGAGGGTTTGTTTATTTCTTCAGAGCTTGGAGGGGGCAAACATGAAATTAACAAACCTTCTGAGGAGCGATCTCTGCCGGTTCTGTGTAGAGAGGTGAAATTGACAGAGACTTTGGCTCTGTTTTAAACTAGGCTTCCTGGCTAACATTGAGCATCCTCATGTAAGATATCTCGTGTAGAGAGACTCTTAGTCTCATGTGAACCGAGCTTTAGGTAACTGGCCTTCCTCCAGACTTTCACAGTAATTAAAATACTGTGGCACTGATAAGAAGAGCAATGCTGTGGAATATTTATTCTAGATACACCACACATTTCCAGCATGGTGGAGTGTGGCTAGAGAGACAGACTAGGATCTGGGCAACCCCTCTTTGCCATGGAAGCTTGCTTGGTGACCTTGGACTTGTCACACACTTTCAACCTAATTTATCTCACAGGGTTGTTGTGAGGAAAAAATAGAGGAAAGGAGAATGATGTAAGTCACTTTTGTTCCCCGCAGTGGGGAAAGGCAGAGAATAAATTAAGTAAAATAATAAATACAATTATCAGTGGGATTTCCAAGTGTCCTTTCAGCAACTGACATCAGCCTTGCAGAAATTATCTCCATGGAATGGCCCCAGCCCATGAAACCAAAAATCCAGTCGTAGGTTGCATGCTTGTGGCTTATGAATCTCAAAGAAGAAGAAGGGTTGGTGAGCAGAAGTCGTTAAGCAAGGAGTGAAAGAGTTACTTGGCTAAGGGATGGGATTAAGGTTGCGGTATGAAAGTATCGTCATTATTAGCAACCTTGATTAGTATGCAGCTGAGAGTCTCTCTACACAAGACATCTTACACCAGGATGCTCAAGTGCAGGGAGATGCAATGTTAGCCGGGAATGGTAGTTTAAAAAGACAGAGCCAAAGACTTTGTCAATTTCACCTCTCTACACTAGGTGAAATTGACAGAGCCTTCAGGGAGGTGAAGATGAAATTAACAGATCTCTGCGGAGTGATCTCTGCTGGCTTTTTCTTTTAAAATCACCTTCCTGTAGAGAGGTGAAATTGACAGAGCCTTTGGCTCTGTCTTTTAAAACTACATTTCCCAGCTAACATTGCATTTCCCTACGCTTCAGCCCCCGTGTAAGAGGTCTTGTGTAGAGAGACTCTGAGTCTAGCTACTTTGGGTTCTTTCTGATGAAGAATTCTGTGTAAACGTTCACACTCTTACTTAATTTGTTCTAATGAGAATTTTCTCCGTGGCTTACCTTAACTGGATGAAGGTAGCCATCTCCTTTCAGTGTGCCCAAGCTCTCTCCAGGGAGCTCCTCTTCATCCTGTAGGCTGCGGGTGAGGTGAGCAATGTAAGTAGTGGCCAGGAGCAGTACATCCAGTTTAGAGAGCTTGGTGTCAGGTGGCACAGAGGGCAGAGTTCGCTGCAGCTCCAGGAAGGCATGCCGTAGGGTCTGCACTCGGCTGCGCTCTCGGGCTGCATTGGCAGCAGCTGGTCTCCCCAGGGCCATCCCAGTCTGCTGTCCAGCCAAAGACAAGGAAGAGGAATTGGTGCCAGACACTGAGGGTAGCAGGGCTTGGGAGTCCGAGCAGGGTACAGAGAACTCCTTGCATTTCTCAGATATGTGTCTATAGTCCATGGATGGAAGGTGAACCTGTGGACAACAAGGAGAAATCCAGTACGTATTTCTGAGGGTTTGTGCTTAGGACAGATGCCTGAAGTTTTTTAAAATTATTGCTGTAATTATATCATGATCTGATTCTATGACATTTCTGCATCACTTTTCAGCAGAGGTTCTTTTCATGGAATAAATAAAAGTTGATGAATTCATTTAACCCTTTCTGTCAGTCTTCCATTTATTTTGCATAGCTGGCCACTTGAGGGGGTGAGCCTTCTAGAGTTATATTCAGGGCTTTTTTTCAGCTGGAACGTGGTGGAACGGAGTTCCGGAACCCTCTTGAAAATGGTCACATGGCTGGCGGCCCCGCCCCCTGATCTCCAGACAGAGGGGAGTTTAGATTGCCCTCCATGCCATGTGGCGTGGAGGGCAATCTAAACTCCCCTCTGTCTGGTGATCAGGGGGTGGGGCCGCCGGCCATGTGACCATTTTCGCCGAGAGCGATTTAAACTTAAAAAACTCCCCCCTTGTTCTAGCTGACCCAAAGTGACGTCGTTGTGCGGTCCTGAGTCCCACCACTGGGTTCCACCACCTCGTTTTCCCAGAAAAAAAGCCCTGGTTATATTAATAGCTTATTGAAACAATATAACACCAACACAAATTGTAACCCAGTTTAGAAACATTTGTTGTGGCAAGGCCTGTGATCTTGGCACATAGCTGAAACATCTGGTTCACAATTATCATAGTTCTATCATGCTCATATGCATCGCAGCCTACGGAGCAGCAGAACAGAACTCAGCCAGTTTCAATGGCCTTAGAATGGAGTAACTGCCGATGAGTTCAGTATTATTAACTTGGAAATCAAAAAGAGTCCTACTAACACGGCTAACTCCTCTGGATCTATAACTTGGAAATAACTCTCTCTGAAACCAATGGGCTTATTTTCTAGTAAACATGTTTAGAATCGAGGTACAGAAACAGCTATGTCTGTTATAGAATCAGTTTCTCCCTGTTGACAAATAAACAATGTCAAATGAAAGTTATCCAGTTAGTCTGGTGTTATTTTCTTCAACAGAGGGATTGTTCGAAAGAATCCAAGTATATCTATCTGGACCATAATTCAGCAGTCTGTTGTGAATATCTGTCGATTACGGCATCTTTAAAAGCATGCAGAATCTGATTCTAATAAGTGGGTTGTGACTTTGACAGTTTATTTTGTAATTCATACATCTGATTCCGAACACAAATGCTCCCGTGGAAATAAAATTGCAAACAAATGGTATTACAGTGGAAATAAAATCTTAAACAGCTTAATATCCTCTTTTCTTTTTTTGATGTTAGCATTAATGTGGCTTTATGCAAAAGAATCTGGCAGTGAAATAAATAATGGTAATAAATTAGATTTTAAAAATGTTCAGATTTGAATAGCCCATATAATAGTGATCCCAAAATTCTATTTTAATTCTACATGGCTGAGACTACCACTTTACAAATGATTGGCATCAATAAAAGACATTTTCAGATAAATAACCATTTTTCTTAGGCAGAAAATTCTGCCTTAAGTTTGAGCAGCAGCCATGAAAAAATGAATGATAATCGCATGAACAGGGGAGTCTTGTTGAAAATTCCTGTTAAGAAGGTAATTCAGTATCATTAAAATCAAACTACTTACCTAAGACTGAACTGGATCTGTAGTTAATCTAAAAATTGGTTAATCTATAAATGACTGAAAAAGAGGAAAGATAAAAGTCTGCCTTTTTGTAATGGAAGAGCCTTTTAACATGTTTGTGTAGAAAATACATTTTGATCTTGCTCCGATAAATATTTATATTGTAATGGTTTTGCAGCGGTGAATGGATCTCATTACAAATTGGCTAAGGTCCAAAAAGTTACTTTAGGCACACCTTTGCACACTCAGTGGGATTTTTAAAAAACCATTTTTTGCTGAACAGCAGTTAGCTCTGTGGCATAGGGTTGTTCACTTGGCTATTCAAAACAAGTTGTGAGGTTAATTGCATATAGATAGACAGAAATAATACATCTGTATGCATACATGTGGATATATATTGTCCAAGAATCAAAAAAGCCTATGCACGTGGCTAAATTGTTTTTGAACATGCAAAGAAGCTTTGCTCATTTTTATTTTCTCCTGTACTATAGATTTTTATTGTACCTGATAATACTCCTTCAGGGCCAGCTTTCTGAAAGGTCTAAAGGGTTATAGTACAATCCTAACTGTTTATTCTGAAGTAAATCCCACCAAGTTTATTGGGGCTTACTTCCAAGTAAGTGTGCTTAAAATAAAGCCATCAGCATTTAGCTATACTCTTCACTTTCTTGAGACTTAACGGCTAATTTTTGCTGGATTGGACCCACTGTATATATTTAAACTACCACATTCAGCACTTTATATATAATTGACAGAAAAATAAAAATACTACTATTATTTATACACAGGGAAATAACTGAACAAAACCTATGGTGAGATATTTAATGTGCTATGTGTCATCCACAATTTATAAACCTTTATTAGTTTATGATTTTCTAAATGCATTAGTATCAATAAAATCTAATAATATTACTTACAAATAGTTACTGTCCAATCAATTATTCCCCCCTTAAATTATTTAAGTAGAAGAATCAGTATTCTTCTACATACATTTGTTTTGCTGAACACAGTTGAATTTATTTAATGGCCCAGGTAAGGTTACTTGCACCCTTTGGGCTTATGTAAAATTTATACATTTTGTGTTAAAATTAATTATGTTCCAAATGTTAGATGGTAGTAAAGGAGAGTTTACAGGTTGCGGAATTCAGCTGACTGATCCTTTACAGTTAAATCCAATTTACAACTAAATCTCGGTGTATTTAATGGGCTTTCAGCATCTCTTTGCCACTACAAGCAGTGCTAGTCAAACAAGAGAAAGAAACAGTAACTTAAATTGACTTTAGTACTAATATTCCATGTAACCATTTATCTGAACTCCATTAGTCTTGGGCAGAGAGGACTTCTTTGCAAATAAATGAATGAAAAAACACCTCAAACTAAAATATATTTGTCTGGAAACTCCGGAAATCTAAAACAGCCAAGAGAGAACTGAATTTAGGATTGGAACTCTTAACTTTTGAGTAAGAAAACTCTTGAAAGATAATAGTCTTCAGGCATCACCAAGAGGAAACTAACACTTTCACGGGCTAGATGCCATTTCTTCAGATTTACAAAGTCTGTTTTAGTTACAACGGACTAACGTGTCTTCCCACCTGAAATGCATCCTAAAAGACAGTATAATTTATATAAGAGTATAATTTGCAACTAAGTCAGGGATGTACAGCAATTTTTCACTAAAAGAGCATTTATAGATAATTTGAGGCGTAAGCTTCCGAGAACCACAACTCTCTTCATCAGATCTGCCAAAGAGAGCTGTGGTTCTTGGAAGCTTATGCCTCAATAAAGTTGGTTACTCTTAAAGGTGCTACTGGACTTTTTACTATTTTGCAACTACAGACTAACACGGCTAACTCCTCTGGATTTATAAATAATGTTTTTAAAGCATCACTTTCTGTTTTTTTTGCTGGACAGCCCAACCAAACAGGTGCTTTACAAGGTCCCAGGTTCTTACTTTCCTTGAGCCTCATGTATAACCTGACTTGAAGGGCGTCCCCACCTCTTTACAACTGGGGCGTAAACATGTTCCCTGCAAAAAACCTCTTCTCTTTTCTCCTCGCTCTTGGCAGATCGGTAATGAATGAAGCCAGCTTGGATGCTGCTTAGAGCCGGAGAAGACTGCAACCGTCTCTCCCCCTTTTACAGCTTTTAAAAAACCCTCTGACTTTTTATCTCTTGTTGATTTCACATTCTAAAAAGCGGAAACTTCTGAGAGCGCAGATTTACATCTCTTGCTCCCTAACCCTGATTGCTAATCCAGATTAGAAGTCTGACTTCGTATACAGTGATGCAATGTAAAGGTATAAAAACTCACTCGTTACTACTCAAGGTAAGCAGGAGGAGATGGTTAGGGAGAGGTAACTAATTCCTTCTAAGAGCAAGATTCGGGTCCAGTCGCACTTTAAACTACTTCCCCTAAATCTTGCTTTTCTACTGCACACCAACACGTCTACCCACCTTAAACTAATTCCTTCTAAGTGATCTTCCGTTTCTGCCCGTTGTTCCTCTCAGATTTCGCCAGCTCTTTCCTTAAGGATATTCTGGACGGGCTGCTTGGATGTTACTCTCACTTCCAAGTGACCCTTGGACGTGAACTGAGCAACATTTGGACTTGGCAATAAGTTCTAGTGAAGGGTTTGCCTCCAAGCAGGCATGGTTGATATGGAGTTCTAAGGCTGCAGCAGGATTTGCCGTAGAATCAGGGGATCAAATTCGCTCCTCTCTCAAAGCAGAGCAATTGGCTACTGGAGCAGGGCAGAAAGTTACAGAAAAAAGAACTTACTTTGCCTTCTGGCTGTATTGCCTGGCTGGGAGGAAGACGGCAAAGCAGCGCCAATCCAGCTCGGCGTGGGAGCAGAGCCTGTCCCTTTTATGGGACTAGGAAGAGCGTGCCCACCTCCTGCTCAGCTGCTCCTCCTTTTCTTGCATCGCCCCTGTCCCTCGCAGGCAATCTCAAACTCTTTCTCCTGCAAAGAGTTCAAGGCTGGACATCAAGCAGCCATCCCCCCAAACCCCATGTTCTCTTGGCAGCCAGGGCTCAACTGGAAACTCCCAGGCTGTATCCCTGGAAGCTGTTTTCTTCATGGTTTCATTCCTGAAACATGTAAAGGCATCATGAAGAGGGAACCAGCGCATTTACCGAATACATCTCCTTTCAAATCAACAGAATTAACCCTCAAGATCAGATGCATGGCTTCTAGCCCACGAGCCTCTCTCGATTTAGAAATTAGACCATCGCTAAGGAAGCTGTGACATCAGGCAGAAGAGGAACTTCGTCCCCTCCAAAGGTTTACTCTTCTCCTCAGTTGTACGCGCCTAATTTCTCAGAAAAATAGAAGCAAGTGACCAATAGCCCTACTAGTGTAATTACCTCTTTGGGTCCCAAGATTCCAGACATTTGCCCAGTCCTTTTCATCTCATCTATCCGCTTACCCAACGTGTTAATTGCTAGTAGAAGGCGATGCAGAAATTCTGAGGCTGTGGTCTTATGATAAAGGAATATATGATTTAAAAATTCAGGAGTCCAAGGAAAGCTTGTTGTTCATACTTGTTCCTAATTTTAGTATGTTTATAGCCAACCCTTGTCCCCTGCTCATGTATGGAAGCCACAGGTTTGAATTGTTGAGGGAGAGATGGTTATTAAACTAGTACAGTTTCCTTATATTGTGGAATGGTGGGTGGGAGTGGGAGACACTTGGTAATCATGTGAGGGTTCTACATACCCATCTATTTCCTTGAAGTGCTGGGTGGTGGGGTAAATAGCGTACGATGTTTGGAAGTCATATTTTGATGCATGCCTCCTTCGGTTACTTCTGTGTGATTTACAAAGTGGTATTTAGGGTCTGTTTGGTTTGTTTGTGGAGTACACAAGGTACATTTAAGGTTTCTGAGAAGGCAGCGACACACACCTTTAACTGAGGAAACCAAATGGTCTTCAAAAGACCCTTGCTTTTATTCTAAAATCTGGGATCATTTCATTTCCGAAAAACTATACGACAAAATATATAATATCGAGCATTTTCCGAACACCACGAACTTTATTGAGAAATGGTTTCTGTTCTTTGATCATATAGAAAATAATAGTTCCTTATCTGGATTGAAAATCTTTAACAGGTATGTAAATATGTACGTTTCATTTAGGCTTTCGATATGTGTGTGTGTGTGTGTATGCTTATACTTTGTGCTACCAAGTTGGATACTGCTAATATTCTCTCTGAACATGTACTTATACAACCAGCTGTATCTTCTTGTACTTCAGAAAGCTATGTTGTATTGCTTGTTGTTTTACACTGTTATCTTACTGTATTTTCATGGGTTTTACAGTTTTAATTTAATTTATTTTTTTAATTTCTTTGGTTTGGTGCAAAACTGTTATCATAAGTGCAGAGTGGCCTCCCAGAAGCAACAGTTGTACAGAATTGCCACTTGCTAATCTTTGCATTCACTTGGAAGATCCAAAAAGATAGTTTCAGGTCAGTAGCCATGTTGGTCTGCAGTAGAACTGCAGGATTTGCATCCAGTACCGGTAATACTTTCTAGACCAACAACATTTTCAGGGTATAAACTTTCAAGAATCAAAGCTCCCTTCTTCAGAAGATCCAAAGCCAGAAAGGAAAACAGAAGCCAGATCATGAGAGTTGAGGTGCTAAATTGGAATACAAGACACCATCTACACATATGTTGGAAGACAAGAGCAAAACTGCTCAACAACTGTTGCCTGCGCACTAACAGAAGACACACACACACAATTTGAGGCATGATTCAGTGAGAGTTAAGCTCTTCACGAATTGATTTCAACAGGTGTAGTCAGCATGTATATGTCTCCCAACGACATCAGTGCTGTTGGATTCTTATTTGCAAGCAGACCTCATTGATGTCCAAGAAACATTTTGTGCAAATGATTATGAACTTTTTAGTGCACTAAATTAGCTGGGCATTTCTAGAAGATTTTAATTCCTTCTGCCTTCAGCTTTGTATTTGATTTCTAGGGCATTGAGTCATGCTTTGCGACCTGTGGCCCGCAAGACGGGAATAGTTGCCCTCAACAAACTATCAGCTAGCACCATATCTCACAAGGAAATAGTTCCAAGTGCTATGAATTAATCATCTTTTCATTAGAAGCCTGGAAGACATTTGCACAACTGAAAGCCATGCCTATATTCTATAGATACAAATGTTGAAATTTGTGATAATGTACTTAATTTTTTTATTGATATGTTACAAGATACATAATGATACTTTTTACAAATTTTAAATTTTAAATTTTTTAAACAAAACATACAAAACAACTTACAACTATTTAAAATGTTGCAATTCATGTCTACTTTCTGTAGTCATGCTATGCACTATATAACATTAATAAGACGTTTTCTGTAATACCTTACAAACTTATAAATGATTGATAGGAGCTTAAAAGTGGTTGAATATTATTAATTGTAATATACTCAAAAAAGGGGAACTGTTTTTCTAGAAATTCTGTTGTATTAGGATAATGTTCAGTCTGATATATATTATCGTTTATTTTAGCAGAAATATAATGATCCCAGGTTTTTATAAACCAACTGTCTATTGTTGGTGGATTATGTGATTTCCAATTTGCAGCAATTATGCTTTTAGCAGCAACTAATAGATTATTAATAAAATCACTTCTAATCTGAGGAATTAAAATATTTTTCCACTGATCAAAGAATAATATTTCTGGTTCCAAGGGAACTTTGTATCCAGTTATGTCCTTTATTTGCCTTAGCACATCTTTCCAAAATTTTTCAACATAATAATGTACTTAAATTTTAACTCTGTTCCAATCAAGCTGGGAAGACAGACCGTGATGTGTTTATAGTTTAACAGCAAGCAGGAATAGGCTAAATGGGCCCCTCCAAGTTTCTCAACATTTTTCTTATCACCACACTCTTGTGTGGAATGTTTTAAATTAATATACATTTTTGATTTTTCAAAAATTTCCACCAGAGTTAATACAGGAAAGAGGTTGACTTCAGTGAATACAAATCTGGGAAACCATTCAGGAGTTTACTGACAAATTGTGGTACAGTCCTCAATAAGGGGAAACGTGCGAACTGTGATTCTCGAAAGCTTATGCTACAATAAAGTTGGTTAGTCTTAAAGGTGCTACTGGACTCTTTGATTTTGCTGCTACAGACTAACACGGCTAACTCCTCTGGATCTATGATGGGAATTGGATACCCCAAATGTCAAAATCACAAAAAAAATAAGATTGTAAACCCTGTTTTAAAAAAACACCAAAGAAGTAATTTAGGCTTTTGTGTCTTGAAGAGCAGATTTCCTTCACCACCAATCGGTACGGCAAATCACTTTGACAACTGTTTGTGACAGGGCATGTGAGTTAGCTGCTCAACAACAACAAAAATTAAGTTCCAATATTAACTAAGTAGCTTTTGGATTTAAAGATTCCATTATTTAAACATTTTATGTTCCAAGGTGGAAAATGGATTACAAATATATTTAGCTGATAAATTTGTAGCTGCTAGAATGCCTAAAGATACGGATACACACACAACCATATATATGTGGGTGTCTGACCAGTGAAAAAAGTTATATGTGGATGGCTGGTAATTACAGTCCTGTAACATTAATGAGAAGAGACATTCAAAACAAATAGGCAGGGTGTAGAATTATCCCAGCCAAACACTGGGAATGAAATTTTGATTGTATGATAACATAGACACAATAAATCAAATCTTTGACCCAGCAAGACAGAAAAATAAAGTCTGAATTATTTGCTGTCCCTTATTTGGCCAAGAAAATTAAAAGCTTAAACTTCAAGTATAATTTGTAATTAGGAAATGCGGTCTGGAGAAAAGGTGATTTAAAGGACAAAAAACAAGGTGCAGCCTGCAGTATGTTGAAGACACAGGACCTGTCCTGTTTTTAAAGGTATTTACATTGCAGTTCTTATATTGTTTTCTTCTGGAGTTGTCCTACTGATTTTTAGACTAAACAGATTAAACATGTTACGACTGCAGTTATAATTTCTTTATTTCTTACAATGTTTTCTTCGGGGATTTTTGCTCTTACACAGTTATGATCCCATTTATGTTGAAGTGCATGAACGTAAGCCAACTGGCACACTCTTAAAACACATTTATTTAGCATTAAGTTCCCCTGAAATCAATGAGACCATCTTCCAAACAACTGTATTGAGGATATGATGTAAAACAGTTTTAAGTTCCATATAATTTGAACTGTGGGCTAAACTAGATGTGATGAAGGAGATGGATGTTTGCTGAAATGCAGCCACTGGAGGCCGTGAACATGATAAAGGAAGATGTTATTTTCTATTTGGTCTATTTTTACTCCTACATGTGGGAGAAATCTTGGATTTGTTTGGCCCTTGAACAGTGAATCAGTCTCTCTACACAAGACCTTACACAGGGACGCTCAAGTGTCGAGAGAAGCAGTGTTACCCGGGAAGCGTAGTTTAAAAAGAACTCCTCAGAAGATTTGTTAATTTCATTTTCATCTCCTGGAAGAATCTGTCAGTTTCACCTCTCCGATCTAAAACTGAGTGGGATCCCAACCTGAGGGCAGCGAGGAATGGAAATGGGCTGGAGCTGCCTTTCAGAGCCGGGCTTGGACTTGGAGAGGTTCTAATGGGCTGAAGTTTCCCTTCTGGCATTTCACAGCCTCTTCACACAGCTCTAGTGTATAGCAAAGCCTTTGCCCTGCCACTGGATCTGTGTTTTTAAACTACGCTTCCTGGCTAACATTGCATCTCCCAACACATGTTCTTCACGTGTTATATGTGTCATGTAGAACATTATTTATGCAACCTCTCCAGTAAAATTGGAAGACACAAAATTTTACGATTTTTTTTGCCAATATTGTTTTTTATACAGAAACTGTAGAAATTGACATGAATGAGTAAAATCATGAAAAACTTTATAAAAGTATGTTCACACAATAACTTGTCATCAGGTTGCTTTCCTGTAACTAGTGATCTTTCTCATCTGCGCAATTACACATATAGCAACTCGAGCCAGTGCAGAATGTTTATTTTATTGACTTTATTTCTATCCATCCTCTCTCCTCAACAGGGACACGTAGCATCTTATATTGTTCTCCTCTCCTCTGTTTTATCCTCACAATGACTTTGTGAAGTAGGTTAGGCTGAGAGTGTGGGATTGGTCCAAGGTCACCCAGCAAGCTTTCATGGCAAAATGGGTTTTTGAACCTAGCTCTCCTTGATTCTAGACTGGCATTCTAACCAACCTACCACGCTGGCTCCTAATTGGAACTTTCAAAACTAAATTTAAAGTTTATTTCTGGAGCCGCCTCCAGAGAAGCAGTAGCATACATACCTCAAGTAGGCAGAGCCACACCTTCCCACTCAGTTCTTTCCAAAAGTGACATAGCAAGAGAAAATAAAAGGTTGGCAGGTTATATGACCAAAGAGATGATCACTCAAAGAACACTGGCTACAAGCAGGCAACCTGTTTTTCTTCTTCATGGTCTGTTTGTATCACAGATATAGGAAGAATAGGATGGAAGTGGCAATGCTACTACCCCAAGATCTCTTGCAGTCTCATTCTTGGATAGTTCAGACCCCATCAGCATATATTTAAAGTCCGGTTATTTTGTTCCAGTGTGCCTCACCTTACACTTTTGGACACTGACTTTAATTTGCCACGTTGTCACCCTCTTAAACCATTTCTGTCTTTCAAAACTATGCTTCCCAGCTAACATTTTGGCCGTTTTCACACGCCCTAACTGTCCGGAAAATCATGCAAAACTCACGGCATGAAGTGTCTTCCTAGTGTGATTTCCTGGCACAATCCTGTTTAATGGTGTGTTTTCTGACGTCATTGTGCCATTAAAGGGGATTGTGCCGGGAAATCGCGCTAGGAAGACGCTTCATGCCGTGAGTTCTGCGCAATTTTCTGGAGGGTTATATGTATGTGTGAAAATCTCCCGACACTTGACAGACATGCGCCCCAATGTCTTGTGTCGAGATATTCTCAGGATCCTAGTGAAGTCTACTCAATAGAGCTTACTCCCAGGATAGCATTCTTAGAACACTGTTAGTGCACTAATGAGCAGCATTTAAAGTAAAAGTGCTCTGAAGTTATGACTGTTCTTTTACCAAGACTTTTTGACTGTAGTATGAGCCTGTCCCAATATTTTGGTTTGTGGCAAACAGGATTCCAATTCAGCTCTATTTTGCACAGCTTTGTCCACACAGAACAAACTCCATGTCCTGCAAATAGCATTAAAAACAATATAGCTGCTTATTTAGCAAGATGCTGTAACTCAGCATATTCATAATTCTATGTATTCGTTTTAGCCTATCTTCCAAATGATTATTCATTAAGGCAATTAAGATATGCACGGTTTTTTATCCAAGTATGTAGCATTCTGATTATTTTTCTTTTGTTATGATTTTCTGTTTTCCTTATCCGTGATCTCAACCAACCTCTTCTGGAACTTTTCTAATGCAAAGGTCAGATGTAAAACAAAGGCTAAAATCCAGGCACCAAAAGTGGAAGCACAAACACCACTTGCACATTTCTTCATGTGTTTATGTAAGATGGGCACTGAGCTTTCATATGCAGAAGAGAGATGTGTAGATGCAGCTTGTTTTTCTTCCCAGGTGCTGACTGCCAGTGGCATAAACGAAGAAAATAGCCGCTCCGTATGCAGATGTGTGTCTGTGGATTCCATTAATAAAACAGAGAGATCAAGCAACACTTTATTTCAATTAATTCTTTCTACACACGGCTATATATGAATGCACAGCTGTGAGTTATTGATTAGGGGGCTGCTGATAGGGAATCCTATTGTACACATGTAGAACTGCATGTCTGGTGAGACAGATAGCATAGTTTCCCCTCTCTACAGAGCCAGCAAAGATCACTCCTCAGAGGGTTTGTTAATTTCCTCTTCGCCTTCCCAAGGGCAGGTGAAATATATCAGAGCCGTCAGTGAAAAGGAAATTAACAAACTCTCTGAGGAGTGATCTTTGCTGGCTCTGTAGAGAGCTGAAATTGACAGAGCCTTTGGTTGTCTTTTTAAACTATGCTTCCTGGTTAATATTGTGTCTCTCTACACTTGAGCGCTCTCATGTTAGATGTCTCATGTAGAGAGACGCGGCGAAAGGGAAGATACGAGTCTAGTGGGACCTTAGAGACCAACAAGAATTGTCAACGGTATAAGCTTTTGAAAGTCAAAGCTCCCTTCTTCAGAAGTGAGAAGGAGAAATCAGCTGAAACTGCTCTTCATTCTTGCGCCAGTAGAACGTTCATCCACACTGCTTCTTTTTTTTCCCTGAAGGAGTTTAATTTGCCAAACTGTTTAAAAATTACAGTTAGCTGCAAAAAAAGCTAGCCCAATGATTCATTTTTGCCAGCGGGACATATTATCGTTCCGCCGGGCCTGTAAGACAGAGCTGTTCCGCCAGGCGTTTGGTGATTGAAGGGGGCGGTGCCATGTCGGCCTCCCACCTTTGGGGTGGGGAAGGTTCTCCCCACCACTGCACCTTGTTAATTTGTTTTATTATTTGTATATTGATTTTAGTTTTTGTTTTTATCAATTTTAACTGTTCACCGCCCAGAGCCCCTGGGATGGGCGGTATATAAATTGAATAAATAAATAAATAAATAAATTAAGGATATTTATATATATTAAACGTGTCCATTTCATAACTCTTTACATTAAGATGATACTTTTTCTAACAATGCTTTCACTGCTTCTTTGGCATCTTTAGTCTTTTTCAATCTTGGAATAAGGCTTTTTAGTCCATCTTTGACTTGTTTTGCCACTTCTTGGTCAGAGCTCTGAAGAAGGTGACAAAGAACAATTGCACCTCGATTGACGTCTGCCCAGCATGTGGTTCTTTTCACTGGGGCATACTAAATTTTATTTATTTTTATTTACGTCATTTATAGTCCGCCTTTCTCACTGATAAAATAAAAAAGAGTCCAGTAGCACCTTTAAGACTAACCAATTTTATTGTAGCATAAGCTTTTGAGAATCACATTCTCTTCGTAACACGGCTAACTCCTCTGGATCTTTCTCACTGAGACTCAAGGCGGATTACACAGTATGAGGTTAATACAATCAGTATCAAGTAAGTACATTTCAATACAATACCACAAGGTAAACATATACAAGTTTAAAGACATAGCATTAGCTAGGATCCAAGACATAGTAGAGATACTGAAGCAAAACATAATCAATTCTAGGACTAACATTAGGCAGCATGGAGCACTGGTTGTACATAGGAGTACATATTTAAAGCAGCAGATAAAATATGAGGCAAAAATGGTGATGAAGTCTATGATCCCCAACTTGTTAGTGAAGTACCTGAGACCCCATCCCTACAATGCAGCCCTCCCACTTGAGTAAAAAGCCTTTTTGAATAGTTCGGTTTTGCATCATTTACGGAAAGCCAGGAGAGTGGGGGCTCTTCTGACTTCCTCAGGCAGGTCATTCCACGGGATAGGGGCCACCACAGAGAAAGCCCATGTAGAGGCTGCTGCTGACTTCACCTGTGTGCAGCCTGGTACCCTCAGGAGACCCTGTTCAGATGAGTGAAGCTGCCGTGGAGGAACATAGGGAGGGAGGTGGTTCCGTAGGTATGCCGGACTAAAGCCATGAAGTAAAAGGAGTAACAGAATGACGGTTGGAACGGGGACATACTAAAGGCCAGTTCCTCCACTCCTTGCTGCAGCTCCTGGCATCTAATGGAATTTTGTCCATGAGGCACCCTTAACAGCTTTGGCATTTGGGATTCTTAGGGGCTACTGGGTGAAGGTGAAGGTAAGGAAAGATGTACATCTGCCCTTGGTAGTTTGTAAGAATCAACTCAGTATCTTTAACTGCACACAATTATTGCATTTGTATTCCTACAGTTCCTTCATTGTGACAGACTTGCATCCAGATCCAAAGCAGTGTGCAAGCAGAGCCCTTTCAACAAGTTTAAAAATGCCTCTGGAATACAAACTTTATGACACTGTGAGACCAAACATGCTGTTTCTACCTGACAAAATAGAAAATTAAAAAATCCCAACCCTCTGCTCTCTAGTCACAATAGCTGAGTGGTGGAACTGTATTGTTTTTGAAAGGCCTTTGCACAAACAGCCTAATGGAGGGAATATGTGTGCAACAGCCATCGGTGACACAGTCCCCACTCCAGCTTGAAACACAAGAACGGAATCCTTCTTTCATGTATGTACTGCTGCAGGCTAGATCAGGGAGCCTGAATTACTTTCTGAATGCTTTACATTGCAAATTCTTTAAAGCTGATTAAAATCAAATTCTGGTGTCTGTCTGTTCCTCAGGAACACTGAGTCAAACCTAAAGAGGAAAAAAAAAGCAACAGATGGCATTCACCCATCTACAAATCAGCTATATGTAGGTCTATTTTGTTTCTGTAGCATTAACCCCCAAATAAATTTGCATTAGAACTTCTATGCGTAACACTCTGCTCAGCAGATATAATTCGCTTTATTATTTTCCAGAGATCAAATGATGTTGTTTTGCTTCAAGATTTAAATATCAATTTTTTTCTCCTTACTATGTAATCCTTATTTGCACAAACTTGCATTTTAGTTTCAGTACCGAAAAGAAACCTAAGCATGTGCAATACAAAAAAGAAACCCAAGCTTTTCCTGCTATCCCTTAGTCGCCTCTGTTTCTTTGATTGTAAGTTCCTCAGCTTCATATATATAACAACTATCATCATAAAAATTATTACACAAAACCCTTGAATTTTAGGTATTTATATTATGTAAATTATAGTAAGCTACAATTTTAATGATTGCCTGGATATTTTAAGTTTATATTGTTGCCAAATAATTACGCTTTTAGGAGTGATCAATTTTATTTTATTTAAAGATTAGTTTATTAAGTAAATTTCTAAAAGTGGCAATTTGTTGAAATATGTACCTTTTAAATGTTTATTTTAAAATGGTGTCTGTCTCGCTCATGTGCAATCATGTAATTTTGAATTGATTTCGAGAATGTGATGGCCTCTGGCTAATAAACTTTGTTGTTGTTGTTGTAGTATTACACAAAACCAGGAATGCACCTCAATATGAATTCAACTATTGTCAAATTTGAAAATGCCCAATAGTATGTCTTTTAAATATGTGCCAGTTATACAGCTAAACTTTGATGAATTTATCCACAAAATTTTGCAGATTTTTGTTGACCAGTATCCAGTTAATAAAGCACAAGTCCTTTCAAAATAAACAAGCCTTATGCTGCTGTAGATACGAGAGTGACAGCTTTACAGCCTAAACTTACAGGCATAACCAAGAGCTTCACACATGCGAGAGCTTTATCATTTCTCCCATTTGTGAGCATTTCTCATTGGGTGAACATAATATTTCCCCTATAGAAGAAAATGAGCTGCTTCTGCACACGTTGGGATATCATATTCCAAAGGAGGTTCTGAACTGGAGCAAAGGTGTTTAGAACCAAATACATCTTTATGCCTTTATTTTTTATATGCTTTTTAAAAAATAGACCAAATTCCAAACAATCTGCAGAATTCAAGGTCAATTTGCTTTATTATTTTCCAGAGATAATGATGTTGTTTTGCTTCAAGATTTAAATATCAAAATTTTGTCTCCTTACTATGTAATCCCTATTTGCACAAACTTGCATTTTAATTCCAGTACCGAAAAGAAACCTAAGCTTTTCCTGCCATCCCTTCGTTGCCTCTGTTTCTTTGATTGTAAGTTCCTCGGCTCCATATATATAACAGCAATCATCATAAAAATTAATACTCAAAACCGGGAATGCACCTCAACATGAATTCAACTAGAGTCAAATTTGAAAATGCCCAATAGTATGTCTGTTAAATATGTACCAATTACACAGCTAAACTTTGATGAATGCACCCACAGAATTTTGCAAATTTTTGTTGACCAGTATTCAGTTGATAATTGATTGAGAACATGCTCACGCCAGTGTATGTTTATATAAGAATGTACTAATCCCGTGATGAAATATGATTACCCTTTGGATACGCTCTAGTTGTTCATTGCCTTCCTGTCTCTAATAAAGTGTTTCACTTTTCAGCTTTTCAATAAGTTGTACCGAAGGGACTAGACACTTTTGAGGGCAGTCTGTGTTTGATAAATGATCATGTCATACTATCAGAGGCCTGCTACAAAATACTAAAAAGCAAATTATGTTCTAGGCACAGTGGGTCATACGTGTGTGTGAAAGCCTCAAATGACATCCATAACACCGACTGTAGCCTTCTTCCCAATTAATGATGGCCATTTAAGAACCCATATTTGACCAGTGCGCTCTATTTTTTATCGGCTGTGTCTAGCTCAAGTGCCCTAACTACATCTGTGGACAGCAATTTGTCATCTTTCTGACAGGATGCCATTATCTATTTCAGAAAAATCTATATTTTCCCCTCTTGTTCCTGACTGAATTGTGAAGTAAAGGAATTCATCTTTTTGATATCTTGTTGTCGTAATCAATAATGTCCAAAGGTTGAATAAATTAAAGATTTACAACTATCGCCTCATAACACTGAAACATCACAAGTCCTTTCGAAATAAACAAGCCATATGCTGCCGTAGATATGCGAGTAAAGGGACAACAACCTACAGTGGTAAATTAAAGACACAGTACCAAAGTCTTAACCGTTAGTCTACAAAATCTTTATATAAGTGGCTAGTGCCACACAACACTTGAGATAAGTGGCTAGTGACACACAACACTACGCCCAACACAGTCCTCAGTTCTCCAGTCAATTCAAATTAAATGGAAAACCTTCCATAAGTCTCTGAATGGATTCCAATATGCAGGTAAGCGAAGAAGTCGGCGCCCTTGTGATGAACCCCGTAGTGGAGATACCTGCCATGCTGTGAAGCGGTCCCAGCTATCAACAACTCGACGGCTCGCAAGCTGGACTCCTGTTTCGATGTTGCTTTTTCAAGAGTGTTGATAACCCGCAATAAAGTCAGAATTAGTTCCCAATACAAAACTCTCGTTCAAATTTTCTCTTCTCTGCTCCCATGTGGGTAAGATTTTGTAGACTAACGATTAAGACTTTGGTACTTTGTCTTTTATTCATTGCTGTAGGTTGTTGTCCTTTTGCCTTGTTCTACTACGCGGGGCCCTTCTTTTGTGTATCCTCCTTTGATAGATACGAGAGTGACATCTTTACAGCCTGAATTTACAGGCTTAACCAAGAGCTTCACACATGCAAGAGCTTTATCATTTCACTCTTTTGTGGGCATTTCTCTCTTTTTAAAAATTATATTTTATTATTTTTTCCAGATAACAAAGAAAAGAAAACAGATAAAAGGAGCAATAAAGTTTTCAGTACGGTTTCAGTAGGCTTGCTTAACTCAACATTATAATTCTCCAAGGCTTCTAATTAATCTCAATAAAATTTATAACTGTAAATTCTGATATTTCATACATTGCTGCCATCATGTTGGATTCTATTCTGTACATTTATTATTTATCCATTCATAAAAGGGATTCTAAGGGATTTTAAGGTGTAAAGAAGTCTTCCACTTCTCCATTCAATATAGAAGTTAATTTGTCCATTTCTGCAGTTTCCATTATATTCTCTATTATTTCCTCCTGTTTGGGTATCGCTTGTTGTTTCCAGTAAGATGCAAATAGAATTCTAGCTGCAGTTATTACATGGAATAGTAAAATGCATCTGTTCTTCATGGGCATTTCTCATTGGGTGAACATTCTGCACACCTTGGGATTTTATATCCCAAAAGAGGTTCTGAACTGGAGCAAAGGTGTTTAGAACCACATAAATCGTTATGCCTTTATTTTTGATACACTTTTAAAAAAATAGACCAAATTCCACAGAATCTGCAGAATTCAAGGTCAACAAATCCCAAGATTAGCAGAAACATCTCCAATATTTTGTAAATCTCAAGTTGAAAAAAAAATTCTAGCAACGCTCAATCAGTTGTGAATGGATTGAGGTGGCCTAACATATCTTTGAAGCCATCCCCTTCCCACTGCAGCCTTTTGAAACCCCTTCCCCAAAAGATGCTCCCGGGGGCTGAAGGAGCCACGGGAATTGTATGGGATATTGTGCAGGGAGCTGCAGTAGAATGGAGGAATCAGTGAAGTTCTTGAGTGAGTTCATAAGGGTTCATGTGTGATTTCTGCTGATTCTTTCTTCCCACTGTAGTCACCTCATGTCACATCCCACACCATTCTCCCCGGACTTTATATATAATTTTTTCCTTGTTACAATTCTAAGAACTTGATTATGTACATGTAACTTTAAGAATCCCATTATTTCAGTGGAACCTACTGGCTTATCCAAAGCATGTGCGAGGCTCTTCGAATGCACTTTGGATTCAGGCTCACCTCCTTGTCATCCTATGACCAGTTTATAAAACACACTGCCGGTCATGCTTGGTGGTCTCTGCACCATAGAGGAGCAACATTGGTATATTCTGGGATGCTGCGTATGGGCATTTCCCTTCTCACAACATTTAACATGCACAAAAATATATTTCTTTGCACAGATTGCTTTATTTAAAATACAAAAATGAATATGTAAAATCACCTTTCATTCTGCTTTCCTATACTATCTTTGAAACCTTACAAAACTGTAATAAACAGATTATTGCATGGTGAAGGAATTAAACCTTTAAATTAACTTTACCTTATTGATTACCTCATTTTTTTAAATTAATGATCAATCTCCATTTCCTTTCTATTACTTCCACATGGTGAAGTTGCTTGTCCGCAGCTATGCAATCAGCGATGTTTTCCAAACTGCTAATTCACTTAGTTCATCAATATTATTGCTGATATTCAGAACTGATAAAGACTTCTGAAATGAAACAAATAAAACGTATTAAAAGAAAAAAGGGTTTTTTTGGACAAAGTTTAGAAAACTTAGAATTATCAGCTCATTTTAAAACATTTGGTCTGAAACAGGTAACAGTTTGTAAAACTTATAATAAATAAATTCAGTTGTTTTATTGTATTAGCTCTGAAACCATGGGAAATAATACAATTCTAATGCTGTAAAAATGCAACATATTACACATGTATGCCTAAATCATAAATAAAATTTCCAAAGATTAAAATACTACATAACACATATAATTTAAAACTCAACCAAAAACACACTGCAAATTTAACAACAACAAAAAAGTATCAGTCTGGTATCAACTAATTATAAGTACTGAATACCAAATACCGCATGTAAAATATCAGATGACCCAAAGTGGTAGCACTAATCTAATAATCAACCTAACCTAACCCAACCTAACAAATGCAACAAACCTTGCCATTTTACAAGTAGCAAATTTGTCTTTATTTACCAATACTTATAGTAGTTTAGCCTGAGCTGACTCTTCATAAAACTGAGATAAAATGGACCCGAAGAGTCTTTCACATTCTTTATAATGAATCAATTTTTGGTAAACTGATCATGGAGAAAAGATCCCAGACACAAGATATCGCTAGGAACTCATATTTTAGGAAGTAGTTCTGAAGTGCAGTATAATACGAGAGCATCGACTTCAAATTTTCAGAAAGAAACAGTTTCATGGGAACTGGAAACATTCACAGGTTAGAGTAGCTGTCCTAAACTTGATAGTCTAAATAAATAAATAAGATTACTAGCTGTATGCCCCACTTAGTACATTCTTTATGTGTAGGCAAACAGAAGATTGTAATTGGTTCTTTATCCCTTGATTTAAATGGAAGAGAGTCAAGCACAGGGCTTTTTTTCTGGGGAAAGAGGTGGTGGAACTCAGTGGTAGAACTCAGGACCGCACAATGATGTCACTTTGGGTCAGCTGGAACAAGGGGGGAGTTTTTTAAAGTTTAAATTGCCCTCGGCGAAAATGGTCACATGGCTGGTGGCCCCGCCCCCTGATCTCCAGACAGAGGGGAGTTTAGATTGCCCTCCGCGCTGCTTGGCTCCCCTCTGTCTGGAAATCAGGGGGCGGGGCCACCGGCCATGTGACCATTTTCAAGAGGTGCCGGAACTCCGTTCCACCGCGTTCCAGCTGAAAAAAAGCCCTGGTCAAACACATATCTAACTAGTCCATCAAAATCAATAATAGGACTTAGAACTGGTAAACTTGACTTGCTTTCCTCCTTGGATTTACTGAACATAAAGACAAAATTATTATACAGCAAAATCTTTTCATATTTGTAACATACTCAGCACAATTAATTTACTCTTGCATTCTTTAGGCCAATTTATAGATAAATATGAGAAAATTAATTATTTTTCACTTACAATTCAAGTTTCAAGTTAGATTTTTCAATTCAGGCAATGCAATTATTCTGCAGGTACAGATGTCTTAGGTTTGTAGCAAAGTCCAAATTACATATCTGTCTTATTTGGTTATCATACAAATAAAGGTGAACCAGGCTCCTTTGGGCCAGGGTTCTAATTTGAATTGGGAACCTTTAAACTGAGTTCTCAGAGAGGAACTCCCAGCACTGTTGGATTGAAAATCCTTGTGGCTTTATAACATTGGCTTTATAACATGAATGGTGTCCTGTACTCTTAGCTACGAATCTCGTCTGTCCCTGCTAAAAGAGAATTGTACGGCAGTGCTCAACTTTTGAGGTTCAGGGTCAGGGCTAGATGACCAGGAAAGCTATTCATCTCCTCCTGATCCTCAGCAATCTCATTCATTTATGCCTGGATTTGCAGGTAGCAAAGGGATTTCTCAGTCATGATCTCCCTGAGGTTTCCCATAAGCCCCCAGCTTGGTTTTACTACAATTTTGAATTGTTCAAATATAGAACATATTAGTCTGAGGGGAAGAAAGTCAGACTAGTTCTCTGTTCTTTGCATTTAATGACATTATGGTATGAACTTCTCTTGTAAACAATTTGCGTTATCCTACTACATAAAAGGTTAAGCGTATTCAAGACAACTCACTTCCTACCCTGGTGTGCCACTAGAGGGCGCTGCTGTGGAGGGAAGCCCGGATGAGGCAGCCAGACCTCCAGAGAGCATGCCACGGTGGGAAGCCCAGGCTGGGATCAGGCGCGGAGCAGGGGGCAAAGCCTGTTCCCTGCCTTCACCCAACTGGGATCAGGTATGGAGCAGGTGGCAATGCCCACCCCCACCTTCACCCAACTGGGATCAGG
Source organism: Eublepharis macularius (assembly GCF_028583425.1). Taxonomy (NCBI): domain Eukaryota; kingdom Metazoa; phylum Chordata; class Lepidosauria; order Squamata; family Eublepharidae; genus Eublepharis; species Eublepharis macularius. The sequence goes on along the minus strand of NC_072800.1, from coordinate 17,652,705 downwards.
AGCAGAGTAGGTGGCAATCCCCACCCCTGCTTCACTCAGCCAGGATCAGGTGCAGAGCAGGCGGCAAGGTCCGCCCCTTCACCCAGCTAGGATCAGGAGTGGAGTAGGTCACAATGCTCGCCATCCCTTCACCCAGCCAGGATAAGGTGCGGAGCAGGAGGCAATGCCCACCCCCATTCACTCAGCTGGGATCAGGTGCAGAGGAGGTGGCCATGCCCGCTACCCCCTGCCTTCAGCCAGCCGGGATAAGTGACAGAGGAGAAGGGAATGCCCGCCCGCCTGCCTGCCCCCCCTTTCTAGAACCCATTGTATTTTTCCTACAATGGGCTTTGTTGCTAGTTGCACAATATGTGCACAGTTCTTGTGAAGAACTGTTGTGAGAAAATAGTAAAACTGAGCACATTCCAACCAAAACTAGAAAGCCAGCATGATGTAGCAGTTAAAATGTCAGACTAGGATTTGGGAGACCCAGGTTAAAATTCCCACTCTGCCATGGAAGGCCTTGGGCCCGTCACAAACTCTCAGTCTATCCTACTTCGCAGGGCTGTCGTGAGGATAAAATAGAGGACAGGAGAACTATGTAAGCCATTTTGAGTCTCCATTGGGGAGAAAGGTGGAGTATAAATGAAGTACAAATAAAAATGGAGCTTAAGTTTCTTGTATTTCTGTGGAAGAGATTTGAGCACATGCTTAACTCTTTGAAATCAATGGGACTTAAATATTGTTCATATTTGGCTAATTTGTTCCATGTATTTTTCCAGTGACAAATGCATTTATTGTAACAGTATGTGCTATGTTTAATGTATCGGGAAAGGAGAACGGAGGCAATTCCCGCTAATATACCGGCGAAAGAGGGAGAGAAAAAAAATTCTCGCGGGAACCCAAAAAGAATTGTTCAATTCTTACGTGATTATACTTAAGTATTTTCAATACCAACTACAAGAAAAATTATACAATCTGCTCATATACAAACAATAAAGATGTCCAGAATGTCTATCATCTGTGTGTATTCCTTAATCACGGTGTGCAGATGAGTCTTCACAAAGTCTTCTCATATTATTGTTTGTATATGAGCAGATTGTATATGAGCAGATTGTATAATTTTTCTTGTAGTTGGTATTGAAAATACTTAAGTATAATCACGTAAGAATTGAACAATTCTTTTTGGGTTCCCGCGAGAATTTTTTTTCTCTCCCTCTTTCGCATGTTTAATGTATCAGCATTAAGCATACTGCTCTTGTAATTCATAATCCATTAATGTAACATTTAAACATTAAACATAACATCCAGGTATGGGGACATCTGGTAGAAATGCTAGTCAGTTAACTGCTAATGGAGCAGCATTAGCGTTCCAGTATTAGAAGTGTATATACGAATATACATATTCACCGTGGAAACAGTCCAGAAAGCAGTTACGCAAGAGTGGCAGTGCTATCCTAAACAGAGTTAACACTTGATCCTTCTAAGTTCATTGACAGTAATGGGTTCGGAAGGCTGTACATTTGCTTAGCATTGCACTGAAAATCGCCCTGAAGATAATGGAGCATAGACCTGTGTAATTGTTTACTGGATTTGCTTGGCAAGCCTCCATTCTGTGCAGTTATTTGAAAAAGTTGCAATGATGTAAGTAGAGCTTTTGATTAAGCAATTCATGTGCGTGATTCCAGCCTAAAAGTGTACTTCTCTCCTTCATGTATATAAGGTAAGGTAAAACTTTTCAATCTTCCAAGTCTGGAATTTCCTTTGCTAACATATCAAATGACAGAAAATACCACAAGATGATCTTATTCCTGTATTTTAGTTTGCAATCCAAACTCACCATGCCCTGAAGGTTCCTTTTCTGGGAAAGATGCAGAGGAGTTATCTGTGTTAGTCTGAGCGCAAACCCATCCAACTTATCATCAATGATCTACAACCCATCCTGGAAAATGATGCTTCTCTCCTTGCCTACAGACAGCACCCCAACCTGAAATGACTTCTCACTTACAATCATGAATCAGCTAGCAGAATCACCAGCACAGGTACCAGGCCCTGCAACAGACCCAGATGCCAGCTCTGCCCTTATATCTACCCAAGAAATACAATTACAGGACCCAATGGCGTCAACTACACTGTCTCTGGCTCTTACAACTGCTCATCCTCCAATGTGATATATGCCCTCATGTGCCAACAATGTCCATCTGCTCTGTACATTGGACAAACCAGCCAACCTCTGCGCAAAAGAATAAATGGACACAAATCTGACATTAAAAATGGCAACATCCAGAAACCAGTGGGAGAACACTTCAATCTACCAGGACATTCCTGGACATCAAGGTCTTAAAGGTCACTGTAGTTCAACAGAAACCTTTCAAAAACAAAATCTAATGGGAAGCTGCTGAATTGGAATTCATATGTAAATTTGACTCAGTCAGGCTTGGATTGAATAGAGACTATGAATGGTTATCTCATTATCAGAAGTAACTGACTTCCTTAACAGAAGCAAACTGATCTCCATATCAGAAGCTACTGTTTGTATCTACTCCTCCCTCCCCTCTCCACCTATATATCTGACCAGTTTCTTCTTGCTCTCCATGCATCTGACGAAGAGAACTGCGATTCTCGAAAGCTTATGGTACAATAAAGTTGGTTAGTCTTAAAGGTGCTACTGGACACTTTTTGACTTTTCTGGGAAATGTACCTTTGAAAAAAGTTTTTATATTATTAAAACTTCAGTTTGGACTTCACTTGCCCTCGAACTGCGGACCTTCTTGTGGCTGTCAGTTTTGCAGGTGTCTAAAGCTGGTTCTGTTACTAATTTGGTTAAAAAGTAATTATGAAAAAATTGAGAGAAAATATTTATTCACATGATTTGAAATAAGATTCTTGTCTAGTGGCCCAGAACATTAGACAGTTGTCTGTGTACTTTCAGTGCAGCAGAAATTTGGCAAATTACAAGTATGCTTTGACTTCGAGAAAACACTTGAAAACGGTATTAAATATGATCAAGGACCATAACATGTCTTTCTCTTTATGGATCTGAGCCCAGATGGAACTATACCAGATGCCTTCATTGATGCTGCTCTTAGGTCCGATAGTGTACTTTTTGACAATACAAAGACTATTGTACAGACTACTGCACTACTACTTTTAGGGAAAGAGAACTAAAAAGAGAGACTGTGAGGTTGACTAAACTCCCCTCTATCTCCTTATTACCTGATCTCGCTTTACTTAAGAGAAAAGAACAAGAGTCCCGTAGCACCTATAAGAGTGACAAAATTTATGGTAGTGTATGAGCTTTCCTGAGTCACAGCTCACTTCTTCAGAAGTTGGTTCTGAAGAAGTGAGCTATGACTCACGAAAGCTCGTACCCTGCCAAAAATTTTGTTAGTCTTATAGGTGCTACTGGACTCTTGCTCTTTTTCACTGCTATGGACAGACTAACATGGCTACCCATCTTGATGTATCTTAAGAGAAATGGAAGGAGGCACACATCAAAGAGAGGTATTGCAGTCCTTTAAATATTTGCAATTTATATACAACGTACATGACTTTCACAAATTATAAGTACTGAAATTCAAAATGCTTGAGGGTTATTCATAATTGGCACAGTGATCTTCAAGATAGTTTTACATTAGAAATCTTTGTTTTAAAAGATGGATTTCCAATCGTTCTTATTGGTACCATTGAAGAAGTATACAGGAAAACATGTTCCTTTCACAATAAACAGTAAAAATGTCTCTTTTTAAAATTCACACACAAGTGATAGATCAAATAAATGAATGTTGCTTTCAACAACTGGGAGAAAATGCAGGTGGTTGTAATTACAAAAGACTGCATTCAGGCACATAGATTAATTTCCTTTTTAATAGTAATGCAGTTACTGCTATATATAAGCCCTAAGGTAACTGGGTCTAAAATAAACACAGAAATTTACACAGGAAATGATAGATTAATTACATGGGAGGTGAATACAGATTTCAGTAAAAATTAAAAGTTGCGAAAACAATATATACATATAAATCTCTCAAAGAGATTATGCATTACCTTTCCATTATGATATAAAGCTGTATTCACAGAATTATTTTTCATGTTTGTTGTCCTCGAACAGCACATTCTGTTCATGTGAAACCCTCAGCACAGTTCAGTTTAACTGAATTGTTCTGCTGAGGTCTGCAAAATAATATTCGCTACTGGTGGAGCAGACAGGTACCTGCTTACTTTCTTAAAAAGGGGGGGGGATTGGATCGGGATCCTAGAACCATAATCCTAGCAGTGGGTTTGGTTAGTCCATGCCAAAGAAAATGAGCTCTACGCATGCTTAAAAGACTACCCATCTTGTTTTTAGGCTCAGTCTTGGCAGTTAAAACTATTCCAGGCCTGACCCTGGTGAGCCTTGGTTTGAATTAACCCCTGACAATCTATAAATCACATCTGAGCACTGTCGTTTTATCCTGTAGTTCTACTTCTTACAATACTGAGATGTGGCAAAAGAGATGAAATATCTTCAGCCTCCTCCAGGGGTCATTTCGTAGAAAAAGAGCTGAAGGAACTCATTAGCATAACTCATTAGCATATGCCACACCTCTTGTCATCACTGGAAGTGTGTCATTAGTATAACTGATTTGCATATGCCACACCCCCTGACATCACCTATTCTGGCTGTTTTGGACCCAATCCTGGTCATTCAGGGCCGAAATTGGGCCCAAAATGGCAAAAATGGGCTGAAAATGGCTGAAAAGGGGCCCAAAATGGTTAGGATCAGGCCGCTGCTGAGCGGGAGAGTGATCCACCACCTGTCAGAGGCCTGATCCAGGCCATTTCGGCCCCAATCCAGGCTGAAACGGGCCCAAAATGGCCGAGACATGGGCAGGGCCACCTGACATGTGATCTCTTTGGGGAACTGCCGTAACTGCATTCTCCCTCAAAATGAGCCCTGGCCTCCTCTATGTGAGATGATTCCTATTGAATTAGAATGTAAATTTTTGCTATCCTTATATGTAGCAACTAGCAACAAAGCCCATTGCGGGGGGGGGGGGAATACAACGGGCTCTAGAAAGGGGAGGGTGGGTGGGCAGGCATTCGCTCCTCCTCTGTCACTGATTCCAGCTGTTGAAGGACAGGGGTGGGCATCGGCTGTGTGCCTGATCTGCCTGATCTTGGCCATGTGAAGTGGTGGTGGGCTTTGCTACCTGCTCCATGTGTGATACATGCCGGGTAAAAGGGGGGCATTGCCTCCTGTTCTGCGCCTGACTACATCTGGGTGAAGGGGGGCAGGCATTGCCACCTGCTCTGAGACTGATCCCAGCTGGGTGAAGGGGGGGTGGGCATTGCCACCTTCTCCCTGCTGGGTGAAGGGAGGAACAGGCATTGCCTCTTGCTCTGCGCCTGATCCTGACAGGTGAAGATGGGTGGCGGGCTTTGCTACCTGCTCTGCTTCTGATCCTAGCTGGGTAAAGGGGGTGCGGGCATTGCCACCTGCTCTACTCCTGATTCTGGAAGGTTGAGGGGGGGCAGACATTGCTGCATGCTTGGCTCCTGACTCTGGTAAGGTGAAGACAGGGTGGGCATTGCGGCCTGCTCAGTGGCTTATTCTGGTAGGTTGAGGAGGGCAGGCATTGCCACCTGCTCTGCTCCTTTTCCTGGCTGGGTGAAGGGAAGAAGGACATTGCCTCCTGCTCTGCACCTGATCCCAGCCAGGTGAAGGTGCGAGGTGGGCCACCTGCTCCACTCCTGATCCCAAATAGGTGATGGCGGGTGGTAGGCATTGCCACCTGCTCTACTCCTAATACCACTGGGTTAAGGTGGGGGATGGGCATTGCCACCTGCCAGGTGAAGGCGCAAGGTGGGCATTGCCACCTGCTCCACTCCTGATCCCAAATGAGTGATGGCAGGGGGTAGGCATTGCCACCTGCTCTACTCCTAATACCACTGTGTTAAGGTGGGGGGTGGGCATTGCCACCTTCTCCGCTCCTAATACCAGCTAGTTTCAGGTGGGGGAGGGCATTGTCACCTGTTTCACTTCTCATCCCAGTCGGGTGAAGGTGGGTGGGCACTGCCATCTGATCTGCTCCTGATCCCAGCTGGGTTAAGATGGGGGGTGCGGTGGGCATTGCCATCTGCTCCACTCCTTATACCAGCTGGGTTAAAGCAGTGGGTGGGCAAAGCCACCTGCCCTGCTCCTGATCTCAGCTGAGTGAAGGGGGATAGGCATTGCCGGTTAAGGTGTGTGTGTGTGTGGGGGGGGGGCATTGTCATCTGCTCCACTCCTAATACCAGCTGGGTTAAGGTTGGGGTGGTATTGCCACCTCCTCTGCTCCTAATAACAGCTGTGTTAAGGTGGGAGGGGAAATTCCACCTGCTCTGCTCCTAATACCAGCTGGGTTAAGGCGGGGGGGCATTACCACCTGCTCTGCTACTAATACCAGCTGAGTTAAGGCAGGGGAGGGCTTTGCCACCTGCTCCACTCCTAATACCAGCTGACTGAAGGGGGGTGGGCATTGCCACCTGCTCTGCTTCAAATACCAGCTAGGTGAAGGCAGGGTGTAATCATTGCCATCCGCTCCACTCCTAATACCAGCTGGGTGAAGGTGGGAGGCGGGCATTGCCATCTGCTCCCATCCTGGGCTTCCTACCATGGCACATTTTCTGGAGGGTCATGGTGCCTTGCCTAAGCTTCCCTCCATGGCAGCGCCCTCTCTTGGTGCACCAGGGTATAAAGTGAGTTGTCTGAAATACGCTTACTCAATTATATAGTAAGATGCCCTCCAAAACAATTATGTTTTACATAGTTGGAGGAATGACAGAAGTGTGGAGCCACAACAGAGAATGCACATGTACAGGCGATTGTTGAACCTTCCCATTTGCAAGATGGCATCCTCAAAAAGTCATTTTGCTAATTTAGTTTACCGTCAAAAGCTAAATGCTTAAAATTCAGAGCCTAGCCACTGTGTGATCCTAGCCACTGGCTGTGTAGTGATCACACCCAAGGGCCCATTTGCACAAATTCAGGGTTATTGAATAAAAAGGAAACAACTGAGCACATGATATTTCTGAGACATACCTGTGTATACTGCTGTGTACAGAGATTATTTTAGATCAGTGGCAGATCAAACAAAATAAACATAACAAGAATGTTGCTATGGATAGCTTTCTCAATATTTTGGGTTTTTTTACCTTGTTACAAGTGCCATATAAAGTATATTGACCAAAGTACACAGCAACAAGGGCATTGAACCTTATTTTTCTATTTCACATTTTAATCTCTCTCTCTCTCTCTCTCTCTCTCTCTGTGTGAGTGTGTGTGTGTGTGAGAGAGAGCTTTTTATGTGTGTGTAAATTTGTACCTGGCCTTGTTTCTGCTGAAGACTGATAGAAATACAGAAATCCCTTCACACTCTACATTTTTATGTACTAGTGTTAAAATGTCAATATTTTTTAAAGCATTGTTATGTAGACTCTTCTTTGTTTATTCTCTGATGAAATACATGCCCCTTTCTTCTTCCTGTGTAATGTAACGATGGCCCATGAGTGATCAAACCAGTCCCCTTGCAGAGATGGAGGACAAAGTAGAAGGGGATGGTGGAACATACCAGATCCCAGTCTGATGTGCCCTTCTGTGTACTTGTAGTTTGACTTAAAAACCCACATGAGCCTATGAAGTAATATTTGTCATAAAGTTGAACAGTACAGCAACTCATTTGTCACCATAGGGAATTTAGAACAAAAATGAATCTTTTTCAAGAAAATGACTGAAAAATGTGACTGTGGTTAATCAAAATGTACTCTAAAGAATCCCCCCTCCCCATTACAAAGTTCAATATAATAGCGCCTAACTCCAAAATAAATATGAATAGTACTTAACTTACAAGAGGTTCTCCCAGCAGCTGTCCCCTATGTCTTAATGCAGAAAGAAGTTCTGCACGCAATCCATTAATCACTGATAAGATCAAATACAGTTTTGCCATTTTTCTTTTAAGCACTTATCCTCTAAATATATATCAAACTGTTTTGAAACTTTAAAATGCATGTTATGTAGCAATATTTTACTAGATTTAAGTCCAACTTAGTGTAACTTGCATAGTTACAGCAAGGCACGTACACAAAACATTTATTTATACAAACACAAATTAAATTGGTTGTGATCCAGAAGGCCACAAGATACAGGAAAAACACATCTGCTGCTCTGCTTGATCCTTCTTCAATAATATCTGTATCTGTAATATAGAAGACTCGTTTTGCAACAGAGTAGTAATTGTTAAGTCATTTATATTAGATGGGAAAAGATAAACTTTTGTTTAAAGTACCATTTTGATAATGTATAGGGAGTTTTCATTTGCCAATTCTTTCAGAGAGCAAACCTAAGCAGTTTTACTCAAGCCTGTTCAATGGGGCTTACTCCCAGGTAAGTGTTATTAGAATAGCACTGTTAAAATCTTACATCTTTTTCATAACAACAATAATCCATTATATGCTGCTCTTCTGGATAGATTAGTGCCCACCCAGAGTGATGAACAAAGTCAGTATTATTATCCCCCCCCGCCTTCGCAAATACAGCTGGGGAGCTGGGGCTGAGAGGAGTGGCTTACCCAAACTCACCTGTTGAGCTCATGGCAGTAATGGGATTCGAACCAGCAGAGTGCTGATTCGCAGCCCAACCATCTAACCTCTATGCTACAGCAGCATATGCTTGGAAAATCAGTGCTTTCATTATCCCCACAATACAGCTGGGGAGCTGGGGCTGAGAGGAGTGGTTTACCCAAGGCCACCTGTTGAGCTCATGGCAGTAGTGAGATTTGAACCAGAGAGTGCTACATTGCAGTTCAATTACATAATCACTACACTGAGCTTAAACAGCATAGAAGAAAAGAAATAATCTCAATATACCCTAATGCGATTATCTTACTATATAAAAAACAACTTTATTTAGACAGTTATAAAAGTTGGAAATACTTTGCCGTCTGGTATGATGGCAAATTCTTGGCAGTTAAAAACAGAGCACCCCTATACTTCTTTGAGGCTCAAGTCTCCTTTTTGATTTTTTTTTCTTCAAGAAAAAGATTCCAGTGAAACGGATGTTAGATTAAAGCTCATTCAGTTTCTCAGGCTGTCAGATCCATAGTTTGTAGTGACTAAATGCTAAAAAAATGTGAATACTTGCTCATTCATATTTACCATAATGATCTTCCAGAAGGGTTGACTGTGGTTCAGACGAAGATGTTCTAAGATCCTGAACAAGTTGAGTTCCATGGTGGAGGAAAAGGTGCAATAGAAATACATACGATAAATAAAATAAAATACATTCCCCAGCACTATTGCATGTCTTGATTAAGCAGGTCGATTCCTTCTGAGACTTATACTGACAGCAACTTTGCAGTAAGACTGAAAGGCCTGGAAAAGATAGCCTAATCTATAATTTTCAACCGGATGCCTCCCAAAATGGTTGTGCCACCACACCAGAGTTCCCTTTCCCCCACAAGTTTGTTCCCACAGAAACTCATATCTACATGCTATTGCAAAAGAACTTCTCAGCACCATCATAAGAGTACATGCCCATATCAGATAGATCCATATGACAGATAAAAAAGGCAGAATTTAATATCAGTGTTCTAAAGGGATCCCTGATTCTCTTATTTATTTATTTATTTATTTATTTATTTATTTATTTATTTATTTATTTATTTATTTATTTATTTATTTATTTATTTATTTAAAACTGGCCCTCCCTGCAAGAGGTCTCAGGGCAAGGTATAACATTGATTAAAATACAACTTAAAAATCAATTAGAAAAACAGATAAAATACTGTGCCCCTTTCGGGGCAACCAGCAGGAGTGGAAACCGGTAGAAGGCTCGGCAATGATGGGCTAAAAATTAACCTCCACCATATGCCTGGCAGAACATCTCTGTCTTACAGTCCTGCCTAAATGATAGAAGATCCTGGCGGGCCCGAGTGTCCTCAGACAGAGAGTTCCACCAGGTTGGGGACAGGACCGAAAAGGCCCTGACCCTGGTAGAGGCCAGCCGAGCCTCCGCGGGGCCAGGGACCACCAGTAGATGTTTTCCGGTTGAACGAAGTGCTCTCTGGGGCACATACAGGGAGAGACGGTCCCTTAGGTATGCTGGTCCCAGTCTGTTTAGGGCTTTATAGATTCTTCCATGAACCAGTTGCCCTGCAATGAGAAAAAATACTGGGAAATAGTAAAGACATAAACATACAAAGCATACATAAGCATAGTAAAGAAAGACACATGTACAAACCAGATTACACAAACTAGCCTGTTTACGCCATGGGATAGATGTTTCTTATGGTCCTAGGGTATTATTTGCTGTAGTTAATATTTTGCAGTCCTTGGAGTTTATGAAATCAATATCAACTGTATATTTTATTTGTTATTTGTAAATTTGCTACAGCCAATGTCTAATTGCAATAAACTTACCACTTACCACTACACCACTTTTTAAATAACGGATTTATATACCAAAAGTTCAAAAGTGCTGACATGTAATTATGGGGAACAAGTCTAAGTTTTAAACATGTTGAGAGAATCTACAAATATACATATGTCGATATTTTAAATGAGTATGAAATACAAAAATTAACGGCAGTAGTAGCGCTGTTTTATGTAACTGGTTAACATCCCTCTTGCTCACAAAAGTTGCCATTGCAGTATAACTAACTTTTAAATAATCCAGAAATATAGAAGAATGCTGAAAGGTAAATGCTGTGTTTTCGCTTAAGTTTATACAACGAATTCAGACACAGTGCAGACATCAGCGGCATAAATGAATTCCTGTGCATGCATCATTCCGATGTCTGCAACTTATCATTCACACAGCAGTTTTCCTGAAACCCCTTTGCTTCTGCAGCGTACCACTTTCAAACACCAAAACATGCTGACCAAGAATAATTCTGTGTGCACCATGGCCTTCTTTTATGTTGATTTTCAAAAGTTTTTTACTGTACTCCGCTGTATTACTGCATTGTATAGTTTAAGTTGTTCAAAGTATTTTTAAAAACCTGGCTAGACATTGTGTTGATTTATAAAAACAATCTCTAAACTGGAATTTTATTATGGATTATCTCCAATGCATTTTAAGATACGAGTTTAAATATGTGGAAATGCATTTTTAAAAAAATAATAGGTAAAAATCTTCCTTCTACAAGACACCAATCTTACATTCATACATCTTTAGACGATCAGAAGTGAATTCAATCTGTAAACAATTTTAAAAGCCATAGCAGTTATTTAAACAGATAACGAGCCTCCGAGTTGTGCTTCTGCAAAAGGAAATTTGGCCAAAGAAAAGTTTGGGGTGGTCGTCCACCTATGTATTTTATGAAAGGATCTTAAGTTCAGATACTGTGAACAAGTTACTCACCGTGACTATCCTGGACTGTGCCATATAAGCTTCTGGTATATTTACAGTGCAATCCTAAAAAGAGTTACTCCAGTCTAAACTCATGGACTTAGATTGGAGTAACTCTTCTTAGGATTGTACTGTTAGAGTAATAACCGAAGAATACTGGATGAGGAAAGTACCATGGCTTAATCTGTCCCAGAAATAGATTGCCACACATACCTGCAATTTTCTGTTCCTAGTGTGAAGACCACATTTTTGCTTTTGTAGATAATTCTTTAGACAGCGCTCTTGAGATTGTTGTTATGTAGTACAATTATCCCAAGACAGGGCTTTTTTTCAGTGGGAACGCAGTGGAACAGAGTTCCGGCACCTCTTAAAAATGGTCACATGGCCGGTGGCCCCGGCCCCTGATCTCCAGCCAGAGGGGAGTTTAGATTGCCCTCCGTGCCAGCACAGGGAAATTATTAATAAAAGTAGTTGATTTTAAAGTCTATCTAACTCCTGCGCTATACACTAAGCATACTTTGTCGAGCAGAGGGCAAAGAATATTAGTATAGCTGGACATGTCTGTTGCTATGTGGCAGCACATCAGTCTACAACCCCCTTCCAATGCAGAGGCATGCTGACTTGCCAAGACTCATCTAGGCAGGCAGGGGTAATAAGGGTTACCGGGTCTGGCTGCAACAGCAAAAGTCGCTAGCTTAGGACAAGACCATTCATTGACTGCTAAAAACTCTACTGTAAATAGAAGAGCAAGATCTGAGTCCAATAGCGTCTTAGACCAACTAGATTTCCAAGGTATGAGCTTTTGAGAATCAAATGGAACTTTGACTCTTGAAAGCTCTTACTTTGGAAATTTAGTTTAGGTCTTTAGGGTGCTATTCAACCCAGATCTTGCTCCTCAACTGCAGACCAACAGAGCTACCCACCTGAAACTATCTACCATAAGCAGGGCTTTTTTTCCGGGAAAAGAGGTGGTGGAACTCTGTAGGTTGCCCTCGGAGAAAATGGTCACATGGCTGGTGGCCCCGCCCCCTGATCTCCAGACAGAGGGGAGTTGAAATTGCCCTCCACGGCAATCTCAACTCCCCTCTGTCTGGAGATCAGGGGGCAGGGCCACCAGCCACATGACCATTTTCAAGAGGTTCTGGAACTCCGTTCCCCCGCGTTCCCCCTGAAAAAAAAGCCCTGACCATAAGTGAAATCTACCAGAGAAAGTTTTTTGAGAAAACTAGAGCCCATTTATACTTAACTAAGCATGAACTATACCAAACTATTTTGGGTAATACTCTTTGTAAGAAACTAAAGAACTTCGCAGAATTTTCAATTCTGCACTTGTTTGCTGCAGAGCAGAAATAGGATAACATGTTTCAGGAGGAACTCTACTTTTTGCTTCTACAGATTAAGTACTGTACCATCCTCTGAAATTGATGTTGCATATCCCTCATACGGCCTCTGTTCTTTGCCTATGGCCAGTTTGGTGTAGTGGTTTAGAGCGCGGGACTCTAATCTAGAGAACCAGTTTGCTTCCCCACTCCTGCACTTGAAGCCAGCTGGGTGACCTTGGGTCAGTCACAGCTTCTAGGAGCTCTCTCAGCCCCACCTATCTCACAGGGTGCTTTGTTGTGGGGATAATAATAACATACTTTGTAAACCACTCTGAGTGGGTGTTAAGTTGTCATGAAGGGTGGTATATAAAATGAATGTAGTAGTAGTTATTATTATTTATTATTATTATTATTAAAGTCTCTGGGAATGGCCTCAAATAAGATAGTGAGAATTTTATGAATGACAGTGGCATTCATTTGAGATCCACTTAAGGGAATCTTAGGTTTCTCTGTGAGTATCATTTTTTTTCAATGGGGGTATAGTGGCTGGTCTGGGGTTCCACAGGCAGGGACAGAATTGCTCACTCACAGAACAGAAATATAGAAGATTATGCACAATTGCTAGTGTTTGAAATTATGAGAGCACAACATCCATCTCGTATTTTTGTCTTTTTAAATGTGTGGCTCCTTCATAGGCAAGACAAACAGAAATGTTTTGAAAGAAAAGCCAGTTTCATGCTAAAAGTATACATAACACTATGGCAGGGATCAGCTGTGAGGCCAAATCACAGTTTGGTGCCTCTGTGTTTGGGCATCTCCTATCCACCAACCCATGTTCATTGTCATTTCTGCCTTCTGCATTAACACAAACCGCATCATTTACTGTTACATCTGAATTGACTAACTATGGTTTGTTCTTCCCCTCCAAACCAAGCTTGAAAACTAGCTTCAAATTATGGATTGTAATCCTGGTTTACAAGCAAACAGAAAGTATTATTGTTATTGTTGCTATTGCTATTGCTATTGTTATTGTTATTGTTATTGTTATTGTTATATCCTGCCCTCCCTGCAAGCGGGCTCAGGGCAGGTCACAACAGAAGATAAAATCACAATCAATTAACACAGCTTTCTAACAAAACACCTGCTCACCGTATAAAAACCATATAACATATAAATGTTTCATAGCACCTTTCGCTATCCTACTCAAATAACCAGAGAGAGAGAGACACTGTACAGAGCGGTTTTCGTGAATCTGATTTTCATTTCTACTCAGCTGCATTGTACCTTTACATCTGACTCCCTTCTTTGCTTCAACCCACCCACCTCCTGACAGGGATTCAAAGGCTCAGGGATCTCTGTTCCTCCCTGTATCTGAAGAAGGGAACTTTGACTCTTGGAAGCTCATACCCTGGAAATCTTGTTGGCTTCGAAGATGCCACTGGACTCAAATCCTCCTGTTGAAAAGGTAGCTCTTATGTTTGCTGCAGAAAGTTCACACTTTATACTAATGTGACGTGCTGTTCCTCATTGTTTTTGTTGTGCAGTCCCACGTTTACTTTTTGTGGTTGTAATAAATACTTTACTACTCAAGTTTCTTTCTAGCAAACCTCAAAAGTGTTTCTTGGGGCCGAAACAGATGGAAGCATAGCTACTGTTCCCTCCCTTTTAAAAAACCCCTCTTCTTTGCAATCCACTTATAGTAGCAGTCTTTTTTGTACCATCTGCAGAAATGGTCTGTTTCCTAAAGATCTGTTCCACTGAAACGGAAAGTCTCTCTAGTTTTGTATATGAAGGGGTTAATCCTCAGGACAGCGGATCACGTCAGAGAAGGGAAAGAGGAGGAGCTTTGCATGATGTAATTCTACCGTAAACAAATGTTCTCTTAGCATCCTATTGTCTTTCTTTGCAATGGGCTTTCACATTCAAATGTTCTGACTTGCATTCTTGTCTTTTTGTGTGGAGACCAATAAAACACCAATTAATTTTTAAGGATTAAAGGTTTTTCTGAGTGGAATGCATATACTTCACTGAGCAAACACTGGCAGCTGGGGGATGTAGCTCAGTGGTAGAGCGCGCGCTTCGCATGTGTGAGGTCCCGGGTTCAATCCCCGGCATCTCCATTGTTTTTGCTACATGTCTGTTTCTTCACGTTTCAAATTGCTGTGCCCTTCACTACAGAAACATTTGCCTGCTTGGTTTTAGACATTTCTAGATATAGGTAAACTTTTTGCTTCCACAGCTGCTGTCACCTGCTTGCGTATTGCTTTCTTTCCTTATTTTGGACAAAACATTTTGTAATTTTTATAAGAAGTACACTTTCACTACTACAGAATATGAAGTGCGGTGCGAAAAATGTAAGTTGCATTGGCCGGGAATCGAACCCGGGCCTCCCGCGTGGCAGGCGAGAATTCTACCACTGAACCACCAATGCATATATATAAAACTTTCTTTCAAAGTACTTATATGGATAAGTTGTTCTAGCTATATTCCTCTTTTTCAGTTCTCTTAAATTATGTATTTCAGTATTTATGGTTAAATCAACTTTCAAGACTTACATTTATAAAGTTCTATGTCCGCCTTCCTTAAGAGAATCTGGGAGACCCGGGCTGGAATCCTCTCTTTACCACGGGATCTGGCTGAGTAACTTTGGGCTGGTCATACCCTCTCAGCCTAACCTACCTTGCAGGATTGTTGTGAGGATAAAAGGGAGGAAAGGAGAGCAATGTAATCCACTTTGGGTCCAGATCGGATATAAATGAAGTAAATAAATATAGACGAGTAGAAAGGTGGGGGAGTGAGACATCGTGGATTTCCTCTAAAAGGAGGCAGCCTAGGTAGTGGTGGCTCCTTCTTGGGAGCTTCTGCCCATCTCGTTGCTAATCTTGAAAGTTGCTTGAGTTCTGATGCACTGAAACTGGTTTCAAGATGCAGAGGAGTTAGCCGTGTTAGTCTGTAGTAGCAAAATCAAAAAGAGTCTACTGGACTAGTAGAGTCTACTACTAGTCCAGGTGCTACTGGACTCTTTTTGGTTTCAAGAGATTCTGCATTTGCAACGTGGATACAAGGCTGGCTCAAGGAGTTTCAACACCCCGAACAAGAAGTGTCAAAGCAATACTTGTGTCTGGCCTTTAAAGGAGCAAAAATCCCTTACGGGCACAGAGACTGGAATCACAGGGGAGTTCTGGGAAGGATTTGTGCAGAAGATGGTGACAGCAGGAGCTCAAATGTACAGCGCCAGCACTGCAGGCTGTTCCACCATTCCATTCATTCATTCATTCATTCATTCATTCATTCATTCATTCATTCATTCATTCATTCATTCATTCATTCATTCATTCATACTATTTCTCACTGAGGGCCAAGCTGCAAGTGACGAATGACACTTGAACGGCAAGTGAACAGACTCACATGTATTCCTCCCTGTTCACTTGCACTCCACTTGCGCTTCACTTGATCTCAAAAGCGTATGCTACAGATGCATCTGAAGAAGAGAGCTGTGGTTCTCGAAAGCTTATGCAACAATAAAGTTGATTAGACTTAAAGGTGCTACTGGATTCTTTACTATTTTGCTACTACAGACTAACATTGCTAATTCCTCTGGATTTTGTGAATCATTTCACTTGATTTTCAGTCCGGCTAGCTTCTAATGGAACGTTAGTCCTGCGGGGTCTAATGAGTCATGCACAGTGTATTTTTATTGTTATTTTATTTATCTTCTCAGCTGTGTTGAGTTCCTGCAAGGTAGAAAGGCAGCTAATAACTGTTTTAAACAAACAAACTGTTTTAATTTTGTGGTAGCCTGATGAATGTTAAATGGAGTCAATTATCTATTTCAACTTTTATTAATACTGATATAGGGGATTTTTAAACTTTCTATTACACTATTTCTGTTAATACTAAATTGCCCACTGTCGAAGACTTTTGGTTTGTTTCCCATCTTTTTCCAGCATTGTAGTAGGCGAGAGAAGCATCAGATAACAGAAGGGGAACACAGCCTTAAGATCAGAAACGTTGGCAGTTGGATATGAAGTGCTTAAACTAAGCCAGGCATTGTTACTATTTGTATTGATCTGTCTAGATTGTGAAATTAAGAGGAAAATTGGTTGTATGGTTTATTGGTCTATGCACTGACCAGTAGTGTGTGAGAAATTAAGTGTAAGGAACTTACAACTAAATATAGGTTGTCATGTAACTATAGATATGGATATCAGAATATAATGCTTAGAATTTAACCTGATATATATTGGTAAAATATGAAAAAGTCGGGAGGTCAAAAAAAGAATTTAAAAACCGATGAAAGGAAAATCAGGGCTTTTTTTCTGGGAAAAGAGGTGGTGGAACTCAGTGGGTTGCCCTCAGAGAAAATGCTCACTTGGCTGGTGGCCCCGCCCCTTGATCTCCAGACATAGGGGAGTTGAGATTGCCCTCCGTGCCGCTCCAGTGGTGTGAAGGGCAATCTAAGCTCCCCTCTGTCTGGAGATCAGGGGGCGGGGCCACCAGCCAAGTGAGCATTTTCAAGAGGTTCCGGAACTCCGTTCCCCCACGTTCCCCCTGAAAAAAAGCCCTGAGGAAAATATCTTTCTAATATAGAAGAAATAGCACCACCAGTATATAGTGGAATAATATAATGATACTTATTATTAATGCAGTAGATTTACAGTGCAATCCTATGGAGAGTTACACAAGTCTAAGCATATTGAAGTCAATGGGCTTAGACTGGTGTAACTCTCCATAGGATTGCACTGTTAGTCGCAATATGGAATTAGTATACAGGAAAGATCAGATGGAACAACTTTTTAGATATTATGAACTTAGAAGGGAGGAAGAGAAATGGTTAGAGAAACTAAAATATGGATATCTGAAGACAGGGAATGGAACTTAGTTATATACTAATAGAAAATGACAAAGTAGTGATGGAAAAAGAAAATACTGTTTATATAAATTTAGAAGAAGAAAAGCTCCAACAATTGATTAATGACCATTATAAACAAGGTTGAACTATACATATATGGTTAGATGATAATAATAATTTCTTTTGTAATCCCCAAAATATGAAAAGAAGGCTTATATGTGCCAAGTTACTTAATATAAATTGATTGTTAACACGGTTGATTGGTATATGGTAGGCTATTGTAAGCAAGACACTATGAAGACTGTGCCCCTACCCTTTCCCCCTTTATCCTTCCTTCTGCTGTACTTTCCTTATTGCAACCTTTATTGACTGTGTTGATCCGTCCCCCTCCTGTTGTATATGTATCTAAAAACCAATAAAATCATTAACAATAATAAAAAAGATCAGAAACGTTGGCTTTGCTCTTGCACTGAAAGCGCGTAAATCTCTCTTTCCATAATGTCTAAGTAGTCCAACTTTGTGTAGGACTGCAACCAGCATCTCTAGGAGTGAGATTTCTCACACGTCTTCACAAATGCATTGCAAATACTTAAAAAATCCCATTCTGAAGCAGAAATGGTAGAAGTGTTTTGTGGAGAGAATTAACTGTTTTAGAAACATTTTCATTAAATAAATCTTTAAAAGTATTTCAGTTCGAACAAAAAGCAGTAGTGGTTGTGTACAGTTTATGTGTGCTAGTAAATGTTTCTGTGACAAATTCATTCTCTTCCTTGTATACTTGCTCTGGTAAGCAAGTCTTGCACAGAAACCGTCTCTGTGTACATCAGGAAAAAATATCTATCAGATCTCAGAAGCTAAGCAGGGTCAGCCTTGGTTAGTAATTGGATGGGAGACCTCCAACGAAGACCAGGGCTGCAGAGGGAGGCAATGGCAAACCACCTCTGTTAGTCTCTTGCCATAAAAACTCCACTAGGGGTTGCCATAAGTCAACTCTGACTTGAGGGCTCTCTCCAGCACCAAAGAGCACCTTACAAAAGTATACAAAGAAGAAAGGAAGTAAGAAAATACAGTTATTTCCAGAACTCAAATTATAATATGCCTGGGAATAGGAGGACCCTCCAGAGTAACTTCTGATAGCAAAACATCCTGTAATAGCCGGCCAGGATTCCCTCCATCCACGCAAAAGAATGACTTTATCACAGCAAGTCCAGTGTCCTCCCTCCCTTCAATGGATGAAGTTATCCACAAGAGGAATATCCTGTAGCACTTTCCATCCCAGGTTTGGTCATCTCACTACATCCGGTGTCAGGGATGGAGTACCTGCATCTACAGGATGGAGAAGACCGACTTCCAAGGACAAATGAACATGAATACAGGTGATCACACACGTGCCCAGGAGAAGCACCCTAGATGAATGTTCAGGCTCAGCGCTGGAGATGCATCTAATGCAGATATAGTGGATGGTAACATTCAAAGGAGCCCTGGCAGAATATTTCAACGGCAAGGAAAATGCAGGTCTTCATGTATCCCTCAAAAGTGGGTGTAGGTGCTTTCTAACCAATAGTTGCAGAATGAAAAACAGGCAGAATCAGACAGGCAGACATCAAACTCCTGAAGGCTCTGCAGACACAAGGATATTCTACTCCTTGAGCCAGAGGGGGGCTTCAGGCTTGGAAATAGTGAGCATAGATGTATAGTTTCGTGATGACTGAAAGCCCCTTGCTACAAACTAGCACAGCAGAAACACATGGATCATGGCTGCCAATGGCCACAGCCACACTGCCACTTCCAAACACACACATCCCCAAAAGCCCCAGCATTCCCAGAGCAGGCTGGCCAGCCACTCTCCATGCTTCCCTAAGCTGAGAACTTTTACAATTTCTCTCCCAGGGGCGCTCATGCACTGGGCAATGGTGCCACAGCAGCTCCTGAATGTGAGCTCATCCCTGAGAAAGTCCAACAGAACCCCCAACCCCAGCACCTCCAGAGCAGGCTGGCCAGCCTCTCGCCATTGTTCCCTACGAAGGCCAACCATCACACCAGAGAATCACATAAATGAAGAAATAATTTCAAGTACTTTTATTTATTGGATTTCTTGCCCACCCTCCACACAAGTGGGCTCAGGGAGGGTAACAGCATTAATGTTGCATCACGGTAATACAAAGCCACAACAGACACTACAGTTACTAACACAGAATTAACAAAGATTACAAAATGCACAAATAAAACCCTATGGAGCAAGGGACATTCTTGCAAATAGAAGTAAATGGAAGCCAGGGGCTGGATCCCCACCCCAACAGAACCGAACTGAAGCCCACCAAAAAACACTAAGCACCCCCTGAGCAGGCTGACTCCATTGTTCCCTATGAGGGCCAACCATCACACCAAGGAATCACACAAAACAAAAATCAATTAAAAAAATTAATTTATTAGATTTCTTGCTCACCCTCCACACAAGCGGGCTCAGGGTGGGCAACAGCATGCAACATACAGTTACAAACTGAGTTACAAATATAGGTTAAACAAAAATACAAAATGTAAAAATTGAACCCTATGAAGCAAGAGAAACTCTTGCAACTAGCAGTAAAAGAAAGCAAGGGACTGCCCCCCCAGCAGAACCAAACTGATGCAAAGGGAATAACTGAACACCAGAGTATCACATCCGTTCCACCCAAAGCAGTCAAGCAAAGACCCCCAATCAAGCAAAGCAAGCCCCCCCCAGCAAAAACCTTTAACAAGCAAACAAAATTAACACAAAATTAAAATTAAGAAACTCAAGCCAAGCAAAACACCCCAATCAAACACCCCAGCCACTCAAGCCAAGAGCAGGCACCACACCACACACTCAAGCAATCAAGAACAAACAAGTAGCAGTTTTTCCAGAGAATCCCTATTGGATGGTAGGAGAGGTGCTGCAGGGATTGGACACTCTGTAGGTCCCCTCTCCCTTCCCTGATCCCCCTCCCTCCTCCCCCTTCTGCCTCTCATTCACTCAACCCCCTCTTCATGCCCCCCATTGGGTAAAAAAAAGGCAGGAAGCTCAAAGCAGCGCTTTTCTTGCTGTTTGCAAACAGCAAGAAAATATTGCTGTGGCTGCTGCTCTTCTACCCAAAGCTTACCGAAGTGTTCCAAAGCACTTTGGTAAGCTTTGCTTCGGTATTTCTGAATCGGCTCAGCAATGCTAGGACCGATTTGGAAATACTCAATCTTTCTGAATCGGGCCCGATTTTGATTAAAAACCCAAATTGGAAACACAAAGCCTACGCCCCTAATCTTTATCTTAAAAGGGGGAAAAAGAGAACAGGAGGAATCAATGGCTGTATTTAAAAAGTGAATTTTGGAAAAAGAAACTCCCCCTTCCATAAGTACCTTACCTCTGAGGCAAAGCCCCTGCTGTTTCGTCAGCCACAGACTGTGCACTACTGGTCCTCCTGTGAACATAAGCAGATAAGCACATCCTCTGAGCCTAATGTCTCCAGTTGAAAGGCTCAGGTAGCAAGTGATGTGAAAGACCTGTTGTTTGAGACCCTGGAGAGCTACTAGCAGTAAGAGTAGACAGTACTGATCGGTATAGAGTCGATATAAAGCAGATTGACACCCAAGAACCCCTGAACACATCTAACATTTTAGCCATGCAGGTGAGATGCTAGGGTCTCAAGAGAGAGCCCAGAGCTCTGCCCTCAGCAACTGCCAATAGGAATAAGATGCAGATTGCAGGAGGCAATATCAAGCACTGGTCAGAAGGTGGTGCTGTTGAAGCACCTTCTGTCAGAAAGCGGTTCTCAGCTTTTTGGTTATAGTGTCCTACAATCCAAATGTACTTGGTGCAGTGACCCATCCAGGGTCAGTGCAGGTTTTCTGGCCATCTAGGCAAAATATGCCCATAGGAGTTCTTTCTGTGAACTTCCTCAGAGAAGAGCTAAATGCTTTTTTTTTTTTGCGGGGGGGGGGGGAGCTCACAGGAGTAAATGCAATTCTAGAGAACCTTGCAGGCTTCACAGATCTCCCTATACTTCCTCTCAAACAAGCCCAAAAAACAGTTTCTAAGAGCCAGCACGTGCCCCAGTCCCCAAGGTCTTTATCAAGAAAAACTACACCTAGATATTCTTAATTTCCTGCAATACTAGAGGTTGTGGGAATGACTGAACAAAGTCTTAATAGCCCCTTTCTGAGTGCTCACATTTTCAAATTCTACTTCCCTGATGATTATGAACTCCTAAACGTGAAAGTTGGGATTATTGGTTGAGGTCTTGGTGTTCAGTTGTGGCAGAGAGTTGCACAGATAATCATATGGACTGCACAGGTCCAGACAAATGTGAGATCTTGTATCCAACCACCTCACTTAGCCAATTTTGACACCTTTCTTAAGCCTAAGGAGGGTAAGGATTAGAGGTGGGCACAAACCAAGAAAATACTGAACTATGCCATTCATGGTTCATCACATTTTACGAATTATGAACCACAAACTTCAATGAACTTGCCATGGTTCGCGAACCGGTTTGTTTAGTTCGTGAAAATGTCACTTCCGGGGCAGCAGAAGGTCACTTCTGGGGCTGCAGAAAACCCATCCCCACCGTTGCTTAGGAAACTGATTGATCAGCTTTTCTGAGTTTGTTTGAGAGGAAGTATCTGTAAAGGCTCCAAGGTTCTCTAGAATTGCCTTTACTCCTGTGAGCCCCCCACCCACAAGCATTTAGCTCTTCTCTGAGAAAGTTCACAATCAGTTCTGAGCAATTACTCAGATATTTAGAACAGAAAACTCCACAAGGTGGCAGCCTTGATTTTAATTCCCCTTCCATTTTGGTCTCCTTTGATGTGGTTTATAAGAGGGCAGGTGCCCAATTTACAGTTTCTCAATTGTAAATAGTATTATGTGCTGGAAATTGTAGTAACTGGTACACTTCCTTGTGGGATTCATTAAAACTCTGCAATTATTCCCTAAACCAAGCGTTTAAAAAGAAAGAGAAATTAATGCCCCTAGTATTGTGTGTGAGATAGAGAAGTTTATCTCCAAATTTCTGCTTAGAAAAAAAAGCCCTTAAGCTTTGAAGTTAAATACAAGCTTTGAAGTTAAGTACAAGACAGTAGTTTAAAGCTAATGTTGCTATAAAGCAGGAATAAATTATTCTAATATCTTTCAACCCTCTTACCCTTCCACCCTCAAGCAGCAAAACCCAATTGAAGCTTCCTGCAGCAGCTAAGAAAAGAGCAAAGGGCTGTATCAGCTCAAGAAAAAAAGGGGGCACTACATTAAGGCTACCCAGGAAATCCTTTATTAGGCCATCCCAGAGAGGGCAAAGGGCCAGATCTCTACCATGATTCTCAGGGAGAGGCGGATGGCTTGAGAAAGATGAGCTTTGAGAAAGAAGGTGCCAAGGGTCTCTTATCATGTAGGGAGGGAAGACAGCATGGGATAGCCCAATTTTGTCAGATCTCAGACGCTAAAGCAGAATTGGTGCTTGAATGGGGCACCAAACCTTGCGGAGGAAACCAATGGCAAACCACCTCTGCTTCACACTTGCCTTGAAAGCCCCTTGCTGAGGTCACGGATGAATATTGTCCTAGACCTCTGCGCTGGGTGCAAGATTTGCCTGCATGTGAGATCTTCTGTAATTTGTTTTCGTATGCTAGATCTACTGTTGAATTTCTGCCTGCTCTATTCTGAATGCTAGACTCTTGCTTTACATGTACGGTTTGCTATAATTTTCTCTACATCTAAAAAATGACTGCTGCCACACTTCGCTGCTCTACATGAATCGTTGTATGTGGTTTTTGGTTTGGCAATACAATACACGGTGTTTTGTTATACTTTTTTAGTTAGTTTTGGTTTTTTACGCTTTTTTAAATATCACCCTGCTCAATCAGACATGGCCCGCTTATGGGATTCCCCATACCTGACATTGCAGAATCAAACTGGGAAGCTTCTATATATTGTCGAAGGCTTTCATGGCCGGAGAACAATGGTTGTTGTGGATTTTCAGGGCTGTATAGCCGTGGTCTTGGCATTGTAGTTCCAGACGTTTTGCCAGCAGCTGTGGCTGGCATCTTCAGAGGTGTAGCACCGAAAGACAGAGATCTCTCAGTGTCAGTGTGGAGAAGATGTTGGCAGGTAATTTATATCTACTCAGGAAGGTGGGTTTGGGCTGAGTCATCTTGTAAGAGTTTCCCAGGGTGTGGAATGCTAATGGCGGGAGGCTTCACTGTATCCTGAGGAGGTTCAGCTGCTGGCAAAACGTCAGAAACTACAATGCCAAGACCACAGCTATACAGCCTGGAAAATCCACAACAACCATTGGGAAGCTTCTGTTCTTGGTTACCGGGATGTAATGTGTTTACTTCACCCCTCTGAAAATCCTCTCCTAGTTTTGCATTAGGGCTGAGCATGTCATGTCTGTGCCCTATCCATGCCATACTTAATGCTGACCTATTGTTTCTGAACCAATGTTTCATGCTATAACTTGATGTCATATTACCAATGTCATAACTGTTTCCTTTCCCAGGCTTATTGAACCTCTAGGTGCCTTATCTGACTACTGTAGAAACTTTCAATGCTTATGACCTTGTATACTGCTCACTCCCATGCACTTGCTATGCCTCAACTTTGATCTCTTGCTTTCTCAGTGTCTAGACTTGATAGTACAAATATGTGAGACGTTCTCGGGACGAGTTTGCACCTAAAGTCCTGTTTTACGGTTGGGAGGGGGAAGGAGCAAACGTGTGTTAAGAAGAAGGATTTCCTTCTAGGTTACCATTCCTGTCAGTCCTGTTCTTACTGCTTAGATGCTTACCTTGCTCTGAGTAATCTGATGGACATACCTGTGGAAATGATCTGAATTCTGAATAAAGCCATTTAACCAAGAGCCTGGATTTCTTGCTACAATGGTACAGGGATCTATCTGCCATAGCCTGTCATCCATAGCCTGGCAGAGCATTGCAGGAAATTAAGAACATTTCAATGTAGTTTTTCTTGATAAAGATCTTGAGGGCTGGGGGCTGTTCTGGCTCTTAGAAATTGTTTTCTGGGTCTCTTTGGTGGGAGTACAGGGAGATTCATAAGGGCTCCAAGGTTCTCTAGAAGTCCCTTTACTCCTATAAGGCCCCAGGCCACCCCAAACAAGCATCCAACACTTCTCTGAGAAAGTTCACCATCAATTCTGAATAATTACTCAGATGCTTAGAATGGAAAACTCCACAAGGTGGCAGTCTTGGTCTTTATTTCCCCCTCCATTTTGATCTCCTTTGATGTGGATTATAACAGGGCAAATGACCAATTTACTGTTTCTAAATAATATATTGTAATAAATAGTACTATGTGCTGGAAATTGCAGTAACTGGTACGCTTCCTTGTGGGACTCATTAAAACTCTGCAATTATTCCCTAACCCAAGCATTTAAAAAGACAGAGAAAGAATCAATGCCCCTAGTATCGTGTGTGAGATAGAGAAGTAGTGGTGGGAGGTATACGTTAACATTTAGGGATGTGGCGATACAGTTGTGGTCTACCGAGACCGTTTTATGGAGTATGAAATCCTAAGTATGTTCACTCCAAGTCAATCCCATTTTATTCAATAGGACTTACTCCCTATAAACATTATACTGGGCTGGCCTTGACTAATTGTTACTGTTTTTTTGCAGAATCCAGTCATTCCCCTCCCCACCTCAAGCACCTCTGAGATGGCCAGCCGTTCCAGTAATGGCTTTAGTGTCACTCTGCTAGTGAAGGGCTCGGTTGGGATTCATTGGAGCTACTAGAGTGCTCACTTTTGTTCCAATAAAGAGGATTTTTTTAAAAAACTTGATTTTGTCTTCCTCTCTACCAAATCCCTCTCTGCAGCAGTTGGCCCTATGGCTTCAGCCTGACCTGGTGTAGTGGTTAGGAGTGCAGGACTCTAATCTGGAGAGCCGGGTTTGATTCCCCACTCGTCCACTTGGAGCCACCTGGGTGACCTTGGGCTAGTCACAGTTCTCTGGTGCTCTCTCAGGGCCAAACGACAAGTGACTCATGACACAAGTTGGACACTTGTCAGCTTCCCTCAAGTTTTGATGGGAAATGTAGGCAGCTTGGCAGAATGTTGGACAAGTGACAGTTGAAAAGTCAATTGGACAGCAGTTGGAGAGCCAAGCTGCAAGACCAGGACGCCTACATTTCCCATCAGAACTTGAGGGAAGCTGACAAGTGTCCAACCTGTGTCATTCGTCACTTGTAGCTTGGCCCTCAGCCCCACCCCCCTCACAGGGTGTTTTGTTGTGGGGATAATAATGACATACTTTGTAAACTGCTCTGAGTGGGCATTAAGTTGTCCTGAAGGGTGGTATATAAATCAAATTATTATCATTATTATTAGCTAGGGGCAAAAGGCCAGGTGAAGTGCTAGCGCCATTGACACCTCTTCAGGCTCTGCGGGAGGCCCTCTTGCTCACTTGCCCCCTCAGTGAACCTATCCCCAACTGTGCAGGGAGATCCTGTTAACAGAGTTTCATAAAAGTTCCTTCCAGTTCTCCACAATAATTTGCAGCCTGAACAGTCCAGGCTAGTGCAAGCATTTCAAGAGCTTGGGAGCTAAACAGATTCAGCTGTGGTTAGTACTTGGGTGGGAGGCCACCAAGGAAGGGGTGGGCCGCTATGCAGAGGAAGGCAGTGGCAAACATCCCCTGTGTGTCTCTTGCCTTGATAACCCCGCGAGGGGTTACCATGAGTCAGTTCTGACTTAATGGCACTTAGTTATGTTCCAGTTCTCCAAGGAACAAGCAACCCATGCTTCAGTCACATCAAAGCAGACACATTATTCTCAAAGAGAGAGGAGCTGAGATTAGGAAGCCCGAAATTGATGGAGATGCTTGGAGTTCAGCCTAGATGTATGATGCATTCATGGCAAGTCGCTGAACTGTTTAGTGCTGGAAGCTGATGCAACTTGACCCTTATCAATTTTTTGTCCTAATAGTCATCTACACAAGTGAAAATCAAGTAATAAGACAAACTGGGGATTTCTGAAAACATTAGAGGTTACTATGTAAAAAGACATCCAGAGATTAGCTTCTCTTCTTCGTCCACAGAAGATGAACAGCTTTCATCCCCGCAGGCCAAATAGAAAGCCAGCTTTTGAAATGTTGCCTTGATTCCCCTTCAGATGGTCACTAACCAAATACAGCTTGCAATGTTCTCTGTTTTCAGATTTAATTTGTAACATTCAAAATCATTTGTTGGCATGGGCAGGAAGTGGACTCGGACGAGGCTGTGATCTTCTGGTTCTGATTGGAAAGGCAAACAACAATCCTGTAAGGTAGGAAATACACATAGGGCCAGATTTGGCCAAGTACAGTTTGCATGCCTCAGTGGGCATGGCCATCTTTGGTGCATCAGCTGAGACCAGATCTCATAGGGTATGTAGCTACGGGAAATGTGCTACTGACGCAACATCTTTGGTTTAAACATCAGAATGTCTGTTTTTTGGGTTTTTTTAAAAATGGAAACCAAAGACTTCCCATGAGGTGTAAATCTCCTCGGAATAGTAATGATCTTGTAAAAAGCAAGAACAACTAAAGTATGCGGTATAAATACAACGAATGTCATTGATATCTATAGTGGTACGTTCATGAAAGAACAGCTCCTGTAGCAAGTTCTCTTGTTGATTTATGTCAGGGAGGAAATCCGAACATGCCGGTAGCTGTACTTCAAACGAGATGTTGCATGTCAGCCTCTTTGGCTTCGTGCTGGGATCTCCCTTCAAATTCTGTGGCACTCCCTATGAGCCTCTCTACACAAGACATCTTTCACAGGGATGCTCAAGTGAAAGACTTTACAATTGTTCTCCCGTTGTTGGATACACATGCACTGCTAGGGAGACAGAGAGCCAAGCTATAAATGACGCCTGACACAGGTTGGACACTTGTCAGCTTCCCTCAAGTTTTGATGGGAAATGGAGGCATCCTGGTCTTACAGATTGGCTCTCCATTTAATTGAAGTTTACAGAACCCCACCCCCCACACACACCCAGCGAAAGGGAAGGGGGGCGCCCGGCGAGAGCCCAACGCCTCCACTCCCCTCCCGACCGCATGGTCTCCCTCCCATGGACTGCCCCTCTGTAAACTTCAATTAAATGGAGAGCCAAGCTGCAAGATCAGGATGCCTACATTTCCCATCAAAACTTGAGGGAAGCTGACGAGTGTCCAACCTGTGTCAGGCGTCACTTGTAGCTTGGCCCAGAGTGCACTTGAATATAAGACCACACAGAAAGTAAGGGCCAAGCTACAAGTGACGAATGACACTTGAACGGCAAGTGGATTGAGTGGAGAGCAAGTGAACAGAGAGAAATACACTTGCCGTTCAAGTGTAATTCGTCACTTGTAGCTTGGCCCTAAGTCACTCGAGCCTCACCCTGTAAGACGTCTTGTGTAGAGAGATTTTATATTACGACACATAGCTGGGGCATTCCCTGACTCAAAATTATGCACAATTACACGCTTGTACTCCAGGTGGAGAGCTTTGGCTGTGGTTCTGCACTCAAGTGGCGACCGCCTGTGGCCGCTTCGAAACATCTCCTCAGAGATCGTAGCAGTCAAAAGTTCCTGACGAGTTGATCTCAAAGCTTGCTGGACTCTCTCCTCCCTCCAAATGGAAAGGAGGACGAGAGTTTCCTACTCCGTCCACACTACCCTCTCCCCCTTGCACCCCTGATCTTTCCGGCAGATAAATCCATGATGATTCAACAGAAATGACAGACTCCTGTCAAAAAAAAGATCATGAGGATTTGTGAGGGAACTCGTGATTTATACAGGTGGATTGTTTTTAATTGGCCAGTATATAGCTGCTGCCAGTGTCCGGTTAGCGAGAGAGTTTTCTACTGGTCAGTGTACAGATGTACAGACATCTGAATGAATATAGCATATGAAACATGATACAGAGTGTGGATATAATGAAGAAAAATTGTATTACCTCAGAAGAGAACAATGAAGCAACGACAAGCTAGTAGCATGCAGCAAACTGATAATACGTCCTGTACATAGCGGTATAACCCACAGTCCGTTTTCCTTTAT
Organism: Eublepharis macularius; assembly: GCF_028583425.1. NCBI lineage: Eukaryota > Metazoa > Chordata > Lepidosauria > Squamata > Eublepharidae > Eublepharis > Eublepharis macularius. The sequence continues at coordinate 17,624,151 of NC_072800.1, read as the reverse complement.
AAAGTGCCTTCCTGAACTATTCTTTTACAGTATAGCCTATTACCATGATAGAAAAAGCTCTGTTTTATATAATATGCAGAATGATGGGTGTGTGAAAGACTGCCTGATTTCTTCAGACAGGCCATTCTGCAAGGCAGACCACAACAGAAAACACAGTTGTTGATCGTTGGTTTGCTTCATTTTTCTTCCTTATCCAGTTTTTTTTTATTTTTTATTTATTTATGTAAGTTATAGTCCCCCTGAGACTCAAAAGCCGATTACGCAGTGTGAGTCAGTATAGTTAATGTCAAAGACTTTTCAACAAACAATGTTTATCAATGCAATTTGCAAAGATTTAAACTAGCAAGAATCCAATACAGAGTTGAAGAAATGCTAGAACAGAACAAAAGCAATTCTAAGCCTGATGTATAAAACAATACAGGAACTAACCAGTAGGATCATATTTACAGCAACAGACAGTACATAGTAGTAGATTCTATAGTTCCTATCCCTTTACTGATGCATCTCTTTGAGACCACTTCTTTACAGTACAGCCCTCCTATCTGAGTAAAAAACCCTCTTGAATAATTCAGTTCTGCACAGTTTATGGAAAGTCAGGAAAGTGGGAGGCCATTCTGTAAGATGGGGCCACCACAGAGAATGCATGTGTACAAGCAGCTGTTGATTTTGCCCATGTGCAAAATAGCACTTGCAGAGGTCCCTGTTAAGATGAGTGAAGCTGTCGTGATGGAACATAGGGAAAGAGGTGGACCCGTAGATAAGATGGACCAAGGCCATGAAGAGCTTTGTATATGATAGCCAATACCTTGAATTGAGCCTGGTAGTTGATAGGTAGTCAATGGAGTTAATGCAGAATGGGAGAGGGATTCATGCTCCTCCTAGCTCCCAATAATAAACAATCTGCAGAGTTAACTTAATAGGAAACCTAGGTAGAGTGCATTATAGTAGTTAAGTCTTGATGTTACCATAGCATGGATTCAGATGTCCAGAACTGCCATGTTGAGTTAGGGAGCCATCTACCAGGCTAGACTAAGTTTGTAGTGAGCATTTTTTCCAGCTACCTTAATTTGCCTTTCTAGTTGTAGCACTGGATCCAGTATAACCCCTAGGCTCTTTACCGAGTCTGCAGGGGTCAGATGAACTCCGTGTCTGGGTTGAGTTTCAGTTTGCTTTCAGCCATTTGACCACAGCTGTCAGGCAGTGACCAGGGATCTTTACTGCATCCCACAGTGATTTGGATAGTGAGACATAGAGTTGAATATCACCTGCAAATTGATGGCACCCAATTCCAAAGCTACAAAATAGTTCTTCTAAAGGCTTTACATGGAGGTTGAATAATGTGGGGGATAAGATTGCACCCTGTGGAACCTCGCAAGATAATTCCCACTCTGGAGATAGCTGATCTCTAATAGCAACCCTTTGAGTCTGTTCTATGAGAAACGATTTAAACCAGTTTAAGGCACATTCCTGAATACTAGTTTCTGTCTCCAAACGTTTCAGCAAGATGGCATGGTCTACTTATTGAAGGCTGCAGATAGATTCAGGAGGAACAACAGAGAAGCATGACCTAGATCATCATGGCGAAGATCATCCACTAAAGCCACCAGAGCTACCTCTGTCCCATAGCCTGACCTGAATCCAGACTGAAAAGGGTCCAAAGCACCAGGCATGAATCAAAACTGAAAAGGGTCCAAAGAGTTATCTAAGAATATATGGAATTGGTCAGCTTTGCCCAAAAAGGACAGATTAGAGACTGGGCGATAAATGGCCTCGTCATTTTTGTCTAGGGATGGTTTTTTAATTAGGGGGCATATAATTGCCTGTTTGAATGGCTGGGAGCTGCCCTGAGTTAGTGACTGATTTATGATCAACATTAATGGCTCATTTATGTGGTCCTCACATGATTTTAATAGCCAAGATGGGCAAGGATCCAGCACACAAGTAGTGGCCTTCACAGATGCCAGGATCCTATTAACATCTAATGTTGTAACTGGGTCAAAGTGGTCCATACATGAGCCAGATTATATATGAAGCGTTCCTTCCATCTCACCAATATTGCAGCTGTCTGCTCATGAGACTGTAGATGTTAGGGCTGCCAGTCAGCCAGTGGGGGCGGGGGATCTGCTCCCCACTGCCACTCACCTGACAGGCAGGGGGAAAAGCCGGGGGAGTGGGCCTGAGAGACAAAAAGCCTGCGTGGCCACTGCATTTCTAGAATTGGCTGCTGTGAAGCACAGGAGCATGTCCGCTGCTGGTCACGAGGCCTTCACTTCTGGAAGTGACATCATCACATGTGCCAGGAGCACATGCACACTTTGCTCTTACACAAGGAGGTCAACACAGGCAAGTGCCAGTTCCTCCCACCCACCCCGCCAGGAGGGTAAGGGAACCTGGCAACCCTAGTAAAGGGTCAGATTGAGAAATTAGAAAAGTTGAGATTAGAGGTGGGCATGAACTGGGAAAATACCGAACCATGTGGTTTGTGGATCGTCAAGTTTCATGAACCACGAACCATGAACTTGCTCCGGTTCATGAACTGGTTTGTTTGGTTCGTGAAAACGTCACTTCCGGGGCAGCAGGAAGTCACTTCTGGGGCTGCAGAAAACCCATCCCCCAATTTGGTGCCAGGTTGTCCACAGTGACGAACCGAAAAACGAACCAAATGAACTGGCCTAAAGTTTGTTGCGGCTCATCAGAAATGGGCTCTGACGAATCGCCGGTTCGCAAACTACAAACTGGCCTGGTTCGTGATGAATTTTGGTTCCTATTTCCGTTCATGCCAACCTTTAGTTGAGATACTTTGAACAACTGGTATGGTTGTGAACTAGTGGATGCAATGGTTGCAGAGAAATATCGTTTCTTTACTGCTCTCATTGCTGCTTCATAGGTCTTCCAATGGGCTCTGCTGCACACTCTATCAGTTTCAGCGTGAGTTTTCCTCCAGTGTCTTTCCAGACATCTTCCAGCGTTCTTTAGGTCACCCAACCTATCTTTAGTTCCCAATGAAAGGAGCATACAGTCAATGCCAGCTATATTTTGTACTTGACGTCTGAGGAAGTTGAATGACTCATGAAGAATAATAGCAACCCCTCTTCCTCAGCCATTGCAAGGTTGATGTAGGACCACATAGCCAGACATACGACATCATTTTCCTCCAATCAAGTCTCAGTTATGCAAGCCACGTCTATTTCCTGTTCCTGCAACAACCCAGCAAGGCATATAGCTTTGTTCCTTACAGATCTGCATAATATTTGCATAATATTGGTGTAGCAGTGGGGGAGGTAGTGTCCCTTGCCTTGCAACTGTTAGAATGGTACAGAGGTCAGATGAGCAGTGGGCATCATTGATAAACCCCTCTCTTATATCTCCCAGCTCCCATCTGCATTGGAATGCTATATTCACCATACATCCTGCACATTGTAGAGAAAGCTCAAAAAATGCACCCCCAAAACCACATATTCGCTTGTCCAATATGCAAGTGGCCACAAAGAACTCTGCCCAGGGCTACAGTCATTGTGTGTTTAGGTAAGCATTGGCCAAGAGGTAATGTTTCCATTCCTGCTGCTCCTGGTAAGCAGGTATGTAATTGGTGGAGCTCTTCTTCTCCTTTAGCTTCCTCTACCTGGTACAAGTGATGCCTGCTCCCTTGTGCGTTCCAGGCTAAGAGCCAAGCTACAAGTGATGCCTGACACAGGTTGGACACTTGTCAGCTTCCCTCAAGTTTTGATGGGAAATGTAGGCATCCTGGTCTTGCAGCTGTAATGGAGAGCCAAGCTGTAAAACCAGGATGCCTACATTTCCTTTTTTAAAAAAAAGTTTTTATTGGATGCGTTAACATATATCACTCATAACATTCAATTAACATCTCCATCCCATTTCGGTTCCCCCACCCATTCCCCCCCTTTTTATAATAGACGTCCAACAGTTTTCCAACCTCCCTATTTAAATTGCAGTCTGTCTGCTATCTCTTCTATTAAACTATATTTAACAATAAAAATCCCTTATCTATCATTATCTATTGTTTAAATATTTCAGCTACCAGCAAAGAACTACCTTCCCCCTTTACAAGGATGCCTACATTTCCCATCAAAACTTGAGGGAAGCTGACAAGTGTCCAACCTGTGTCAGGCATCACTTGTAGCTTGGCTCTAAGAGCATGAGCCAAAAGCGCTTGTGCTCTCAGCTTCCAGCTCACATCTCCTGCGCAAGGCCTCTCTTAAAAGCCCATATCCTGAGAAATACCTGTGAACGAGAAAGGGAAGTAGTCTCTCTGTGGGGAAGGAAGGGAGAAGCTTGCACCCCAGCTGGTCACTAGCCCCAGATCAAAGCTTGTGCCCCCCTCCGGCCCTGATTGCCTGTGACTGCCTTTGATCACTTCTATGCATCCCCAACCAGTAACCTAAGGCTGGTATTGTGGTTGTGTGTATGTATGTTGTGACAAAGGGGCTAAGGATTGCCTGCCAGGCTCTTCTAGTATGACTCCCTATTGGATAGGTGGTATCAATTCTGTGTTGGGTATGTGTGTGCCAGAGTTTTTTTTCTGGGAAAAGAGGTGGCAGAACTCTCAAGAGGGAAATAAGGAAGAAACACATAGGATTCTTTGAAATCATATTATTTTCAAGCACTGTTGTCGAGTATTTTCCGTTCCCCTGCATTCCCCCTGAAAAAAACCCCTGGTGTGTGCCCATAAACACACTGTGCCTCCTTTCAGTGGCAGAGAACAGGGGCGACTGGGAAACTTGAGTAATGAATTGTGGCTGCCTCTCCCTCTCTTCACCTGTACCTGACCCGATCATGCCAAGTGGTTATGGCAACTTATCAGGAAACAGGATACAAAAAGTGGGAATTCCTGAACGGGAACAATATATTGGATTAAGGCGAGGACTGGCTGCAGGCCTTGTGCCCTCACTTAAGACCTGTAAGGAAATGCTCATGAGGTAACTGAGCTCCTGTTTTGAGGCACTTTACAACCCGGATGCCTCAGAAGGGGAGGAAGCTTATGGGCCAGGGGAATTCTGGGCAAGCACCAGGGCTTTTTTCCAGCTGGAACACGGTAGAACGGAGTTCCGGCACTGCTTGAAAATGGTCACATTGCCAGTGACCCCACCCCCTGATCTCCAGACAGAGGGCAATCTAAACTCCCCTCTGTCTGGAGATCAGGGGGCAGGGCCACCGGCCATGTGACTTTTTTCATCGAGGGCGATTTAAACTTTAAAAAGCTCCCCCCTTGTTCCAGCTGACCCAAAGTGACGTCATTGCACGGTCCCGGAAGCATGTGCGCATTTTGCGTGTGTGCATGTGGTACCAGGGGTACCACTTCCTACAAGGAGTTGCCCCCTGTGCTGGCAACCCACTGAGTTCCACCACCTCTTTTCCCAGAAAAAAAGCCCTGGCAAGCACTATATAAAAGAAGCATCCCTGTGTGCAGAGAATTATGTAAAAATTTTGAGGCTCCTAAGTCCTATTCTATGATAGAATTGGCTGTATTATAGACATTGTTGTAGCTCTGTGGGAGAGCCAGGGTGGTATAGAGGTAAGAATGTTGTATTGGGATGTGGGAAACCCAGGTTTGATTCCCCAGTCTGCCACAGACACTCACTTGAGTGATTTGGGGCCAGTCATTCGCTCTCGCCCTAACCTACTTCACAGGGTGGTTGTGAGGGAAAATTGGAGGGAAAAAGAATGATGCTGTAAACTGTCACTTCCTGTTGAGGAGAAGAGGTTAAATATCAGTTAGTCGTGTTTAATTTTATTTTATGCTAATAAACGTATTGACTGACTGATTGACTGAAATATCTAAACAAATCATATCAATGCATTGTGAGGATGCATGGAGAAGAATGCTTCTTTATTAACAGTATTTATAGCCTGTCTTTCTCCTGTGGCAAATGCAAGGTAGCTTCCAATGTGGAAATTAAAACCATTGCATAAGAACATTAAAAACACAATGTATTGAAAATGCATCAAGAACATCAGTAGAACAGTCTGCAGCTCTCTCAGGAGAATTAGGTTGCAACTAAAATAAATGCCCTGCAGAACAAATCAGACTGACTTTGTTTCTGGAAATGCAATGAAGTAAGGTTGCCAAACGAATGTCTTTGCTGCCTGTAAAGTTGAGAAATTTAATTGTATATTAAAGGAGGATTCTCCCCCCCCCCCCGCCCCAATCACTTGAAATTTGTTAGGGAGGATCCCTTGTGCAAATGATACAATTTCTGAAAATTTGTACCCAGTTGGATGGGGGATAATGTTATAGCTGGAAATATGTCTTCCAATGGAACTTAGGGAAATGTAAAATTATAAGAAAATAAACTTCTAATCACTATAATAAAGAGAATGTTTAAAAATTAACACTAAAATGGGAAAAATTATTCTCATCTGTGCCAAGGAGTGAGCCAAATCCCATCTTAAGTGCCACCCTTCTGCCACCAACATATAGAATATAAGATCATAATATATGCTCCACAGCAAGTTTGCACATGTGGTTGCAAAAAGTCCATCCTTATTCTACAATAAACTGCACACTGAGGCCATGGAGCCATTTTCAACTGCAGTATAAGCAGGGCTTTTTTTCAGCAGGAACGCGGTGGAACAGAGTTCTGGAACCTCTTGAAAATGGTCACATGGCTGGTGGCCCCACCCCCTGATCTCAACAGAGGGGTGCGGAGGGCAATCTAAACTCCCCTCTGTCTGGAGATCAGGGGGCGGGACCACCAGCCATGTGACCATTTTCTCGGAGGGCAACTCACTGAGTTCCGCCACCTCTTTTCCCAGAAAAAAAGCCCTGAGTATAAGGGATCTGGGTCCAAAGGTGGAATAACTGGGACATACATGTTCCACAAATCCCACTATGTGGGTAGCTGATGACCATACCATATGCTGATCTGCCTGTGAGAAATGTATGACTGTCCCAGCACTGTGCCACCACGGCTTGCAGGAACCTGTCACAAAAAGATAAATTGAAATCCCACAGTACCCATAATCTGACAGGCCTTCATCTGAGACCATCTTTGTTCCCGTATGTACCCTGGAGAGCCCTTAGATCTGCAGGCAAACACCTACTGGTGGTCCCTGGCCCCAAGGAGGCGCGGCTGGCCTTGACCAGGGCCAGGGCATTTTCCATCCTTGACCGGACCTGGTCGAACTCTCTCGGAAGACACTCGGGGCCGCCAAGATCTTATATCTTTTCGGCGGGCCTGTAAGACAGAGATGTTCTGCCAGGCATATGGTTGAGGCCAGCACTGGATCCATCTAAGTAGCCTCCCTGCCGGTCTCCGACCAGTGGGGGGGCCATATGGTCCACCTGCCCCCCCTATGCGTTGGGGAGTTAGAGCTCACCAACCCACACCTCCACCCTCTTTTGCCTCGTGTATGGTGTGCAGGGAAAGGGGAATGGCGCTGCTGTGTCGAGATGTGATGTTATTGTTCTACTGTTTTATTTGTTGCAATTTATCTATTGCTGTAACCCGCCCTGAGCCTGCTTGCGGGGAGGGCAGGCTATAAATGTAATCAATCGATCAATCATCTCAGCCAAGGGATTCACTAGCATGGTTCTGTTCAGAAAGCATGGTAGCATGGTTCTGTTCAGAAAGCCTAACACAGAACCACCAATGCACAATGTGGATGTAAATCACTGGTGAAAAGGGGCGCCTGGTCACTGGGTCTTCCGTGCCAGTAATCTCATCAACCTCTAACCTGCTTATTTTCTATACAGTGTCTGTATAGAAAATAAGCAGCTGGGGATGGATCCAGCAGCTCTTTGGTAACTCTTTCTCCTCTCTCTCATAATAACCATTTAATTGACTTCTGCTTCCTCAGTTTGCCCAATAGGAGTGCCTTCCCTCCCCCCCCCTGAGAATTTTTAGCTTCCTTTGGTAAATAAGCCATTCAGAGAATTTTATTAAAAAAAAATGAGGCTAGAACAAACTGATTGGGGTGGTAGGAAGGAAATAGGGACTTTATAACCCCTTCTCCCCATTTTATCCCGCTAAAACTGCTCCTCTAATCAGCTCCAAACTCACTGGGGGTAACTCTTTTTCTTCATTGGGGTAAGAGCAACTTGGATGTGGCGATTTTTGGAGGGAAAACTACACAGAGGGGAGAAGAAGTCCCCCCCCCAAAAAAAACCCTCTGTGCTTCAGTTTGTCAAAGAAAACGCACCAAGGACTTGTGTGTAATGTGCCATTCCATCCTAAGCAGAGTTTGGATTTTGGTTATTGTTCAGATTTAATAAAGTTGAGTCAGTCAATGTACACAGCTGCTCTCTAATCCCCGGAAAGGCCCTCCCTTGCTGTCTCTGATCCGTGTATATCCTGATTAAAAACAAAAGAAAACCTTAATTTGATTGTTGCTACTGAACCATTTTTTGTCAACAGATTCAAAGACCAGGTGTGTTGTTCTTCCTCTCAGCATGGGGTTGGTCACGAAAGGGATGACATTGTTCCGATAAGGGAACCTTGCATTAACATGCCTTCCTCCTCTCTTCTGGTTGAAGTTCTTGCTGTCAACATGCACCTGAAGTGTTTTAACAAAACGGCGCCCCTCTTTTTGGCTCCCTGAAACCGAGGGGCTGAAATCATTTTGCTGTCATAGCCCTGACCCATCTTGGCAAAAGTTTTCTCCAAGTTGTGGCGGCGGCATGTGGTGATACTGTCGCTGGCTCCAGGCAGGCAAGCTTCAAGCAGACACATACATCTAAATACACGTCTTTGATTGTTTTTTAATGAACAGCTTGCTTCTAATTGTGAACTAACTCCCTACCTCCAGCGCAGAAGGGGATGATCTAAGAATAAAACGAACAGTGAGCATCAAACGGCGGGATGAGATGGGCACAGAAGAGCACACAGGGACATGGATCCAGAGGAGTTAGCCGTGTTAGTCTGTAGTAGCAAAATCGAAAAGAGTCCAGTAGCACCTTTAAGACTAACCAACTTTACTGTTGCATAAGCTTTCGAGAATCACAGTTCTCTTCGTCAGCTGCAGGGAAAAAGGGACATGAAGATTATTAAAGGGAATCACAGGGATATGAAGATTATTAGAGGAGAACCCCTGCGCTGTTCTTTCTCTTCCTCTACCCACTAACTGTTCTGTCAAGCCACATTTTTTGTGTCTGTGAGTGGGACACCTTCTGGTAGCGGCTGGGCTGGCCGGTGGTTTCCAGCTGTGCTTTCCTTCCCTTGGAGGATCCTAGAATAGCCTACAACATCCTCATCCTCCTTCTCAAGCCAGAGCGAGCTGGGGGTGGGGGAAGGAGGAATGAGAGAGGAAATGGAATTCGGAGCTGGCTGTTGGAGGCGGTGGCTGTCTCTGTGAGGAGGAGCAGGATTTTGTGCTGGCGAAACCCCACCTCGGCTCCCAAGTTGCTGCTTGTGGCTTGATGCTGTGAAATGAAGAACAGGTCCCCTGCTGGAGCGTGCAGCGGATGAGTGGGGGGTGCTTTTTGCTTGCGGAGGATTTGGATTTGCGTTCTCCCCCCTCCCCTGCCCATGCCCACTGCTCTTCTCAAAAACTCCTGGCTGCCTTCTCTGCTAGCAAAAGGCTCGGGATGGAGATGCCCACTTCGGGGTGGGTGCAACTTTTCCTCCTTGCGCTGTGGGGTAAGTCCATCGCGTTGCTGGTCTCAGACTTGTTCCGAGCCAATGTCAATGAAAGCATTAGGAGTGTTTCTGCCATTGCACTGCATTGATGTGTTTTATGTTTAAGATATGCATAAGCTTGATCTCCGAGTCTTGTACTCGCAAGGCACGGTTGGGCAGCGTATGGGCTCCGCTCGCAAAGATAAAATGATTTGCGCTCGCAAAGATAAAATGAGTTTCCCAAAGTGCTCAATGTATCTGGTGTTGTATTGTGATCTTCCTGGCCGTATTGTGATCTTGTTTAGAAAAACAAGGCAGTTCCATAAAGGAGGTTTGATAAAGATTTTTTATGATGTGCCAGAAGAAAGGGAGGAAAAATAATAAAAGTTTGCAGATAAACACAACCGCCCACTGGCCTCTGTAGCCTCTCACTTGAATTATGTAGCAGCAATGTTTATAGAAGCTGATGCCTGCAGCTGTGAGGGATGGGATGCTTGCGGAGGTGTTTGGGGCACAAGCGTCGGCTGGATTTCATCCTCTGCTTGCAGATCTACACAGCTCTTTTACATTGTTACAGGCACGACATTCATCATTCATCCTGTACCTTTTTAACTGACTGCAGAGCTTTAAACTTTCATTTTATTTATCCTGGTATCAATCCTATGATGCAGGAAATTCTGCTTTCCTGAAAAGAGGATTTCATAACTGAAGCAGTGCCTGCAAACTTTGCTCAGGTCTCCCACTAAGGGCCATTTCAGCAATACAGACAAACTCAAGCTTGCCACCGAGGGGGAGACGAAAGAGGGAACTACACCAATCACAGCTCCTTGACAAGCGTGCTTGTGCGGCGTATCTGCATGTCAGTTTTAGGTGACTGTTTCTAAATGAGTTAGGAGAGAAGTTGCTCCACACTGGTGGAGCTTGAACCCATGTTTGTGTTCAGCATTTTGTCTGCTGGACCATGGGCTTCCTTACTGCATCTGTGATAGATGGAACATCGTCTCCCTGCTTGCCTGCCTGTGTACAAATTTGCATCATTATCCTTTCCACTATTTAGGTCAGGGGCAGATTGGGATGTTAAAACAGCCCTGAAACAAGCTGAGCGAAGTAGTCTCGGTGGCAGCAGCAGTACCACATGGTCCGTTAAGCTCAAACCTGGGCTGCAGTAGTGGCAAAGATGGGGCTTATCACATTGTCATGGCAGTGTCTCATGTTGCAGCCAAATGGACCCTGTTCACTGCCAGTACAGCAGGGGGCCCTTTGGCTCATTTTGTTCCTGGCTCTCAACAGCTCTCCAGGTCTGTGGCCCACAGGTAACTTTCTAGTAAGTTAAAAAGCCAATCTATCCAAATTCTGTATCTTGTTTTGTGTAGGCAACTCAGCGAGGCGGCTGGGGTTACTTTTCTCTTTGTTTCAGATCCGTGTTTCTGATTAGATGAAAATTTCATTGCATAGTTAGCATGTTCTATATATTGTCAGTGAAAACTAGTAAAAACCAATCTGCCATTCGTTTTTTTAAAAGCAGTGGGTCATCCGTGTAAGGGCGGGATCGTGTGTATAGCTCTTCCCCCCTTTCCTTGCAATAGCAAACATCTGTTCCCAGCACTAGTTAAGGATCCCTTGGGAAAGGAGACTTTGTCCACTCCAGTTTCTCCTCTTCATCTTCTCCCTCCCCCATTATCAATTAGTTGCAGTGTGAAATATTTGTTTCACCCAAGGGCTTGGTAATGATGTCAGGAGAGTGGAACAAACCCCCCGGCTGCTCAGCAGATGGCCTGAGATGCAAGCCTGAAACAGAATTGAAAAAATAAAGCCACGTTTATCATTACAAAGATTGCAAACACAATTTGTACATGTATACAAGGACACTGATTTTCCCCTCTTTGTATTTTAACAGATTTTGATGCATGATAATAAGCAGGCATTGTTTCATAATATTAGAGGTTGGCTTATGACTCTCTGAAATAATGAATTGACTAGTCTTTTCTCTTCTCAGGGTTGTTTCACCCATTTTTTTTTAAAAAAACCTTTAGGTGTAAATCTAGAAAAGGTAATAATAATAACATTATTTATTTGTTTGTTTATTTATGTATTTCAAATTTGTATTCCGCCCTCCCCATGAGTGGGCTCAGGGTGGATAACAACATATTAAAAATACAATTCAAATACAATTAAAAATTCATGTTCATTAAAAACAACACATTTAAAACAGGATGGTGGACAGCCTTCACAGGGAGGGTTTTATACCTCCCTTTGAAGGGAGGTATAAAAGGGAGGTTTATTATATATAATAATAACACTCGATTTATATACCGCCCTTCAGGACAACTTAATGCCCACGCAGAGCGGCTTACAAAGTATGCCATTATTATCCCCACAACAAAACACCCTGTGAGGTGGGTGGGGCTGAGAGCGCTAGAAGCTGTGATTGACCCAAGGTCACCCAGCTGGATTCAAGTGGAGGAGTGGGGAATCAAACCCAGTTCTCCAGATTAGAGTCCCGCACTCTTAACCACTACACCAAACTGGCTCCATAATAATATGGAGAAGAGAAATATACTTGGAAACAACAGGTTACACCAATAATGTTGCCAGTTGGCCAAGGGGAAAAAATGTTCCATCTTGTTAATAGAAGTTTAATGAGTAGAAATAGACTGTTGAAGTTTTTCATAGCATGAAGTTGAATAATATTTATTTATTTATTTATGGTCCACCTTTCTTACTGAGACCCAAGGGAGATTACATAGTGCAAGTGAATACAATATAATCTACAGCAAAGACACTCACTGAGCAAAATACAACATGATCAACAGTTCGGATATTTAATGAACGGATACAATAGGGTATGATTGCAGAAAATTTGAAAGCAAGCATAGATCTGAACATCATATCGCCTGATAATTTCTTAGGGTTCTCAGCTCTAGGTTGTGAAATTCCTGGAGATTTTGAGAGTGGAGCCAGGGGAGGGTTAGGGTTTAGGAGGGGAGGGATCTCCTCAGGTTTTGATACCATAGACTGCACCCTCCAAAGCAGCCATTTTCTCCAGGGGAACTGATCTCTGTTGGCTAGAGATCATTTGAAATTCTGGGAGGTCTCCAAGCACCACTTGGAGGTTGGCAACCTACCTAATATATTAAGGGGACAGGTATAGGGACAGGTCTAAACCCTTATTATCAGACTGCCAAGACAAGACTGTGGCTTCTCTACAAGCGTACCCTCAGGAAACCCAAGTCTGATGCTACGTAAGGTGTGGAATGAACCTTCAGGTCACGGTTCTGCAACCTTTTATAGTTGGCGAGCCACATTATGACAAAATTCAGAGCAAGAGATCAGCAAGCAGCCAGTATAAGCAAGCCTTTTTACATAACTGAAGTGATATAATTTATCAGCAATATATCTATTTCTGAACTATGCCATAGAGGATATGAGTGACAGAGCTGTAAAATAGAGCTAGGGACAGACCAGGGTTTTTTTTCTAGAAATCTAAGGACAGTCTCAAGGCTACAGAAAAATCTGAAATACAAACTCCTGAAAATAAGAGAAACAATGCCTGTATCTTTAAGAATGCCCATTGAAATCTCAGTGGCTGTTGGGGAGTTGCTAGGAAACCGCAGTAATATTGCCAACCCTTCCAAGCCTTGGTTTCTGTAAAAGATCCCCTGCTCCCAGCCTCTGCCCCCCTGCCACAACTCACCTGGCCAGTGGAGGGGGGGAAGGAGCATTCCTGCAGCCAACATGAATGTCACTCATGGACGTGACACCATCATGTTGGTGCTGGGAGCACATGTGTGCTTTCACGAACGCAAAGATCTTCAAGATGGTGAATACCGGGTCCCCTCCCCACATCCTGCCAGGACCTGACAATCCTAGGCTGGGAGCAGGGGATCCCCCACCCTCACGAGAGGAATGGGATCCCTAAAAGGCTGCCAGGTGGGAAAGGAGGGAAATCTGGGCAGTTAAAGGTAGATTGGCTGGTGGATGGGAAGGTGAAAAGGAAGGAGGCCCAGTGGCAATGGTCACTAGGCCACTGGCCGTGGCTCAGTGGAGGCAGTCTCCATGTCATTGGGTCTGGTACTGCCTAATACTGGGGGCATTACGAACAGTGCACACCTGGCATGGCTTGGTGCTGGCCAGGGCTTTTTTTCAGCTGGAACACAGTGGAATGGAGTTCCGGCACCTCTTGAAAATGTTCACATGGCTGGTGGCCCCGCCCCCTAATCTCCAGACAGTGGGGAGTTTAGATTGCCCTCCGCACCAATCTAAACTCTCCTCTGTCTGGAGATAGCGGGTGGGGCCACCAGCCATGTGAACATTTTCGCTGCGGGCAATTTAAACTAAAAAAAACTCCCTCCGTGCTCCAGTTGACCCAAAGTGACATCATTGTGCAGTCCTGGGAGCGTGCACACACTTTGCTGGCAACCCACTGAGTTCCACCACCTCTTTTCCCTGGTGCTGGCAATCTCTGCTCAAGTGAGATCAGCCCATCGCTGGAGGCCACCATGCTTCTGTGACCGGGTCCATGCTGGCAGCCACTGCGCAACTCGGCCAGACTGTTCCTGGGAAGATGCTGCCAGGGCTAGGCTGATGGATGGGAAGGGGGAAAGGAATCAGGAAAAGAGGAGAGGCTATGGGGGCTTCCAGGGGAGGGACATAGTGAGGAAAGGGGATACAGGGGGAAATGAGATGCCCCCCACAAGTCCTTACAGATCTCCCACTTTATTATTTATAGTTGATTACTGATCACGAAACTTCTATTGTCGCAATTCCTTTAACAGGAAATGGCATACAGAAGTTTTCATGATCAGTAATATACCATAATATAATGAACTGCCATAAATTATAATCACTTGAATTACTGATCACCTTTGTCTTTTCCCTTTCTGTAAAGCACCTCTAAGAAGCCTTTTAGTCCCATAAAAATCATTTCCTGTCATTCCCTTCGCACACTGGCCATTCTAACATCCCACCTACCCCTCCAATAAGCCTTCACTGAAATATTTCCTATTCTTTTTTTAAAGAGCCACATTTTATTCTGTACTGATCCGCATTTGATTCTGGGGCTGTAGATTGTAGATCCCTGTGCTAGGCAAACATTAAAGCTCAATCGCATCAACGAATGAAAATGTTGACAGACAGGGCCAAAAGAATCTGGGAGATATACGAACTGCCAGTCCTAAAGGCAAGATCTTTAACAGATCACAAACGCATATCACACCACATTTCCGCTCCCGCCAGTCGACAGCTTTTGTCAGGAAATAGTTTCATAAGAGTGCAGCTTTGGCTGATAAGGATGTGTGCAATGTGGAGCTGGCTTCGCTTCAACGTCTGCCAGCAAATCCCCCAACAGTGGCCACTCTCTCTCTCTCTCTCTGTACAATGCTTTTGCCTCAGGGTTGGCAGCCAGTGGGGTGCTCGGTTTGACTAGGGGGTCTCCGGATACTGAAACTTGAGCTATAAAGGCCAGACTATGGTGCACTAGAAGCAAAATGCGGGTCTGAAAAAAATAGGGTTGCTAACAGAAATTCCTGGACATTTGGGGTGTGTGGCCTGCAGACAGTGTGGTTTGAGCGGGGAGGGAACTCAGTGGGATATAATGCCATAAAGTCCACTCTCCAAAGCAGTTATTTTCTCCAGGGGCACTGATCTCTGAGTCCCTCTGTACGAGATGCCTTGGCATGTGTTGGTCAAGTGTAGGGAGATGCAGTGTTAGCTGGGAAGCATAGTTTAAAAAGACATAGCTGGCAGAGATCACTCCTAAAAGGGCTTAGTAATTTCATCTTGGCCTCCCTGAAGGCTCTGTCAGTTTCACCTCTCCAGTCTAAAACTGTGCAGCAAGGAATGGAAATGGGCTGGAGCTGCCTTCCAGAGCCAGGTTTGGACCTGGAGAAGTTCTAATGGGCTGAAGTTTCCCTTTTTTCATTTCACAGCCCCTTCACACAGCTCTAGTGTATAGCAGGGCCCTTGACCTGCTGCCAGCTCTGTCTTTTTAAACTACCCTTCCTGGCTAAGATTGCGTCTCTTGACACATTTTAAACATGTCAGATGTTTCGTGTAGAGAGAGACACTCTGACTTCTGGAGATCAGCAGTACTGGGAGACCTCCAGACTCCACCTGGGGGTTGCAACCAAGCCAAAGGACTTGCAGAGTGCCTAAGAAAGAGAAGCACGTAAAGCAGATGTACACCCAATGGTCGTCCCCAGAAGGTCATCTTCCAGTCTGTACTGGTGCAGAGTAAGCCAGTCTGACTCCATGTGTGTTGGTTCAAGTCAAGCTTGAGCAGAATGCACACTTATAGACGGGGCTTTTTTTCTGGGAAAAGAGGTGGTGGAACTCAGTGGGTTGCCCTCGGAGAAAATGGTCACATGGCTGGTGGCCCCGCCCCCTAATCTCCAGACAGAGGGGAATTTAGATTGCCCTCCACGTCACTGGAGCGGCACGGAGGGCAATCTCAACCCCCCTCTGTCTGGAGATCAGGGGGCGGGGCCACCAGCCATGTGACCATTTTCAAGAGGTTCCGGGACTCCGTTCCACCACGTTCCAGCTGGGAAAAAAGCCCTGCTTATAAGAAATAAATTATGAACTGGACTGCTGCTTTCTTTCCTCATGATGAATTGACTTACTTCTGCATAATGTCCAGAGTTCCCCTGTGCATTTCATGCTTAGAGTATCATAGTTGGTGGCTGAATGTTTGTTTTTCATTTAATTTATAAGTAGATCTTAAGCTGCGCTATAATTCTCCATGGCTGATAACTGTTTTAATTGCTGGGGTGCAATTTTTGAAAGGTTTGAAGTTAGACTGAAGTCCCTCTGAGCATATGGAGAGATCACAGTTTGAATAACTGTATAGTCAAAGTCAAGTCAAAAGAGTTTATTGTCTATAGCCATAGGCCGTCACAATTCACCAAACATTGACTAATAAACAATTAAATCCCTTATCACAGTTTGTGTAATTAAAACAATATAGTATGCCAAACTATCCCAGGAGTCACGAAACAGCCTCATCCAGTACCACCTTAGATCTTATCTTTCTGGCTGCGATGCAAACTGAGAGACTCAGTGTCAGATAACAAAAACACAATCTTCTCGATTTCAGAATATGTGTTTGGAACTGATAGGATTCTGGCCAAGAATTTGACTCTGGGTACACTATATCATGGACAATAAAGTAGGTAGTGGGAAAGGTTCTCCACTGTAGGTAATCCACAAATGCAGGTGTGATGTTCCATAGGGGTGTGAGAATAACGCCCTGCCAAGAGAGCTGTCTGCATCATCTGAAAGCTCAGAGCAGTGAAAGACACTCGGAGGTTGTAATGAGAAATACTGGCTAGGTAGGGAGATCTTGAATGGTCAAATCTGATTAGTTTATACCAAGGAGCTGTCTTAGATTTTAATATTGAAAGCCGATCCATCACTGCATCTGACTTGAAGATCTACTCCTTAAGTGGGAGGTTGTTGGCTGAGACTCCTAACAGGTGATCCGGGATGGTATACCTTTGGCAAATGGTGGATAGAAAGCCAAGGCGTGTGGGGTCTTTGGATAGTATGTAATTTACTGATTGGCAACTTAAGGAGTCAGAACTAGAAAATTTGACCCTTTCCCAGTATTTTAAAACTGCCAGGTGTACCCGCGCCCTATGGGAGGGGAGTCCTGTTTCGGCCCTCATCAGGGCAACAGGAGCGCCTTTGGGTAAAGCCAAAATCCAAAATAACTGTATAGGGAATCCACATAACAGGTATCAAGAGAAGAGCTTCCAAACCAGGTAGTGTTGTGGAAAGGAACCCGTCATGCGTCTGGCGAAAAGAGCTGTGGCTCTTGAAAGCTTATGCTACAATAAAGTTGGTTAGTCTTAAAGGTGCTACTGGACTCTTTACTATTTTGCTACTACAGACTAACATGGCTAACTCCTCTAGATCTTCTTCTTTTCGCCCTAAGAAATTAAGCCCTAAAATATGTTATTATTATGTTTAAAGAGCATATAGTAATGTAACAATCATAATTTCCTAAAGACTTGTTTTTCTGAATTTTGAATGGACTTTATCGTTAGATTAGACTTCGTTGCGTTCATTTTGTTAAGAATCAAGGGTTTTTTCCTGCTTTTGGGGTTACTTTGCTTTCTGCAAAAAAAAAAGATTAAATAAGAACCAGAGGTTAGCAATGATCTCTGGTTAAAGCACCTACAGAATTACATGGCTTGTCTACAGATCATGAAAAAAATAGTCAACATAGGGCCAAGCTACAAGTGACGAATGACACTTGAACAGCAAGTGTATTTCTCCCTGTTCACTTGCCCTCCACTCAATCCACTTGCTGTTCAAGTGTCATTTGTCACTTGTAGCTTGGCCCATAGTCAATTACAGAAACAAGAGGATTTGAAGCTTGTTAAATCTAGGTGAATGCAGCACTTTAATTTTCTTGGCTATCAGATTCCATTTTTAGTACGAAGAACTTCAGTGCACTTGGCTTGTTTATTATAATGTTCGTGGGGAGGACTGAGTTCAGAGTGGGGGTGCAGGCTGATTGCTACAAGGAGCGCACACATTCCTTTTTGGCGAACAAACAGTCAGTGGGGTTCCTTTCATTGCAGACTATATCCTACCAAGATCTGAAGCATTTATGGGTAGATGTTTCAGCATAAAGTGGGTAGATGCGCCAGCGTCACTTTCAAATCTTTGCCACATCTGAATTCAGTGGTAAACATCACCTCGGGTGCCCTGAAGAAAATTTTAATGCAATAAACAAATGAGCCTGTGGTTGCTGCCGTGTAGGCGATGAAATAGCCCTGACTTTGTCCTCAAACAAAATGAAAATTAAGCATTCTTAAGCTTGGGAGGGCAAAATGACATCAAACCATGTTGAATTACAACAGAGGTTCAAAACAGAGGTTTCAGTGGTCAATCTACGAGAGGTTATATAGCCACAGGAGATTTTGCTTTGGGCTTCATTAAACTCCCCCCCCCACCCGCTCCAATTACACTTTGGTTCGCTCACTATGACCCAGATGTAGACCCCCTGTTCATTTTATTTAGCCCAGAGTTTTCAGAATAATAAAATGTCTTGCGAAGCAAGTATGTATGGTTGTGTAGCTTCCCTTTGTCTGCCTGAAGGCCATTAAAAGAATCCAGCAGCGAAGCACTTATCTCTGTCGACTGGGCATAAGTTGACGCTTGGTGAGGTTGCCGACTGCCTAGGGGGGAAAAGGAAATTCTGTCCTTTGAATAGAAGTTCAATAAGCAGAAATAGACAGCTGATGCTTTTCATGGCATGGAGGTAGATAACATCACTTGCTAATTACTAAAGATCAAACTAATATTAAAGAGGGGGAGGGAAGGCAGCATAGCCCAATCTTATCACATCTTGGAAGCTAAGCTGGGTCAGTACTTGGATGGGCAACCAGCAAGGAAGACTCTGCAGAGGAAGGCAATGGCAAACCACCTCTGCTTCTCACTTGTTTTGAAAGCCCCTTGCTGAGATTGCCGTAAGTCAGTTGTGACTTGATGGTACTTTACGCACACAATATTAAAGGGACAGTTAGAAGGAGTAGTTTAAAAGTTGGCACCCCTCCTTTAAAGTGAGGAGTGTAAAATGACAGTGGTGGAGCAGGGCAGGGGAACTTTTAGAGAAACAAGGGGCAAAATGCAACCTTACAAGGTATTCCATCAGCCTCCCAAATCTAGCTTTGCCCTTAGTTTCTCCGGCTTCGTTTGAAAAGAAATAGCCATGAGCAAACTCACAATGAAAAGGAAAAAGCGGGGTAAGAACTTACTGGTGATCCCTAGCCCTAGGGAGGCTCATTTGGCCTCGACCAGGGCCAGGGCCTTTTCGGTCCTGGCCCCAACCTGGTGGAACTCTCTGTCTGAGGACACTCGGGCCCACCAGGATCTTGTATCATTTCGGTGGGCCTGCAAGACGGAGATGTTCCACCAGGCTTACGGTTGAGGCCAGCGTCAGGACCATCACTCAGCCTCCCACCGGTCTCCGGTATCTGAGTACAGCTCGTGTGTCTGTCCGTCTCCTCTTTGTATGCTGGGGGCAGGAATGTGTAGCCAACCATTGGAGGTTTTTGTATATATATGATTTTAATTGCTGGATTTTATTGTAGAATCTGCTTTGTAATTGTATTTTATGACTGTTGTACCCCGTCCTGAGCCCACTTGTGGGGAGGGCGGGTTAAGCACTGAATAAACTAAACTAAACTAAAACCTGCAAAACACAATCGCTTCTTGCCAACGTTAAAATAGTACCAAGCTAAAATGACTGCCCAGACCTTAAAACCATCTTAAAATGATCCTCAAAGGCTTTCTGGGATCAGCATTGTGTCTTTTTCTGAATGCCAAAATAAGGGGAGAGCCAGCCTTCTTGAATCTGTCTCCTTTTAAAGCTACCGAAGCTAATAGCCATCACTACCACACCACATTATGCTGCAGTGAGTTTCCCCATGCCAGCAATATTTATTTTATTTACATTATTATTTCCATTATCACACCTTTATCACTGAGGGTCAAGGCAGATTGCAACATGTAGGTTAATGCAGGGTTTGTTTGTTTTTTCTGGGAAAAGGTGGCTGAACTCTCAAGAGGGAAATGAGGAAGAAACACATGGGATTCTTTGAAATCATATTATTTTCAAGCACTGTTGCCGAGTATTTTCAAGAGGGGCCGGAACTCCGTTCCCCTGCGTTCCCCCTGAAAAAAAGCCCTGGGTTAATGAATGATATATCCTCAGGGAAGGAATAGGGTCTCATAGGTATTCTCTGACACAGCTTAAACGACAGCAGATAGAGAAAAAAGAATCCCAGAAGTATCACCATTGCCCTGAAAGCCAGGTTCTATCCTGGAGCTCTGACTGTTGGGCCAAATCAACCCATTACTGCTTATCCATGCTCATCTTAAGTCAGGCCCAGTGATTTAACGTTATTACACTGAGGCTCCCCCTCCCCCACAGTATTAATGCTTTGATGGCTGGGGACCAAAGGATATTATATGCTTGGATGCATAGAATTTGTTCCTCGTATTTGTTCCTTTAGAAATGTAGCTACAGAAGCTGCAATTAAATAAGAAGATCTGTGCAGGGGGTAGGACTTGCCAACTCTCCGTCCCGGTGGCTTCCATTAAAAATCACATGCACTCAAGGGCGGGGGGCGGGGAGAGCAGCTAGAGTTTATGTGATTTTGTAATGGAAAGCTGCTAGAGGGTGGGGGTAAAAACTTCCCCTCTGTGTGGGTTTAACCTTTAGAGTGCAACCCCCACAGATGCCTATTCCAAAAGGAGGAAAAGAACAAACTGAGTTACATATAGTTTTGGCCATTCTTTATATTTGTCTAAACCTTTTTAAAAGTCACCTCAAGTAGTGACCAGCATTGTCACATTTTGTGTTAATTCCACAATATAATACTTCATTTTGTCTTTGCATTACTACTAGGACACCTGAAGGGGTAAGGACAGCTCCCACTCTCCTGGTTCTCTGCTAACAATGCAAAACTGAATTATTCAAGAGGGCTTTTTATTCAGATTCTCTCTACATGAGCAAAATAGAAAAGAGTCCAGCAGCACCTTTAAGACTAACCAACTTTACTGTAACATAAGCTTTCAAGAACCACAGTTCTATTAATCAGACTAACACAGCTAACTCCTCTGGATCTCTACACAAGACATCTGACATGTGAAGAACATGTATCGGGAGATGCAATGTTAGCCAGGAAGGGTAGTTAAAAAAGACAGAGGCGGAAGCAGGGCAAAGGCTTTGCTATGCACTGGAGCTGTGCGAAGGGGCTGTGAAAAGCGAGCAGGGAAACTTCAGCCCATTATAACCTCTCCAGGTCTAAGTCTGGCTCTGGAAGGCAGCTCCACACCATTTCCCTTCCTTGCTGCTCTCTGGTTGCAATCCCACATAATTTTAGAATGGAGAGGTGAAATTGACAGAACCTTTGGGGAGGCGAAGATGAAATTAACAAACTCTCTGAGGAGTGATCTCTGCCAGCTCCGTCTTTTAAAACTATGCTTCCCTGCTAACATTGCATCTCCCTACACTTGACAAACATGCCGAGGTGTCTCATGTAGAGAGACTCTCAGATAGGAGGGCTGTACTGTAAGGGTCTCAGGGGGATAGGGACTAGAAACATGACTACTGTCTGCTATCTGTTGCTTTGGGTATGATGCTACTGGGTAGTTCTATGTTATTCAATGTTTAATGTATCAGTCTAAGGATTGCTTATGCTCTGTTTCAGGATTTCTACAACTCTGTATTGGATTTCTGCTGGTTTTAAATCTTGCAAATTTGCTTTTATAGACCCTATTACATTGTTCATTGAAATATCCTTGAAACTGAGTCTCAGTGACAAAGGCAGACTATAAATAATGTGAATAGATAAATATGTATTCCAATGGGGAGAGGTCATATATTTTGCTCATTAGTTTTTTAGCATGCCCGTTAATCTCTCCCATTCCCCACGTACCCATTTTCTGGAGCTGCTTTGAGCTCAGCATAATTTCTCCAGGTTAGGGTTGGCAGTTCCTAGATTCTTGCAACGTCCTTCCTCATTTCACTTCTCTAAACAGCCTTTGCTGCCTTAATACAAGTTGAAGCACATTGATGAAAGAGATGAAAAGTGACAGCCACGCAGAAAGATCACGGTACGGGGAGGGCACATCTTGCCTGTATTATGTCCCAGAGCCTTAGAACATCCAAATAAATTACTGTGCTTTTATTTTCTTTTTCCAGTACTTTTAGTAAGTCTGAAGTGTATTTTTGGTGTGTGGAAATAAGAGCTGATGCAGTGGGAGAAAAGCCTAATACTCTATTTCATACCTACAGCTGTTTATTTTTCGAGGGTCCCATTCACAGTGTCTTTTTTTAATTAACTGGCATTTAAAACAGTTCATACTGAGCACGACTTAACTAAAGGAGCAGAGCTAGGACTCCATTCGCTCCTTTCCTAGGCAGTTCCCTATCAGTATAGCATAGGGCTTTGCCCTTCTGCTGGGCCATTTCCAGACGGCTTACCTGCTGTCATGTGACGTCGTGCAAAACTCGCGTGAGAAAACGCGATATTTTGCGTTTTCCCTGCAAGATGGCGCGACGTTCCGGAGGCAGGTAAGCCGTCATTTAAAACAGTTCATACTGAGCACGACTTAACTAAAGGAGCAGAGCTAGGACTCCATTCGGTCCTTTCCTAGGCAGTTCCCTATCAGTATAGCATAGGGCTTTGCCCTTCTGCTGGGCCGTTTCCAGACGGCTTACCTGCCTCCGGAACGTCGCGCCATCTTGTGGGGAAAATGCGAAATATCGCGTTTTCTCGTACAAGTTTTGTGACGTCGCGCAAAACTCGCGTGAGAAAACGTGATATTTCGCATTTTCCCCGCAAGATGGCGCGATGTTCCAGAGGCAGGTAAGCCGTCTGGAAACGGCCCTGGTGAGTTTGGGACCCACAAGGGCACCCTGCACTGACATAAAGATGGTTGCACCACTGGCATTGTGTGTTCCCCCTTCTGCTTTTGTTTATAATGGTACAAGTGCTGGGAGAGAAGAGAAAGATTAAAATTAGGGGAGGGGGTGAGAAAGGAGAAAACCAGTTGGCACATTTACAGTGCAATCTTAACAAGAGTTACTCCAGTCTAAGCCCATTGAAATCTATGGGCTTAGACTGGAGTAACTCCTCTTAGGATTGTACTGTTAATTCTACAATCACTTTGAAACAGTCCCCCCCACGCCCCCAATGCAGATACTGGGCCTTAATCATTCTTAACTTCGAAATGCTTGTTTTGCCTGAAGGAGAAAAACCAGTTAGTGAATTATATGAGTTAAAGCAATTCACTGATGAAATCAGCATAAATGCTTTGGATTCTTACATCTGTGAGCAGAAGTTCTGCCCTTCAAATATGTCCTTGTCCCATCGCCCAACCGCAGAACTTCCAACTCCTCCAGCCACTCCTGAATGCTGGGGAGACAGTAGGAGGGGATATAAGGAGCTGCTGCCAGAAGGTACAGAGTAGAATCAGAAGGCAGAAAAATCAGGGACCTTCTCCTTGTAACATGACTCACATTTCTTCCATTCACATAAGAGTATCTTCAGATCCAAACCATTAGTTTTGAAGAAAAAAAGCCATTTTTTAGACTATGCATTTCTATGTCATGACAGACACCATCATATTAGAAGAAGCATTCCCTGAAATGTGAGGATGACCAGGGAATGCCTCTTCTAAGAGGACACCTCATGTATGAAGCATTTGTAAGTACTCCTATTAAAAGAGCTTAAAGGTAGTTACTCCCCTGTGCGAGCACCGAGTCATTACTGAACCATGGGGGACATCGCATCACAATGTTTTCTTGGAAGACTTTTTGTTACAGGATGGTTTGCCATTGCCTTCCCCAGTAATCTACACTTTACCCTCAGGAAACTGGGTACTCATTTTACTGACCTCGGAAGGATGGAAGGCGGAGTCAACTTTGAGCTGGCTATTTGAACCCGGCTTCCACCAGGATCAAACTCAGGTTGTGAGCAAAGCTTGGGCTGCAGTACTGCAGCTTGCCACTCTGCGCCATGGGGCTCCTATTAAAAGAGCTTACATGTGTGCAAAAAAATTGATATATTAACACTTTTTTTGCAAAAAATTAAAAACTTGCATGTTCGCAAAGAAGTGTTAATTGTGGGTGTCTTTGTGATTCAAAAGTTGTAAATAGAGTATTGATTAATTGGCTAAGGTGGTAGTTGCGCAGTGGCTTGATGGGGGAATAAACCTCATTGAACGTAGTTAGCTTTCTTTACCAAGCTCACATGCTTAGCTTGCACTGCAAATAATGGAAAGGTTTGCATACTTTTATTATCATTGTAACAATGGTTGTGTTTTGAAAACCCAATATATAATTTCTAAATACTTTCTGCCCATATGCCATTCCTCTTTCTCCCCTCTAAAACATGCAAAAACTAGACAGGGGATATCAGCTCAGCGTTCAGAGTTCTGGAACGCCACACTAGAGTGACGTTTGAGAAGAATTTGTTTCCTAAAGCAATAACACCATCTGGCAAGTGCAGCAAGTGGCACTGAAGTCATTTGATGACAACAAGAATTCTCTGAATGATGAACCAAGTAACAATGGCATACAAGAAAGCTGAATCCTTTTTTTTGGTCATATAATTGTCATACATAGCAGATAAAATCGGGCGTGGTGTCCGTATTAGTGTACTAGGTCCCATGAAACATTTCTGCTGATGGAGAGTGTTTCTATTAGTGGAATAAAACTTCTCAACATCCCCCCTCCCACTGCAGCTCCCAAATGCTCCCCATAATGCTGCTCCGGGGGGACAAGGGACCCTTGGAGAACAGCATGAGGTGAGAATTGGAGTCCTATTGTGGAAGGAAGTCAGTGAAAACTACCTATTTTACATTTATTTCAGGGTTCAACAAATGTCCATAACTGAAGAACCAAACAACAGCAAAATTCAGAATAAAAAAGAGCTAGTATAACAAAGCCTATTTGCATAAATGAAAACATACAACTTAACATTTGTGATAGTTGACATGTTGGTTAATAACCTGTAAACTTGGGCCGAATCCACACTTCCTTTTTGTTTCCACGCCTTTTTCGCAAGCGGCGCGCTATTCATGCAGATACTCACACGCTTTCCCATTCCGCGTGTTCCCCGCCATCACCGCGTCACTATTCCGCCTTCCCTCAAAACCACGTGATATTGGCGGAAATCCGTTTTCTCCTCGGTTTTTTCACAGTGCATAAAGGC
This sequence comes from Eublepharis macularius, assembly GCF_028583425.1. NCBI lineage: Eukaryota > Metazoa > Chordata > Lepidosauria > Squamata > Eublepharidae > Eublepharis > Eublepharis macularius. The sequence continues at coordinate 17,598,842 of NC_072800.1, read as the reverse complement.
CGGTATACCGGTAAACCAACCGCAGTGAGCAGCGGTTTGCGCGGGAAAAGAAACGGTCACCGGAGTCAAGATATCGATATACTGGATAATTGACCCTTAAAAAAAAACAGGAAGTGATGAGCGCCGTCAGTTCTGACGGTGGAGGATGGAACCACCCACTGTGACTCTTTACTCAGTGGCGTGTGGAGAACTGATTGCGCCATAAAGACGCAATGGAAGAGTGAATGTGAAGATGCACAGCATGGTAGCGGAATGAACCCAATTGCCACGACTGCGCAAGATAAGCGGATGGTGAGTGAGTGTGGATTCGGCCTTGCTGTAGACAAAGCATTGCTTGTTATGAGTCCTTTAGTAGGAAGTGGCACACACAAGGTTTCACACGAAGTTATAAATGTATACAGGAGCCCTCTGTGTTATTGTTATCCACTGGTATAAATTTGCATATAGCTTATACTTTTTCTGTAAAGCATTTCTTAGAAACCCCCTTCCCATCAGAATTCATGCCTGCTATTTCCTTCACATAATAGTTATTCCAGCTATCCCTGCAGTAAACTTAAAGTCCCCCCCCCCTTATTTTAAGGGCCATAATTGGTTCCATACTGAGCCACATTGGAGCTTCATTTCTTCAATATGATACCTGCATGAAGAAACAGCATCATTTGTGCCTGGCTGGCTGTTTTCAAGCCAAGATTATAGGCAGATTGTTATGTGCTTCTTCATAATATTCTTTGATAATACGTATTTTCTCGATTTGATAATATGTATTTTCTCCAGTTGGTCTCTAACATGCAACTGGATGCAAATCTTCCTCCTCTACTGCAGACCAGCACAGCTATACACTTGAGAGGTACCCTAGGGTTGCCAACTCTGGGTTGGGAAATTCCTGGAGATTTGGGGATGGGGCTTGAGAAGGACAGGGTTTGGAGATGGGAGGGACCTTAGTGGGGTATAATAGCGCCGATTCCACCCACCAAAGCAGCCATTTTCTCCAGGGTTACTGATCTCTGACATCTAGAGATGAGTTTTAATTCTGGAGGTTGGCATGCAATCCTGGATAACGTAGCACTGATAGCAGCAATGTATTTCAAAGACTGAGTGCTTTATAGAACCAAGGAAACTCTCCTCAAATATTCTTTTCCGTACCACTGACTGCTTCCCTTCCATGTCGGAACCTGTTTCATAACATATAATTGAGAGGAATGGGTTTTCCACTGAAGTCCATTTTGGCCTGTTAATAACAGTTCTTTTGTTACCATAAACAATTATTCGTTGTCTGATTGTCCTGCTTACATACCTTTCCTCCACCCTGGACTCCGGTATTAGCTTTCCTGGGTCAAAGCTCTCTTGAACAGAAACAAGTCAGAGAGTGGTTTGACTCACAAAAGGTTACGGTGGTAGAAAGTTAGTGATGGAAAGTGCCATTTTTATTTATTTATTTATTTATATTTTCGATTTATATTCTGCCCTCCCTGCACAAGCAGGCTCAGGGCGGATTTCAAGTCACTGGCTGATTTATGGTGACCCCCACCCCACCCCACACCAGCTGGGGTTTTCAAGGCAAGAGGCAAACAGAGATGGTTTGCCATTGCCTGCCCTGGACTTCTTTGATGGTCTCCCATCCAAGTATTAACCACAGCCCCACCCTGTTTAGCTTCCCAGATCTGGCAAGATCAGGTTTGCCTGGGCCATCTAGGTTGGGGTCATGAAAGCTTCTACCCTGGAAAAGTGCCCCTGGACTCAGATTTTGTTCTGCAAACCACAGGTTGCTAGGGTTTATCATAAAAGCAAAAATCTCAAATTAGCTGACTACTTGTCATGAGACAAAGGAGAGTGGGTCCAAGAATCCCTGTGGTTTACCCATTACATCTTAACAGTGCCATCATAACATGAAAATACATGATATTTTTATTTGTTCAGGCTGTTCCTGTGAATAATTTCGTCTTGTAAGAGAGGATATGGCTATGTTGCAGGTGGTCTGCTTTATAATTAAACTAATGTCTTGTTGACCTGTTTCCTTTTGCTGTATAAATCTGTGTTATGCAGCCAAGCTATTTTTTTTTCTGGGGGAAAAGCACTTCACACAGTGTTTTTCTAATGAGCAGTTAGCATGGTTGCCTTAATAGGCTAAAAATGCTTTTCTTCTGACACTAATAGTCCATTGAATAGACTCCAAGGGCCTGTGCTGTCCAAGATTCATAGGAACAATTCTCTTTGTCAGCAGATGGATAGGTGGCTTTTAAAAAACACACCTGGAGTTGCTTGAGTGTTCCTCCATAAATGCGTAGGAAACACAGAGTAGGAGAAAATGGATAATTCTCACAATGGGTGGAAGTGAGAGCATCCCATAGCAATTTGTGTTAAGGCTAAGGCTGTTTGTTCTTTGGTGATCCTGAGTAGGGGGTGAGACCAGTAAAGCTGCTACGGTTGCAGATGACATAACATTATTTAGGATGGTGAACAAAAAACAGAGAGTGAAGGTGTCCAAGGAGTTATCCCTGAGCTGGGTTGACTGGGCTGCAATATAAGGACCTGTACACATTAGGGGAAATTTTCTCAACTTTACATATGATAATGGGAGTCTCGTCTGACCTGACAGCTTGGGGTGATGGATAGTTCAGCGGAAATGTTAACTGATGGGCTGCGGGCAACAAAAGAATCAAATTCTATGCTAGGGACTAGAGAAATGATAGGGACATACAACAAATATGTAAAATGTTGCCATAAGGTAGAAACATCTGAACCTGAAGTATGAAGAGGTCCAGACCTCCGACTGCTCCTTCAGAACATTCTATCTCAACATTTTCTCTGAAAAGCAAATTAATCTCCATAAGCTATTGTAGAAATTGGCAAATATGACACAAAATATTTGACTCATCAAAGCATATTTTTCTGGGCCATCTGCCTGGTTGTATTCAAAGGTTTCTGGAATTCATTGGTCTTCTGCTTCCAAATATTCAAATGTTGATGGTCGCAAGATAATGGAACTGACCACTAAGGGATTCCTGGCAGTCTAGCTGTCTTTCTAGGATGCTGGAAGATACCCCCAAATTTAAATGTCCAAAGTTCACTTTTAAGTATAAGAAATCAATTGTCTTTGTGATGCATAATATGGAGCCAATTTAGCATTTAACATTTTCTGTTTTAACTTGATGATTGTGCTGTACTGTGACTATTAATGATGTGAGTTTTGTACTTGTTGTATACTGATTAACTTGGAGCTGATTTAGCAGAGTTTTCCTGGTACGTGAGCAGCTGGCCCTTCTTTAATTCCGGGTTAGCAAAAGTGCAACTCCAGACAGCCAATACTAACCGTCCTGCTTAATATTGCTTGTCCGTGCCATGCTCTTTCTCTGTAACATCTCTGCATTGTCAGTAATACCTAAGAAGGTTATAGCAGGTGCACGGTTTGATAATGTCAGGTGCATTTCCATCTTTGCTTGAGCATCACATGCTGTTTGGATGTTTTTAGGCTTCCTGTGCAGAAGGGTTTATCAGTGAGCCATTTTTTTTACCACTTACTCATCCTCATAATAAACAGCACTTTATCATCTTTTAAATTGTAGATTTTTATTATATGGACTATTGGTGGTCAGAAAATGTTGCAAGTGAAATCTGTGGACTCTTAGCTTGGGTGTTACATCGCTTATGGAAGCAAATACTTGCAAGAGAGAAAAAAGCAGCCAAAAGAAATCTATAAATGAGAACTGATGCATATATTTGTATTGTGTAACCTATTTAATTCAAGAAGCGATACCAGACAAATGTATTGCTGTTTTATTTTTATTTAAAGAACTGAGAGAGTTCACATCTACGACAGTGTAATCCCATGTTCTGACACTTGCATTTATGAAAATAGTAATGAACCAACTTGAAAAGACATCTTATTTGAAACAAAAATAAAGCATATACAACAACCATCATGGAACAATTCAGGCCTGTTGTATTCGAGCAGATCCGGGCCACAGTCTTTCTGACTTCTGTCTAGCCAGCCCCTTGAAGATGCATCAACTTGGACCTGTGCTCTGCCTTGGGATATCTTCTGTTCTTTTCAGGAGCTTCTAAAATATTAATCTAGAGTATTCATAGAAAGAAGTGCTTCTGAGGTGAGAGTGCTTCTCCCTGCAGTTACAGTCCCTCCAATCTTTCAGGGGAAAATATAACATTTCAAATAGTCCCAACAATAATTAAAATATAAACCAACAGCCAATTACTATAAACATAATCTTCCTTTCCAGTAAGTAGTAGAAGAAATTCTCATAGCTAAAATATTAATCTAGAGTATTCATAGAAAGGAGTGCTTCTGAGGTGAGAGCGCTTCTCCCGGCAACTTCAGGCCCTCCACAACCTTCAAGCCCTCCAATCTCTCAGGGAAAATGGCACCTTTTTTCCCCTTATAATGAATACCCCAACTCTTTAACTCATTCTAGTGGACCAAGGGTTACATTTGCAGATAAAGTTTTGGTCTCCCTCTCTCTCAAACATACACACACTGAATTGTTGAGGCTCTTGGTAACCTCAATTCTGTGCCTCATACCACTTTCCTTCACTCTTAGGACATTGTGGCCTCCACTGTGGTCCTATTTTTATGTGGCTGATGCTGAATTATTTCTTCTTTTCTCTTTATAGGTATTTTCTTTCCCCTTAATGCTCCTTCCCAGGGCTTTTTTTCTGGGAAAAGAGGTGGTGGAACTCAGTGGTGGAACTCAGGACCGCACAATGACGTCACTTTGGGTCAGCTGGGGGAGTTTTTAAAAGTTTAAATCACCGTCAGTGACAATGGTCACATGGCTGGTGGCCCTGTCCACTGATCTCCAGACAGAGGGGAGTTCAGATTGCCCTCTGTGCAGCGGCGCGGAGGGCAATCTAAACTCCCCTCTATCTGGAGATCAGGGGGTGGGGCCACCAGCCATGTGACCATTTTCAAGAGGTTCCAGAACTCCGTTCCACCACGTTCCAGCTGAAAAAAAGCCCTGCTCCTTTCTTTGGCAAATATCTTCCCTCCTATCTATTCTTAATTGTGCCAGGCCTATTCCTTTACTGCAGTATATTTATGAAGTCTTCCGTTTATACCCCCACATCCTTGCTTTGTGTAGCATTCATTATCTCCGTTTGTGAACTTAACTTGCCTCATTTCCTTTGGTCCTTTCACAACAATTCTGATTGTTCACCCTCTTTTCCCGCAGCAGGTTGTTTTGCTTATGTGAGTAAAATCATATAATGGGCAATTAAAACCAGAACAAAAGAGAACCTTCTAAACAGGACGCAACCTAAGAAGCAGGCAACCTTTTGCCTCAAGAAGCAGGCAACCTTTGGGCTGCGTTAAAATAAAAATAAAATAGGTATTACCTGTTTCTCCAGTGATGCTTGACTTACAGCAGGTCATTTTCTACCCACAGCAGAAGGGAGCTTCTTCCCAGAAAATGAACACCCAGTAGGGTTGCCAGCCAGTAGGGTTGCCAGTAGGGTTTTTTTTGGGGGGGGGAACCTGGAGAGGGGAGGGTTTAGGGAGGGGAGGGACCTCAGCAGGTTATAATGCCATACAGTCCACCCTCCAAAGCAGCCATTTTTTCCAGGGGAACTGATGTCTGTCGGCTGGAGATCAGCTACTATTCCAGGAGATCTCCAGCTACCACCTGGAGGCTGGCAACTCTAACGCCCAGTTGTACAAATCAACCTTAGTACGTTGATTTGTTTTCTGTGAGAGACTAAAATTTAGTAAGTGTAGCTGAACTGTCAGGGATCTTACCTCAGTATTCTCCATCATGTCTCCTGAGACACTTCTGAGAATGAGTATGTCAGCTAAGGCTCAAATTACATTGCATTTTCTTCAATGATTTACAATTTTTCTCCCCCCCCCCGCCAATGCATTAACTGTAGGGTTGCCAGCTCCCCTTACCCTCCTGGTGGGATGGGGAACCTAGCACTTACCCGGGGTGGTCCCATAACTGACATCATTACACAGGCCTAGGAGTGTGCACATGCTCTCAGGGTGGTATGGTGATGTCACTCCCTGGAAGTGACGTCATCATGCAGGCCCAGAAGCGTGTGTGCTTCTCAGTGGGCCAATTTTGCCCCCCTATTTGGCCTCCCATGCTCTTGGGATGGCATGATGACATCACTGCAGGGAGTGGTGTTGTCACGTTGCCCTAGGAGTGCCTCTGGGAGTGCCACTGGGAGACCTGTTTCCTTGCCTTCACCCCCACTCTGGCCAGGAGAGTGTTGGCGGAGGAAAGGGTAGGAGCAGGTGATCCCCCCCCCCCAGGGGATCTGGAATTCCTAATTGGCTGCGGCTTCTTTTTCAAAGAAGAGATTTTTTTAGAATTGTTTCCTTCTCTGCCTTTCTCCACACTGGAAAAAGCTGTCCCTTAGCTGCTTGTAACCCTGCTGAGTCCTTTACAAGGTACCCCATACATTTTCCCCAGAAGAGGAAAAAGCATTCAAGGCGGCTTTTTCCTCATGGAAAAGGGGGAAGGAAAAGATTTAAAAATCTTGGTGTGTCCTCCCCTCTCTGAAAGGAAGCACCCCAAGCAGCTGTATTTGGAAAAGGGAAAAAATCTTTTAAAAAGATCACAGAAGAAAAGATCATGTGTAGTTTGAATGGTATGAGTTGGGAAAGATGTCTTGGCTTTTAGCTTACCAGTTTGGTTTAGGCAAACCGCTGTTGTCTCTAGATCTGCTCATATCCACAGTATGGAGATTGCACTAAATAATTGGCAAAGTATTGGCTCCAGCTTCATGTAAACCCAGCTGTCTTGTATACTTAGCCCCCTACACCAGTCCGTCTTCTCCGTCCCTTAACACTCTACCAGAGACTGTTGGTGCCCAAGGTTTCTGTACACAAGATGGATGAATAATATGCTGTTCTTGCCTTCTTTTCCTCTTACCTTGTATTATGTTAACATACAGTTTAATGGTTCTTAACCTTTAATCCACCCCTCTCCACATAACATTATTATCAAGTACCCCCTATTTATTAACTATTTACATGCCTCCAGGACAATTCCCGGGGGGGGGGGAGCCTCCACGACCTGCAGATACCAGACAATTACAATTATTTTTCAAAAGAAAAATACAACTTACATTCAAAATAAAATCCTTGTTCTGAAAATTGTTCACCTAAAAAATATCCTGATCTTTTCTAATGAAAGGCAAGCAGCATAAAGAGGAAGGCATTCCATAACTGCCCTCCATGCCTACAGAGGAAAAGCCATAAAAACAGCAAACCAGGCCTTTTCGTTCGTTCGTTCGTTCGTTCGTTCGTTCGTTCGTTCGTTCGTTTATTTATTTATTTATTTATTTATTTATTTATTTATTTATTTATTTATTTATTTATTTATTTCCCGCCCTCCCCAAAAGTGGGCTCAGGATGGCTCATCCATACAATAGAAAGATAAAAACTATAAAATCAGTAATAATTTAAAACAATCATTAAAACAGTCCAGGCGCCTTCTATATATGGCTACTTAGATAGACAATCGGGCATAACACATAACCAAGGGCAGTCATGAAAAAGGTGGTGGTCCCCTATTTGCACAGATGCACATAATTACCACCAAATTAACAAATGCAGCTATGCAAAAAGAAGACAATTACATTCAAATGAATACATTAAAGCCATGGTTTTGCATTACTGAGCTACTAGTGGTTTACTTTTGATTCTCTAGTGCTGTGATTTTTTGAAGAAAGAAGTCTTTCCCCTGAAATAATGACCTTCAGTGTGTGATGAGGGGTTTCTTCACCTCCAGGGTTTTTAAGGCTGAACCTATTTAACTATAAACAAATCTGCTGAGTTTTCAGTGGTCTTATAAAACCTAACAAAAATGGTAAGAAAAGTAATTATTTTTCTTCTTAGTCATCTTCTTTGATAAACATTTCAACTCACTTGTTAAGTAATTTTTAATACAGAGTAGGAACAGTAGAGTTTCCCACTGATGTACAAATATTGCTTTGAATGCTATGACAAAATGCGTATTTTCACAGGTAGGTATTTTTACAAAGGCACAATAACAATAATTTGGGAAAAAATTTTTAACTGGCATGTATGCATTTGACAATGCTGTATATTGTGTTATATTAGCCAAAGTATGGCTGTTTCCACACGGCTTACTTTGTTCTGGAAAACAGCAAAATCTTGTGCGAAAGCGCGCAAGAAGACGCTGTTATTGCGTCTTCTCACGCAATAGCAGCGTTTTCTCGTGAGATTTCTTGTGAGATTTTCCTGTTTTCTGGAACAAGGTAAGCCATACGGAAACGGCCAATGTGTTTTTTGTTTATTTATGTTATTTATATCATTTTTTCTCACTGAGACTCAAGGCAGATTACACAGATTAGCAGTGCAATCCTAAACAGAGTCACTTCAGTCTAAGACAATTGAAGTCAATGGGCCTAAAAAAGTAAAGGTAGCCCCCTGTGCAAGCACTGAGTCATTACTGACCCATGGGGGACGTCACATCACTACGTTTTCTTGGCAGACTTTTTACGGGGTGGTTTGCTACTGCCTTCCCCAGTCATCTACACTTTACGCCCACAAATATATGGGGCAGGGCTCTGAAATAAGGAGACCTGAAATCTAATTGACAGTGGCATTAGCCCTACCTAACTGAACAGTATAATTCTCCCATAAACCAAACCCACATCACATTCCAGGCAGGTGCTTTGATCACTTTCATCTCTGCTATGACTCAGCCCAAACCCTGCATATATGTTACGGTAGACACATATGCTGAACGTACCTGGCTTAATCCAGGTTTGCAATGTTGTCTGAGTGGGCATAGATTTTAGTAGGGCTCATTTGTGAAATGCCAAGTCATGTCACTGAGCTAAGGAGATATTGAACACATGCAACATATATACCATCAATCTTTTTTATGTTTAGAAAGGAAAGCTGCATATTTTTAGCGCCCAAGTCCAGCAGTACCCCCAGAAATGCCTCGTGTGTTCTCCTCATCTCACTGAATATGTGTTTTTCATAAAGGTAAAAAGGTAAAGGACCTCGGTGCAAGCACTGAGTCATTACTGACCCATGGGGGGACGCCGCACCACGACGTTTTCTTGGCAGACTTTTTGTTACAGGGTGGTTTGCCATTGCCTTCCCCAGTAATCTACACTGTATCCCCAGGAAACGGTACTCATTTTACTGACCTCGGAAGGATGGAAGGCTGAGTCAATCTTGAGCTGGCTACCTGAACCTGGCTGCTGCCAGGATCGAACTCAGGTCATGACCAGAGCTTGGACTGCAGTACTGCAGCTTACCACTCTGCACCACGGGGCTCTTCATAAAGGATGGTCGTATATTGAACGATACTATGCCTCTGTTAAAACCAAATTGAGAGTCTCCTATTCCCACAAGTAAAATATAGTAGTTAGGCATAAACTTGGCTTTTGTTTTCCCCAGGCAGTGCTAAACTAAATCTTTGGGCAAATGACCTTTCCAGCACATTTTGCCATGCATTTTGTCCAGTCTTGGTATACAGTTCTTTCCAGGGGCAAGATCCTAACACCTCTGGGATGATTGCTGATATGATTTTCCTTCTATGCTCTAGGCAACTTTTGCCAATCCTCTTCTTGATGGTGTACTCAAAGCAAACTTTTTAAAAGTGGCATTTTTGTGTTTTGAACAGCTAAGCAAAGTCCTCACTATTTTCTACCCTTTAGGCAACACACAGTAGCTGTTTCCGTTGATCTGTTGACTTCAAAATATCATAACCTTAAGCAATACTCTAGGATATCTAGAAGAAAAGAAACATTGGTTGATAAAAATACTTTTGCAAAAACAGCCCCCCCCCAACCAAGATATCTGCAGGCTCTGGCTTCTGAAAAAGCCAGCCTCGAGTATGAGCATCTGGAGGATGGAAATATTTATTTTATTTTTCAAATTTATGTAGCCTGCCTCTCTGTAAAAACTCAGAAAGTGGTTAACAACAACAACAACAACAACAACAATAAAAACCATTAAAAATGGCAATGAAAGCTCAAAGCAACAAAATATATTGGGTGATTTTAGGGTTCCCAACTGTGGTTTGGACAATTTGGGGGTGGGGCTTGGGGAGGCAGGGTTGGATCTTGCAGATCTGTTCCATTGGTGAAAGTGCTTTCCTCCAGTGGAAGGACCCTTGTCCGGGTTGCCAACCTCCAGGTGGTGGCTGGAGATCTCTTGGCATTACAACTGATCTCCAGGCCACAGAGATCTTTTCGCCTGCAGAAAATAGCCGCTTTGGGGGATGAAATCTATGTAATTACACCTGGTTGAGGTTTCTTCCCTCCACAAACCCTGCCCTCTCCAGGCTCCACTCCCCAGTCTCCAGGAATTTCCCAAATTGGAGCTGGCAACCTAATCCAGACACAAGATGCACCCTCTGGAGGAAAACATCTCTGCTAGCAGAACAGACCTGCAAAAACCAAATTGATATATTTTGTTAAGGTGGAAATTAGGGAGTGCAAAGAGGCAGGACAGAGTAGTGGAGTAAAAAGGTATAGGTAGTCCTCTGTGCAAGCACCGAATCATTACTGACCCATGGGGGGATGTCGCATCACAACATTTTCTTGGCAGATTTTTGTTACGGGATGGTTTGCCATCGCCTTCCCCAGTCATCTACACTTTACCCCCAGGAAACTGGGTACTCATTTTACCAACCTCGGAAGGATGGCTGAGTCAACCTTGAGTCAGCTACTTGAACCCGGCTTCCGCCAGGATCGAACTCAGGTTGTGAGCAGAGCTTGGGCTGCAGTACTGCAGCTTACCACTCTGTGCTTGGCACGTGCTTGTATTTTGGTCTGCAATTTCAAAGTTTCCTGACTTGAGAATCCCACCTCCCTCATTATCCCTGGCCTTATTGGGTTCCTCGTTCCTTCTTATTTCCATCGCCACTTCTTTTAGTGTACACCTTTCCCTCCTGCTCCTGAAGCTTCTCCTTGTGGATTTTGTTGTTTTTTGCCTTTTCCTGGCTTTCTTTTTTTTTAAAAAAAGCGCAACTGTCATCCTCCAAAACGTGGCAGAAGCCAAATAAAATTCTCCTCTCCATCTACGAGTTTTGGTGATGGTGTAAATTGCTAGAACGACTAAAATATAGTAAATGTACCAGAACCTGGAGGTGTAATTACTTCATGTTCATAATTATAGAGCAGAAATTTTCCCCATGCGTTGCAGCAGCTTCTGCTCAGAATGAAACTCCCACTGACAAGCTCCAGTTGTTCTGTGTGTAGGTAATCAACAGGGCGCTTTTGTTCTTGGCAAAAAAGCCAGCGGTGATTGGCAAGGAGGTCTTTTGTCCTACGTGGATGTGGATGTTAAATGTTACATGGCAGCAGCAGCTTTGTTTACAGCAAGCCCAGCTGGTTGAATGACGATCTTAAGGGTAAGAGGCAGAGAAAAAGATGGCACTCGGCACTTAATAAAAAGGCAGCCCCAGGACAAAGAGTTTGCTCTCTGCCTGTGCACCTCCAGATGAATCTGTGCCCTGTCTTTTGTGGAGGAGAGCTCAGAGCCAAGCTACAAGTGACGCCTTACACAGGTTGGACACGTGTCAGCTTCCCTCAAGTTTTGATGGGAAATGTAGGCGTCCTGGTTTTACAGCTTGGCTCTCCATTACAGCTGCAAGACCAAGATGCCTACATTTCCCATCAAAACTTGAGGGAAGCTGACAAGGGTCCGATCTGTGTAAGGCATCACTTGTAGTTTGGCTCTCAGTAGCTGGCAGCCTGCTTCATCAACAGGAGTAGCTGCTGGTTGGACAGCTGGCCCTGGGATGGGAAATTCCTGGAGATTTCGGGGGTGGATCTTGGGAAGGGTGGGGTTTGGGGAGTGAAGGCACCTCAGCTGAGTATAATGCCATAGAGTCCACCTTCCAAAACAGCTATTTTTCCCCCAGGGGAACCGATCTCTGTCACCTGGAGATCAATTGTAATTTGGGGAGATCTCCAGCTACCCCTGGAGGTTGGCCTGTTATATCTTTTAAATGCAGAACACTTTTTATTTGTTTAGATATTTAAATCCTGCTTCTCCCCTTGGAGGGACCCAAAATGTCTTACTGCAATGCAGAAATACAAGTAAACCAACCAACAAAACAACACATTACATCTTAGGCTGGGCTTGAAATTCAGGGGCTGGCACATCCAAAGCCTCAGGCTACGAGCCAAAAGGCCAGCAGCCCTTTAGCTCATGCCAAAGTAAGCACCTCTGGGCCACCCTCAAGCTTTTATAGCTCTATAAGCTCTACCACTGAGCCAAGGAGGGGTCGTGGCTCAGAAGTACTGTAGAACCTGGGCATGCGGGTTCAATTCCTGCTATCTCAAGTTGAAAAAATCAGGTAGCAGCAGATGATGTGAATAGGTTTGCCAGCCTCCAGATAGATCTTGATGTCTCCTGGCACTAGAGCTGATTTCCAGACTATAGAGATCAATTTCCCTGGGGAAAGAGGCAGCTTCAGAGGACAAACAATATGATCTACCATAGATTCCAGATAAAATCCCTTTACAAGCACTGCCCCGAACCTCTAGGAATTGCCCTAGCCAGAGTTGGCAACCCTCGACGTGAAAGATCTCTGGCAGAGCTGCCAGCAACTCGAGCAGACAGTGCTGGCTTTGATGGGCCATTGGTCTGATTTAGTATACAGCATCTTCATGAGTCCAAGGTGCTTCTGATATCCTGTAGTAAATCACTTACTGGTTGCCGTTTCTTCCTGTGCTTTCTTCAAATATTTCTGTTCCTTTGGCTTCAGCCCTCTATGGGAGCTGCTATGATGGTTTCCAGGGCAAAGCATAAAATGTGAGCCTGCGTTTAAATCCCACCTGAGCCTGGGCTGATAACCGCGTGAGCAGGTAAACTGACAGTCATACATAGTTTTTTTTTTTAAAAAAAACAGAACAAGAATTAAGTTTATTTAAAATAACACAAAAATATAAACAATGAATCAGGAGAAGTGTGAGGGCTGACAACTCTTGTCATGTTCAGTGGTCTTGCTTTGGATGCCCCCACCATTGGAGGTTAGATAGGTTGCAATTCAAGAAAAGGCCTTCTTCGTCGTGGCACCAAAACTTTGGTATTCCCTTCCCAGGGACATTCTTCTTTCTCCCTCTATCATGCCTTCCACCAGCAAGTAGAGACTTCTTTGTTTTATTTGGCATTTTTCACTCTCTTATTAGCCCTCTTCCCTATTTGTGTGTTTATATGTGTTGATGTTTTTATATCTTTTAAATTATTTTAAATATATATGTGCGCATGTGTGTTTGCATTTGAAACACACTTACTGTTAGAAATGTTTTAACATTCAAGGTCTTTTAATGTTTGAAATGTTTTAATTGTTCTAATGTTTGCTGCCTTGAGGAGTCTGAGATGGATGGAAAGGAGGCATAGAAATGTTTTAAATAATAAATAATAATAAAAATAATAAAGTCCATGCTTAAAAAGAAAATCTTTCCAGGGTGTTCTGTTTTTTACTATGGCCGTTTCCCCACGTCTTAAAAATAGCACCCCACTCATGGGACACTGGCGAATTCTTTGCACGGTTTCTGACATCACCATTTCCAAAATGGAGGCGGGCGGTTATGATTCTATTTTCGTGGCACCACGAAAACGGAACCATAACTGCTTGCCTCTGTTTTGGAAACAGTGATGTCAGAAATCGCGCAAAGCATTCTGTAAATGGGGAGCTATTTCCCCCCCCCCCAAGAAATTTGTATTTTATTAAGAGAATTAAAAGCCCAGTAAAAAGGGCAAGCAAATAAAAGAAAGAAAAGAGAGTACAAAAAAAGAAAAGAAAAAAGAGACAGAAATTAGAAATAACAAAAAACATTAATACATGTTTCATTTTCCATAGTGGGGTGCTATTTTTAAGACTTGGGGAAATGGCATGAGTTACATTTAATCCACCTCACCCACTCAGTTTCAGGTTGCTATCTTTAGCTCACTGTCCAGTCACACCAACCCCTTTACCAAACCCTCCTTTTTTCATAGCCAACTTCAAGGGTTAAAACTCCAACTCCCCATTGCCTACCAAAGCAGCACTCGGTTCCTAACCGTTTTCCCCAGCTTCGTTGCTACTGGTTGTTTGGAGCATCGCTGTCATTGGCTCCTGAGTTCTGGGGCTTTTTTCAGTGTTCTACCTGTCACAATAAGAGTAGATTTCTGCATCTCTGTGAAGGGCATATTAAATGGTCCATTGGAGCACTGCTGGTAAAATTAAGCCTTGAACATCTGGCATGTTAATTTGGATTTTTTCTTTAAAAAATGCATCTTAATTAAGAAGTTCAAGTGATCTTTGTGATGACTGTTTTGAAAGTAGATTGGTTCAGGTGGGTAGCTGTGTTGGTCTGCAATAAAAGAGCAAGATTTGAGTCCAGGAGCACCTTAAGTAGGGTTGCCAATTCTAGGTTTGGGAGGTCCTGGAGATTTGGGGATGGATCTTGGGAAGGGAGGGGTTTGGTGAAGGAAGGCACCTCCGCGGATTATAATGCCATTTTCTCCAGGAGTATAATGCCATTTTCTCCAGCAGAATTGATCTCAATAGTCTGGGGATGAGGCATAAATCCAGGAGACCTCCAGGCCCACGTGGAGGCTGACAGCCCTAACCTTAAGGACCAACAAAAATTCCAGGATATAGGCTTTTGAGAGTCAAGCTCCCTTCATCAGATGGAAAGGAGATTGCTGCTGAAGCCTCCAGCACCACATTTTAATCTTTAGCTGTATTAATTCAGCTTAATTTACTGGAATCAGTCCATGACTAGGTTTTCATATTGAATACTGGACTCTACTTTCAACTTCCTGATACATCATACTTAAGCTATGGACGCTCTTCTGGCTGCCCTTTTGGTTAAACCCAGGATGTTCCACTACTTCTGGATAGCCAGGTAGCAGCTGCGGTCTGGGATGCCTTCAACTTCCTTTGGTTGGTATGCCATCTGTAGTCAATCCTGGATAATAAGGATATGGATTCAGTTATTCACATCTGTTCACCTCTATCGAGATGACTACTGTAATGGACTCTGTGTGGGGCTGCCTTTGAAGACAGTTCAGAATTGCAACCAGTTCAGAAGGCAGTTTGTCAAACTGTTGGAAACCGCAAGCCATTGGGGGCATATTAATAACATTTTGTTCACTGCTTGCCAGTTTAGTTTTTGGAGCCAATTCCAAGTGCTGATTGAAACTTTCAAACCCCTAAATGGTCTGGGACCAGTGTTTCATGATTTGCTCCTTACTATCAGCTGTCAGCACATTTAAATTGTTGGAGGACTACCTCTGTCTTTGGGAGACATTCTCTATTTTCCTTCACTGTAAGGTAGGGTTGCCAGCCTCCTGGTGATCTCCCAGAATTATAACTGATCTCCTGGCCATAGAGCTCAGTTGCCCTGGAGAAAATGGCTGCTTTGGAGGGTGGACTGTATGGCATTATACCCTGATGAGGTCCCTTCCCTCTGCATCCCCTGCCTTCTCCAGGCTCCACTCCCCAAATCTCCAGGAATTTCCCAACCTGGACCTGGCAACCATAAGGAGCATTGCCTGGGTCCCCAACAGACAGGGCTGGGCCACTTTTGTGGCTGCATTCTGCATCTGGCATTCCCTCTCAAGCAAAGTTCCTCTTGTTCTATCTTTGCGGGTGTTGTTGCGATTGGGGCCTCTAGGCTGAGTTTATATAGATGTAAATAAAACCTGTTGAGTTTCTTCACAAGCAGCTGGGATCAGTTCTTTGGGGAACCTGGAAGACCCTCCTAAATTTCCTTTACAACAGCTGGCATTACGCTGCAAGCTTAAGACAGTAGTCTTTATCAGAACCTTTGTTAGTTATGTTGCTATTTAATAGTTTGGCAGTTATCTTGTGTATTGTAATAAAATTCAGGGCTTTTTTTCAGTTGGAACGCGGGGGAACGGAGTTCCGACACCTCTTGAAAATGGTCACATGGCTGGTGGCCCCGCCCCCTGATCTCCAGACAGAGGGGAGTTTAGATTGCCCTCTGCGGCAATCTAACTATTTTTGCCGAGGGCAATTTAAACTTTAAAAAACTCCCCCCTTGTTCCAGCTGACCCAAAGTGACGTCATTGTGTGGTCTTGAGTTCCACCACCTCTTTTCCCAGAAAAAAAGCCCTGTTAATAATGCTGGTTTTAAAATGTAATTAAGTGGTATGGCCTTGTTTTTTATTGGAAGACCTTGATTTGTCGTCCTAATTTGTGCAACCTTTCCAGAAGGGGCATTTTGTAGATGGAATGGCCCAATAAGATTCAGCCTAAAAAAATGAAGGGGATGGGGTGAGGTTGGAGAAACTAGTAGTTGAGATGCAAACGATGCCAATAGGCTGGGAGAATATCCTAAAGCCAGTGTGGACTATTTCCTAGGTTGGCAAACTCAGATCCGGGAGGCCCAGGTTCAAATCCCCATTTTGCCATCAAAGCTTGGGTCAGTCACACACTTTCAGTCTAACCTACCTATTGGAGAGGAGAACAATGTAAGCTTCTTTGGGTCCTTATTGGGGAGAAAGGCAAGTTATAAATGAAGCCAATAAATCTTACTATATAATGAGTAAGCGTGATTCACTTTATAGCCTAGTGCACCACCAGAGGGCACTGCCACAGAGGAAAGCCCAGGTAACTCACCATATAGCTCCAGAAAACATGCTGTGGTGGGAAGCCCAAGCAGGGAACAGGAGCGGAGCAGGTGGCAATGCCCTCCCTGCACCTTAACCTGGCTGGTATTAGGTGTGGAGCAGGTGGCAATGCCTACCCCCCCACACACCTTAACCCAGCTGATATTAGGAGCAGAGAGAGGGCAATGCCTGCCCCCCCCTTCACTCAGCTGGGATCAGGAGCAGAGCAGGTAGATATGTCCACTCTCTGCCTTAACCCAGCTGGTATTAGGAGAGGAGCAGGTGGCAATGCCAACTTTCTGCCTTAACACAGCTGGTAATAGGAGGGGAGCAGGTGGCAATGCCCACCCCCACCTTAACCCAGCTGGTATTAGGAGCGGAGCAGGTGGCAATGCCCATCCCCCACCTTAACACAACTGGCATTAGGAGTGTAACAGGTGGCAATGCTCACCCCTGCCTTAACCCAGCTGGTAGTAGGAGCAGAAGAGGTGGCAATGACCACCCCCACCTTAACTCAGCTGGTATTAGGAGCAGAGCAGGTGACAATGCCCACCCCTGCCTTATCACAACTGGCATTAGGAGTGGAGCAGGTGGCAATGCCCACCCCCACCTTAACCCAGGTGGTATTAGGAGTAGAGAAGGTGCCGATGCCTGTCCCCCTTAAACCAGATGGGATTAGGAGCAGAGCAGGTGGCAATGCCCACTCGTGCCTTAACCCAGCTGGTATTAGGAGCAGAGCAGGTGGCAATGCCCAGCCCCACCTTATCACAACTGGCATTAGGAGTGGAGCAGGTGCCAATGCCCACCCAGCACCTTCACCTGGGTGGGATCAGGCACAGAGCAGGAGGCAATTCTCTTCTTCCCTTCATCCAGCTGGGACAAGAAGTGGAGCAGGTGGCAATGCCCGCCCCCTTCAACCTACTGAGTCCGTTAACACCACCTTCTTCTCAAGCCCTCAGAGAATGAGTTTGGTTCTTGCAATTTTCTTGTATCCAGTCTGAATTTTTGTATGCCCAAGATGAAGTGAGTTCTCTCACGAAACGGGTTAATGACAATTGCCTGCACATCCCCGTCGGCGTTGTTGGACAAATCTTGAATTTTGGGACTGGGAATGTTATTACATCTTCCACGATTCTCTCCATGGGCTTCCATATAAAATTTTTTTTGCATGTTGCACTTTAAATGAAAGCAAGGAACTATACGGACTGTAAAGACTTGTTTGAATAACATATGTGCTGTGTATGATTATACTGTGTATTTCTGTATTGTATATATTTGAACACATCGCACTTTGCACTTTGCACTTTTACATGTGGACAGGAATATATGTACATTTGTTATAGTGGTGTCCTGGTATTGTGTGGTTTCTTCGCAACAATTGTTCCAGGGCCGCCCGTGGTTTTTCCGGTATTAGGAGCAGAGAAGGTGGCAATGCCCAGCCCCACCTTATCACAACTGGCATTAGGAGTGGAGCAGGTGCCAATGCCCACCCAGCACCTTCACCTGGGTGGGATCAGGCACAGAGCAGGAGGCAATTCTCTTCTTCCCTTCATCCAGCTGGGACAAGAAGTGGAGCAGGTGGCAATGCCCGCCCCCTTCAACCTACTGAAATAAGGCACTGAGCAGGCGGCAATGTCCACCCCACCTTCACCCTGCCAGAATCAGGCGCCAAGCAGGCAGCAATCTCTGTCCCCCTTCAACCTGCTGGCATCAGAAGCAGAGAAGATGGCAATGCCTGCACCCCCTTCACCCAGTTGGGATCAGGAGCAGAGCAAGCAGCAAAGCCCACCACCCACCTTCGCCTGTTGGGATCAGGCAAGGAGCAGGAGGTAGTGCTTGCTCCTCCCTTCACCCAGCTGGAATCAGGCTTGGAGCAGGCAGCAGTTCCTGCCCCCCTTCACCCAGCCATAATCAGGTGCAGAGCGGAACGCAATGCCCGTTTCCCCTTCACTCATCTGTGATCAGGAGTGGAGCAGGTAGCAATGCCTGCCCCCCTTTACCTGGCCTGTATCAGATGTGCAGCAGGTAGCAAAGCCCACCACCCCTTCATGTTGCTGAGATCAAGTGTGGAGCAGGTGGGAATCCGCCCCCCCCTTCACCAGCCGGGATCAGTGACAGAGGAGGAGGGAATGCCTGCCTGCCCGCTCTCCCCCTTTCTAGAGCCCGTTGTATTTTTTCCCACAACAGGCTTTGTTTCTAGTACATACATAAACATGCAGCTGGTGGGTGTGTATATGAGTAACTGAGGGAAAGATTGTCATTGTTGTTACAGGCAAAATGCCTCTACTGAATACTTAAGAATGGAGAAATTAGGCATGGATTTATAGGGATAATATTCTCAGGGGAAGATTTAAGTTTTGTAATTATATGAAGTTACTAGAGTGAGGTTGAAAATACTTTCAGTGAAAAATCAACAGGAGCTCTAACATTGACCTTATAGACTGTTCCCATCATTAGCTGTTAGGAGAATTTACTTTGAGCTCAATATTTATTGATCGTTGATAATGTATTATACAAGGTTTTTGTATACATTTTAATAACACTTTCTAAGCTGCATATTTTTGTAACGTGTCATTTATGTTGTTTTGCACTTTATAAAATGGTTGATACCGTACAGTGAGTTCTTTATAAAAATTGTCTCCCACCAGGCTCCCAAGATACCTTACCAGGAAAAATATGAATATTTAATGTAAAATACCATAAAGTAAGGTAAAGGTAGTCCCTTGTGCAAGCACCGGGTCATTACTGACCCATGAGGGGAAGTCACATCAAGACGTTTTCTTGGCAGGGTGGTTCCATATGAGGTGATAGACCCGAGAGCTGTTGATAATGAACAACAATGTTTAACGTATAAAGAAATAACTAAAACTGAAGCATCCAAACTTAGAATAAAGACACAAGAGGAACTATCACCTAACTACGATTGGTTCCAGTATAGACAGATCAGAGACTTATATAATTCGGACTCTGTAAAGGGAGGTATACGAATAGAGAATTCGGAACTAGAGCAGACCCTTCTTAAAGAAGATAAGAAAAGAATATCCAAGGTATACCAAGTACTGTTGAAGTGGTATACCGAGGATGAGATAGTTAAAACACAAATGGTGAAATGGGCTATAAACTTTAATAAAGAAATAACAATGGAGGCATGGGAATACTTGTGGAAAACTACAATGAAGACAACGACATGTATTAATATCAAAGAGAACATTTACAAAATGATCTATCGTTGGTACATGACACCAAATAAGATTGCGCTAGGGAATTTGAATACTTCTAATAAATGCTGGAAATGTAAGAAGCATGAGGGCTCCCTCTATCATATGTGGTGGTCGTGTGAGGTAGCCAGGCAGTACTGGGGGGAAATAATAAGAGAAATGAGTGAAATTTTACAATTTCAAATTAATAAGAACCCAGAACTCCTGCTACTGAACTTGGGAATGGAGGGAATTCCAGCCCAACACAGGACGTTGATATTTTATATGACAGCAGCAGCTAGACTTTTGTATGCGCAAAAATGGAAAGTACAAGAAGTGCCAACTATTGAAGATTGGACTTACAAATTGCTGTATATGGCTGAAATGGACAAGATGACAAGAAAACTGAGAGATCTGGACTCAGGGCAGTTCAACACAGACTGGGAGAAGCTGAAACAATACCTGGAGAAGAAATGGGAGGTGGGAGGAAAACTGTGGCAGTTTGAGAACTACTGAAGTATTGAAGTAGAGGGGGGAGACTTTACCGGGGGGAGAAGAGATAAATGTGAATTAATAAGCAGTCAGATTAATAGATTGACATATATATAGATATATATAGGTTAACAAACAGAACATAGAGAAAATAATTAATTATAAGGACTAAATATAAGGAGCGATTAACTAACAATATTTTCTTTTTTTTCTGACAAGTTTTGTACCAAACTGAATGTCTGAAGATATAGATGGGTCAAATTGATTGACTACGTGAGGAGATATATATAGAACTATTATAAAAAGATAGAATGAGTAATATATATAGAGAATAAGTCAAATTGTTTGATATAAACGAATGTATGATCTATATGGTTTATGATATATAGAAACACCTGAAATTGAAAAATTGGGATAAATTGTTTATCTAAGATGGAAACAAAGGCTTACAGTTTGGGCATATAATGTTAAAAATAGTTAAGGATGTACTGCTTAGAATAATGGAGAATATATATTTGTTTTAGATAGAGGAAGCTAATAAAAGTAAGGGAAAGGGGACAAAGGGTTGGAAAGCTGTTGGAAGTCAACAAAAAGGGGGGGGAAAGGGAGGGGGTTAGAGATGAAAAAATTGGGGAAAATTGAATGTAAATGTGGAAATAATGGATTCTAACCCAATAAAAATTTTTCAAAAAAAAAAAAAAAGACGTTTTCTTGGCAGACTTTTTTACGGGGTGGTTTGCCATTGCCTTCCCCAGTCATCTACACTTTACGCCCAGGAAACTGGGTACTCATTTTACCAACCTGGGAAGGATGGAAGGCTGAGTCAACCTTGAGCCAGCTACCTGAACCCAGTTTCTGCCTGGATCGAACTCAGGTCGTGAGCAGAGCTTGGGCTGCAGTACTGCAGCTTACCACTCCGGGGTTCCTAAAAATACCATAAAGTCACCATCAAATCAGAAAATTAAATTCATGGCAATAAAATTAAATTTCAACAGCTGATAAACTAAACTGTTCTTGATATAGCTCTTATTCTTTTTGTTAAAGAGATTTGACCTTGTGCATTCCAATGGTGACCCTATGAAGCCGCCTTATGTTATATTCCATCATACCATTTGTCAATGAAGCCCACTTTATCTCCTCACACTGCCTCAGAGACCTTAAGCAGAATCATTCCCTGCCAAGCACTCTGAGGGCCAAGCTACAAGTGACAAATGACACTTGAACGGCAAGTGTATTTCTCCCTGTTCACTTGCCCTCCACTCAATCCACTTGCCGTTCAAGTGTCGTTTGTCACTTATAGCTTGGCCCTGAGATGCTTTAAAACGGAGAGGCCAGAACAGAGTTTCCCAACCAGAGTTCCATGGAACCCTGGGATTCCGCAGTGGTTCAGTGAGAAATCATAGAATAAATAAAATTTTTGACATGCCAAAAAAAAATCCAAATATCCCTCAGATACTATGATTAAGGTTATGTAAGCTAACATATAGATATTTGTGTGCAGCAGTTCTTTACAAAGAGATTTTCTTAATAATAATTTAGCAGTAATTGAATTACACTTCTTGTCCTCAGCTTTTTCTGGCCAGTAAAAGTTTTCCTTGGTGGAGGTTCCTTGGGATTCGAAAAATTAATCTAGGTGTTCCTTCATGGGTCAAAGTTTGGGAAACACTGCGCCAGTGACTGAGTTAGATTCTTGCTGTATGAATAGGGTTGCCAATCCCGCAGGGGATCCCCTTTTCCCTCCTCCTCCCCCCGACCCCACTTACCTGGCCAGCGGGGTGTGTGTGACCAAATCGAGCCCATGGGGGAGGCGATTCAGCCCTTTGGTGAGTGTGGGAGTGCACGCTGGGCCGCCCTTTGACCTGCGTGATGATATCACTTCCTGGAAGTGACACGGAAGGGACATAGGAAGGGACGCAAAAGGGAAGCAGAGGGTGAGTACCAGGTTCCCAGACCCTCACCAGGGGACTCAAGGGACCTGGCAGTCCTATGTATGCAAAAGCAGACTTGCTTTGCTATATCGTATGGTTTAGCCACTGCTCTGAAGGTTTAAGTTCAAATGAGTGCAGTCTTTTTTGATCACTAACCTTAGTCGATATGAACCAATATGTTGGGAGCTCTCAGTTTTGTGAAACTCGGGGGCAGTTTGCATAATAATATACGCACTGATTTATGTTCTCTATAGATGAGTCACTCTTAAATTGTGGACTGGAGACCAGCAGTTATGTATTTGGTACTTCCAGGAGATTCCTGTGAATTCTAACAGAAGAGAATCCTAGAAAATTGTGGGTTTCCTTAAGGGATTCTTTATAGTTTTAGCAACCACTTTTTATATATTAAAAAACGGACATAAAATAAATGTTATAAGGAGATTACTGCCCCTTAGTACCTAGAAAATCCCAATCTTCTTTGGAATGATGTAAAATAGTACAACAGAGGTGAGGGGGAACTTGAGGCCATTTGCCAAATTGCTATATGGTTAGTCTACCTTGTATGTTACATTTCTTATTAATATAATTTTAATCTTTTTGTAATAATGACACTCTAACAACTACCTTCTTTTCTCTCTTAGTGAATGGCCTAATGACCATTGGATTAGCAGGTAAGAAGTTAATGTTTACCAATTGAATAGTTCCTTCTAATATTAGCTTTTTTTCTCAATCTGTTCAAAGATAGGTGATTGGTCTCATGATAGTATTTTGAGCGAGCAGCTGGTAGGGAAACAGCTGCAGGGGTGTTCCAAAGTGATTACACTTCAGGATAATCGAAAAGAGTCCAGTAGCACCTTTAAGACTAACCAACTTTACTGTAGCATAAGCTTTCGAGAATCACAGTTCACATCGTCAGATGCGTCCTTTATGCTACAGTAAAGTTGGTCAGTCTTAAAGGTGCTACTGGACTCTTTTCGATTTTGCTACTACAGACTAACACGGCTGACTCCTCTGGATCCACTTCAGGATAGAAAACCATGCCTACATCCCTGGCTAATGCCAAAATGTTTGGAAGGACTGCTTCACATGTATTGTCTTTCCTAGTGAGAAAGAGGGATTATGGGAGAAATGGTGTACACACCAACTCATGCGAGTTCAGTGCGATCGTTTTATTTTGCTTGGGCATGCGGGCTTGGAAGTTATGATAAATAGCCATGGCATACTTCACATACGACAGGGTAAGCATTTTGCTGCCCTACGTGGACTTCACTTACTCATGAAGAGAGTTGCATGGGACTGTACTGGTGAGAGGCAGGTTGGATTCCTGATGAGCAGGAAGTTTACAGATTCAGCAAGGTGAGAGTCTCACTGGCTTGTGCGTTCTCTCCAGTAGCTCTACTGTGTGCTGATCTAGTTGTTGGGTGGGACTCAGTTCTCGAATGGCAGAATGGAACTACCTTGCCTCTCCCCATCCACTGCAGGCCACTGATCTCCATGAAATGATGCCCATGGTGCGTAGGGGCAGGGACACTCAGGAACTACATGGGGGTCTGCAGTGGGAAGGAGGAATTGATGGAAATCACCAATTGAGTTTGGATCCAACCTGATTTCTCAGCAAGCACATGGCCCCAAAAGAGAATGAGTGGGTGTCGTGCATATGTGGCATGCTTAACCTCACTTGTGCCAGCTGATTGCTACCAAAGTGATGTGTGCATGTACGAGCTGTCTGCGGTTGCTAAGAAAATTCAGCTCACAGAAGATCATGACTTTTGATAAGGCAGAAATGGCACCCACCATTGAATCTGACTTGCAAACTATTGTCCCGAATTAGGATTTCTAGCTCCAGGCTGGGAAATACCTGGAGAGTTTGTGGGTGGAGTCTGGGGCGGTGAGGGTTGAGGGAGCGACTTGAGCTCAATGGGATCTAATGCCATAGATTCGACCTTCCGAAGCAGCCATTTTCTCTAGGGGAACCGTTGTCTGGAGATTAGTTGTAATTCCAAGAGATCTTCAGGCCCCACCTGGAAGTTCGCAACACTATCTCGAATAGAGTTCTAAATCTAAAATAAAAAGAGGCTCACAGGTCTGGACGTAGGAATTTTCATTACTTGCATGCTTAATTTATAGCCCACCATTTTCACTGATCCATAGGAGTTAGCCGTGTTAGTCTGTAGTAGCAAAATCAAAAAGAGTCCAGTAGCACCTTTAAGACTAACCAACTTTATTGTAGCATAAGCTTTCGAGAATCACAGTTCTCTTCGTCAGATGCATGGAGGGCAAAAAGAAACTGGTCAGATATAGAGGAGGAGAGGGGGGGCAGAGTAGATGCAAACAGCTCCTTCTGATATGGAGATGCAAACAGCTCCTTCTGATATGGAGATCAGTTTGCTTCTGTTAAGGAAATCAGTTACCTCTGATAATGAGATAACCATTCATAGTCCCTATTCAGTCCCAGCTTGACAGAGTCAAATTTACATACGAATTCCAATTCAGCAGCTTCCCATTGGATTTTGTTTTTGAAAGATTTCTGTCGGACTACAGTGACCTTTAAGTCTTTGATGGAATGTCCTGGTAGATTGAAGTGTTTTCCCACTGGTTTCTGGACGTTGCCATTTCTAATGTCAGATTTGTGTCCATTTATTCTTTTGCGTAGAGGTTGGCTGGTTTGTCCAATGTACAGAGCAGATGGACATCGTTGGCACATGAGGGCATATATCAGATTGGAGGATGAGCAGCTGTAAGAGCCAGAGACAGTGTAGTTGATGCCATTGGGTCCTGTAATTGTATTCCCTGGGTAGATATAAGGGCAGAGCTGGCATCTGGGTCTGTTGCAGGGCCTGGTACCTGTGCTGGTGACTCTGCTAGCCGAATCATGATTGTAAGTGAGACTTATGTTTACGGGTAAGAAAGTCCTGCTGCATTCAGTAAGGTTTACTTACAAGAAAGTGTGATTAGGACTGGAGTCTTGTAAATCTAAAGTACTGGTGCAATGAAAATAGTCCGTGAGTGATGCAAAGGACATACTGTGTAAAGTTATCTGGTTGTTAATACACTGCATTGTGCATACGCTTCATGTGCATCATTTATTTGTGTAATAAAGCTAATTCCATCCATATCCAGGAACAGAATGCTACATAATGAGCAATATAAATAAACATTTAAAATCATGATTCACATTCTGCTTCCCTTCTCAGCTGTCACATCTGAGGAATCGGTGCTAGCTAAACCTAAACAAGCTGTTAGGCTAGTTAAAGTGAAAACACTTATATACAACGGAGAATCCTGTTTCTCCCGTTCTTGATTAGCTGACACCTGCTTTTGAAGACTGCACAGATGCATTTCCTGGCATTTAAAAGAATGTGTATTTACTGAGATGGTTGAACTCTGGTGTTCTTAATGTAATTCAGCTTGTCAGATTCTCTCTTGGCCTCCAGTGATGCCCAAAGTTAGCTGTAGTTGATCCACTGCAAACTTTCTGCTTCTGTTGAAAACAAATCACATAGGTCTGCAAAAAAACTTCTGATGAAACAGATGTTACTCTGTAGCCCAGACTGACTCTCCTCTGTGCAGTAATGCTAGCCGTTCTCAGACATTATGTCCATCAGGCACACTAGGCAACCAAACACTGTATATTGGGATTGCATGCTACTCACAAAGCTCCTGATGTATGTGGTTGCTATGTTGTCCAAACATGTAAGACCCAGTGGTTGGCTCATGTGTATCAAACCTGTACGCACATGCAAAATACGCCCATTGTCTCTGTTCAGGCAACATGGCAACCACATGTGTCACAGCATGGTTTCAGGCTCCTTGTACATGTGGACATAATATCTGAAAAGAAGTATTTGGTCGTGGATAGAAGGGATGATGCATTATTGCATTACTGTGTCTCTCCCTCCTTCTCCATTTGGCTATAGCACTGTTGGGGACAGGGAACCACTCACATGAAGATGTTAAGAATTCTCCCACCCCCCAAGTCTGTGTTACTGGCAGGGTTGCCAAGTTGTTTTAAAAAATGCTGAACACAGGGGCCCCCTGATAATCAACACATGCAGTCCTGGGCTCATAGTGATGATATCACTTTCAGAAGTGATGTCATTGGTTCAGGCTATGCAGGCCCTGCAGTCTGTCCACAACAGGGCCATGTAACTGTGGGCCAGGGGTGAGGAGGAGCCAGCCTGGCCAGGCCAGCCCTCCCAGAGGTGCACCTCTCAATGGGGAGTGGAGAGACAGGGGCACTATGGACCTGGCCTGCGAGTGGCACTGGCCCCTGCGCCAAGTCCCACCTGTTCTGCAGGTGGCGGTAAGTGGGCTGGCTTCTTGTGTGCTGCACCAAATCTTCCCTTGCCTGGCCAGTCCAGCCCTTGTGGGCTCTGGGGCCCCTGCCAAGTCCCACTTGTTCCATGGCCAGCTTCCAGTACACTGCTCTCCTCCTTCCCTTTCCTCCTTTTCTTTTTCCTCCCCTCCAGCCTGACTTTGGTTGTCCAGTATTTTTAATCCATTTTCCCTGGACAGTCCTGCAAAATACCAAATGGGCCAGGTTGTCTGGGGTTGGGTAACCCAAACGCCCCGGACTGGCCACAGCCCCCTGAAGGAATGCCAGCAGTGGACATAGGAAGCCCCGGGAAAGGGGAGGCAGAGGCAGCAACGGGGGAGAGGAAAGGGGTGTCAGAGGCAGCGACAGGGAAGAGAAAGGGGAGTCAGAGGGGGAAGCCAGACAGGGACAAAATGCCCAAACCCACCTAAAAGGGCAAGAGACTCACGGTCCTGGCCAGAACTCTGCAGAAGGGCTGGAGATATGGGAAACACCAGACCAAGCACGAGGGGAAAGCGGCAACCCCAGCCCGGAAAGGGAGGGGGCGAAACACTGGGAAACGAACACTGGTCCTCGTGAGCAAAGGCAGAGGAGGACGCGACACTTTGCTTGGAGGGACCCAGCCAGCCCAGTCTTGCAGGGAGGACGGAGAGAGAAGGAAAAAGGGAAAGGAGACACACCTGGGGGAAGCCCCAGCTGGGAGGTGTTCGCCTTCAGCCCCACCCCCCCACCCCCGCCAGAGATACGAGGGCGGCCGGGCAGGAGTAATGGGAAGGAAGGGACACCTGGGGGCAGACACAGCTGGGCAGCATCAGGCAAGGGCAGGGACCTGGGAGAAGGGGCAAGAATGGTATGCCTTATAAAAGCTGGCTCAGGAGAGTGGTCGTGGTGGGTTGTGTAGCAGAGGAGTGAGTGATGGAGTGGAGGAGCGAGAGAATGTGAAGATGCAAGGAGGAAGATTGATGGAGGAGAGGAAGGAGGAGGAGGTACACCGGAGAGATGCTAGGTTGAGAGGGCTTGCTGGTGGCTTGAGAGGGTGCATGGGTGAGGTATACCTCCCCTCCTTCCACCAAGCAGGACACTGCATATTCTCTAGCAGCATCCAGGGTCCACCAGCTAGCACGCCAACGCCCAGCGCAGCCACGCCCAGGACGAAGCTGGGCAGGCAAAGTCCGGGCTCCGCTGCTGCCGCTGCCGCGGCACCCCAAGGAAGACCTGACACAGGTGATAACTGGCCAACTGGCAACCCTAGTTACTAGGAAGGTAGCTAAAGGCAAGGGTGCAAGCACCAAGTCATTACTGACCCATGGGGATGTCACATCATGACATTTTCTTGGCAGACTTTTTGTTACAGGGTGGTTTTCCATTGCCTTCCCCAGTCATCTACACTTTACCCTCAGGAAACTGGGTACTCATTTTACTGACCTCGGAAGGATGAAAGGCTGAGTCAATCTTGAGCTGGCTATGTGAACCCGGCTTCCGACAGGATCGAACTCAGGTCATGAGCAGAGCTTGGGCTGCAGTACTGCAGCTTACCACTCTGTGCCACGGGGAAAGGGTAGGTTGATATCACCTGTGCCACTCCTGCTGCCCTGTAGTTGGACATCATAACTCAAATACAGAAAATCTCAAACCCTCGTGTCAAGATATGACAGAGTGTGCTGCTCTCAGATGGATAGTCCTAGAAGACTTACTGCTGCTAACTTTCAGCAAAATCCCCCACATAAAAATCACTTTATGCAAAATTAATGAAAAGAGAGCTGAAGTGCTTTGAATATTCCTAATGCATTGTGCAAGTGCCTTATGATGGGCAATGTTTCTAATAAAACCAGTCCCTTAGAGCTTGACTCAAATCTTTGTCCCTGCTGTGTTAGATTTTTTTTTTTTTAATTATGGGAATACAAATCTCCTTCCTACAATCTAAAATGGTTAGATCTAAGAAGGACTATACTATATGAGCTTGCTTATCCGTGAGCATGGCTTTATTAGGAAGAGCAGGGTGTAGTGACAGAAATCTGTTTTAGCCATTTCATGGTTGTGAAACCTTCAGAGGTAGAATTCTTACATATAATGCAGCCCTATAGCTGCAGGTGTATTTAGCCAAAATTGTCCTCTCTGACTCCTTAGTTCCTTTTAGCTGAAGATTATTGAAACCTGGGCCCTCTTCTCTGTTACCAAGCTATGGCCCTTTTACTTATGCAGCTGTTTCAGTATCTGTATCTGCCCTGAGCTACAAAGAGTGCCATCCTAAAGAGGTCATGTTAATTACTAAATAGTAAAAAGTCCAGTCGCAACTTTGAGACTAACCAACTTTATTGAGGCCTAAGCTTTCGAGAACCAAAGTTCTCTTTGTCTTAGGGTTGCCAGCTCCAAGTTGGGAAATTCCTGGAGATCTGAGGAGTACAACCTGGAGAAACCTGGAGAAAGTGGGGTTTGGGGTGGGAAGGGACCTTGGCATGGCACAATTCCATAGAGTCCGCCCCCCAAAGTAGCCATTTTCTCCAGGTGAAATGATCTCTGTGGCCTGGAGACCACTACCTGGAGGCTGGCAACCCTACTTTGTCTGCATCTGTTTTGCAGATCAGTCTGTTTTGCAACTACAGACTAATATGGCTAACTCGTCTGGATCTATGTTAATTAAGGTAATTACTTACACTTTAATTCAGAAAAGTTTCATCTATGTGTTCAGCTTTATGCTAGTTTTCAAATTTGTGGCTACCATAACATATTGTATCTTTTTTCATTAAGGCCATTTTCTCACTTCCTTAAAACAGCGGCATGCTTCTGGAACGCTGGTGGCTTCTTTGCACGATATGTGCTGAAAAAACGCCCCGCAGCCATTTTTTAATATAAAAAAAAAATCGTGCAAAGAAGCCACCAGCGTTCCGGGAGCGTGCCGCTCTTTTATGGAGGTGAGGAAACGGCCTATATGTCCTAACTGTTGATCATATTGTATTTTTGTTCTGTGACTGTCCTAGCTATTGATTACATTGTATTCACTTGCAGTATGTAATCTGCCTTGGATCTCAGTGAGAGAGGTTGACTATAAATAAACAATAACAACAACAATAATAAAAAAGTTACCCTCTTTTAAGTCCATTTAAACCAAGGGGGCTTAAAAGGGTGTAACTCTGTTTAGGATAACCCTGCAAAAAAGACAAAATGATTTTATTTTATTCAGTTATCTGCTCTTCTCAAGTGTTTTCAAACCCACGGATTCTCTGGGGAGAGATTGATTGTGCATGTTTCTTTGTTGATTTGAGAAGAACTTTTTAAATTTTTATTCTAGGTGCACAACAGGGGATTGTCTGCAATGAATCCCTCATGTTACAAAAGTTGCCTGTGTGTGGGAAATCCTTCGAAGAGATGATGCGCAAAGTGGACTCTAGGAAATGGTGCAATTTAACGGAATTTATCCTGTAAGCAAAGCTACATCTATTTTTTTTTAATTGTATATTAGCTATAAGAAATGTTTATCAGCTTAATAGTTGTTAAGTAAAAGTGCCATAACATAATGTAGCATAGTGGTTAAGTGGTTGGGTTGTGAGTCAGCACTCTGCTAGTTCAACTCACATGACTGCCATGAGCTCTGCAGGTGGCCTTGGGTAAGCCGCTCCTCTCAGTCCCAGCTGGATTGTGGGGATAATAATAACACTAACTTTATTCACCACTCTGAGTGGGCATTAATCTGTGCAGAAGAGTGGTATATAAGCACACTGTTATTATTATTACTATTACTAAAATCATCCCAAGGCATGGTGGATGGTGCATGTGCTGTTATGTGCTCTGCAACAGCTCCATATTACATGATATCTCGCCAGTTTGCCAGCCACAATTACTTTAAAATATTCTACTATCAGTACAACCTTTAACAGATATACACTCTTCTAAATCAACAGACTGCTTAGGATAGTACTGCAAATGTCTGTATCCTTATGGGGAGATGCTGTGGCTGTGGAATAGCCTCTGCTTTCCATGCAGAAGGTTTCAAGTTCAATCCCCTACATCTCCAGAAATCACTCCTAATTGTATTTAGGGTACCTAAATACAGAATAAGTCAAATGATCTGTTTCCATCTTTTGTTATCCTCTGTTTCATATCAGTGCAAGCTAGTCTTCAGGATAGAAACATGAAGCCTTCAAGCAAAGCTGTCAAAATGTTACGCATACTTCCATCTATAACACATTGAGCTCATAAGAAAACAGCTGATCTATATCTGTACTCATATCTGAAAGCAGGTCTTAGGAATGCCCTACATCATATGTTATTTCTGTCTTGAGCAATAATACCCTCAATTGAAAGCAGTAATTCCTCCTTTCCATTGTTTTCTGCCAGGCAGAGCTTTAAAACCAGTTTTAGACTGGATCCATCATGTCTGAACTGTTCCAGCTAGTTCTACTGTTTGCTAGATGCTGGCATTAACAGCTTAGTCCCATTGGTTTCTCCCACAGACATACACACACATACATAGAAGGGATTTTGAAGTTATGGCAAGGTTCCATTTCTTTCTTCAAGCTGTCAGCTTCTTATCTCTTTCCCTGCTTAACAGTTGCATAACTCCAATGAAAAATATATTTAAAGCTGTGTCGAAAATTCTGGCTTGCAGGAAACTGTCAGAGTGCATTTAATTGGGTGGCTTTATTTTGTTAAGAGAGGAACATGACTTATCTGTCCAGAGTACACATTTTCAGAAGCCTCCAGATGTCTGTAGCTATTGGTTCTGACAGCTGTTACTGGGCACACAGTGGGGGGAAAACACCTACAGATGGGGAAGAATTTCTTTCCTGCTCTATTCCGATTAGGATTCCTTCAACCCAGGGGTTTTGATCTAATGATTTTCTGCTAAATTTCATAGAATTTTAAAAAACTGAACTGGAGGATCAAAGGTGGAGATCATGGACAAGGGGGGGAAATTCACATCCCATGTATGGGCACTTCCATAACCCCCCACAATTGGAGTCATTGGAAAAGCGCACTTATGTGTTACAGCATGAACACAATGACAACAAAATACGCCCCGTCCAAACTAGACCTTTTGGCTTAAAATTTTTTCACCCACAGGCTACTCTCCTTTTTTTGTTTCTGTTTTGCAGCACACAGGTGTGCTTTTCATGCCATCTCTGAAACCTTATTCAACCACACACACCTTCAAGTGTTCACGGCCGATACAGACAACAGGGAAACGAGTAAAAACATCCCAGTATGTGTATTCATCCGACTGCTTATTTGATCTCCCATAGAGCAGGTTTTGCCAAAAATGGGGAGAGGATCAAGATTTAATGACAAATTCCACCCTAATAGGAATTCACCTCATCCCATAAAAGGCTTCCATTCTGGCCAGATTACAGCTATAACACATGGGGACAGGGAGCTGAAGCCTCCCCCTCCACACACCATTTTTCTGATCTGAAATGACACCGTGGAGCCACTATTTCCCCTGTGCATGGACTTGCATTCTCAGCAGGCAACTTACAAATCAGAGTCTGACTGAAAATCCTTGGGGCTGGCCTGGAGGCAACCATAATCATCATCATAAGCTTTATTGCATTGGCTCACAGCTAGAGATGGGCACGAACCAAAATACAAACCAAAATTAAACACGAACCAGGCCAGTTCGTGGTTCGCGAACCATGGTTCTTCAGATCCCATTTCTGACGAACTGCCACGAACTTTTAGGCTGGTTCATTTGGTTCATTTTTTGGTTCATCACTGCAGACAGCCTGGTGCCAATCTATCAGTTTCCTAGGCAACAGGGGATGGACTTCCTGCATACCTTCTGCTGACCCGGAAGTGAACTTCTGCTGGCCTGGCTGACCCAGAAGTGACGATTTTCTGACCTGGATGTGACATTTTCATGAAACAAATGAACCAGTTCGTGAACCAGGGGCAAGTTCGTGAAAGTTCATGGTTCGTGAAATTTGATGAACCACGAACCACATGGTTCGGATTTTTTTCCGGTTCGTGCCCATCTCTACTCACAGCCTTAGCAATTAACACCAAAAATACCAACAACAGGCAACCGTAATGTATAATTTGGCCTTGGTAGTTCAACAGTGAGCATGCTTCAAGAAAGGTTCAGACATTTCTGTGGCACTCAGTGACCTCTGTTGAACTTTTAATATGTTTCCATAGTTCACACATTTCTCTGTTTCTCATTTCTAAGTGTAGATGTTTTGACACTAAAGCAGAGGTGTTTTCCATGTGCCTGCGCCAAAGATCAACCTTTCAGTTGGCACAGAATGATACAGTTGGACAACTGTTCTGCATTTTCTGAGGGTCCAATATATCTGGGGGAAAGGAAGAGAACATATAAGTGTTTTCCACTTGGCTGGCCTGAATCCTGAAAAACCCAGATAGGTAAAAGTACTGAAATGTGAACTTGCTGATGTGAAACAGTAAAGTATTTTAGACTCAAAAACTTGGAGTGGGGAAATTGATTATAG
The DNA here is from genome assembly GCF_028583425.1 of Eublepharis macularius. Taxonomy (NCBI): domain Eukaryota; kingdom Metazoa; phylum Chordata; class Lepidosauria; order Squamata; family Eublepharidae; genus Eublepharis; species Eublepharis macularius. The sequence goes on along the minus strand of NC_072800.1, from coordinate 17,565,894 downwards.
ATGATAGAGCAAGTTATCTGGCCATTTGAATCATGTTCCTTCCATTAAAGGTTTGTAAGAGCTGGCATTTCAAATCATAACACTAGACAGAGACCACATGGGGCCATTTTTAATGGTTGGCAGATCAAGTTCCCTTATTTTGCTGAGGACTGCCGAGACCGAATCATTTTTCATAGAGAATATTGTGTTCGGAAGTGCAAAACAAATGAAAAAAGGACACCAGATAACAGAAATTGGAATATGACATGTGCAACACAGGAGAGGGGAATATTTCTAGTTACAAAATATATTGTTAAAACAGATGTATGTATTGTTTATGTCCCACCTCTCTCGGGAGCTCAAGGCAGTATGCATAGCAATTCCAGCTGTTTATTTTATTTAACATAGAATCATAGAGTTGGAAGGGGTCTTACAGACCATCAAGACCAATCTCTTACCTAATGCAGGAACAGCCTAAAGCATCCCCAACAAGTGTTCATCCAGTTGCTCCTTGAAGACTACCAATGAGGGGAAACCCACCACATCCCTAGGCAGCTGATTCCACGGCTGAAGTACTTTTAATGTGAAGAAGTTTTTCCTAACATCCAGCTGGTACCTTCCCCCCGTTAAATCCATTCTTTCGAGTCCTCTGTTGTCAACAGAAATAGCTCCCCTTCTCTACACGACTGCCTTTTAAATACTTAAAGAGAGCAATCATGTCTCCCCTCAACCTCCTCTTGTCCAAACTGAGTGTTCCCAGGTCCCCCAGTCTTTCCTCATAGGGCTTGGTTTCCAGGCCCCGGATCATCCTGGTTGCTCTCCTCTGCAACCATTCCAATTTGTCCACATCCTTTTTGAAATGATGCCTCCAGAACTTCACACAGTACTCCAGGTAGAATCTGACCAAAACAGTATATAGTGGAACAATAATATCCTGTGATTTGACTGTTATGCCTTTGTTGATACATCTGAAGATTGCATTCGATTTTTTGCTGCCACATCACTGACTACTCATATCCCCATCCACCCATATCCCAAGATCTTGTTCACAAACACTGCTCCCCAGAAGTATATCCCTTAATCCAGTATGGATGCTTTGCATTTTTGTTTCCCAGGTGGAGAACCCGGCATGTATCCATTTAAAATCAGTGTGTTCCAGTGTGTTCAGATCTCATTGAATTCTATTCCTGTTTTTAAGGGTGTTTGCTACTCCTCCCACTTTGGTGTCATCTGCAAATTTAATCAGTAATCCCTTCACACCTTCATCCTGATCATTTCTAAAAATAATTTATATCCCTCCTTTCTGCCCTCATAAAGGACACTGAAACAGCGAACAAATTAAAACTTACATAGTAAAAGCACATTTAAAAATCATTAAAACAACAACAGCAGCAGCAAATAATCATTAAAACAATTAAAACCAGAACTATAAATATGCAGAGACATACAAACAACATAGCTGCAGCTTGTACCTCCAGATCCTGTTTTTTCGGGTATGAAAAATTCTAGGGTTCTTTGGGATTTGTCCCGTTTCAGAGGCCACATATTTTCACTCCACAATTCCTCTACCGACATCATTTCCTAGGTAATTAGTTAGTGATGACTTTTGGTTCTAGACTTGTCTTCATCTGTTTCTTTTTAAAGATGCAGAATTTATTATCTCTTACCAGACCTTATGGATTTTGAAGTTCTATTCATGCTTTATTTCATGGTTCATAATCTCATTATCATGTTCTTATCCATCTATCAGTTGTAGATGCTGTCCTGGTGGCCCTTCATGATTCACTTGGGAGTTTCCTGTTAAGAGTCTCTTCCCTACTGAATTCCTAGCAGTTAATGTGCTTTAGGAAAGTATCAAGTTGAATGAAACCTATCACAGGACTCTTTGTTTTGGCTTTAACAGACTAACATGGCCATGCCTATAGAATACACCAGACAGAGAACAATAAAGATAGTTAAGATAGCTTTGTTGCTGAGGGTTGGGATCACTCAGAACTCTCTATCAGTTGATGAGAGTTGTAGAAATCAGGCTAGCCTCTACAGCTAAGGACTGGGCCTGCTAATACAGCCTCAAGAGAATGGCCATTGAAAGAAAACTTTTCCCAGCTTGCCATACTTTCCTGTCAAGGAGGTGTTAAGTCTAGAATTAAGACACAGCGCCTGTCCATCCACAAAAGACAAGCCAGACTGTTCACTGCACTTCGGTAGGAAGCCACAACAAAAGTTCTATCTGTTGAGTTTTTGATGATACCCTGGAGCTGTTAGCCATCTGAGAACTGGAACTGTATTTTCTTTGAAGCACTAGAGTTGTAAGGTTCAGGACCAAGGCCCTCAAGACTCGATATCCTGAAACTGGGCCGTTTCCAGATGGCTTATCTGAAGCTGCTCCATGCCGCAATGTTGTGGATAGTGCCGGGGAAAACGCGAAATATCACGTTTTCTCGCACGAGTTTTGCGCGACGTTGTGCAAAACTCGCGTGAGAAAACGCGATATTTCGTGTTTTCCCCGGCACGATCCACAACATTGCGGCATGGAGCGGCTTCAGGTAAGCCAACTGGAAACAGCCCTGGTTGTACTCATGTGCTGGTAACTTGATGATAATTTCATATTCTGAGTTGACTGATGTAAGAAATTGCCTTAATTTAATTAGACAGCATGGTTACTATCATATGATTTAGAAGAGCAACCTTCAAGTCCAGTAGCATCTTAAAGACCAACGAGATTTCCAGGTTCTAAGCTGCTGAGAGTCAAAGCTCTCTTCATAAGAAGAGGAATGGAAGGAATTTTGACTCCTGAAAGCTTACATTCTGGAAATCTTGTTGGTCTTTGTCAGGTCTTGCCAGGTACTTTCCCAATCACTTCACTCCAGTGTTTGAGTTAAAGATGATTTTATTAAGGAAATATATCAGTTTCAAGATGCTGTAACATGGCCATTGACCGGAATGTCTAAAGACAGGAAAGGCAGTTCAATTATAGGTCAGTGTCCCCTCCTCCAGGAGGGAGAAAGTCAGTTAGGAGTTTAGGCGCACTTCGCCTGGGAAGAAGGGAGGGGGGAAGGAGAGGAGCACTACTCACTCTGTGCAGTAGCTTCAAGGACACATTCCCAGGCTCAGCATGAACTAGGAATCAAAACACTTTGCCTGAAAGAGAAACAGCACAACTCTGGTTCCCTCTGCCTGAAAGAGAAATGCTTTGCCTGAAAGAGAAACAGTTCACACAACTCTCTGCACTCCCTCAGAGGTACTGAAGCCAAACACATAAGAAACAGAAAGCATAAAACATGGCAGATATGTTGGGGCTTCTCTGACACTCTTCTCCTGCAGACCAACACAGCCATCCTCCTGAAACTATCAGCATGTGCTTTACAAAGTGCCACTTCTGCTCAAAACGGCACTGCTAATTTTTAAAATAGCTCTCCTTAAAATGTAAATGCCAGATATTTGTTGTTTCTGGGTCCAAAAGTAGTGAGGTTTTTGACATCCATTCTTCCAGCCTTGGAAGTCCATTACACTGAGAAATGAGACCAAGATGGGCATGAGATTAGTAGTGACTGAATATGGATCCTCTCTCCCAGGATCCCTGGGATCTCATCCAGAGGCTTCTCATGCATATCGAACAACATTGGGAAGGGAGCTTGGCATTTCCACATGCCACATGATCTAGCAGAAAAGGCCCCTTCAGAAAGGGAATGGATTTGATCCCATGGTGTTTTCTGCTTGCTCATTTCTGATACAGCAGTCAAGGTTTAGTGTGATTGTTTGTAATATATGCATTCAGAGATGCATAGCCATAAGAGAGGAAATTAGCTTATGGGAGGAGCACAGAATGGCACATGTGATGGAAAGCATAAAGGAGGATTTCCTAGGTGCAGGGAATGCTGAAGGGGAGGAGCTAGCAGTGGCCTAGAATAAGAACTTGATTCGCAGGCTTCCCCCTTGTCGCCGATTGGCCAGTCAGAACCTGCCTTAAGGAGTGAGAGTGGGTTGCTGACAGGATTTTGAGTTCAGTAAGGAGTTGGGAGTTGAGAGAGTGTAAGTGTCTAGTGGGGAAGATCAGACAGGTTCCCCTCTGGCATGAGGGAAAAAAAGAATGTTTGTCCTAACGGAAACATCAGTGTTTTGAGGGAGTAGAATTCCCAGTATAAAAGCCAGCACAAGCTGAAATCTATTTACTGAAATCTATTTACACAGTCACAACTGGAGTGTGTTTTGGCACAGAGGGTTTGGGTAGTAAGTGGAGACTCTCATTCCAGCCAAATAGAAGAAGGACTAATTCTTCTGAGGAAAGGAAGAATAATTCCTGCCCAGTATCTAAAGCGGGTTTGGCTCTGTGGAGGACCCCAGGTCTAGTGTAAAGGGAAAACAGAATTAATGTCTGGAAACCTGAGTGGTAAAAAGGAACTCAATGTAGAAACATTGTGCTGCAATCTAAGTCTTAAACTATACACCTCTCACTCTTAAGAATTGTAAACATAGAAACTAAGCTGTAAGAAAACTATTCTGCCTATTACTTTTAAAATATTCCATTCTACCAACAAATTTTACTTCAGCAATTTCATCCCCTGATTGCCCATATTCCATTCCTGCCTGTTTAATACAGTTGTTGTTTCTTTTGAGAGTTATTCAGTCTCTAGTGCCATTTCATACAAAGGAAGAAGAGGGCTCCTGCTTTTCCCCATCAAGTTTCTGGGATGGGCTAAAATATAACTGCTCTTGGGGTGGAACAAAAAGAACTTTAAACTATAAACAGAGACACACAACTTGAGGCTGTTCAGCCATAGCGAGCGAACTTTGATTTTGGCAGGAAAATCTGCCTTAGAGTGTGGGAGTGAAGGGGGGGGGGTCCATCATAGTGTGCTTCACAGATAGTGAATTATTAAATCTTTGGTATTCAAACTAGGCAGAAAAAAAGGAGAAAACAGCATTCATTTGGCTTATACAACTGGGCTTTCAGTATAGTGAACATAAGGAGATCTCTTTTGTACTTTGTCTTGGTTTTGAGCAAATTACTTGATTAATTCAATCTCCACCTCAACAGGAGGGAAATATATTTGATTTGTGAAGGCTGAAGAACAGAATTGGGATTCTGTTTAAGACCATCTAAAATATAATTTGAATTTGCAACGAAAAACAAGGTGGGGAAGATGTTAAATTACATGATGGCTAGAAATTTATTGGCAATTCAGTCTCAAAATAATACACTGAGGAGAAAAAATCGCTTTCAGCTTCAATAGGTTCAAATCATTTTCTGTTTTAGCTTGCATTGTGTAGACCTGCTGGATGGCATTATCTCATTTCATAAGAGAAAAGGATAAAGCAGCCAGAAAGTCTTGAATAAATTCAATTTCTTAACATGACGTTCTTGAATAATGGGGAAGCTGTACTGATGCTTCTCTTGGAAAAAAAAAGAAATTAAGTTTGAAGTTACTTGGGCTAAAAAGAGGGATTTTTTTGCGTGATGGTTGAGTTTTGCGCTAAAAAGCATTGCAATCTTGAAATACGGACATGAGACTGATTCTGTTTTCTGCTTAAATGCAAGATTTTGGGTTAAAAATTAATTCCAAACCATCATCCTTTCCCAGATGTACATACAGACCTCTGTTCCTTCTTTTCGTGAGAGTATACTCTAGAAGTTGGGAAAGTGTGAATTGCTATATCGAGGGGAAGGAGGGAAGGAAGGAAGAGAGGGAGGGAGGGAGGGAGGGAAGAAAAAGAAAGAAAGAACGAACAAATGGAACAACAAAAAATAGCTTGCATAGTCTTTCTTTTTCCCTGTCCCTCCAAGTTGGGAACAACGAAGCCACAGAGCTGCTCAGTAAAACTGAATAGGGTTAGGCTGTTTATTTGCTTCATTTATTGCCCACATTCCTCCTCAATGGGGTTCCAAAGTGGCCATCGTAGCTCTCCATTTTACTTTCATAACAGCTTGTGTGGTAGGTTAGGTTGAGACTGTGTGACCCGCTTAAGGTTATCCAGCAAGCTTCCACAGCAGAGTGGGGATTTTGAACCTGGATCTCCCAGATGTTAGTCTGACACTCTAACCACTACTCTACACTGGTTAACTATCAAGCAAAAGTGGAATGCAGTTTAGGGCTGTACTAAAGAAACAGGAAGGGCACTCCTTGACTTGACAGTATCAGATCAGATTCAGAGCAGTTGAAAGAAACTGGATTCGCTCATAAACGAGATAGTGATTTCCTCCTAGCTTTTGAGTATGATGGTTTTTCTATTCTCTTGGGTAGAAATTGGTTTTTGATTAGTGTTTGTGATGGTAATGATGGTCCCTCTGAAGGGAAATCAACTATGCAACTGATACAGATCAGTTGATCTGACCTGGGAGTATTTTATATTTGTTAAAAACCACTTTGAGTTTAACTGTTCTGACCTTAGTTACTGTGATTTTTTTCTATTCATATTATTATTATATAAAAAAATTATAATCTTGGCAAATGGTTGCTTTATGCTGCTATTAAGCGTCGATGCAGTGCAAATTCTGTTCCTTTCTCCCTGTTCTGTGTGCGGGATCTTTGCATATCGCTCTGACATTTTGCACATGTATTTCTGTGTGCACATCTTGTATATCAAATGGTCCTTCACATGGATTATGCCATAAGAACAGGATGCACACTAACTACCTTTGCTGGACCATACTAAAGATCCATTATCTGCTTCCACCATCCCAGCTTCAACCAGAGCCAGCTTGATATCTCTGGAATCTTATAAGCACAACTGGGGTGATGGCCACCTGATATTTACTCCAGGCATCCATTGCTCAAACATGGATTCTAATAGATAGGCCCATCTTCCATTATCTTGTCTGGTCATTTGAAATCCACCAAAACTGAAGGACTACCACCGCAGCTTGTAGTAATAAACTCCACAGTTATGTACTCTGATGAAGAAATGCTTCCTTTTGTTAGTCCTGAACTTGTGGCCAATCCATTTGTTGGGTGACCTCAAGGATTTACTAATATTTTGAAAGAGAGAGAACAACTCCCTTGTATCTTCTCCAAGCATATGCTTGTGCTTTCGTGGAACTGAGTTGAAATTGCATTTTCGTTTATGCCTTCAGTTCTGGGATAATTAGGATTTGTTATCAGGATGACTAATGCTAGTAATAATACATTTTAGCATGCTTAAGAGCATTCCAAGTACTTCATACATACTAACTCAGTCATCCTTTCAGAAACCTCTGTCATTATTTCCGTATTTTCTGACAATTAACCTAATGGTGGAGTTATATTTCCTAACATTTCAGTCCGATAAATGTTCTTCAAAGGGAGAGGCCAGTTTGCTAATCTGTGCTTTTTCCTATTGGAGAGAAATAACAGAGTACTGGATGGAGTATGATCTTTCCCGATTTAATAATGTAGTATCTTCCCAAGAGCAGGATGTAATTCTCTTTGAGCTAGCTCCACGCTGTGCTGTTATTGCAGGTGACAGCCTGCGAGTGTAAGAGACACACTCAAGTTGCCCAAAGGAGCTCTTGGCTTAATCATGCTGGGATGCTATGGCCAGGCAATAACAAGATAGATCCTTTGTCTGCCAGCAAAATGAGAATGAAGACCAGTGAAGTGGGATAGGCATAAGAAATGAAAATGCTCTCTCCTCCCACCTCACTCTAGTTTTAAGAGTTTTCTTTGGACCATGACATTTTTATTTTCCTTTTGTCAAGTATATTGCATTGATCATTTTGACAATTTTGAATTGATATTGCTTTTCTTTCATTGTGGGGGTTGCCTTGAAGGCCTTCAGGCAGGATAGAAAGTTAATGAATGAACAAGGCTCACAATATTAAAAGAAAAATCTGACCAATTAAATTTTAGCCTTTGGGGTTAACCCCCCCTGACTCTATCCTAATAATGCAAGCCCCTAGGGTTCCAACTCATGCTTAGGAAATACCTGGATATTTGGAAATGGAGCCTGGAGATGCTGGAGTTGGGAAGAGGAGGAAACTCAGAGCTGAACTAGACGAGACGAATTACTCAAGTCTATGCGAGTGGCCAGATTCGTTATTTTTCCTTACCTTTCCGTGTCTCTTTTACCCCTGGTGAACTCACATCCATGGCTCTGCTCTGTGCACGTGTCGGCAAAAAAGCAGTTTACGTGTATTTACATTGGTGAGTGTCTGCGGTCAATATCATTGAGTCGCTGCTGCAGAGTAGTGATTCTGTTTTGCTTCCGCTTCCCTCTTCCCACACAGAAAGGCAATAGGGAACAGGGGATGGTTACAGGGGACGGTTTAAGCATGCGCAAACTGGCAGTGCGTGATAGGATACCATTCCTGCATCTTGGAGGAGCGCAGAAGAAACCCGTGCTAGCTTGGACACAGGATCAAGCACAGTCTGGCCACGCTGGGGAGTGTACAGGAAAGCAATGGGGAGACACGTGTAAGTCCATATGCATGTCATTCGCGTGCCGTTCGTCTTGTGTAGTTCGGTTCTTTGTGGGGTATAATGCCATCGAGTCCACCCTCCGAGCCAGCCATTTTCTCCAGGGGAAATAATCTCTGTCAGCTGGAGGTCAGTTGTAATTTGAGGAGATCTCCTGCCCTCAACTGGAGGCTTGCAACCCTAAGCCACCTCAATAAAGTCCTTTGCTTGTACCAAAGAGAAAGCATGGTATTGTGATTAGAGTGTTAGACTAGGATCTGAGAGAACCATATTTAGATCCTCACACTGCTGTCAAACCTTCCTGGGTGATGCTGGCCAGATACTCTCAGCCTCACCTACCTCACAGAGTTGTTGTGAGGATACGGTCCATAGAGATTGATGGACACTGCCCTGAGGTTCTTGGAAGATAAAATGATACTCAATTAATGAATATTACTAATATACATAAATAACAGTCCTGCCCCAAAGAGAACAGAAATTTCTACCAAAAACTGTGCTGTTGTATGGATTTTTTTTAAAAAAAATAACATTGAGCAATGGTGTTCCTTTTATAAACCTGGAAATCAAGAACGCTGGAACATATTCCTTGTAAGAACCAAGCATAACAGGACAAATCCAGTTGTCTGATTTTTTAAAAAGCTGAATGCAACTTGAAGGTGCAGATTTAATACGGGGGGAAGGAGGTCTTAACTCTTCCCCTTCCTATCTTTTCCTAATCCAAATGATGGTGGCCATGAAGGCACTGTTATGATAGCAGGATGCACCCCTCGTTGTCACCTAGAGACATCCTCCCCACTTCTGATGAAGGTTTCCAAAGATCATGGATTCTGTATGATCATTACCAAACTTACAGTCTTCTCAGCCCATTGAAGGCTGAGGAAGGTGTCCATTCTATTTAGGTCCAGAGGAGTTAGCCATGTTTGTAGTTGCAAAATTGTAAAGAATCCAGTAGCACCTTTAAGACTAACCAACTTTATTGTAGCATAAGCTTTTGAGAACCACAGCTCTCTTCATCAGATGCATGGGGGATATAAAGAAACTGGCCAGAGATATATAGGTGGGGAGGGGAGGGGGGAGTAGATGCAAATCAGTTGCAAAAGTCATGAAAGGGGTGGAGGGCACAATCCAGGCTGGGTGTGACCCCTCCCCTCCATAGCTGAATCTAAACGGAATGCCTGAGTTACTTCTGATAATGAGATAACCATCCAGAGTCTCTATTCGATCCAAGTCTGATTGAGTCAAATTTACATATGAATTCCAGTTCAGCAACTTCCCCTTGGATTGTGCTTTTGAAATGTTTCTGTTGAACTATGGTGATGGAGTGTCCTAGTAGACTGAAGTGTTCTCCTACTGGTTTTTAGATATTCCATTTAGGGTTGCAGCTAGCATCAAATACCTAACAATTACCCAAACCTGAGTCATTTTTATCAACCAATCTCTTGGCATTCTCCCATTCATTGCCTTCCCACCACAAATGCTATTTAAAAATCCCAACAAAGCTGCTAAAAGCCCATACATGATCTTTGTGACAGAAGTGACAAAAAAGAAATGGGTGTCATCCATTACCCAGAATGCCTTCTATTTTTTCCTCTGTTTTTGAAAAGCAGTTCTTCCTAAAGAAAAGCATTTAATAGTCAGGAACTGGCAAATTACAATAGACCCGGCACTCACCTTTTTTCTTTCCTCCCGTGTGCACTCCCAGTGCAACGCAATGATGTCACGCCTGGAAATGAGGTCATTGCACCCTTCCTCAAATACCAGACCCCTAGCCCATCCCCTCCCGTCCCCTCCTTCTTGGTCAATTCAGTGACCTATGTTGGAGGATCCTCCTATCTTTGAAGGTGTATCAAAGGGACTCAGGAAAAGTGAGCAAGAAGGAAGAAATTGTGAACTGTTTGGGTTGCCTTCAACAGTTCAGAAATTTCCAGTGCTTTGGGAAAGTAGTCAAATCACAGTCGTGAGAACAATCTGCCACTGCTGTATGAGTTCCACTTCAGGTAGCAAGTCAAGCTCATCCAAACAAAGGTTATCTCTAAGAAGTGAACAGAAATTAGAATGAATATCAGAATTTTCAGTTATTCTCATGAACTTTTGAGAAGGCAGAATGCGTATAAGTGCTCTGTTGTTTAAGGTAGAGTTGTACCCAGAAGGCTTTAACGAAACATATATTTCATTATTTTTGAACTGTGCACCATTTTGGCTACTATTATCAGTATGACAGGGATTAGTGAAAGCCAGGGCTTAGACTAAGACTGTGTTTCCAGAGCAGAGGTGCTATAATGAGCTGTTTGACTGTGTAAGATTGTACGCTTTTTACACGGCTTATATTTTTTTCAGAGCTGTATTGTTTTCAGCAATTACTATGGATCCAGGCACTGAAGTAACCAAGTGGAGTATATATAGTCAGAGATTACATTTCTGTCACCACATCCCTTTTCCCCGGCGGCTTTGCTGGGGTGGACAAGAGCGAGATGATTTTCCTTCTGCTTTATAGCATAAATATGTATGTTATTTTCCTGAACAAAATCAGAGACCATCTCAAGGGCAGGATTCTTAGATGTTCAGGGTCTGTCTTGTGTCCAAGGCTGTAACATATTTCAGAAGTTGTTTGAAGAAAAGCACAGGGACCTGTTATGTAGTACAACTTTATGTTTTGGATGAGTCTTGTCTATGTCTTTAAAAAGTCATGTAGAGAAGAAGTAAAAGGGTCAGTTTTGACCTAAGCTTCTGTATTCATGCAATAGCGCTAGGAAATTATTCCCAAAAGTGCATAACTACAACTGAGGGCCAAGCTACAAGTGACAAATGACACTTGAACAGCAAGTGAACAGACTCACATGTGAGTCTCTTCACTTGCTGTTCAAGTGTCATTCGTCACTTGTAGCTTGGCCCTTAGTTCACAACTTGCTTATTCCTTAAATACATAACTTACTGGCGGGAAATCTCAGGAACCAACCAGGTCTACAGCCACAATTCATAATGTTGTCTATAATTACAGATGATCTCCTAGGCAAAATATTTTCATCCATATTGCAATGGCGACTTTGACTTAGACATGGATACGAATCAAAATACGAATCAATTTTGTTGAAATTGGAAACCCCAATCTTAGCCCACATAACCTTGATAGGCAGATCTCCCTGCCAACTGGAGAGCTTCCATTCTGCCCTATACAGCAAGGAGTGGGGGGGTTTAATCCCTTAGGCAATTGAGGAAATTGGCCTTCTGTAGCCATGGGAACTCCAATCTCATCCTTTCAAATCCTGTTAGGCAGGTCTGTCTGCCAACCAGCGACATCCTGTTCTCCTCTATGTGAGCATTTCTTATATAAGGCACAGCTCTTTGCCTCGTGCTTTTCAGTTCCAGTAGACAGAGGGAGAGGGAGGACCTGTTGCTGGGATTTGGAGTGAGAGAGTGGAGATTTTGGCTGGATTTGCTGCTGCTTTAAAAGAGACTGAAAAACCTCTTTCTTATTTTCAGCTCTTGACCTTGCTGGGAAGGTCATTGGGTGAGGGTGCCTTCTTTCCTCCACCCCACCCACCCCCAGTCTCAGGGCACTGCCTGGCTCTGGGGCCTAGCTTAACTGAGGGCACCCTTTTTTTCTTTAATTTTCTTTGCTTATTTTCTTTTTTAGAGCATTTTTAGAGGGTGGGTGGAGGAGAGCCTGCTGAAGTCTCCCTATGAGTTTGGCATCTCTGGGAATGAAGGGGGCCATTGAAGTGCCCTGGGTTCTGCAGTTCAGTGGAGAGCATCTGTTTCACATGCAGAAGGTCCCCGATTTGGATTCAATCCTCAACAACTCCAGAGAAAGTGATCTGAAAACAGGTGATGTGAAAGATCTCTACTTGAGCCTGCCAGTCAGTGTGAACAATACTGACCCTGATAGACCAGTGGTCTAGGACTGGTCACTGGCGATCTCCCAGAATCCCCGCTGATCTCCAAGCCACAGAGGTTAGTCCCCAAACCCCACCCTCTTCACTCTCTACCCGCCCAAAATCCAGGAATTTCCTAACCTGGAGGAGGCAACTCTATAGTGGTCTGACTCAGTAGAAAGCAGTTTCATGTGTTCAAGGGAATTCAGTTTGAGATTAGGTGAATTTTGGCTATAGATTTATACTTTGCTTTGACACAAACAATAAGACAATTGACCAAGCAGTAAATAAAGATGGACAGTTTCATTCCACTGGAAGCAGTCATCGTTTGGGAGCATAGGAGTCGTGACACTGGAGTTAGTTTGTCTGAAGAGGGCCAAAATATCAACAGCAACACTTATTGGCTGTATTTGAAAAATCTAATTCAACCAATGTGACCACCACTCAACACCAATGCAGAAATAATGAAAAAATTTGATTAAGTTGTAGTTCCTGGGAGGAGCCATGAAGTAGGTGGGTGTAATACCCACTTTCTGTGTCCCCTCAGTTGGGGTCTTTGTAGAAGGAGAGGAGGCCTAGACTGAGGGAGCTCTGTAAATGTTATTTAAAGTTTGTTCATAGATTGTATTTAATATAGAGAGATAACACACTTTGAAACAACTGAGTCCATTTAGCATTGGGCCTGGCAGAACAAGTTAACTAGTTCCATGTTCTTCCCCTAATTGCAGTAACTGCGCAAGTGACTCCTTTGTTGTGGAAACAAACACTGCTTGACTGACACAACAAAGTGCCCACGAATCAAGACATCAGAAAAAGTAAAAGTGCAGTGGATTGAAACTCTAATTTGTTTAAGCTGCAGGTGAAGAATTAAATATTCTTTAAAACAACCAATCTGTTAAGTTTTTCTACAGTCAGAGACCATCGCTTGCTTCCCCTCCATCTATTCTTTCTGCTGGTAAATCTCTGCAGTATCATTTTATAAAAGGTAAGATGTTGGCCCGGGTCAAGCCTGATTAGTTCTCAGCAAATGGCACTTTAATGACCCTTTTGAAAAATGGGTTGTGAACATTAAGTTTGTGGTTGGCAGCCCAAATGTCAAGATTTGAGCGCTCTCTCGAGTTAATCACTGGCTCTCATCTCCTCAGCTTTTCCCTCTATGACGTGGAACAGATGATTCATTCCAGGTGTCTTCCGGGTTACCGCTTTGGTTGCCAGCTGTATTATTCAGGCCTGGATCTGAGCCAAACTCAATTTGTTTCACTGTAAACTCTCTGCTTGTCTTTATAAAGCCGGACGTGTTCAGTCCCTGTGTGCTGATACGGAAAGTCTCGCTATCCACTGGCTCAAAGTAGTCCTTAAGGGTGGGGATCTGATTTCTCTTCCAGTTGCAGCTTTCCACCATCTGTTCTGATGCTCTTTTTTTTAGGAGAACTGGATTTGAGATTTGGATTTTTGGGTGGGGATGTGTTGTTAAGTATAAATACATGTCACATTAATCATTCCGAGGATCATCATTAACACAACAGTTGATACTTCCACAGGGATCTGCATGTGAATTGCATATTTTGCAGAGGGGTTGGTCTGGTGAATGCATGCTCCACCAACCTCCAGGCTTTTCTCCACATTCATTCTAAGACCATCAAATGTGATCTGCTGGAACATACCAGTGGATCATCTAGTCGAGCATCCTGGCTCACACAGTGGCCAACCAGTTGCCGTTCAGGGCCAGCAAGCAGGGTGTAGAGGCCAAAATTTCCCTCTAATGTTCCCTCCTAGCTCTGGAATTCAGAGCTAGATTCTCTTTAGGTTCTAGAGCTGTTTATGGACTTATTCTCCCTGAATTCATCTAATCCTGTTATAAAGCCATTAAGACTAGAGGTCATCACTGTGCCCACTAGCAGTGAATTCCACAATTTAATTATTTATTAAGTAGAGAAGTACTTCCTTTTGTCCATCCTGAATTTATTATCTGTTAATGTCATTGGGTGTTCTTGAATTCTAGCATCCAGGGAGAGAGAGGATAAGTTCTCTCTATTTTGTTTTTTCATCCTGTGCATAATTATATAAACCTTTATTGCCCTGACCTGGATGGCCCAAGCTACTCCGATCTTGTCAGATCTTGGCTGCTAAGCAGGGTCAGTCCTGATTAGTATTTGGATGGGAGACCGCCAAGGAGTTCTGGAGTGACAACACGGAGGCATGCAGTGGCAAACCACCCGTTAGTCTTTTGCCTTGAAAACCCTTTCTAAGGTGGCAATGACTTGACTTTACACACACACACACACACAAAGCTTGTCTCCACTTAGGGCCAAGCTACACATGACGAATGACACTTGAATGGCAAGTGTATTTCTCCCTGTTCACTTGCCCTCCACTCAATCCACTTGCCGTTCAAGTGTCATTCGTCATGTGTAGCTTGGCCCTCTGTCTTCTTTTTTTTCTCATAGGAAAGGTGTTCCAACATCTTCATCATCTTGGTTGCCCTCTTCTGCACTTTTTCAGCTCTGCAACATCACTTGGAGATATGGCAACCAGATGAATTACACACTCTGTACTCACATCCCATCTTCCACACATGTTAAGGATACCACTTGATATTCAGAGTACCATCTTTGTCACCTTTGCTAAATTGATGAGGGAAAGATTGAGGACTTTGTTGCATCAGTATGCTTGTTGTTGAACTCCCTCTCTAGGCCATCTCAGTGTTTGCTCTGGAAAGCTCGAGACTTTTATCATGATTAACAAGCTGATTTCTGAAATCTGTCGCTTTGCTTACCTCTGTGTGTGTGTGTGGTGCCCACAAGTCATAGCTAACTTATGGTGACCTCTTAGTGGGGTTTTCATGGCAAGAGACTAACAGAGGTGGTTCGCCATTGCCTGCCTCTGCAACCCTAGTCTTTGCTGAAGGTCTCCCATCCAATTACTAACCAAAGCTGACCCTGCTTAGCTTCTGAGATCGGACAAGATCAGGCTCACTTGGGCTATCCAGGTCAGGGTTTACTTACCTCTACTCTTCTGGAATTGTTTATGTATTTTAAAGTAATACTTCTGAAAAGTTGGTTATTTTTGCTTGTATTGCTCCACAAGGAAAAGTTGGTGGGGTATAAGCCATAAAATAAGCCATTGGCTGTACTTGTTCCTCCACTCTAGCATCTTCTGATTCATTTTCACAAGATGCTGATCCCAGATTATACTAGAGTTAGAAAGAATCAATTTGATTTGGCAGCAGAACCTGCTGCATACCTAATACTCCCCCACTGAGATTTTATACCTGTTCTTAAGATCATTTCGGCAAGCCTCTTACACTGAAGTAGGATCAACCACATCCAACACACAAATAATATTTTGCCATATTTCATTCCACCTTCTCTACAAGGACAGGGCAGCATACTGTGGGCCACCCCTTCATAACCTGTTGGTAGAATGCTAGAGCTGCCAGCTCTAGGTTGGAAAATTCCTGGAGATTTAGGGGGTTGAGCCTGGAGAAGGCGGGGTTTGGGGAGGAGAGGTAGCTCAGCAGGGTATAATGTAAGGGCTTTTTTTCAGCTGGAAAGTGGCGAAACGGAGTCTGGCACCTCTTGAAAATGGTCACATCTAAACTCCCCTCTGTCTGGAGATTGGGGGCGGAGCCACCAGCCATGTGACCATTTTCGCCGAGGGCAATTTAAACTTTAAAAAACTCCCCCCCTTGTTCCAGCTGACCCAAAGTGGCATCATTGTGCGGTCCTGAGTTCCACGCTGAGTTCCACCCTCTCTTTTCCCAGAAAAAAAGCCCTGTATAATGTCATTGACTCCACCCTCCAAAGCAGCCATTTTCTCTAAGGGAACTGATCTCTGTGGCCTGGAGATCAGTTGTAATTCCTGGAAATCTCCAGCAACCACTTGGAGGTTGGCAACTCTATGAATGCTGTCTGAGCTAAGCTAAAGTCAGAAATCCTTGCACAAACTGGCCTTTTAGCTTTTACATGAAGAATCTGAAGACCAGTAAAGTAAGACGGTCACTACTACACACCTTTGCTTCAGGAACAGGAAGTCAGCTCGAGAGCAGCATAAAGGCAGGGAAGTTGGCAGCAAGCTCTTAATTAACTAGCATGATAAGTTATCGCTCAGGTTGGCTGACCTTGAAAAATCCAGTAGTTGGATCTTATATGCAAACTGTTGTGTAACCCCTGTTCAGACAGCATGGTGACTGCACATATTGAGATGATCTATGTGCAGGCTGTACATGTGGATATAATAGGGTTTCCAGGTCAAGGTTGGGAAATTCCTGGAGATTTGGGGGGTGGAGCCTGGAAAGAATGGGGTTTGGGGAGGGGAGGGACCTTAGTGGGGTATAATGCCATAGAGCCCACCCTCCAAAGCAGCCATTTTCTCCAGGGGAATTGATCTTTGTCACCTAGAAATCAATAGTAATTCCGGGAGATCTCCAACCACCACCTGGAGGCTGGCAACCCTAGGATATAATGTATGAAAGGGGCTCGGGCATAAACATTCTCTTTCCAATACACCCAATCCCAATCAAAATGTAAGATAAGATTGAGACCTGTCAACGTTCTGTTTCTGACAGCTGCTATCTTGCAGAAGCTCTTGAGCAGGGTCTGAAGATAAGAGCCATCCTCCGTTTTTCTCTCTCTGCCATCTGGCACTTGAAGATACACTGCCTTGGATACAAAGGATCCATTTAATGTTCTTAACTGACAGCACAGCAGAAACCAGCCTGCGTGAATCTGTCTGATCCCTGTAAAAATAGATTTCCTAAGCTAGTGGCTGTCGTTATATCTTGTGATTTCATAAGTTAATTAAGCTCAGTGTGATGAAATATTTCCTTCATCTGCCTGAATCTATTTTGCACCAACTTCTTTGGGTGTCCCTGAATCCTATTATTAAGAACGATTGAAAAAAATGACTTTGTGTTGATTTTCTCCAACAATTTGGAATTGTATAAGCTTTCATCAAGGTTGCCTTTCTTCCTGAACTAAAAATTCTGATATGCTTTAGACTTCCCTAATAGGAAAGTATTCTGACCCTATGAATCATTTTAGTTTCTGTGTCTCTTTCATTTCTAGTATTCTTTTTGAGATGAGATCTCTAAAGCTTTGCACACTGTCCAAATATGGTTTCTCCACACTTTTATAGAATAGTATTATATTCATTGTTCTTATCCGGAAGGGAAAACAACAATAAGAAAACATAAAATTATCTAAAATTGTTTTACCCACCGTACTTGTCAACAAAAAAAGAAAGTTGGTGCAACGGAGTCTTCATTCTGTCGTGCTAGCAGTCAGATAAAAGGTGAAAGTTTTATATGATCTAAAGAGAAATAAAAATAGAAATAAAAATAAAAATACTTGTGATCAGTTAGGACTGACAGAGTTCTGTTCATGCAACTATCCTTTGTTTAAAAAGTATTGTTTTAGTTATCAGTTGTATTCGCTTTATAAGAGAGACATTGTAACGGCAAGAGTTTGAATCACTTTGTAGGTTAATGACTGAATTAATGCTGAATCTGAAACTTAAAAATTATTCAAGTATCTGACCCAGAATGGAACCCTTTTCTAAAAATTGGAGGGGGGGGGGAATTAAAAACTTTATTTGCAATTTTTAAACTACAGTATGGAAACACGAAACAATAACAATAACAACCTTCGATTTATATAATATCATTTGATTAATATACCGCCTTTCAGGACAACTTAATGCCCACTCAGAGCGGTTTACAAAGTGTATTATTATTATCCTCATTACAATCTCCTCGTGAGGTTGGTGGGGCTGAGAGAGCTCCAAGAAGCTGTGACTGACCCAAGGTCACCCAGCTGGCTTCAAGTGAAGGAGTGGGGAATCAAACCTGGTTCTCCAGATTAGAGTCCTGCCGCTCTTAACCACTACACTAGAACTTAAAGAGGGAGAAAATCTCAAGGAGACTTGCAGGGGTGGAGAAGAGCTTGTCTAATTACAAGTTATATGTTCATCTATCTGTTGCATTTGTATCCCACTTCTTCTAAGGAAGCTCTGGGCAGCATACATAGTTTCCCACTGTTTAATTGACCCAACAACTGTGTAACGTAGGTGTGGTTGGAGGCCAAACTAGTCATGAATAGACATGGGCACAAATGGGAAAAAAACCTGAACACTCTGTTTGTCGTTCGTTGCCATTCACGAACAATGAACGTGGATGAACATGAACTGTTCCCGGACATGTTCATTGTTCATTGTTCATGGGGGCCAGAACCACCCCTAACCCCAACTCCCCCCACTTAGCCCCCCTCCCCTCAAACCCACTTACCTGGCCCTTTAAAGATCCCTTTAAACTATCAGCTGGCAGGCGGTGGGCGGGATTCCCCCCTGCTGCTTGCCAGCTGATAGTTTAAAGGGCCCTTTCCTGGTAAAAACAGCAGTGTCTGCTGGCAGCTAGTTTGAGGGGTTACAAAAGTGATCTTCCCAATGTCCATCAAATTTGCAGGGGACATAGTCGTCACTGTCCTCTGAAGACCCACTCCCCAAGTTTCAGAGAGATTGCACCCCAGGAAAGGCATGATCCATGCCCCCCCCTTGGTTGTCATTTTCTCTTCACAATGGCAAAAATGGGACTCTCTGCTGGAAGTACTTTGAAGGGTTAAAGCCAGAAGGAAAGCCAGAAGGAGTTCAGTCCCTCCCTGCCTCCCATTGCCGAGGGGATTGATTGCAGGTGCCAGACTGTCTGGCTTGATGAACGGCTGCTGATGGCAATGAACGAGGCTTGCAATGACCACTTGTTCATTTAGGATGGGGCCTAATGAACAGCTTGTTCAATAACAGCAGATTAGGCTGTTCGTGGGTTTTTTCTGTTTATAATGCTGTTTGTGCCCATGTCTAGTCATGAAGTGCAATAAATATCTGGTGAAAAGTAGATTCTACAAAATTGTAAGCAGGGCCGGATCAAGGGGGGCAGGGGGGTATCCTGCCCCCGGCGCCGCCAAAGAGGGGGCGCCGGGCGTGGCTGCCAGCAACTGAGGAGGCTGAGCACAGGGTTGGGAGACCCTCGCCAGCCCTGCCGATGGGGTGGCTGGCTGGCTGGCTTGCTGCGCGCGCAGGACCTACCAGCCCTCTGCTCAGCCATCAGCACTGCAAGCCAGCTGCCCCGGCGCACGTCCTCACCGCCGCCAGCTCCGCGGCTCACCATGTGCTGGGGCGGCCAGCTTGCTGCACGGGCGGCACAGGGCAGTGGGGCACACTAACTGCGTGGAGGGCCTCCTAGCCCTGCGCTCAGCTGGCCGCGTGGCAAGCCGGCCACCCCAGCACCTGGTGAGCCGTGGAGCTGGCGACAGCGAGAGTGTGCAGTGGGGCAGCTGGCTTACTGCGCGGGTGGCTGAGCACAGGGCTGGGAGGTCCTGCACACACGGCAAGCCAGCCAGCCGCCCCAGCGCACACCCGCGCCACCGCCAGTTCCACGGCTCACCCGGCGCTGGAGTGTCTGGCTTGCCGCGCAGGCGGGCATGGCTCTGGCCCTGCATGATGATGTCACAAAAGTGATGTCATCACGCAGCACGCTCTGTGCGCGTGGAGCACCCGGGCAAGGTTTGCCCCGGGCGCCCGCGCACCTGGATCCGGCGCTGATTGTAAGTAGGATTTGTAAGCTTTATTCAGTTAGATTGATTTAACAGCAAACAGGAATCATCATTGTATGTGCGTTTTGGTCCAGGTATTTATTTGCAGCCCTTGAAAAAGCATAATTTAATGCAAAACAGATGGGGCTAGCAGTCTGTTGGGCATCCTTGTCCGGCAGCATCCCACGGGATAAAACAGAAACCTGAAAAAAAAACAAGCCAGTGAGTTAACTGTTACTGATATTTGCTCTTACCTCAAATCCCACTGGAACTCTGCATTGGAATTTTCTTGGACCTCGTCTTCAGCACAGACGAATTAAGCCTGCCACTGGGCGGCAAATGGATTATACCTTTAATTGACATACCTGTGTAAATATTGTTTTCAGCTTTCATATCTTATTTATTGTATTTATGATATGATATATTTATGGTGATGATTGATATTTATTGATATTTATTGCACTTTATGCAGGTTTGCACATTGCACTTTAATGAATTTACTACTATAATACTATACTGTGATTAGTGGTGATTCTCTTGAAGCGGGAGAATCTTTGGTTTGTTGGTTGAGCATTTTCTCCCATGGGAGCCTTCTCTTTAGTTCTGGTCAAACTAGTCATCATGACAGTGTCTATGGATCAGATCCATGGACATCATAACGTCTAGTTTGACCACGAGAGAGAGAGAGAGAGAGAGAGAGAGAGAGAGAGAGAGAGAGAGAGAGAGAGAGAGAGAGAGTGTCCCCAAATCATCTACCAAGTTTTATGGCAGAGTGGGACATGAAATGGAGGCCTCCTAGATCATAGTCCAACGCTCCAACCATTGCAACACATAGCCCTTTAACAGTACTAGTACTCTTCTACAATAGTCAGCATTAATGAGCACCTGATATGAGGGTACTGAGTTAGCTTTTTGTGCAGTTAAAAAATAAGTGGCACCCTTCAGTTTGGAACTGGTTCATCAAGGTATAGGTCCTGATACTTATGGATAAGATCTCCATCCGACTCCACCACAGTGAGTGCCTCTCATTTGGAAACCAATTTTTAAGTGGTTTGATTTGGCCTTTCATCATCTTCTTTTTGACAACCTTTGCAAGTTCGATGCCCTCAGTTGTTTTCATTTGCTCTCAGTGTTGCTACCACACATGCCATTCTTATCTGTTCTGGATTTATTTACTAATGGTCATTGATGCCACCATCAATGAGAAAGAGCTGCCCCAGGGAGCAGCTATTGTCTGTGTTGTGAAACTTACATATAGCTATGTAAGTAACATTATTTCTACAATAGTGGCTCCATGAAATGGTCTGCAACTTCTCTGTATATCCAATGTGCTGTGGTTGCAAATAGAAAAGTGCTGGTGTGCATCTGCAAGTGATTCTGCACACGTTGGATAATGCACTTCCAATCCTCTTTATAGATCATTTGGAACTGATTTTTTTTGTGTGCGGAACAAAAAATCCACCTCAAACGATTGATAAAGTGCATTGAAAGTGCATTATCCAACGTGTGCGGAATCAGCCTGCAAGGAACAAAACTCATCATGTGTCATACAATGTCTTAGTGTTGTTCTCCAACAAACACAAGGACTTAGTTATGTGTAGGTGGAGCCTGTTCCTGCCTTTTGGAGAACATAGTTGGGGGGGAGTTGGGGGGGCTGCACATGTACTGAAGGGCTACATGTACAGCCCCCCCCCCAGTCGAGCAAATAACCTCCCAGGGCTCTTTCAGGTTAGTGGAGGCTAAAGCCCCTACTTCCCCCACTCCACACGCCTGAACTGGAGTTCCGTGCTTGGAAAATGAATGCCCAGCAATGTAATGTGAAGCTGATGGTGTGAGAGTTGTGTTGGAGAAGCCAGACCCAACCTGTGAAAAGTTGCATTTTTGAAATTACAGTCCTTTCTAAAATCTGACTAATGCACTTTAAATGGGGGGATCAGAAGGAAGAATTTAATTGCAACAGAAGGTATTTCCATGAAATGTTTTCCTAACGGGACAGATGTAGGCCAGGAAGGAAAGCATATAAGACATCAAACTCATGTCCTTGGCTTACATTGTTCAGGACCCTTAAGACTTCGTTGCCCCAACCCTGTTGACAGAGACATCACCGCTAGACTCTGCCAAAGCCCTTTTCCTTTTTGTTATAAATTCTCTTCGGCTCACAGCTGTGTTTGTTCGCTAGCAGCAAAGAGCAGAACAGATGTGTTTGTAACAATGAAGGCCAACAATCCTTATATTTTATGTTACAAAACATCCTAGGACTTCCAGTGACATTGCTCAAAATGTATTTGGGATGACATAAGAGCATTTGTTTCCTGAGTTCCAGTACTAACTTAAGAAAGAAAATGTGCTTTCTTCCAAGAGACAATGTTTCCTTAAAGCTAAAAAAAACCCACCCTGATTAATATTGCTAATTAAACTGGAGGGCTGTGATGGTGGGGGGAACCCTTTGGAATGCCTACCACCCTCCCAAATATCCCTTTAATTTTATTTACTTTGTTTATACCCTGACTTTATTCCCAATGGGGACTCAAAGAAGCTTACATCGTTCTCTTCTCCTTCATTTTATCCTCACAACAGCCCTGCGAGGTAGGTTAGGCTGAGAGTGTCACCCAAGAAGCTTTCATGGCAGAGTGGGAATTTGAACTTGGCTGTTCCAGATCATAAACCAACACGCTAAAGTGTCTCCTCTTTTTTCTTTGAATTGACACTCAACATTCCCTCCCTTCTGCAGTATTTCCAGTTCTCAGCGTTTCGTTTTGAGGATTTGTTTTTCTTCTGGTAAATTTACACAATTAAAATTTTCAGCATACCTAGAGAGTCCCCTGAATAGGTCTGTGAGTGGCCTTTCGTTGGTGGCTTTTGTCCTTTGTATAGGGGTGGGTCATTTTACTATTAGATATAATCTGAGCTGTTTTCTGGGAAAAGAGGTGGTGGAACTCAGTGGGTTGACCTCGGAGAAAATGGTCACATGGCTGGTGGCCCCGCCCCCTGATCTCCAGACAGAGGGGAGTTTAGATTGCCCTCTGCGCCATGGCGCGGAGGGCAATCTAAACTCCCCTCTGTCTGGAGATCAGGGGGCGGGGCCACCAGCCATGTGACCATTTTCAAGAGGTTCCGGAGCTCCGTTCCACCGCATTCCAGCTGGAAAAAAGCCCTGAATATAATGATTAAATGTTTGTAGGCTGTAGTACAGATAACAGCAACTGAATTAGGTTTGCTTTGCTAGTCTGATTATAGGGTAGTACCGAGCTCTGATATTCAACAGTTGGGAAAAGTGCAGAAGTATTCACAGGGTTTGAAGTACCTTCCCTGTGAGACATAACTAAAGCACCTGAGACTTTTCATTTAGGAAAAAAAATCATATTAGAGGTATAGTTTGAGATCTACAAAATTATGCATGATGTGGAGAAAGTAGATAGAAAGTTCTCTCCTCCCATGATTCTAGAACTCAGGGTCATCCTGTAAAAATGATGGACAACTGATAAAAGACAGACAAAAGGAAGTGCTACTTTATGCAACTTATGGAACTCACGGCCACAAGGTGTAGATTTTACACTTCTTCATTTCATAGTTCTCTAGTAGCTATTGCTAGTGTAAGTGTAATATTCTGATATCTTCTAGTTTTCACTGGGATTTAAAAGAGGGCTGGAGACACTTATGGAGGACAGGTCAATTTCTGGCTGTTATCCATGATAGCTAAATAGGACCTTCAGGTTCAGAGGCAGAACAGTTCTAACTGGTAGACACTGAGGAGCTGTCAGTAGGTGGAGGCTGTTGTCTGTAGGCCTTGCTTGAGGGCTTCCTTATAGCATCTGATTGGGCATTCTTGGAAACATAATGGTGGTCTAAAAGGACCATTGGTTTAATCCAACAGGGCTGCTCTTATGTTCTTCTGGTGGGGAGTTAGCCTAATATTATCAAGAGCTCCGAATATTGTGGCTTTTCTCTTATAAAGAAACAGCAACTATTATTGGAAATGTAACATATTGGTAAGTGTATCTTCTCTCTTCTATGAAACTCATGAGGGCCAAGCTACAAGTGACGCCTGCCACATGTTGGACACTTGTCAGCTTCCCTCAAGTTTTGATGGGAAATGTAGGCATCCTGGTCTTGCAGATTGGCTTTCTGACTGCTGTCCAAGGGATGTTTCAACTTTCACTTGTCCGACATTCCGCCAAGCTGCCTACATTTCCCATCAAAACTTGAGGGAAGCTTACAGGTGTCCAACCTGTGGCAGGCGTCACTTGTAGTTTGGCCCTACTTGGAATTGTCCTGTCAAATGTGGAAGTTGCAGGGCAATTGAAGGGGGGCGTTCTTAACGTGTTTCTCAGCTTCACAGAAACTAGGTTGTTCATGCAAATCAGTGGCTCGGTTCAGACATTATGTGGAACTGTTGTTTGTTTTAACTTCAGTTTGTTTGTGAAACCAGGATTCCCCTTAGAAACATCCTTCAATCTTGGTTTGTTTTGACAAGTCTGACTTTCAGCTTCCTAGTCCTTCGGTTCAAAAACTTGGATGCTATCCCATCTTGCCTTGCAACCCCAGTCAAAAGGCAAAACTTCCCTGGGTCACCATCATGTCATTTGTTATTGGCTGGTGACACTGTGCAGGCAGTGAGGATGAAAACTGTCAATGTCACACTGGCTTGACACATGCAAGTTCCTTTGCTGCCCCGCTGTGTCAGCTGCTGCACTGGCAACAGGGAGACCACTTAAGCCTGTCCCCATGTGGAAACCACCTAACTATCGTTGCCTAGAGAGCTATGTTCAGACGATCAAACAAGCTAAGCTAACGGTGTTTTCATATTGTGCAAGAAAAAACTCACTTCCTCGCAGTATAGCCTACCAGATAGGAAAAATGGTATAACCTCACATTATCTTCTCTTTGTAGAAGGGGGGGGATACAAATATTTTTTCAAAGGTGTGTGTGTGAGGGGGGGAGGGAGGGAGAGAGGAACTTTCTGTCTTTTTCAGGATTTTGTTTTTCATGGAATTTTTCTTTATTTAGACTATAAACAGGGCTTTTTTTCAGTGGGAATGCAGTGGAACGGAGTTCCGGAACCTCTTGAAAATGGTCACATGGCTGGTGGCCCCGCCCCCTGATCTCCAGACAGAGGGGAGTTGAGATTGCCCTCTGTGCTGCTCAGCAGCGTGGAGGTCAATCTAAACTCCCCTCTGCCTGGAGATCAGGGGGCGGGGCCACCAGCCATGTGACCATTTTCTCCTAGGGCAACCCACTGAGTTCCACCACCTCTTTTCCCAACATAAAAGCTATAGACAACAAACATAAACGATTAAAAACATTCTAAAAAGAAGACACACTAACAATACATAAACAAATGAAAAAAACAGAAAAAAGAGCGAACCCCCCCTCCTAAAACTAAACTACAGATTGAGTTCTGTTTTTCTCCGCCACAAATATGGATCGTATATATTCAGAGTCTCACTTATTCTAAGTTAAACATAAGAGCTCTCTTTTTTCTATTGTTCATGATTCTCAATCCATAAATTCAGGGTTTTGTAAGTGAAGACCCTGTCAGAAAGCGCCCGTTCCATAACTAACATTTTTACTGCTAGGTGGCACTGCCTGTTACAGAAGGGCCTGGCACACACCATCGGCAGATAATCAAGAACCTTAAATCACCCTTTAAGCCTCTCTCACTGGTATTTACGTGAACATCGAGTCATTGTTAAAACAGAAGACAAATATTTGTAACAGAAAAGAGTATTCTGGCCAGCGTAGGTTTTTATTACGAACCAAGCTGAAGCAAGAACTGCAGTATATCATTGGATGACTGGAAGGAAATCTTGACTGGAACAAATCTTGCAAAAAAAAATTGTTTTACAAAGTTGCACTCTGGTTAAGCCATATTTATGAGAGCGTTCAATTTGAAGACATGTATTCTCTTGCTGGGAGTTGTATGGCTGTGGCTGGTTTTGTTCAAAGAGAACTATTCTTGCAACAAAGGTGGTTGGCTGATGTGGTTGGCTCTCTCTCTCTCTCTCTCTCTCTCTCTCTCTCTCTCTCTCTCTCTCTCTCTCTCTCTCTCATACACACCTATCCATACACATCCATACACACACACTTTCCAGAAAGAGAAGATTTAACTTAACTTTAAAACAAGATGTTTTCTAGAAGGATTTGTATCCCTCTCCTGGGACTTCCTTTTTTAAAATCTAGGTATAGGCTATGTAGTGCTATAATGCTTTTTGGCAGACAGATTGGAAGCATAGCGGATCAACCATGCTAGCTTCCTGTGGTCACCTCCAGTTAACCTGTTGAGACATGAAAATGCTTATTGCTTTGTCTATCAGTCATAAGACAGAAGGAGTTGAGTTTCAAAGGTCATTTATATTGATAGGGTTGGGGGTCGTTTGGTGTAGTCAGTGCCATTCCAGAGGCTACTAGCTAGGAAAAGAAATCACAGACAAGATCTGACTAAGTGATAGGTTGGCTAACCTACCAGGAAAAAAACACCTGTCTTGGCCTCTTTTATTGATTTGGTTGATTTCTTTTAGTTGCTAGAAACGCAGGGGACAACAAGACCTTTGCAAAAGTTGTCCACAGTGATTCACACTTTGATAGCATCCAGGTTAGCATTGTGTTGTACATTAGAATGCCTATGAAGACTGTTTGGCAGCTTCGGCTAACCCAAAATGTGGCTGCTACCAGATTTAACTTACATGGAACATGTCACCAGTTATGAAAGTTTTACACCAGCTTATTTATTTTAAATTCTTTTCTGTACTATTGTTTATATTTTACATGTTTAAGCTGCCTCATTTATAGATATATAGGGAAGCACCTTATATGTATTCTAAATAAAGTTTCATTTTCCTTCTGTTTATCTGGGAATTTTAAACTAGTGGGCTACTGGATTCTGCACTTTCTAATTTACATTTAGGATTATGAAGCTACTTTTCAATTAAGCAAAAGGCTGTTAAAATAGTTCCAGCTCTGCAACTGTCTCTTCAGCCTCCAGGTTTGTCAGCTTGTCAAACTGTCATATACATAAACAATCCGAGTTGGAGTTGCAGCAATAAATTGCTGCTTCATGATTGTTTTGTTGGCATGGCTGGGTTTCCCCCCCTTCACTTGAATGCTCACTTGCCTTAATATTTTTTAGAGGTTATTGTTAGAACTGAATAAAGTGTGCCCACAGCAGGAACAGGACAGCTTAGGGGGGGACCAGAGAAGCTTGGGGGGACCAGAGAAGCTTGGGGGGACCAGCGAAACAAGGTGTTGGCAGTTGCACCAGCAATGAGATATAATAATAATAATAATAATAATAAGTTTGCAGAGTAGCAGAGTTTGATAATAGCACAGTGGAAATAAGTAGACAGACTTCTGTGATTCTAGCTCTATAAAAATACTTTACTACATAATAGGGTAAAAAGGGTACATTTGGTCCGGAAAAACAACAAACAGTTTCTGACTACATCTTGATAGTCTCAACTAGGTCCTAGAGAGAGAAAAGCTTAGACTGCATGGTCTAGTGAAGTAGTAGTAGTGTAGTAGAAGAACAAGTGAAGTGAACAAAGAGCAATAAAACCTTAGTATATGTTGCTAGCTAATTGCCCCCCAATAAACTGGCTCATCCAATAGACAACCCTGGATTCCCTCATTAAGACTAAAGACTCCCACTTTCTCTGGCAGGAACTTCTCTCGAAGCCTAAGTGGTCCTATGCTAACTAGCTAGCTGACTAAACAAACAGAACAACAATTTAACTCTTTCATGACTGAGCGCAGGACACTTGCACAGATTCCACCACAAGGCCACCACTTTATTGCCACAGCTTCTGGTAAATATTTGGCATTGGTATGATGGAGAACATAGGAGCACCCAAGGCAATAAAAAGTCCAGCCTGCCTGTAAGGGCATCCTGGTGGAGGACAACTGGTTTAAGAACAAGAGGAAATGTGCTACTCATCCCTTTGCCATGAGGGAATACAGTTGTGTGTTCTCTCCTGGGGTGAGCAAAATTGAGTCTTTGCCCCGGGCTCCCTAAGGGGAACATCTCTCAAGGAGCAGTTGAAGAGCTTTGATCCTCCATGCTTCCCATCTGCTTCTCTTTTAGCTACCCACTAGAGAGAATGCAACTGAGCTTTCCAGATTCCACTGTTGAATGAGAGGAAGCTGAAATGAGCCCTGAATGAATGTCATTTGACCAGATGTCAGTGCCTGATAAGTGTAATCCACCGTTCCCTTAAAAGCCTGTGCGCTTGGATGATCTCTTAGGGTACTGGATTATGCCATGAACTGCTAGAAATAAGCAAAGCACTTTGTTCGTTCCCCCACCCCCATGTCCCTTCTCTATGTCTCAGGTCAAGTGTGTTCCTCCTCATATTTTTTGAGCTTGTAGGCTGTCTACAGTCAGTGCAGCAGCATGCGTCACAGCAGTAACTGTGATAACTGAAATGTGGTGAGAACAGTGAAGTCCTGTTGCGTACCTTCTGAAGTGAGTTGGTTGAACATCACAGACAGGAGCTTTTTTGTTGTGGTGCTTGACTTAAAACTCCCTTTCCACATTGGTTTGCCAGGCTTTTTGTTAATTGTTTATTTTCCATGTGGTCCTTGAATTTTGCTGGCTGTGCCAGCACCAGGGTTTCTGGTGTCTGCGGCGACCCCCCCCCCCAGTGCGCACTGTGCGCACGCGCCACAGACGGCGCGATGACGTAATCGTGTGATGACGTCATCGCACATTGCAAGCTGGGGGTATTCGCTGGCAGATGGCTGGGGTGGCGGGCGGAGGCTGCTCCGCGCTCCGTATGCCGCCCGGCAGTGGCTCATGGCTGCTGCAGCCGGCTGGGGGTGTGCGGTGGCGGCAGCGGCGGCAACACGGGGCTGGCTGGCTGCAGCAGTTGCCGGCCAGCCATGCCAGCTCCGCGGTGCGCACCTCCGCCCCCGACACCCCCTCCGGCGCCTCTCCGGTGCCCTCGTGCCCTGAAGCCACCACCTACCTGGCCTCAATGGACGCACCGGCCCTGGCTGTGCAGTTGTTCCTGCTTCTCCTGTCCAGGTTGATTTTCTTGCCCTCCCCATTGATTCTCCTTTCTTGTTACGGCATTCCTTTTTCCTTCCTGCTGATCTGATTTGTATTTTTGTCTGTGATAAAGTTTTTTAAAATTGTTTTCAAAGACGTTTTTAGTGGCTCGGTTTGATGGCTTTAGTGTGGGTCTTTCCTATTCTTATTTACTGTTTTTTCCAGTTTAATTCTTGTATGGAAGCTGCCTTGAAAGCATTATGGTGGAAGAGCGGGTACAAATAAATACCATCAACCTCTACACCAGTCCTAGCTCTCTTCTCACACCGACTGGCATGTCTAGCAGTCCGTACCTTTAAGGAAAGGCTCAGATGGACTGCTATGTTTACTAGTCCTGTAATCTAGAACAAAAGCACTTCTGGTGTCTGGAAACAAAATAGAACTATAACGTAGGGTATGGGGAAGCAGGAACAAAGCTGGAGATCCCATGGGAGATCCCTGGCTGTGCAGTTGTTCCTGCTTCTCCTGTCCAGGTTGATTTTCTTGCCCTCCCCATTGATTCTCCTTTCTTGTTACGGCATTCCTTTTTCCTTCCTGCTGATCTGATTTGTATTTTTGTCTGTGATAAAGTTTTTTAAAATTGTTTTCAAAGACGTTTTTAGTGGCTCGGTTTGATGGCTTTAGTGTGGGTCTTTCCTATTCTTATTTACTGTTTTTTCCAGTTTAATTCTTGTATGGAAGCTGCCTTGAAAGCATTATGGTGGAAGAGCGGGTACAAATAAATACCATCAACCTCTACACCAGTCCTAGCTCTCTTCTCACACCGACTGGCATGTCTAGCAGTCCGTACCTTTAAGGAAAGGCTCAGATGGACTGCTATGTTTACTAGTCCTGTAATCTAGAACAAAAGCACTTCTGGTGTCTGGAAACAAAATAGAACTATAACGTAGGGTATGGGGAAGCAGGAACAAAGCTGGAGATCCCATGGGATGATGGCGAAGTAATGATCTATGGTAATTTTAGAGTGAGTATACAATCTGTAATATTGTTATACCTTTTCAAAGAGAAAATTGGTATGTATTCCTAGTTATATCTTTTTTCTTCTTTTTCTTTCTCTCCTTTTGTTCTTTTCTACTCTTTTTTCTTTTTTAGAAATATGTCTTTCCCTCCCTCTTCTTTCTCTGTATGTTTTATAAGTAATTTTAAAATTTTTAATAAAACTTTATTTTTTAAAAATCCACATAATGAGGCCATGTGTGGATATGGGAGTTGTTTCTAGAAATCTGGGAATGTTCCACGACTGAAGAAAAATCTGATTTTTTAAATCAATGGCCAACGAATGAGAGGAGGCTTGGAACTGAAAGTGAGTCCTTCAGGCTTTCCTCTCCAAAGTCTTGCTGATTGGCTGGCTGGTGGGGAGAGGGGACTGCCCTGATCAACTCCTACAAGAGAGGATATAGCAGGGTGGGGTGGGATTTCCTTCTATTGTGATTCCCCTCACAACTATCCTTTGTAGTTCTTGGACCTCATGAGCAGAGATGAGTACGAACAGCAATACGAATTTTAAAAAGCCACGAACAGCCCAAGGGTACACAAACAAGCTGTTCGTGAGGCCCCATTCTAAACGAACAGGTGGTCGTTGCAAGCCTCATTTGTTGCTGTTGGTGAAGCCAACCAAACAACAAGGGATACCTCTGAACCTGCTGAAATGTAAAAAAGGAGGGGGAAACCCTGGGAGGCAATTTAGCAATTGCATAGTAGCTGAAGTCTTTAAAGTACCCTCAATTACTTCAGCAATGAAAAACAGTCATGTAAAACACTTTAACAACCATTAATTGAACTGTATTAACAACTTTAGACAAACAAAATGTAGCAGAGATTATGACTCAATATACACAGCTTAAATGTAAATTAGTTACTAGTCCTTACAGAACTTATAGTTCAATGGGTTCTTATTTAGTTGTTTCCTTGTTTGTTCTTTCAGATGTGTGAGAACCATTCAGGGACTGCCTGAACTCTGCCTGAACTCCTGCTGTTGCCCTGAAACCCCAATCAGCCCAATTTAGCTTGATAGACAGGTCTTCCTTTTGTGTGGAGCTCCAAATTTGTTACAAGGAAGCAAAGAGCAGGGGGGAGGGGGCTCCCAGCTCTGGTTTTGCAGACAGTGAGGGAGAGACAGTTGCTGTTGGCATTTTGAGAGAGAGACAGGGAGAGTGCATTGGAGCTTGAATTTTCTTTGTGTGTGGTGGGATAGGGATCTACCCCTTCAGGTTCCAGGTCTGCTGCCAGGCTCTGGAACCAAGCTATTCTTTATTACTGGTACCTTTCCTGCTGCCTGTTCAGGTAGGGTTTCTGGGAGTGGTGTGGTTGGGATCTTGATGGCTGGAGGTCAGCCTGCTGGCCCCCATGAACAAAGAACAACGAACATGTTCATGAACAGGTCATGTCCGTTAATGTTCGTTCATTGTTCATGGATGGCAATGTTTGTTTTTTCAATTCATGCCCATGTCTACTCATGAGTGGTCCAAAAATGGCTGCCACTCAGGGTTTCCTGTAATATGCAATGTCTTGTTGTGAGTCCCAATTCGTAGCTTACAAATCTGGTGATATCATTGCTAGGTTTTTTGGGTGTGTGTGTGTCAAGTGTGTTGTTTTATAAGTGAGATTTCCATATAAATATTTAGCCTATTGCTCAGAGATGCATAATTCTTAATCAGGCACAGGCTTTCAAACACGTTCCATAACCCTACACACAGCAGTATGAAATATTTGGGCAGATGTGAAGGGAAGTATTAGACACCAAATGGGGGAAAGTGAGGGGCAGATTGTTTTCAAATCAGCCAGCAGGCTACCCTTTGCAATTTTCAAGTTGAACAGAAGTGTTACCTCTGGAATAAGGTATTTTATTGAAATAGAAAGCAGAAATTATGGCTCTCAGCCTACCTCCTATTTTCTATAGAACTGTTGGAAGTTCCCTTCTTCTGCTTTGCGTACATTGTATACCGAGTGTACTGTTTGTATGCTCTATGCATGCTCATGTGCTGTAAACTGATGCTTGCCTCCTATCCAGGGCTCATTTTGAGGGGGAACGTGCAGGAATGCAGTTCCGGTAGTTCTCCAAAAAGGTCACATGTCAGGTGGCCCTGCCCACCTTTTTGGACATTTTGGGCTCATTTAGGCCTGGATCGGGGCCGAAACGGCCCAATTGGGGCCCAAAATGGCCAGGATCAGACCCAAAACAGCCAAGATTGGTCCCAAAACAGCCAGGATCGGGCCTCTGATGGGTGGTGGATCACTCTCTCGCTCAGCAGCAGCCCAGTCCTGACGATTTTGGGCCCCTTTTTGGCCATTTTCAGCCCCTTTTTGCCATTTTGGGCCCAATTTCGGCCCTGAATGGCCAGGATTGGGTCCAAAACAACCAGGATAGGTGATGTCAGGGGGTGGGGCACATGCAAATCAGTTATGCTAATGACACACTTCTGGTGATGCCAAGGGGTGTGGCATATGCAAATGAGTAGTGCTTTTGAGTTATGCTAATGAGTTCCTGCAGCTCTTTTTCTACGAAATGACCTGTGCTCCTATCTATCTTGCTGTTGTGCTCCTCCCTCTTTAGCAGCTTTCATGCCTCTTTCCAGGTAACCTTTCTATTCTCATACAAACTTGATCATTAACTTCCCTTTTGTTAGAGAAAGACAGCTTTAAAAGTGTCTCAGATAAACAACATTGTGATCATTCTGTTC
Source organism: Eublepharis macularius (assembly GCF_028583425.1). Classification (NCBI taxonomy): domain Eukaryota; kingdom Metazoa; phylum Chordata; class Lepidosauria; order Squamata; family Eublepharidae; genus Eublepharis; species Eublepharis macularius. The sequence continues at coordinate 17,533,344 of NC_072800.1, read as the reverse complement.
TTAAGTTCCATTCTCTCAGCAGTTAGGGTCTTGTGAAGATTCTGTGACATCGCTACAACTCAGAGCCAAGCTAGAAGTGGCGAATTACACTTGAATGGCAACTGAACAGACTCACATGTAGTCCTCTCTGTTCACTTGCACTCCACTTGCGCTCCATGCAATTGCATGGAGCACAAGTGAACAGGGAGGAATATATCTGAGTCTGTCCACTTGCCATTCAAGTGTAATTCTAGCTTGGCCCTCAGTCAGTTGTCCGGGGTCTGAGCCCCAGCCCCCAGACTTGACAAGAGGGAACAGCAGGGGACAAAAGGGTGGCAGCAACTCCACCCCCCAAGCCGGCAACCAGGGCCAGAACCTACCTACTCCATGGGGAAGGGGCAAAAGGCCAGTACCTCAGAGGGGTGGAGGGGGCAAGGAGAAACCAGCCAGCCCCACCCTCCAGGGGGAAGAGAGGGGGCTAAGCAGGCCGGAGGGAAAGGGACACAGCAGGGAGAAGGTGGGTCCAGCAGCAGCAGCAGCAACCCAAGCAGAGCCCTTAACTGGCAGGGAGAGGACGCCGCCGCTGCAGCCCAGAGCCACACCATGGCTAGAAGACAGCAGCCTGGCTCAGGAGTTGCTAGAAGCCAAGCCTCTCCAGGGGGGGCTGCCACAGGCATTCTGGGGGAGGAGATGGGTAACCCCGCCCAGCATTGCTGAGCAGGCAGCGCAGAAGCTGGCTAAGGCAGCTCCTCGTGAGCAGGGCCAGGCAAGCCCAATAGCACAGAGGCTGGCTGGGGCAGCTCCTCGTGAGCAAGGCCAGGCAAGCTCAGTAGCTCAGAGGCTGGCTGGGGCAGCTCCTCGGGAGCAAGGCCAGGCAAGCCCAATAGCACAGAGGCTGGCCGGGGCAGCTCCTCGTGAGCAAGGCCAGGCAAGCTCAATAGCACAAGGGCTGGCTGGGGCAGCTCCTCATGAGCAAGGCCAAGGAGCCCTCAGCTGGGGATGGCTCGCACTCAACCCCACCCTGCCAGCATGGCAAAAGGGCCCAGGAGGGATTAGTGGTTGGAGGGAAACACCTGGAGGAATGCACAGCTGGGCCCAGTCAGGAGAGGGAACAAGCCTGGAAGGAGGGCGGGGTGGAGAAAGGAAACCCTATAAAGGGTGGCTGGGAAGAGCTCTGGGGTGGTGGGTGTGAGTGAGGAGTGATGATGTGGAGTGAGAGCAGTAGGATGCAAGGGTGGAGGCTTGGAGGAGAGTTCTGGAAGGAGGAGATGGAGGACACAGAGGGTAAGCAGGCCAGGTTGAGCAGGCCAGCGAGTGGACTGAGAGGGAGTCTGGGTGAGGTATACCGCCCCTCCTTCCACAGAGCAGGGTCCTGCAGAGTCCCTGGCCCCCCTGTGACGTCAGGAGCAGACCGCCTAGTGCCACGCCCAGCGGCAGCTGCGGCAAGCCCTGACAAGTTGGTGGCCCGTACGGGGAGAGACGTTCCGACGCAGGCGCCAGTCAAGGGGCGGCCTCCCAAGGCCGCCACCCCAGTGGAGCTCGGACTGTGGCTGGAGGAACGCCAGGATAGGATGTGGGGAAGGCTGGAGGCAGCCTACCCAGCTGCTCCAGCGGAACTAACACTGACAGCAGAGCCGCAGATGCAAGCCGGCGCGCTCACAGAGGCCTTGCCAAGGGTTTGCGCCTTCGTTTGGGAAAATAACCCACCGCCTGGCAAGCAGGTGCAGAGTCTATGCGCCACCGTGAGGATAGGCCGGCTGATCCTACAAGCCCTATTGGACTCCGGGAGTGCAGTCTCAGCAATTCAACCCCAGCTTCTCCCAGCTGCCACCCCAGTGCACCGCTGGATCCCGGTGACGGACGTGATGGGCCGCACCCAGCCGTACCCTACGGCCCTAATCACAATAGAGTACCTAGGGGTCTGCCACCAAATGGAAGTTGCCCGGGTAGCCCACCTACCCGTGCCAGTGCTGCTGGGAAGAGACGCCCCAGGGTTCTTCAGGCTCCTCAAGCAGGCAACGGAGAAATTGGGAAGAGATGCCCCCGGGAATGCCGGGCTGCTGCTGGAGGCGGCAGGGGAATTGGCAGGCCCTCAAGTTGCCACTGCTCTGCAAGTGGAGGAGGCCAACGACCCGGGCGAGGGTCCCTCTGTCAGACCAGGGGCAGAACCACAGGTTGAAGACCCAGCGGGACCCCCGGCAGACCGCCCATTCCGCGATGCCCAAGGAGCAGATGAGTCCTTGCAGCGCTTGCGAGAGACAGCCGCTCGTGAGGAGGAGCAGGTGCGGGATGAACAGAGGTCCCAGCGGCTCCCTCACATCGAGAAGCAAGGAGGGGTTTGGGTTCGCCTAGCTCGTGCCCCAAGTGGCCAGGGGGAGGTCCGCCAGCTATTGGTGCCGGCGGCCTACCGGGCCGAAGTCCTCCGCACGGCCCATGAGCATGCGTGGGCCGGGCATCTGGGGCACCACAAGACCCTGAAGAAGATCCTTGAACAGTTCTTCTGGCCCTCCGTGAATGCAGATGTGAAGGCCCACTGCCGCTCATGTTCCACCTGCCAGCGGGTGGCAGCCCGCCGCCCACTGAAGGCCCCCCTCTCCCCGCTACCCGTCATGGAGACACCCTTCCAACAGATCGCGATGGACTTCATTGGACTGCTACCACGCACACCCCGGGGCCATCGCTTTGCCCTGGTGATTGTGGACTATGCCACGCGGTTCCCCGAGGTCATCCCGCTGAAAACCATGCAGACCCCGGGGGTGGTCCTGGCCCTGTCCAAGTTTTTCGCGATGGTGGGGCTGCCAGATGAAATCCTGACGGATCGAGGGGGCCCGTTCCGTGCCACAGCCATGCGCCAACTCTGCCGGAATTTGGGGATCCGGCAGGTGTTCACCTCGGCTTACCACCCTCAAACAGATGGTTTGGCAGAGCGGCTGAACCAGACTGTCAAGGAGGTCCTGAAGAAGATGCCACGGGACAAGCCTCACCAGTGGGACCTGTACATCGACCCGCTCATGTTCGCCCTCAGGGAGACCCCGCAGGCCTCCACTGGCTTCAGCCCATTCGAGCTGCTATATGGGCGCAAGCCACGAGGGATGCTCTCCCGGCTGACAGAACGCTGGGGGCCCCAGGCCAGCAACCCTGCACCCACCCCACAGGAGTACGTGAGCCAGCTCCGTGATCGGGTGCAACAGTCCCAAGCCGAGGCGAACCGCAGACTGACTCGCACCCAGGCGAAGCAGAAAGCCGCCTACGACCGGGGTGCACGGATGAGGACTTTCCAGGCTGGAGAGAAGGTCCTGGTGCACCACTCGGTATTTCCCAGAGAGGGAGGGGACGCTTGGAGGGGCCCCTACCCGATTCGAAGGGTGCTGGGCCCCACTACCTATGAAGTCCAGTGCGGGGTCGGCCGACGTCGGCGGAAGACCCTGCATGTGAACCTCCTGAAGCAGTGGCACGAGCGCCCCGAAGAGGAGTGTGGCATGGCTGAGGACCCATTGGAGCTTCCTGACAGTGAGCTGCCGTGGACCTCTGAAGCCCTGGAGTTTGAGGCGCCCAAGGTGGACCCCCAGCTTGATCCAGCTCAACGGGCCCAGCTACGAGACCTCTGCGCACGGGTTCCCGGGGTCTTCTCCCGCAGGCCAGGCAGCACCAGCCTGATTCAACATGCCATCCCAACCAGCCCGGGGCAGACAGCCCGGGCTACCTGGCGCCCCATCCCCAGGAAGCGGTGGGAGGCAGTGGAGAAGGAGACAAATGAGATGCTCCGGCTGGGTGTAATCGAACCCTCACGGAGTGCCTGGAGGAGCCCGATAGTCCTGGTTCCCAAGCCAGACGGGACCACCCGGTTTTGCATTGACTATCGCGAACTGAATAAGGTGGCCCAGTTCGACGCCTACCCCATGCCCCGAGCAGACGTGCTGGTGGACCACCTGGGGTCCGCCCGCTACCTGTCGGCCCTGGACTTAACAAAGGGCTACTGGCAGGTGCCCGTACGGCTAGAGGACCGGGAGAAGACGGCCTTTGCCACCCCCCAAGGCCTCTTCCAATTCAAGAAGATGCCGTTTGGCCTGCATGGGGCGGTGGCCACCTTTCAGCGGCTGGTGGACCAGGTGCTGGGAGAGTGCCGGGCGTACGCCATGGCATACATTGATGATATTATTATCTTCAGCCCCGACTGGCCCACCCACCTCCAACACCTGGAAGCCGTCTTAAGGGCCCTCCAACGAGCTGGGCTAAGGGCGAACCCAAAAAAGAGCCACCTGGGGTTCCAGGAACTCCAATACCTGGGCTTCGTGGTCGGGGGAGGACAAGTCAGGCCACCACCGGACAAGGTGGCCTCAATAGCCAACGCCCCACAGCCCAAGACCAAGAAGCAGGTTCGGAGATTCCTAGGACTGCTGGGGTATTATGGGCGGTTCATCCCCCACTTTGCCTCCCGAGCGGCGCCCCTGACGGACAGCTTAAGGAAGGGGCTGCCCAACCAAGTCCGGTGGACCCCAGAACTAGAGGCAGCTTTCAAAGACCTGCGTTCCGCCCTCTCTAACGCCACTGCCCTGTGGAACCCGGACTTTGACCGGCCCTTCACACTGGCCACAGACGCTTCGGACACCGGCCTCGGGGCTGTGCTGACCCAGGAACGTGACGGAGCAGACGTCCCGATTCTCTTCCTGAGTCGGAAGCTACAGCCCGCCGAGAAGCGCTATGCCACGGTGGAGCGGGAGGCCCTAGCGGTCAAGTGGGCGGTGGGGGCCCTGCAGTACTACCTGGCCAACAACCCCTTTATACTGCTGACGGACCATGCACCCCTGCAGTGGCTCCATCGCATGAAGGTGCACAACCCCAGGGTGCTACGCTGGTACCTCTCCCTTCTACCCTTCCAATTTACCATCAAATACCGCCGGGGGGCACGGCATGTGGACGCGGACTATATGTCCCGCATGTTTGAGACTGAGCCAGACCCCCACAACTCAAAGCCAAGCGGGGGGGTGTGTCTGGGGTCTGAGCCCCAGCCCCCAGACTTGACAAGAGGGAACAGCAGGGGACAAAAGGGTGGCAGCAACTCCACCCCCCAAGCCGGCAACCAGGGCCAGAACCTACCTACTCCATGGGGAAGGGGCAAAAGGCCAGTACCTCAGAGGGGTGGAGGGGGCAAGGAGAAACCAGCCAGCCCCACCCTCCAGGGGGAAGAGAGGGGGCTAAGCAGGCCGGAGGGAAAGGGACACAGCAGGGAGAAGGTGGGTCCAGCAGCAGCAGCAGCAACCCAAGCAGAGCCCTTACCTGGCAGGGAGAGGACGCCGCCGCTGCAGCCCAGAGCCACACCATGGCTAGAAGACAGCAGCCTGGCTCAGGAGTTGCTAGAAGCCAAGCCTCTCCAGGGGGGGCTGCCACAGGCATTCTGGGGGAGGAGATGGGTAACCCCGCCCAGCATTGCTGAGCAGGCAGCGCAGAAGCTGGCTAAGGCAGCTCCTCGTGAGCAGGGCCAGGCAAGCCCAATAGCACAGAGGCTGGCTGGGGCAGCTCCTCGTGAGCAAGGCCAGGCAAGCTCAGTAGCTCAGAGGCTGGCTGGGGCAGCTCCTCGGGAGCAAGGCCAGGCAAGCCCAATAGCACAGAGGCTGGCCGGGGCAGCTCCTCGTGAGCAAGGCCAGGCAAGCTCAATAGCACAAGGGCTGGCTGGGGCAGCTCCTCATGAGCAAGGCCAAGGAGCCCTCAGCTGGGGATGGCTCGCACTCAACCCCACCCTGCCAGCATGGCAAAAGGGCCCAGGAGGGATTAGTGGTTGGAGGGAAACACCTGGAGGAATGCACAGCTGGGCCCAGTCAGGAGAGGGAACAAGCCTGGAAGGAGGGCGGGGTGGAGAAAGGAAACCCTATAAAGGGTGGCTGGGAAGAGCTCTGGGGTGGTGGGTGTGAGTGAGGAGTGATGATGTGGAGTGAGAGCAGTAGGATGCAAGGGTGGAGGCTTGGAGGAGAGTTCTGGAAGGAGGAGATGGAGGACACAGAGGGTAAGCAGGCCAGGTTGAGCAGGCCAGCGAGTGGACTGAGAGGGAGTCTGGGTGAGGTATACCGCCCCTCCTTCCACAGAGCAGGGTCCTGCAGAGTCCCTGGCCCCCCTGTGACGTCAGGAGCAGACCGCCCAGTGCCACGCCCAGCGGCAGCTGCGGCAAGCCCTGACATCAGTTACAGCCAGTGGCTTTGGGGCCTCAGAGCCCCATAGCGTATTCCAGCATAGAATTCTCACAGCTTGGGTTGAAAAGTTTTTGATTCCTGTGGACTGTTAAGCGAGTCTTTCAGCATAATTTTGCTATTGGGCAATTGCTTCCTCCTCCGTGTTCATTTTCAAAGTGCCAACATACATTGGCATTTAATATTTATTTTCTCTGTATATCACAGCAGGGCACTACCGGGGCTACCATTATTTTTTTTTTTTAGTGTCTTGTGTCATTATGCTGTGAATGGCTGTTCATCTCAGCTGCTGATGCAACGGGCATGAGAATTCCTGGCCTCTTCCCCAGTGAATGCTTTTTTTAAATATGTAATTTTTTAATGGGTGCTCCAGGCAATTATGCCAAGAAAACCACGTTCCTTTGGTACGTGTATTGAAGTAACCATCTAGTGTTTTGCCAGAGAACTCTCTGCTGGAGGTAGGAATGTTGGATCCCAGCACTGGCTCTTGTGTCCAGGCAAGACATTGCAAACTGCCAATAAGAAATGTTGGGCAGCCCACTTCCCCACGTTAGCCAAGGTAATTGGTACTGCGGAAGTGTTGCATCGGCAACTTGGCCTAAAGATCCTTCCTTGTGAAATGAGATGTTAGCAAAAATGGGACACAATAATTGCTGTTTTTTAAGAACTCAGATTCATAGATGTTGGAAACCAGACAGATTTCAAAAATTGTTGGCAAGATTTGAATGGAATGACAACGCAGCAGAAATTCAGTTCCTTTGTGGGGAAATGATTGACTGTGATTTTTCAATGTTGCCGGTTCTGAAAGCTCTCATCAAGCCTCTTCTTGTTGCTCATCTACCATGCTTCTGCCTTCCAAGTGTAGCACCTGCAGACAACGTCTTGTGACCGCAAAGCCAGACATGCATTGTAGCTTGCAAGGGGACTGACTCTTCTGCTATTGTGGCAGACCTCTGGAGGGGCTTTCTTTGGTTTCGTGCGTCCTCTGAGCTCTCGTGAGAGGTCAGGCTCCTATGGCCCTGATGCTGCCCTGCCATCTCCCCTGCTGCCTCTCAGCTTCACTGTCTTTCCCCACCCACACCAGTTGCCAGTTGGATGTGGGTCATCCTATATCCCTGGACAAAATTCTCCGCTCTCTTTTGTGACAGACTAATTGAACACATGATGCTATCTTATACTGAGTCATCAAGGTCTGTATTGTCTGGTCAGACTGCAGCAGTTCTCCAGGCAGAGGTCTTTTCCATTGCCATCTATACAATTCTTTTAACTGGGGGTCCCAGGGATTGAATCTGGGACCTTCTGTATGTCAATCAGATACTTTGTCACTGAAACACAGCAACAGCGACTTGTGAATGGGGCATGCTGGCATATGTGCATATGCATCCATGTGCATAGAGCAAGCTCCAGAGCCAGTAGCAGTAGCACCTTAAAGACCAACTAAATTTCCAAGGTATGAGCTTTTGAGAATCAAAACTCCCTTCGTCAGATACGAGGAGTGGAAAAAGGAAGGCGTCTAAATAATCCAGGCAGAGGGTGGGAGGGGTATTGTAAATTAGAGTGTCAGTAAGATAGCTATAATACATGTTGTCATTAGCTTGGTAGAGCAGGGGTGTGAAGTGCAGAAAATTAGCATCTGTAATGCAAAAAAATTATGTTGTGATTCAACTCTAGAGGATTCATTGTTCCAGATTTGCAAATAAACGCAATTCCAGCAATTCTTTGAAGTTTCTCTGCTTGAGAACTGCTACTTTGAAGTCAGCGATGGAATGTCCTGGGAGATTAAAATGTGGCAATGGTGGGTGATCCCAAGGTTTGTTCCTCATTGCACTACATGTAGTACATATGCTAGGGTGCATTATGAAACCATTGTTAGTCTGCTTTGGAAGCATCAGTGCCCTGAATTGATGCATGGAGCTTTGAAAGGGTTTGCTGAGGGAACTTATCTCAGATAACGTATTTTAAAAAATCTATTTACTCCTGTGCTTTCTCCTGGTATGCGCTGTTATACCATGATACAGGTACCTTGCAAAAACAAAAGAGGAACCCACTGGCAAAGGTAAAGGTAACTAAGCAAGGTGAATGGACGCCGTGTGAGACTCAATACAACTAATTGACTGTCTTGACTTTGGCATGTTGGAAGTATGAATTAATTTCTGTTTAAGGTGGTTAAATGTTGCCCCTGATGATGTGGGAAACATGAAACAGTGGAACTCAGCCAGCGCGGTCTGTTGGGCATCGTGGGCTTCTTTGCAGCAGCTTTTGAACACAGCTCCACCTGAAAGAAAATATGTATTATCAATCAATCAATTCAGCAACCTTTATTGGCATTACAATATTATCAATCTTGATTGACTTTATTCAAATACTTGGAATCTCTGGACTTACCTGTTGGATGTCTTCCTGTTGGATTTCTTGGATCATATATGTTAGTCAGCTGCACATGACTTCTGGTGCACCTGTCTTTGTATTCTTACCTGACTCATGTTACTGATTGGATTGACTATTTATGAGAGTTGTACTCCATTATAGTATTTTTGATACATTTCGTGATTACTTTGTCCCTACTAGTGTGTTTTCACTTTGGTACCAGCATTAAAAGCAGGGGTCATTCCGTAGAAAAAGAGCTGGAGGAACCCATTAGCATAACTCATTAACATATGCCACACCCCTTGACATCACCAGAAGTGTGTCATTAGCATAACTGATTTGCATATGCCACACCCCCTGACATCATCTATCCTGGCTATTTTGAACCCAATCCTGGCCATTCAGGGATGAAATTGGGCCCAAAATGGCAAAAGGGGGGGGGGGCTGAAAATGGCCGAAAAGGGGCCCAAAATGGTCAGGATCGGGACATTGCTGAGTGGGAGAGTGATCCACCACCTGTCAGAGGCCCGATCTGGGCCGTTTTGGCCCCAATTCAGGCTGAAACGGGCCCAACATGGCCGAGGGTCAGGTGGGCGGGGCCACCTGTCATGTGACCTCTTTGGGGAACTGCCAGAACTGCATTCCTGCATCTTCCCCCTCGAAATGAGTCCTGATTAAAAGGTTATATTAGTCTCAGGACCAAGATCTGGGTGCACTTGTGGTAAATGGTGTCAGAAAGGGCGCTCACCCATTCTATGTTTTTTTAGAAATTCATTATCTATGTAGTTGTTACATCTGGTTGAAACAGAAATTTCAGCATGCTGGGCTGGAAGGAGCAGTTTTTTTCGAACGCATTCTTCACACTGACTTCCATTCTCTTTTCTTTGTAGGTATTACAACAACTTTACTCTGTGTACAGAACATGAGGCTGCCACAGCGAAGTGCTTTTGGCCTAACCCACTAGCTGAAGGGTTCATCACCGGAATCCACAGACAATTCTTTTCAAACTGTAGCGCTGAAAAAATTCATTGGGAAGACCCGCCAGATAAAATTCTGATCACGCTGATTTTAATACCCGTCCTCCTAACAATCGCTATGATCGGGCTTGTGGTCTGGTGCAGCAAGAGAAGTGACATTTTGGTGTGATCTCTTCTGTTCTTACCATTCCTTGTGGTTTCTTTCTTGCTTGAGAATGAGGGTGGGAAAAAACTCTATACGTTTTATGCACCCAGCTTTCAAACGTGTGTCAAGCAATACGGGTGTGTGTGAATATTTCTGTAGCCGCACAACCCTACTACCTACAGCCATTACGTCTCCAAAAATATAACTATTTTTTTGACAATGGGCCCAGTGGCTGGCGACTGCCGTGGTTCTTGTCGTGGAAGCCATATTGAGAGAACAGAAGACATGGTCTGAACCTGCTATCAACTGTTGAGGTTTGTTTTGTGGAAACTCAAGATGGAAACCCAGCAGTTGAAGTAAATCTTTCAACATGGCTCTGTGTGTGTTACAGATCGCATGAGTACGCACACTGAACATCTATATCCTTTGGACTTAACGTAAACAGATGGGGCTTATAAGTGTGAACTTCAGTGAATTCCTCACCAAAGAGACATAACATGAGTATTGTTGAAAGATGCCATTTTCTTGTCCTCCTTTCTGAGGTATATAAACACAGTGAATCAACTGTGAATCAACTCACAACCTTGAGTGGACTCTTCTCTATGTAAGGAAATATCAAAAATGCCTTTAACGGATGACATCTTGAATCTGAAAGCCTGCAAGGGAAGGATATGGATTTATTTTTGCAGTGCTAGAAAGGAATAATATTGGGTGGCTATGAAATGGCTGATTAAAAATGACAAAAGAACTGTTATATGCCTTGCTTTAAAAAAACAAACTATCATGCTATACCTGAAGAAGGGATTTTTGACTCTTGAAAGCTTAAAAATCTTGTTTGTCTTTAAGATGCTACTGGACTCAAATCCTGCTATCATTTTTATTGTCAGTTTTAGCAGCATTGATTTCTGTGAATTCCAGAGTCTTTTGTGCTTGTGATATGCTTTAAATAGAGACATCCAGGGCTTTTTTTCAGGGGGAACGCGGGGGAACGGAGTTCCGGAACCTCTTGAAAGTGGTCACATGGCTGGTGGCCCCGCCCCCTGATCTCTAGACAGAGGGGAGTTGAGATTGCCCTCCGTGCTGCTGCGGCACAGAGGGCAATCTCAACTCCCCTCTGTCTGGAGATCAGGGGGCGGGGCCACCAGCCATGTGACCCTTTTCTCCAAGGGCAACCCACTGAGTTCCACCACCTCTTTTCCCAGAAAAAAAGCCCTGTAGAATCTAGTAACAGGAAAATACAGCAGCTATGTTAGTTCAGGTGCCTTTCAGGATTTGTGTGCTGGGAGATATATTTTCATGCCAGGCCCCTGGAAATGAATATTCCAGACAGAGGATGGGAAATGAACTCCACTCAATAGTTTTAATGCTGTCTGGCAAGCAGCCTCTATATTTTAATACTGTGTTGCCGGAACATTAATGTCCCTTTATCAAACACTAAGCATTAGATTTGCTACACACCAAGTTAAATGTTCCTGTTTGAGCACCAAGATCTTTCAGTCACTCATTAACATTATTGTTTTCCTACCAGCGGTCGTTAAATAAAGCTAGAACTGCTTACTCGTTGTCTGTCGTGCATCCAAAAATCGGACTGTTATCTAAGATTTCCATCTGGTGCTCAGGATATATTACTCTGTTTGAACTGTGCAGAAGATGTCAGTGTCTCAGTCTGTGTGAACATGAAAATTCCCTTTGATTTCCTGCTGGATTTGTATAAAAGAATATGGAATTCATTTCCGCAATAACTGCTTTTGCTGCTGGATCGCTGGGCCACATGGGGTTCCTCAAATGCAACTCCATTTTCCTCGCACATCAGAGGACTGCTGCTTGTATAAGAACAGTCAGAATAAGGCAGGGGAATGTGGTTGTACAGCTGCTTGTATAAGAACAGTCAGAATAAGGCAGGGGAATGTGGTTGTACAGCTGCTTGTATAAGAACAGTCAGAATAAGGCAGGGGAATGTGGTTGTACAGCTGCTTGTATAAGAGCAGTCAGAATAAGGCAGGGGAATCTGATCGTACAGCTGCTTGTATAAGAGCAGTCAGAATAAGGCAGGGGAATCTGACTGTACAGCTGCTTGTATAAGAGCAGTCAGAATAAGGCAGGGGAATCTGATCGTACAGCTGCTTGTATAAGAACAGTCAGAATAAGGCAGGGGAATCTGATCGTACAGCTGCTTGTATAAGAACAGTCAGAATAAGGCAGGGGAATCTGATCGTACAGCTGCTTGTATAAGAACAGTCAGAATAAGGCAGGGGAATCTGATCGTACAGCTGCTTGTATAAGAACAGTCAGAATAAGGCAGGGGAATCTGACTGTACAGCTGCTTGTATAAGAACAGACAGATTAAGGCACGGGAATCTGATCGTACAGCTTTGCTACCTCTTTTCTAGAGTGCATAAGGAGGCCAGAGATGCATTTTAACTATATACATTTCAAGTTCCAGACTTAGAATCGAGCTGTCTAGTTTTATGAGGAAGAAAAATAAGCGACGGCTTTACATTTTCCCAGCTGTTGTATAAACTATGTGCTTCTATAAATCACATTAGCCCAGGGCTTTTTTTCAGCTGGAACGCGGTGGAACGGAGTTCTGGCACCTCTTGAAAACGGTCACATGGCTGGTGGCCATTTTTGCCGAGCGTGATTTAAACTTTTAACCCCCCCTTGTTCCAGCTGACCCAAAGTGATGTCATGGTGTGGTCTTGGGAGCGTGCACACATGCATGTGGTACCAGGGGCACCACCTCCCACCAAGAGTTGTCCCCTGTGCTGGCAGCCCACTGAGTTCCACCATGTCTTTTCCCAGAAAAAAGCCCTGCATTAGCCTGAATATTATATTATCACAACAAACCCCTATGTGAGTAAAAACCTTGCAGCTTTGCATTTAAGAAACAAAACAAAATGAATGTATTCTCTGAACTGAATGCTTGTAAAAGTTTCCAGATGCCTTTACTTATTTGGTGTCTGTTAGTTCTGTGATCAAAAAGAAAAGAACTATTCAGAATAAACTAGCAAAAAACCTGCCTCCAAACTAGGGTCAGTTCAAGTGTCCCTACTGGATTATATGTGGAGTCAATAGTGTTCTGAACCATGCGGGCAAGGGGAGGGGGGGAGGAAGCATTAGTGTGTTGTGTTCTTCCCAGATCTGAGAAATGTTAGAAGAGTTACATCTCTTCCTGCAAATGTACTCCAAATTGCACATGGATCTCTTCATGCTCCCAGGATGGAAGGCATGTAGGTTCTGCTTTGAACCTTCTAAACAACCAGGGGAGGGGGGAGGAAGCACAATTATCACAATGCATTTCTCTCCCTGCTTATTCACAATGGCTGAGGCCCCTCAAAATTCCTACAGAGTTTAACTTGTGGTTGAGTAGCAGTGTGAGTCCATGAAACTGCCTTATACTATTGGTTCATCAAGGTCAGTATTGGTCTTTCTCTGATTGGTCTTTCACATTACCTACTCCAAGAGTCCCCAGTAGAGCTGGGCGCAAACTGGGAAAATGGCAGTTCATTGTGATTCGAGTTTCGTTGCATTTCACGAACCACAAACCATGAACCGGAATGAAAGTGCCTGGTTCATGAACTGGTTCGTTTGGTTTGTAAATAAGTCACTTCCAAAGCAGCAGCAGGTCTACAGAAAGCCCATCCCCCTTGTTGCCTAGGAAACTGATGGATCAGTGCCAGTCTGTCTGCGGTGATGAACTGAAAAATGAATCAAACTGGAACTGGCCTATAAATCATAGCAGTTCATCATGGTTCGTTAGAAATGCCCTCCAAACCAAAAAACAAACAAACCCCAGCCCAGTTCGTATTTTGGTTCATGCCCACCTCTAGTCCCCAACTTTGTTGAACCTATAGGTATTTTTGTAATTTTGAGAACAGTTAGTTGATGCCAGAACAAAATGGCTGTTGTGGAGTCACATAATACTGCGTGATTCCAACCCAAGCATCCTCCTCTAATGGACACATTGCTGATGGCTCATGGGCTCTTCTCAAGTAATTCTTGTTTCAAAGAAGTGAAGGAATGCCAGGATAAGTTCATTGCTCTGGGGCACCAGGGTTGTTGGCAACGACGGACTTACTTCCTGATCCTTTGACTTGGAGATGGTGGGGATTGAATCTAGGCCTTCCAGGATGCCAAGCAGATACTCTGATCCATAGACGGAGTAGAGATCTACTGCCATCACAAAATCTCTTTTCCATAAGCTTCACAGATGCTATCTACCCACATTCAGAATATATTAGTGTGTTCTTGTGAACTGACTGTGAATAGAGCCAGTATAGGTAAGACAGAAATTTCAAGGTTTAATTTGGAGTGTGTAGTTCCAGCATTATAGCCCTGATATGAATGGGAAGGCACCTGCAAAGTAAATATATTTGAATTAGCATCCATCAATGGGCAAGGTCTGGGTGCGTGTGTGCGGTTTTATCACCATTCCTTATTCTGGCTCACACAGTCCTTTTGACATCTTTCTCCTCAGATTGCACTTCATTAATTTCAAATAGTTTTGGGAAGTTGTGAAACCGCCATGTAGTGGAATCTGCTACTCTAACAAATGCCTTCGTTTGGATGGTGACTCATGCTGTTCTCAGTGGAGCTCATGAGGTAGGCAGCGTAAAATAAATACACAGTTAATGAGCAGCGATCTTTTTTTTTTTAACGGAGACGTTAAGTTTTACAAGGTTAAGATTTACAAGGACTGGAAATGCTTCTCTTGGACCTTCCAAAGCATGAACCAAAAACTGGATTATGCTGTAAAAAGAAACCAAGCATGCCGTTTTATGAATGTAATAATTAAGGGCTCCTTGGTACAGCAGGCAACTCCCTGCTTCCTTCCTGATAGCTGGCTTTGTCCACTCAGTAATCTCCTCCTTGATCTGAGGTCCCACATCTTGTTCAGTTTGTGGTGGGTACAGAGAGTGGGCATCACCACAAAATGGCTTCCATAGGGAGCAATCGTAAAATGGCTGCCTGGGGTGCGGGCCAAAGTAGAAAATTTTGGAAGGTTGCAAACTCCTACAGTGGAGGCTCCCTGCAGACACAAAGGTGTTGCTTCCTGGCTTTTTCTGAAGCACCTTCTGCTCCAGTGACAGGTCAGCTAGGATCTGCTCTTTATGTGAAGAAGAGATGCTTGGTTGAAGAATCACATGGGCACAAGGAAACCCACCAATAGGTGCCATTGTACCCTTAGGCCCTATGCTGACAATCATTGCCCTTGAATTTTGACTGCGATAGTAAACAGTGCCATCCTAAGCAAATGGCACTAAATCTATTGAAGTTAAAGAGCTTCGAATCCTTTTTCTAAGTCTGTTGAAGCTAAAGGAGAGCCAGTGTGGTGTAGTGGTTAGAGTGTTGGAGTAGGTTTGAATACTCCGCTCTGCCATAGAAGCTTGCTGGGTAGCCTTGGGTCTGTCACACTCTCTCAGCCTAACTTACCTCACGGGAGTGTTGTGTAGCTTGTGTACTTAACTGACATCAGTCGTGATTATGGATTATTCAGCTAAAAGCATGAAGGACTCCAAAACCTGCCTTTCTTATGATGTGCCATGAAGAATGGGTCCAACCTTTTAAAGATGTCACTTTGGTCTGGAAGGATGAAGAGCGCACTCCATGGTAACACACGTCCTTGACCATGAAGTCTTCCTCATTTACACATATCTGATGATTTTGCAGCATATCCACCGTGTGTTTGACACCTAAATAACTACATGAAATGGGAGTTTCCCACAGCCGATGTTCTATTTCCTATTCCTGAGCCTTGTTTTTAAATTTATAATGTTTTTATACTAATTTTTTGTAAATTTCACTATTTGTTTAATCAATATGTGTGGGTTATGAACTGTAATAATAATAATAAATGAATGCTATGCTGAGAATCAAGGGACCATCGTGTACAAAACACACATGGGATGCGTCTACAGAACAGAGGGGAATTGGGTTGAGTGTCAGTGAAAACGTTGGCTGGATTCCAATGTGAGAATTATTGTTACAAAGTGGTCACATATGAGAAGGCTGAACTGCAAATATGGATGCCATGTTGCAGTCAACATGGTTCATAAATTGAGGTTATGGGCATAAGAAAAGGCTGATGATATCACAGTGAACTTCTAGTAACAGGCTACATGGTGCACTACGTATTCAGCTGAAGTATCGGGAAGCTTGACCGCAGAACATCTTTATATAATTTACTGCCATTACAAGAAAAACTGTACATAAATATATCCTTTATTAGCACTGCTCTGTTATGTGTAGGATATGCTGTAAAAAACCTATTACCATGTTTCATAGCTAGAGGTGGCTGTTACCATGTGCTTACTTCCCCCCCATTGTCCTCTAATGGTGAAAAATACTTTGGTTTGAACTATGTTATTTATATTAGATTTTCATTTACAGGAACTGCAAAGAGCTAATGATGCACACAAATGTTTTTTTCTTTTAACACACTAAGAAGATAATTCACACCTATCCAAATAATAGGACTAAAGCAAAGTATTTTTTAAAAAAACCTATTAAAATGGTTGTGAAAGAGAGAATCTAGGACAATTTGTATGTTTAAAATACTTCCTATCACAGTCATTTTATTTTGGTAGGTATACATTACTCTTAGTGAAAATATTATATATGTTTACAGGAAGTAAAATAATTAGATTTTATTTATTTGTACTATTATATTAACTCAAAGAGTAAAATCAAATCTTTGGGTGACAGTTTTCTTGCTGTTGACTTGCTAGTTGTGAAGGCCAACTTGACATGATAACGTTTTGTATAACGAAAATGAAAATGGTCACGGCATTGATCTTAATATAAAGTTTGATCTGGGACTAAGCCCATGCAAAATAGTCCAATTAAACTACTGTCAAACTGATTTGGCGGTTGAAATATTGTACTAAGACCCTGGAGACCTAGCCAGGTTCACATCTAGTCACTGGTTGATGCTAGGTCTTCACTCTCTTTTTCACTCTCAGATTAATCTACCTCACAGGGTTGTTGTGAGGATAAGATGGGGGGGGGGGAGAAACCATGTATATTGCCCTTGGAAGAAAGGCATGGAAAAAAATGTAACAATCAAATACTTGATAGCATAGGAAGGTAGATAGTCTCTTACAAACAAGCACCAATTGCAACTCTGTTATGCTATAATTAGAGGGAGGTATGAACCAGGAAAATGGTGGTACATTGCAGTTCGTGGTTCGTTGCATTTCACAAACCATGAACTGCCATGAACTTACCCAGTTCATGAACCAGTTCATTTGGTTTGTCAGGTTGTCACTTCTGGGGCTGTAGAAGGTCTGCAGAAAGCCCATCTCCCCCACTGCCTAGGTAACAGATTGATTGGTGTCAGGCTGTTTCCAGTGGCGAACCAAAAAACAAATCGTACGAATCGCTCTAAAAATCATAACAGTTCATTGCGGTTCATCAGAAATGAGCTCCGACGAACCTCCGGTTCACGAACCAGAAATGAGCCCGGTTCATGATGAATTTTGGTTTGTATTTCGGTTAGTGCCCGTCTCTAGATATAATAATTTATTCCTATTTGGAGTTAGATAGGGGTTAAGTCCTAATATGGTCAATCAGACAGTTTGTTCTGCAACACATTCTTCATTTTTGTCATTAGGCAAAATATTGCATCCTGAAGGGGCTATACAGGGATGACCACCACCTAAAAGGCCCAGCAGTTTCTCATGGGAAGGGGCTGTGGATCACTGGAACAACCTCTGCTTTGTGTGCAGAAGATCCCAGAAGGTCCCACGTTCAATCTCTAGTTACAAGGACCAGGCAGCACATGATGTGAAAGACCTCTGCCTGAGACCCAGGACAGCCACTTCCAGTCTGAGTAGACAATACCGACCTTGATGGACTAAGGGCCTGATTCAGTATAAGGCAGCTTTAGGTGCATAAAACTGGTAGACAGGTCTACCGTAATGCATCCTATGGGGGCTGCCCTTGAAGACAATTTGGACATTTCAGCTGGTGCATAAGGCAACTTACTTACAGTGAGGAAAGCCACTATGAATTGGTCTCCCCAGTAGATGGAAATGGAACCTTGTGCAGAAGGAAAGATCACACACCGCAAGGGGCAGAAGTTGCATCGGCTGTCCTAGCTGTCAGATAGTGGCTTACTAAAAGTTGCAATCCAGACTATCTCTTGCTATTAGACATGAGTCCATTGGTTTCAAAAGACTTTACTGAATATAAACAACCCTTATAGTCCACTATCCAAGATGCAATACCTTGGCTGTTACATGAATATTGTTACGAATGACAGGCAAAGATTAAGGTACAGAATAGCACAATCCTGCAGGCCCCATCCTCCCCCCACAGTTCTCAAAACAAACGGCTTGAGGCTGAGAAAGTGAAAGTTTCCCAAGGCTGAAAAGGTTGTAGTCATAACATTCCTCTTCTCTAAGATAACTGCTACTGAACTGCTTGCCATCTGCAAAAGAAACACTTAAAATACTGACAGGATTAAAATGGAGTCTCTGTGGTTCGAACATACAAGAAACATAGTCAGAACCTGACATTAGCAATCCATGGCATAAGAAGTAAGGCAAGTATCATCCAAATGGAGTGACTCTATTTGGACAATATTTCTCAGAGCTGCTGTCGCTGGTGAAATGCCAATAAAAACAAAACACTCCCCACCCAGACATTCCTTATTTAGTTAAATGTTTTTAAGATGTTTCACTGGACCAGAGTTGTTTCAGGATGCTTTGCCCGTCTTTGCCTCTTGGGCGATGACTGAAAGGACCTGACTTTATGCAGCCCCTGTGCTGATGTTCCTGAGAGCAGCTCTGTCTGTGCGTTCTCCTCTGACATGGAGATGATGGATAGGCCCCCGATTACGCACAACCATTGACGTCAGGCAGAGAATTTGCATCAGGGAAGAAATCCTATTTCAGCTACAGAATAGCTCCACCTTCATGCCGCAAAAAGGGAGACAAATCTTTAACTAACATGCTCATTCTTTGGATAGTCGGGAACAAACTATGAATAAATAACGTGAAGAGGCTTTTAAACAGAATCACTGCATGAGGACCCGCCAGCAAGGAGGTCATGGCTTTCAACGGTAGTATTGATTCTATGGTCTTCTGAGATAAATAAGGCTCATTTTAAAAAAGATTTTATTTAAAAGAGAAAAGATGTAAAAATAGAAAGTGCATAATAAAAGATTATACAACTACTAAATTGGAAATTGAGACTTATACTATCCTATAAATATAGAATAAATATAGAATAATTTTGAGAGTTGTACAAGCACCTTGTTTGAACTTACACTGAATTAGTAAAGAATACATTCAACATTTGCTATACCTAAACATAGATGTATCATAATTCTCTTTCCCTCCTTCCCTCTCTTTGATTAGTATTAATTATACAGACTACAGTATCAGCTTCCCCCCCATCAGCCAGATGTGACTGTGTTTTGTTTGCTGGTACTTTAAAGCTTATTTCATTCACTGTTACTGCTATGTGGTATGGTGGTAGCTTTTCATCCCTGAAGAGGTTGACTAGACGAAACATCAGTTTCAAGCCGGCTCTGCATGTTGGGCGGGGCGGACCTCCTGTGCGCATCTCGTCCCCACTGGCTCCACCTGAAATTGAAGACGAAGAGAGTTATTACCTGTTCTATGAATGTTTTGTGACTGCTTACATTCAATTAGTGATTGTTACTCTTGCACCTTTATATATTGGTTGCTTATTTGGACTGAGCTGAATTATTTATTGAAGAGTATTACTTTATACAAGTTGATATTGTACGTGTTGATTGTTTATTGCCTTATTTGTATGGTATCAGCAGTGGAGCACCTGGCAATGCCCGCCCCCCTTTGAACCAGTTGGGATCAGGAGCGGAGCAGTTGACAATGCCCATCCCCTGCCTTAACCCAGCTGGTATTAGGAGCAGAGCAGGTGGCAATGCCCACCCCTGCCTTAACCTAGCTGGTTATAGCAGCGGAGCAGGTGGCAATGCCTACCCCCTTCAGCCAGCTGGGATCAGGAGTGGAGCAGGTGGCGATGCCTGCCCCCTGCCTTAACCCAGCTGGTATTAGGAGTGGAGCAGGTGGCAATGCCCACCTCCATTTTAACCCAGCTAGTATAAGGAACGGAACAGGTGGCAATGCCCACCCCCTGCCTTAACCTAGTTGATTATAGGAGCGGAGCAGATGGCAATGCCTACCCCCTTCAGTCAGCTGGGATCAGGAGTGGAGCAGGTGGCGATGCCTGCCCTCTGCTTTAACCCAGCTGGTATTAGGAGTGGAGCCGATGGCAGTGCCAACCCCCAACTTTACCCAGCTGGTATTAGGAGTGGAGCAGGTGGCAATGCCCACCTCCAGTTTAACCCAGCTAGTATAAGGAGCGGAGGAGGTGGCAATGCCCACCCATGCCTTAACCCAGCTGGTATTAGGAGTGGAACAGATGGCAATGCCCACCCCCTGCCTTAACCCAGCTGGTATTAGGAGCTGAGCAGGTGGAATTTCCCCTCCCACCTTAACACAGCTGCTATTAGGAGCAGAGCAGGTGGCAATGCCACCCCTGATCTTAACTCAGCTGGTATTAGGAGTGGAGCACTTGGCAATGCCCACCCCCCTTCACTCAGCTGAGATCAGAAGCAGAGCAGATGGCTCCCCCCCCCACCACCACAATGGGATTTGTTGCTAGTATATATATATTACTGCACCTTGTTCATTAAAATCCCAGGGGAGGCAATTTTTTCTGTCATGTTTGGTTCCCATGATCAGTGATTGCCATTCAGGGAGAAGATCCAGAGCAAAAGAAACAAGTATCTATCGACAAAATCCTTTCAGAAGTTCTGGGGCATTCTGATCCGCATCAGCCTCCCTGGATGGAGGTTGCTCTGCTGGTTCCCCATGTGCCCTGTACTGCTAACTGAACTCTGGCTCCGTGCCTTTCTAGGTTGCTGAGTTCTTTACCAACAAGGTTTTTTTGTGTGTATGTTAACTTTTGCAAAGAGGCATATAAAAATGATATTTCCTACGCTTTAAGAAACTAGAGGGGAAATGGGGCTATAGAAGCATGACTGAATAACGAAGGGTTTTTGTGGTTTTCCGACTGTCTCTGAGCTCTTCAATAAGTTGGTTCTGCCGGATCCCCTCTGGGATCCAATTTAGGCCAGGCGCTGTTGGCACAAGACAGAAAATAGGTTGGTGTTCACAAGCAATTAAATCAGCAGACTGTTGGTTCCAAGACGGCTGTAGTTGTTAACTTTGGCAAATGCACGGCCCACCTTTAACCCCAGCACGAGGGCTCCCTTGGCCTTTTTATACACGGGTTTTTCTCGTTCTCTCTAACCAAATGCAATGGGGGGCGGTGTGTGTGTTTTGTCACTTAATGGTTGTATAGACGAGGTTATTCTGGCAGGCGCTGCTTCTCATACAGAGGTACGAATGCTCCTTTTCAGTACCATTTGGCTGTCCTTTCTTGTTCTCTTTCTTTCTCCTCTAAACAAAAGAAAAGAAATGGAGATGGAGATGGTGCGAGCCATGCAATTCCTTACTACTGAGCAGGGTGACAAGGGGACAAAATTCCAGGGGTCCTGGTAGAAATAATAGTAACACTGAGTTTGTTTACCTCTCTGAGTGGGGCACTAATTTTTCTCAAAGAGCAGTATAAAAGCATAGTTATTATTGTTATTAATTCTGATGAGTGACTGGAAAGTTTAAGGCATGTCTCATTTGGTGCTTCCAGCTTGTTTGGATTTATTGTGCCTCTCACTATTTAGGTACAGGCAAAAATTCCAACAAACAGGGGAGTCGTAAGAAAAAAATTCGTAATCATAACCCTAATATCTGTTCGTGAGAAATCAGATCTTCAGTGACCCATCAGACATGGAAACACGGGTTTGTTTTTAGCCAGTTTCTATTTCTTCCTTTGTCTCATGTGGCGTTTTTACATGTAGTTCCTCTGATTCTCAGCACAGCCCTTTCTGGTGGTCAAACGGCATCCCTCCTTTCTTTTTACTAGCAAAAAAGCTGCTTGGATCTAGCCCATAGATTACACTGCAAGAAATTGTCCAGCCAAGATTTACTATTATGTCCACTGATGATGATTTCCAGTTGTATTAGAACCTTAATGGAAGTCTAGATTTGCAAGCTGGCTGGCTGTACATTCTAATATGGTGCAAACTGTATGCCCAATCTGAAGAGGTTTAGCTAAATGTACATCCACATTGTTCATTTTTGTTAGAGAAAGCTATAGGTTACATCTATTTTGTACATGTCCCTGAAGCTCCACCAAAGGAAGAGCACACACGTATATAAAGCCATTCGGCTGTGTTATAAACATTAATGGGTGAGTTATAAATCCCTGAAGATTTTTTTTTGAAAGAGGTACTAAAAGGGTCTTAGATATAACATAGCTGTAGGACATTGGGCTAATAAATGTTCTGATGGCGTCCATCAAGATGAGCAAGTTGAGACTATGACTAGGAAAAAAATGAGAACATCGGCTAAGGTTAATATGCTGAGTACTTTCGAGGGAGAGAGTTTCTGATATAAAGGTCATCAAAGCCTAGCTACTCAGTATTTAAATCTGCGATATAAGTGAAATTAAATGTCAGTGAAAAGGTTGTCTGTTGTGTTCGGATAACAGAACAAGAAATATTCACTGAGGGCCAAGCTACACATGACGAATGACACTTGAACAGCAAGTGGATTGAGTGGAAGGCAAGTGAACAGGGAGAAATACACTTGCCGTTCAAGTGTCATTCGTCATGTGTAGCTTGGCCCTGAGCTAGGATGTTATCACAACTAGTAGTTGCATGCATTCAGAAATTATGTAGTAAAAAAATAGAGTAAAATATCTCATAGTTGTTATAAATAATCCACTTAGAGCCAATCACACACTCTGTTGTGAGGATAAACTGGAGGAAAGAAAGACAACGTAAGCTGCTTTGTGCCCTCATTTTGGAGAAAAGTGGGACATAAATGAAGTAAAAAATCAATATATAAGTAAGATTTCTGAGATATAAACTTCCTTTTCTAAAAAAAAGGATGTAAGGAATACGTTGATCTTTTTGGCTTTGCTTTTGTTATCTTTTGCACAACAGAAAAGTATTCCAGCACATGTTAATTCATCGTTCACTTTAAGAAATAAAACTAAATTATAAGTTACGTATTTTGTATGCTGCTGTCAGTTTTCAAACAAATATGGACGCGATCTGAAGATGTTGTGTCAGAAATGCCCTCATCTCTCTTTTTAAGGGGCAAGAAGAGTTGAGAAAATGTAGTAAATGACTTCCAGTGTTTACACACATTTATCCAACTAAAATGGTTCCTGCATATGTTTTAAATCAAAACAATACTATGCAGCTGTATTCTCTGAGGCAATTACATTATTTTCTATTTTTGGATCTCCCTACAAAAACAGATGGAGGAGAGAGGAAATGAAATGACGAGATAGAAGATGTTTGCATTCTGCTGTATACTCAACCAACCTGGGAAATAACCAGAATGCAAAAAATGTAAACATTGGAAGGAATTCAGATAAGAAAACTGGGACAGTTCCACAACTCATAAAAATGAACTTTGGGCTGGTTCCAGGTTTTTGCAAATCTTCAGGTACCAAACTGTCAGCAGGCCACCTAACTCACTCTTCTGAATGACCCCTCCTGCTAAGGAAGTGCAATGGTTAGAGAGCCAGAGTAAGATCTGGAAACTCAAGTTCAAATCTCCGCTCCATCACAGAAATTCATTGCATAATCTTGGACCACAGCCTAGCCAATCTCACAGGGTTATTGGGGGGATAAAATGGAGAAACGAATGATGTAAGCCACTTTAGGTCCCTGCTGGGGAGAAAGGCGGGGTATAAATGAAGCAAATGAATGGCCCAGTTTTTGCCACTGGACCATTCAGTGTTTGTCGCTGGTCAGGGCTTTTTTTCTGGGAAAAGAGGTGGTGGAACTGAGTGAGTTGCCAGCACAGGGGGCAACTCTTGGCAGGAGGTGGTGCCCCTGGTACCACACGCTCCCAGGACTACACAATGACATTGCTTTGGGTCAGCTGGAACAAGGGGGGAGTTTTTTAAAGTTTAAATTGCCCTCAGCGAAAATGGTCACATGGCTGTGGCCCGGCCCCTGATCTCCAAACAGAAGATTGTTTAGATTGCCTTCCACACCGCTCAGCACGGAGGGCAATCTAAACTCCCCTCTGTCTGGAGATCAGGGGGCAGGGCCACCAGCCATGTGACCATTTTCAAGAGGTGCCGGGACTCCGTTCCACCATGTTTCAGTTGGAAAAAAGCCCTGCCGCTGGTCATCCAGGTCGTTTGGGTCACTAAAACATATTGGGCAAGGAAATGAACATGTGCTCATTTTGCGATCTATTTTTTTTTCTGAACATGAAAAACAAAAATGCAGTGTACACAGATGGGAGACATCTACACCTTGAAATCATTTGGATTTAATGATATTGGCTGCTGCATGAAGAACTATTAACTGTTCTGGACCCAATTTACTTGAAAA
The DNA here is from genome assembly GCF_028583425.1 of Eublepharis macularius. Classification (NCBI taxonomy): domain Eukaryota; kingdom Metazoa; phylum Chordata; class Lepidosauria; order Squamata; family Eublepharidae; genus Eublepharis; species Eublepharis macularius. The sequence goes on along the minus strand of NC_072800.1, from coordinate 17,509,218 downwards.
GGGCCAAAATCAAGCCATACCCAAGTCCATCATTGGTGGCTGTGTCTGGATTAGGAGTGTGCGATCCAGGTCTGGGAACTGGGGAAAAAGCTGGATCCAGCTAGATCCAGAGTGGGACCACAAGTGACGCCTGACACAGGTTGGACACTAGTCAGCTTCCCTCAAGATTTGATGGGAAATGTTGGCATCCTGGTCTTGCAGCTTGGCTCTCTGACTGCTGTCCAATGGACTTTTCAACTGTCACTTGTCCAACATTCCACCAAGCTGCCTACGTTTCCCATCAAAACTTGAGAGAAGCAGACAAGTGTCCAACCTGTGTCAGGCGTCACTTGTGGTCCCGCTCTCAGTTCCCCTGGTTTCCATTAAAGAACCCTGGATCTGATCTGGGCACCTGGACTTTGCTGGGCTGGATTATTTGGCTGCAGCAGGGAGATGGAGGCAGCTGTTGCAGGCAGCTGCAGGCAGCAAGCAAGAAGGAAGCAGCGTGAATGGAGGGGCGTGAGGCTGGGCAGGGAAGGAGGCAACAATTGAGTGGATTCCAATCCCATTCTGCCCCCCACCTGAGCTCCAAAAGAGGGCCTTCAAGCTGCCACTGGTTGCCTTTAGACTCCATGCCTTGACTTAGCCACCCCCCCTTGCTTCAGTAAAAGGATTCCCCTTAGGGATTCCCTGGCTTGAGTTTGGGATTCTCTGACTTGACAATAAGTTTAATGTCGAACCAGAGAATCCCAAGAAAAGGTGTGTGTACGTGTGTGGAGCTGCAGAGTTTAAAAGGCAGGGAAATGTTTCCTCCATAGGAAATGATGGAGAGAGTGGCTTGGGGCAGCTAGTTCAGGAGCCAATAGAATTGGAACCTGGGGTTCAATCCTCCTGAAATGAGGTGGAGGGGAGTCTTTAAGGGACAGTCAGGAGTAGGAGATTGCTTAAAGAATGTCCCCCCAGCCCCAAGATATTTTTCCCGTAGAGTATAAATCCAAGATTCTCTATCCTGCATCATAACAAAAAGTCTGCCAAGAAAATGTAGTGATGCAACGTCCCCCCATGGGTCAGTAATGACTCGGTGCTTGCACAGGGGACTACCTTTGCCTTTACCTGTCCCGAATCAGAGAATCTGACCTAGTTTTCACGAATCCATTGACATTGTACTCTGGTCATTCATCTTCAACTGCCTTTATCACAGCCATATGATGGGCATCACTGATGCATAATTTTAAACAGAAAAGGTGGTGATGGTGGAATACACACAGAGAAGAAAAGGGCAACTAGAAAGAGGACCAAGCTGTAGTGGCCAAGCAGCAAGTCTTCAAAGTGTTAAAAAACAGATTCCAGATTTTGTCAGTGTTCACAATCTTGCCTTCTTTTACAAACAATCCATTCCATAGTACTCCAATTTACCATTTCTGCATGGTTTGTATTTCTGAGACATCCTTTGCTCTAGACATCTGGTAATAAATGCAGTATGCTGGAACCAAGCTTGTTGGTAGCCAGTCAGTACCCACACCTTTTTCTCTGCCACCACCAACAGCCATAGTATAGTGCATAATGTCCTTTATGTCTGTGTGGTTCATTTTTTTGTTACTGACTTATTACTCCTGTTCTTTGCATACATTGTGCTAGGGAAAAGTATACTATACCATTGTGCATTGTCCACTTCAAATGTAAGTTGGGCCCAGCACACCACAACAACCCAACACATATCTCTCCCCCCCCCCACAACCATTGTTAACAAGCCAGGTACAAACTATGCTTTAAAATTCCACTTCAGCACCTACTTACAAACCACAGCTTGTTGGGCAGCCCACATTCAGATGTCATGCTAAACTACAATTTTAATCAAGCTGTGCTTTATAAACTGCAATTCATTGTGGCATCTGAATGCAGCCATGGTTTAAAAGAAGTACTCAGGGAAAACAGTCTAACCAAGAAGAAAGAGAGAATTTTATTATTTTACCGTCTAGCCAACTACTCTCACTAGGATATCATAAATAGTTACTCTCTGAAGGTTTCACAAAGCATCTAGTAAAAACAAAAATCAGCCACAAGTTTTAGAGATGGAAGTCAACTTTACCCCAAGTGTATTTACTGTTTCTCATATGCATGGTTCATATGTACTTGAATTTGGTGAGTGTGTGTGTCTCTTAAGCTCATTTGCTGCTGTTCCATGTGTATGGCCAAAACATTTCCACCGTTGTGATAAGCCGTAGTTTTCTGGCTCAGGTGCAAAGTCAAACGATGGTTTGTCAGGACAGACTCAAGAAAATATTTCTTTATTCAACAAGTAAATTGTGGAATTCACTACTAGCAGATGTAGTGATGGCCACAAGCACTGATGTATCTAGGTGTTCAATTCCCTGGCTGCCTTCCCACGTGGGACTCACAGCCACTCAGACCCCTTGTAGCCTTCCCTGGGGAGATTGAACCACCTAGTTTGTTCGAGACTTTACTGTCTCCAGGTTCCCTTTTTCTCTGGTTGAATTTGCACACAGCTGGACAGAAACTCAAGAGGCCAGCTTACATATGTTGTTGTTTATTATAAGAGTGTATGCGAAGTTGCAGAAACCACTCATAAGGCACGAGCAAAGGCAACAAAATAACTAACTGTTTCTTGCTAAAACTAGCTGCCTAAACATAGAACAGGTGAACTTTTCCTCAGAAGAGGCTTGAATGTTCCTCTCCCCCCGGTAGCTTTCCTTCCCGCCTTTTTTCCTCTTTGTTTTTACTGCCCTGAGGAGCCAACTTCCCTCACACTGCCAGCCAATCAGGGGCCACTTCGCTATCCGTATTGGTAGGCTACGGCAAGACTCCCTCCCCCCCAAGGACACCAAGCAGAAATAGGCCTTCAAGAACTTAGGAGCCTGAACCAATGCACTCAAAATAGGTACGTATATGCGGCTGGCCTAGACAGGATGGCTTAAAAGAAAGCTAGACAGGTTTATGGAGGATAGGTCCCTCAATGAATACCAGCCATGGTGCCTAAGGGAGCATCCCTAACCAGAGGCAGCAATATCAGGTGAAGACTTGTATGCTCTGTTAGTTGGCCCTCCAGAGTTGACCCTCTGTGAGAAACAGATTGCTGGACTAGATGGACCATTGGTCTGATGAAGTCAGGCTCTTTTTATTTGCCACATCCAAACATGCAAACTAGAATTAAACCACTGTTTGGAATCATGAGTAGAGATGGGCACGAACAGCAATACGAACAAAAAAAAGCCACGAACAGCCCAGTCTGCTGTTCGCGAACAAGCTGTTTGTGAGGCCCCATTCTAAACGAACAGGTGGTCATTCCAAGCCTCGTTGGCAGTCTGGCACCTACAAGGAAGGTGCAGTCTGGCACCTGCAATCAATTCCCTGGATTGTATGAACTCTGTCTGAACTCCTGCTGTTTCCCTGGAAACCCCAATCTAAGCCCAATTTAGCTTGATAGGCAGGCCTTCCTTTCAAGTGTGGAGCTCCACATTTGTTACAAGGGAGCAAAGACCAGGGGGGAGGGGGGCTCCCAGCTCTGGATTAGTTTGCAGACAGTGGAGAGGGAGAGAGTTGCTGTTGGCATGTTGATAGAGAGAGTGCATTGAAGCTTGAATTTTCTTTGTGTGTGGTGGGATAAGGATCTACCCCTTCAAGTTCCAGGGCTGCTGCCAGGCTCTGGGCCAAGCTATTATTTATTATTGGTAACTTTCCTGCTGCCTGCTCAGGTCAGGTTTCTGGGAGTGGTGCAGTAGGGATTCTTGACTTGGATGATGGCTGGAGGAGAGCCTGCTGGCATCCATGAACACCCAACCACGAACATGTTCATGAACAGGACCATGTTCGTGGTTGTTTGTGAGTCCCTGTTTGTGGATGGCAACAAACAACGAACATCATATTTGGGTTTTTTCCCTGTTTATGCCCATCTCTAATCATGAGTTGCAGGGGAAATGCGAACTGTATTTTATGGGCTCAGATGAAACAGCAAGATATGGGTTGTTAGGAAAACATAAATCTAATTAGCGGGATGCATGTTACAGGAGGAGATATGAGGAATACATGAGCTCAAGGCTCCCACAGTTTCCTTCACATAGTGGCAAATTGTATGTGTTATGTGCTGTCAAGTCGCCTCCAACCTATGGAAACCCTATGAATGAAAGACCTCTGAAATATCTGATAATTAACAGACTTGTATATCTAAATGATGTGATAGAGTTGGATCCAGCAATCTGTCCATGCCAGGACTGTAGGTCTCCCCCATTTTCCAGAACCACCCCCAATTCAGGGTCAAATGGGACTGCTGGGGGGATGGGAAAGAAAGAAAAATCTGTGACCATCAGTTTCCAGTGATGGTTAGCTGGATCCAACCCACTGTCTTTTGTTAGAACGCTAGCAGCCTAGGGGTGAACTAGACAGGACAGTGTCCTCGTGGCTGCTAAGAGGACAACTCTGCCATTTTAACATAATTCAAAATTGCTGGGGGAGGGGGCAACTGTTTCAGCACTGCACTGTGGGCTCAACCAGGTTTGGGCTCTTGTAGAGTTTTTAAATTACTTGGATTGTAATAACAATAATAATAACATTTGATTTGTATACCGTCCTTCAGGATGACTTAACATCCACTCAGAGTGGTTTACAAAGTATGTTATTATTATCCCCACAACAAAACACCCTGTGAGGTGAGTGGGGCTGAGAGAGCGAGAAGCTGTGACTGACCCAAGGTCACCCAGCTGGCTTCAAGCGGAGGAGTGAGGAATCAAACCTGGTTCTCCAGATTAGAGTCCTGCACTCTTAACCACCACACCAAACTGTCCTTGTGTCCTTGTGGTGGACACAAGGACAGTTTGGTCCTTGTGTCCACCACTATACCAAACCACTACACCTTGTGTCCTTGTGGTAGACACAAGGAAATGGTCACAACTAGTTTGGCCCCTAGTTTTGATCACTAGGTTTTCCACTCTCCCAAATGAAGTGTTATATTATTAAAATGGCCAGGCTTATTGCTAACATTGGAGGGAGAGACTAGTTTTGCAGGGTTGAGTTTCTGGTTCTGAGGGTAAGACAGATCACATTCTTTTTTTTTAAAAAAAATTAATTTAGTTTTTTTACAAAGTTTTTCAACTAACAACAGTACTTAAATATACAATATATTAAACAGATATATTCATTAACATGGAAATAATGTTCAACATTAACCATAAACTTAGAACATAATAACAATAGAAAAAGTTTTTAACTTGTAAACAGCACACCACAAATCTTGCAAGGTGGTAGCCTATTTATCTTAAGAAAAGAAAATGTGAATTTCTTATAAGCAGAATTGAATATTATAATTATAAATAAGCCATGGAATAGCAGAGGTGTTGTTTTGTTGTATTTTTATATCCAGTATCTTCTTTAGTCAGGTAGTCTAAGACAGGAAGCCATTTTTCAAGAAAATATGATTTGTAGTTAGGGTTTTCTCTCTGAGCCATCTGGTCTGTGATTTTTTGCATAATAAAGTGGTCCCAAATGCGGTTTTTCCAACTATTCAAGGAGGGAGCAGTTCTTTGGTTCCAGCTTGAAGCTATTGTTAGTTTAGCTATAGCTATAAGTGAGTAAATGAGGTCCAGTCTGGCAATAGGAATCTCAGGATTTTCCCAATAGTTTAGTAAAATTATTTCTGGGGATTTGGGGACCTTATAGGTTGTTATGTGTTCAATTTCCTTAATTATTGCATCCCAAAAAGAACAAATAAATTTACAACCCCACCAGCAGTGAATATAAGTACCCTGTTCCCCACATTGCTTCCAACAATTTGCAGATAAAGAATCATAGAATCATAGAGTTGGAAGGGGCCATACAGACCATCTAGTCCAACCCCCTGCCCAGTGCAAGGTCAGCCTAAAGCATCTCTGACAAGTATTCATCCAGCCTCTTCTTGAAAACTGCCAGTGAGGGGGAGCTCACCACCTCCCTAGGCAGCTTTCCATATAATGCAGTTCATATAATGCAGTTTAACTGGGGTCAAGTACCAATGAGAAATTAATTTTAAGAATTGCATCTTTATGTTGACTATTTTTGACCTGAAGATTTCCAAATAATACTCCATTTGTCATTGGAAGGATCAAAATTACATTCTTTATGCCACATTTTTTGGTAGGACAAAATTTTAGTCTTCTGTTTTTCTTCTAAAAGAATAGAGTAAATTCTGGACAATAGGCCCTTTTGCTTTTCTGGTACAGATCACATTCTTGTTGCCAATGCTTCCTGTATAGCTGCACTGGCAGGTTCATTCCTTGACAGCATTGTGTGGTAGGATTTTCTCCCTGATTCAGCTCTCATCATGGGTTGTTATGAGTGATTACCTGTGTGAGAATATAGATGTATTTTTGGATGTACACTTCCCAACTGCGAATCCTCATGTTGGCTTATCTTGTCAGCAAAGCAGGGATGAAAGAGTCCCAGCCTGATTAACTTGGCCCCAGGGGCGCAATCTCTTCTTCACCAGTATTCTCTCCTGGAGGACATTTGTGCTTATTTGCAAAGGAGCATGAAAATTTTGCAAAGGGGGGCACTTTCTGGGCAGAGAAAATGTAATGTTGGCAATAGGCCTGGAGAAAAAAAAACATGCTGTTTCTTTAAGGTGAGGAAGTGAGCTGTTGAAACTTTTCATAGCATGGAGGTAAATAGCATTATCAGGGAAATAACATCCAATTCCCATTAAGTCTCTATTAAATGGACAGGACATTTTTTCTCCAGGCCATTGGCAACCCTAAGCAAGAGTTTATGAAAAATGGTTCCCATTTCAGCTCAGTGCTAAAATGTTCCAGTTGTGTTATCAATCAGAACTAATTTTCCTTTCAAGCAATCAGCCAACCTAGTCCTGAAAATTGTATTTGTACAGTTCTGAAACTGTAATGGGGATGGGGAAAGAAAAGGCTAAGGGCCAAACTACACAATGCGGTTTTAGGTAAGTTGTGCTTCAACTATGGGAAATGTCATTTTAAAAATTGGCTGGAGCCCATTTCAGCTCAGAACTGTGGCAGAGGGTAGGGGGGAAGAGATCCTCATGGCTCCACCCTGTGCCATTTTCTTGAGCTGAAATGGTTCTGACAAGGAGTTACTTGTATAAATTTGGAGCTATACATACTTTCAATCAGGGCTTTTTTTCTGGGAAAAGAGGTGGTGGAACTCAGTGGGTTGCCCTTGGAGAAAATGGTCACATGGCTGGTGGCCCCGCCCCCTGATCTCCAGACAGAGGGGAGTTGAGATTGCCCTCTGCACTGCAGGCACAGGCTCTTATTTTTAAATCGTACAAAAGGAGGTGCAGGAACGCAAGGGATTTTTTTATTTATTTATTTATTTATTTATTTAATCGTATTTGTATTCCGCCCTCCACACGAGCAAGCTCAGGGCGGATAACAGCATCAAGAACATTTAAAACATTCCATATAAAACATTTAAAAGCATCATACAAAAATATAAAAAATAGCAGCACTCTTTTTCCTGATGGCGGCAATACAGTTAATAACAAATAATCCAACAGTACAATTGAACATAGCAGCAGCGGGGGGGTGGGGGAGATGAACAATGGAAAATTCCATATGCAGTTAGGGTTGCCAACTGCCTGGAGATGAACGTGCCCCATCTTTTTATTAGTGGCTTAATGGATTGTTATTGACCAGGTCCATGTCATGAAAAGCTCCAGCTGCCAGTTTCTTGCGGTAAGCCTCTATTAAAGCGACAGGATATTTTTCTCCCAGTCTGTTGGCACCCCTAGAAAATACCTAGGAAATTTCCTGAATATGTTAAAACTGCCTGGTGGGTTAAAGTTGGGTCCTGAGTCTGGAAAATGTGATATTTCTGGGTCCACAGGTTAAAAAAAAAAGTGAATGAGGAATGGCTTAAATCGACTGTGGCAACTGAAAACCATCTTGTACAGCAGTATCTAAGCCTTGTTCTGGAATTAACTCCTGCTATGTGATCTTAGGGCAAGGCCTCACACTACAACTGCTCCTCTGGTTGAGCCTCACTGTTGCCCCCTCCCTCCATTCCTGGCTAGAATGGAAGCGGGTATGTCAGTGATAGGGGAACCAGTGCCGCCTTATTCCGCCCTGTGGCTGGACAGACAGCCCTATGGGATCCAGGCAGTGATGGGGTGCTCCCAATGACCTAGCCAGTGGAAAAAATGGCTGGGCTGAGCCTGCTGCTACCACTAGAGGATTGTGCCTGCTGGCAGCATCCAAGCCTGCTGGCAGCATCCAAAGCTGATAGTAAAGATGTGTCAGAGGTCTGGGAGTGAGCCTGGCTTCTCCTAGCCTTGCTGCTGCCGCCGCCGCCGAGCCCATTGTGCAGCTCCCTGACTTGCTTTAATTGACTCTAGATAAGTAAGAGAGAGGCTCTGGCTTGGCTAGCCCAGGTGAGCCTGATCTCGTCAGATCTCAGAAGCTAAGCAGGGTCAGCCTTGGTTAGTAATTGGATGAGAGACCTCCAACAAAGACCAGGGTTGCAGAGGCAAGCAATGGCAAATCACCTTTGATAGTCTCTTGCCATGAAAACCCCTACCAGGGGTTGCCATAAGTCAGCTGTGACTTGAGGGCACCACACACAAGTAAGAGAGAAGGGATGCAGAGAAAAATAACAGAGAAGGGGTAGGGGAGAGAGGGGAGGAAGCAAAGGCAAGGCGAATGAAATTCCCTCTCCCTGCATATTCCCTGCACATGCCCTGTCACCACCACCACCTGGGCTTGGCATGGCTTTCTGCCCCCCCCCCAATTGCTGCCACCCCCACATGTGGTGCACCTCCCCCATCACCACCTTCCTCCAGCCCCACAAGCTCCTTGTGGGTCCCTGCTTGTGTATATATATTTAAGGGAAGATATTATTCCACGCTCCCAAATATTAATCAAACAGCATTCTTCTGACATTTTTGTCCATAGTGGAACAGACACATAGTGCAATCCTAAGCAGAGTTATGTCCTTCTAAGTCCATTAACGTTTGGGATATAATGCTGCTTGGGACTGCACTGTAAAGAAAAGTTGGGTCATTTCTTTAACTTGGCCTAGGAAAATCTGCATGGGACGGAATGTGCCTGTTTCCTTTCTTCCCTTCCTCAACAGGAATATGCCACACAATGATGAACGTACCTTTGAAGGCGATTCTAATGATGGATGCCACCTCTATCACTAATTGCGAGAAATCACATCTCTTTCACTGCCATCAGCCTTTCCAATCATGCCATCACAGTGTATTCAAGGAGGGGTTGAAGTCTCAGACACTCAGCAAGGTGACTTACGATGGCAGAGAAAGCAGGCCTTTGAGTGGAAGCCGAAAATTCTTTTGCTCAATGCTCATTATGACATCAGTAAGCAAGTGAAGTCGTTTGGAACGTCTGATGTTTTCCTATGTATCATCCAACTTGACATGTAGTTTGTCTCTTTTTCATGCTCTTTGCAATTCAGAAAAGCAATGAAACCAATGACATGAAATGCATTCTTCTGACCTGTGTTTCTTAATATCAAATAACCCAAATTTATATTTATGATGACTGTATGTTTGTACATGTGAGAAAGGGTGATTGTATGCCTGTGTATGTGTGCATATTTTATTTCATCTGATTATTATGTTCAACAAATGATCATGAAAACTTGGGTTTTTTTTTTTAAAAAAACCACTGCTAGACATGGACAATTTTGAGAATATTCTCTGATCTGTTTGCTCATGGTAGGGTAAGGACAACCAATGGTATTTGTGGATGGAGTACTGTTACCTGAATTGGTCTCCTTGCAAGTAAATAGAATTTGTGGGGTGAATTAGCAAGCAAGGAAGACAGCTATGTAAGAGGCTAGTAGCCATAGGATCTCTTCACCAATAATTTACGGAGTCCTTTCCCAAGGATATACACACACGAAGCCGGTGTTCTTAATTAAAGGGTAATTTTTATTCAAGGGGCAAATGCGTACACACACAAACACACAAGAGGCCTAAGAAAAGCAGTAGTGAAGGTGGGATAGATTTGAGGGTTTGCAAGGTGATAATTACCTATCCGGAGAGCAGGGGAGTCTGTGGAGGGAGAGCTTCAAACACCAGCATTCTTGGCCAGGAGAGCAAGAGGCTTAGGGCAAACCTCAAGGGAACAGCACTTTGGATCCAGTAAGTGTGTACAGAGAGAGAGAGAGGCTTAGGGAAGCTACCCTGAGGAGCAGCCAGGAAGCGTGCACAATTTGAATGGACCAAGGCATTTACTCTTATAGCGCAAAACGTGCCCTGAGGTGGGATGGCCCACCTAACTGTTAGAACAAAGACTCCAACTGTCAGTTCCTGGGATTGACAAAAGGTTTGATTACCTTGACTGATAGCTGCCAGGGTGTGTGAAAGCAAATGCAAAATTTGTTCTAGTGCTGCACAAAGGGATAGTTTGTTAATGAAGTCCACCGGAGCTAAGTTGATGAATTTAGTTGGGGGAATGTACCTTCCCAGGAACACTGTAAATACTTATGAATGTCATTTGATTAGCTCCTCAATCAAGGATAGGAGATCTCATCATGAAAGTAGGGGAAAGAATGTGCTAAGTGGGGATGACTCTGCAAGACGTTTGTTGCACTGGATTCCTTAGGGGCTGGTGAGACTGCAAAACTAATCACCGTGAATCTCTCCACATTCCATTCATGCCTGGGTCTCCCGGTCAGGACTCAGCAACTGTTAGCTGGAGATCCTCTGGCTGCAATACAAACTGCCATTTTAAATCCATAGGCCTGGTGCCATTTCATATCTCAGGCAGCCATGTTAAAATGGCTATTAAAGATGGCGGAGGCCAGGTCAACTGCTTACAGTACCTGTCTGTGGAAATTTAGGACCATGCCCGCAAAGGATCTAAAGAGTATGTTTACATTAGAACTGCACAAAAAGGGGCCAAAAACAAACATATTCGATTCAGAATTGGGATGTCTGCCATTTTAAATTCTTTAATAGGGAAATTAAAAGCTAGCTGTATCTGATAGTCTTTTTTATTAGATCCAAGAGGAAAACACATTTTTGCTTGTAATGTCTGTCCCTCGCATGACTGAGATGAAATTTTCAGGGGTTGCACGCCACATCTAAAGGATTTTTCCTCTGTGCTGTATCTCTAGGCAGGGAAAGAATTAGCTTTGGAGGCAGTAGCGATCACAAGAACTGTGTTCATTCAAACACAACAGCTAGCTAGGGTTTTTCCAGTCTCCCCCACAGTGGAGGTGGAGAAATCTGCTCCCCTGCCTTTCATTTCTCACCACTGCTTGTAACAGTGGTGGGAGAATTTTTTAAAAATGGCTGCTGGGCTGACAGCATGACATCACTTCCAGGGAAAATCTTCAAGTGATGTCAGTCCTCTCTAGAAGTCATTGGAAACTCTATGGTTTAACTCTAACCTGTTTTAAGTGTCTGACTTGTACCAACTAAAACATCTTGTGTCTCTTCTGTAAATGACAGATGAATATTATTGAGACATGATCGCATATATCATGGTAGGGGATATGCAGGTAAACGAACCTTTGGTGATTTAGGGTATTGGGCTCTGTGGTGGTGCTATTTGAGTAAATATGGGGATTGAGTTAGTTCCAGCATGAAGATTCCAGGTTGAAGTTGCTGAACTAGAATGTATCTGCAACTACAACATTATCATATTTGGTCTCAATTGAACCTGGAGGAACTGGCTCACTAGAGAAAATATCTGTCCCTTGTTAGAAATTTCTGTCCATCTTGCTTTGGCAGTTGGGAGTGTTCTATCTCCATTCAGATCAAGTGCTTCATTCTTTGGATTGCATCTTGTTTTAATATGTGCTCTGGGTACTAATGTATCCTAACGACCTTCTTCTGTTTATACCTGTGTTTAAGCATACACACACCTGCCACCTGAGACAACATTTCAAAGTGGACTCCCCCCACCTGCCACAATACACATAAGTCTTTAAGTTGCCACAAGACATTTTATTTTGGTTATAACAGGTTATCATGGCTTCCTTTCTGGCTTTATGAAATGCCTGTGACATGAAAGATTCTTGCTTTACTACAACACTATTAAAGTTTTGAATCTGTGTCATAAAACTTTATAATAGAAAGAATAGGCTCCTTTTTTTCAATAACACAATGATTAAACTCCAGGGGGAGAACGCTATCAGCAGTTCAGATTCAAGGATATCCATTACCTGGGATTGAATCCTGGGTTTATGTTCTTTAGTCTGATGCGATTTATAAATTAGAAATTCTGTTGAATGCAAAGGAAGGTCAATATTCATACTGCCTTGCTTGATTGTTAAATCATAGCATAGTTCCACAATGACAATTAGCCCCAGAAGAAAAAGAACTTTATGCACTGTACCCAGGCCCTTGGTTGTTTTTTTAAACAAACAATGGGCCACATCACAACAGGTGAGTATGCTAGCTGTACTGTACACAACAGTACTTCTGTACCCACCAGTATCCAACAAACAACCTAAGTATGCTAGTAGTACAATGATTGAAACATATATGTGTTTTGGTTTGCCAGCTTCATGCTGAGAAATTCCTGGAGGTTTGGGGGGCTGAGCCTGGAGTGGGCAGGGGATGGGGAAGGGATGGCACTCTGGGGGGTGCCATAAATTCCAGCCTCCAAAGCAGCCACTTTCTCCAGGTGGACTGATCTCTGGGGCCTGGAGATCTGTTGTAATTCCAGGAGATCTCCAGCCACCACCTGGAGGCTGGCAAGCGTACGTGTGTTAGAGTTCACCTGCTGTTTTGGAATTACAAACTCTGGTATTGCAATTAGTCTCCTCATAAGTCCTAAGTGCAAATGGAAATTTTCCTTTGTCCAGGGTTTTCCTACTGACCAAATGGACAATTTTCCTTAACTATTAGCATAAGGTGGGTTTGTAAACAGTTTCCCAGTACATCCCTACTCTGTAAGATATCAAGATAACAACAACAACAACAACAACAACAACAACATTCGATTTATAAACTGCCCTTCAGGACAACTTAATGTCCACTCAGAGCGGTTTACAGAGTATGCTATTATTATCTCCACAACAAACACCCTGTGAGGTGGGTGGGGCTGAGAGAGCTCCAGAGAGCTGTGACTAGCCCAAGGTCACCCAGCTGGCTTCAAGTGGAGGAGTGGGGAATCAAACCCAGTTCTCCAGATTAGAGTCCTGCGCTCTTAACCACTACACCAAACTGGCTCTCTATGGTTTCAATTTCAGTAATAATTGCCAACTAACCTGAACAAAATCTTATAAACCTGTTCTTTCAATCTCTATGTATGTCAGCATGGACTGTCTTACCGCATTTGAATCTCACTGCTATCCAAGGAGCTTAAAAACCAACAAGACCAGGGGTACACAAATCTAGAAATGAATTATGTATATTGTACTAATTTTAAAATGCAAGGTGCAAAAGTGCTGTAGTGAATTAATACATAATTAATCATGCAGTATAAATATACAATTACAAAAATACAAAGTCCATTCATTTTGAAACATGAAAACATCTGTTTTGAAACATGAAAACATCAATCTTCACTGTCCGGAATCCATTTGAGACTTTAAAGTGCAAATGCCAATACAATAAAGGAAGCCGATAGATAGGTAGTTGTGCAAGGTGTCATTCATTCACGGTCCAAAAATAGAATAAATACTTGAAAAAACGCTGATGGGAGTATGCAGGCAAATTGTTATTAACCCGTTTCGTGAGTAAAAAACTCACTTCATCCTGGGCATAAAGATATTCAGTCCGTGAATATTTCTTTCTTGCAAGTGGTGGGAGAATGTGTTCTGTGCCTGTAATGGATTCATGTCCGGTCTGAATATCTTTATGCCCAGGATGAAGTGAGTTTTTTACAGTGAACACTTGAAATGACTACTGATGAAATGTAAAGGAGAAAGTGCCAAAGCAGGATTACAGCTGAACATCAAGAAGACAAAAGTAATGGTGACTGAGGCATGGCTTTTTTTCAGTGGGAACATGGTGGAATGGAGTTCCGGAACCTCTTGAAAATAGTCACATGGCTGGTGGCCCCACCCCCTGATCTCCAGACAGAGGGGAGTTTAGATTACCCTCCATGCCGCTTAGCGGCACGAAGGGCAATCTAAACTCCCCTCTGTCTGGAGATCAGGGGGTGGAGCCACCAGCCATGTGACCATTTTCTCAGAGGGCAACCCACTGAGTTCCACCACCTCTTTTCCCAGAAAAAAAGCCCTGGACTGAGGAGTTACACAATTTTAAAGTTGACAATGAGGAAATTGAAATTATTCAAGATTTTCTATTCCTTGGCTCAGTCATCAACCAAAAGAGAGATGGCAATGAAGAAATCAGAAGACAAAGACTCGGAAAAGCAGCTGTGAGGAAGCGAGACAATGATAAAGATAAAGATGTCTCTCTGGGAAGCAAGATCAAGATAACCCAAACTATGGTATTCCCCATTACTATGTATGGGTGTGAAAGCTGGACAGTGAAGAATGCTGATAGGGAGAAAACTGATTTATTTGAAATGTGGTGCTGGAGGAGAGTTTTGCAGATACCATGGATGACCAAAAAGACAAATAAGTGGGTTCTAGATCAAACCAAGCCTGAATTCTCCCTAGAAGCTAAAATGACAAGAGTGAGGCTATCGTACTTTGGTCACATCATGAGAAGACGAGACTCCCTGGAAAAGTCAGTAATGCCAGGAAAAGTGGATGGCAGTAGGAAAAGAGGAAGACCTAAAACGAGATGGCTTGACTCAATAAAAGAAGCCACGACCTTCAGTTTGCAGGGTCTGAGCAAGTCTGTTAATGATAGGACGTTTTGGAGGTCTTTCATTGATAGGGTCACCATAGGTTGGAGGTGACTTGACGGCACATAACATGCACACTTGAGGGTGCTGCCTTCAGAGGAGCAGAGCCAGTGAATGAGAGTGGCAAGACCAACAGAAATCTTCTCTGCCGCCTCCCAGGACTTAGTTCCACTGATGATTCTAGCTACTGGGACCACTTGATTCCCTCTTTGTCCTTGAACTTCTACTGCTGGTGATTTAATGAGATGTTTGTGCCCCTTTATATGAGATGTCATAATTGCTTGGGAGTCACAGACCATTTCCTTTAACAGAATCCTTACGCAGCTGTTTGACTCATGCCTTATAAAACCAACATGCTTGCACACAAAAAAAGTTTTGAGATCCTTGCTACACAAAGCTTTCAGAAAGGATCCCGTGGAACAATGCAAGTGAAGGGTTTAATGAAGACACAGAGATGCTTGAGATGCATTGGCAGGAAGGAAAAACCAACACGGCAAACGAGGCAGCTGTATTTGCAAAGGTTACTTGCCTCTAGAAGCAACATTATTTACTGTCTTGGTGATACATTTTGACAAGCATTTCACATGTAAGGGTTATTTTTAATGCAGACAAGGATGAAGGGAGAGCGTGAAGGTGATTTTTTTTTGCAGGGTGTGAGACACAGGAAAAGGTTGTTAAGATTCAGGAGCACTGGAGCAAGCTCAGCTCAGCTCAGCCTTGGGCCACAGTAACCCTGCGCAAGCCTTTGTCCATTTCTGTCGTTGCTGCAGCCTGGATCTGGACAGAGCAGATGCTGCCGCACTGCAGGGACCATTTGCTTCAACTTGTTCTTGGCTTGCAATCACCACCCTCCAATGTAGCCGGTCAGCAGGAACGTTTCCAGTCAGTTGAAGAGCCAGTCTGATCCCAATTAGAGTTGAGATCTCCTGCTGCGCTCGAGTCTGACTTGCAGGCGGTTTTCTGGTGGGTAGCTGTGTTGGCATGCAGTAGAACAGCAAGATTCAAGTCCAGTAGCACTTTAAACAACAACAAGGTTTCCAGGGTATAAGCTTTTGAGAGTCAAAGATCCCTTTGTCAGATACCTTTGATAGATCTGATGGATGGAGCTTGACTCTTGGAAGCTTATACCCCGGTGTAGTGCTTAAGAACGGCAGAACTCTAATCCAGAGAGCCGGGTTTGATTCCTCACTCCTCTGCTTGAAGCCAGCTGGGAGACCTTGGGCCAGTCACAGCTCTCTCAGAGCTCTCTCAGCCCCACCCACCTCACAGAGTGATTGTTGTGGGGATAATAACAACACACTTTGTAAACCACTTTGAGTGGGTGTTAAGTTGTCCTGAAGGGCGATATATAAATCAAATGTAATTATTATATTACTGTTATTATTGTTGGTCTTTAAGGTGCAACTAAATTTGAACCTTGCTCTTGCAGGAAGCTCTGGGGGGAATGTTTGTCTTTATGACCTCTGATCTCTCTTTCTCGCACTGTCTTATGGAGAAGATCATTAGATTGCTGATACTAGTACACTGTTCCAACTTATGGTGGCGCGTGGGGGTGATGATCAAGTAGCTATATTTTTACAGCATTCACTACCAATGTAAGCCAACCAAGGGCTAGATAGGTATGGCTACAAATGTATGAAAAGCTACAAATTCTTCACTTAGTCTTTCCACAGGTATAATTTTAATAAGGTATGCTCTTATTAAAATTGCTCTTGCAGTCCCAAATTTACAGCATGCACCACCTATCATGGCCCGCCCTGTCCAGCATATTGTAGCATTTTTTAAATACTGCAGAGAGTTGTCTGGCATATAATTTAGTGTACTGTTTCACACAGCAGCCAACCAGCCACCCTGGAAGGCCAACAAACAAAATGTAGAGGCTGAGGCTCTTCCTTCTGCTGCCTCCTAGCTCTGGTGTTTAGAGGTTTACCGCCTCTGTATGTGGAGGTTTCCTTTAATCACCATTAGAGATGGGTACGAACCAGAAAAAAAACAAACCATCCGGTTCGTGGTTCATCACGCTTCATGAACCACGAACTTTCATGAACCTGCCCCGGTTTGTGAATAGGTTCGTTTGGTTCATAAAAACATCACTTCCAGGCCAGAAAATCACCACTTTTGGGTCAGCAGAAGGTCTGCAGAAAGCCCATCCGTTGCCTAGGAAACTGATTGATTGGCACCAACCTGTCTGCAGTGATGAATTGAAAAATGAACCAAAGGAACCGCCCTGAAGTTTGTGGTGGTTCGTTAGAAATGGGCACTGATGAACCACTGGTTCACGAACCATGAACCAGCCTGGTTCGTGATGAACTTTGGTTCGTATTTCAGTTCATGCCCATCTCTAATCACCATGTACCCATTGATGGACCCATCCTTCATCAGTTTCTTATCTCCATGTAGACTTATATGCTCTTGGCCATCTCTATATTCATGGGCAGCGAATTGCACAATTCAATTACTTCTTGAATAAAGAAGTATTTCCTTTTGTTTGTCCCAAACCTATTATCCACGACAACCTCAGTATCAAAACAGAAGGCCCAAGAGAGACCTCTCCTATACAGGAAAGCAAAAACTTGTTCTTTGAGGGCTCACTTAAAAGCTATGTACACATCACAGCATTTCTATTTGTTTGTTTTGTTTTTTGAAAGCAAAAAGCTTTCTGGTGCCCTGCCACCAAGTTAAGCAGTCTCCCCTGCCCCTGAGTCCCCCTGTTGTCCCTGCTGCTCATTGGAAGGGGTTTTCTTTTTTCCCCTCCTCTCCTTCAAGCAACCTTCTGATGGAGTTTGAGAAGTGAAGGGCCAGGTGGCAGTTATTGGAAATGACTCAGGAAATGTCTATAGCTATAAAGGGTGCTCGTATCCCCGTTCCAGCTTTTGAGCTTTGTGATTAATTGCAACATGTCAGCTTAAAGGGGCTTTGAAAAAGTTAGTGCCAGAACCTAAGTGCTAACTAAAATCATAAATCAAACACAAGTGGTATATGTGACCTACAAAGGCTGTAGAAAGGAAAGGCACAGTTAATAAATGCTCACCCTCTTAAGAATGAGATCTTTGAGCATTAGGGATGCATATTCGGATAATAACTAATCAAAACGTGACCTTACACAAGCCCATTCTTTAATATAGGTAACGTAAACAATCTAATGGCAATACTTCAGTTGCATTAGCAAATGTTAAGATTGGATTGTCTTTCTGGCATGTTGTTGTCTGGTTGCAGTTCCTCTAGTCAGCAAGAAAGAGAGAATGACTCAACAGATCTGAGTCTGACAGGGATAGCTTCCAACTAGATGTGGGAACGAATCAAAATACGAATCAAGTTTCGTGATGAATTGGGCTGATTCATGTATCGTGAAAACGCATTTTGTGGGGCCATGTTTTTCATGAAATCCATGACTTTGGGGCCAATTCATTCAATTCGTGAATGCTTTGTGATGTCAGACAGGCTGGCTCCGATCCATTGATTCCCTAGGCAACATAGGACCAGAATGTTTGCAGACCTTTTGTTGCTGTGGAAACCCCAATATTAGCCCACATAGCCTTGATAGGCAGCTCTCCCTGCCAACCTGAGAGCTGAGCAATGTGGGTCTGTGCAAGTTTCCCTGGGAACTGTAGGCAGAGACTCCTTCCCCTCTCTGTTTCCTTTCTCTGTTTTTAACAACAACAACATTTGATTTATATACCACCCTTCAGGATGACTTAGCATCCACTCAGAGCAGTTTACAAAGTATGTTATTATTGTCCCCACAACAAAACACCCTGTGAGGTGGGTGGGGCTGAGAGAGCTCCAGAGAGCCGTGACTAGCCCAAGGCGACCCAGCTGGCTTCAAGTGGAGGAGTGGGGAATCAAACCCGGCTCTCCAGATTAGAGTCCTGTGCTCTTAACCATTACACCAAACTGGCTCTCCAAAGTGGCTCTAAGAATGGGATGGTGGAGTAGCAGCGGTGGCAGCAGCCTCAGCAGCTCCTTCTGCTGCTGCTTGCTGGTTTCAGGAACCCTTCTCTGACTCTCTTCCTCCCATCCTCCTGTTGCTCTGACATGCCTTCCCACCCACCCGCTGCCCCTAAGCACCCCGGAGAAGATCCTGAGTGGATCTGCTGTTCTCGACTTTTCCTTCAAGAACTTGGAGGCGGTGGGGGGAGGGCATGTTAGAGCAGCAGGAGGATGGGAGGATGGGAAGGAAAAGTCAGAAAAGAGAACCTGAAGAGAGGAAAACCCAAGCAAATCCACTCCTCTTGACTTTTCTTCCAGCAGCGTCAGAAAACAGGAGAACAGGAGGGAAAGTCAGCAAAGAGAGCCTGAAGAGAATTACTTGGAGGGTGACTGGAGGAGAGCCTGCTGAAGGCTCCCTGTGAGTTTGGCATCTCTGGGTATGAAGGGGGCTGTTGTAGGGCCCTGGGATCTGATGAATCATGAACTTAATGAATCGTTTCATGAAATGGGACAATTTCGTGAGAGTTTGTGGTTCATGTTTCATGAAACGCGACAAACCATAAAACTCAGGGTTCTTTTTTCCCATTTCGTGCCCATCTCTACTTCCAACCAGAAGAGTTAGTGGATGTACTGCTGAATAGAATCACCCCAATTAGCATTTCAGTGCATATTGTTCTTCCAATCATTTCACAGAGATGGGAGGGCTTTCTACATCAACAAGGGTCCTCTCTGTTGAAAGTACTTTGCTATCAAGGTGTGTATCTGATAGGTCAAGGCAAAGCTTAGCTTGTAACTGATGGCAGGCAGGCTAAATTGCACAGACCAGAACAGATAGAGGCCCAAATTTTGACCTTCCCATAGTGATAAGCGGTTCACCATCACTACAGAGGATGACAGCGGCAAATGCTTTGCTTGTACTAGAAAGCCAGTGTGGTGTAATGGCTGGCATCATGGCATCTCTGTACTCATTTAAAGAATGAAATGAATGCTGTTATAGAAAGGAAAGGTAATGTGTATGAATGAAGTCATTGCCTCTTGTTGATCAAAGCTCTTATTGAACTAGACTGGAACCAGAGCAGAATCATAGAAGGGTATCCTTGTGGGGGGAACTAGATATGACGAGTATCTATGGTCTAGAAAACAGACCAAAATTCTGCACAGTCCAGCCCAGTTCATGGTTCGCAAACACACAGTTCGTGGACTCACCCTTTTCATGAATTTTGGTCCGTCTGGGCTGGTCCATTGGTCCATTGTCTGTGAGTCCAGACATCCTGGCATTTATCTAACAATTCCCTAGGCAATAGAGGGCACATCCGCAGATCTTTGCAGTCCTTAAAAACTTAATAATCATATAAGAGGCACCACTCAAATACTAATGGTAAACAATGAAGGGTGAAAAACACACGAGTAGGGTAGACTACAAATTAATAACAGCAATCAATTGTTTCAAAGCAATAAATGTACTCTAGATGTAATTTACAAAGCTTCAATCAATCAATGAATATATATACACAGAGGTGCAACAAAGTAGGAAATCATTCCAAGGTAAGTACAATAAAGTCAGTAAAGTCAGTAAAGTAAATAGATCAGTCACAAAAATGTCCAATAAACAACCATTTCTATTGCAGGTGGAGCCGGTGAAGGCAGGGTGCCCACAGCAAACCCTCTTCACCCTACCTGCAGTGCTGACTTGAATCTGCAGTTTCATCTCAACGACCTCTTCAGGGCCAAAACGCAACCACCATACAACACAATATTGTAAAAATTACAGCACCATCGAAAATACAGTTAACACAGTGAAATCCAGCATCCTCAGCCTTCCGATAGATCATTGCCCTGCAAAGAGCCCCCAGTCTTCAAGGGAGGGTGGGGATGTTCTGCAGCCAATCTTAGCCTTCAAAACCTTGATAGGCAGCTCTGCCTGCAAAGCAAAGAGGTCCCAGTCTGCAAGGGAGGGTGGGACATTCTGTAGCCAGTATGCGAGCAAGGAGCAAAGATTAATTCCTTAGGCAATGCCTGGGAAGGTGTCTGTGTGGTGAGTGAGGGGGCTCTTCCCCCACCCTTTTCTGTTTCATTTTGCCTCATTGCAACTTTTTGGTGTTGCTAGCCAATGCAAGTCAATTGGCATTTGTGACTTCAGTATCTACTGGAAGTTTCTTGGGGGTGGCCGCTTTGGAGGTCTGTCACTTGGACATCTGAAATGCAATCTTGACCAAACTTGGAGGGTGGCTGGAGCAGAGGCTGCTGAAGTTTTTCTGCAAGTCTGGGCTCTCTGAGTGTGAAGGGGGCAGAGCCAGGGCCTCTGGGAGTGATGTACCATAGACCAATGAACCAGTCTGCAAACCGGGCTGGTCCATGAAAAGTTCGTAATCAGTGGTCCGTGAAAATTGACGGACCACGGACCAGTGATCCATGTTGTTTTCCCAGTCTGGGCCCACCTCTAATGATGAGTTATGTGAGTTCGTGCAAGTGACATGTTTTCATATTGATAGCCTGTCACACCCCTTTTGATCCCATGAACAGACTTGCATGAGTTTTGTCCCAGTTCCTCCAAGACCAGGGGATGGCATCCCATTGCTCATCTCATCTTTGTGCACATGCATGAGAAAAGGAGGGCAACATGCATGCTTTTTTGCCAGCCACCACTGTTGGCCAGGCTCACTCCTCCAGGCACAGCCATGCCGGGGCTGCTTTGCAAGAAGGCAGTGTGACAGGTGGACTGGATTGGCTCCAGGGCTTGCAACTCTCCTTCTGCTTTCTCACTTGTTAGTTTCCCTACTATCATAACCTGTACCTGTTGACATGACACAGTAACACAACTATAGGTTTAGCAGGGATGGAGGTGTCTTTTCACAAAACCTAGAAATTTGAGAGCATTTGTAATAATTATGAGTGGGGGTGGTATAAAAGAAAGAGAAAGGACGGTTGTAATACATAATCCAAATATGCACTGAAGGCTTCCAGAAAAGATATATGTAAAATGTTTTATCAGGGATTGTTTAACACTCTAAAGGGAGAAAGGGGAGTAATACCTCTGTTGCCATGAGTTCAACCGAGTTCAACTTTTTGCAAAAAGCATCCTACCAAACAAAGTTAAACAGAGAGTTAAACCAAGAGTTAAACCAAGCTCTCTATTTTATCCCAACAACAACCAAGTAAGATTTAATGAATGAAAAGAGGGGAGGTGATCAAGCAAGCTCTTCCATGGAATAATGGGGATTTTAAAAATTGCAAAAAAAGAAAACAAAATTGTAGCAGCTATGGCTTTTAACAGAACTGGGGGATGGGGGGCGGATAATCTAAAGAAGCGATGGAAAAATAAGTGAAATTGCGGCTATAGCACTTCGTCATCTTCTCAACAAGAATAAGAACTCCATGGGAGTAAACAGCACAAAAACGACTCTTTGCTGTATGGATTCTGTAGTAGCGACTCGAGCCCGAACAGTTGCAAATGCAACCACAGACCCAGAGATCCCGTGAAATTAGCAGACACATGCACTGAGTAGGGGGAAAGCAGCATGTGAATATAAGACTTCACATAAATTTTGCACACTTGCACAAACTCGCGCAACTCGTCTCTTGTAGTTCCACTCTGAATCTGGGTGTCTTCTGATGATCCCCAGAGACACGTTTATAACTAAGCAACAGCAAGATTTAAGCCCAGTAGCACATTGAACACCAACAAGAATTTGAGAGTATAAGCTTTCAAGAGTCAGTTTGACATATCTGACAAAGGGAGCTTTGACTCTTGAAAGCTCATACCCTGGAAATCTTGTGGGTCTTGAACCTTGCTGATCTACTGCAGACAAGTATGGTTACCCACCTGAAACTAAAACTAGGCAAGAATTTCAACAAAGCAATGCTTTTGTTCTCTTCTCCGTTCCACCCCTCAACAGTTTTTTTTTTTAAAGTTAAGAATGTTTAAGTCCTTGGAACACCTTTAATTATCATTTGTTGCTTGATCGACCACAGACTTTTTGCAACAGATGAGGCAACTTGTTGACAAAGGGCCTGTGTAGGAACAAGAGTGAAGCTGTGTGAAAAAGCTAAGAGATGTTCTCCTAACTGATAGAAGCTGGGCCACTAACAGCACAGTTGTCAGTCCCTGGCAGTGAGGTCCTTCAAGCCCTCCACAGTTAACACACAGGTGTTCCAGTTGAAGTAGCTTTATTGAGATCCATACAGTATAGGTGTTCACCCAAAAGTGGCAATTGGCAGAAGTGACAATTCAAACAAAGGCATTAGTAATTATAGGGAAACTTCCCGCCCCCTGGGGTCCGTTGACATTCTGGCACGAAACCCCAAAGAGGTTGCATGGGAACAGATTAGCTTAGACGACATGAAGCACAAAGCAAAATATCCCAGTCTCTGGGAAGACTGACAATATCCACAGCTAGCAGCTCTCTTCAAGGACACTTGCTGGAAAAAGTGAAAGTACATATTTTCAACAGATAATGGAGGGGCCCACTGGCACTCCTGCAATTAATATCAGAAGTTAAGACACTCTCAGATGATCTACACAGATCTACACAGAATACAGCATATAGTTCTGGCAAACAGCATTGACGAGTATAAAATGCAGAACACAATCATGGCAGGTATGCAGGCATACATGATAGCAGTCCTAAACAGAGTTACACCCTTTTAAATCCATTGAAGTCAATAGGATTAGAAAGTCCTAACTTTTTTGAAGACTACCCTGCCAGTGTCAGTGATCCGGGGAAGGTCTGGCTAAATGCAGATGCAGTCCTTTTCAGAGTGGATAGTACCACTTTATTCATACGATCGAAACGACAGAGCTGCATTTGAGGACACAATTCAAAGGGATGGTGGAAGAGAGCCAGTTTGGTGTAGTGGTTAAGAGTGGTAGGACTCTAATCTGGAGAGCTGGGTTTGATTCTCCAGTCCTCTGCTTGAAGCCAGTTGGGTGACCCTGGGTCAGTCACAGCTCTCCCAGAGCTCTCTCAGCCCCACCCATCTCACAGGGTGATTGTCGTGAGGATAAGCACAACACACTTTGTAAATCGGTCTGAGTGAGTGTTAAATTGTCCTGCAGGTTCATATATAAATTGAATATTATGATTATTATTAAGTGCAACTATGTTAGACTTGCTGTCATAATCTGTACCTTCCTCATCACCTTTTGGTTTACCTGTGCTCCAGAATTTTGGGCAATTTTTGAATGAAAACTGAGATTTTTTTTTTAAACTGAGATTTTTTTTAAAAGCATTTGTTTAATTTTTCACATTGGGAAACCAAAACTGGAATGCATTCCAGTTTCATTGGAAGACTTAACTGCAACAGATAGTTACAATACTTTTACATCAGAATGGGTGTTACCAACTGAGTGTGAGAGGGAATGAGACCTTGGGGTTGTAGTGGTAGCTCAATGAAAATGTCAACTCAGTGAGCAGCAGCAGCTGAAAAAGGCAAACTCCATATTGGGGATGGTTTGGAAAAGGACTGAAAATGTAACAGCCAATCTTAGAATGCCCCTGCACTGATCTGTGGTGCAGCCTCTTTTGGAATACTGTGTGCAGTTTCAGTTGCTATATTTCACAAAGGACATTGCAGAACTGGAAAAGAGTACAGAAGAGGGCAGCAAAGATGATTAAGAAATTGGAGCACCTGTCCTATGAGGAAAGGAAGAGACCTAGAAGTTTTCATTTTAGAAACAAGACCCCCGAAGTCGAACATGACGGAGGTTTATGAAATTATGATAAGCCAGCTCTATATTTCTTTATCTAAATAGCCTGGTGATGCTATAGAGCTCCCAAATCAGTGCCTTGCTGCCATGGTTAAATGGATTGGAGTGAACAAACCGAAACTGAATCCTAAGAAGGCAGAGGTAATGTTAGTTGGAAAGACTGAAGTCTTCAAGGACATTGTGCTTCCCACACAGGAGGGGTCGGGCTGATGCTTGCTGATTCATTTAAGAGCCTAGTGGTTACAGCTTATCCTGGATCCAGCATGGTTGCTGAAGAAACAAGCTTCAGGCAGCTGCAAAAAAGGGCATTCTTCCAGTTTCATTTAGCCTAGAAGAGGGCCGCCTACTTTGCCTCAGCAGATCTGGCCACATGGATCCATTTCTATGGTCACCTCAAGGCTTGACTGAGACCCAGTTTGGTGTAGTGGTTAAGAGTGTTGGGACTCTAATCTGGAGAGCCGGGTTTGATTCCCCACTCCTCCACTTGTAGCCGGCTGGGTGATCTTGGGTCAGTTACAGCTCTCTCAGAGCTCTCTCAGCCCCACCCATCTCACAGGATGATTGTTGTGGGGATAATAATAACATACCTTGTAAACTGCTCTGAGTGGGTGTTAAGTTGTCCCAAAGGGCGGAATAATAATAATAATAATAATAATAATAATAATAATAATAATAATAATAATAATAATAGCACTCTACATGGGTCTGCCATTAAGGTCAACTTTAAAGCTCCAGTCGTTACAGAACACTATAGCCTGGCTACTACTGGGCACCAGGTGGAACACATGCCACACCAATTCTCGAGTCATTCCATTGGTTCCTGATAAGTTATCAGGTTCAGGATGAGGTTCTGCTTATCACTTACAAAGTCCTTCATGGCCTTGGACCCACATACCTGTGGAAGCACCTCCAACTTCTAATGGTGCCACCTCACAAATGGGGAAGATGGGCAGCTGTCTGTTCATGCACATTGGCTTGTGGTGCCTCCCATCTTGTGGAACAGCTTGCCCACGGAGATCAGGTTTGCCCCTCCATGCTTCTATCATTTCACTGCATGTGCAAGACAGAAATGTTGGAGAGGGCATTTTTACAATGGGATTAGAAGTATAATATAATATAGTATTTCAGGCAATGGCTTTTATAAGGGAATAAGACTGTAGTCAGTCGCAAGGTGTCACCTTGCTTTTATGTAACCCGCTTTCTGCATTATGGCACGTCATGCCTTAGGCAGTTTTTTCTTTCTTTTTTCTTAAGTATTTATCTGCATTGTTTCCAATTCTTGAATCCTAGTCCTCCCACATTATTGATGTATACTGCCACATTATTTTGGGTTTTTAAAATATTTTATATTCTGCCTCAAGTCTCACTGAGAAAGGCAGACTATAAATGAACGAGGGTAAGGTTAAGGACACCAAATATTCCAGATCAATTAGTGTGATTAGAACACAGATTATAGCATACACACATTAAAATGCACAAATTACAAAAGTACTACTTAAAAAAACAACCAGGATTTAAAAATACACAACTAGAACAAACATATAACAAGAATTAGAGCCGAAACAGACGTGACGAGATACCTAGGTTCAACTCGTGTTCTCTTACCTCAAGGTTTGTTGGGAAGTGTAGGCGTCCTTGCAGCTTTAGCATTTACAGAGCAGCAGGGAGGGAAGTGCAAGCATGGGGCAACTTTCCTCCTGCTCTCGAGGTGCATTGCGGCATCTTCCCTTCCCCGCTTACACGGAGTATCGCTTCATCTCCCCCCCCTCACGCAGCCTGGCCCCTGCAGAGCGACGCCTGGCTGCACTGGGAGAGCTGGGAGGAAAGGCACCCAGAGCATCTCCCCCCCTTGCTTACCTGGCCCCTGCCCAAAGCCACATGGCCCAGAGCTGCATAGCTGGTAGGTGGGTCAGTCGATGCTTGCATCCATGCCTATGCATGCCAAGGCTTCATAAGCTGTAACCAATTAAAGTTGTGGCCTTTTAAATCCCAGTAAGTCATCTGTCAATAGTCATTTATTATTACAGCAAAAGCCAGTAAAGCAAAACAAATCTGAGATAAAAAATAAGTTATTACATCAGGGCATAACAATAAGATCAGAGCATTAGTGATGGCAGAATTGATGAAATAAAAACAATGAAGATTAAAGAGAGTTAAGGAAAAATGGCAAAAGCAATTATACCACATTTTCAGCTAAAATGAGTCTGCCTTTCCTAATGGCTAAGGAACAGAATCTGGCCACAGCATAAGTCACTGAGCTCTGAGTGTCTTCTAAAAGGAGGTTGTGCAAGATTTCTGGTCTAAAGTCGGGATAGGACTGCAAGGGGTTAAATTTAGACAAGAGGGGCAGTATAAGACAAGCCCTTTCCTCTTGATATAGTTTGCAGAATAAGAGAACATGAGTAGCCGATTCCACCATGTTGGTTATGCATGGGCATAGGCGTTCATGCATTGGCACACGAGCAAATTTACCCTGCAATACGGCAGAAGGAAGTGCCTCAAATTGGGCTCTGGAAAATGCCCATCTGTAAGGCTCAGGAGTGATATTGGAAAGGTAAGGAGCAGCAGTAAAACTGGGGCTGGATTTTAGACATTTGAAGTTCTTGGGCAGCAGAGCTTCTTCATTTTGTAATTCAATATCAAGAAGTCTCTGTGTGATGGAAGTTCTTGCCATTTGTAGGCTTCCATGAAAGAGATCTTCTGGGACTAAACCAATCTGTTTAATCTTATTAAGAATTTGTGTAGACCAAATGGGATAGGGGTCCAATGCCAGAAGGAAGGGTATTAGGCCCTTCAGCTTGTAGTGTTTTCTGTTTTTTCCTCCTTGCCTCTCCTCCCTCTTTGATGCTGGGCCTGCAAGCAGCCTCTGATGAACCTACATATTTTGTCAAAGGCTTTCACGGCCGGAGAACGATAGTTGTTGTGGATTTTCCAGGCTGTATCACCGTGGTCTTGGCATTGTAGTTCCTGATGTTTCGCCAGCAGCTGTGACTGGCATCTTCAGAGGTGTAGCACCGAAAGACAGAGATCTCTCAGTGTCAATGTGTGGAGAAGATGTTAGCAGGTAATTTATGTCTACTCGGGAAGGTGGGTTTGGGCTGAGTCATCCTGTGAGAGTTTCCCAGGGTGTGGAATGCTAATGGGGGGAAGCTTCACTGTATCCTGAGGAGGTTCGTTTGCATATGGCTTGGTGGTTGATATGCTGATCTTATCTTCAGGGCTATTGTAAGATGTAGAGTATTTTGTTAGTCTGGTGTTTTTCAGGACTGGAAACCATACCCTATTCATTCTTAAACTCTCTTCTTTCCTATTGAAATTGTGCTTATGCTTATGAATTTCAATGGCTTCCCTGTGCAATTACTTGCTAACATCTTCTCCACACATTGACACTGAGAGATCTCTGTCTTTCGGTGCTACACCTCTGAAGATGCCAGCCACAGCTGCTGGCGAAACATCAGGAACTACAATGCCAAGACCACAGCGATACAGCCCAGAAAATCCATAACAACCAACCTATATATTCCCACCTACATTAAAAGATCTGCAGGGCCAGTTCCTGATGGGGCCTGGAGAAAAGTCCCAGTATAGATGGGGGAGGCTGTGTATCCCAATGAGCATCTTGTGCATGCAGAAGGTTGTTGATGCAGGTAGATCTTTTGTGCTGGATCCGCACCGGGGTGTCACTCCACAGGTTGCAATTCTGTGACCTTTTCCCTGCTTTGTTTGCTCTGCTTTTCAGTCTTTTCTTTGCGCCTTTTTCTTGTAGATCCCCCGATACGCCCGTCAGTCCAGCCCTACATAAGAAGCTATTACAGGCAATATTTTATTACACACTGGATGCTAATATATTGTTATTGATTGTGTTATATAAACGGCGGATACAATCTCATCTTGAATCCTGTGTTCGGTGCTGCAAGCAATTATCTTTCAATGGATATACAACACTGAAGAGGCTTTAGAACAAGGTGATAAAAAATGATTTGCAATTCGAAAAACCTCTCATGCAAAAAGCCTGAAATTATCATGACTATTTACATAAGAAATTATAGCAACTAATACGTCAGGGGCATCTAGAATAAATTAAAGCAATCAATCGAGCATTTGGTCCTAAATACAGTTACATGAAAGCCAGTCCTATTGAAATGAGTGGGGCTGACTTGGGAGTCATATGTTTAGGAGGGTGGATTTCTTTTAGGAATGTCTCATTTTGAACTGAAGGGTCATGCTGTTGAAATAGAAAATGCCCTGCATCTAGAAAACTAGTGCACCAGGGCAAAAGATCTAGCAAATCAACCCTAGCCTCCTTTCTGATGTGCTATTTTTAGGTACAAAGTGCATTATAAAAGGTGCATGAAAACGTGACCTCTCTCATCTTCAGTCTGAAATGATATAGACCCAGGATTCTAGCATGTTATTTTGCTCCATCTGTAGATCAGCCATGATCTGTTTTTCAGACAAACCAGACTGTAGTCTTATACAACTTTATTCCAGTGCTTTCGATGGTCTTAGACAGTAAATTAGATTCGTGCCAATGCTTTGAGTTTTTCAGCAAAGATTCACATATTTTTAACTTGAGATTCGTACTGCTGCAGATGGATCTCGGACTAAGCTAGCTGGCATCGCTTTACTGTTATTTTAGGGTTTCACCTGCATGGGAGTAAGCCCCACTTAATCAAATGGGACTTACTTCCAAGTAGACCTGTTAGAATTGTTCCCTAATGCACCTCATCACTAGTAAGACCCTAATCTTTATCAATCATACAATTCGTGAATTGTGTACCGAGGCTGGAAAGGCCACACTGCCCTCCTTTAGAAGTAACATACAAGATCTTTCTTTCTACAGCCAGGATTGAAAGAAGTGTTTAAGGCATGCCCAAGATCTTGGATGTGCCATAGGAGTTTTGGCTTTCTTGGGTTGCCAACAGCCTGGAAGAAAAATAAAATGTCCTGTCCCTTTAAAGGTAAAGGTAGTCCCCTGTGCAAGCACCGAGTTATTATGGACCCATGGGAGGATGTTGCATCATGGCGTTTTCTTGGCAGACTTTGTTATGGGGTGGTTTGCCATTGCCTTCCCCAGTCATATACACTTTACCCCCAGGAAACTGGGTACACATTTTACCAACCTTGGATGGAAGGCTGAATCAGTCTTGAGCCAACTACTTGAACCTGCCTTCCGCCAGGATCTAACTCAGGTTGTGAGCAGAGCTCGGGCTGTAGTACTGCAGCTTACCACTCTGTGCTTTAATAGAGGTTTAAAGATGGTAGGTAGTAGGTTTAATTGTATATGGCCAAAAGCCGTCACAATACAAAGTTAAAAACAGTAAAAATAGAAATCTATCTTACAAGCATAAAATACAGTTATTAAAACAATAAAAAATAAAATGCAATTAAAATGGGACCTTACTAAATACCAGATAGTTATGAAAAAAGTTAGGTTTCTGAGGAAACAATCTTGGCCCTAATCTTTTTTGCAGCTAAGGCAAACGGGGATACTCGGCTAGTGACAAATGAATCAGTATCAGATAACAAAAAAACTAATTTGTCAATATCAGAGGTAAAGTTACGCCCCACTAACAAGTTATCAAGAAATTCAGCTCTAACCTCTGCATACATGGGACAAAATAAGGTGTAATGTAGAAGATCCTCAGGAACTGAGGCACTGCATATGCAGAGACGAAGAGCCTTTGGGGTTTGATGGTATCTTCCTGTAAGTAAAGCTGTCGGCATTGTTTGAAAGCGCAGGGAGGTAAATGATTTTCTGAGATTTTGGGATGTGATATTCACTAAATAAGGAGATCTAACATGATCTCCAGTCTGTTGGCAACCTTGCTCCTCTCCCCCCTTTTGAACATGCAGGCCTTATGCCATGTGGCCCCAAACTCTTCCCCTCACAAACAGGTATGCTTTGAGATGTGGGGTGTCTCTGTATGAGAAACAGAAGGCATCTTGGATAGCTATTGGAATTGGTTGCAGGAATCTGCCAATCCAGGCCAACTAGTTCAAATTAAATCTGATTTATGGGCGCTGCCTTTGTTTATGCCAGGATAGGCACATGGCTACTCTTGCTTACCTTTCAAGGTGGCTCTGGTTCTTTAGAAGAAGCATTAGGCTCCATTCCTACAACAGCAGAGCAGGTAATTCAACCACTCCTGGACTGTATCACTTCAGAATTTGTGGTGAGGATTCACACAATGAAAATGTTGGCATGAAAAAAAATCGGTGCCCTTCAGAAGCTCGCATGGTGGAGATAAAAGAAGACTAGAACCTTTTCCCTTGACAAGCTAGTTTTCTATGTGCAGGGATTTTTGCATGAAAGAGTATTCAGCCATGTGGACTTTCACCCTCCTGTCTGAAGTATCACTTCTGAGAGTCTTTCTACACAAGACATCTGACATGTGAAGAACACGTATCGGGAGATGCAATGGTAGCCGGGAAGGGTATTTTAAAAAGACAGAGTCGGCAACAGGACAAAGGCCTTGCTATACCCTGGAGCTGTGTGAAGGGGCTGTGAAATGCCAGAAGGGAAACTTCAGCCCATTATAACCTCTCCTGGTCCAAGCCCGGCTCTGGAAGACAGCTCCAGCCCATTTCCTTTCCTCTCTGCCCTCTGGTTGTGATCCCACACAGTTTTAGATTGGAGAGGTGAAATTGGCAGAGCCTTTGGGGAGGCAAATATGAATTGAACAAATCCTATGAGGAACGATCTCCGCTGGCTCTGTCTTTTAAAACTACCCTTCCTGGCTAACACTGCATCTCCCTATATTTGATGAACATGCGCCGAGGAATCTCATGTAGAGAGACTCTGAGATGCATGTTATCACTATTGATGAGAACGAGGCCTTCATGGGAATTTAATCAGACACGGTGGCCACAAAGGAAGACCCTGTATGCATTAAGCATTGCCTAAACCAGGATCAAAATATCTGCATTTTTAAATGGCAACTGCAAGGCACTTTTCATGAGCATATTGAGGCAAGCTCTTCTCTACATCTGAAATGATTATAGATGAAATCTACAGGTACTGTAAGTATTCAGCAAATCGGCCTCTTTGCCATAGAACTACTTGGCTCTCTTGCACTTTGCCGGTAGAACTCATTTTGTTCCCTGTCACATCTTCTCAGGTCAGGAAAGAACAATCCAATTGGGTCTCATTTATAAGATTGCTTTTCAAATAGCACCGTACATATTGGATCAAAGAGTTCCAAGTCATTGCAGGGTGGTGATGATGTTGTACATAGGGCACACGGGAGCTGCAGCTGCCTTTGGCTAAGAGGAAACTGGCAGCCAGTTCCAGGTTTGGAGGACCAAGGGAGTAATCTCTTTTAAAATGAATCGTGGCTGGGAGAGCAGAGGTGACACCTTTGGGCAAGCCAGAATTGTTTTCCTTTCTTTTCTTGGTTTGTGGAATATAAAAATCGACAACCGAAGCAGTAACGTAGTCAGAAAGAAAGAGGCCATAAAGAAACGGGAAAGAGGTCTGCCTGTGGGCAAAATCAGCGCAGTACGATTGTAGGACAGAAGGCTTACCGGGGAGCAGGGCTGGACCTGCAGTTGCCAGCACCCAGGGCAACCATAGTCAGGCTAGTTGTGCGCGCGCATAGTGCACGCGCGGTCCTGGTGCTGTGTGATGATGTCACTCCTGTGACATCATCATGCTGGGGTGCCCCCCTGCCACTGCGGCAAGCCAGCTGTCCTGGCGCGCCGTGGAGCTGGCGGCGGCGGCAGCGCGAGTGGCTCCGAGGCTGCCCGCGCTGTTCAACTGCCCCGCAGGACAAGGGGCAGCCGGCTTGCCGCACGCCCCTTGTCCTGGGGAAAGGCGAACGGCGCAGGCAGCCTCCCAGCCACCCGCACTGCCTTTTGCCTTTCCCGCAGAACAAGGGGTGGCCAGCTTGCTGCGTGCCCCTTGTCCTGAGGAAAGGCGAACGGCGCGGGCAGCCTCCCAGCCTCCCGAGGCAGGCAAAAAGCAGTGTGGGTGGCTGGGAGGCCGCCCACGCCGTTTGCCTTTCCCCAGGCGTGCTCCCGGGGCTGGCAGTGTGCTCCTGGGCTGGCAGCTGCGCCCGGCACCAGGGGCAAACTTTGGCAGCACCGGGGGAAGACTACCCCCCTGCCCCCCCGTTGATCTGGCCGTGCCGGGGAGTCACAGTTCTACCTTGGCTATGTGCTTGTCATTTTGCCTGGGCTATCTGTGAGTCTCTCTACATATCTGACACGTGAAGAACACATGTTGGGAGTTGCAATGGTAGCTGGGAAGAGCCAGTAGCAGGGCAAAGACTTTGCTATACATTGGAGCTGTGTGAAGGGTCTGTGAAATGCCAGAAGGGAAACTTCAGCCCATTATAAACTCTCCAGGTCCAATCTTGGCTCTGGACGTCAGCTGCAGCCCATTTCCATTCCTGGCTGCCCTCTGGTTTCGATCCCACACAGTTTTAGGCTGGAGAGGTGAAATTGTCAGAGTGAAGATGAAATTAACAAACCTTCTGAGGGGTGATCTCTGCCGGCTCTGTCTTTTTAAACTACTCTTCCCAGTTAATGTTGCATCTCCCTACGCCTGATGAACGTACCCCGAGGCTAATTATGGCTAATTCGTGGCCTTCGACTATAACCACTAGACTACGTTGTCTTTTGAGGAAACTCCACATGGAAATCAACGATTCTACAAAAGAATAGAGAAAGGATTTATTATTATGAACTACATCTTTGGAGGTTTTACTTCATCACCTTAGTGGTGAAGCTATTCCAGTTGGACTTTTGATTGAATTTATATATCTTTTTGTATGTATTCATTGGGTATTAATATGTAATATTTATTAGGTATTATACAATAGCACTTTGGCACTTTGCACATAAAAAATTATCAATTTATTTTCAGTGTACCTCCGAGGTTTTTCTCTTTGTAATTGGGTAGCTTTCCAACAGACTCGGAGGAGCCCTCCCTTTTTTTGTTTAATAAATTCAATTTCAGCAATCTAGCATTATAATTTTCCTTTGAAGTTCCTCTGCTTGAGAACTGCTTCTCTTAAATTAGCGATGGAATGTCCTGGAAGACTTAAAATGTTCTCCCACTGGTTGTTGAATGTTGTGATTTTTATATCAGATTTATGTCCATTTATTCTTTTGTGGAAGGACTGACCTGAATAAAGAGAGTTGAAGGGCGTTGCTGACACTTGATGGCATATATAACGTTGGAAGATGAATAAGTGAGTGAGCCTGAGATGGTGTAAATGGTGTTGTTAAGTGCAGCGATTAGGTAGGTAGAGTGAATATAGTGACAGAGTTGGATCTTGGCTTATTGCAGGCCCTGGTCCCAGAGTTCATGTCCAGTGCATGATGAGTGAGAAGATCCTGAAACAGGGTGGGTGCGGCATTGGGTAATGGTGGGCCCTACCCTACAGGGGGCAGCAAAGATTAGTCAGATAGGAATGTGAGGGCAGCACCTCTCTTTTCTGTTAAATGTCACTTCCTTGTCTTGTCTCCAAATGGGCTTTACCAGGGGTAATCTCCTCCTTTCTCCACATTGAGCTTTCTCTCTCCTAAGCAATTAGATAGCTAGATGCTGTCTCTATCTCTCCTCTTTACTATCAACGATGTAGTTCCAAAATAAACTTTTCTCAGTCTTTAAACAGTACCGTGTGGCTACCGCTGCATTTTTGCCAACACCAAGTGTGGTTGCCAAATCCAAGTTGGGGAATCCCTGGAGATATGGGGGTAGAAACGGGGCGGTGGGGTTTGGGAAGGGGCAGGGGCTCAGCGGGAATGTAAGGCCATAGAGTCCAGCCTCTGAAGCAACCATTTTCTCCAAGAGAACTGACCTCTGTAGTCTTGAGATCAATAGTAATTCAGAGGGAACTCCAGGCCCCACTGAAAGGTTAGCAAGAAGAGTGGATAACACACGAGTAGGAAACAAAGCTCCATCACATGAAGAATCAAAATAATATAATGGAGTAAGAAACTCTCCAAATCCAATCGAAGAATCATGTACATCATAATCTAAATGCCATGCACCTAATGAAGTAACATAGTGCACCTAAAAATGTCCACATATGGAACAATGTAAAGTCCAGTAAAGGAAGACATTCAACAGGTAAGTATCAATAAAGTCAGTAAATAGCTTCAATAAAGTCAGTAAGAAGTTTTCTTCTCTTTTCAGATGGAGTGTTGACGGTGGGTTGCAGCTGAACGAGTCCACATTGATACTTACCTGTTGAATGTCTTCCTTTACTGGACTTTACATTGTTCCATATATGGACATTTTTAGGTGTACATGATTCTTTGATTGGATCTGGAGAGTTTCTTACTCCATTATATTATTTTGATACTTCTCGTGATTGAGTATTGTTTTCTACTCGTGTGTTATCCATTTTTTTTTGCTTACCTTTTGAGTAGGTCCCTCTCTTATAGTTGCCCACCTGGAAGTTGGCAA
Organism: Eublepharis macularius; assembly: GCF_028583425.1. NCBI lineage: Eukaryota > Metazoa > Chordata > Lepidosauria > Squamata > Eublepharidae > Eublepharis > Eublepharis macularius. Next base: position 17,474,429 of record NC_072800.1, on the reverse strand, counting down.
GCACATTCCAGAACAATGGAATGAATATCAGTATACACTATGGACAGGAATTAAGTCATGGCTACAATCTACAATCCCTTAAATTGAATCAGGCTATTTTGTTGTCGTTAGACAATCAGCAACATTTACTTCTTAGTCCATCATTGTGTTTATGTTCCTTATTTTCTTACTTTCTTCCCTCTGCTAGGAAGTCTTGCCTTTGGCAGCTAATAAATAAAGCTACACATAAAAAGTCTCTGACCCATGCTCCCAAGGAGACAATTAGATTATCTGCTTATCTTTTTAACCTTCGGATAGATGGTTTTCTGCAGGCAGTGTTCCATTGTGGTACATATAGAACTTATTCCCTTGTTCCAGAAGTTTAAGAGGTAAAGATAGAATCAAGTCTCTTACCTGTTTAGAGTCCCTATAATTTCCTGACCTGACCTTTTCACACAAGGGTTTTGGTTTTCTCACCTGGGTCCGCTTGAGATATGTATATATGGACGTATTTGTTTTTAATTATTTATTTAGCATATTTCTGTATTTGAACATTTTATTGGGTAGGTTAAGATAAGTATTACAAATTACATAAATCATCCATTTTCTCTTTAACTTCTAAATACTAATTGTCTTACATTTATCCATTCAAATAAACACTTCCCACCCACCCTCTCCCCTTACCCTAGACCCCCAACAGCACTAAAACCTTTTTAAATCTTAACATGTTCCTTCTATGCTAATACTTCTTCCAATTCTCAAAGGTAAAGTTCTTACATAAATTCTAGTTCCCTAACATATAGACATTAATAATTATCCATAGACCATAATTGTCCTTTTACATCCCACTTATTTCCCATGTATTCTTTAAATTTTCCCCAGTCCTTTAAAAATTCATTTGAACTTTGTTCTTTCAGCTTTCTGGTCAACTTGTCGACCTCCACCATGTACAACAGTTTTTGTATCTAATCTTCAATTTCTGGTGTTTATTTAGCATATTTCTGTGCTACCTCCTCACAGTTCTGGCTGAGATGGCTTTCAATTAAAATAATATCTTGTATACTAATAGTCAAGGGACCCTGATCTGTGGATACTTAAATCTGGAGACTGGAGCTATAAATGGACAAGACAGATCTTCCACACACCTGAAAAATGCCTCAGGTTTGCAGAAAAATCTGAAATCTAAACAAAACAATACAAACCATTATTTGTTTGTTTTTTAAACCCAGATGACAAGAGGAGCGCCTGTGGCTTTATGGTAGGAGAGGTATAACATGAAAACAAAATGTAATTGGGGAACTTGCAACTTTGCATTTAAGAAAGAGCCTCCTCCCATGTCCCTTCCTCCTAAGAACTGTATATGGGAATAGCATTGGCCTTGTACATTTGACATTCCCACATATCTTGTGAGCATGGAGTCTATGTGTGTAGGAAGTATATGAGCACAGGAAGGGAAGACATACACTTCTTATGCACATGAACTCCATGCTCATAAGCCACAGGAGACAGCATGCTCATGACAACTCTCCCTCTCTGTGCGTTGATTTCACTGTGCATAGCGCTGTGTATAGAGGGCTACTGTTAATGCCTTTTGTGACATCACCATGTGCCTGCGCCCTCTGATTGGGGATTTGAGTAATGGCTGCTGATGTCACAAAGGCATTTTATCTCCTCTTATTTGCCTGCCTGGCAAGCAGCACACTGAAGGAAAGGGCCAAAAGACATACACACTTGAGGACATCTGTGCTAGGAAACTTCCCACATTTGGACATCCAGAGCCAGATATCTGGGTGTGTTTCTAATATCCCAGGAGCCCTGTGTGAAGGAAGTAGGAAGAGGCTCCTGATGGAGGTAAGAAAGCTCATGAGGCAATGAAGTGAGGGGGGGGGAGCCATTTGGGGCAAGGCCATTTATGACTAGACATGGGCACAAACAGAAAAAAAATGAACATGATGTTTGTTGTTTGTTGCCAACAATGAACAATGAACACTGATGAACATGATCCTGTCACGAACATGTTCATTGTTCATTGTTCGTGGGGGCCAGCAGGCTCTCCTCCAGCCATCAAGATCCCTACTGCACCACTCCCAGAAACCCTATCTGAGCAGGCAGCAGGAAAGGTACCAATAATAAATAATAGCTTGGCTCCAGAGTCTGGCAGCAGCCCTGGAACTTGAAGGGGTAGATTCCTACCACACTACTCCCAGAAACCCTACCAGAGCAGGCAGCAGGAAAGGTAACAATAATAAATAATAGTTTGGCCCCAGAGCCTGGCAGCAGCCTTGGAACTTGAAGGGGTAGATCCCTATCCCACCACACACAAAGAAAATTCAAGCTCCAATGCACTCACCCTGTCTCTCTAACAGCAGCTGTCTCTCCCTGAAAGCCAGATCTGGGCCCCCCCTCCCCCATGGTATTTTCCTCTTGTAACAAATTCGGAGCTCCACACTTGGAAGGAAGACCTGCCTATCAAGCTAAATTGGGCTTAGATTGGGGTTTCCAGGGCAACAGGAGGAGTTCAGACAATCCCTGCCTGAGTTGCCAAGGGAATTGATTGCAGGTGCCAGACTGTTTGGCTTGACGAACAGCAACAAACGAGGCTTGCAACGACCACCTGTTAGTTTAGAATGGGGCCTCACAAACAGCTTGTTCGTGAACAGCTGATCAGGCTGTTCGTGGGTTTTTTCAGTTCATAATGCTGTTCCTGCCCATTGCTAGTTATGACTGATAAAAGATACAGCCAGTTTGAGCCCATATTTTCATGCACATCCCCGTCGTTTGGAACTATGGTGATTAGTTCATTATGGGATTCCAACTTTCTGTTCTGCAATGCAAACTTCAGATTAAAAAACTCTGAACATTCATGGGTAGCCACATTAGCCTGTAACAGCAAAATAAAACAGGGATACAGTGGCCTCTTAAAGAGTGACCACATTTATTCCATTGGAAAAGTGCAAGAGTCCAATAGCACCTTCAGGTATCTTGGACCTGAAGAAGTGAGCTGTGGCTCACGAAAGCTCATACCCTACCACAAATGGTGTTGGTTTTATAGGTGCTACTGGACTCTTGCTCTTTTCTACTGCTGCAGACAGACTAACATGGCCAACCATCTTGATCTGTCCACGTTTATTCCAGTGTAAGCGTTTGTCAGTCAGAGCTCACTTCATCAGATGCACTGGATAGCACATCCACAAGGGCAATGCTTTAGTATCTTCTATATTGCATTGACTTAATGGATACACATGCCAGGACATCTGACTTATGAAAAATTGAGCTGGAATAAATATTGCTATTCTTGAAGTTGCCACAGGACCCCTAGTTAATTGTGTTGGATCTCAGTCCACTGGCAGGTTCTTAACTGTTAACTGTACTTGCTGACTCTTAACAGTAAAATCCTTTCCCTTTCTAGCATCCCTGACTTCACCACTACTTTCTATTCAGCCTTAACTAATACACTCCTCAATTGCCATTTCTCAGCTCATTTCTTGCATTTCACCCCCCGCCAAGATTCTAAACAGAATTTAGAACCCATCTTAAATATACATATTAAAAATCTAAGTCTCGAAACTGTGTAACTATGAGTGATTCTTCACACGTTGGATAATGCACTTCCAATCCTCTTTATAGATCATTTGGAATGGATTTTTTTGTGTGCAGAACAAAAAATCCACCTCAAATGATTGATAAAGTGCATTGAAAGTGCATTATCCATGGTGTGCGGAATCAGCCTATGTCAAATTTGCTACAAGGCTTTGCAAATGTGATGGTGTGGAGGACCCAATGGGTTGTACGCAGCCAGATTTTTCACCCAGTCTTGTTTGCAGACCCCATCTCACATGCCTTTTGTCCATGCAGGTCCCTTGATTCTTAGCATAGCCCTTTTGAGGGGCCAAAGAGGATCCCTCCTTCCTTTTTCACCAGCAGAAAGGGCCACCCCTTCCACCTTTTCATACTCTACTATAATATGCATTTATTTAGGTACTTATACCCTGCTGTTCTCCCCAATGGGGATGTCTCAACAACATCTATTTTCTTCCTCTAATCCTCTCAACAACAATCCTGTGAGGCAAGTGAAGCTGGGAGAGAATGTCTGGCCCCAAGGCCATCCAGTGAGCTTAATGGCCAAGTGGGGATTCGAATCTGGGTCTCCCAGATCCTAGTCTATGTCACACTGGGTATATGCGAATATGTGACTGGCAGTCTGCATTTTGTCCTGTTTGGTCACGAGTTACGCAAGCTGGTTGTAGAGATTATAAATGTATATATGATCGATTGTTATGCCCTTGAGTTAACTATAGCATTTATTGATTCCTATAACTGGAGAGCCAACATATAATTTAGTTCCACTGATTTCCCTTTACTATGTGCTTACGCTGTGTTTTCTTTGTTTCTTTCATGGAAGGAAAAACATCCATTTATTTAAGAATAAAGTTCTGATTTATGAAGCCACCAAAGCCGTAATACTGACTCTTGGGCAACGGCTCTCCAGTGAAATGGCTCTGTCCTGCTTGACCTTTTACCAATTAGCTTCTTCATAGAGGCCAGATTAAGTTCTCTGTTCTGGAAAGCAAACTTCAGATAAAAAACCTGCACGTTTGGAAAAAGAGATGGCACAAAACCCAGTGATTAAAAAAGGAAGTAATCCCAGCAAATGGGGATGAGCTGTCAGTATGAAAAACGATCCTAGGAACAAAACCCCCCACCCCCCCAGTCAAGATGTTTTGGAGATGATAACACAGAATGTTAAGCAAACCAACTGATATTTTTTTTAAAAGATAAATCTCTTAATCTGCTTTATGTGTAGTCTGAATAGAAGAACATCACGGGGAGGCACTGAAAAAAAAGCCACCAATGTAGCTTGTTGTTACATTTGAAAAAGACCGTTCAAATTTGCTCTCACACAGTGATAAGGACTGTGAAGATGTTGTGGTTTAGCTTTCCCCATTTTGTCCCCCCAGGATCAGCTTCCCTTAATGTTTTGAATTGAAACTAGTAAACAACTCTCGAGTCGATGGTTGTTGGGGGTTTTCCGGGCTGTATTGCCGTGGTCTTGGCATTGTAGTTCCTGACGTTTCGCCAGCAGCTGTGGCTGGCATCTTCAGAGGTGTAACGTCAGGAACTACAATGCCAAGACCACGGCAATACAGCCCGGAAAACCCCCAACAACCATCGTTCTCCGGCCGTGAAAGCCTTCGACAATACAACTCTCGAGTCATTAGAGGACAAAAAGTAGAGAGTCCATTGAAGAAGCATCATCCAGTCTCACAAAGGGCCAACTCGCATACAACAAAGGCCTTGTGTCCCCCCCCCCCCACAGGAATTCCAGTGAGCAGACATGGGCTGTTATTTAATTCCCTTAATTCCCAGGTGTGTGCAGATTTGAATCAGGTCTGTGCTATAGGTGGAGAGGGGTCTTCATCCTCCCCCACCCCATTTTTTGCAACCCGAAATGGCCCCGGGCATCTGCTATTTGCCTCATGGAATGAACTGATTGGGACCTTTACGTCTCTCTACATGAGACCTGTTACACGAGGACACTCAAGTACAGGGAGACACAATGTTAGTCGGGAGACGTAGTTTAAAAAGATCGAGCTGAAGGCTCTGTTAATTTCACCTTGCTACAGGAGGGTAGTTTAAAAATATAGAGTCTGCAGAGATCACTCCTTAGAGGGTTTGTTAATTTCATCTTCACCTCCCCTTTGGGAGGTTTTCACAGGGCAAATAGCAGTTCCTGGGGCCAGTCGTGTCACAGAAATGGCATGCGGAGGAGGAAGGCATGGACTGCAGAATGAGGAATTGTCACTGCGTGGAGGCAGCCATAGAGATAACAACAACAACATTAGATTTATATACCGCCCTTCAGGACAACTTAACGCCCACTCAGAGCAGTTTACAAAGTATGCCATTATTATCCCCACAACAAAACACCCTGTGAGGTGGGTGGGGCTGAGAGAGCTCCAGAGAGCCGTGACTAGCCCAAGGTCACCCAGCTGGCTTCAAGTGGAGGAGGGGAATCAAACTCAGCTCTCCAAATTAGAGTCCTGTGCTCTTAACCACTACACCAAACTCGCTCTGAAGACAACAAGGATTGTGGCAATGTTATCTTTTTGCAACTTGCAGTTAGGACTTGGTTTCTAAAGGGCTGTAGAACTAATGCACCATCCCATGGAAATAAAACCATTAATTAAGTAATTGCAGATCTCTGTTTTAATGGACCATTTATTTCCTGGGATTTCTCCTCCAGAGTCAAACAGCAGAGGCTTCATCACTCCCTTAAATGGTGGCTTTCTAATGCTAGTTTTAACACATCTAGCGAATTCAAATCCCAGTGTCAGGAAGCTGGTGATTAACAAAATTTTAAAGGGTTGTGTGTGGGAGGAGGGGGCGAGAGGGGAAGTAACTGGTAAATCTATAATTGTGAACATGGACTGAATTTGTATGTTTGCAGCAAGAGTCTCCAGGGTTCACGTGTGTGTTATAATTGTCATTGTGCACTTCAGTTGAGAGTCCTCCCGTTTCCCATCTTTATTCAGTCTTTTCAGCTCTGTATGCAAATTCCTTGTCTATTATTTATGGACAGATGACACCTACATATCCAGTTCACGGATGCATCTTGATTTTCGTTGCATCAGTTCCTTTGATCTGTTGGTATTGCTGACGGTGCTTTGATGAGGGGAAAGTGACAGAGCACTTTCCCTCAGGTGTAGCTTTTAAGAGTGGTGCCTTGTGAACCAGAGAGTGGATGCTAAACATGGAATCCAACAAGACTCAGGACTAGAAAAACAAAACTAAAACAGAGCCTGTATCTAGGATTGCCAGTTCTGTGTTGGGAAATTCCTGGAGATTTGGGAGTGGATCCTGGGAGAGGTTTGGTGAGGGCAGGGACATCAGCAGGGTATAATGTAGGGATCCCATTCCCCTGGTCAGGGCGGGGATCCCCTGCTCCCAGCCTCTGCCACCTCCCACCTGGCCGGCAAGGAGAAAAGGCATTGGGAATGGGTCCAGGAGGCAAAAAACCTCCTAGGCCAGTGCTCAGTGGACGTGCTCCCATTGGTCGCAATGACATCACTTCCTTAGGCGATGTAATTGTGCCCATTGGTAGGCATGCTCCTACACTTCACAGAGGTTCAAAGTGGACCTTGTGAAGCACAGGGGCATGCCCGCCAATGAGCATGATGATATCACTTCCGGAAGTAGCATCATCACAGCTGCCAGGAGCAGATCTACCAAGAGATCAACCAGGGGAAGGGCCAGGTTGTGTCCCCAGGGCTCATTTCAAGGGGGAACATGCAGGAACGCAGTTCCGGCAGTTCCCCAAAGAGGTCACATGTCAGGTGGCTCCACCCACCTGACTCTTGGCCATTTGGGCCCGTTTTGGCCAGGATTAGGGCCGAAATGGCCTGGATTGGGCCTCTGACAGGTGGTGGATCACTCTCCCACTCAGCAGCGGCCTGATCCTGACCATTTTGGGCCCCTTTTCAGCCATTTTTAACCCCTTTTTGCCATTTTGGGCCCAATTTCAGCCCTGAATGGCCAGGATTGGGTCCAAAACAGCCAGGATAGGTGATGTCGGGGGGGGGTAGCATATGCAAATCAGTTATGCTAATGACACACTTCTGGCGATGGCAAGGGGCATGGCATATGCTAATGAGTCATGCTAATGAGTTATGCTAATGAGTTCCTCCAGCTCTTTTTCTACGAAATGACCCCCGTGTGTCCCCCCTTCCACGGGAACATAAGAGGACCTGGCAACCCTAGGCAGGCGTGCTCCCAGTGAGTTGAATTGGTCCCAGGCAAAGCACGGGATTACCTCTGCTACTGGTGTGATGACATCACTTCCAGAAGAGAAGATTTTCAGTAAGTACTGGGTTGCCCCACTCCCACTGGGAGGGCATAGTGACCTGGTAAACCTAGTATAATGCCATAGAAACTCCACCTTTTAAAGCAGTCGGCAGCCCTAATCATATCCTTCCCCCCAAAAGCTATCCGTCCACTACCAACTGGAAACTGTTATACGTATGATAATAGTGTAAATAGATGGTGAAACTCAGAGCCAAGCTACAAGAGACGAATTGCACGAGGAGGAGCGCGTGAAGGGAGTCACAATGTTAGCCGGGAAGCTGAGTTTTAAAAGAGATCAGAAGGCTTTGTCAATTTCCCCTCTCTACAGAACCAGGGGGATTGCTGCTCAGAGGGTTTGTTAATTTCCTCTTCGCCTCTTAGAACAGGAGGTGAAACTGAGGGAGCCTTCAGGAGGCAAAGAGGAAATTAACAAACCCGCTGAGCAGCCATCTCCCTGGCTCTACAGAGAGGGGAAATTGACAAAGCCTTCCAATCTCTTTTAAAACTCAGCTTCCCGGCTAACATTGACTCCTTTCACGTGCTCCTCCTTGTGTAATTCATCTCTTGTAGCTCGGCTCTCATTTACATGGGCTTGCGCTAGATTCCTTGCTAAAGCACTTAGAACATGCAAGGATCAATTACAGAGGGCATTGGACACATGATACTAGAGTTCTCCATGTTTTATTGTTTCTCTGAGCTTGACTTTTAAATTTTAAAATTTTTAACCTTAAATTTTGTATTTTTTTTAACGTTTATATTTTTATATTTACACCTGTAAATCCACCAGAGTGGATTCATCTCATCACAAAACCAGGGATTTTCACAGCCTATGTCTTTTATATTCATTTTAAGCTCTCTCTGATACTGGTACCGTTCTTTTATGTACTTTGTAGATTCATCTAGGTTGTTATTGTGTTGGTTATGTACCACAATAAACATTTTGGAACTTATTTTGTATCTGAAAACTTCCATCTTCTGACTTTTTGTTTAAGTATCTGTGGAGTAAAATCCAGGAGAAACGTTCATTCCTGGAAACAATGCATAAGTCTGTCTCTGCTTTCATTTTCTTTCACACAGGCAACCACACACTTTCCTCTCACTCCTGTTGAATAGATAGGTTCATGGGGGGGAAGAAAGGAGGTAAACTTAAAAGTATCCAGCATAGAAACCATTTTTCTATATAGAAAGAGGAGATGGGACTCCGACCTGCAGCAAGTGTTTAAATGCACTGGCCATGTGGACAGGCGCAGGCACATGGGTCTTGAGGCTGTGGAAGTGGCTCTCCATCAGGAGAGCAATGTGTATGCCAGTTCCTTGGCATAAACCTACATGATTGGCTCATGCCAACATGGGTCATTTAAACATTGTCCCAGCCATGCAAGAGTTTCTCATGGAAAAATGGTTTCCACGTTCTGTAGGAAACAATTAAAGGGCCCCTATGTAAATATCTGGCGGGAAGGTGGCATGGTAGAGCTCCCCCTTGTCAGATCTCAGAAATTAATTGCAAAGACAGAAGGGCACCATGTAGTAAAGGACAAAAGCCAAAACCAAAAACCTATCACGGTCAATACAAGATAATCCACAGAATAGAAAGACACAGTATGGCCGGAAGAAAACACACTTCCTCACAATGAGGAAGAAAACACGCTTCCTCACTGCACATCCGGTGGCCCACAGAGGAGCCACTGGATGTGCAGGGAAAGAATCACAACTATCAACAGGTCCTGTATCCGGGTTCCCACTTGGGACTAGAGAAGTGAGGTATCTGGAACTCTGTCTATCAACGCTCTTGAGAAAGCTACACCGAAACAGGAATCCAGCTTGCGCCCTGTTGAGCAGTTGATAGCTGTGATTCTTTCCCTGCACGTCCACTTTCTCCGTTGTGGGTTCTCCGGTCCAGAAGTTGGCTTTCTGCTGCTTGTGGCTCCAGGTCCGCCTGAAGGATTATAAAGAAGAGAGCTTGGTCTTCGTACCACATTTAGATGTATCTTGGAGAAACTGGACTTTGTTATGGGATATAACTTATTTAGGCTCAAATTGTATTGTCATTGATTCTGTATTTTTGCATTTGGGATTCTACCATACTTGCTGTGTCATATTCTTGTGAACACCTGGTTGGTTAGATAAATAGTTATATTTTTGGTATAGTTGTGTGAGGAAGCGCATTTTCTTCCAGCCATATGGTGTCTTTCTATTCTGTGGATTATCTTATATTGACCGTGATAGATCTCAGAAATTAAGCAGGGTCGGCCCCAGTCAGTACCTAGAAGGGAGGCCACTAAAGAAGACTGGGGTTGTTCTGCAGAGGGAGGCAATGGCAAAGCTTTCTGCTCACTTGCAAACCCCTTGATGAAGTTGCCATAAGTTGGTTGCAATTTGGTGACATATACATGTTTATATGTAAATGTCCTCTCTTCCTTTAGATTAGCATTTTTCAAACTTCCCCTATTGATTTTTCTTTGAGGAACCCTTACACACCTGCCATGAGATGCCTCGTAGTCGAAAAGGTTACTTTTCTGGGGTTCACACTTGATTGATATACAGCACTGATGTCATTTTGGATCCTACCATTGCTCCATGTGAAAGGACCCAGTATCTGCTGTTGTGCATTATAAGGGAAGCTCTTCTGCTATAATTGACATTCTTATTACAGAACCCCAGATGAGCTACAAGGAACCTCAAAAATACCTGGAATGTAGCTTGAAAACTCCTGCTCTAAATAGCTTTTGATTTTGGCTTGGCCTGCAATTATTTTTCACAGAAGACAAATTCTGATGTGTCACGGTTTACTGTAGTCTACTAGTATTTCCTAAATACTAATGATTAATTGAGAAGAGGTAGAATTATCTGTTTACACCAACATAAATATGATGGAATTAATATGAGCTTATGATAAATAAGATGTAATCACTGAGAAAAAGATAATGATATGGGAACATTTTATTAAACATAGCAAGGGAAATATTAATCAAACTGGACTGCTCGTAAAATGTGCGATATAGAATGCATCTCTGGTGTCCACAAATAAATCAGAGGGGACGAGGTGATGGACAGATAAATCAGAGGACGTGTGACATAGAAATTATTCAGTGTTCAGAACAGCAGGGCGTCTAGCACTTCGAAAAGAAGATAAGAGGGAACGCAGGATGCTGCATTTCGATTCAATTGCAGCCTCCTATGAACGGAGGCAGTGTGTTATGCTTCTCTGATTAAGCACCCTAACAAGGCCTTCTGAAAGAGATTTAGTATTAAATCTAATAGCCCCACCACAATCAAGTTGAAATTAAAGCTTCTGCAGCAAACCCAACTGGAAATGCCAGGGAAAAAATCCTCCTAGAGTCTAATATTGTCATGTACTCTGCGAATAGTTCATCAATGCAAGATAAAAGCATATTTTAGTAAGGACACAATCAGGGCTTTTTTTCAGCAGGAACGCAGTGGAAGGGAGTTCCGGAACCTCTTGAAAATGGTCACATGGCTGGTGGCCCCGCCCCCTGATCTCCAGACAGAGGGGAGTTGAGATTGCCCTCCATGCTGCCAAGCAGCACGGAGGGCGATCTAAACTCCCCTCTGTCTGGAGATCAGGGGGCGGGGCCACCAGCCATGTGACCATTTTCTCTGAGGGCAACCCACTGAGTTCCACCACCTCTTTTCCCAGAAAAAAAGCCCTGGACACAATACTTCCATAATGTCAGTGCTTGCTGCTTAGAACCTTATCATATGACATGTGCCCAGCAATGTAAGAGAGATACTGCCCTGTGCTGTGTTCCCACAGTATGGGATGAAGTCATGGCTGGGGCAATCACACAAGACTTTCTGATTCAACTGGCCTTCACCAGCAATGTAGAAATGGAAAGGCCTGTGCACTTGGACTTACCCCATATGGTTGTAATATTCACATTAAGCCCCAGAGCTGCCATTGGGGTGCCAAACTGGCAAAGAGTGCCACCATGAAAGCCAGTGTAGTAGTTATAGTATCAGACTAGGATCCGGGAGACCCAGCTTTGAATTCCCCCAAGGTGTGGCCTTGGGCCAGTTGCTCTCTGTCAGCCTAACTGTTGGGTTTTGCAAGGGTCACCCCTTCAGTCATGAAAGAGTTATGCTGAAGTTTCTTTGGGCTAATGCTAGCAAGTTTAGCATAGGGCCAATTAGGTGTGGAGCAGATATTTCCCTCCGAAAGGGGCGGAGCTTTGGGTAAAACTTCCCGCTTCTTTTTCTTGGAGCAGCAGAGAGAAGGAAAATGGTAGAGACAAAGAGAGAACAAAGAAGCAAGACAGAGTTTAGTTATGGTTGTTGTGGATTTTCCGGGCTGTATAGACCACGGCTATACAGCCCGGAAAATCCACAACAACCATCGTTCTGTGGCCGTGAAAGCCTTCGACAATACAGAGTTTAGTTAGGTTGTTGTTATTTTCTTTTCATGTAACCCTTTGCCTTTATTCTAGAAGTAAACGTTATTTTAGAAGCTAAACACACACGTGTCTGAGCTACATTATTCTGCAGTGCTTTATTCACTCTGCTAAACATTTCCAACACTAACCTACCTCACAGGGTTGTTGTGAGGATAAAATGGAGGCCAGGGAAATGATGTAAATCGCTTCGGGTACCCACTGGGAAGAAAGGCAGGGTATAAATGAAGTAACGAAATAAATGGCGTGGGAGGAGGTAGCCATCATGGCTTACGTTGGTTGATATTTCCCTGCAGACGTACGCCACTGGCTTTTGGTCCAAAACAGGCTGTGGAAGCACAGAAGCCCATGTTGGAGTCTGCACAAGTGATGCGGGTGGAGACGAGCAGCCCTCCATACTTCTACTGCTGCTGAGCTCCAAGATTTGGAGCCAGTGCAGAGTGGCCTGAGCATCTGGGGTCACAAAACATGCTGAGGACAAGGAATAGGGCAGGGAATTGAGAGGTAAAGGCTCACTCCGGAGTGATGTGCTGATAGCCTCTCCTCTGCTGAAATGTTAGCACAGTTAGTATCTGGAGTCTTGTGCTGAAGCTTTGGTGTGCTTCTGGTTGAAACCAAAAAAGAGAGGGTGCAATTGTTGTAATGTAGAGACTTTTCCTTATAAGAGATGTGGAGGACAGGAGTTAGAAATGTGCTGCTGTAGCATAGTGGTTAAGTGGTTGGGTTGCAGATCCACACTCTGCTAGTTCGACCCCCACTACTGCCATCAGCTCAGCAAGTGACCTTGGGTAGGCCACTCCTCTCAGCCCCAGCTCCCCAGCTGCAGGGCTTTTTTTCAGCAGGAACACAGTGGAATGGAGTTATGGCACCTCTTGAAAATGGTCACATGGGCTGGTGGCCCCGCCCCCTGATCTCCAGACAGAGGGGAGTTTAGGAGGGCAATCTAAACTTCCCTCTGTCTGGAGATCAGGGGGCAGTGCCACCAGCCATGTGACCATTTTCACCAAGGGTGATTTAAACTTTAAAAAACTCCCCCCCTAGAGCTGACCCAAAGTGAGGTCATTGTGCGGTCCTGAGTTCCACCACCTCTTTTCCCAGAAAAAAAGCCCTGCCCAGCTGTATTGTAGGGATAACAAGAACATTGTCTTTGTTCACTGCTCTGAGTGGGCACTAATCTGTCCTGAAGGGCAGTTGTTAGTTGTTGTTGTTAACCCTGTTGACTAGAATGGCAGCAACCATAGTAGCAAATTAGAATGTAAAGCATGTCTGCTTGGCAGTAAAATATTATATGTACTTATCCTTTGGTATGTGCTTCAGTTGGATTAATCCTCTAGTTATCACAGAGGCCTGCCAAATAAAACAGCTCCCTGCAGAGACATGGATGTGCACCCCCCCCCATTCATCTATAAAGCAGGGAAGTGAGCACTCATTCCACAAACATGTTCTTAGAAGTATCAAAGTGCCATAGGTTGGTAGTGGCAATTGTGTCCTGGGTCATCAGGTACAGCACAGATCATTTATTCACTGCTCATATCTGAATGGCTATAGCCAGGGCTTTTTTTCTGGGAAAAGAGGTGGTGGAACTCAGTGGGTCGCCAGCACAGCGGGCTGTTGTGGAAATTGTTGCTCTCTGCAACCAGGGACTAGTCCACCAGCTGCTTGGGTTTGCCTCTTACCATAGGCATGTAAAGAGTGCAACCTCACTTGATCTTTCCCTAGTACTAAACTGATGTCTCTGCTGAGAATAATGTGTCAGCAGTGAGAAGGTCTTATGCGAGACTGGAAGTTCTTTATTTGTAAAGACATAATAATAATAATAAAAAAACAGTTGGGCAAGGCACCAGACTTGGGCCCAGCCTACTGACTACCAAAGCACTATGAAGATAGATACAGAATACAAGTTAGCATGCACAATACAACAACATTATAAGATAACTACAGAAAAGAAAACTTACCCTCCCCCCATTCCAGAGCTCTGGGACCCCCCCATTGCACAGCCGCAAAGGCTAGCACTAGCCTTTGCGTGTTGGCAAGTGAAGGGTACCGAGTTCTTGTTCCATCCCTCTTTTATAGGGAAATATCAAAGACTTGCCTCATTAATATCTTAATCAATCGCATTGTCTTTGTTCTTGAAAGACAGTTCCGTCGAAAGTCCTTCATGTAAACACAAGTCTACACATCCTTTACCTCTGTGATAGACGGCATCTTTGATATGTATTTGACTACATTGTAAATTACACAGGAATGTTCACACTTCACTGGCTGAAGATTTTAGACACCTTGTTTTCCCAAAGATAAGCTGTTTGTCGTTTACCCTTTTGGTGATTTATATGTAGAAGGCCAGAGGACCCTTAAAGAGGTCTCAAACAATTAACTTTTATGGTCTTAACTGTTTCCTGTGCAGGGGTGAGACCTTCCCAGGAACTGCGACTTTATTCTGCAGGGACAGAGCTTTTGGAAGATTTCTTTTTTCCCCAAACTCCAGCTGGTTCTTTATTTCTAACATGGGCCAAAAAGGCCTGGTTCCGACCCACTAACAAAATTCTGACAACACGGGCAACTCTTGGTGGGAGGTAGTGCTCCTGGTACCACAAGCATGTGTGCAAAGTGCGCGCATGCTCCCAGGACCATCTCCAGACAGAGGGGAGTTTAGATTGCCTTCCGCGCCACTCAGCAGCACGGAGGACAATCTAAACTCCCCTCTGTCTGGAGATCAGAGGGCAAGGCAACCAACCATGTGACCATTTTCAAGAGGTGCCGGAATGCCGTTCCACCGTGTTCCAGCAGAAAAAAAGCCCTAGCTACAACAACAAGAATTCTTAGTACTGTGGGAAAATGTTTTCAGCAATAACTTACTGTAATGTGCACTTAAAGAAGAAACAAGCATCACCAAATGACGGCACATCTTCTCGAATATCGCTCAGGATAGAATCCCAAGTTATCTTCTAAAGTTCCTTTGAGGACATGCAGTAATGCTTGTGTGTTTAAGAACAAAACAGTAGTGGAAGGGTTAAGTTTAAGCAAGGACAAATAGCCCATTCTTGGATTGTGTAGCAGTGTATTTTGAGCACAAGTGTGGAACGTTTACAGCCCTTAATAAAATAATAGCAATCTTATTAATGCCAGATAAATTGTTTTTCATCAAAGGAAATGGAGCATTTGGCATTACTTGAAAGTGTACTAACTAGATTACTGTTAAGAAAGACTAATAACTAGGCAAGCTCTTTAGCATATGGGTTAGAGATTCCATCCATTCTGGAACATTAATCGGATGTTGCTGCCAGTTTTCCAAATCTGTAGGCACTTGCTGCATTGAAATATGATATATAAGCACAAAGAAGTGAAGTATTTAATCTAAGATTCTGCAAGGAATCATTGCAAATAAGAATTGGATTATCTGGCATTCAAATAACTCTGCCAACACTATAAAAAGGATGATGAAAATAAGCCTCTGGATTAAGAATCCCCCAAACACTTTTGTTCTGATTTACTTGGACTTGTTCTTAAAATGCAGTGAAATGTAATAGATCTCAGCTAAGTTCAACAATGACATTGTTTAGAAAAGATTTAGGGTTTGATCAGTAGTAAAGTCCATCTATGGTCTTTCTTACTTTAAGTCCTCTATTTCATGGTGCTACCCAAATTGTTGTACATATTGTACATATTGTACATGTTGTACATATTGTAACAAGCAAAGGTGTCCCTTTGCTGGCCCAGAACAACATGTGCATTGCAGGGTATTTAAAACTATATTTTTGGGATCTTTAATCAGTGAATGTGTCAGTTCCTGGCAGGTAGATCCCTCAGCCCCTCTCCAGTGAACACACATTGGCTCCAGTAGAGAAGCTTTATTCAGGATTTGACAGTTCAGGTCTGCAATCCATCACAGAGCTTGGTAGAAGTGATAAGGCAAGGCAAGCAGTTCCATATTATACTTTTTTATATACACTTGATTTTCCCGCGCTCAAATAACTGTTAAGGTTTTGGCGTGCAGTGTACACGAGTCCTGTGAGAACCCTTTTTCGTTATGGCTAGACATTCAGTATACAATCATACATTCCCAGCATCTGGGCAAAGTAGCAAGAGCTGGCATCTGGACCCTCCAAGGTCAGTTCTAGCTTAGAAGAGCATATTTCTATAAGATAACAGGAGAGGCCCACTCTGGGTCTCAAAAGTAACACTTGCACTAAGGAGAGAATACATCAGGTTAATAATGAATATTGTGGTTACAACATACAGACAATCATGGCATGACTGAACACAGACATGACATTATGTCAAGGTCTAGATCCAGCCCAAAACTCAGAATAACTAGGGAGATTAAGCACTCTTAAAATGAAAAGGGGTTTTAATTGAGATCGCATAAACCGAATTAAACAACGGTTACAAGAAATGAGAGACATGGATTGCAAAGGAGCAAACCCGAAACCTTTCCCTAACAGCTACCTGTCTATAAGGGAAAACAAAAGGGAGGAGACCATATGACCTGTCCCGTAGAGTGTGGAAATCCTGTAGAGTCCTATGTGAAAGAGTAGGTGTAGAGACCAAGGCAGTAGCTGAAAAAACTGCTGAAAAATATTGAAAATTTGGAGGCAATATTTATAGTACACATGTTCATGATCTGAAATGTGCTGGTCATAAGGTGGAGCAGTGATGCGTGAACAAAAGACTGGAAGTGATACTAGATTACTATCTGGGAGGATAATGGATCTGCGATAAGGCTGATCACCTGCTAGATCCTGTTCTGCTATCAGAAAACCTAATTCTGTGGACTCTCTGGCATTATACCCTACTGAGGTCCCTCCCCTCCCAAACTCCACCCTTCTCAGGCTCCAGCCCCAAATATCCAGGAATATCCCAAGTAAGAGCTGGCAAGCCTAGCAATAACCTGTGAACCAGGAGCCCCTGGGCCTCTTCTCCAGGCCTGAATAACATATGACCCATCAAGCCAAATGCCCCTGCTCTGCTACTTCAGCATCTCCATAAGCCTTCCTGGGACTGTAAAAAAGCTTGGGTTGTCAAGTACTTGGTAGATTTATAAGAATTTCTGGTCAAAGTTGTTTAGGACTGGTGCTGGTCATGTTAAATATGTCCTGCAAGGTATGATTTTGGTGCTTCGAAGATAGTAGAATTTGCTGAGATCCATTGCCTTCTGGCTTTTGTGTAGCTCTGTTCCTTGAGTGATAAAATACCTGAAAACAGGACATGTCTCCCCGACCCTTAAAAATGCTAACACAGGGTCATGTTTCAGGTACAGAACAGTAAAAAGATTCATATCTTTGATCCGTAATCTTTGCTTCATCCGTTTTGGCCCCAATGTACCTGGAATGGCATGGGATGCTTGGCCGTTTCCACATGGCTTACCTTCCCTTGGAACGACCCGGAACATCGCGCATAAAACGCGGAAGATCACGTTTCCTCATTCGAGATTTGCATGACATCGCGCAAATCTTGCGTGAGAAAACGCGATCTTCCACGTTTTTTGCGCGGTGTTCCGGGTCATTCCGAGGGAAGGTAAGCCATGTGGAAACGGCCCTTGACTACAGAGAAATGCAAACTGTTGTGCTAATATGTGTTGTGACTTGGAAGGAATATCACATGCTGTCCTCTCCAAATCAATCCTTCTCTTTGCCTGCCAGTCACATCTTTAGCACACATGCTTGGCAAGCTGCAGAAATCATTGCGATTGACATAATTTGGATTTAGATTCAGAACACTCATTGTGATGTCCTTTTTTTTTTTTAATAATTTTTTTTATTTTTCATAACTACAAAACACTACACAGCACTACACAAGACTATCACAAGGAAAGGGGAGAGGGAAGGGACAAAGGGGGGTGGAAAAAGAAAAAAAGAAAAAGGGGGGGAATGAACTACAAACACTAAACACTACACTTCAATGTTTCCCTTCATACTGTCATAATACAAAAATAGCTCCATAGGATAATGATGGAGTGGTTAATCATACAGAGAATAAACATTTCAAATTCTGATTAAACTTTCCTCCCCCTTCTAGGTCCCGGACGCAGTTCTCTCTGAGCAACCGCTGTTGCGGTGCTCTCCTCCTCCTCCCCCCCCCCTCTGGCTCCTCCTTTTCTTCGTTCTCAGTGCAGCAGAGTTCTGGGTTTTTATTCTCAAAATCCTTTAGTTGATCTTCTGATAATATCTTATAGGCCTGATCTTTATATCTGAACCATATTCCTTCCGGGAATAACCATTTGTACTTTATTCCATGGTCCCTCAGAAGAGCTGCAAACTTTTTATATTTAAAACGCCGTTTCCGGACTAGAAATGGAACGTCCTTCAAAATCTTGACTTTCAAACCCATAAAGTCCAAATCCGCATTGTATGAGTTATATAGGATGGTGTCCCGAATCTTTTTAGATGAAAAGTCAATAATGATCTCACGAGGCAACTGTCGCTTTGTTGCATATTTTGAAGAAGCCCGACGGACCTCCAAAATGGCGCTTTTAACCTCTTCTTTAGTCGTCCTCGCGGGTATCGCCAATAGTTCCGAGACCACCTCCCACAGATCCTCTTTTTCCTCCTCTTTCACGTTTTGGAGACGCAAAATTGTCTGCGTTCGTTCCATCTGTAGCCCGATCAGCTGGTTCTCAACCAGCTTCAGCTCCTTTTTTGTAGCCTTCACAAGTGACGCACTTTCCAGAGCAGACTTCTCTGCCCCCCCCCCGCTGCTGCCTTAATGGTTTTCACTTCGCTTTCAATTAAGCCCACCCTTTGATCAGTTTCGTTCAGCTTGTCAACAAAGGGTTTTATGGCTTCCACCACCGCCCTGCGCACCAACTCTTCGAGCGACTCCCCCTTCAAGGTAGCCGAGATTGACTTACCGAGAGCGGGACTTTGCTTCTTTGCTGCCATTTGGGGGGGGGGGCGCCAACAAAATTCTGGAACTCAACGAAGGGGAAGAACGAGTCTTCTTCAGATCAACCTCTCCTTCACAAACGCTTGTAGAACAGAAGGGATTCGCTTGTTTACGGGCTTCCGCCTGTTTCTTTTATTTGCCGTTTCTCGTTGCCCGGCGGCACTCGAGGCGCCGCGCACGTCTGCCGGCCTCCGTAGGGACAAACGGGCAATTCCCCCCCCCGCATTGATTTCGGGGAGTTCTTCCCGCCGCGTCCCGGACCCTGGCTCCCTCCCTGGGAGTCCTGGGGGCTAATCCTTGCGGATCAGCCGCCCGGTCAGGGTGCCCGGTCGTTTCCTCCCGGACCAGCCGAGAGGAGCGTCCGGCATGGCTGAGAAAACGAAACCGAATCTCACTCATTGTGATGTCCTGATGTGAACAGCTCAGGCATGGCTCATCGTTGGCTTTGGTTGCATCCAAAACTTTTATTTTATCCTCTCAGTTTGCAATAATAATGATGATGATGATGACAACAACAACAACAATATTCGATTTATATACAGCCCATCAGGACAACTTAACGCCCACTCAGAGTGGTTTACAAAGTATGTTATTATTATCCCCACAACAAACACCCTGTGAGGTGGGTGGGGCTGAGAGAGCTGTGGAAGAGCTGTGGCTGACCTAAGGTCACCCAGCTGGCTTCAAGTGGAGGAGTGGGGAATCAAACCCGGCTCTCCGGATTAGAGTCCCGCGCTCTTAACCACTACACCAGAATGGCAAGGATGCATCTCCCTTGAGGAATTCTTTTTCTTCATTCTGCCAGACCAGTTACAGAATCCTCAAAGATTTGAACGCACAGATTCCTGATTTCCTCTCTGACTTATATAGAAATACTAGCTTGATGCCTGTGCTTCGCTACGGGCATCAAGAATCTAACCTTAATTAATGATAATTTTTGCCTAAGTAGTCAAAGAAATCCTTCCATTTCCCCCCAAATTCAGCTATTGATCTATCATGTACATAAGTAGTTAATTTGGCTATTGATGCATATTCATAAATCTTATCTATCCACTCTGACACCTCAGGGCATATATCTGTTTTCCATTTCACTGCGTACAGCACTCTTGCTGCTGTCACCATGTAATGGAAAAAGTCTCCTTGTTCTTTTCTGACATTAATTGGTAGGATGTTTAATAAGGTGTTTTTTGGATTTAGGTCAAATCTGAGCTAAATCTTTCGCGTGATTTCTGACATTTTGTGGTGCCCCAAAAATGGAATCATAACTGCCTGCCTCCGTTTTGGAAATGGTGATGTCAGAAATCGCGTGAAAGTGCTGCCAGCGTTCCATGAATGGGGCATTATTTTTAAGTTGTGGGGAAACAGCCCCTGGCTAGAAACCTTCTTTTGTCATGGAAGTGCTCTGGGCGACCATGGTCTAGTCATGCACTCTCAGCCTAACCTACCTTGCAGGGTTGTTGTGAGGATAAAAAGGAGGAGAGGAGAACCAAGTATGCCACTTTGGGGAGAAAGGTGGGGTATAAATGAAGTAAATAAAGAAATGCCCAAGATTCTGGAAAGCCATGGCCAGGCTGAGACTGACCTGGCTAGACAAACAGTTTGACTCAGGACGGAACTACAAGTGACAAAAGGCACAGGTTGGACACGTGTCAGCTTCCCTCAAGTTTTGATGGGAAATGTAGGCATCCTGGTCTTGCAGCTTGGCTCTCCGACTGCTGTCCAATGGACTTTTCAACTGTCACTTGTCCAACATTCCGCCAGGCTGCCTACATTTCCCGCCAAAACTTGAGGGAAGCTGACAAGTGTCCAACCTGTGCCTTTTGTCACTTGTAGTTCCGCTCTCAGCTTCTTAAGTGGTGATCAGTCTCTAATAGTGCAATTCAATGCAGAGTGACTTCCGAATGTATAACTTTGCATAGGATTGCACTGTAGGGCTTGAACTGGAATCTGAGTGACTGGTTAACCAGAGGGCCGCTCTGTGTTTAAGCCAGAATTGTGATATTGTTATTGATAAGTTATCATGAAGTCTTCATAAAAATATTCATAGTGATGGTGTGTAGTGGAAGTAAGTAAGTAAATGTGGAAGGAAGTAAATGTGGGAGGGCCTGTTCTTTGGGAAACTGTACTACACATTTGTGCTTAGTCATGAACAGTTCTTTTTATAGGTTGATGGGTGTGGAGATTTTTTTTGGCATTTCCCTATGGCCATGAGTATCGTTTGACCTTTATTGAACGAACAAAAGGCCATGAGAGACAAGGACATAGATTTTGTGACTTCATCATTTTTCCTGCTTTAGTATAAACTAAATGTAGCACTTGGCTGCGAAAGGAAAACGATATCCGTTTCAAATGGAGTAATTCTCTTAGGCGCTCTACCATATTTTGGAAGGATACAAGAAATAATATTAGAACCTGTGTTTGAATAATACGACTGCGCACCCTTAAACAGATTGAAGTGAAATTTGCCTTTCTATGAGATTGAGGCCTCTGTGTTTAATCCTACAGGGGGGCACAAAGTAAGCATCAAAAATAACACATTAGATCTTTTAAACTGAGAGCTCAAAAATACAACATGGAACTAGGGTTGCCAGCCTCCCAGCGGGGGCTGCAATTCTCCTGGAATTACAACTAAAGACGGGCATGATCCACATTATGATCGAAAAACCCCCATGATAATGGTGATTGCGCGATCGTGACCCAGCGGATCATTATCGTCCACAGCCAACGATCCAGCAATTGGGAGGGGCCTGGATTGGGGTGATCGGGCTCAGATCGGGGATCCAGACACTCAGGCACCAGCAATCTATTCCCCTGGCAATGGAGCCAGGGGAATGCCTGAGCTCTGTTTGCCCTCCTTCTGTCACCCTGGAAACCCGAATGGAAGCCCAGCTTTCCTTGACCATGGAGCAGCAAAGCAGTCACCAGTTGGGAGAAGACACCCAGGGGAGGGAGGGGGAAGGGGGTGTTCTGTAGCCATGGGCACTCCAATCTCATCCCTGCAAACCCTGATAGGCAGCTCTGATGGCCAAACACAAACACAGATGCCGCTGGCATCACCCACCATTCCTGTATCACTGGGAACAGCGGGGCGCCCCTCCGCTTCTGCCGCCACGATCCACGGATCGGGAACAGGAGATGCTCGGTGCGGGTCATTAAATCAGGATTGTCGCCAGTGCCGATCCACGATCAGCTTGATCGTTAATTTTTTTGGGATCAGGCCATCTCTAATTACAACTGATCTCCAGGCCATAGAGATCAGTTCCTCTGGAGAAAACAGCAGCTTTGGACTCTACTGCGCTATGCCCCACTGAGACCCTAACCCTAACCCTCCCCAAAGCCCATCCTCCCCAGCCCTATATGGAACAAAGTTAAAAGATCCTCTCTGGAATATTTGTTTGGAAAAAGAAACACAAAGCTGCCTTCTGCGTAGTCAGATTATTGGATGATCAAGATCAACACTGGCTGTTTTCACACATCTTTAAAATATATTGTCGAAGGCTTTCACAGCCAGAGAATGTTAGTTGTTGTAGATTTTCTGGGCTGTATGGCTATGGTCTTGGCATTGTAGTTCCTGACGTTTCACCAGCAGCTGTGACTAGCATCTTCAGAGGTGTAGCACCAAAAGACAGAGTTCTCTCAGTGTCAATGTGTGGAGAAGATGTTAGCAGGTAATTGCACAGGGATTGCCATTGAAATTCATAAGCATAAGCACAATTTCAGCAGGAAAGAAGAGAGTTTAAGAATGAATAGGGCATGGTTTCCAGTCCTGAAAAACACCAGACTAAAAAAATACTCTACATCTTACAATAGCCCTGCAGATAAGATTAGCATATCAACCACCAATCCATACGCAAAAGAACCTCCTCAGGATACAGTGAAGCTTCCCCCCATTAGCACTCCACACCCTGGGAAACTCTTACAGGATGACTCAGCCCAAACCCACCTTCCTGAGTAGATATAAATTACCTGCTAACATCTTCTCCACACATAGACACTGAGAGATCTCTGTCTTTCGGTGCTACACCTCCGAAGATGCCAGTCACAGCTGCTGGCGAAACGTCAGGAAC